>NC_068335.1:8154867-9387367 GCF_000147395.1 Oryza glaberrima | reverse complement strand
GTTCACACCACCCAGTGACATTCGAAATAAATGCACAGTTGAAATAAATAGAGAATTTAAATATAGGATCAACATGCTCAAAGGAATTGTGTTTGGGATCTGTGTGACTTGCCTTGCAATAATTGGTCTTCAATTAATCTTCTTGAACACTTCCGACGCACTCACGAACCTTCGAAACGACGGAAACGACAAGTTAACACGCAAAACGAGAAAAAGACTAATAAAAACCAAATAAACAGTACATATAAAGTAAACAAACATGTAGATCATGATTTTAGATGGATTATGAGACTTGAACGGGCTCATTCCGATTTCATATGAATTAGTGACGAATTTGACAAGATTTAATTCCAATTAAACCTATTAAAGAAAAGACTATTCCAAATTAATTAAACAATTTACAAATGATTTATAACTGAGATAAAAGATAGGAAACAACCTCCGGAAAAGATTAGATTATATTTGGTATAGATGACATATATTAAAAAGGAATAATATGCCATTGAAAATAGGAGAGGATTTATATTGATTTTAGACGGCTGAGATTAGTCTTGACCGAGTCGACCAAGATCGGATGGCTTGGATTGATCTGGCAAGCGGGCCTCACGAGATACCAACTCAACGAGTCAATTCTACGTGACACGGGATCACCCAAATGATCAACCGAAACCGGCGAACGGAACCGGCTGCTCTGAACGACTCTAAACTAAAGGACGACTCCACACGGATGAATGAACGAAATACGGGGAACACCTCGTTCGAACGAAGGAGCGAACAACTCAACAACAGCTGTGGCTAAACCGGTGGACTAGAATCGATTCACGGTAAAGCCCTGGTACGGCAAACGTTAGGCCGGTAGGAACCTAGGGATGCACCTACGGCTAGACAACTTGGCTACCGAGCAACGGCTAAAGCGGCGGCTAGATTAAAGTGGCACACAGCTGTGACATGGCGGCACTAGGGCGACTTGGCTCGGCTAGGCGGCGGCTCGGCGGAAACACACAGCTAGGGTTAGGGTGACCGCACAACCTGTAGCGATGGTGCACGGGCTAGGGCAGCAGAGCTGCGAGCAACAGCGCAACCGGCACGGCTGCAGCTGTGGCAAAGCGGTAAACAGCGGCAGCGGTAGCAATGCACGACAGCGGCGCGGCGACTGCAGTACGTGCACTAGGGCAGCGGCTACGCGGCGGCTAGCAGCGGACAACAGCGGGTGCGGTGCACGGCAATGACCGGCTCGACGCTAGGGCAGTGACGCGGTGGTAGCAAGCGGCTGCGGCAAAGCGACGGCAACGCTGCACGGCGTGCAGGCGCAGCAGCGGTGACGCAGCAAAGGCGACGCAGCAGCAGCGGCAACAGCAAGCGACACGGCCGACGTGGCAGCATGCAGCAGCGGCACGGCACGCGGTATAGCAGCAACTTGGCAGAGCCAGCGCAGCGAGCAGCGGCGATGCAACTAGGGCAGCGACGGCGCATGGGTCGGCTGCGGTGGCTAGGCACACACGGGTACACACGGGCTAAGGCTGCACAACAGCGACTACACGAAGACACGATTGCAGCTACACAAAGATTAAACCTAGGGAACGGAAAGGAGGCCTCACCGGGGAAGACCGAAGAGGAAGAGGCAACGGCGACGTCGGCGACAACACACGGAGACGACGACGACGCTAGGGCGAAACAAGATTAGATTAAATTAGATTAAGCCCCTAGGGATAAACTACACCGGTAAACGACATGGGAGAGAGGAGAGCTCACCGGAGAAGACGACGGCGACGACCAAGACGACGACGGCGAGGGGTGACGGCTAGCGGCAGTGGTGAGCTAGGGCAGCGACGGCTAGGGTGCTGGAGGAGGCGGCTAAACAGGAGGAGGCTAGGGGCGGCTGCAACACAAAAAATCAGGAAACAGGAGGGGAGAGGACGGCTTATATAGGGGAAGATTGAATAGGATTAGGTGGGGCCAAGGGAGGCACGGCAGAGGGGAGGGCAGGGGAGGCGTGCACGGCTGGGAGAGGGGAGAGGCGCACGGCTGGGAGGAGGCCGAGAGGAGGAAGGGAAAAAGATACGGGAGGAGAAGGTTGCCTAGAAAGGAAAGGTGGGGGAAACAGATACGGTGCCGTTTTGTGAAAGGAAGAGGAAACAGAACCAGAAAGAGAATAGGACTCGGCTCGTCATACAAAACGAAACCGCGGTGGCAAAAGGGGTCGGTGGATATGACAAACCGTGAACAGGGAGAGTGAACCGTGAAGGATTGACAACCAAAGGAAGGAAAGGAAAGAATTATTAATTACTTTTCCAATTAAATTAATCACTGAATGATCTTTGAATTGTTAAAAATACTTTCAATGCTCAAATAATTCCAAGAAAAATCTTGAACATACTTGGACACTCTAAGTATTAAATATAATAATATCCAGATCATTTAATGATTAATTTATTATTTAAATAATTGCTAAACTGTTCTTTGTATTATTAAAATTAATAATTGAGTTCTGAAAAATCCGAGAAAATTTTAGAGAGTATAATTAATCATGGAGAATTTAATAAAAATTAAATCCAACCATGCTTTATATTTAGGAAATTTTATTTCCCACATTTAACTTCACTTGTAAATTAATGAACATTTAATATAAATTCTATTAATAATTTATTAAATAATTTATAAATCCTGAAACGGAAAATCAGGCTGTGACAAGATGGCATTATATCACCTGTCTATCAGTTGGAAGACCTTGTCAAAAATCTTCTCCTCTTTATTCATTGAGTCGTACACAGTGACTCTGCATGCGTCCAAGTCGAAGAATAACAGGACCCAGTGGAATCTGGAATATGTGTGAGATGAGACATATATGAAAATGTACATGCTATATGTATAGGAACGAAATTTGTTCGAACGACAATAAAAACTCACTCTGTGTTGTACGACAGTAGTATGAACGTCTTGAAATGCTGCCGCGTTATGAGATGGACGAGATTGTCCTCTGTGTCTTTCTTGTACTTGTCGATCATTTCGGTGTTGATTTTCCAAGGGTCGATGAACCCAGTATCGTAAACCCCCCGCCGTCGGGCCCTTTGAATCTCCATTCTACAACGATAAAATGAAATTATTATTGTTTACATATATGACAGGAGCTAGTTATTGAACGAAACAAATCGAACTCAAAGATACTTACAAAATCCATGCGCTCAAAAGAGAGACGTCGAGGGCGTCCAGATGGTACAGATCGAAGACATCCTTGAAATGAATCCATAGAACATCTTCTCCTTGAAAGAAGTCGGGGTTTCTGATCCTCGCTCCGAACATCTCTCTACCCTTGGCGCTCATTTCCATGTACCGTTCATGGAATTTGTACATCTGTGTCGGTAGGGATTGCAGCTGCTCAGGCGTGACAAGCGGTTTACCGAGTTCAAACTTGTATGCCACTTCCGCCTTCGGGATTGGTGCGGCTCCAATCAGCTGATCCACAGTTAGACCGGTATCTGAAATGAAATCCGTTATTCCAAAATTTTCGCTGGTCACCAATGGCTTGACCTCTTGGTTTGGTTGTTCTCCAAGCTGAGGGACTGGTTTGGACTTCTTGTATAGGCTTTCTGAAGTGTTCGGTCATAGTCCGATATCTTTAAGGCCTCCTTGTTTGCTGTGGACATTCCCTTGAAGAAGTTCTTCACGCTCGGGTCAATAGGTATCTTCTTTTCAGGACTCCGAGGCTTGAGTTGCCTCTTCACTTCTCCTGCCACATAAGCATCAAGCTCCTCTTGACTACAATCATACGGCGGCTCCTTGTTTGTGGTGGCGTCAACTTTCGCCTTCTTCGTTGCCCTTGTGCGGGCAGGCGGTGGAGCTTGGTGAGACCTTGTCTTGGGAGGTGCAGGCGGACACGGTGGAGGTGGAGGAGGCGGAGGAGCCGGAGAAGATGGTGCAGGAGGACGTGGCGGAGGAGCCGGAGGAGATGGTGCAGGGGGACATGGTGGAGGAACCGGAGGATATGGTGCAGGAGGAGATGGCGGAGCCGGAGGTGATGGTGCACGAGATGCCGCTTGTCGCCTAGGGAGGATGATGTACCGCTTGCGCCATAGTATAATGGCGTGGCTTGTGTCTCGTTGACACATCTCACCGTCTCCTCCTGGGTAGTCCAACTCGAGGTCCTCGTACGCGGCTTCCACTAGCTCAACTTCGACCCTCGAGTATCCTATTGGAATCGGCCTGCAATGGTAAGTCCCTGAAATGTCCGTTGGGATGGCCATTCCCGACGCCACCTTCACGTGATGAGAGGTTACCTATTAGTAATCAACCTAAGTAGCAACTTGCGGAATATACAAGTCAAAAAATCATAAAACTACGAGCATACCTTGACTGATAAGTTCTTGAAGGGAATATGCAGCTCACATGGGGTCCGTTGTGTCATCTCATCAACAGGGCAGGTGGTTTCGTCCTGGGTTTGCATTGCGTCCATGCTCTGTGATCCTACCTGCCCCGTTGAGGCGCAGCTGCTACGATTGCCTAATGGGCTGACCATTGCAGGAGGAATGTATGGCTGGGGATCCTGGGACCGATGTGCGGTCATGCGTTCATCCACCTTCCTTCCTTGCCACCTCCTCTTGCATGCTGAGCTCGTAGCTCGATACCCTGTACTCAAGATCTGCAATCTTCGCCTCGGTATCTCTCTTGCTTCTCATCCGACTCCTGTACGTGTGGATGTCCTCCTTGAATCCAATCTTCCATGGAATCACGCCTTTCCCTCGTGTTCGTCCTGGATGCTCAGGAGTCTGTAGGGCGAGTGACAGCTCGTCCTTCTCTCTGTCGGGTCGGAATGTGCCCTGAGAAGAGGCTTCCACTACGTCCGTTAGTCAACTGGTAGCCTCGCGTATCTGATCGCTGAAGACAAGGGAGCCATCAACTGGGTTAAGCGTTCCACCGTGAGCATAGTACCAGAACTTCGATCGATCCGGCCATTTAGCGGTGGCCGGTTCGATACCCCTCTCAATCAATCTTGCCTCCATCTCCTCCCACTTCGGCATTGCGACGCTATATCCGCCTGACCCCAAGTGGTGATGGTACTTCTTCTTGGCGGCATTTTCTTTGTTTCTGGCCATCATCGCTTGCCCTTGTTGCCCTGTCTTGTAAGCAACGAACTCGTCCCAATGATCTCTTAGCTTTGGGAATACGTCGAAGTTCGGTGTTAGTCCCTTCAGGATGTATTTCTTGTAGAGATCTCCCTTGAAGTTCTGGAACTGTTCTGCCATTTTCTTTAGAGTCCACTGTTTCACTATGTTCTCCGTATCCGCGGGTAGCGTGAACGTCTTGAGCATTGTGGTCCACAACATCTCTTTCTCTGATTCCGGGACAAAGCTGTCATTATCCCCGCGTGCCCTTATTCTGCGCCAGTACACCGTGCTGACAGGCATGTTGTCCCTCACAACCCAACCGCCGTGGCGTACAAAATTCTTGGCTGCTTCTGCCGGGGCACTAGGTCGGCCGTCTTCGTCCACCTCAGTTATGATGTGCCGACCCTCTATCTTCTTCGCGGGACCTCGTTGTCCACGTGCCCTCTTCTGTCCAGCGGAGGGATGACTTCCACTAGCCTCCTCCTCCTCGTTCCCCTCCGCATCCCTCTCCATGTTCCCCTCCTCATTCAAGTACTGGTTTGGATCCTAGTTCCCCTCTTCTTCGTTCCAGTACTGTCACGCCTGGAATTTCTATCCAAAATTCCAAACGCTTACATGTGTGTGAACCCTCGTCCAGGAATCGGCCGAGGCACACAATAACAAATTGATAATAGAGTATAATTATTACTCTAGTTAATAAGCGAATAAAATGTCATTACAGAGGTAGATAGTTCCTCTCAAAATCAATAAAGATCTAAGTAGCGGAAAAATAAGATAAACGGCGCAGACGACTCCACTCCACAGGCAGCTTGACCAGGGCTACACCTAATCCTCCACACCATCAGCATCACTGTAGAACTTCTCCTCTGATGAATGATTGCAAGGTGAGTATATGACATACTCAGCAAGCCACGCAGCAAATATGCAAGTGCACAGGATAACAAAGGATGACATAGTAGGGTTTCATTTGCATAAACAGCATTTAATAAACATTTCAGAATTTAATAAAACAGTTAAGTAATAATTAAACAATATTAATCCAACACTATACAACATACCCTGTTGCATAGGCCCAACCATTCTGAACAACCATCCCGGCTGCACAGTTCTATCTCCAAACCAGGAATTAACCATTCCAAACCAGGAGCTAATCAAATTATTACCAGTTATAGCATCTTTTATTATGATGAGAAGTGTGAGACTAATCACGAAAGACATTATTAGACCCGCCCATAACCGCGGGCACGGCTATTCGAATAGTTTTACTCTGGCTAGAGGTGTACCACTGTACCCACAAGACACAGCCCCACGACATGTCACCATGCGCCTCAATACCACCACGGTACCTCGGAAAGGAGCTGTGACAGTACCCCTCGCACAACACAATCCACCACAGCGCACCGTTCCTGGATCATAATCACCCCCTTATAAACAAGGCATGGACTCCCCAGCGACCCCCGTGGGCTTATCTCCGCCACTTCTCAGTCTGGTGCTCCGCAATGAACCATGCTATACAAAAGGTAAAGCCGTTGCCCACGCTGGCTTGTGGTTGGCACGGTTAATGTTTCACAACCGAAACTCGTGAACCGGTCCTTAATTGTCATGAGCACGACCATCAAAACCATGTGCTCACAATCCACCATTATCAAGTTTTAGTTGGCAATTTAATTAATTAACCTATCACGATTGACCATCGTGAGCTATCATTAAACCATCATTAAATAATAATGAATCATAAATTATCCCAATAGTGTGCTAATGTTTCTAAGCATGGCTAAGCAATCATACCTACTATCTAGCTGAACCAATATATAAAGCTCAACTAGTCAAGTTATAATAACCCAAGGTATCAAGGAATAAAGTAATCAAGTACAAAAGGGCCATAACAAATAATAGGTTAATTCCACCCAATGACATTCGAAAATAAATGCAATAGTTGAATAGAAACAATAGCTTTAAACGGGATCAACATGCTCAAAGGGTTGTTTGGGATCTGTGTGACTTGCCTTGCTGGCCTTGGAATTCTTCAAATTCTTCTCCTGCGAAAACGGACTCTCCGGAAACGTCGGAATCTAAACAGAAAAGAGCAAAATCACCAAAACAGCACATAAACAAGCATGAACAATACATGTGGATATTTTTAACATGTAGATCTCAATTTTAGAAAAATTTAGAGACTTGAACCAACTAAATCCGAGCTAAGATGAATTAGTTATGAATTTTTAAAGATTAAATCGGATTAAAACACTTATATGGATTTTAATTGAATTATGACGCAATAATGAATTATTTTTGAAAAGGAAAAGGGAATTATTGCGTCAGCGGCTAGGGTTCGCGGTGAACCGGGTGCACGGCGGCGGCTCACGGAAACGAACGGCCGAGATCGATCCATCCAAAAATGAACGGCCGAGATCCATCGGTCCATGACCGGGCCACGGGGAACGACGACGATGACGTCAGCGGTGACGTCATCACCGGCGACAACTAGGGCACGCATGCCCGCCGGCGAACGACGGCGCGACGGCGCAAACGGAGAGCACCAAAACGGTGCGGGCGACGCGGCGAACTCACCGGCGACCAAAACAGCGGTGGAAGATCAACGGACGGCGACGGCGACGAGGAAGAAGCGGCGGCGACCTTCGGCTTGACTACGACGGCGGTGCTCCGGCGGTCTACAGCAACGATGGAGGGGCGGATGAGGTCGGCGATGACTTGGCGACCACGATGGTGACCTCCCCGAGCGACGGCGACGACGGGGCGACGAGAGGCGAAGGCGAGGGTGGCGGCGGGTAGTGGCGGGCTTGGGGGTCAATTTATAGCAGCTAGGAGGCGGCGTCGGAGGCCCACGGCGGCCGACGACGGCGATGGAAAGATTAGGGTTCGGGGAGTGAGATGAATCCGATTCGAGATCGAATCCACGGATTTCCAAATGAAATTAGCCGACGATTCCATAAGAGAAAAGATAGAGGGGATCCCGGGGATCATTTCCCCTCTATTAATTTCATCGGAAACAGAAAGGGGCGGCCGGATTTGGAAGGAGATGGCGGCAGCACGGCGCTAGGGCTCGGGCGGCGGGCGGCCGGAGGTAGACGACGACCTGACAGGCGGGCCCCACCTGTCGGCATCCGAGGGTGCGCGCACGCGGCGGCTGCGGGCGGACTGGGCCAGCTTGGGCCGGGGAGAGAGAGAAGGTTGTGGGCTGACTTTCGGCCCAAAGCCAAAAGAGGATTTTAAAAACCTTTTTCAATTTAAATTATTCATGAAATGCAACTCCATTTATTAAAAATACTTCCTTAGCTCAAATAAATCCCAGAAAAATCTAGTAATTATAGAATTAAGCAAAGTATTTAATGAAATTTTATCTGGCCCACTTTTATTTTGGAATTTATTATTTAAAATTAGATCTTTTCTTCTAGGCTTTTAAAATCAATTCTAATAATTCCAATTAAACAACAATTTATATTTTTAGGATTTTTAGGGTGTGACAAGTACTGGCTGCTTCCCTCTGCGATTGTATCGTACAATATCTGTTCCTCATCGCGATCAGCCATCTGTGCATACAAAAAATATTTGTTAGGTCTATAGGTCATATTTGCTAAGCGTAATATTAAAACTCTACTAATCTTATATTAAATCTCTAATAATCTTATATTAAAATTATAGTAATCATATACGCTAAGTCTAACAATCTTATATTAAAACTCTAATAATCTTATATTAAAATTGTAATAATCATATATGCTAAGTCTAACAATTTTATATTAAATCTCTATTAATCTTATATTAAAATTGTAATAATCATACATATATATATATATGCTAAGTCTAACAATCTTATATTAAATTGCTACTAATCTTATATTAAAATTATAATAATCATATATGCTAAGTCTAACAATCTTATATTCAAACTCTAATAATCTTATATTAAAATTGTAATAATCATATATGCTAAGTCTAACAATCTTATATTCAAACTCTAATAATCTTATATTAAAATTGTAATAATCATATATACTAAGTCTAACAATCTTATATTAAATCGCTACTAATCTTATATTAAAATTGTAATAATCATATATATATATATATATGCTAAGTCTAACAATCTTATATTAAATCTCTACTAATCTTATAGTAAAATTGTAATAATCATATATGCTAAGTCTAACAATCTTATATTAAATCTCTAATAATATAATAATCTTATATTAAAACTCTAATAATCTAATAATCTTATATTAAAACTCTAATAATCTTATATTAAATCTCTAACAATCACTTCATTACATCACTTGCCTGCGCGAATTCCTTTGATGGCTAGCTACCACTTCGGCTTGAGGGACGACAACGACGTCTTCTCTGCATCATTACCAAGGAAATGTACTAGTCTAAACGGGCCAAGTTACATATATTGTATTTCACGTTTTAACCTATATATATAATCATATATGTATGCTAAGTTTAATAATCGTTAAATTATCTCGTTCGTACACGTTTCGCTCGCGTTCGTTCTCACACTTTTAGTACAAGTGCATTCACGTTCGTTCGCGTTTCGTTCACGTTTGTTCGCGTTCGTTAACGTTTCGTTCACGTTCGTTCGTGTTTCGTTCACGTTCGTTCGCGTTCGTTAACGTTTCGTTCACGTTTGTTCGCGTTCGTTCACGTTCGTTAAGCGTTCGTTCACATTCGTTCGCGTTCGGTCCCGTTTCAATCACGTTCGTTCACGTTCGGCGATGTCGGGGCGCACGGCAGTGGCGTCGGCGGAGCGGTGGCGTGGCGGCGCGGCGGCGGCGTCTCGCGGCGGCGTTGGGGCGCGGTCCGGCGCTGTGGGCCAGCCCGGCGTGGCGTCGCGGCGGCGTAGCGAGCTCGAGGCGAGGGCGGCAGCGTGGCAGTGGCGTCGAAGTCGGTCGTCGGCGGTGGCGGTTGACCGTGGCGTGGTAGTGGCGTTGGCAACGAGCTAGGCGGCGGTGGTTTGGAGAGAGAGAGATCAAGATCGAGAGAGAGAGAGAGAGGCAGCGGCGGCTCTCACCCAAGAGATGCCGCGGCGGCGTCTACGGCGGAGGCGGCGAGGACCGCCAAGCGACGGTGAGAGACGACGGTGGCGTCGGCGCGGGGTTGTCCTAGGCAGTGGCGGCGAAGGAGATGCCAAGATTGATCTCGATGGAAAAACGTCTAAGTGTTGGTGGAGAAGACGAGGGCGCACCGGGAATATATATACCCCTAGATCTTTAGTCCCGGTTGGTGAGAACATCCGGGAGTAAAGATAGATCTTTAGTCCCGGTTGTTGTTACAACCGGGATTAAAGATCTATATTTACTCCCGGATGTTCTCACCAACCGGGACTAAAGATATTTTCCCGTTATTTCCAAATTCTTTTTAAACCCGGTTAGGGTTAAGAACCGGGACTAAAGATAATAGCACTCAATTTCGAATTTCATTACATATGTGTTTCTAAAATAGTAAATAATGCATTACAATTATTTAAAGTCAAAAAATTAATGACAAAACCTTCGAAAAATTATTGTTGTCTGTAGTAAACTAAGTGGATAATATATAATTAGCACACGAATGATTTAAAATTGTTAAAAATTCTAATAATCATATATAATTAGCATATGCATGATATTAAATTGTTAAAATTTCTAATTAACATATGTAAATACCACATGCATGATTTAAAATTAATAAAAATTCTAATAATCATATATAATTAGCATATGATGATATTAAATTGTTGAAAATTCTAATTAACATATGTAAATACCACATGCATGATTTAAAATTAATAAAAATTCTAATAATCATATATAATTAGCATATCATGATAATAAATTGTTGAAAATTCTAATTAACATATGTAAATACCACGTGTATGATTTAAAACTTTTGAAAATTCTAATAATCATATATAACTAGCATATGGATGATTTCAATTTGATAAAAATTCTAATTATCATACATAATTAACATATGCCATACAACAATTGATTTGTATGGATATTCAATACATCAAAAATAGTTTACATCGTGTACACAACAATTACGGCAATACATCGGCAGTGACGGTTGACCGCACATACTTTCTCCTCACTATTGTTCCTTCCTTGTGATCGCTACGTGAGTAAGGGGTGTCTTCATTTGATAAGAGGATGCTAGGGTCAATCGTCACCGTAAAAGGGGGTTGCCAATCAAACTGATCGTAATCCTCGTCAGACTTGTCCTCTACTCCGACGATTTTTCTTTTTCCTGGGAGAACCATGTGGCGCTTCGGCTCGTCAGGCCCTTTGCCCTTTTTACCTTTGCTAGACATGTCCTTGACGTAAAACACTTGCATTACATCATTGGCAAGGACAAAAGGTTCATCCAAGTATCCAACCTTGTTAAGGTCAATCGTTGTCATCCCACTGTCATCAATCGTTACACCTCCACCAGTCAACCTAACCCATTGGCACCGGAACAGAGGGACCTTGAGAGGTCCATAGTCAAGTTCCCATATGTCCTCGATGGCACCGTAATACGTGCCAGTTGTACCATCGTGTCCCATGGCATCGATACGAATAGCACTGTTCTGGTTCGTGCTCTTCATGTCTTGGGCTCTCGTGTAGAATGTGTACCCATTGATTTCATATCCCTGGAATGTCGTGATCGAGCCAGATGGTCCCCTCGCCAGGAAGGCTAGTTGTTGATTAATCGTCTCGTTACCCATGAGATGTTGTCGCAGCCATGTGGAGAATGTATCAATGTGATGCCGTGTAATCCATGCATCGGACTTATCGATGTTTCTGGCACGAACTAGAGCCAAGTGCTCCTCGATGTAGGGAGCCACCAATGAAGATTGTTGCAGAACCGTGAAATGGGCTTTACGAAATAAATTGTTGTCTACCGTCATTATTGCTTTCCTTCCGAGAGTCCCCTTTCCCCGTAGTCTCCCTTCATGGCGTGATTCAGGTACACCGATTGGGCAAAGGTCTTCAATAAATTCTACGCAAAATTCAATGACCTCCTCTGTTCCATACCCCTTGGCGATGCTTACCTCTAGACGAGCACGGTTACGAACATATTTCTTCAGAATGCCTATGTACCTCTCGAAAGGAAACATGTTGTGTTGGTACACAGGGACGAGAATACCGATCTCTTTGATAAGGTGACAAAGCAGATGCGTCATTATATTGAAAAATGAAGGTGGAAATATCAACTCAAAGCTGACAAGACATTGCACCACATCATTCTGAAGGGCTTTTAATCTATCCGGATCGATGACCTTCTGCGAAATTGCGTTCATGAAAGCACATAGCTTTGTTATTGTTGCCCGGACATTGTCTGGGAGGATACCCCTTATTACAACTGGTAGCAGCTGTGTCATCAACACGTGACAGTCATGAGACTTTAGGTTTGTGAACTTCTTCTCCTTCGTGCTTATTATTCGCTTTATATTCGTGGAGTATCCTGACGGTACCTTGATGCTCTCCAAGCATTCAAACATACTGTCCTTCTCTGCCTTGATAAGAGTGTAGCTGGCTGGACTCAAGTAATGGCTTCCTTTCTCCTTTGGTTCCGTGTGAAGGTCGCCGCGTTGTTCCATATGCTTCAGATCATTACGTGCTTCTAGTGTATTTTTCGACTTTCCATATACACCTAGGAAGCCAAGAAGGTTTACGCAAAGGTTCTTAGTGAGGTGCATCACGTCGATTGCGTGGCGGACGTCCAAGAATTCCCAATAGGGTAACTCCTAAAATATGGAGTTCTTTTTCCACATCGCCGCGTGACCATCTTCGCTCTCTATAGGTTGGATTCCAGGCCCCTTTCCGAACACTACTTTAAGATCTTTAACCATAGCAAACACTGTTTTCCCGCTGCGATGTTTAGGCTTCGTACGGTGGTCCACCTTATGTTCAAAGTGTTTGCCTTTCTTCCGTACCGGGTGGTTTGCAGCAAGGAATTGACGATGACCCATGTACACGACCTTCCTACAGTGCTTAAGATACGTACTTTCTGTTTCATCCATACAGTGAGTGCAAACCTTGTACCCCTTGTTGGACTAACCGGAAAGGTTGCTAAGTGTAGGCCAACCGTTGATGGTTACGAACAGCAGCGCTTGTAGGTTAAACTCCTCCTGTTTGTCCTCATCCCACACGGGGACACCTTCCTTTTTCCACAACAGTTTAAGATCTTCGACCAGTGATCTTAGGTACACATCGATGTTGTTATCAGGTTGCTTGGGGCCTTGAATAATAATCAGCATCATTATGTACTTCCTCTTCATGCATAGCCAAGGGGGGAGGTTGTAGATACACATCGTAACAGGCCAAGTGCTATGGCCACTGCTCATCTCTCCAAAAGAATTCATGCCATCCGTACTTAAACCAAACCGTATGTTTCGTGCGTCCTTTCCAAAGTCTTTAAATTTTCTGTCGATGTTTCGCCACTGCGAACCATCGGCGGGGTGTCTCAACATCCCGTCCTGTTGATGCTCTTCAGTGTGCCATCGCATCATTCTAGCATTCCCCTTATTCCTGAACAAACACCTTACCCGTGGTATTATAGGGAAATACCACATCACCTTAGCAGGAATTCTCTTCTTCGTTAGCTGCCCATCAACTTCTCCTGGATCATCTCGTCTAATCTTGTATCGTAGTGCTTTGCAAACAGGGCATGCTTCTTGGTTCTCGTACTCCTCACCGTGATATAGGATACAATCACTCGGACATGCGTGAATCTTCTGAACTTCCAGTCCTAGAGGGCAGACTATCTTCTTAGCCTCGTACGTTGTCTCGAGCAATTTGTTTTCCTCCGGAAGAATGTTCTTGACGAGTTTCAATAAATCGCCAAATGCTTTGTCACTAACACCATTTTTTGCCTTCCATTGCAAGAACTCCAGAGTGGTATCCAACTTTTTGTGCCCTTGCTCGCAACCTGGGTACAACGACGTTCTGTGGTCCTCTAACATCTTGTCCAATTTATGGGCCCCCTTTTCACTTTCGCAGTCCTCCTTGGCGTCCTGCAACATCTGACCAAGATCATCCGCAACGTCGTTACCATCAGCATCCCTTTCCTCCTCGCCCGTTTGATTTCCTTCAAATCCAGCTTACTGAGCAAAGTCCGGAATATTGTCGTCTTCCACTTCATCTTCTTCCATTTCAACCCCTTGCTCTCTGTGGGATGTCCAACAGTTATAGCTTGGCATGAACCCCGACTCAAACAAGTGGAAATGAATAGTCCTGGATGCAGAATACTCCTTCTGATTCTTACACTTATTGCATGGACAACAAATAAAACCCTTATTCCTGTTAGCTTTGGTCATTCTCAAAAAATAATGCACGCCGTCAATAAACTCTTTGGACCGCCGGTCAGCGTACATCCATTGCCGATCCATCTACATGAAATGAAAAAAAATCGTACACAAATAATTATTTGTACAATAATGACAGTCATACAATAATGATAAAATAATTACAAACTCTTTCAACACTCGTACAGTAATGACATATCATTATTCATACAAAAATTATAAAATATTATACCAAATAATTCTTATTTACTATTTCTAAAGTTTTAGATTAATGTGTTGTACTTCTTTTAGTTCTCATTTTAGTTTGTTTTCTATTATTTAAGATTAACTTTCACTATATTTTCCTTCTCAACTATTTTATAAAACCTTCTTTAGCAAATAAACTAAATTTCAATATATTCTTTCTTCCCCACACAAATTTTCTCTCTCATCAACTTACAACAAAATTTTGGAGACAAAAAAGTGTGGAAAACATAGCTCCAAATGTAATATGACAAAAAAAACATTGGAGGATGAAGTTGCTAACCTTTTAGGCACATCCGATTTGTATATAATCACCAAAATAAATTCACTAGAAATTTTGGCATGACCTCCCCTCTTTTTTGAAGAAATTTTGAAGCTTGCTCGGGCTGGAGGAGGAAGAAGACATATATACAGGGGTGGGACTTTAGTCCGAGTTGGTAACACCAACCGGGACTAAAGTTACGATCTTTAGTCCCGGTTGGTGTTACAAACCGGGGCTAAAGATCCCGGGGGGCCTGACAAGCCCTGACAGCATTTGAACCAGGACTAAAGATGTGTTACCAACCGGGACTAAAGATCAAATATGCCCGTTACCCTTTTTAACCGGGACTAAAGATGATCTTTAATCCCGGTTTTTATTGCAACCGGGGCTATTGTGGAATTCGGCCGACCAACGTAAGATGGTTTCTCCACCAGTGCTTCTATCAAGATTTTAGGGGGTATATAGACTTTTTCCCTTTTTATATGTCTGTTTCTTTTTCTTAAATTCCAAAACGGTTATGCTATTTCCACTTGTTTTAGAATTGTGTAAACCTAACTTACCTTAGAGTAGATCTTACAACTATTTATTCTTTTGATTTGTGATTTTTATATGTAATTATATTTTTTGTTATTTCATTTAAAATGAACTATATCTATCGAAAATTATATAAGATTTGAAATTCCAAATCTGTGGAAAGAGATCAGGCAGTCCCGTTCCGAAACTATGTTTATTGTGATAACAAAGCGCGTGCTATACGTATACCGTCCGTCATGCAGGATACGTGTGGGCTAGGCCGGGTCGATGCCAGGCCTGACACAGACTTCTAACTCACGGGGCACCCAATATAAGAGTGATTTTTGGGCCTATAAATTTTTTTTTCTGGACTAGACTTAAAATTTTAATACAAAACAAATATATTATTATAATACATTTAATGCTAAATTTAATAAAACTAATTTGGTGTCGTACATGTTAATTTTTCTATAAACTTGATCAAATCTAAATAACTTTAACTAAGAAGAAATCTTATAATATGAAACGGAGGGACTACATTTAAATGGACGGTATCATGTTAGATTCGGATTATTTCGGCCCATTCTACTTCTACTACTACTAAAAAAAATTAGAGATGTTTTCTTCGTCCGTCACAAATAAAAAAACAGCGAAAAAAAACAGAAAAAAAAGATGTCCGATTCCCCTTAAAAAGGAAAAACAAAAAAAATCGAAAAAGAAGAGCGAAAAAAAAACATAGATCCGATTCCAAAAAACGGGGAAAAACAAAAAAAGTCCGATTCGTTCCTTTTTTCGTTTCTTGTCAGTTTTTTTTTCTTTTTTCGTTTTTTTGGTTTTTTTATTTCTTAATACTATGTATGTATATGTTGGCGGTATGCTATGAGGCCCTTCGGCCGGGCCTGCCGAAACCCAAGGACCAACGAGGATTCAAGCCAAAGATATCAGAGCCGATTGGGCGAAGCCCTATAGCGAAGGCAATGGGCGAAGATGCCGCAGGCTGACAAGCCGCGTCGGGTCCATGCGAAGCAAAAGCATCTTGGGCGAACGGCATATAGCGTAGGATGCATGGCGAAGCCGCAAGGCCTTCGTAAGGACGGGTTCGGCATGCAAGCGGCCTCACGGGCTGCTTCGGCCTGACGGGCCCATTCGCCATAGGCCGGGCCCAATCTGTTGGCCCATTAGGAGCCCATGCATGCAAATGACACTGTGTACCCATGTTAATGTCCTTTTTATAAGGGCAACCACGTAAATTTCCTTGTAAAAACCTAAACCCTAATAGGGGGGCCTGTAATAGGGTTATCAATAGACCCCTAGGGTCATGTAAAGGGGATCCTAAAAAATTCTTAGAGTTAATATAGTTTACTGCTTTCAAACACAGTTGAGTAACCACGTCTTTCGACGTATGCAGTTGTCGTTCTGACAACAGCTGGCGCCAACCGTGGGGACCTCCGAGCGAAACCACTGAGAGCGAATGCCACCGAAGAGGGTCGTGAAGGAGAAGGTTGCAAAGCGAAAGGAGAGTGCAGCAGGAGAGGAGATGGCCGCCGAAGAGGGAGCAGAGCCTTCGGTGTCCATCGCTGAAACTGGGGGAGCGCCATCGGCTTCGGCACCCGCACCACAACCGCCACCTTCGGCTCCTACTATTCCGTCGGGGCAAGTGCCGAACACGGTCGACGCGGCGAAGGCGGCTGCGGCGACACGGGTGCTCCAGTCCAGGGCAGAGATCCTTGCGACGAGCCATCTGCTGGTGTTCCAAGCCGCTTCATCGCAACCGGCAACGACTTCGACCGCGCTCGCCGTTGCACAAGTCAACCCCAACCCCGAAACACAAGCCGAAGCCGATATGGAGGCCATGCGCCAGAACATGACTAGACTCCAAGACATGCTTCGCCAGATGCAAGAGCAGCAACAGGCATACGAGGCAGCGCGGCAGGCCAAGGTCGCTTCGCCGCCAATCCTCCAGTATTCGGCAGGCTACAGTCCACCTCAAGCCTACCCACAAGCTTCAATTCAAGCCCTTCCGCCGCAAGCCATGCAAGCGCCAGTGTACTTAGCTGGGCAGACTTCGGCCGCAACAGTACACCTGACCCCTCACGTACAGCCGCAGGCTAGGCCGGTTGCTACCCAAGTACACCCCCTACCACCTGGCCGAATGTCACAAGAAATGGCGGAAGGGGCTTCGGCTTTGCAGGCGCAGTTTCAAGCTTTCCTTTAGCAACTTAGCCAACCCCACAACATTCCAAATACAGCCCCTTCGGCCCAACCGGAGGGGAATACAAGTCAAGGTGCACCCAGTTGGCTGCCGTGGAACCAGCCAGGTCCAGGGGCTTCGCCTTGGAGTCAAGGACCGTGGCTCGATTTTAGCAATGCTGCTCAAGCACCAATCATTCAATCACAGGCACCGACACCAGGCTTCAGAGCAAATCAGGCGCCGAACCAGATCGCCATGGCTTGGTCTCAGCCCCCGTTCGACCCATCCATGGCGGCGTTCCAAGCGACAACACACGGAGCTGGGCAGCCGAGCACTGTGGCCCAACCTCACGCGCAAGCCATAACTTCGCCCTTCGCCACGCCATATCCGCAGCAGGGAGCCGCAATCAAAGCGGGGGGGGGGGCAAAAAGGGGCTACCGATGAGTGGGGGTATAAAGAACCGTCCAATACCACCCCAGCTTAAGTTCCCACCCGTTCCGCGATACTCGGGCGAAACAGACCCAAAAGAGTTTCTGTCCATCTACGAGTCCGCGATCGAAGCCGCTCACGGCGACGAAAACACCAAGGCAAAGGTAATCCATCTCGCTCTAGATAGCATCGCCCGTTCTTGGTACTTCAATTTACCGGCCAATAGCATTTACTTATGGGAGCAATTGCGCGATGTCTTTGTTCTTAACTTTCGAGGCACCTACGAGGAGCCGAAGACGCAGCAACATCTGCTCGGCATTCGCTAGAGGCCGGGCGAATCAATACGGGAGTACATGCGTCGTTTCTCACAAGCCCGATGCCAAGTTCAAGATATAACCGAAGCGTCTGTCATCAATGCCGCTTTCGGCCGGGCTGCTCGAAGGCGAACTCACAAGGAAAATCGCCAACAAAGAGCCGCAAACACTCGAGCACCTGCTTCGCATCATCGACGGGTACGCAAGAGGCGAAGAAGATTCCAAGCGACGGCAAGCAATACAAGCTGAGTATGACAAAGCCTCCATCGCCGCTGCCCAAGCCCAAGTGCAAGCGCAGATCGCCGAACCTGCTCCTCTCACCATTCGCCAACCTCAGCCGGCGAACCAGGGACAACCGCCAAGGCCAGGTCAAGCTCCCTCGACTTGGAGAAAATTCAAAAATGATCGCGCAGGCAAGACGGTGTTGGCTGTCGAAGAGGTCCAAGCCCTCCGCAAGGAGTTCGACGCTCAGCAAGCAGGCAGCCATCAACAGCTTGTTCGCAAGAAGGTCAGGAAGGACCTTTATTGCGCATACCACGGCCGATCTTCACACACCACCGAGCAATGCCGAAACATCCAGTAGCGTGGCAACGCACAAGACCAAAGGCCGCAACAAGGGGCTGCTGTCGAAGCACCTCGTGAAGCTGCTCAAGAATAAGCACCCCCGGTCGAACAGCGCCAAGACATCCAACGCAGAGTAATCCAAGTGATTACAAGGGCTGACCCACCAGTCCAACAATCGAAGCGGTAGAAGAAGATGCAGCTGCGAACGGTGTACAATATAACTGCGGCAGGCGAAGGAGCTCCAGGGTACTTGAACCAGCAAATATCTTTCGAGCCAGAGGACGCCGAAGGGGTGCTATTCCCACATCAAGACCCCTTGGTGATCTCGGCCGAGGTAGCTGGCTTCGAAGTCCGGCGAATCCTGGTTGACAGGGGAAGTTCGGCCGATGTCATCTTTGCCGAAGCATATGGCAAGATGGGGTTGCCAACACTAGCCCTTACCCAGGCGCCAGCCTCGCTTCGAGGTTTCGGCGGCGAAGCGGTTCAAGTCTTGGGCCAAGTACAACTAGTGGCAGCTTTCGGCACAGGTGAAAACAGGCGCGAAGAGCAAATACTGTTCGATGTCGTTGACATCCCACACAACTACAATGCCATCTTTGGCCGTGCAACCTTGAACAAGTTCGAAGCCATCAACCATCACAACTATCTCAAGCTCAAGATGCCGGGCCCAACAGGTGTGATCATCGTCAAGGGGCTTCAACCCTCGACCACATCGAAGGGCGACATGGCCGCAATCAGCAGGGCAGTGCACAATGTTGAGGCCGAACCACATGACCATGCTAAACGCATGCCGAAGCCTGCACCTCATGGCAAGGTGATTAAGATGCAAGTCGACGATGCCGATCCTCCAAAGCTCGTCCTGCTAGGGGGCGATCTAGGTGAAGAGGAAGCTGAAAACATCCTAGAGGTGCTCAAGAAGAACATTGACATCTTCGCCTGGAGCCCCGACGAAGTGGGAGGTGTTTCGACAGACCTCATCATGCACCATCTAGCGGTCAAGCCGGATGCCAAGCCGAGGAAATAGAAGCTGCGAAAGATGTCCGCCGATCGCCAAAAGGCAGCAAAAGCCGAAGTGCAGAAGCTGCTCAAGGCGGGGGTGATCCAAGAGATCGACCACCCCGAGTGGTTGGCGAACCCGGTTTTGGTGAGAAAGTCGAACGGCAAGTGGCGCATGTGCGTTGATTTCACAGACCTCAATAAGGTGTGCCCGAAAGACGACTTCCCCCTGCCGCGGATCGACCAGCTTGTCGATTCGACAGCTAACTGCGAGCTCATGAGCTTTTTGGATACATATTCCAGCTATCACCGGATCCACATGAATCCGACCGACATCCCCAAGACAGCTTTCATCACACCATTCGGCACTTTCTGCCACCTCAGGATGCCTTTCAACCTGAGGAATGCTGGAGCAACATTCACCAGGCTGGTGTACAAGGTCCTTTACAAGCAATTTGGGCGAAATGTGGAGGCCTATGTTGATGACATCGTCGTAAAGAGCCGCAAGGTTTTCGACCATGCGTCCGACTTACAAGAGACCTTCGACAGCTTGCGCGTGGCTGGCACGAAACTGAATCCTGAGAAGTGTGTTTTTGGTGTTCGCGCGGGCAAGTTGTTGGGTTTTCTTGTTTTTGAAAGGGGCATCGAGGCGAACCCCGAGAAAATCGACGCCATTCAGCAAATGAAGCCCCCGTCGAGCGTACACGAAGTACAAAAGCTCACTGGCCGAATTTCAGCGCTCAGTCGATTTCTCTCAAAAGCAGCCGAAAGAGGTCTGCCCTTCTTCAAAACCCTCCGGGGCGCGGGAAAGTTTAGCTGGACACCCGAATGCCAAATAGAGTTCGACGAGCTAAAGCATTATCTGTAATGCCCACCCGCCTTGGTTAGTCCAACACCAGGAAGCGAACTGCTGCTCTATCTAGCAGTTTCGCCGGTGGCGGTCAGTGCAGCCCTTGTCCAAGAGACAGAGTCAGGTCAGAAACCAGTATATTTCATCTCTGAAGCTTTGCAAGGGGCGAAGACAAGATACATTGAAATGGAAAAGCTCGCTTACGCCCTAGTGATGGCTTCGCGCAAGCTTAAGCACTACTTTCAGGCCCACAAAGTTACTGTGCCATCGCAGTATTCTTTGGGCGAAGTGCTACGGGGCAAGGAAATCACTGGCCTTCGTAAGGACGGGTTCGGCATGCAAGCGGCCTCACGGGCTGCTTCGGCCTGACGGGCCCATTCGCCATAGGCCGGGCCCAATCTGTTGGCCCATTAGGAGCCCATGCATGCAAATGACACTGTGTACCCATGTAAATGTCTATTTTATAAGGGCAACCATGTAAATTCCCTTGTAAAAACCTAAACCCTAATAGGGGGGCCTGTAATAGGGTTATAAATAGACCCGTAGGGTCATGTAAAGGGGATCCCAAAAAATTCTCAGAGTTAATATAGTTTACTGCTTTACAACACAGTTGAGTAACCATGTCTTTTGATGTATGCAGTTGTCGTTCCGACAACAGTATACAAACTTTATATACACGTATACAAACTCTATATACGTTTATATTTTTTTATACGTTCGTATATAAACTTTGTATACATCTCTATCTCTACTCCCATCCGTACTTAAAAAATTCACATCTAAAAAGGTTTCGATTCCCTAAGAACGTGGCAAAAACGGTTAGTAAAAAATAAAAAACGAACGAGAAAAAAATAAAAAGGGCGCAAAAAAGCGCGGCAAAAAAGTTCAATTTCTATTCATTGTAGTACTCCGTATATATCTCCTCTCAATCTCTAATATAATTTAACTACCGTACAACTAAAAAGAGAAGTTTTCACCGTACAACTAAAAAGAAAAAATGCGTGAGAAATTGAAAACGGTTAAAAAAACACGTGAGAAAAAAAATCCAGAGAAAAGCGCTAAAAACAGGTTTTCGTCGTCCATAAAAAATTAAAAAAAATGTGCGAGAAAAAAAAATTTCCATCATCTGTAAAAACTAAAAAAAAACCTTAGAAAAAACGCGCCATTTCTAAAAAATGGTTTCAAATAACCTCGCAAGAAAAAACACCGTAAAAAAAAAGCTGCTCTGAAAAAACTGTTAGAAAAAAATGCTAAATTGATGGACGCTTGGGTCAGATTGAATCCATTGAATTTTTTCTATCTCCTACACGACTTTTGTTTTGTCATCTATTCTCCTGTATTGGAGACCCTGCATGTCTCTATATGCAATTATCAGACTATCTTTGTTAAGTATAGCTACTATTCTTGATAACACATGATATGGATATAATATTAAAAATAAACATATTTTTAATTGTTATTTAGAGAAGAGTGCACAGTGACTCTATTTTGTGTAGACTTGACCATGCGAGGCAATGTAGGATTTGATTGATTCTATTATTGGTTGCAAGAATGAGATTCAAAGAGTATTTTAGATTATATGCATGTTATAACATGAATAATCCAATTATTTTAGGTAAAGGAAGCATTGGTGATGGTGTCATCATCGAGGTTTGGTCATTTTATTGAAGATGTTCCAATGTTTGACTGTCTTAGCTATAAACGATCCATACAAATATTGTCATTGGCATTGTTATGTATGAAAAATGTATATAAGTTTTTCATCCGTTCCAGCGCACGGGCGGGCATTTTTGCTAATCCGTAAAAAAAGTAGTACGGCCTGGGAAGGCAACATTTCTTTTCCCTTGGCAAATATCGGCAAATGTCAGACTCGTTTTGCTCGGCCTCCAGCAGTGAGCTTATCACAAAAGTTTAATTGGATCCGTGCCATTATAAATTCGTTAGTATCATTACAATTCATCTATTTGTAACAATGCCACTTTAATTTTATTGTAATTTGGAATATGCCACAAGTTACCTCTTCAGTGCATATATAAAAAATTTTGGACTGTTTTACCCTTATCTTCTTCCTCGTTCCCCTCTCTCATCTCTCTCTTTCATATCCGATGAACCTCCGGCCTCCACCTAAGCTCCTCCTCCTCCAGCCAGTACCTTCCCTCCATGGTCCAGGCACTCCTACGTCTGCCCGACAAGGAGGACCAGCAGATGCCCACCCACCGGACTAGGCCACCACGCTACCATGTCGGAGCTCCTTCGTGGGCCGTCAGAGCAGCTGAGCCTGAGCCTTCCCATGTGGATTCGTGGAGACCATCCCGCTGAAGCTCTGTCGACCACCTGAGCTCTGCCGTCCGAAGCTTCGCCACCAGATCCGAGCCCTAGACCCTAGTAGAGGCTCCATGTCCGAGCATCGTCCTTGCACCGCATGCGTTCACCTGTCCTCCTCATGTTACCGACGTTGTCCGATCGTCGTTCTCGTCACTGTGAGAGGAGAGAAGAAAACGAGGGCACCGGGTCGTCCTCTCTCCGCTCACAGTCACCGCCATCTTCCCTCCCCCACATTCTTTTGTCCCCTAGCCGTTGTCAATGTATGCTGCTATGGCAAGGAGTCCTCGATCTGGTAACCAAGCTGGAGGCAATCTATGCTCCATGCTGCCACGACCAAACTCCCCCTCCCCTCCTCCTCTCTTTCCCTTGGGTGACACCAGTTGAGAGGGAAGCAGCTGAAGGCAATGAGGCTGGTAGGTTGCAGCATTTTGTGAATTTTTTTCCCCTTTTGTTCTTCTGCGATTCTGAGAGATAGGCACGATGTTGTATTTGTGAAAATTTGGGGGTTTTTGGTCTTTTTTTTTTTGCACGATTGTTGTGGCCTGCCTGAATCATCGAGCTCTTGGAGGGAATGAGGCCGCCGAGTCCACACCGATTGTTCATAAAGTTTGATGAATCGTGTGATTCAATTTGAATATTTTATTATTTGTTTATGAAAAATCTTTAGTTCAAAATTGATTTTTGGTGTGAAATTTTTATGCCTGGTAATGTTCATCCAATATTTGGATTTTTCATTGTCCAAAACAGAATTTACATGGTGGAAGAGAACAACACATAAGACTAAAGTATGGCATGCCATAGGCATTCTAAGTCATCAATTATCGGTTCAATGAACATATCGATATCATTACCAACCTGTCTCGGTTCTTGAACGAGCATAGCAATCATAATGTACTTTCTTTCGAAGCACAACCAGGCCAAGAGGAAGGTTGTAGTTCACAATAAGCACTGGCCATGTGCTATAACAACTTCTTAAATCACCAAATGGATTAATGCTATCCATACAAATAGCAAAATATATGTTTCTTGGGTCCTTTACAAATTTGGGGTAAACTCTATCAGTTGTTCTCCACTGCACTGAACTTCCGTTCTTTGGCATGCTTGCGTACTAACTTATCTTCTTTAATATTCACAAACATTTTCTTTATGTGCTTGGCCATTGGGAGATACCACACCACCTTTGCGGGACCACCTGTAACATTCTCAAATTCCTGACAATAAAAATCACTAAAATTTCGAACTTTTTAAAACTTTTGCATCATGCTGGATGTTATGGTTGTTATTGCTTACCAAATTGTAAATCGTCTCAATGGAAAAATCAAATTAAAGATGCACATCTAAATAATAAATACAATTTACATGAATATATTGTTATACAAATAAGTTCAACCAATGTGCTAATGTATTATTAAAGGTCACATTATAATATTTTAATTAATTTTAGAAATATTAAGCCTCCGAGTTATATAGGATGAATTTAGGATAATATAAAGTAAAGCCAATTTCATTTGGGAAATGATGAATAAATAAATAAATAAATATTCAAATTAAATATTTGAATTCTTAAAACCAAAATGTATAGGTTACATTTCCATTCAAATCCAATCCCATTCACTTTTGCAGTTTGGCCCCTCCATCTTTTCCTTTTTCCTTTTCTTCCTTTTCTCTCTTTTTCCCAGCGGCCACTGTACATTGGCCACCAACCGTTCGATCTGGGTCTAGCCCAGACCGAACTCTTCCCGACCCAGCGCCGTTCCAATTTTTTTTAATCTAAGCACATGCGACCTCCTAATTCCAAATGTGAGCATGTATAGTCCTGAATTCTGTTTCTAATCAAACTAGCAAGCAGGCACAAACCAAATGATCCATTAACATGTTTCGCTAGTATTACAAATTACCCTTTGTTGATGCCGCTTCTATGTGAAACAAATCAAGATTTGTTAGCACACATAATATTATGATTTTGATGATCCAACCAGATGGATTATATTTCAACCGACCGCTACAGTTCCAATTTTCAAACGAAAACAACATCCAAGTCAAATATGGATTAAGAAAAAAAAAGACGAAGAAAGCTCGAGACTAACGGCATGACGGCACGGTGCCCTATCTCGTAGTAATGGTTGATCCAACCAATTGCAAATGGTAATAAGATTTTCTTTTCCGACGATAAACAATCAATTAGACCTAAACAAGTCGCTACGAGCTAGTGATTTGTCCAATGGTCAGCAGCCATTAGTTTGTTATATTTCGTTTGACATTTAGTCCGATGGAAGACCACTGCACACACATGTGGGCTTCTTGATTAAAAATAGAATTCCATCCATTACCTGCTCATATTTGGAATTAGAAGGTTGCATGTGTTTAGATGTGAAAATTTCGGAGCGCCGTTCCTTTCCGGTCGCTACTAAATCGCGTCGCACGGTAGCCACTCCCTCCCGTGTACAGCACTGCGCCGCGCCGCGCTCGTGTGGGTCCCGCCGCCCGACCGACCCGCCGAATCCCCGCGCAAAAGCTGCGCCGCCATGGGCGCGAACGTCAGCATTGTCGCCTCGGAGCCGAGGGATAACGGCCACTGCGTCATCCCGCGTCACCCCTAGCCCTAGCCAACCACCCTACGACAGAAAACTCGTCCTCACCAAGCCGCCGCTATGCTATCGCCCATGTGCGCGCATCGCCATTGCCACGCCCGCCTTCATCACCCAGACACGCCGTCCCGTCGCCCCCATCCGCGTCCAATGGATAAAACGGAGCCCTCTCCTCCAGCTAGCGCCCAGACCTGCAGTCTATAGGTTATAGATGCGATGATTAAGCCACAGAACCTTAATGGAGAAGGAGATGAACCCTTATCCGTGTCATCCACCTCATTGTTCTTATCCGATCGCCATTAGAGTTCTAGCTCGTCCAGGCCATGTTCTTGCAATCTTATCCCCATGGTTTCCTTACACCCTAAGCTAAGCCCCCAACAAAATCCCCATTCCTCTCAGCTTTCTTCCAGAATACATTTCATCGAGCACCTTGTGATCACTCTCTCACCACCGCTAGAGATCAGCATTGCGAGGCTCCCCGGCCGGAGCTGGAGGTTGGAGGGAGTGGAGGAAGAGCCATGCTGCCGCCGTCGCCATTGGGGGAGCCGAGGACCGCTGGACGCCGGGGAACCACGCGTCGAACACTTTCGGGCGTCGCCGACTGCTAGCCGCCTCTGCTTCGTCCGCACCGCATCACGCGTCGCCGCCCTTCGCTGTCTCTCCATCCCTCGGTAAACCCTCGATTCCGTAGCATCCTCTAACCCTCTAATAGCTAGCGCCGGCCCCAATTTCGCCAATTAGCACCCATGGCCGTGCTGGCCTGGCCGCCATTGCGCTGCCGGCGAGCTCGCCGTGGACAAGCCATCCCGGAGCTCCTCTTAGCCATGTCGTGAGTGAAACGGAATCACCATAAGCTGTAGAAGCTCTGGCGCCAAACTAGTTGGTTAGAGACCTCGCCGTTTGCCGAGTCCCCTTGCACCCCGGAGCTCGACCATGGCGGCCATGCCGCGCTGCTTGCCTCCGCGTCGCCACGCGCCGTGGCCGCCGGCGGGAGATCGCCGGAGCTCCTCCTCGCCTCCCCTGGCCGTCACCGAGCCGCCCGCCGTCGTCCCGGCTCGGGCCGGTCGAACCAGCTGCCATTGGCGCTCCCCTCTGCTCGGATGCGAGCGTCAGGAAGAAGAAGAAGAATAGGGAGAGAGAAAACCGTGTGGGACCCACATCTAATTAGTGCACAGTAATCCTCTCCTTAATGATGATTAGTTCAGTCCATGACGCGTGGGTCCGGATTATTAGAAATCTAATTAAAATCAAAATTAAGTTTACTGTCAATGACAAGCGGGCCCCACCGGTGATTAAAAGGGCCGGTTGACTCCTAGTCAGCAGGGCCAGCCCCACGTGTCAGTCAATGTATCTTACGACTAATGCTGGGATAAAAATAAATCAATTATGAACAGTACTGTTTCACAATTATCGGAATTAATACAAATTTGAATCTTTAAACAGGTATAACTCACTCATTTTAACTCTGATTTTAGTGAAACTTGAACCTAAATTCATCTAAATTCATAAGCTTTCCAATGGTATATAATTCACTATTCAATAAAATATATTTATAATTATTACATAATTAATATCAAATGATTAGATAATGGTTAACATAAATAGGTGCTAATAAATAAAATTGATTATTGTACAGTAAACTAGGTAGGGGAATAATTCTCTTTAACATGCTTTATCACTGTAAAACCCATGTAAACTAATTAGAAGCATGTGTGGTCATAACCCTTCCATAACTCAATCGATAGATCAACTCCGAATTAACATAATGTGTATCCCATTTATATTATGATGATTAACTCCTAAACAAGCCACCATGACAATAGGAATGATTAAGAGATTATCCATTTGCAAACACGAATAGTACGAGCAACCCTAGGTTCGACCCTAACAATTATATTTTGTTTGTGCATATTTGCTTGTTGTTTGAATATTGGTTTTTCTTGCGCATTATAGAAATTGTATATCGGTTAGTCGTGAGGCAACGTATGCAGCTTCCAGGAGGTGAAGGTTGATCAAGATTATATCAAGAATAAGAACTATCCTGAGCAGGCAAGTCATCACCCCATCCCTTGAGCATGTTGATCCCAATTGTGAAATTGTTTTGTTTACAAATAAAATTGCATGCAGTGATGAATATCCTACTTGTTATTATGCCATGCCTTTGATTATTGCTTATCTCATTATTCCCTTGTACCCATAATTACGTATGAGTTCCTACTCACTTATGACAAATGCTTAGTAATGCTAATTTAGATTCATGCATTCTCATATTTATCCAATGCTTTATGCTTGGGAAACTACCTTGGGGAAGGTAGTTGAGATACGGCATGTGGAGACATGAGTGCCACATTGCCATGTCATTGATGAGATGATTTGTGAAAGAAAATTAAAACTAAACAAATGTTTTTGACTGGGGCGGCTGGATGACTTGGGTGGTGTCCGGTAAAGGCTAGTGCCGTCCCTGGTCTATTAAGGACCGAGCCATGAAGTTAAGCATGAAACGACCCCAGTACAGCCGTACTTCTCGAATGGGTATAGACCTAGCGGAGTAAATAGCCGAGCGGAGGTAGTATCCTTGCATAGTGGTTTTACTTAGGTGTGTGGACGAACAAGCAGTCTGCTAGCGGATACCCGATACGGATGGCCAAATGGTGAATACTCGATACGGATGGCCAGAGACTGACTTGACTACAAGGAGATACCCAAAAGAGGACAGCATGAATTGGGTTCAACTACATGATGCAATGTTAGGCTTGCGTGAGTTTTCCCCCTCGGGAGCGCCAGAACTCCTCTCACTGCTAGAAACTTATGACGCCTAGAGTGCATGAGGATGTAAGTTCATAGAGCGGGTACTGCCAATATGAGGTTATTGAAAGGCTTTGCCGTGACATGTCTCATGTGTTGGGACGAGGCTCATGTGTTGGGCAGTCGTGGAGTACGGGTAAAGTGTACATCCACTGCAGTGTGAGTAAAACAAATCTATTCGAATAGCCGTGCTCGCGGTTATTGAGCACCGGGACATGTATTACACTTGGCTAGACTCTAAATTCTTAAACTGATGGGTGGGATGATGCATGATGATTTTGTACTGGTGGATCAACTTCTCGAGAGGCGAGAAGGGGTAGACCCCAGAAAACCATGACGACCAGTGGCGGGAAGCTATCCTTGGGAACACAATGGATGGTGGACAGAACCGTCGCTATTTAATGAACAATGGAATTAAAACTTGATCAGTTTATGCTAGGTCTTAGGTTTGTGAAATGATATTTGAAAATTCAGCTTTACACAAAGTAACCATAGCCACTCCTTGTATTATCATGTACATTACTGCATTTTCTGTGATGGCTTGCTGAGTACTTTTGTACTCATTGTTGCTCTATATATATCCTTTAGCAGAGTGTCGAAGAGAAGCCCTTGTTAGTATGCTTGCGTACCTAAAAAGATGATCGGAGTGCGGTTCTATTCTAGGTCTCGTTCCCCAGTCGACTGCTTGTGGCGTGTCAACCGAGCCCTTGTATTATTTTGTCTTCCGCTGTTGTTCTCTCATAGTTGTTGGCCTGCCTGGCCCTAATGTAAGCATTTAACTCTCTTAGCCTAAATTCATTCCTGATATATTGTGATTCGGCTATGTATGTGTGTACCAATTACTGATCCAGGGATTGGTACTGATCACACAAAAGATTTCCGATTTCCAAAATCGGGGGTCGACACCACCCCTCTTTGACTTACGACCTCCATCTTCACTTATGTCTCGCTTGTATCTAGAAGCCCCAAAATAAGGCAAGCATCTAAGTCAGCATATTGTTTGTAATATAATATGAAGAAGTTTCAATAAGCATGAATTATTCTGACCTCCAGACCAAATGGGCATAACAATTGCTTTGCTTCATATGTCATCTATGGGATTTTTGTTCCCCTCTTGCAACAATTTCCTTTACAACTCGAGAAGTACTATGTAACTCTTGTCTGACCAACCCCATTACTTACATTAAATTCCAGGAGTTCCAAGCAGAGGATAGGTGTCGTTTGGCTTACACCCGAGGTACAAAGGCATTTCAGAATTTGCCACCAACTTACTGAGCTTCTCAATATAACTCTCATTGTGTTATGGGTCTTCAACATCACACAACATTTTAGAGAGAGATTCTTGGTTGAAATCCATGGTATGGGGATGGGACGAACATGCTATTTCGATCTGGCTCGTTCTTCACATCCGTCACTTCATCAGCTCCAACATTCAGTGGCCCTTGCTCTCCATGCCTGCTCCAACAACTGTAATGCTTCATCAATCCTGTACGGATCTGATGACATTGCACCTCATGAACTATCAGAGAACATCTTCTCATTTTTGCAGTCCGTTGGTTGCCAATTCCGACCCATCATAGGTGACCAAATACCTGTGACGGGCCTTAGCCGATGGTCTCACCTGTTGCAGCCTCCCAATAGACCCGTCAAAGGTGAGGTTATCTGTGACGAGCACTTCGGCCCATCACTGGTGGTCTATCATAGGTGGGTTGATCAGGCATAGTGATTATATAGCATGTTTGGTGCCTAAGCAACTAAGTATGTCCATGGCCACGTGCTTCTTTTGTGTGGAAATTGTGTGCTCTATTGGTTTATCTCACATGGGCCACTAAGCTTTTGTTATGTTTTTGCTTCATTGCTACTTCAGTTTGGATCTTCACTTCAGTTAACATATGAGTAACTTTTCGAGACTTTGAGTTAACGAATAGTCCAGATCAGTTCAGATTTCATATTTCTGTATAATAGGAAGGAATATATTCTGCTAATGACTGCTTTGAAGGTTGCATATGCACTATGTGCTTAGTGTACAGCTGTATTAAAGCAGTACACAAGCACAAGCACAAAGCACGGGCCAAAATATGTAAAACGACACAAGCACGGCCCAAAAGACGGCAACAGTTAGCGTCGGCTGCGCCGAGAAGACACTCCGGTGGCGGCAGTGATGGCGATGGAGGCGGGTAGGCGGCAGTGGTGGCGTGCGGCTTCGTCGTCTCATCGTGGCAATGCGGCAGTGACGGCAACGCCCACCCCACTCCTCGTCGGCTCGTCACGGCGACGAGACGCCGACGCTGCTTGTGCTGGCCTTGTTGGGTGATGGCCGCACGGCACTGCCGTAGCCCACAGGTCGCCCGCTGTCGTCTCACGTGGAAGAAGACGAGCGAGGAGCGACCAGATGAGGCCTATGAGGTTGGAAGGCCAATGAAGAAGACGAGTTGCTCACCTGCTGCTACCTACTAGCTGCCTGCAGCCTACAAATGGGAAATCTGAAAAGAGGAGGGAAATTTTGGGATAGAGTAGGGAAAACGATATCGTCACACTCTTTTTTGCCCAGCCGGCTCTGCAATACTTTATTTACCTCGTCTAAAAATATCCACCGTGTTTTTGTTCTCACACCGACTGCAAATAACTTGGGACGTAACAATTGGGGAAAAACAAATTTATAGTGATACAAAGTTGTTGCCTCGTTAAAAACCTTATGCCCTAGAAGGAAAAGAGTACAACAACTTGCTTACACTATTACATATGTTGCATTATTATTTATTATTGGCACCGCCACCATTAGTGGTGATGCCAAATTCCGCCATCGCATCTACCGCTGCATCGGCAATCTCTGGATCCTCTAGCCGGTGTTGCATCCTTGCATCTGCTTCAATCCAGTCATTAAGGCAAAAGATTGCCTGTCAGGTGCAAGGCATGACCTCCATTCTTCAATAATTCTTCCAACCTCGCTAAATGCAGGCCCCGAAGAGACAGAAGAAGTTGGAACCAATCCAATAGAACGTTATGTGCAAAGTGAGCTAGCACGGGAAGAGTCCATTCTCTCTTTCCATCACTCATGGAGATCGAAATTTTCACAATCCAGTGTTTGACCATGTTCTGTGTGATTAGTGTTAAGGTAATGGTTAAGCTCTACGTCTGGGTTCCAATTTGACCTGCTACCTGATGAGGAGGCTTGTTCCTTGCCCCTGATCTTCTTCCACAAATTCATTGCACTTGATTTACTTTGCTTTTTTTTGTGGGGTTTTCTCAAGCACCCGACGAACAACACTTAGCTTAGTCTGGTACAGACGGAAAACCCTGAACAACTCATCTCTAGCATCTTGATAAGCTTTAGAATAATCAAGACCCATTGCATCACTATTGGTATGAAAGCAGCCTCCACAACCTCCAATTTTTTTGAGGATCAAGTACCAAAGCAAAAAAATAAAGGTGTGGAACAGCAGTGAAGTATTTGAGAAATTTTTCTTCCATGGGTTGAACAACATAAGCTAAAACTCTATTATGTCGGTTTTCTTGAAACACAAGGGACAACTTCCAAATACATTCAAGCACCTTACAAGAAGTAGGATAGTAAATTCTAGATAGTAGGACTGTAGCTTTAACAAAAGGCTTTAGAAATATACGCAGACGTGTTGCTATGTCCCATTCTCCCTCAGCAAGAAACAAAATCTCACCATCACCATCCTCATCAGTATCATTACTTCTAAAGTGCAATGAATCGATGAAAACATAAATTATTTTCTCATACCCTTTTAGTTGATGTAGCATGAGGTATGTTGTGTTCCACCTATGTTTCACGTCAATGCCAAACATCGTCACAAGTTTATTCTTTGCTCGGCAATAGTCCTGGAACATCTCCTTCATCACTAGCTGACCCCCAACGATAAAAACAGCTTAACGGATCTTGTTGAGTAAATTAGTAATAATAGTAATCCTGCATAGACAACAAATTCCTTGTCATAGACATTAAAATTGATAAATTATTTGTACTAAAAAAATCAATAAATTCTCAACGACTCCTAATACCTGCTTGCACAGTCAAGTTGATGATGTGGCAGATGCATCTCTGATGGATAACATAACCTCCAATGTAGCTTTACAAATTTGTCTCCAAAATCGTCATGGCCGTTGTATTTGCTGATGCATTGTCAAGAGTAATAGAAACCACCCTAGATTCTAAATTGAATTCTTGCAGTACATCAGGTAATGTGGTAGCAATGGCTCGTCCAGTATATGACGACATCATTTTAAACCCAATAACCCTCTTATTTAGTGTGCGATTATTGTCAAGATAATGCACAACAGCACTAAGATAAGAGGTTCTTTGGTGCTTGGATATCCAAATGTCATATGTCACAGAAAAATGAAAGCTAACAGTACTAAATGAGCATTTCAACTCATCCAACCTAGAACGATATAACACAACAATATCGTTCTTGGTAGTTTTCCTTGAAACTTGGATGTACTGTGGACAAAACGCATTTCGGATCATCCTCTGAAAGTTTTTGCTTTTGCCCATCCTAATCGGTAGCTCCTCAGAAACTATGTAACAGGCAATTTCATCTCGAGCTACTCGTGGCTCATAGGTCCATGTACTTACAGAACCGTTGGGTCCGGAGCTCAGTTGTGTCTGCCAGGCTCCTGCCGATGCTTTATCCATGAGGTGCGTCAAATAATGTCGGTTTTGATGTCCTATTGCTAAACTAGAAGATGCGGACAAAGTTTTTCCACAATGTTTACAGGTAGCACATGTTACTAGTTGACCGTCCACCTTACCTTTATTTTTTCTATGTGTTGCCAACAATCCGCTCTCCATGCAGATGGTGCGGATGGCTTGGCCTTGCCTCCTGGCAAAGACAAGACCGTGTCGTCATTGGCCTCGATGATGGACTATTCCGTAGGATCATCCCCATCTCCCTCCAGACCATCCATATGGCGGTTATCCATCCCATAGTCATCCATACCAGGATATAGTTGGTGGGCATCGACCGACCTAGGGAAGGACCAAGCAAGCATTGGCGGAGGTATTGCATCTCGTGAGAAACCTTAGCCGTCACTTCCCTCCCCGAGCAAAACCCTAGCCGCGCGCGGGTGCTAGCACATCTGCGCGTGGCGTTCCGTCCCTGTATGTGTGGATACCGGTAGAGGCGCCGCTGGCTTGCGGTGCTGATCGGCATGGGAATATGGAAAGGAGAACGCATGAGGAGGAGAAGGTCGAGAGCCGGTGCGATCGACTACTTCCTCTACATCGACGCGCGCTATTTCATGAGAATTCCTTCAACTTCTCAGCTGTAATACCCCGTATATTAAAAGATATTTAGTTTTTTTTAGTTTGGATTGACTTGTTAAAATAAAGATGTTAACAGAAATAAATAAAAGAAAAATATCTTTAGAAGTTGGCCAACATGAGAAGGCCCATAAACACAGCCCATTAGTTCTCCCTAAAACCAAGAGAGAGGGGAACCGACTCCCACCTCCCCTCATAGTGCTGCCACCCCTCTCCCTGGCCGGCGCCTCCTTCCTCCCCTTCTCCTATGTTCAGATCTCTCCCCTCTACAACAAATTGCCCTCCCTAGATCTCCACCTTCATAGCTTGGATCAAAAAGCGAAATAGAAAAACGGAACGAGGAGGAGGAGAGGAGTAAAAGGAGGGATTAGATCAGAGTCTCCCCTATTGTCTCCTCACAAGTTCTCTAAAGAAACCCTAGGTGAGGCTTTTCCCCTTGTCATATCAGTTGTTCTAGGGTGGTTTTAGTGGTTTAATTCGTGGATAAGGAAGGTTAGAGAAGGAGTTTTGTTTGTTGTGGTTCGAATGGGTTGTTCTGCACGTTGGCAGATTTACAGTGTTTCGGTTTTTTGAAGTTTCGGAGATCTAAATGATATTTTCTGCAAAAGTGTATAACTAGAAAGTTGTAGATAATATTTATATCTATCTTCTGACCAGAGGGCGCGATTTTATCTCCAGTGGTTTAGACGATACGAATTTTTGAGTATAACTGTTGTTTTTATGCCATAATCTAGATAGTAGTAGATTGAACTGTTTTTGGATGGGCTAAACTGTGGAATCAGCCAAGACGCCTATAGACAAAGTTGTAGAGGTTTTTCTTAGCTTTCCATATTGGTAAAGTACACCCTGATTGGGCAAGTAGAACTCCAGTTATGATTGTTTTAGTGCGGATAGTCTGAATTTTCTGGACAGATTGTGAAGCTTGCTTTCAAGCGCAAATTAGACCATTTTAATGGCATAATAAAAATATGATTTCCACATAAGAGTTGTAGGCCTTGTTCTGTAGATTTCCAAAATATATTTATTTGCGGTCATAGCCTTTTCATATTTGATATAAAGGTTTGAGGCAATAATATTGTTTATAGTGCAAGCGGCGTTCCTTGTTATTGCGTTTTGATGGGATGGGGCAGTAGGTTCACCTTTTTCATTGTTTTATATGCATGTTTGAATGTGTTTGCTGAGGTTTTGTTTGTGATTAGGTGGTGGTCCTTCAGATCGTGCATGATACCAACCCTTCATTGGAGGCAAGTGCATGATGAACTAAGTGTGTGATTGATGGATTGTTTGCTCTATCTATTTATTTCCGATATATTTCTATGTGACATGTGACCGCTTATATTCATATTGTTGTTCGCGCCATTTAGGTTTTCATGTTTATCCTATGTTTACGATGTTATTCTTGTTTCAATATTCCGGATTCTGGTTCTGGGTAAATAATTCAAGTTCCCTGTTTGCCATAAATGTGCAATATGGTTTCAATTTGGTTCTTTGATTCCGGTTTCAATTATTCAAGTACCATGCGTAGTCATGGGAGTGCAATTTGGTTCTTTATTCAAGTTCCTGTGGGTAAGCGCTGATCACGCTTACTCGGCTTTGCCGGCAAATGCTAGGATGTATTCACTATTGTCCGGGATGGAAGCTACTATTTCAATTCATGCCTGCCCGGGATGGGAACTACTATCTTCTTTGACTTGGTGTAAGAAAGAAAGCCTTCTGTTCATGTTTTATTGCCAATGATGTGTATATGTGTTTTCTAATTCCATATTGTACTTGCTGAGTATTTTTATACTCACTCTTGTGTTTTAATTGGTTTTAGGTACATATTGAGACCGACATGCATGGGCGGGAAGTAGCACCCTTATATACACATTTATCTGCACACTATCAAACTATATTGCTTAGGTCCATAATGATACTTAAACTATATCATGGTTCGGTCTTGTAATAATCTTTTAGATGATTTCTAATAGTTTCTTCCCCATGGATTATAAGGATGGATCGTATTGTGGGAATGATATTGTTATTAGTTTAACTTATAATTGCCTGTCATGGATGTCCGTATTTACAGGGGAGACTTTGCCGAAATTTCTAATAATTTTGGGAGTTAGTGGTTTGAGTGTATGTTTGGTGTGGCACTCTAGGTACGTGGTTACCTGGGGTGTTACATCAGCGTCTTCTTCCGCTGCCCAGCGCGTTGAGTGGTAACGATCTATGATCTAATACTTGCATGGTTCCTGGTTTACGCGATAGAAAATTTTGATTTATGCTATCGTAGCCTACGCGTATCCCAACAGTGGTATCAGAACCGCCTTGTATAGTTTATGATCTAGATCATTGCATATAGTTGATATGCGGGTGTAGTAGATGAGATCTATTATGTTGTATATGAGTTCATAGGTGATCGGAACATGAGATGAACCGATAGCCACATGGGTTGATGAGATCAATCGGTAAATGTGTTGGTGACTTCACTGGAATGTCTAGTACTCAGCAAGGCCGAGTGCGATTGTGTTCATCGGATAGTCCGATGTCCACTGGAACCGCACGCCAATGAGAAAAACGAGCCAATGAGATTGACTCGGTTTTGGCATAATTTGATTACGCCGTTAAGGTTTTCACATGGACCGCCGTGTGCGTTGCCCCTTAGATTTCGCTTGGGGTTTTATATCTATCTTACTTTATTGCTGTTGTATATTTGATATGACATGGTAGGATAGATTCCGTCAGAAAAATTAAGTGTAATTTATGCTCTTCCAATAATTGCACCTATTACGGTTGTGATCATAAGTGATGGGTTTGCCATAGCAAAATGTCACTTGTTATCATGATAAAGTAGGATAGATGTCGGACATCTATATGCGGGTATTATTGGTTTACTTGACAAGGTTATCAAAACGGTTTTGGACCTTGGGGCATAGGTTGGGTTGGACATGGAGATGTCACCCCAACAGCACAAGAGTCACATATGATGTGATTAGCAAGGTGTTGCTTACCTATTTTGATAGTTGTCTAGTTGTGATGCCAAAGCTCACTAGACACTAATAAAATGAGGATCTTGACTCACTGTGTTACTAGACGGAATTTTATTTCACAATACATAGTGGGAATATATTTTGTTAAATTGTTTAATGAAAGGTTAAATGTAGACATGGTGCTGATTTTGCATACATATATTTCTATTGTAGATCATGGCAGCTCCTGCACCATCCAGTTTTAACTTGCGGTCTATTCTTGAGAAAGACAAGTTGACTGGAACAAACTTCATGGATTGGTATCGCAACTTGAGAATTGTTCTTAGGCAAGAGCACAAAGAGTTTGTGCTTACACAGTCTTTTCCAGCTGACTTGCCTAACAATGCTCCTGCTGCTCAACGAAGGGTGCATGAAAAGCGATGCAATGATTATCTTGACATAAGCTGTCTCATGCTTGCTACTATGTCCCCTGAGCTTCAAAGGCAATATGAGGCATTGGATGCTCATACGATAATCACGAGACTACGTAACATGTTTGAGGACCAAGCAAGAGCTGAGAGGTTTAATACCTCAAAGTCCTTGTTTGCGTGCAGGCTTGCAGAAGGTAATCCAGTGAACCCACATGTGATCAAAATGATTGGTTACACTAAGAGTCTGGATAAGCTTGGTTTTCCCCTTAGCCGAGAGTTGGATACTGATTTGATTCTCCAGTCGCTCCCTCCTAGCTTTGAGCTGTTCATAATGAATTTCAACATGAACAACCTGAACAGGACCTTGGTAGAATTGCATGGGATGCTAAAGACTGCCGAGGAAAGCATTAAGAAAAACTCCAACCATGTGATGGTTATGCATAAGCGCAAGCTCAACAACAAGAAGAGTGGTCAAAAGAGAAAGCTAAACTCTGATGCGATCACGAGTACTAGTAACTCTAAGACCAAGGTTCAAAAGACAGGGCCCGCTAAGGATGCAAAGTGCTTCTTTTGCAAGGAGACAGGTCATTGGAAGAGAAACTGTAAGAAATACCTAGAGTAGCTCAAGCAGAAGCAGCAGGATGGAAAGAGTTCCACCTCAGGTATTAATGTTATAGAAATTAATCTTGCTACTTCCTCTACTGATTCTTGGGTATTTGATACCGGGTCAGTTGCTCACATATGCAAATTGTTTCAGTCCCTTGCAGGGACTGAAAAGAAGTAGGAGCTTAGCAAGAGGCGAAGTGGACATTCGCGTGGGCAATGGAGCAAGAGTTGCTGCTGTTGCGGTCGGCACTATGGCAATATCTTTACCTTCAGGATTAGTTTTAGAGTTAAATAATTGTTATTGCATTCCAGCTTTGTGTAAGAACGTTATCTCTACTTCTTGTTTGCAAGCAGAGGGTTATGGTTTTAGATCTGTGGACAATGGTTGTTCAGTCCATTATAATGACATTTTCTATTTCCATGCACCCATGATGAATGGCTTATATATTGTGAATCTTGATGGATGTTCAGTCTATAATATTAATGCAAAAATGCAACGTCCTAATGATTTGAGTCCCACTTTTATTTGGCATTGTCGCTTGGGTCATATAAATGAGAAACGTTTGGAGAAGCTTCATAGAGATGGACTTCTACACTCTTTTGATTTTGAATCATTTGAGACATGCGAATCTTGTTTACTTGGCAAAATGACAAAGGCACCTTTCACGGGTCAAAGTGAAAGGGCAAGTGAACTATTGGGACTAGTACATACTGATGTATGTGGACCAATGAGCTCAACTGCCAGAGGTGGTTTTGGGTACTTTATTACCTTTACTGATGACTTTAGTAGATATGGTTATGTCTACTTAATGAGGCATAAGTCTGAGTCCTTTGAAAAGTTCAAGGAATTTCAGAATGAGGTACAAAATCATTTAGGCAAGACAATCAAATATCTACGATCTGATCGTGGTGGAGTGTACTTGAGGCTTGAATTTGGCAATCATCTAAAGGAGTGTGTAATTGTTCCACAACTCACTCCGCCAGGAACGCCTCAATGGAATGGGGTGTCTGAACGGAGGAATCGTATATTGTTGGACATGGTGCGGTCAATGATGAGCCAAACTGATCTGCCGCTAAGCTTTTGGGGTTACGCTCTAGAGACAGCTGCGTTCAAACTAAACAGGGTTCCATCAAAATCAGTGGATAAGACACCATATGAGATATGGACAAGTGTTGATGTAAAACACGAGGCCTGGGAGATCTGCTTAACTCCAGTGCAGGTCCAAAAGCTTGCCTTTAGGTGTATGAGCGTGCCAGTTGATTTGATCCTGCAATCAACAAGAAACAAAGACAAAGAAACCGTGGTTAAATCCATAAACGATAGCCGATCGGCTAGGTGGTCGATGACATCATTTATCTTTGAGCCGATGTCATATGTAGATCGATCGGCAGTCATAAATAAGTAAGAAAGAACTAAATCTACTCGATCGGCTCTAGATATTAACAATATATAATCCTTATTCGATACATACTTGAATCAAGTGATTGGGATAGATCGGTCGCCATGCCGAGACAGTATAAATCAGTTAGATCGAAATATATATTATGTCACACCCTAAAAATCCTAAATTTATAAATTGTTGTTTAAATGGAATTATTAGAAATAATTTTAAAAGCCTAGAAGAGAAGATCTAATTTTAAATGATAAATTCCAATAAAAAAATTGGCTAGATAAAATTTTATTAAATACTTTGCTTGATTCTATAGTTCCTAGATTTTTCTGGGATTTATTTGAGCCAAGGAAGTATTTTTAATAAATGGAATTGCATTTCATGAATAATTTAAATTGAAAAAGGTTTTAAAATTCTCCTTTTTGGCTTTGGGCCGAAAGTCGGCCCAAAACCCTCTCTCTCTCTCCCCGGCCCAAGTCGGCCCGCACCGAGCCGCCGCTCGCGCGCGCGTTCCCGCTCGCTGACAGGTGGGTCCCACCTGTCGGACTCATCGTCTTCCTCACGCCGTCGCCCGGCCGAACCCTAGCCGAGCCGCGCCGACGTCTCCTTCCAAATTCTGTCGCCCCTTTCCTTCTCCGGTGAAATCAATAGAGGGGAATTGGTCCCCAAGATCCCCTCTATCTTTTTTCTTTTGGAATCGTCGGTTAAAATCGTTTGGAAAGTGTCGGATTCGATCTCGAATCGGATTCCTCTCTCTCTCCCGAACCCTAACCTTCCATCGCCGTCGCCGGTCGCCGTGGGCCTCCGTCGCCGCCCTCTAGCCCCTATTTAAGGACCCCCGGTGCTTCCTCTCTCCGCCGCCACCCTTGCCTTCGCTCGCCGCCGTCTGTAGCGCCCTAGCCGCGAGAACCCGTGTGCCGCCGCTGCCGCCGTGAGTCCAGCCGTGCGCCGCCGTCGCTCCGGTGGTCGTCGTCGCTCGGGAAGACCACCGTCGGGATCGCCAAGTCATCGCCGTCCTCGTCCCGTCCTCCATTTTTGCCGAAGACCGCCGGAGCACTGCCGTCATCATCAAGCCGAAGGTCGCCGCCGCTCTTCCTCGTCGCCGTCGCTGTCCGGTTGCCGTCCGCCATCGTTTGGGTCACCGGTGAGTTCGCCTCGACGCCCGCATCACGTAGATGCCCTCTGTTTGCGCCGCCGCGCCGTCGTTCACCGGCGAGCATGCGCCGTCCGAGCCGTCGCCGGTGATGACGTCACCGCTGACGTCATCGTCGCCGTGTCCCATGAACCGCCGTAGACCGCTTGGATCTCGGTCGTCCGTTTTGGATAGGATCGATCTCGGCCGTTCGTTTCCGTAGACCGCAGCCGTGCAGCCGGTCCACCGTGAACCCGACCCGCTGACGCAATAATCCCCTTTTTCCTTTTCAAAATAATTCATTATTGCGTCATAATTCAATTAAAATATGTATAAATGATTTAATCCGAATTAATCTTTAAAAATTCATAACTAATTCATCTTAGCTCGGATTTAGTTGGTTCAAGTCTCTAATTTTTTCTAAAATTGAGATCTACATGTTAAAAATATCCACACGTACTGTTCATGCTTGTTTATGTGCTGTTTTGGTGATTTTGCTCTTTTATGCTTAGATTCCGACGTTCACGGAGAGTCCGTTTTCACAGGAGAAGAATTTGAAGAGTTCCAAAGTCAGCAAGGCAAGTCACACAGTTCCCAGACAACCCTTTGAGCATGTTGATCCCGTTTAAAGCTATTGTTTCTATTTAACTATTGCATTTATTTTTGAATGTCATTGGGTGGGAATAACCTATTGCCTTGTTATAGCCCTTTTTGATATTGATTACCTATCCTTTGTCACTGGTTAATAATTGGATTAGCTAGAACATTATATGGTTTTAGCTAAAGTGAATAGGATGCTTAGCCATGCTTAGAGACACTAGCTCATATAAATGGGATAACTTACGATTCACTATTACCTAATGATTGCTTAATGGTAGTTCGATGGTTAATCGTGACTGGTTAATTAATTTGCCAACAAAAATATGATAATGGTGGGTTGTGAGCACATGGTTTTGATGGTTGTGCTTATGACAATTAAGGACCGGTTCACGATTTTCGGTTGTGAAACATTAACCGTGCCAACCACAAGCCAGCGTGGGCAACGGCTTTACTTTCTGTATAGTATGGTTCATTGTAGAGCACCAGACTGTGAAGTGGCAGAGATAAGCCCACGGTGGTCGCTGGGGAGTCCATGCCTTGTTTACAAGGGGGTGATTACGATCCGGGAGCAGTGCACTGCTTTGAATTGTGCTATGCAGAGGGTATTGTCACAATCTCTATTCGGATACTTGTTAAGTATCGCGACGCATGGTTGACATGATGTTGAGGTTGTGTCTTGTGGGTACAGTGGTACACCTCTGGCCAGAGTAAAACTATTCGAATAGCCGTGCCCGCGGTTATGGGCGGGTCTAACAATGTCTTTCATGATTAGATAACTCATTATTGGTTAATGAATATGTGATTCTTTCATGAGACTCTTTATGTTGTTTGTTACTATTTCTAAAGGATCCCTGATCAAATATCATATGTGGAACAAATATGTTTATATGATCAGCACATGTATTAATTGATGATCACGTCTCATGGATCATGGTATAGAGATACCAAATTAATAATGTGGACACATGTTGGTGAACATGTTGTTGGATAGACCCAACATGAGACACTGCAAGAGCCGTATGTGTTGTGTCATTAGTGATCTCATTTAGTGTTGGTATTGAATCCTTAGACCTGAGATTATCATGGTTCCCAACATGTGTAGTAGCTTACTTAGGTACTGCTAAATGCTACTCCGTAATTGGGTAGTTATAAAAGTAGTTTTTGGGTATGCTATAAAACATGTAGTGGGATATGAATAGTTAAGATGGGATTTTGCCCCTCCTATGGAGAGATATCTCTGGGTCCCTCGATGTTGTAGATTATGGAAGTGCATGGCCATGCCAAAGGTGATTGAGGAGTCAATCACAAGTTATATAATCTATCAACAGGTTCGAGTGAATGATTGAGCTATTAGAGGATGGCACATATCTAGCCTTGAGCTTAATCGATATCGTGAGGCAAAGGGGTTCATAAAAGTATACACTAGAGGTCCAGCCGATATGATCTTTATGTATGCCCGGTGGGTCAATACGTTCTGCTAGGGGCTGCTGTTGACGCGTGGACTGAAAATGAGTTTTCGGGTTATAGCCAAGTGTACATGAACCTACAGGGTCGCACGCTTAATGGGCCGGAATAAGGGGATTGGATGGAGATCCAATATGAGCTTAATTCGGATAGAGATCTGAATAGGAGCCCTACGGGCCTTGGAGGCCCGAGTGATGGATCCTATATATTCGTGAGGGGTGTGACCGGTGGAGGTATTGCATCACGTGAGAAACCCTAGCTGTCACTTCCCTCCCCGAGCAAAACTCTAGCCGCACGCGGGTGCTAACACATCTGCGTGTGGCGTTCCGTCCCTGTACGTGTGGATACCGGTAGAGGCGCCGCTAGTTTGCGGTGCTGATCGGCGTGGGAATACGGAGAGGAGAACGCACGAGGAGGAGAAGGTTGAGCCGGTGCGATCGACTACTTCCGCTACATCGACGCGCGCTACTTCGTGAGAATTCCTTCAACTTCTCAGCGTCTTCTTCCGCTGCGCAGCGCGTCGAGTGGTAACGATCTATGATCTAATACTTGCATGGTTCCTGGTTTACGCGATAGAAAATTTTGATTTATGCTATCGTAGCCTACGCGTATCCCAATAGTACCTACACTAGGATTTTTTTCACGAAATGGAAATGCAAGAAAACATGATGAATTCCTATCTCAACCTCCTAAAAGTTAAGGCCGCCTCAACTCTACAACTGAAATCACATTTGCCATTTCCATTTAAAGAATCCTGCTCATATTTTGTTCTCTTCTGTATCTCCACTTCTGATTTATATTCATGCTCGAAATTTAATTGATAGAAGCAATTTCTATTGATGTTTTCATTGAGCATCGATCTGTTATGCAGAATCTGCTTCAAAATCCCTAGCCAAGGTTAACAATTTCAGAAAGCTAAAATTTTTTTTAAGGGACCACTAAACCTGAAATAACCCAGCCCCTCAGCGGAGCTCATATCAGAAACTTTTTGACGAATCAAGAATATTAATTTGCATATTCAGCTGGACATTCTTTGGATTAACCTGTCCTAGCCGATGACCATTAGCAAGAACAATATAAGGGCAAATTCGACGGTTTAGCATGCTATGGACTCTTAAATAGGCCATGTCAGGAAAAAAACAATAGTTCTACAAAGGCTGGTTTTCTGATCGTCTCTCCACTAATATGCAATAATATATAATTAAATTCTTGTAGCAATGGTGCCGTGATTTTCTGCATTTTGGATCTAAGTACGTGACTTTTCTTGAAGATGGAATATACAACGGCCGTTGCCGTTGCTTATCGTCTGCTCGTGTTTTCCTCGTTGTGAACCGTAGTGAGGATGATGGCATGCAAAAGATGGATGCATCTCCCTTCTTTTTTTTTCTCTCATCCACATCATCAAATCTGCTTACATGACAACAAATAGATCCCACTAATTAATACTCTCTCATTCCCAAATTGATAATTAGAGCAAGTTTAATAGTATAGCCAACTAGCTCCAAATTATCTATAGCCGATTTAATAGCCAATTCATACAATATTTACCTATAAACATATAATACACTAGTAATACTTGGTCCCACCTGTCATACATACATTATGTCTTATGGTCTGTGCTGTAGCTGGCTACAAATCTGTAGCCCACTGCTCTTCTCTCTCATCATTTATCTTCTTGACATGTGTTTATGGCTGGCTTATAGCCTGCTATTGTACTTGTTCTTATATAAGTTTATGCACCAAGACCAAGCACAATTTAAATCCCATCAATCAAGACAACATGCACACATTCTCCCACAATGCGCATGCATCAATTAAAACCCCATACAAATTACACCCTAGCATTGTTCTCATTTCCAGAAATTTACTAGTAATTTCCGAACTAATTTGTGCATAAAATCCTCGTCCAGGAATAAGCTGAGGTACACAAACTGACAATTTAATATACAGATTCATCAAAATAACTAAAGCAATAAATACTTACATAAGAGGCACTTAGTCCTCACCACGAAGAAAACTGCAGCGGAAAAATAAAATTTAGCGAAGCTTCCGCACCACTCCCACAGGCAGCTCAACTAGGGTATAAGACAAATGTCTTCTCCTAGTTAATCTAAGCATGGCTAAGCAATCCTAGACCAATCACCTAGTCAAATTACTAACCCAAGCTATCAATGAATCAGGGTAAACAAAGGCTGAGTTTGGGTAGAAACCATCCCACATGACATTATAAAAGTAATTCAATTTTGAGAGAAAATCAGGGGTTTTGCAAATAGGCTCAATATGATGAATGATATATGTATGACTTGCCTTGTTCTTTAGCACAATTTAAATCACATCAATCAAGACAACATGCACACATTCTCCCACAATGCGCATGCATCAATTAAAACCCCATACCAATTACACCCTAGCATTGTTGTCACGCCCTGAAATTCGCTAGTAATTTCCAAACTAATTTGTGCATAAAATCCTCGTCCAGAAATCATCCGAGGTACACAAACTGATAATTTAATATACAGATTCATCAAAATAACTAAAGCAATAAATACTTACGTAAGAGGCACTTAGTCCTCACCACGAAGAAAACTGCAGCGGAAAAATAAAATTTTGCGAAGCTTCCGCACCACTCCCACAGGCAGCTCAACTGGGGTATAAGACAAATGTCTTCTCCTAGTTGATCTAAGCATGGCTAAGCAATCCTAGACAAATCACCTAGTCAAATTATTAACCCAGGCTATCAATGAATCAGGGTAAACAAAGGCTGAGTATGGGTACAAACCATCCCACATAACATTATAAAAGTAATTCAATTTAGATAGAAAAGCAGGGGTTTTGCAAATAGGCTCAATATGATGAATGATATATGTATGACTTGCCTTGCTCTTCAGCTGACGGGACCTCAGCGACCACTTCAAAATAAACTGGAGCGTCGGAACTGCTGGAGTCTAAACGACAAACAAGGCACATAATAAATGCAAGATAAAAAGCTACTGAAACAGCAAAAGAAACCAATTTTAATGGATTCTTGACATTTTAACGAATTTACTGCAATTTGAATGGGTTAAAATGGAGCTCAGATTATTAAGTTATGAATTTTACAACTTGCTCTATGTTATTTACTATTGACAGAAAAACCTTAATCAATTGACAGGGATTAGAGCCCGAAAGGAACATAAGATCAAAGGATAGATTGACTGTCAAGCGAACCTCACGAGATACCGACTCAATGAGTCAATTTAACATGACACGGGATCATCCAAATGATTGACCGAAATCGGCGAACGGAACCGGCGGCTCTGAACGGCTCTAACCTAAAGGATGACTCGGGACGGATGAACGAACAAACCACGGGTCGGCTAGGCGGCGGCTCTGCTCGCCCAGCGCAGCAGCGGCGGCGGCACAGCACGGCACGGTTCGGCGGCAGCGCAAGGCGGCGACGGCACTCGGCTCGGCAACGGCGGCGGTGGTGGTGCAAGGCGGCTGCAGCGGCGGCACGGCAACAATGCGGCGACGACTTGACTAAACTACGACACATGAAAAGAAAACCCTAAAAACAGGAGGGATTTCTCACCGTGAAGCAAAAACTAGGGAGGGACGATGACGGCGGCGACGGTGGTTCTGGTGGCAACAGCCGGGATCGATGATGACGCTAGGAGACAAAAAGGGGAAAAACTTAGGTTGCTAGATTGATGATTGCAGGAGCAAATACATCAAAGAAACGGGGAGACGGAGTACTGGCGGCACTCGGCGGCGACATCGACGGCAACGACGACGGCGGCGGCGCAAGGCAGCGGCGCTAGGTGAGGGAGGGGGGCGGGGCTAAAGCTAGGACTCGAAAAAACACAAAAGACTGGGGAAGGAACACTTATAAAGAGGATGACTCGATTAGGAAAGGAGGAGTCCTAGAGGGAGTAGGACTAGGAGGGAGGGAGGGAGGGAGACCGACTCGGCAAGGGGAGGGGAAGGTGCGCGCGGGGAGAGGGAGAGGGTGGCGTGGCTGGTTGGGGGAAAGGGGAGGGGAGAAAGGAAACTAGGGGAGACTAGGACTTTCCCAAGAAGGAAAAACAATGCGGTGTCGTTTTAGGAAAGGAACGGAAACGGTCCCGCGAACTTACATGGATATGGTTCGCCATGCAAAATGAAACCGCGGACTGAGAGGGGAGTGAATTGGGCACAATTCATGACCAAAGACAAAAGAAGAAGATTAACTTGACAGTTTTTACTTTGCAACATTGCCTCCGGTGATTTGATGTTTACTCTTTACGTCCTGTTAGTGATTTTCAGAGCAAAGAGAATTCGAAAAAAAATTCTCCCTGACAATTCTGAGTATTAAATGCATTGTTAACTGGGGTTTTCTCCTGGTTAACCAAAGCAAATTCTTGAAGCCATTTATTAGTGATTTGAAACCTAAGGGAAGGGAAAACTCCGGGTGTGACAAGCCTGCACACATTCTCCCATACTACATTAATTATATTTTGATGAAATCCGTGTCCATGCAGTTATATGATGATCAATTTGAAAAATTGTAGACTCCATTATGTGATGTTCAATTTGGGAAGGAGGAAATACCTTTGTACATGCCCTAAGTACAATAATACAAGTGGTCTCTGGGGCGATGAACATTACAAGTTATGACAGCACATAAATGTTGATGGAGTTTTCTTAACCTGGTGAGAGCAACTGGAAGGTATGACTGCACTGCATCTAGGGGTGGATAACGAGCCAGCTCGGCTCGTTAAGGCTTGGCTCATTTGAGCTCGTTGTCTTAACGAGCCGGCTCGGCTCGGCTCGTTAATGTTAAAGAGCTAAAAGAGTAGCTCGGCTCGGCTCGCGAGCTGGCTCGTTAAGCTCGTTAGGCTCGTTAACGAGCTATATCTCATTAATATCATATTATTAAGTTCAAATTTAACATTTTATTATGTATGAACATAATAACAAACACTAACTAATATAATACTCACTAAATATGAATAGTTTTAATGTAATTAAAAGACTAAGCACTAGTCAAGAAATACTAAGTTTATGAAGATATGGTGATATTTTATACTAACGAGCTAAACGAGCAGCTCGCGAGCTAGCTCGTTAAGCTCACGAGCTAAAAGGCTAGCTCGACTCGACTCATTAAGACTACGAGTTCGAATCGATCCGAGCCGAGCTTGCTACGAGCCGATCCGAGCCACGAGTTTCGAGCTTTTGTCCAGCCCTAACTGCATCACCCATATATATTGGCGGTTCACCTAGATCAGACATTTATGACAGAAAACCTTGATGTCCAAAAAACTGGTCAGGCACCATCTCCGGGTGAAACCTCTCCATGGGTTGGCCTGCTGCTGCATCACCTCCTAGACGGCTTAGACCTCGGCAGTGGAACAAACCGTACTGGTTAGGCCATTTTGGTGGGGAGCCGACATAGCTGTAGTGGACTGGATGGTGAACCTACTCGAAATACTTTTATGTGATGTTACTTTTGCAGTTATTGATAATATATTATAAAAAGAAATTAACGATGAAAGTTTTGAAGATCGTGTAAAAAACATAGACTTTGGATAGAGGGAGTAAAACGTTTTTTTTTATTGTGAGCTTTATAGAGGAAGCACAAAAAAGATTGTTACGTTCGGCTTCATCGACGTTATTGCACGATTAGCAATAGCATCAGCTTCCTTTCTTCAGCAGGTCTCAAGATTTACCATAGGCCCACCGTATCAAAGACGAAATGATGTGAAAATCAACTGTTATAGGGCGGGGTAGAGAGGAGTTTATTTCTGAAAACCATGGCATTTCTCACTACCCACAGAAGCCAACTAATAACAGTTGAAAGCAACATGAACTTGACATTGTTTTTCTTTTAACCAGATCTCTCAAAGTTTTTTGAGGAATACACTAGTAGAAAAACGATTCTTCCCAACGCTACGATTTATTTTTCCAGGCAGACTACAAAATCACAATTTGTAACAATAGCAAAAGATACCATAAATCTAATCCCGTATGCGATCGATTTTTCTAGGCATAGCCTTAAGAGGTCCACCTGCAAAAATAAGGGTATTTCTATAGGCGAACCTCTTAAAGCCACGCTTGTGAAAATCGATTTTTGCAGGTGAGATCTTAAGATATTTGCCTGCGAAAAGGTTATACCTTAGAAAAATCGCTATCTACCCAGTCCCATTTCCACTAAGTCCTCTCCCCTCCCACCTCTCCTTTCCCTCTCCCTCACTTCACCCTCTGTTAACGACCAAATTTGGTAAATTCTATCACTATTGGCATCGGAGGTGAAGATCAGATCGAAGTGGAATCCAAGATGAAGATCGTTGCGGAAACAGAGTAAGAATCGGCTGCAGTCCAAATCGGCTAAGGTCAGGTCGGCAGAGTTCGAGTCGGACGGGGCTAGCCGATACAGCCGATTCCGATAATATGACTCGGCGTATATCGTCGGGTTCAAGTTGATGTGCTTCAAGATGATTGCCACGCATGGATAGAGTCCTGGGAAGGCAATTGTATCTATTAATTAGTATATTCTGTGTAATTTCCTTAGAGATATGTTTGGGCAAAAGTCTGCCGTAAAGACTTATGGTATCTTAGAGTTTGTTAGAGATAATAGTCGTGTCCGTTATGGACGTATCTTGTAATTCTCGGGTATAAGTAGACCCGAGCCCTATGTAAAAAAGAACACACATCCAATACAATCTCGGCGCATCGCCACCCTTTTTGCTTTACTTTTATTTCAACGAGTTCGTACTCTCGGGTTGAGCTGCATCGGTTTCAATCTTCAACAAGAGGTAAAACTTGTCATGATGACTTATGTTCTCAGGATTAGTACTTCCATCTTTATGATACTCTAATCTTATCTATATAATTCGTCGAGTTATCATATATCTCACATAATCTTCGATAATATCTTTATCTAACCTATAATCGGCTAACATCTGTTAATGGAAGGCAGCCGATTAGGTTAGATAATGACGTTAACTTAGATTATGTGATATATCTACCACTCTATGAAACTTCCAACGGTTTGATTGTCTAGATATTGTTCTTCTTTTCATACTTAATGCTGCATCAGTTGAGTTTGATCTATTAAGTCATGCTTAGAATTGCAATCTCTAGCCTGCTTTCTGGTTGCCGATTAGGGTAGTATCGGAGTTTCAGCCGATCTTATCTGATTTAACTACTTTTATTCCATATGCTTAATCTATATGTTAAATCTTCCCTTTATGTTAGGATCTTGTCGCATCTAGGTATATTAGGCTTCTGTTTGGTATATTCTACTTGCTTTAACATCTTAATATAGAGTAGTATCGGAGTATTAGCCGATACATGCTAGATCCACTTGATCGGCTATGCTATAAATGTATATAATCCCACTATTAATATATATTTCGATCTAAGTGATTTATACTGTCTCGGCAAGACGACCGATCTATCCCAATCACTTGATTTAAGTATATATCGATATAAGGATTATATATCATTAATATCTATAGCTGATCGAGTAGATTTAGTTCTAATTTACTTATTGATATTTGCCAATCGATATACGCATGACATCGGCTTGAAATAAATGATATGTCATCGGCACCTAACCGATCGGCTATTATTTATAGGATTAATTGCGGTTTCTCTGTTCTATTTCTTGTTGATTGCAGGATCAAATCAACTGGCACGCTCATACATCCGAAGGCGAGTTTTGGACCTGCACTGGAGTTAAGCAGATCTCCCAGGCCTCGTGTTTTCTGTCAATACCCTCTACCGCTCTCAGCAGGCGGCATAACCCTCCCCTTCCTCCCTGATCCGACCGAAGGAGGGGAGTCCGGTGTGGAGGCGACGCTCCCTTCAACTTCCTCCTTCCCCACTCCTAGATCCAGCCAGAGGAGGGGGATCGAGGGCCACTGCATGCGGCGGCAGCGCTCCCCTACCCTAGCTCCCTCTGTCCCTCCCAAATCTGGTCGGCCGGCGCTTCCCTACCCTCCCTTCCCTCCCAGATCCAGGCGGAGGAGGGAGGGCGGGGCGGCGGGCACCGCATGCATCGGCGGAGGCGGCGTGGAGGGAGCGACGGTGGCAGCGATCCCCTCCCCTAGCTCCCTCCTGCCCTCCCAGATCCGGCTAGTGGCGGTGGCGGCGCCTCCCCTCCCTTCCCTCTCCCTCCCTCAGAGATTCGACCGGAGGGGGGAGGGCAGCAGTGGCAGCCACAGCAAGCAGCGGCGGTGCGGCCCACCTCCCTCCCAGATCCGGTTCCCCTCCCTTCCCTCTCCCTCCACAGCAGGCGACGGCGGCGATGTGGTGGGTGGTAGCGGCAGATTTTTTTTTCCACGGAGTATATTTTTGTTGGCGGGTGATTGTACCGCCTACAAAGATGGAGAGGCCGCCTGCGGAAATCATGCATTTGGAAAAATCTGTTTTCTAGTAGTGATAGGATCCCAGCCTGAAGCATCTCTACAAACTCACAAGATAAATTAAGGAATCAGACAACATACAAAATATGTCGGGCATATTTTGATTTTGTAAACATAAAGGACAAGAGCCACCCCAATTTATATTTGGATGTTGGACAGCAGAATGCATTTTGTCTCTGCAAACGAAATATAGAAAGTTTTAATAATAACAGGGTTGTAATTTCTTCTATTACTTAATATATCCACTCTGTTCCGCAAAAGAGAAAACAAATATAAGAAGTGTTATATTTTTCTCAGGGATGGAGGCAGCCCAAATGTCAGAAATAAAATTGAAAGAAGATATAGGAGAAAAATGGCTGGCTTGAGAAAAGACAAAAAATGGCTGGCTTGAGAAATGAAAAATGGCTGGCTTGAAAAAATGGCTATAGTATAAATTGTTCATGTCGTTTGTGCCACGAGAGATAATATGCTGTAAATGATGTACGTGTACAGATAACAGCTAGCCAGGTCTAATATTAATAATCGTGTCAAGCCGATGTGTCCAGACTATACATCATTTTGTCCAGACTATACAAATACGTAAGTAGCATAATTGCTTAAAGCAAGAAACCTGATTAATTTTTTATTAAAGTCTGGACACATTTGTGTCCTATCATACATTTTTCATTTTTTTTTTGTTTTTGCTTGTTTCACGAGGATTTGGATGTGGTGAGCATTATATGTACGCTGATATATGTACTTTGAGAACTGCAGATATATATACGCGGCCATTTAAAAAGTACACACGATGTCAGGGTATAGCACGTATATTTCAGTTGGCACAATGCATGTATAAGATTAGATCAACAGCTAGCAAAGGTTTTATATATCAAGGTCCATATGGTTGTCCTACAAAGACTAGATACGTTTTCATAAATAAAGACGGATCGGCCTGGTTATATGAAACTATAGCATGTTAATGCGTATGTATTCCACATGCATCCTATCATGCAAGGTCCTCGTCTCAGCTTATTATTGTACAATCTGCTCATGTTTTTTTTTTAAATGTGGGAAGTGATCAACTCCCACTGGTGGAGAAACCATCTTTCGTCGGTCGGCCGAATTCCACAATAGTCCCGGTTGCAATAAAAACAGGGGGTAAAGATGATCTTTAGTCCCGGTTAAAAAGGGTAACGGATATATTTGATCTTTAGTCCCGGTTGATCATCTTTAGTCCCGGTTCAAATGCTGTCAGGGCTTGTCAGGCCCCCCCAGGATCACCAACCGGGACTAAAGATCGTAACTTTAGTCCCGGTTGGTGTAATGAACCGGGGCTAAAGTCCCACCCCTATATATATGTCTTCTTCCTCCTCCAGCTGCCCGAGCAAGCTTCAAAATTTCTTAAAAAAAGAGGGGAGGTCATGCCAAAATTTCTAGTGAATTTATTTTGGTGATTACATACAAATCGGAGGTGCCTAGAAGGTTAGCAACTTCATCCTCTAATGTTTTTTTTTTGTAATATTACATTTGGAGCTATATTTTGCACACTTTTTTGTCTCCAAAATTTAGTTGTAAGTTGATGAGAGAGAAAATTTGTGTGGGGAAGAAAGAATATATAGAAATTTAGTTTATTTGCTAAAGAAGGTTTTATAAAATAGTTGAGAAGGAAAATATAGTGAAAGTTAATCTTAAATAATAGAAAACAAACTAAAATGAAAATTAAAAGAAGTACAACACATTAATATTAGTTTAAAACTTTAGAAATAGTAAATAAGAATTATTTGGTGTAATGTTTTATAATTTTTACATGAATAATGATATGTCATTATTGTATGACTATTGAAAGAGTTTGTAATTATTTTATAATTATTGTATGACTGTCATTATTGTACGAATAATTATTTGTGTACGATTTTTTTTCATTTCATGTAGATGGATCGGCAATGGATGTACGCTGACCGGCGGTCCAAAGAGTTTATTGATGGCGTGCATTATTTTTTGAGAGTGGCCGAAGCTAACAGGCATAAGGGTTTTATTTGTTGTCCATGCAATAAGTATTAGAATCAGAAGGAGTATTCTGCATCCAGGACTATTCATTTCCACTTGTTTGAGTCGGGGTTTATGCCAAGCTATAATTGTTGGACATCTCACGGAGAGCAAGGGGTTGAAATGGAAGAAGATGAAGTGGAAGACGACAAAATTCCGGACATTGCTCAGTACGCTGGATTTGAAGGAAATCAAACGGGCGAGGAGGAAAGGGATGCTGATGGTAACGACGTTGCGGATGATATTGGTCAGATGTTGCAGAACGCCAAGGAGGACTGCGAAAGTGAAAAGGGGGCCCATAAATTGGACAAGATGTTAGAGGACCACAGAACGTCGTTGTACCCAGGTTGCGAGCAGGGGCACAAAAAGTTGGATACCACTCTGGAGTTCTTGCAATGGAAGGCAAAAAATGGTGTTAGTGACAAGGCATTTGGCAATTTATTGAAACTCGTCAAGAACATTCTTCCGGAGGGAAACAAATTGCCTGAGACAACGTACGAGGCTAAGAAGATAGTCTGCTCTCTAGGACTGGAAGTTCACAAGATTCACGCATGTCCGAATGATTGTATCCTATATCGCGGTGAGGAGTACGAGAACCTAGAAGCATGCCCTGTTTGCAAAGCACTACGATACAAGATTAGACGAGACGATCCAGGAGAAGTTGATGGGCAGCTAACGAAGAAGAGAATTCCTGCTAAGGTGATGTGGTATTTCCCTATAATACCATGGCTAAGGCGTTTGTTCAGGAACAAGGGGAATGCTAGAATGATGTGATGGCACGCTGAAGAGCGTCAATAGGACGGGATGCTGAGACACCCCGCCGATGGTTCGCAGTGGCGAAACATCGACAGAAAATTTAAAGACTTTAGAAAGGATGCACGAAACATATGGTTTGGTTTAAGTACGGATGGCATAAATCCTTTTGGAGAAATGAGCAGTGGCCATAGCACTTGGCCTGTTACGATGTGTATCTACAACCTCCCCCCTTGGCTATGCAAGAAGAGGAAGTACATAATGATGCCGATTATTATTCAAGGCCCCAAGCAACCAGGTAACGACATCGATGTGTACCTAAGACCACTGGTCGAAGATCTTAAACTGTTGTGGAAAAAGGAAGGTGTCCCCGTGTGGGACGAGGACAAACAGGAGGAGTCTAACCTACGAGCGCTGCTGTTCGTAACCATCAACAATTGGTCTGCACTTAGCAACCTTTCCGGTCAATCCAACAAAGGGTACAAGGCTTGCACTCACTATATGGATAAAACAGAAAGTACATATCTTAAGCACTGTAGGAAGGTTGTGTACATGGGTCATCGTCGATTCCTTGCTGCAAACCACCCGGTACGGAAGAAAGGCAAGCACTTTGAACATAAGGCAGACCACCGTACGAAGCCTAAACATCGCAGCGGGAAAACAGTGTTTGCTATGGTTAAAGATCTTAAAGTAGTGTTCGGAAAGGGGCCTAGAAGCCAGCCTATAGAGAGCGAAGATGGTCACGCGGCGATGTGGAAAAAGAACTCTGTATTTTGGAAGTTACCCTATTGGGAATTCTTGGACGTCCGCCACGCAATCGACGTGATGCACCTCACTAAGAACCTTTGCGTAAACCTTCTTGGCTTCCTAGGTGTATATGGAAAGTCGAAAGATACACTGGAAGCACGTAATGGTCTGAAGCATATGAAACAACGCGGCAACCTTCACCCGGAACCAAAGGAGAAAGGAAGCCATTACTTGAGTCCAGCCAGCTACACTCTTAGCAAGGCAGAGAAGGAAAGTATGTTTGAATGCTTGGAGAGCATAAAGGTACCGTCTGGATACTCCATGAATATAAAGCGAATAATAAGCACAAAGGAGAAGAAGTTCACAAACCTAAAGCCTCATGACTGTCACGTGTTGATGACACAACTGCTATCAGTTGTAATAAGGGGTATCCTTCTAGACAATGTCCGGGCAACAATAACAAAGCTATGTGATTTCATGAACACAATTTCGCAGAAGGTCATCGATCCGGATAGATTAGAAGCCCTTCACAATGATGTGGTGCAATGTCTTGTTAGTTTTGAGTTGATATTTCCACTGTCATTTTTCAATATAATGACGCATCTGCTTTGTCACCCTTATCAAAGAGATCGACATTCTCGGGCCTATGTACCTACACAACATGTTTCCTTTCGAGAGGTACATGGGCGTTCTGAAGAAGTATGTTCGTAACCGTGCTCGTCTAGAGGCAAGCGTCGCCAAGGGGTATGGAACAGAGGAGGTCATCGAATTTTGCGTAGAATTTATTGAAGACCTTCGCCCAATCGGGGTACATGAATCACGCCATGAAAGGAGACTACGGGGAAAGGGAACTCTCCGAAGGAAAGAAATAATAACGGTAGACAACAATTTATTCCGTAAAGCCCATTTCACGGTTCTGCAACAATCTTCATTGGTAACTCCTTACATCGAGGAGCACTTGGCTCTAGTTCGCGCCAGAAACATTAGTAAGTCCGATCACATTGATACTTTCCCCGCGTGGCTACGACAACATCTCATGGGTAACGAGACGATCAACCAACAGCTGGCCTTCCTAACGAGGGGACCATCTTGCTCAATCGCGACATTCCAGGGATATGAGATCAATGGGTACACATTCTACACGAGAGCCCAAGACATGAAGAGCACGAACCAAAACAGCATTGCTTGTATCGATGCCATGGGACACGATGGAACAACTGGCACGTATTATGGTGCCATCGAGGACATATGGGTACTTGACTATGGTCCTCTCAAGGTCCCTCTGTTCCGGTGCCAATGGGTTAGGTTGACTGGTGGAGGCGTAACGATTGATGACAGTGGGATGACAATGGTTGACCTTAAAAAGGTTGGATACTTGGACGAACCTTTTGTCCTTGCCAATGATGTAACGCAAGTCTTTTACGTGAAGGACATGTCTAGCAAAGGAAAGAAGGGCAAAGGGCTTGACGAACCGAAGCGTCACGTGGTTCTCCCAGGCAAAAGAAAAATCGTCGGAGTTGAAGACAAGACTGACGAGGATTACGATCAGTTGGATGGGCAACCCACTTTCACGGTGATGATTGACCCTAGCATCCTCCTATCAAATGAAGACACCCCTTACTCACGGAGCGATCACAAGGAGGAAACAATAGTGAGGAGAAAGTACGTCCAGTCAACCGTCACCGCCGATGTATTGCCCTAATTATTGTGTACACGATGTAAACTATTTTGGATGTATTGATTATCCATATATATATATATATAATTGTTGTATGGCATATGTTAATTACGTACGATTATTAGAATTTTTAACAATTTTAAATCATGCATATGCTAGTTATATGCGATAATTAGAATTTTTAAAAGTTTTAAATCATGCATGTGGCATTTACATATGATAATTAGAGTTTTTAACAATTTAATATCATGCATATGCTAATTATATATGATTATTAGAATTTTTATGAATTTTAAATCATGCATGTGGTATGTACATATGTTAATTAGAATTTTTTAACAATTTAATATCATTCATATGCTAATTATATATGATTATTAGAATTTTTATTAATTTTAAATCATATATTTGCTTATTACATTTTATCCACTTAATTTACTATAGACAAAATAATTTTTCGAAGTAACTGTCATTAATTTTTTGCATCATTTTCTATTTTATAAACACATATGTAATGAAAATCAATATTCAGTGCGTTTATCAGTAGTCCCGGTTCTTAGCCCTAACCGGGTTTAAAAAGAATTTGGAAATAGCGGGAAAATATCTTTAGTCCCGGTTGATGAGAACAACCGGGACTAAAGATCTGGTATATATATTCCCGATGCGCGCCCTTGTCTTCTCCACCAACACTTAGAAATTTTTTCCCCGATCGATCTCTCTCGGCTTCTCCTTCGCCGCCACTGCCTAGGGCATCCCCGCGCCGACGCCGCCATCGTATCTCGCCGTCGTCTCGCGGGCATCGTCGTCGCCGCCTCCGCCGCCGCCGCACCTCTGTGGTGAGAGCCGCCGCCGCCTCCCTCTCTCTCTCGACGACCTCGATCTCTCTCTCTCTCTCTCTCTCCCTAAACCGCCGCCGGCCGCCTCATTGCCGACGCCGCCGCCGACGTCGACGCGGCCGAACACGACTCCGCCTCCCGCCGATGCCGACTCCGACCTCGATGCGGCCGCCACCGCCGACGACATCGCGCCGGCAGTGCCGACGACGCCGCCGCCATGCCTCCGGACCGCGTCACGCCCGCCACGCCACGATGCCGGGCCACGCCACGCCGCCGCGGCGGCACGACGCCACGACACCACGACGCCACCGCGGCACGCCACCGCCGCGCCGCCACGCCGCCGCCGCACCGCCACGCCGCCACTCCGCTGCCGCCACGTGAATGAACAATCGATCGTGAACGAACAAAACGTGACTTAGGCGAGAACTTAACGACAACGTGAACGTTAACGAACGATCGTGAACGAACGAACGTACGTGAACTTGAACGAACTTGAACTTAACGTGAACGTGAACGAACGAACGTACATGAACGTGAACGCGAACGTGAACGAACGTGAACTTAACGTGAACATGAAGGAACGTGAACGAAACGTGAACTTAACGTACGTTAACGTGAACGAACGAACGTACGTGAACGAAACGTGAACTTAACGTACGTTAACGTGAACGAACGTGAACGAACGAATGCACGTGAACGAAACGTGAACTTAACGAGAACGCGAACCTGAACTTAGTGTACGTTAACGTGAACGAACATGAACAAACGAATGTACGTGAACGAAACGTGAACTTAACGAGAACATGAACGTGAACGATCGTGAACGAAACGCAAACTTAACGAGAACGCAAACGTGAAATACAATATATGTTACTTTGCGTTTAGCCTAATACATTTTTTTGTATGTTGCAGAAAAGACGTCTTCGTCGTCGTCCCTCAAGCCGGAGTGGTAGCTAGCCCTCGAAGGAATTCGCGCAGGTAAGTGATGTAAATATATGATTGTTAGATTTTTAATGCAATTAATACTATTAGATTTAATATATGACACTTAGACTTAGCATATATGATTATCTAGGGTTGTAATGTACGACACTTAGACTTAGCATATATGATTATCTAGGGTCCTAATATACGACACTTAGACTTAGCATAGTTGACTATTAGAGTTTTAATGCAAGATTATTTGAGTTTTAATATAAGATTATTTGAGTTTTAATACAAGATTATTAGAGTTTTAATACAAGATTATTAGAGTTTTAATATAAGATTATTTGATTTTTAATTAGACTTAGCATATATGATTATCTAGGGTTCTAATATACGATAGCATATAGCATATATGATTGTTAGCATATAAGATTGTTAAAGAAAATATGACCTATAGACTTAGCAAATATTTCTTGTATGAACAGATGGCTGATCACGATGAGGAACAGATACTGTACGATACAATCGCGGAGGGAAGCAGCCAGTACTGGAACGAAGAAGAGGGGAACGAGGATCCAAACCAGTACTTGAACGAGGAAGGGAACGTGGAGAGGGATGCGCAGGGGAACCAGGAGGGGAACATGGAGAGGGATGCGGAGGGGAACGAGGAGGAGGAGGCTAGTGGAAGTCCACCCTCCGCTGGACAGAAGAGGGCACGCAGACAACGAGGTGCCGCGAAGAAGCTAGAGGGTCGGCACATCATAACGGAAGTGGACGAAGACGGCCGACCTAATGCCCCGGCAGAAGCAGCCAAGAACTACGTACGACACAGCGGTTGGGGTTGTGCGGGATAACGTGCCTGTCAGTACGGTGTACTGACGCAGAAAAGGGCACATGGAGATCGTGAGAGTTTTGTCCCAGATTCGGAGAAAGAGATGCTATGGACCACAATGCTCGAGACATTCACCCTTCCCGCAGGTACAGAGGACAAAGTGAAAAGGTGGACTCTAAAGAAAATGGCAGAACAGTTTTAGAGCTTCAAGGGAGATCTGTACCAGAAATACATCCTGAAGGGGCAGACACCGAACTTCGACACATTCCCGAAGCTAAGGGATCACTGGGACGAGTTCGTTGCAAATATGACAGGTCAACAAGGGCAGGCGATGATGGAAAGAAACAAAGAAAATGCCGCCAAGAAGAAGTATCATCAACCACTTGGGGTCAGGCGGCTATAGCGTCGTGATGCCAAAGTGGGAGGAGATGGAGGCAAGCTTGCTTGAGAGGGGTATCGAACCGGCTATCGCTAAATGGCCGGATCGATCGAAGTTCTGGTACTATGCTCAGGGTGGAACGCTCAACCCAGTTGATGGCTCCCTGGTCTTCAGCGATCAGATACGCAAGGCTGCGCGTCGACTAACGGACGCAGTGGAAGCGTCTTCTCAGGGCACGTTCCGACCCGACAGAGAGAAGGACGAGCTATCACTCGCCCTGCAGACTCCCGAGCATCCAGGACGAACACGAGGGAAAGGGGTGATTCCTTGGAAGATTGGATTCAAGGAGGACATCCACACGTACAGGAGTCGGATGAGGAGCAAGAGAGATACCGAGGCGAAGATTGCAGATCTTGAGTACAGGGTATCGAGCTACGAGCTCAGCATGCAAGAAGAGGTGGCAAGGAAGGTTGATGCACGCATGGCCGCACATCGGTCCCATGATCCCCAGCCATACATTCCTCCTGCAATGGTGAGCCCTTCAGGCAATCGTAGCAGCTACGTGTCAACGAGGCAGGAGGGTCACAGAGCATGGACGCCATGCAAACCCAGGACGAAACCACCTGCCCCGTTGATGACATCACTCAGCGGACACCATGTGAGCTGCATATTCCCTTTCAAGAACTTATCAATAAAGGTAAGCTCGTAGTTTATAGATTTTAGACTGGTCCATTCCGCAAGTTCCTGCTTATATATGTTGATTACTAATAAATAACCTCTTACCATGTGAAGGTGGCGTCGGGCATGGCCATCCCAACAGACCCTTCAGGGACTTACCACTGCTGGTCGATTCCAGCAGGATACTCCAATGTCGAAGTTGAGTTGGTGGAAGGCGCGTACGAGGACCTCGAGTTGGACTACCCTGGAGGAGACGGTGAGACGCATCTATGAGACACAAGCCACGCCATTATACTATGGCACAAGCGGTACATCATCCTCCCTAGGCGACAAGCGGCGTCTCGTGCACCATCTCCTCCGGCTCCGCCATCTCCTCCTCAGGCTCCTGCACCGTCTCCTCCTCATGCTCCAGCACAGTCTCCACCTCAGGCTCCTGCACCGACTCCTCCTCAGGCTCCTTCACCGACTCCTCCGCAAGCTCCTCGTCCGGCACCTTCCAAGTCAAGGGCCCCCCAAGCTCCACCGCCTGCCCCCACAAGGGCAACGAAGAAGGCAAAAGTTGACACCGCCAAAAACAAGGACCCGGGGTACGATTGCACGCAAGAGGAGCTTGACGCTTATGTGGCATCAGAAGTCAGGAGACAATTGAAGCCTCGAAGTCCAGAAAAGAAGATTCCTATAGACCCGAGTGTCAGGAACTTCTTCAGGGGTATGTCTGCACCTGCCAAGGAGGCCATAAAGCTATCGGACTATGAGCGAACACTTAAGAAAGCATCTTCTGGAAAGTCCAAACCAGTCCCTCAGCTTGGAGAGCAACCAAACCAAGAGATCGAGCCGTTGGTGACCGGTGAAGATTTTGGAATACAAGAATTTATTAATGACACCGGGCTAACTGCAGATCAATTGGTACGAGGAGCACCAATCGAAAAGGTGGAAGTGAAATACATGTACAAACTCGGTAAACCGTTTGTCAAGCCTGAGCAGCTGCAGTCCCTACCCACACAAATGTACAAATTTCATCAACTGTACATGGAGATGAGCGCCACCGGTAGAGAGATGATTGGAGCGAGGATCAGGGACACAGACTTCTTGCAAGGAGAAGATATTCTCTGGATCAATTTCAAGGGTATCTACGAACTATACCAGCTGGACGCCCTCGACGTCTCTATTATGAGTTGCTGGATTTTGTAAGTATCATTAAGTTAGATTTCTTATTATGTTTCCTTTATTTAATTAGGTCCTTGTATATAAGTAGACTATATATAATATATACTTCCTTTTATCATTGTAGAATGGAGATTCAAAGGGCTTGACGGCGGGGGGTTTTCGATACTGGATTCATCGACTCTCGGAAAGTAAACGTTGCAATGCTCGACTAGTATCCGCAAGCCACGGAGGACAATCTCGTCCATCTACTGAAGGCGCAACATTACAAGACGTTCATACTATTGCCGTACAACACAGAGTTAGTTTTTACTGTCTTCCTATACCAAATTTCATTCCCGTATGAACATGCTAAGTGTTTCATATGTAATGCATCTAACGCACATTCAGATTCCACTGGGTCATTTTACTCTTCGACTTGGAGGCCTGCACCGTCAATGTATATGACTCAATAGATAAAAAAGAGTCTACGTTTGACAAGGTTTTTGAACTTATAGACAGGTACTGTCATAAGTTCCTATGTTAATTAAGAATCTTGTTATAATTAATTGCTACTTCGAACTCCATGTAGGGCTTGGTATCGATTCCGTCATTTGGTCCGCGGCAATTGAAGAGAAAGACTTAGGCGGAAGTTTAATTTTCCATTGAGTACACATGCTCTATATTTATATTGAATCTCCAATTCAAATACATACAAGTATATATTAATTAGATCTCTCGCCGTTTGTCATTTATATATAGTGCGCAAAGCAAGCCCAGGGAACTAACTTGTGCGGCTACTACGTGTGCGAGTATTGCCACTGCCTTGCAAACCAAATCATCACCACAAGAGAGCTTGATGTACGTACAAATAAATTCAAAATTTCATTGCGTACGTATCGATTTGTTGTATACTAATTAATTTCATACATTCATAGAGTTTATTCGCATGAGGGATAACCTCACACACAAGGAATTTATTGCGGAGGTTCAAGAACAACTCATGGGATTCATCAACAAACAAATCCTTGATCCCAAGGGTGAATTCTACTACAACGGAAATACAAATCATAGGTCCTTAGCTTCTGAGATAACGACTACTACTACGTCGAAATCGTAGCTAGCTAGGACATCATAATGGATTGTAATTAATACATTTCTATTTTTCTATTGCATGTACACATTTTCTTTAATGTAAATATATATTTTGGTCATATATATATATGCACATAAAATGTTAAGTGCTTTCATATATATATATATATATATATATATATATAAACCATGCAACAGCAGGGCCATGCAAATAAAAAAAAAAGGTCAGCTCGATCTTTAGTCCCGGTTATTTCACCCGGGACTAAAGGGGGGTTACGAACCGGGACTACAAACGCTTTCTCCACCAGTGTCCGCAGTTATGCAGCAACTAAGGATGCAAACAACCATGACATCACCAAGTGCAAAGCACTTTACTACAAGGAAAGTAGTGAAAGGCCAAAAAAAGGTTTGATAAAGAAATGAAATTGCCAACGCTTTGGCTGATCTGTAAAAAGAAAAGCCATAGTGCCACCACCAAGACTATCAAGACATCAGCCATATATACGAACTCGAAATACAGATTCAATTTTCACGGATATGCCCCTCTCCAACCTCCAGGTGGATCGTAATATCGCCTACTGTGATAATATTGATCCTGAAAAAAATCAAGACCCATATGCAAAAATCAAATTTCGCATGCAAGCCTATTAAGAGGCCCATCTGGCACTAGCCCACCAGTCCGATGCCCACTCTCCTCTTCCTTAAAATATCTAAGTCATATCCTCACCCCACTCTCCTCATCCTATGTCACATGGAACGTGGAACGTGGGTGCGTTCCTCATTCCGGGAACTTCATTCCAAATCGAGGAACGGGAACTATATGGAACTTCGTCCCAAAAATGAATGGAACTTCGTCCCGAGAGTCGTCCCAGTAGGAGGTATGATGAAGTAACGAGTAGAACGGTCTGATAGAGAAATGCGGCACGATGGAGCAAATGATGGAAAGGCAATCCAAAAGTTCCAAATAAAATCTATAGTTTGATTAACTTTCATTAAATTTGAACTCATATGGATGAGACGAACAATGTTGTTGCTCCCCTGCTGCTTGCCAACGTCCTGCCGTGCATGTACGAGTGTCAGCACCATCATGCAGTGGAAAATAGACAAGCATTGCCCTCGTCATGGTGTGGTACGACCATGGAGAGATAGGGGGACGTTCTAGACAACTTAGGAACACATTCCAACTAACGTTCCATGTTTTAGGAAGAGGTATACCCATAACCTTCACTGCCGGCTGCCTCCATCGAAGCCGACTGGTTTCTTTGCCGTCACGGTTGGTGGACTCCGCCGCCGTTGATGGGCGACCTCGTCTTCACCACCAACTTGCCTCTGCCGCCGCTGACTGATGCCTTCGCCTTCAGGGCTGGCCTATTCTGCTGCCACTAATGGGCGACCTCGTATTCACCGTCGGTTTGCCTCCGCTGGTAGCCTTCGCCACCACCAATTGCTGCATTCGCCTCCACGGCTGCGTGACTAAGTCACCATTGTTGGGTGTCATGGTCTTCACCATCAGCCATCTCCACTGCTGCCGACAAGTATCCTCACCTCCACGGCCATTCGACTCTGACACCATTGTTTGGTGACTTTGTCCTCACCGCCATCCACCTCTGCTGCTACCGACTAGTGCCTTCGCCTTAACAGCTAGCCTATTCTGACGCTGTTGATGGGCGTCTTCATGTACACTACCGGCTGCCTCCATCGCCACTGACTATTTTTTTAGTTGCCACGCTTGGTGGACTCCGCTACCATTATTGATGGGCAACATCGTCTTCACCGCTGGCTCCTCCGTCATCACTGACTAATTTCTTCACTGCCATGGTTAGTGGACTCATTCACCGTTGGATGACATCGTCTTCACTGTCACCACCGATTGGTTTCGGCGCCACCACGGTTGGTGGGCTCCTATGCTGTTGATGTCCGGGCAACGTCGTCTTCACCCTGGGCTGGCAGCGTCGCCGCCAATTGGTTTCTTCGCCACTACAGTTAGTCGACTCCGTAGCGGCTGATGGGCGTCTTCATCCTCACTGCTTATCGATATTTGATAACGTCACATATAAATCCACAAGCGTATTGATACTGTCGTAACATTTTTCCCATGAGTATTCCCAGTGTAGTGTATCTGTTTCTCCGCAGGAAAGGCGTTGGTGTACAGAGTTGGATTATATATTCGTAATCATGCTATAATTAATATACCAAGTCTAGGGGTTGACGGTAATAATAATAGATTGGGTATTGTGACACACAGGAGATTCATAGTGCTGAAGGACTAAATAGATCTAAGGTTCATATGTACTTCTATATTACTAATGTTTAGTTATACTTAGCAATTACATGCATACAAGGCTAGGACTTAGTTCTAGGCACCCAGGCACTACAAAGCAACCACTCCATACTAGTCTGCCAGCGTCGTTGAAATTTTACTAATTCTTACGTCATACCCGGACATGCAGGACTACAGAGGGTGGACAGGACTATCAGGAGCTGCCGCCTAACTCATTTTTTCGTGAGGGCACCCGTATCCAACGGCATTTAACTAACTTAATCACCATGCTTATGTTAATAAATAATGACACTAATTTCCCTAGGACTCCCACCCTTCAAATGGACAAGTTAGAACTAGTGCAATCCGTTAAGATCATTGAACTATTACCATGGCATAGATCAACAAGCCTAATGAAGTGAAGCAGATAAATGAAGTATAATCTATTCATAGAATACATAACTAATAAAGTATATGTACTATGAACACTAATAATTTATTACAATTATAGTGTTACAAGAAGACTAAAGTACTGACATACCGGTAGGACCGAAGATTACTTTAAGCCTAACTATACTACTACTAGAGATAAAACAATATATGGAATAAGAGAATTGCTCCTTGAGTGTGCGTTGTGAAGTGAGAAGCTTATCCCTATTTATATTATCGTAATGACGGTTTGTATAGCAGTTGGAGGTCAGGATCCATGCATAACCTTCATTGAGAGTGACTGAGGGATTGATGTGGATGGTGGAGATCAGAGGAGGTGAGGTCAGACCTTGGGCTTGCACATGAGTCGTGGGAGGTGTGTCTCTTTTCATGCTGGCTCATTTCTCCTTCACTTTGATGTATAATGTCTGCACGCATAGTATTTCTCCAAGATTAGTAGAATTACATTTTTTAGTACTAACATATGTGTAAGTGTTAACGACAAAATTTGGTAGGCCCCTAAGAGAATTATCACAACGCCAATAGTCGGATTCCTGTTATATTCGGTTAAGGAAATTAATCTATTAAAGGAAGCTTATCCAGAAGTGACCGAGTTCAAGGAGGATGCAGCATGTCAAGTTATCTATCAATTAGAAATTGTTTGTTAGTTTCCTTTTATCTTTAGGAAAGTGTGTTTAGTGTCCTATAAGGACTTTATGTTTTCCTTTTATCTTTAGGAAAGTTTCTTTCTTGTCCTACAAGGACTAGTATCTCCCCATGGGTATAAATATGTACATCTGGGGTCATTGTAATTCATTACACAGATCAATACAACTACTCACGGCGCATCACCACCCTCTTTACTGAGGTTTTTACTTATCATCCGGCGCAACTTGGCACCTGACGCGGGGCTGCATCGGTTTTCGATCTCCGGCGAAGGGGTAAGTCCTACGTTCTGTTGGCCCTACTGAATCCATTGGCTACATTGGTGTTGTTCAAAGCTGCATCGCTTCGATCTCTTGGATAGCTCTGGTTTGGTTGATATATTTGACTACATGATATCTCAATTCTATCTCTAATTGCATTGTGTTTAGAGACGCATCGGTTTAGTTGGGACTGTCTTGGTTAGGTCTGATCTTCAATGTTAGCCGATATATCTCTACGATCACAATGCTGTTCTAAATAGATTTGTTATATCGATCACATTAGACAGATCTATCGGCTCATCGAGTATTAGATTATCATATACAATCTGGTGCTGCATCGGTTAGGTTCGACCTACTAGATTATCATGCTAATGTTTTATCGGGGTGCTAGCCGATAAGTTATCTGGACGTTGCATCAGCTTACAAGGATTACATACAAGTTGGATTTAGCCGATTGCAACGAAGGTTTCACTGTTTGTCTAATCGTTTGGATTTTATGACATCGGACCTTCAGCCGATGTATGCTTTAACCTTTGGATCAGTGCTTATTCTACCATATCTTTGTTAGCCGATTGGTTTCTACTGGATTTTATTATTTTTATATTATATTATCATTAGCCGATTGTCTTTATATTGTTATTTACATCTAGCGTCAGAATCTACATTGGACATATTGCCGATAGCTCGAAACCCTATTGCTATCGGCTGATATCGGCATCGGCTGGAACTACTCCATCGGCTTCTCAGCCGATCGGCTCATTGATTTGCTATTTGTATATCTTGTCGGTTGCAGGGTCAAACTGACTGGCACGCGCGCATCTCACCAATCTTTGGTCCTGCACTGGAGTTAAGCAGATCTCCTAGGCCAGTGTGTGTTTTTCGCGTCAACACATTTTTTGGCACGCCTAGTGGGACACGAGTTTTTGCACCCAACATGTCTGAAGAGGAAGTCAGTGCCAAGAAGGAACAATCTTCTAAGTCGGTGGTTGAAACACTTCAAGCTATAGTCGATGAAGCAGTTCATCATGCCTTGTTCGATCAATCTAGAGTTTTGGTGGATACATTGCGAAATTTGATCAAAATGATAGTTGATGAGTTAATTGTTCAAAGACGCCAGCTCGGGGGGCGGATTCAAGAACAACAACAATATCGGCTCGGTGGGCAAATTTATCAGTATCAGCATGATGAGGCATATCAACAATATCGGCCAGAAGGAATTCAAAGATATCAGTATGGAGAAGATTTGGAAGATAGAATCGCAAAGTCAATAGAGGAGTAGTTTGTACTTAAACCCAAGGAACAAATTTATGTGTATCGGCTGCCATATCCTGAATGGTTTGATAGGGTTCCATTACCACATCGATACAAGGTTCCAGACTTCTCCAAATTTTCTGGGCAAGGTGATATATCTACAATGGAACACATCAACCGATTCCTAGCACAATGTGGAGAAGCATCGGCTGAGGAAGCTCTGAAAGTTAGATTGTTTCCACTGTCTTTGACTGGATCGGCCTTCACATGGTTTTCTTCTTTACCATCAAACTCTATCAAAGGATGGGCCGATCTGGAAAAGAAGTTTCATACATACTTTTTTTTGCTGGCATCGATGAGTTGGAGCTTTCAGACTTAATATCCGTTGAGTAGCAAGAGGGAGAATCAGCTAAGGAATATATTTAGAGATTTCATAATGTCCGCAGCCGATGTTATAGTTTGAGCCTAATTGATGAGCAACTAGCAGATCTTGCATTCTAAGGATTGTCAGCACCAATCGGAGATAAATTCTTTTGCCACGAGTTTGGTAGTTTGGCTCGTCTAATGCAAACAGTATCGGCTCATGAAAGCCGATTGCAAGCAAAGGAAGATCAATTTTGGAGTTATCAAGACCAGAAAGAAGATAATTTCGAAGCATGAGTTCTCACACTCCAAAATTGGGGGGCATGTGTTAATGACAAAATTTGGTAGGCCCCTAAGAGAATTATCACATCGCCAATAGTCGGATTTCTGCTATATTCGGTTAAGAAAACTAATCTATTAAAGGAAGCTTATCCACAAGTGACTGAGTTCAAGGATGTTGCGGCATGGCAAATTATCTATTAATTAGGAATAGTTTGTTAGTTTCCTTTTATCTTTAGGAAAGTGTATTTAGTGTCCTATAAGGACTTTATGTTTTCCTTTTATCTTTAGGAAAGTTTCTTTCTTTTCCTACAAGGTCTAGTATCTCCCCATGGGTATAAATATGTAAACCCGGGGTCATTGTAAATTATCACACAGATCAATACAATTACTCTCGGCGCATCGCCACCCTCTTTACCGAGATTTTTACTTATCATCCGGTGGAACTTGGCACCTGACGCGGGGCTGCATCGGTTTTTGATCTCCAGCGAAGAGGTAAGTCCTACGTTCCGTCGGCCCTGGTGAATCTATTGGCTACATTGGTGTTGTTCAAGGCTGCATCGCTTCGATCTCTAGGATCGCTCTGGTTTGGTTGATATATTTGCCTAACTGATATCTTACTTATACCTCTAATTGCATTGTGTTTAGAGATGCATTGGTTTAGTTGGGACTATCTCGGTTAGGTCTGATCTTCTGTCTTAGCCGATATATCTCTACAATCACAATGATGTTATAAATGGATTTGTTATATCCATCACATTAGACAGATCTATCAGCTTATCGAGTATTAGATTATCACATACAATCTCGTGCTGCATCGGTTAGGTTTGACCTACTAGATTGTTGTTGATAATGTAAATCTTGTTAAGCCAATAGGTTCATGCTAATGTTTTATCGGGGTGCTAGCCGATAGTTATCTAGACGATGCATCGGCTTACAAGGATCACATACAAGTTGGATTTAGCCGATTGCAACAAAGGTTTCGTTGTTTATCTAATCGTTTGGATTTTATGACATCGGATCTTCAGCCGATGTATGCTTTAACCTTCGGATCAGTGCTTGTTCTATCATATCTTTGTTAGCCGATTGGTTTCTACTGGATTATATTATCGCTATATTATATTATTCAGCTGATTGCCTTTATATTGGTATTTACAACAATAGTCAGAATCTACATTGGACATATAGCCGATAGCTCGAAACCCTATCGCTATTGGCTAGTATCGGCATCGGCTGGAACTACTCCATCGGCTTGTTAGCCGATCAGCTATTTGATTTGTTGTTTACGTATCTTGTCAGTTGCAGGGTCAAACTGACTGGCATGCCCGCATCTCACCAACCTTTGGTCCTGCACCAGAGCTAAGCAGATCTCCTAGACCAGTGTGTGTTTTTCGCGTCAACAGTAAAAAATGTTAGCTCTTCCTTCATTTGCTAAGGTAGTTGACGGTCGAAATCAGCACTTAATGACCGTGAACACCGCCGGCCGCCTTCGCCTCTGCTGACTGGTCTGTCCGCCTTCATAACTGGCCTATTCTGCCGCCGTTGATGGACGTTTTTGTCTTCACCGCCGGTCGCCTACATCGCCACCAACTGGTGTCTCCGCCTTCATGATTGGCCTATTCTGCCGCCGCTAATGGGTGTCTTCGTCTTCACCGCCAGTCGCCTTCATCGCTACCGACTGGTGTCTCCGCCTTTACCGCTGGTCTATCCTGTTGCCGCTGAGGGTGACCACATCTTTATCGCTAGTTGTTTTCATTGCGTCAACTTTGACCTCGACACATCCAGGAACCTCAACATCCCGGTGTACGCCATCCGATACGACGCTGTGCCAATCTACTACAACAATTCCTGTTCCAATCCTCTAGATCTTTACTCTGACATAGCCCTAAGCCTGTCGAGTTTGAAGCTAAGCTAGGGAGGTTGGTTGGCACATTAAACGCATATCTCCACTCAAGCAATGGCTATTCGACGACAAGAAACTACAATTTTGGACTCTATGATCAGTTGTTTCTCAACTAAAAAGAGTCGGGGACTGCATAGTATGCATCACTAAAATTTAGCAGGCATTCCACTTTAGCAAACTCCAATCTCCTCAAAGTATCAAGCTCATATATCAACGGCTACAACATCAAGTTCTACTGGTTACCTTGCCTCCACGATACTATCACTGACTTAAGCAGGGGCAGATCTAGAAAAATAGAAAAATATAGTAGTGGGGGCTGAATAAACTATATCAGTATAAATCGAACCTCCAGTCCTCATATCTTATGGATCTATAGAAAAAAAATTAGTGGGGGCTTAGGGGGGTCTCCACTGTCCCGGAAGCGGTAGTGGGGTCTTAAGACCCCTCCGCCCCCATTGTGAATCCGCCCCTGGACTTAAGGGCAACCTCGCTCCCACCCTAGGCCGACTTCGTCACACGACCACCTCGTCTCCACTGCTCTGCTGCTATCGATGAGCGGTCTCGCATCCTTGACCAAGCCACGTATGCCGTGACTAACTAACGATTCTGTCAGAACTGGCACCGATCCGTGCGTCTTGTGACACGCCGACTGATATAAATGCTCGGAGGCCTACTGGTTCAAGCACAAGTATCGCACCCTGGTCCGGCATCAATATATCTCCGGCATCAGCATGCATAAGGATCCTCACGTCTACACCGCCGTCAGAAATACTGTTTATGTTTCATCAACTATGAGCTTTCGTGTATCAATTCCGAACTGGCCTCAAGCATGGAAGTACGACTAGTACGACTTGACTGGCCGACTGTCCACCTAGCACCCACAGCATGCATGGTCTCAGATGAACCAACTGGCGAATCACCAACAGATAAACAAGGCCGCCAATCAACCGTGCATTTGCACGCCAAGCAGCTGTCGTATGCACGCCATTTGTCTCTACTTACTCATGCCGGCCGCACGTAACGTGAATGCCACCTTGACACAATGTCAGTCAAGCACTTTCTGCATGCATGACAACCTGGCCGACTAATCAGGAACCATCAGCCTACAAGTATATGGGTTTTTTATGCAATCTATTAAAAATAAGTTGATCAAGTTCTGGCACCGTTCATGCATGTTGGCATTACTCATTGCTGCATCACATCAGCAAACAAGATGGATTAGTATGGGTAAATCAAGTCGGGAAGAACGATCAAACAAGTTGAGTTCCGATGATGTGGTTTCCGTTACAACCGCCTACTTGGGCTTGATAATCAAGATGGCAATCCTATTCCTAACTCGGAAATACCAAAAAAGCTAAGTCACATTTATTTTCTATTGTGTATATTTTTCATCTGAGAGATAATTTTTATATATGCGTACTTATGTTGACTTCACCTCCATTGCCGAATGGTGCCCAAGCTTTCGCGATTAGCCAACTCCATCGCCATTGATGTGTGACCTCGTTTTTGCCACCAGTTTCCTCCGCAGTTCTCAACTGGTGACCTCGCCTCCATGCGGGCTATATCAGCCATCACCAACGGGAATTGATGGCTATGAACCTATCTTCTATGCTCAAGGTCTGGATCAGTTATTAAGTCCCACGAGGGCCACCAGCTGGGTACTTTGCGTCAGTCGGGATTTGATTTTCATCTTTACTTCGGTATACCCCATGAGGGATAACCATTCGAATCAAAATCCACTCTGATGAGACGCACTTTGTCTACATCACCCGAGAAATTTGTCACTCAAGAACAGATTAAGTGGTGAGGAGCTGCGGCACTAGGATGCCCAATTCTTGTCATATTGTCCTCTTTGATTCCGTCCCCATCCGTGCCCCAAACCTACACTGCAACTTAGAAGATGAACAATCAAGAAGAAGAGAAGGAAGCAACTTTTTTTACAACAAGATTCAAGAAGAAGATGGCGGCTGACCATGGAGGACGATGATGACAAAGTGAGGAGGTTGGAGTGAAGGAGGAAGATGGGTTTTGGGAGGGGGGAGAGAGGCTCCCACCGCGTGCCGTGGGAAGGCCGGATTGTCGCACGGAGATCTCGTGGGAGAGGAGGAGGTCTATCGTGAACCCATCACCAAGGGAGGTCGTAGATTCAGCGGCCCCAACCTCCAGGTGCCGGCAAAGAGGATGAGGGGAGCCGTGCCTGCGAAGAAGACGAGGGGGGAGCGACGAAGAGAGTGGGGCTGTGTTGGCAGAGAGGAGGAGGGGGAGCGGCGCCAAGTCGGAGCTTGCTAGCGCACGTGAAGAGAGAGGATGGGGTGTCAGTTCCAACGTCGGGGCTTGGGCGTGCGGGGAGAGAGGAGGGGGAGAGGGGGAGAAAGGCGGAGAGGAGTGAATAAGGTAGCGTGAGGAGTGAATAAGGGTGCTGGGGGAGAGAGAGGAGGTTTTGCTCAGCTCTTGGCTCAGATCACCTAAGCGTTTTTATAGGTGTTATTTTTTAAAACCGACATTATGGTTATTGGTTCTTCTAGAGAAAACCGATACCCATAGTTATTGGTTTTTATTTAGAACTAGCACCTATAGTTGCTTAGAGGTGGCGATTCTTTACTGTTCCATCCTGTGGAGGTGCGAAACGGTTAAACAGGTGCTGGTTTTAAATGATCGGTATCTATAAGGGGTTTTGTGGTAGTGCGTTTAGATTGGAACGTCAGCAGATTGAGCCTCATGATCGCTTCTCCAATATTGGTAGATTAGTTATGGACTGTTTGTTTGGGCAGATTCATGTATTTCTGGACATCCAATTCATTTCGCAATCCTACTTTACGTTGCACAATATCCGGCCAAGATTATCCGCACCATCGTTTTCTTCAACAACTCTGTCCGTCTTGTCTGTTGTATTTTCTACATATCCATCGTACTGAGCCTAGTCTGGAATGTTGTTGTTTTCTTCATCATCTTTTTCTATTGCAACCTCTAACTCTCCTTGCGAGGTCCAACAATTACAGCTAGGCATGAATCCTGACTATAATAAATGGATATGAAGAGTTCTTGGTGTAGAATACTACTTCTGGTTGTTACACTTTTTGCATGGACAATATATAAAACCCTTAGGCCTGTAGGCATTGGTCACACTCAAAAAATAATGGACGCCATCAATAGACTCATTTGACTATCGGTCCCCGGTGTGCATCTATTGTTGATTCATCTACAACAGGACAACAAATGTAAAGGAAGACCACGAAAGTGAAACTACTTAAATAATCATATAGTAATTTAAAATATCATAATTAAATTGAAACCTGACGATACAAAATTTTAATGTATTCTTCTAATTTCTAATGATTTTAACGAGTTTTAAATGGACTTAATCAGAGTCATGGTTAATTATTTATAAGTTTTATCAGTCTCAAAAAATTGTAAATATATATTTCCATATATTATCCTTATTTTTATTTTTTTTAAAGTTTTAAACATATTTTTAATGCATTCTACTTGTTTCTAACTATTTTAATAATTTTCAAATGGACTTCGTTTTCTATTATTTTTTCTTCATATTCTATATTTCTCCTTTGTTGTCTTTTTTAACAGTTTTATACAAATGTTTCTAATTCTATGAAGTACCCAAATTTTCCCTAAACAATTTTTCTCTCATCTTTTTCATATACCTTTTTGTGATAATAATGTATATAAATATAGCTATAAATGTAAAATATTAACCATGCATCAATTGAGGTTGAAGTTGCTAACATTTTAGATCTCCTCGATTTGTATAATATCACCAAAAATTTTGGCAGCACCTCTCTTCCTCCTCTTTTCACTTGCAACAATGGCTCGGGCTAGAGGAGGAAGAAGAGTATGAAAAGGCAATGATCTTTAGTACCAGTTGATAATACCAACCGGTACTAAATATCAATATTATCTTTAGCACCGGTTTGTATCAACAACCGGTACTAAAGAAGTGTGCTAAAGATAACAGGAGGCCTGATCAACATGCTCTGAGAAAGTGTGAACCGGGACTAAAGGTGATCCCAACTGGTACTAAAGATGGCAATGTGCTAAAGTGTGAACCTGACCGTTGGGTGTTTTAGTCGGTGCTTAAGACCTTCTTTTTGCACCGGTTCGTTAAACATCTGAGAGATTTGTTGTTTTTGCCAATCAAGCAAAGATCGGTTCTCCAGTAGTGGTAGTATAATATTTTTTTCTATTTTATATCAATATAATTAACCTTTACATGGTTGAAAATGCGACAATATGCAAACGATTTTGCATATTAGTGGGTACAAAAGAATTTGACCCATGGAACTTCCAGAGAGTTGAATTGTTTTATACAAGAGATATTCTGCACCACCAAATCTTTTGTCATGGAACTGTGGTGGAAACCTTTTACACTATAGTAACAAGGACTAATATTCTAAGAAAATTAAAAGGGCATTTTAATAACTTCATGCTCTGGTTCTCAGCATCATATCAAGGCATTATGGCCCCGTCCACAGTGAGCCAATCGTCCTGATCCCTTCGATGTAAAGGACGATGGGGAACATGAAATGGGATGGAGTGGAGAAAACACCTAATGGTGTTTTACTATAGGAAAAAAAGGAATTAACACGCAATTTAACATTAGGCAAATCAATCTAAACTATTGGATTATTTATACTGGCAGTTTATTACGTTGTAGTAGCTTAGAAGTCATGTGCAACATATCCAATGAGGCTGCTGTGTGTATCTGCGTGTGGATTGTGTATATCGAACTATATTCTTTCATTTGGTATTATCTAAAAAATATTCTTTCATTTGGTAAAATATAGCATCCAACAGCATCGCATTCTCAGCTTAAAGTTCCGGAACATGATACCAACTTGCTACCAATTTCTTCATCCATTTTTTTGCTTTTTTGCTGGAGCATAACTATTCGTTATTGGTGATAACACAAGGATCCACATTTTAGAACAACTCTCATGCCTTGTCAGCTGTAGGCTCTATTTTACCTGGGAGAACCATTTTATACAACATGGCCAGGGATACATGATGCTAATGCATCGTTCCACATTTGTGGAGACAAGGATCAGGAGATCAAGCGAGATGGAGACACATGTTGCCCTCCCATAGCCCACCTCATGAACGACCGACCTGGGGGGGGGGGACCAAAGAGGTATCCTTGGCAATCAGATCCTTGATGGAATTAATCGGATTCAACCCGCTAAGGAATCAATTAATGAATATACCTTTGTACCCCCATTCCCCTGAGCTCCCTCCTTGATTTCACGACTAACCATATAATCACCATCACTGCATCTCCCAAACATTATATCATCTTCCAGATTTAGGAAAATGATGCATATATGTGCTACGATTATACGAGTTGTAATGTTTATTCTTATAAATCTAAGACCAATATGGAAAATCCGTTGATAAAAGTTAGTGCGGCCTAAATCATCATACTTGTAGAGAGTTCAAGGGGATATACAATAGATGTTTTTATAAAGTGCATAATTGTTCTATAGGTAATATGAGTGTGACACTTCCTAGGCCAATAAATTCAATTGTTGCTGCTAGGAGAGGTCATAATATTTCCAGTTCTATACATATTATGCAACCCCTGTGCTACATATGTGTAGTCCAAAGGGGTTGCATAATGTCTACAAAAGTTGGAGAAACAAGACATGGGGTGAGACTACTTCTCATTCATTCACATAGCACCAAGTGTACAATGAGTAGCTCCCTTCTCCTTATATAGTCATATTTCATATATAGAAGGTTTAGGTGTGGGCCCAATAAGTGTATATGGGCTGGGTCTTTAGGGGCCCAAGCCCATAGGTTTGCTAACAAAATTTACTCATTTTATTATAATACTCCTGGAGTGACGTATGCCTCTTACAAAGATTAGTAGAATGTCATGGAAAATATGGAGCACCACTTTGGGCGCCCCCATCACCAAGTGGCCAACTCCTCCCAATCCTAATTCAATCAAGGATAGACCCTTCTATTTTGATGAGTCATGCATACCAGTATACCAACAATAATAACACAATAATCAATTTAATACTGAAAGGTCATTATACTGGAAATCATGCTTTATTTATCTTCGTTTTGGAAGTTGTACTTCTATGTTGGCAGTCTTCATTAGATGTACAAATATTGCTCGACTCGTGGGACGATCGATGCTTTATATACTGAGAGGTTTAGTTTGGTGTCATTTTCATCCAAAGGAAATTAAATCAATATCCTATCATCACTTCTTATGATCTTTTAATGTGCTCAATTTTGTATACTACTGTTGAGGTGGTTGACCGCTATTTATTTTCTTCTTGGATGCTTGAAAATTGGCGAAGCTACACTGGGAGTGTGTGAGAGATGGTCTTCAGACATAGCATGATACATTCTATGGTAAGCATGTTTGTTAATTAGAGGCTAGTAAAAGAATTGACTTAAGTTGCAAGAAGGGAGAAAAGGAGGAACTGATTTTTACGATTGTTCTACATGTACTAGAATAATATTGGCATATTATTTTTCTAATTAAATGGAATATGTCTATTAATTTATACTATCACGTTATCTACTAGAACTTACAAATCAATGACTAGCTTAGATCACCTTTACTAGTGATAATACTGGTGGTATGCTATGCTCTATAACAAATTAATTGAAACAATGGTAGCAGAGGTTGAGGATTAATACAGCACCTCATGATCTTGCCTTGCAATTGTTCTGCTATTGCTACTTTCAATAATATTATTTCAGGAAACCAACAATAATATTACGTTTTTGCATTATGTGGTATTATCCTGCAAAATTATTTTCAAGTTTGTGCATCTCTGCTCTCACACAACAGGAAGATACAGATGTAATTAGATTGCAATGGAGTATTTTGCAATCAGTGTCGTCCTCTTTGTTCAAAATCTAGTATGTTCTTATTGCCTCTTGGTAGGCTTATACGATCGCCTGTTATTGCTGACTAGAGGCCTTCTTACCCTTTTGTATTCATCCTTTTCTATATGCTCTAGCGCTGCTCCCTGATGACACCCACTCCTAACAAGTGAAGAAAATATATATGCATGGCTTTTGTAAAATGTTGCACATTGATTAATTGAGTGCAACCAGAGCTAAACTTTTGGGAATTAATGGATGTTTCGGCCATGGGAACTGATTGTGGAAATTAGTAGCATCGCATGACTAGGAAGGAATGAAATGAAGACGAGGGAAGGGCTGTTTGCTACATTTCAGCTTTTAAGATATCGTTTTAAAATATTGCATGATTTGTAGTAGGGTAGAATGATAGAAAAGGGGCGTGATTGTTTTCAGATAAATAGAGCTAATGCACAACGGTTTGTGCACAGTGTTGTACTTCACTGTCATTTTTATTGCTTTATTGCTTAAATAGCTGGAAGCCTAGGGGAAATCTATCTATCTATTATATACTAAAAGTCCATTGAACTTTCTACAAACGCTCTCAAACCGCCACGTGACATCCTACAAAACGCTCCTAAGCCGCCACATGACATTCTAATAAATAATAGAAATTCCTAGAAATTCTAAGAAAAAAAGCAAAACATCTTGCCATCCGTTTTCATTTAAATATTTTTATTTAAATCGGTAGACCCATTGTATCTAAAATATCTTTCCACATCCACCTCCCCCTCCTCCCACACGTAACTCTTTCCCTTTGTACGTAGTCACGTACCGTGCAAAAAAAGGTTATATATGTACGTGCAGCCCACATATATCTCCTCCTTTTCTCTCTACACCCTATTTTATAGCTAGAAATTTAATATAAACATGGTAAGTTAAATGGTCATAATTTAATTTAGAATTAAACTTATAACTTAAGATCAATAAAATCCAAAATATTCTGAAAAAAATAAAAGCTAAATATTGAACCATTGATTTACGCATGTACGGGTGAATTATTATTTTCAACCATTAGATTAGATCAGATCATATCAGATTAAAGTAATTAATCCCTCTCCTAATCTCATCCTTATTTGCAAGAGGGAAAAATAAATATATAACAATTGATTTTCGCATGTACAGGTGAATTATTATTTTGAACCATTAGATTAGATTAGATCAAATCATATTAAAATAATTAATCCGTCTCTCCTAATCTAATGTGTATTTGTAAGAGAGAAAAATAAATATATGCTATTCATCTGGAGAAAATATATGTATGCATATATGCATGTACAGGAGAGGAAAAAAATGAAAACATGCATCTGTACGTACATAAGAAAAACTATTGACCATGTTTTCCTAATCCTTAAATTAGTAAGTTTGTACATGGTCAGTCTACCCCTCTGCTGTGGCTCCTTTCTCTCCAGTTTATTTGCTAGGGTATTCTATGTTAACTATATTTTAATAAAAAAAGAGACCGTATATTTCTTCTGACATAAAACAAACGCTAAAACAGTCAGATTTCATTGTACAATTAAAAGGAGATCACTATGGTTACGACCAAACAAAATGCAACATAATTTATTAATATGATGATGTAAACTTAAACAAAATTAACTTGGTTAAAAATACAAAACAATATTTAAATTTTGAAAAAAAACGAATGATTAAAAATTACACTCCTATATAATATAAAATACACCCTAATTACAGTAGTACTCTATAATTATAATTATAAATGTAAATGCACATTGAGATTCTGCTAATTATTACCTCTGTCTCTTTCTGCACTTTGACAGTCGCGTGGATGCCTAGCATCTAACGTTTCTACTGGTCGTGTACTGGTAGTACTAGAGGTTGGAGTAGTAGCAATAGCTCAGTTAAGAAGGCAGTTAGTGTCAGTTTTTACATCTCTCCACATTCTACCACATCGCTAAATGCTATAGCACGAATCTCAACATTAAAAGTAAATTTTACTTTAAGGCACATTTTTATTACTGATATTTCGCTTTGTACCATCTTTTAACCAATATTTTTACTTTGCATAACGTATTTTTACCTCTGTGATACTTTGGACCAACCTGTCACGCCCGGAATTTCTATACAAAATTCCAAACGCTTACATGTGTGTGAACCCTCGTTCAGGAATCAGCCGAGGCACACAATAACAAATTAATAATAGAGTACAATTATTACTCTTAATTAATAAGCGAATAAAATGTCATTAAAGAGGTAGATAGTTCCTCTCAATCAATAAAGATCTAAGCAGCGGAAAATAAGATAAACGGCGCAGACGACTCTACTCCACAGGCATCTTAACCAGGGCTACACCTAATCCTCCACACCATCAGCATCACTGTAGAACTCCTCCTCTGATGAATGATTGCAAGGTGAGTATATGACATACTCAGCAAGCCACGCAGCAATTATGCATGTGCACAGGATAACAAAGGATGGCATAGTAGGGTTTCATTTGCATAAACAGCATTTAACAAACATTTCAGAATTTAATAAAACAGTTAAGTAATAATTAAACAATATTAACCCAACGCTATACAACATACCCTGTTGCATAGGCCCAACCATTCTGAACAACCCATCCCGGCTGCGCAGTTCTATCTCCAAACCAGGAATATACCATTCCAAACCAGGAGCTAATCAAATTATTACCAGTTATAGCATCTTTTATTATGATGAGAGGTGTGAGACTAATCACGAAAGACATTGTTAGACCCGCCCATAACCGCGGGCACGGCTATTCGAATAGTTTTACTCTAGCCAGAGGTGTACCACTGTACCCACAAGACACAGCCCCATAACATGTCACCATGTGCCTCAATACCACCACGGTACCTCGGAAAGGAGCTGTGACAGTACCCCTCGCACAACACAATCCACCACAGCGCACTGTTCCTGGATCATAATCACCCCCTTATAAACAAGGCATGGACTCCCCAGCGACCCCCGTGGGCTTATCTCCGCCACTTCTCAGTCTGGTGCCCCGCAATGAACCATGCTATACAAAAGGTAAAGCCGTTGCCCACGCTGGCTTGTGGTTGGCACGGTTAATGTTTCACAACCGAAACTCGTGAACCGGTCCTTAATTGTCATGAGCACGACCATCAAAACCATGTGCTCACAACCCACCATTATCAGGTTTTAGTTGGCAAATCAATTAATTAACCAATCATGATTAACCATCACGAGCTATCATTAAGCCATCATTAAATAATAGTGAATCATAAGTTATCCCGAAAGTGTGCTAAAGTTTCTAAGCATGACTAAGCAATCACATCTAAAATCTAGCTGAACCAATATATAAAGCTCAACTAGTCAATTTATAATAACCCAAGGTATCAAGGAATAAAGTAAACAAGAACAAAAGGGCTATAGCAAACAATAGGTTAATTCCACCCAATGACATTCGAAAATAAGTGCAATAGTTGAATAGAAACAATAGCTTTAAACGGGATCAACATGCTCAAAGGGTTGTTTGGGATCTGTGTGACTTGCCTTGCTGGCCTTGGAACTCTTCAAATTCTTCTCCTGCAAAAACGGACTCTCCGGAAACGTCGGAATCTTAAGAGAAAAGAGCAAAAACACCAAAATAGCATATAAACAAGCATGAACAGTACATGTGGATATTTTTAACAAGTAGATCTCAATTTTAGAAAAATTTAGAGACTTGAACCAACTAAATCCGAGCTAAGATGAATTAGTTATGAATTTTTAAAGATTAAATCGGATTAAAACACTTATATGGATTTTAATTGAATTATGACGCAATAATGAATTATTTTTGAAAAGAAAAAGGGGATTATTGCGTCAGCGGCTAGGGTTTGCGGTGGACCGGGTGCACGGCGACGGTTCACAAGATTGGACGGCCGAGATCGATCCATCCAAAACGAACGGCCGAGATCGACCGGTCCACGGCCGGACCACGGCGGACGGCATCGATGACGTCAGCGATGACGTCATCTCCGGCGGCAGCTCGGGCGCGCAAGCTCGCCGGCGAACGACGGCGCGACGACACGAACGGAGGGCACCTACAGGTAGCGGACGGCACGGCGGACTCACCGGTGACCAAAGAAGCGGCGGAGGAGCAACGGACGGAGACAGCGACGAGGAAGAAGCGGCGGCGACCTTCGGCTTGACGACGGCGACGGTGTTCCGGCGGTCGACAGCGACGACGGAAGGACGGACGAGGTCGGCGACGACTTGGCGATCACGACGGCGGCCTCCCCGAGCGACGGCGACGACCGGAGCGACGGCGGCACACGGCTGGAGCGACGGCGGCGACGGCGGCGCTAAGCTACACGGTGCTAGGGCTCTACCGGCGACGAGAGGCGAAGGTGAGGGTGGCGACGGGTAGCGGAGGACCTGGGGATTCTTTTATAGGGGCAAGGAGGTGGCGGCGAAGGCCCACGGCGACCGGCGACGCGAAGGAAAGGTCTAGGGTTCGAGAGGGAGAGACGAATCCGATTCGAGTTCGAATCCACGAATTTCTAAAGCGATTTAGATGAAGTTTCCAAAAGGGAAAAGGTAGAGGAGATCCCGAGGATCATTTCCCCTCAATTGATTTCACCGGAGAAGGAAAGGCGCGGCCGAATTTGGAAGGAGACGGCGGCGGCACGGTGCTAGGGTTCGGGCGGCGGCGGCGGCACGAGGAAGACGAAGACTGACAGGTGGGCCCCACCTGTCAGCGGGTGGACGCGCGCGCGGGCGGCGGCTGCGAGCCGGCTTGGGCCGAGGGAGAGAGAGAGAGAGAGACTTTTGGGCCGACTTTCGGCCCAAAACCAAAAGAGACTTTTAAAAACCTTTTTTCAATTTAAATTATTCATGAAATGCAATTCTATTTATTAAAAATACTTCCTTAGCTCAAATAAATCCCAGAAAAATCTAGGAATTATAGAATCAAGCAAAGTATTTAATGAAATTTTATCTGGCCCAATTTTATATTGGAATTTATTATTTAAAATTAGATCTTCTCTTCTAGGCTTTTAAAATCAATTCTAATAATTCCAATTAAACAACAATTTATATTTTTAGGATTTTTAGGATGTGACACTTTAACCAATATTTTTACTTTGCATAACGTATTTTTACCTCTGTGATACTTTGGACCAACCTCAATGCTTCTATCCATCTACGTCATACATCAAAAATATGGTATTACATATAACTGTGACAGTTAATTGATTATTAGGAGCCGACATACCCGAGATCATTAATATGTACCCAGTCCAAAATAAAAATATTGGTTAAAGGGGAGTCTAAAATAAGACATTCGTAATAAAATATGGCCCAAAGTGAAATTCATGACATATATATAGCAATTCTGATTAAAAAGTAATCACATGGAACAATATTCTAACCCTTTTTATGTCTTTCTTATCTAAATAATCTTAACAATTACTCCATGCTTTTTAAGAACTGATAGTGGATATTATATTCATTTACAACCCACTTTTTTCTGTAGAAAATTGATAAATATGTTAACTATCTTTTGAATAAAAAAATATTAAATGGAACCACATTCTATCAATCTTCATGTTATTATAAATAGTCTTAACAATCAGCACAAATAAACATGATAACATATATTGTTCCATTATATATTACCCCACGAACATGCATATATGAATTAGATCAATAATTAAAAAAAATATCAAAACTCATATTCATATGTTCATGAACAATTACTTCTCAAGATCAACTCTACATATTTTCAGATGAGATAATTATATCTGCTAAAATTTAGTGGACCAATTAACGCCATAAACATGTGTCACTCTATTTCATAAATGGACTCAAAACTAAAAAAAAAATTCACTTCCATCTTATCTATGTGTGTCATTCCCTGAAGGGAACTAAGCATGGATAACATAGTATACTCTGCTACTGTAGAAATGGCGGGGGCATGCATAGGACTGAGTAAAGGTGACCCTGGTGAGAGGCTACTATTCGCAATAAAGTTTAACTAACCTACTTATGGATGTAATTCTTTAGCTGATAATGAATTAAGCGTTAAAATTATGCTCCACACTGATTTTTAGGAGCACGGCTATGATGATAAAGGACACATGTTTCAAGGCATAAGAGAAGAAAGCCTTGGTGGCTACGGTCGGCTTCACCCATTAGAGGGGCATTTATATCTAATTTTAATTGTTTTATCCAATGAATTGGTAGGAGCAATACTTCAAAATATTTATACATGTATTTAAACCCAAGTGAGGCATGAACAATTAGGTATGAAGTAGAGATGATCTTTTTGTTGTATTAATGACATATTAAGTTTGTTTTCTTGTATGGATGTAATCCCATCTATTAAAAAGGCATACAACTTATAATACAATGATAATAAATAGTGGTGACAGGCGAGTATACATATATCCGAGACATAGTTATTTCTGTTTGAATATGAAAGATACTATTGTCATTTGGTATATCAAAATTTGTGGTCTAGATATTTATTTTCATATAATTATAAGGGGATCTACGGTCCTTATAATTAATTAATATGGCGAGATGGGATTTCTTTAGCATTATTTTTATAAATAATAAATAAGCGGTTCTTATAATTAATATAGTGAAATACAACTTTTTTTAACAATCTTTTATAAATAAGTTGCCCGCGCATCTGCGCGGGCTTCCTTCCTAGTTGGTATAATTTTTATACAACTTTTAATATATCTACCTGGCACAGAAATGTTATTTTCAAGAACACTCTTAGAATATTATCTATCTATACAGATGTACTGAAGGTACCATCATGTAGTGCTTAACTGCAATGCATGGGTTATCTTGCTCGTGTAGTTTCATCAATGTCAAAATCAAACTTACATGCAGATGTGAATGCTTTCAACGAACATCCATTAAGCAGTGGCTTCGGATCTCAAAGAAATATACAAGAACAAAACATAATATTCCTGATCCTGCTTTCGAAACAGAATTAGCTTAGCCATAAAATTCATGTTCGAATCTAGAATCTGAGGTTATTCAGGGTTTTCTTCAAAGTTACCAGTTTAACAGTGAAAATTTGCAGATCACGAATGGAGCATCGCTGGTTTAAATTGTGCATACACTCAACAAATGTAAGACTTAATTGCACCAATTAATCCAATTTGTTCGTTGAAGATATATAGCAGGCATATTGTTGTCGTAAAATCCAACATGCATAACAAGACCTCTCTCCAAAGGGAGAAAGCCCAAGCTAAATCTCGTGAGGAGAAGATCAGTGGATGAGAGAGGATGAGAATTAGTGGAATCGGAGAGAGCTCTCCCCACTGGTGGAGAAACCCTTATTAGTCCCGGTTCGTAACCCCCCTGTAGTCCCGATTGTCCAACCGGGACTACGAATCCGGAACTAAAGATCGTTATCTTTAGTCCCAGGTGAAATAACCGGACTAAAGATCGATCTTAGTCCCGGTTGGTAACACGAACCGGGACTAAAGATCGGTCAGCCACGTGGCCGGCTGATCCATCTTTAGTCCCGGTTCGTGTCACCAACCGGGACTAAAGATCCGTGACCATATTTTTTATTTGCATGGCCCTGTTTGCTGCATGGTTGATTATATATATATTACAATACATATATATGCATTGTAATATATATATATATATATATATATTATGCATATATATAGAATACATATATATATATATGTATGTGCGTATGTGTATATGTATAAATACATATATTACACATATATTTATAATTTAAAGCACTTAACATTTTATGTGCATATATGTTACCAAAATATATATTAACACTAAAGTAAATGTACGTACATATATAAATATATATATATATATATACATGCATGTATAGTACAATTCATTTGCTCGCTAGCTATAGCTACGACTTCGACGCCGGCGTTACGTCAGAAGAGGAAGGACCGACGTTATGAATTGTCGATCCGTCGTAGTAGAATTCACCATCGGGATTAAGGACTTCTTCGTTGATGAACCCCATCAGTTGTTCTTGAATAGCCGTGATAAAATCCTAGTGTGTGAGATTTTCCCTCATGTGAATACGCTATCATTCGAAAAATAATGACATATCAATATATGAAATTAATAAACAACTTAACAAATCGATACGCAATGAAATTTTGAATGGTTTATGTATACGTACATCGAGCTCTCGTGGGGTTATATTTGGTTTGATAGGCAGTGGGCATACTCACATACGTAGTAGCCGCATAAGTTAGTTCCCTGTTCCTGCTTTGCACACTACATGAGAAACGATGAGAGATTTAATATACTCTTTATATTAACTGTAACTAGAGATTCAATTCAATATAATTTTGGATCATGCATGTACTCACTGGAAAATGAAACCTCCGTCCAAGTTTTTCTTTCCAAGTCCCGCGGACCAATTGACGGAACCGATCCCAAGCCCTACATGTGCAGTTGCAAGCTATGATTAATTAATTATTACCCGAGATCAACATAATAGCAACAGAGTCCCGCGACTTTAGAATAGATGGCATTATATTACCTGTCTATCAGTTGGAAGACCTTGTCAAAAACCTTCTCCTCTTTATTCATTGAGTCGTACACAGTGACTCTGCATGCGTCCAAGTCGAAAAAGAACAGGACCCAGTGGAATCTGGAATATGCGTGAGATGAGATAAATATCAGAATGTACATCTTATATGTATGGGAATGAAATTTGTTCGAACGACAATAAAAACTCACTCTGTGTTATATGGCAATAGTATGAACGTCTTGAAATGCTGCTGTGTTAGGAGATGGACGAGATTGTCCTCTGTGTCTTTCTCGTACTTGTCGATCATTTCGGTGTTGATTTTCCGAGGGTCGATGAACCCAGTATCATAAACCCCCCGCCGTCGGGCCCTTTGAATCTCCATTCTACAACGATAAAATGAAATTATTATTGTTTACATATATGACAGGAGCTAGTTATTGAACGAAACAAATCGAACTCAAAGATACTTACAAAATCCATGCGCTCAAAAGAGAGACGTCGAGGGCGTCCAGATGGTACAGATCGAAGACATCCTTGAAATGAATCCATAGAACATCTTCTCCTTGCAAGAAGTTGGGGTTTCTGATCCTCGCTCCAAACATCTCTCTACACTTGGCGCTCATTTCCATGTACCGTTCATGGAATTTGTACATTTGTGTCGGTAGGGACTACAGCTGCTCAGGCCTGACAAGCGGTTTACCGAGTTCAAACTTGTATGCCACTTCCGCCTTCGGGATTGGTGCGCCTCCAACCAACTGAGCCACAGTTAGACTGGTGTCCGAAATGAAATCCGTTATGCCAAAGTCTTCGCCGGTCACCAATGGCTCGACCACTTGGTTTGGTTGTTTTTCGAGCTGAGGAACTGGTTTGGACCTCTTGTAATAGGCTTTCCTAAGTGTTCGGTCATAGTCCGATAGCTTTAAGGCCTCCTTGTTTGCGGTGGACATTCCCTTGAAGAAATTCTTCACGCTCGGGTCAATAGGTATCTTCTTTTCAGGACTCCGAGGCTTGAGTTGCCTCTTCACTTCTCCTGCCACATAAGCGTCAAGCTCCTCTTGACTGCAATCGTACAGCGGCTCCTTGTTTTTGGTGGTGTCAACTTTGGCCTTCTTCGTTGCCCTTGTGCTAGCAGGAGGTGGAGCCTTGCAAGACCTTGTCTTGGGAGGTGCAGGCAGACACGGTGGAGGTGGAGGCGGAGGAGCCGGAGGAGCCGGAGGAGATGGTGCAGGAGTAGGTGGCGGAGGAGCCGGAGGAGATGGTGCAGGAGGACGTGGCGGAGGAACCGGTGGAGATGGTGCAGGAGGAGACGGCGGAGCCGGAGGAGATGGTGCACGAGACGCCGCTTGTCGCCCAGGGAGGATGATGTACCGCTTGCGCCATAGTATAATAGCGTTGGCTTGTGTCTCGTAGATGCGTCTCACCGTCTCCTCCTGGGTAGTCCAACTCGAGGTCCTCGTACACAGCTTCCACCAGCTCAACTTCGACCCTCGAGTATCCTGCTGGAATCGGCCTGCAGTGGTAAGTCCCTGAAATGTCCATTGGGATAGCCATTCCCGACGCCACCTTCACGTGATGAGAGGTTATCTATTAGTAATCAACCTAAGCTGCAACTTGCGGAACGTACGAGTCAAAAATCATATATTACATCGAGCATACCTTGATTGATAAGTTCTTGAAGGGAATATGCAGCTCACATGGTGTCCGTTGCGTGATCTCATCAACGGGGTAGGTGGTTTCGTCCTGGGTTTGCATGGCGTCCATGCCATGTGATCCTACCTGCCCCGTTGAGGCGCAGCTGCTACGATTGCCTGATGGGCTGACCATTGGAGGAGGTATGTACGGCTGGGGATCGTGTGACCGATGTGCTGCCATGCGTTCATCCACCTTCCGGGCCACCTCCTCTTGCATGCTGAGCTCGTAGCTCGATACCCTGTACTCAAGATCTGCAATCTTGGCCTCGGTATCTCTCTTGCTCCTCATCCGACTCCTGTACGTGTGGATGTCCTCCTTGAATCCAATCTTCCAGGGAATCACGCCTGTTCCTCGTGTTCGTCCTGGATGCTCGGGAGTCTGTAGGGCGAGTGACAGCTCGTCCTTCTCTCTGTCGGGTCGGAACGTGCCCTGAGAAGAGGCTTCCACTGCGTCCGTTAGTCGACTGGCAGCCTCGCGTATCTGATCGCTGAAGACCAGGGAGCCATCAACTGGGTTAAGCGTTCCACCGTGAGCATAGTACCAGAACTTCGATAGATCCGGCCATTTAGCGGTGGCCGGTTCGATACCCCTTTCAATCATTCTTGCCTCCATCTCCTCCCACTTCGGTATTGCGACGCTATAGCCACCTGACCCCAAGTGGTGATGGTACTTCTTCTTGGCAGCGTTTTCCTTGTTTTTGACCATCATCGCTTGCCCTTGTTGCCCTGTCTTGTAAGCAACGAACACGTCCCAATGATACCTTGGCTTTGGGAATACGTCGAAGTTCAGTGTTAGTCCCTTCAGGATGTATTTCTTGTACAGATCTCTCTTGAAGCTCTGGAACTGTTCTGCCATTTTCTTAAGAGTCCACTGTTTCACTGTGTTCTCCGTACCCACAGGAGCGTGAACGTCTCGAGCATTGTGGTCCACAGCATCTCTTTCTCTGATTCCGGGACAAAGCTGTCATCATCCCCGCGTGCCCTTGTTCTGCGCCAGTACACCTTGCTGACAGGCACGTTATCCCTCACAACCCAACCGCTGTGGCGTACAAAATTCTTGGCTGCTTCTGCCGGGGCACTAGGTCGGCCGTCTTCGTCCACCTCAGTTATGATGTGCCGACCCTCTATCTTCTTTGCGGCACCTCGTTGTCCGCGTGCCCTCTTCTGTCTAGCGGAGGGATGACTTCCACTAGCCTCCTCCTCGTTCCCCTCCGCATCCCTCTCCACGTTCCCCTCCTCGTTCCCTTCCGCATCCCTCTCCACGTTCCCCTCCTCGTTCAAGTACTGGTTCGGATCCTCGTTCCCCTCTTCTTCGTTCCAGTACTGGCTGCTTCCCTCTGCGATTGTATCGTACAGTATCTGTTTCTCATCGCGATCAGCCATCTGTTCATAGAAGAAATATTTGCTAAGCGTAATATTAAAACTCTACTAATCTTGTATTAAAACTCAAATAATCATATATGCTAAGTCTAAGTGTCGTGTATTAGAACCCTAGATAATCATATATGCTAAGTCTAATTAAGTTTTGAATATTACATCTCTAATAATCTTATATTAAATCTCTAACAATCTCTAACAATCAAATATGCTAAGTCTAATTTAGTTCTATATATTAAACCTCTAATAATCTTATATTAAATCTCTAACAATCTCTAACACTCACATATGCTTAGTCTAATTAAGTTTCGTATATTAATCCTCTAATAATCTTATATTAAATCTCTAACACTCACATATGCTAAGTCTAATTAAGTTTCATATATTAAACCTCTAATAATCTTATATTAAATCTCTAACAATCTCTAACACTCAAATATGCTAAGTCTAATAATCTAATAATCTCTAACACTCACATATGCTAACTCTAATAATCTAATAATCTTATATTAGAAATCTAACAATCTTATATTATATCTCTAACAATCACATCTTTACATCACTTGCCTGCGCGAATTCCTTCGAGAGCTAGCTACCACTTCGGCTTGAGGGACGACGACGACGACGTGTCACGTCCTGATAAATTCATCCCGAAATAAAAATCATTTTCTAAAAGGAATAATAGAATTAATTAAAATTCGAAAAGAAATTGGCAAACACTAAAATACATACAAGAAAAATTCGAATGTGGTCCGGAGAATTTTTGTTAAATTCTCCTTGGTCTAAAAGGAGCCCTCAAATTTTACTTGAATTTTCAAAGCACCAAAAATATTTATTAAGCAACAACAACCTTTATCAAAGTTTACTAAAAAGAAAAACTAAAAATAAACCCTCCTTCCTCCTTTGGGCCGAGCCCAGCCCAAAGTCCTTCCCTCCTCCCTCTCTTTTTCCATCCCTCTCTCTCTCTTGGGCCTCCCCTTCCCCTCCCGGCCCACTCTCTCCTCTCCTCCTCCTTCTGGGCCGCCCCTCCCCTCCCTCCTTCCCCTCAGCCCAGCTCCCTCCTCCTCCCTCTCTCCCCCGGGCCGCCTCTCCCTCCTCTCATCCTGGGCCGGACGCCCAGCCCAAGCCGCGCCCCCCTGCCCGAGCCGGCGTCTCGCGTGCGCACGCGCGCCGCACGCGCGCCCCGCGTGGGTCCTACCCCCAGGTCGTCTTCCTCCTCCCGCACGGCCTCCTCTCCCTCTCCCGGAAACCTAGCGCCTTTGCTCCCCCAAATCCGCCTCATTCAAACCGGGAATTCCAAAATTGATTAGGGGGAATTAATCCCCTTTCCTTCCTCTCCCTTTTCCCCCTAATCTCCCCTTTAATCGTGCACTATTTTGACCGGAACGGCTGCGCCATTCATGGCCACCTTCCATGGCCGCCGGCCACGAATTCCGCCGCCGTTCCCCGCCTCTCCCGTGGCCAGCTCCCTCTCCTCCCCTATAAAATGGAACCCCCTCCGTGCGTTCTCTCGTTTTAGCCCCTTCCCGAGCTCCCCCGTGGCCGCACCACCTCTCCCCGCCTCCTCCTTCTCTTTCCTCGGCGCCGGCCACCCTCCAGCCGCCTGTGCCGCCTCGCCCGTGCGGCGGCTGACGTCGCCACCACCTTCCTCGGCCTCGCAGGTGTCCCCTCTACGCCGGCCTACCCTCCGTTTCGCACGGGGACCATCGGAGACGCGTCCTCGCTGGTGTACAGTGGCATTGCCGCCACTGTACCACCTCCAGCCGCCTGTGCTGCTTTGCCGGAGCGTCGGCTTTCGTCGTCGCTGCCTCTCCCGGCACAGCAGCGCCATCCTCTTCCTCGACCAGGCCACGGCGTCGCTCGAATTTCGCCGGAACACCGCCGCCGCCGCCGGCCTCTCCTTCCTCCTCATCGACGTCTCCTTCGGCCGCCCGTTCCACCCCGCTTGTGCACCGGCAAACGTTGCCACCACCTCCGCCTCGCCTCCCCTTCGACCGAACCTCGCCGGTGTTCGTCGTCGTCGTCATCGTTCGTCCTCGCCGGCTCGTCGTCTCGCGGTGCCGCCTCCGTCGTCGGATTCGCAGCGGCGTGTTCCACGCCGTCCTCATCTCCGTGCAGCTGCCGCCGGCTGCCCACATCGCCTCCTCGCCGGCCCCGGTCGTCGTCGTCATCGTCCTCCCGTCGTTCCCGGTCGTCGTGGCGTTCGTCCCTCCGTCAAGCCGTTCTCGTCCGTCGTCTGCGTCCGTCTATTGTGCTGCTGCAGCCCCGTCATCGTCTTCGTCCTCGGCTCCGCGTCGTCAAGCCTTGTGCCGGCCGCGTCTCGCCTTCGTCCAAGGATCGCCGCCGAAGTCGTCTTCTCGCCGTTCGTCTCAGCCGCGCCCGTTCGTTGTCGTCATTCCCACGCCTCGTCGCGTGGTGGTAAGGATCCGTCCTCTCACTGCCCCCGTCCTCGTCCTTTCGGTGTCGCCCATGCCCATTGTGCGGTTGTCGACCCCGGTACCCGTGTACCGGTGTCGGTAGTCATTCGCTTGTGCGTGTGGTGACTGTGTTAGTGTGCCCGCTCGGTAGCCGCGTGGTTTCCACGTGTGCAGCCCGCGTGGTGTCTAGTGGAGTCCGTTTGTCGGCCACTCGCCTCGGTTGACACACGGGGTCCGCTTCCATCGACCCGTGGACCGTCTCTGTGTACCCGGTCTGCCGTGGTCCCTTAGGTTGACATGTGGGGTCCGCATGTCAACAAGCGCAACCTTCCTGTCTTTTCTAGGCTAGCGCTTACACATGTTTTATAGTTGCAAAACTAATTATAATAATCCGAAAATCTCCATGTAACAGCATTAAACTTCGGATGATCATATCTTGGTCATACGAACTCCGAATCGAACCATTCAAGTCTCCTAATGTTTGTTATAACCTAAAGAACCTTGTGCCTTTCTTTTTATGTATTGTTATTGCTTCTTTATAGGCTTGTAGCTTTGCTTGTGTGTTTCGCGTAGCTTCTGTCGTTCTGGAGGTTCCCGAAGCATGGTTCGCGGTCGTCGCCGAAGGTTCGGAAGGCCGTTATCTCTGAGCAAGGCAAGTCACATCATCCTTGAGCATATTTAATCCCAGTTTATAAAATTATTTTGATTTAAATTAATGCATTATCGCTTTATTTAAATTCCCGCGTTATCACTGTTTTATTTAGCCATGCCTATTTATGTTTGTTATGACCTTATTATTATTGCTATTGATATTATTACCTTGTTCACCCTAGGATAAACAAAACCCCAACTAGTGGGTACTCTATTCATGGTTCCACTAGTATGAATTTAGGTAGATGCTTCGCTGATTAATTAGGCAACAATAGGTGGTTTTATAACTTTAGACTTTGGGAATTCTCATATCACCTGGACACTACGGAATGGTTGGCTTATGTGGAATTGGACATACACCTCTCTTTCTCTTTCAAAACCCCTAAAACCTGTTTTTCGGTGGGGTTTGGGTGCATGCCAGTTGTGGGAAGTAACACCCCGGCCAATATAAGGATTAAGCTCGGGCCTCTGTTGCAAAGCACTACCGTACTTCCACATGTCTAGTGGGTAAGGCTTAGTTTGTGGCTCAGTCTGGTTATAAACAAAAGTACACGGATGGAGATGGACGAAGTCGGGGGTCGATGGACATCTCTAGGACAAATGAAGACTACACGAGCTGCGGCCCGGTAGTCGAGATGTCATGGCACAGGGCTGGTGTCCTGCTGCTAGGGGCTCAATCCTGCCTGCCTGTCCCGGAGGTTCCGGCCGTAGGCGGGGCTGGGTCAGTACTCTTGTTTATGGCTAGGATGGGTTGGGAACTATGTCACGTCTTCCGTCCGTATGCCGTGGTGGTATGTGGCACGTGGTTACACGTGAGGAAGATGTGTCTTGTGGGTAAAGATGTACACCTCTGATCAGAGTATAATCTATTCGAATAGCCGCGCCCTCGGTTATGGGCAAGCCTAGCAATGTACCCAAGTTAGTGTTTTAATTCTTAAAACCTGCTTAACAACTAAAATGTGTAATGGTTGGCCTGGGTTGGCTTGGGACGAGCTGGGACCTAGGGTCGGGTTGCTAGTTCGGTCTGAATCATCATAGGCCTTGGGTTAAGGCAGGTTCGTGTGGGTTCACGGCCTTGTTTAAAAATATTGTGTAGCTCTAGGATCGTGTTTACAAAGTAGCTTTGAGCAACAAAGTGTCTTTTAAATGCTGTTTACTGCAAAACTTAACCCCTATATTATTACCCCTTGTACCCCCCTTGCATTAATCATGCATCTGCTGGTGTGGCTTGTTGAGTACTGTGGTTGTACTCATTCTTGCTCAATCTTCCCCCCCCCCCTTCAGTAAGAGAAGCTTTGGAGAAGAAGTCTTAGGTGGAGTCCTGGCTTATACCCCAGATGAGCGCCTGTGAAGATGGAGCCGTAGGCCCGCTAGTCCGCTGCTGTTTATTTTTGATTGTCAGGCCTTAAGTGCCTTTGTAATAATGTAAATATTATCGATATAATAAAGATGTGCCTTTTGTATCATGTTTGTGTGGTGTACCCCGGCTTTTCCTAGGACGGGGATTAATACACTAGCGTTCGGGAAAATGCAAATTTTCTCGGTCGCGACACGACGTCTTCTCTCCAACATGCAAAAAAAAATGTATTAGTCTAAACGCAAAGGAACATATAATGTATTGTTTAACTTTGTAGTTAAACAATCTTTTCATTGAAGATCTTTTAGATGTCCAAATGTTTGTTACAAAATATAAAACCTATTTTAACAAAAATCTCAGATCTACCGTTCAAAAGACATAGTATGAAAATAAACTTTATATAAAAGTTGTAGATCTCGACGTAGTTTATTACTTTTCCATTTATAATCATTTACAGAGTCAAATAAGCATCACTAGTTTTTAAGCAATTAAAACTAGTGAAAAGGGTTTGAATGCATATAAAAAAATTATATTTAGATCCCTTAACGCCCTCTAGAAAGGAGATTTTTAGAAAACGCCGACCCAGAGGGCGTGAGGCATCTAGATTTGTAAATTTTTGAAATGGAAATTTGTTTTGTAAATATTTTAATAAAAAAATGTAAAAATAGATATAACGCTAAAAGATCATGTCTACCAGAATACCATAATAAATATTCCCTCCGTTACATACATATGAGAAGTTATTTTAGGTTTGTTCTATGTCAAGGATTCCTAACTTTAAGCGAGTTTATCAAAAAAAATACAACACTATAGAATTTTGTGAAATTAATTTGATTTTGTAATTCAATTCTCTGGTACATAAAACATTTGGTGATGGTGATCCATAACTTATTTATATAGGCATTGTTTGAACCACATTCAACCAATGGCATGTAAAAATCGAGGATTTATGTAGACGGATCCTAGAACCACTTAATATTTCACGGGCAACTCCCTTAAGGAGCCAATTTGTAGTTTTTTATTTTTGTAGTTTTTTATTTTTTATTTGTTCGCGTTCGTTCACCTTCGTTCGCGTTCGTTCGCGTTTCAATCACATTCGTTCGCGTTCGTTCACGTTTAGTTCCGCATCCCTCTCCACGTACGATCCCCTCCTCGTTCACGTTCGGGCAGCCGTGGCAGCAGCGGCGCGGCGGCGTGGCGGCAGCGTGTCGCAGCGGCGGTGGGGCGTCGCGGCGGCTTGGCGCGGCGCGGCGGCGTGGCGGCGGCGGGGCGTGGCGGCGTGGCCCGGCGGCGTCACGCGGTGTGGCATCGGCGTCGTCGCGGCGGCGTGGAGAAGACGATGCAGGGGCATCGGCGTCGTCGCTGTGGCGGCCGCGTGGACGCGGCGACGTCGGCGGTGGCGGCCGCTCGGCATCGACGCGTCTACGTCGGCGGCGGCGTCGGCAACGAGAGCTAGGCGGCGGCGGTTTGGAGAGAGAGAGAGATCGAGATCGAGAGAGAGAGAGAGGCAGCGGCGGCTCTCACCCAAGAGATGCGGCGGCGGCGTCGGCGGCGGAGGCTACGAGGACGATGGCCAGAGACGACGGCGGCGTCGGCGGCAGTGGCGGCGAAGGAGAAACCCTAGGCAGTGGCGGCGAAGGAGAAGCCGAGATCGGAGGAAAAACTTCTAAGTGTTGGTGGAGAAGACGAGGGCGCATCGGGAGTATATATACCCGTAGATCTTTAGTCCCGGTTGGTGAGAACAATCGGGAGTAAAGATATCTTTACTCCCGGTTGTTCTCAGATATTTTCCCGCTATTTCCAAATTCTTTTTAAACTCGGTTAGGGTTAAGAACCGGGACTAACGATAATGGCACTGAATATTGAATTTCCTTGCATATGTGTTTCTAAAATAGTAAATAATGCATTAAAATTCTAATTAACCTATGTAAATCCCACATGAATGATTTAAAATTGTTAAAAATTCTAATAATCATATATAATTAGCATATGCATGATATTAAATTGTTAAAAATTCTAATTAACATATGTAAATCCCACATGAATGATTTAAAATTGTTAAAAATTCTAATAATCATATATAATTAGCATATGCATCATATTAAATTGTTAAAAATTCTAATTAACCTATGTAAATACCACATGCATGATTTAAAATTACTAAAAATTCTAATAATCATATATAATTAGCATCTGCATGATATTAAATTGTTAAAAATTCTAATTAACATATGTAAAACCCACATGCATGATTTGAAACTTTTAAAAATTCTAATAATCATATATAATTAGCATATGCATGATATTAAATTGTTAAAAATTCTAATTAACCTATGTAAATACCACATGCATGATTTCAAATTACTAAAAATTCTAATAATCATATATAATTAGCATCTGCATGATATTAAATTGTTAAAAATTCTAATTAACATATGTAAATCCCACATGCATGATTTAAAACTTTTAAAAATTCTAATAATCATATATAATTAGCATATGCATGATATTAAATTGTTAAAAATTCTAATTAACCTATGTAAATACCACATGCATGATTTAAAATTACTAAAAATTCTAATAATCATATATAATTAGCATCTGCATGATATTAAATTGTTAAAAATTCTAATTAACATATGTAAATCCCACATGCATGATTTAAAATTGTTAAAAATTCTAATAATCATATATAATTAGCATATGCATGATATTAAATTGTTAAAAATTCTAATTAACCTATGTAAATCCCACATGCATGATTTAAAACTTTTAAAAATTCTAATAATCATATATAATTAGCATATGCATGATATTAAATTGTTAAAAATTCTAATTAACCTATGTAAATACCACATGCATGATTTAAAATTACTAAAAATTCTAATAATCATATATAATTAGCATATGCATGATATTAAATTGTTAAAAATTATAATTAACATATGTAAATCCCACATGCATGATTTAAAACTTTTAAAAATTCTAATAATCATATATAATTAGCATATGCGTGATATTAAATTGTTAAAAATTCTAATTAACCTATGTAAATACCACATGCATGATTTAAAATTACTAAAAATTCTAATAATCATATATAATTAGCATCTGCATGATATTAAATTGTTAAAAATTCTAATTAACATATGTAAATCCCACATGCATGATTTAAAACTTTTAAAAATTCTAATAATCATATATAATTAGCATATGCATGATATTAAATTGTTAAAAATTCTAATTAACCTATGTAAATACCACATGCATGATTTAAAATTGTTAAAAATTCTAATAATCATATATAATTAGCATATGCATGATATTAAATTGTTAAAAATTCTAATTAACCTATGTAAATACCACATGCATGATTTAAAATTACTAAAAATTCTAATAATCATATATAATTAGCATCTGCATGATATTAAATTGTTAAAAATTCTAATTAACATATGTAAATCACACATGCATGATTTAAAACTTTTAAAAATTCTAATAATCATATATAATTAGCATATGCATGATATTAAATTGTTAAAAATTCTAATTAACCTATGTAAATACCACATGCATGATTTAAAATTGTTAAAAATTCTAATAATCATATATAATTAGCATATGCATGATATTAAATTATTAAAAATTCTAATTAACCTATGTAAATACCACATGCATGATTTAAAATTACTAAAAATTCTAATAATCATATATAATTAGCATATGCATGATATTAAATTGTTAAAAATTCTAATTAACATATGTAAATCCCACATGCATGATTTAAAACTTTTAAAAATTCTAATAATCATATATAATTAGCATATGCATGATATTAAATTGTTAAAAATTCTAATTAACCTATGTAAATACCACATGCATGATTTAAAATTACTAAAAATTCGAATAATCATATATAATTAGCATCTGCATGATATTAAATTGTTAAAAATTCTAATTAACATATGTAAATCCCACATGCATGATTTAAAACTTTTAAAAATTCTAATAATTATATATACCTAGCATATGCATGATATAAATTTGTTAATAATCATATATAACTAGCATATTCAATACATCCAAAATAGTTTACAACAATTACGGCAATACATCGGCGGTGACGGTTGTCCGCACATACTTTCTCCTCACTATTGTTCCTTCCATGTGATCGCTACGTGAGTAAGGGGTGTCTTCATTTGATAGGAGGATGCTTGGGTCAATCGTCACCGTGAAAGGGGGTTGCCCATCAAACTGATCGTAATCCTCGTCAGTCTTGTCCTCTACTCCGACGATTTTTCTTTTGCCTGGGAGAACCACGTGGCGCTTCGGCTCGTCAGGCCCTTTGCCCTTGTTTCCTTTGCTAGACATGTCCTTCACGTAAAAAACTTGCGTTACATCATTGGCAAGGACAAAAGGTTCGTCCGAGTATCCAACCTTGTTAAGGTCAACCGTTGTCATCCCACTGTCATCAATCGTTACGCCTCCACCAGTCAACCTAATCCATTGGCACCGGAACAGAGGGACCTTGAGAGGTCCATAGTCAAGTTCCCATATCTCCTCGATGGCACCGTAATACGTGCCAGTTGTACCATCGTGTCCCATGGCATCGATACGAACAGCACTGTTCTGGTTCGTGCTCTTCATGTCTTGGGCTCTTGTGTAGAATGTGTACCCATTGATCTCATATCCCTGGAATGTCGCGATCGAGCCAGATGGACCCCTCGATAGGAAGGCCAGTTGCTGGTTAATCGTCTTGTTACCCATGAGATGTTGTCGCAGCCATGCAGTGAAAGTATCAATGCGATGCCGTGTAATCCATGCATCGGACTTACCGATGTTTCTGGCGCGAACTAGAGCCAAGTGCTCCTCGATGTAAGGAGCCACCAATGAAGATTGTTGTAAAACCGTGAAATGGGCTTTACGGAATAAATTGTTGTCTACCGTCATTATTGTTTTCCTTCTGAGAGTCCCCTTCCCCGTAGTCTCCCTTCATGGCGTGATTCAGGTACCCCGATTGGGCGAAGGTCTTTAATAAATTCTACGCAGAATTCAATGACCTCCTCTGTTCTATACCCCTTGGCGATGCTTGCCTCTGGACGAGCACGGTTACGAACATACTTCTTCAGAACGCACATGTACCTCTCGAAAGGAAACATGTTGTGTAGGAACACAGGCCCGAGAATACCGATCTCTTTCAGTAGGTGACAAAGCAGATGCGTCATTATATTGAAAAATGAAGGTGGAAATATCAACTCAAAGCTGACAAAACATTGCACCACATCATTCTGAAGGGCTTCTAACATATCCGGATCGATGACCTTCTGCGAAATTGTGTTCATGAAAGAACATAGCTTTGTTATTATTGCCCGGACATTGTCTGGGAGGATACCCCTTATTATAACTGGTAGCAGCTGTGTCATCAACACGTGACAGTCATGAGACTTTAGGTTTGTGAACTTCTTCTCCTTCGTGCTTATTATTCGCTTTATATTCGTGGAGTATCCAGATGGTACCTTGATGCTCTCCAAACATTGAAACATACTTTCCTTCTCTGCCTTGCTAAGAGTGTAGCTGGCTGGACTCAAGTAATGGCTGCCTTTCTCCATTGGTTCCGGGTGAAGGTCGCCGCGTTGTTCCATATGCTTCAGATCATTACGTGCTTCTAGTGTATCTTTCGACTTTCTATATACACCTAGGAAGCCAAGAAGGTTTACACAAAGGTTCTTAGTGAGGTGCATCACGTCGATTGCGTGGCGGACGTCCAAGAATTCCCAATAGGGTAACTCCCAAAATATGGAGTTTTTTTTCCACATCGCCGCGTGACCATCTTCGCACTCTATAGGCTGACTGCCAGGCCTCTTTCCAAACACTACTTTAAGATCTTTCACCATAGCAAACACTGTTTTCCCGCTGCGATGTTTAGGTTTCGTACGGTGGTCCGCCTTATGTTCAAAGTGCTTGCCTTTCTTCCGTACTGGGTGGTTTACAGCAAGAAATCGACGATGACCCATGTACACAACCTTCCTACAGTGCTTAAGATACGTACTTTCTATTTCATCCATACAGTGAGTGCAAGCCTTGTACCCCTTGTTTGACTGCCCGGATAGGTTGCTAAGTGCAGGCCAATCGTTGATAGTTACGAACAGCAGCGCTCGTAGGTTAAACTCCTCCTGTTTGTCCTCGTCCCACACGGGGACACCTTCCTTCTTCCACAACAGTTTAAGATCTTTGACCAGTGGTCTTAGGAACACATCGATGTCATTACCAGGTTGCTTGGGGCCTTGAATAATAATCGGCATCATTATGTACTTCCTATTCATGCATAGCCAAGGGGGAAGGTCGTAGATACACATCGTAACGGGCCAAGTGCTATAGCCGCTGCTCATCTCTCCAAAAGGATTCATGCCATCCGTACTTAAACCAAACCGTATGTTTCGTGCGTCCTTTCCAAAGTCTTTAAATTTTCTGTCAATGTTTCGCCACTGTGAACAATTTGCGGGGTGTCTCAGCATCCCGTCCTGTTGACATTCTTCAGCATGCCAACGCATCATTCTAGCATTCCCCTTGTTCCTGAACAAACGCCTTAGCTGTGGTATTATAGGGAAATACCACATCACCTTAGCAGGAATTCTCTTCTTCGTTAGCTGCCCGTCAACCTCCCCTGGATCATCTCGTCTAATCTTGTATCGTAGTGCTTTACAAACAGGGCATGCTTCTAGGTTCTTGTACTCCTCACCGCGATATAGGATACAATCATTCGGACATGCGTGAATCTTCTGAACTTCCAGTCCTAGAGGGCAGACTATCTTCTTAGCCTCGTACGTTGTCTCGGGCAATTTGTTTTCCTCCGGAAGAATGTTCTTGACGAGTTTCAATAAATCGCCAAATGCCTTGTCACTAACACCATTTTTTGCCTTCCATTGCAAGAACTCCAGTGTGGTATCCAACTTTTTGTGCCCCTGCTCGCAACCTGGGTACAACGACGTTCTTTGGTCCTCTAACATTTTGTCCAATTTATGGGCCCCCTTTTCACTTTCGCAATCCTCCTTGGCATCCTGCAACATCTGACCAAGATCATCCGCAACGTCGTTATAATCAGCATCTTTGTCCTCCTCGCCCGTTTGATTTCCTTCAAATCCAGCATACCGAGCAAAGTCTGGAATATTGTCGTCTTCCACTTCATCTTCTTCCATTTCAACCCCTTGCTCTTCGTGGGATGTCCAACAATTATAGCTTGGCATGAACCCCGACTCAAACAAGTGGAAATGAATAGTCCTGGATGCAGAATACTCCTTCTGATTTTTACACTTATTGCATGGATAACAAATAAAACACTTCTGCTTGTTAGCTTCGGCCACTCTCAAAAAATAATGCACGCCGTCAATAAACTCTTTGGACCGCCGGTCAGCGTACATCCATTGCCGATCCATCTACATGAAATGAAAAAAAAAATCGTACACAAATAATCATTCGTACAATAATGACAGTCATACAATAATGATAAAATAATCACAATCTCTTTCAACAGTCATACAATAATGACATATCATTATTCATACAAAAATTATAAAATATTCCACCAAATAATTCTTTTTTATTATTTTTGAAGTTTTAAATTCTTTTAATTTTCAATTTAGTTTGTTTTCTTTTATTTAAGATTAACTTTCACTATATTTTCCTACTCAACTATTTTATAAAACCTTATTTAGCAAATAAACAAAATTTCTATATATTCTTTCTTTTCCCACACAAATTTTCTCTCTCATCAACTTACAACAAAATTTTGGAGACAAAAAGGTGTGCAAAACATAGCTCCAAATGTAATATGACCAAAAAAAACATTGGAGGATGAAGTTGCTAACCTTTTAGGCACCTCCGATTTGTATATAATCACCAAAGTAAATTCACTATAAATTTTGGCATGACCTCCCCTCTTTTTTTAAGAAATTTTGAAGCTTGCTCGGGCTAGAGGAGGAAGAAGACATATATAAAGGGGTGGGACTTTAGTCCCGGTTGGTGTTACCAACCGGTACTAAAGATCACCGGGATCTTTAGTCCCGTTTGGTGTTACCAACCGGGACTAAAGATCCCGGGGGGGCCTGACAAGCCCTGACAGCATTTGAACAGGGACTAAAGACCGGTTGGTGTTACCAACCGGGACTAAAGATCAAATATGCCTGTTACCCTTTTTAACCGGGACTAAAGATCATCTTTAACCGGCGGAGGCAATGGGGTCGTCGGAGACACACAGAGCCGAGCGTGGCCATGGAGGCAGCGGCAGCAGCACGGGTGCGCGGGGCCGACGGAGCCAGCGGAGCTGCGTGCAGCCGACGGAGGCGGCGTGCCGACGGAGTGCCATGCAGTCACGACGTAGGACGGGACCATGCATGCGCATGGCTTCCTGCAGCTCAACCGCATGCCGGCCACGGAGGCGAACCGCGTTGATAGGGTCGCGCAGGACCAGCAGAGGGTGCCGAGCCGGAGGCGAACCGCGTTGCACGGACCGGCGCTCGGCGTAGCTCCGCGGAGGGTGCCGCCTGCTGAGCCTAGGCCGGTTGGCCGCGGAGGCGACGGCAGCCGCGTGGGCGCGCGGGCCGACGGAGCCATGCGAACGGTGGTATGCATGCATGGCCGCGACGAGCGGAGAAGACGACGCCGCGCGCGGCCGGCAGCAACCGACAGAGGCGCTCTCGTGGCGACCGCATGTGCCAGCTGAGGCGGAGCCGACGGGGCAGTGCAACGCGGTGCGCCGCTTTGACTGCGGGGCTGGCTGGCCGCAACTGTGCATGCAGCCTCCAATCCTTCCCACGTGAATAGGTTCATGCATCGCATGCATCTATCCACACGTGCTACTGTGTGAACTCACACAGGACCACGCGCATGCATGGCTAGCTTTGCTTTTCTTGCGCGGGGCCATGCACATGCATGAGGCCGGGCAACCGCACGAGTGGCGCGACGTACTGGACGCGATGCGAGGCGCAGAGCCCGCACGGGGCTTCAGCCCATCGCGTGGCTATTGACGCAGCTTCCCGTTTTTTTTTTTTCTTTTTTTGCGGAGCATCTTGCCGAGATGCTCGGACGCGGGGTGCCCTGCGGAGGGGCTCCGAATTCGGAGCAACTTGCGGAGCCTTGGCCGAGGCTTAGAATTGTAAACCTGCAAAGCTCAAGATTGCAATATATATATATACCACCGTTGTTAACCTATCCTTTTGAGTAAAGCCGCGGAGATTTACTTCGCTCGGCTGTGCCGGAGTGGTCTCAACGTTGGCTTGTCGCGGAGATTGCTTCGTTCGGCTGTGCCGGAGCGGTCTCAACGCTAGCTCGGCCACGGAGATTGCTTCGCTCGGTCGTGCCGGAACGGTCTCAACGCTGGCTTGTCGTGGAGATTTTCTTCACTCGGCTGTGCCGGAGCGATCTCAACGCGACTCTCTCTTTTTTTTTTTTTGAGAGGAGCTGCGGAGATTGCTTCGCTCGGCCGTGCCGGGGCGGTCTCGACGCTGGCTTGGCCACGGAGATTGCTTCGCTCGGCCGTGCCGGAATCGCTCGGCTGTGCCGGAGCGGTCTCGACGTTGGCTTGTCGCGGAGATTGCTTCGCTTGGCTGTGCCGGAGCGGTCTCAACGCGACTCTTTTTTTTTTTTGAGAGGAGCTGCGGAGATTGCTTCGCTCGGCCGTGCTGGAGCGGTCTCGACGCTAGCTCGGCCACGTAGATTGCTTCGCTCGGCCGTGCCGGAGCGGTCTCAACACTGGCTTGTCGTGGAGATTTTCTTCGCTCGGCTGTGCCGGAGCGATCTCAACGTGACTTTTTTTTTTGAGAGGAGCTGCGGAGATTGCTTCGCTCGGCCGTGCCGGAGCGGTCTCGACATTGGCTTTTTTTTTTTTTTGCTTGAAATGTAATTGCATGCTATTATACCTTGACGGCACTGTGGCCGGAGTCATAAGGCGCGTTCGCTGTCCACGAGCGAGCTAGGCAGCTCGTTTGGCCGCGGCACGTGGTGGAGGCGCGCCGTCTTGGTGTTGTGTGGCCCGAGGCCGCCACACCGTAGAGGGATGATGGGGGATTCCGCCCGTAGCGAGTGCGGCAACGTCCACGGCGCGGAGGCCGGGCTCCGGGGGAGGCGGCCTTGGCCGAGGTGGGAGCGGTATTACCCACGGGGCGGAGGCCGGCGCCGGTGAGCTAGTTCGGCCACGGAGACGTCGGAGCCGCGTGGAGGCGACAACGCTACTCGTAGTCGCACGTGGCGCGCTTGGTGCACGTAGCCGGCGGAGACGGGCCACACCGGCCACGGAGCCGGCGGAAGCGGTGGAGCTGAGCCACGCCCGGAGGAGGCGGTGGAGCCCGCGGATGCGCTTGAGGCCGCGGTGGCGGCGGAGCCGGCCGCGGCGCCGCGGAGGCGTGCGGGGCCGGCGAGGCCGGCGCGGGCCGTCGCGGCGCCGCTCATCGTGGGCTTGCGGAGTGTAGCCGGAGCCACGCGGGTCCGGTGGCTGCTGCGGCGTCGCGCGAGCGGTGGCGAAGTCACGCGTGGACCGGTGGAGCCAGCTGAGGCGGCTTCGCCCGAGTCGACGTGGAGGTGGAGCCCCACGCGGGTGCAGAGGCCGCGGAGCCGCGCGCGGGCGGCGAACTGAAGGCCGCGGAGCCGCGTGCGGGCGGCGAACTGATCGCCCCCGTGCGATGGAAGGTCGCGACGCTCCGTTGCCAGTTGTGCCAGCGCGAGGTTTTGCTCTGTGGCCTGCTCCGGCCTGACCTGTCGCGCGGAGGCAGCCGAGCTGGCGCAGGTGCGGCCTTGGGCGGCGACACTTGTTGTTCTTGTACGTGGACAGTACCATGCGCATGCATGCATGGCTGCCTGTAGTTGCATCTCACCCAGGACGCAGCTGTGATGGACAGCTCGGAAGGCAGGCGCGGAGGCGGCGCGTCACGCGCATGCGGGCTTGGCTCGGAGACACCCGAGACCTTGCCGGCGGGGAGGCAGCCACGAGAGTCGTCGGAGACGCTCACGCGCGCGCGCGCACGGAGGCGGCCCGCGGCGCGGGTGCGTGGAGCCGACGGAGGCGACGCCGTGTCCGAGCACTGCGTGACCGGCAGAGAAGACGGGGCCGCGTGCCGGAGCCGCGTGCGCCGTCGCCTCCGCGGCCGCAGGTGGCTCCGTCGGCTGCACGTGGGCTGCCGGAGGCACCGAGGACGGCGGAGGTCGTGCCGGTAGCCGGGCCAGCGGAGCCGGGCGGAGGAACCGACGGAGATGGCGAGGCGACTCGCGCGTGGTGACGACATTGTGCCTTGCTTGGCCATGTTTCCTTGCGGAGGCAGCTTGCCACGGAGACCACGGAGCGAAGCGCCGGTCTTGGCCACGGCCGATGTGGTGAGTATCGCGCGGCGTGACGGCGTGCAGGAGTGCAGCCGACCGGGTCTGTGGCATGACCACCCTCGTGCGATCCACGCCGTAGCACGTAGACGGCGCCATGCATACGCACGGCTGGCTGCTCGCAAAAGGTCGAGAGGCCGAAGCACGGCCGCGCGCACGAAGGCGGGCTGCTGGAGCTTGACTCCAAGGTAGGGCAGCTCCGTGGCGGGAGGCCAGAGAGGCTCGTCGCACGGAGTGCACCCCGGGCTGCCGGAGCTCGGGGCGCCGGAGGGGCTTCGGACGGGACGAAGCCGACCGGCGAAGAGACGGAGCCGACACAGCGGAGCCGGAAGCGGTCGGCGTGCTCCGTCCCGCCCGGGGGTGGTGTCCGCGGGGGCGACGGGGCCCTGCGCGGGCGTGCTGAGACGGCGGAGGCGGCCTCGCGCGAGCACGCATGCATGGCTGCAGGTTGCCTAGCTCCTGTACCTTGCCACGCGATTTGGACTACGCACTGCATGCGTCTATCCACACACGCTACCGTGCGAACAGGTCCATGCGCATGAACGGCGCCGTTCGAAATCCGAACTGCTGCCGTGGCGCGGAGGTCGGCAGTTCGAAATCCGAAGCCGCCGGGCGGAGCCGGAGCTGGCCGCCGGAGTGCAGTCCGCGGCGGCCGAAGCTCAACGCGGCGACGGAGCCCGAACGGACACTCAGGCTAGAAGTCACTAATGTGAAGAGTTATCTTAATCGGGCAAACGGCCGTCACGAATGAATATATCTCAATCGGGCCTTAAGTGAAGCCCATCACCGATAGCTTTGACCCAGACAACCAGTCAAACTATAGCCCGTCATAGATGACCTATCTCTATCGGGCCACATGCCCGTCACAGATAAGTATAATCCAAAAATAAATAAATTTTATTATTTGACTAGCCCTGCCCTCACTCGTGTGCACCCACGCGGGAAATTCAAACTTCTCGGTCGGTCACCCATCCTAAAATTGCTCTAGACTAAGCATGCTTAACATCAAAGTTCTTTGGAGATTGGCTTCCGGAAAAGTAGTTATAACTTGTTGGTATTGGTATTCTATTAATCCTATTAAGCCCTCGGCCAGGATGTCAAATTGAGGTTATTAAATGATTTTAAATGGAAAAGTCACCAAAATCAAAGTTGTAGAACTCATCGAGGTGCAAAATTTTTATTTTGGTCATTTCTCCATCTGACTCTATTTAAACAATTTGAAATTTAAAATTCAAATTTTGAATAGAATTTTAGATCAGTGAACGACTTCAACTGAAAAAGTCATCAACAACAAAGTTGTATAACTCATCAAGATCTATAGCTTTTATTTTGGTCATTTTTCTATATAACATTTTTTGAACCGTTTGAATTTGAATTTAAAAATATGACAACTTCAAACAACATTTTCAAATACTAAATAATATCAACTGAAAAAGTCATCAACAACAAAGTTGAATAACTCATCAAGATCTAAAACTTTTATTTTGGTCATTTCTTCATACGACAAAGTGATAGTAACATTGTTCACAAAATTGACATATCTCTTATCTGGTTTTATAAACTATAACACATGTATGTAAAATTTGTGAATAATATAACTAACATTTCGTCGGATGAAGAAATAACAAAAATAAAAGTTTTAGATCTTGATGAGTTATTCAACTTTGTTGTTGATGACTTTTTCAATTGAAATCATTTAGTATTTGAAAATGTTGTTTGAAGTTGTCATATTTTCAAATTCAAATTCAAACGGTTCAAAAAAATGTTATATAGAAAAATGACCAAACTAAAAGTTGTAAAGTTGATAAGTTATACAACTTTGTTGTTGACATTTTTTTCATTTAAAATCATTTACTACCCGTAAAATTGTTTTGACTCATAAAATGAATTATTATACTGCACTTAATTATTTTGCTATAGTCAACTTACAAATATAAACATTTCATATGAAAAAGGGAAAAATAGTCATCGGTGACGGGCTTTAGTTAATGCCTGATAGAGATTAAGTATATATCCCGTCACTGATGAGTCATCTGTGACGGGCCTAGTTGTTATCTCACACGAGCCTCAAGTTGTGGCCCGTCACGGATGATGGTCATCCGTGACGTGCCACAACTTGAGGCCCGTTTGAGATATGGAATGTTATCACAATCGGGTCTAAAGTTGGTGCTCGTCACAGATGATGGTCATCTGTGACGGGCCGCAACTTTAGGCCCGTTTGAGATATGGAATATTATCTCAATCGGGCCTAAACTACGGCCCGTCACTAATAGGTGTCATCCGTGACGGGCTTAAGTTTTATGCCCATCTAACATGTCTGTGCGACCATATCTCAATCGGGTACTTTTCGGCCCGATTGAGATGACTTTCTTATGACGGCCCGCTATTTCTAAGCATATTAGAGCCCGTCACAGATAGAAGGATCTGTACTAGTGGGAGCCGGAGCTCAACGCGCTCGGAGGCGTGGCTCGCACCGGAGGCCAGCCGTAGCTTGTCTCGGAGGCTCGGCGGTCGCGGAGGACTGCTCGGGGCCGCACGGTGGTGAGCGACGCCGGAGCTCTATGCGGAGGCGTGCCCCGCACCGGAGGCTAGCCCGGAGCTCGTCTTCGTGAACTCCGGCTCGGGCCGCGCCGGAGGCTATCCGGAGCTTGTAACTGAGCCGACGCGCGTAGGCCGGCGCTTGCATGCCGGAGTGCGGCTCGACGCGGAGGGTCGGCTGGGGCCGCCCGGGCCGAGGTGGGTGCGGCGTCGCCCGCGGCGCGGTGGCCAGCGCGCGGAGCTCGGCTCGGCTGAAGGAGCCGCGCGGGCGCGAAGGCCGGCGCGCGGAGGCCTGCGGGGCCTGACGCGAACGACGAAAGCGACGGAGCCGCATGGCTAGCGGAGGGCGCCATGTAGGTGCCGGAGTCGCACGGGTACGGGGACGGCGACGTTGGCGCTGTAGTCGCGCGAAGCTGGTCCGCGTGGAGCTCGTCATTGCGGAGGCAGTCGTATCCTTACAGTTGGAGATCGTTGCTCGCTGTTTCGAACCGCCGACTGCACCCACGTCATGCCGTCATTTGTTGTGTAATGCATGGAATATTATGTCACTGTACAAAGGTGTACTTTAATACAACATTCAATTCAAAACAAACCATTCACGGGTCTACATTATAACAATCCTAGCGTTCTATAAATACATCTCTGTCTATTCCTAATCTCCATCACAGAGCTGAGAAACTAGCTAGCTCCAGTTGACATTCAAGCTCTAGCTCCCTCCCTCGCCCCTTGCTAGCTGCCCATCAACACTTTGCTGATGCTCCCCATGGCTAGTTACAGTAGCTCTGCACTTTTCATCCTCTTCTTGCTTCCAACATTCAGCATGGCTGCCAGCACCTACTATGATATATGCCCTGTGGACTGTGGTTGCCCTGACCAAAATGAGGTTACCATGCACTTGTACCTGCACCAGTTCGTTGCTGGAGCAAACCACCCAAACCGCAATGAAGAATTTGTGATAGCCTCGAGCTATCCTAATGGATTCGGTACAACACTCGTTGACGACTGGTATTTAACAGCTACAACCAATCCCAATGATAATATCGTTGCACGTGCACAAGGCATGCATGTCCAGGCTGGTCAAAGCAATGCTAACATGTGGTACACTTCCCACAACATTGTGTTCCAGGATGACAGGTGAAATTTATGCTAGCATAACTTGAAGTATAATTTAAATTTCCCTGCTATAGTGTTGAGTACCTTATTGACTTAATTAATTGTTCAATTGTATGCACTGTCACTTCTATAATCTTCTCTGATATTTATGAAGCTTTATATTTTTTATCAAAACAGGTTTAAGGGATCCACACTTCAGGTGATGGGGATTATTGCTGCAAGCAGTGGTGAGTGGTCTGTTATTGGTGGAACTGGAGAATTTTCAATGGCCCATGGCAGTATAAAGTTCACAACGGACCCAAGCTCTACCAGCGAGGATGCTGTTCGAGAACTTAATATTCGAGCAATCTATACTGCAGATAATCCACAAGCTGTAAGTAGCTTTTTATTCAGTCCAATGTTTTCAACCATGTGTCGATAAATATAAATGAATTTTTTCATCAAGCTCTTAATGCAGAGGTTAGGAATATATACCTACCCCCGACACGGTATTAATATGCAGAGGTTATGATCTTAATGATAACAGGAATCTGAAGATTTTATTTTTTTTTTCGTTGTTCCTATATAGGGTCGACCTATTTATATAGTCTAGCTAGTTTTTGTTAATCTAAACAAATTTTCGTTGTAGTCACCATGATATTTTAGTGGACTACAGCTTGAATAACTGTTATTCATCTTATTATGTCATAATAAACATCTTACTTTACTTGTTATATGAAGAAAATAAAACTGTGCATGTAATGGAATGTATAACAGTAATTCATTTTATGTCATTATGTTCAGGCTCGTGGTACAACATCGGTCGCAAATGCTACTCGTCTGCCATGAAAAGAATTGATGGAAATAATATTGTGGCGTGTCACCAGTCACCACCACTGCAGCGTCAAGATATGGTGTTACCAATATGTTCTTTCCTACCGCCTTTCTCTGTCTGATCAGTTCAAGGATAATGTGTGGCCTTCTCTGGTGGTATTATATATCATCAGTCCTGAATAGATGATGAATTATTTTCCAGTTTGTTGTTGTGTATGTGTTTTTTTATTCCTTCCATATGTTATGTGAAGTGTTTGTCCGCGGAATAATGAATGAACCAACGAAATTTATCTTGTAGAGAAATGACTCGCCTCAATAATGTTTTACTTGTATACGGTCAAAAAAAATCCACATGATTTGCACGCACAGACACTAGTACACAAACATCACATAGAGGCCTGCCGGCACCATACGTGCCGATTTGCCTAACATCGGAGCCTATGAGGTGTTTCCTGCTTACCGAATCCATTTGGACGGGATACAATTAAGGTCCTGTTTGAGAGAGCTTAAGATTCTGAGAATCTGCTAGTTGGTAGCCAGTTTCTGAGAATCTAGAGAAGTTGGGTATTCCAACTTCTGGGTTCTAGTTCATTTTTCCAGATTAAGTAACTATGTGACAATCTGGACTGTTTTGATGAGCTAGAGATTCTGTTTTGAGGAGCTAGAGATTCTAAGAGAAGCTGCAGCAGCTAGAAGCTCCCCAAACATGTCCTAAGAATCAACACCTATAGGGTCTCATAAGTGCCGGTTCTATACAAAATTAGTACTTGGGCGAGATAGAAATTAAGAACATGCCTGTAAGATCCCCTACCCAATAGTCCTCAATTCTCAATAAGTTTTAGATAATATGTAAGAATCAGCACCTAGAACAAAACTCCAAATAGGTACCGGCTCATAGGTGTCAGCTCATTTAAAGCCGGCACCTATTGATCATTTCCCACGTCCGCGGGATGGAAAAATATAGAACTAGCTCCATTGAGCAAATACAGGTGCTTATTCTAAATAAAAACTAGTACCTATAGTATGAGCGACTACCCGACGCCTACCTTATCTACTCGATCCTTCTTGTGTCCACTCGTCTCTCCTCTACCTCCCTCTCCCTCTCCACCTCGCCCTTCCCCTCTATCTCTCCTGTCACAGTAGACACCTACCCCCGACACGGCGGCCATCGACGTGGTGACTCGCTCCCTCTCTAAGCCGCCCATTCACCTTCGCCGTCGTCCGCTGCCCCACCTTACGTCGGCGGGCGACAACAACCCCCCCCTTCTCCCCCTCTCGAGACCTCCCTTCACCACACTATCCCTCTCCTCTCTCACAATCCCTGGCCACGCGGCTAGCCATGATGACCTCGATTCCTCCTCCTCGGCCAGTCAGTGAAAGCAGGGAGGCCCGAAGCTGTGCCTCGCCAACACAATCCCTCCACAGTCCTACAGATTCCTCCGGGCAACCTGCCGGTGTTCGGCCACGGGGTCCGATGGTGGCCTCCGACGGCAACGACCTAGATGAGTATTGGATTTTCCAGTGAGCAATTGATTTGGGGATTTCTAGTAGTCGATGTCCTTATTGGATTTTTGTGTTTCAAAATTATGGTAAATAGCATAATCAAATGATATCGGTATTTGATTTGGATGATTTTGTTCTTGTCAAATGATTTTGTGCACCGGGGAGCAACTTGAAGTATCGGCTCGATTTGAACCGATGCATCGATTTTTGGGTTTATTGGATCATGCCATTGCAACTACCATTTATTTTGAGTTTGTCAATTTTGATTGTTCTTGACCTCGATATTTCACAATTTTATATTTCATAGTTACTAAATAATTAAATTAAGAACATATAGTGCCATGGAAAATTAATAACCATGTTATTTTTTTCACTCCAATTTTACTAATGTGTAAAAATTTACTTTAACTTTTAGCTTGAATATTTGTAAATCTTTATATTTGTGTAATGCTTTACCATAATGTGCAATGCTTTACTACAACGTTGAAACCAAGATCGGCCCCTCGTCACTCATGCACCATGACCACACCCTCACTTTACATTCTCATCAAAGACAAAGAAAACATATTTAGTAACAAGTTCTTTTAACATGACAAACCTTAGAACAAAATATAACCTTTTTGTCAATTATTTATGAGTGAAGTGCACCAGCGGTCCCTAAACTTGTACGGGTATGTCATCTAGGTCCCTAAACTCTCAAAATGCATTTTTGGGTCCCCGAACTTATCTTGGGTGTCATATAGGTCCATCTGATGACGTGGCATGCCACGGTGGCGCCTATGTGTTGGTGGGGACCCCACATGGCAGTCATATGTATAAAAATAAAATTAAAAACCATATTTTCTCCTCTCTACCTCCGCGTCGAGCTCCGCCGCCTCCGCTCACCAGCATGCACACGCCGGCCTACGTGTGTCGGCTCCACCATGCTGGCCTCCTCACCGCGGGCGATGCCGCACCCGCCTCGGCTCGGGCAACCTCTGCCGTGGCCATCCACGTCGAGCTCCGCCGTCTCCGCCGGTTGCACTGGCTTCCGTGCACCGGCCTCTGCGCCGTAAGCGACGCCGCACTGGCCTCGCCCGAGGCAGTTTCCTCTGCACCTCCGCTGTCGACGTCGCGACCTCGCACGGCTCGCCGCCGCCACCACGTGCGACTCCGCCGGCTGCGCGCAGCGCACGGCTACGTCGCCTCCCCACCCAAGTGCAACCATGGCCAACCGGGGAAAACCGCGGCGGCGGAGCGAAGCTGACGCGGAGGTGGCCTCGCGCGAGCACGCAGGCATGGCTGCAGGTTGCCTCGCTCCTGCACCTTGCCACATGAATAGGGCCATGCACTGCATGCATCTATCCACACGTGCTATCGAGCGGAGGCTGCGGAGTCGCGTGGTGCCATCGGAGGGTGCCGATTGTCGCTCATGGCGGCGCCGCTAGGAGCTCGCGCAGGCGGACATAAGCGGACTTGGCTGCGGTCGACGCGGAGGTGGCTCCGCACGGCATTGGTTGGTGGTGTTGGCGCATGCCGGTGAGCTGAGGCGGCGGAGCTCGACGCGGAGGTAGAGAGGAGAAAATATGGTTTTTAATTTTATTTTTATATATATGACTGACATGTGGGGGCCCCATCGAGACGTAGGCACCACCGTAGCATGCCACGTCATCGGATGGACCTATATGACACCCAAGACAAGTTTGGGGACCCATAAATGCATTTTGAGAGTTAAGGGACCTAGATGACACACCTGGACAAGTTTATGGACCGCTGGTGCACTTCACTCATTATTTATTATACATACCACGAATGTTTTTACATGCTCGATCTATGGGTTGATAGGCAGATAGGGTAATAATCCGGGTGTCATCAGACTGGACAAATGTATCACGCCACACAATTGCTCAGGGAGCAAGTTCTCTTTATTACTTGGTTAATTGAGAGCTGGACAACTTCTTTTTACGCACTTGAGCCTACTTTTTCCTCTCACGTCGCCCTTCCCCAGGGGCGGCTTAGGAGGTGATGACCCGACCGCTCCCTCTCCCCCACCTTCATCCTCCGCATCACCGCCGCCCGAGAGGCTGCCGGCAAAGCCGCGCGGCCACAAGGACGGCGGCGGCGGGGCTTCTCGCTTCTCGTTGACCTCGTGCTCAGACGGCCTAGGGAGCCGCTCAGGGTGGTGGCGACGGTGATTGCTAGATCCGCGTTGCTCCTGTTGGATCTGGCGGGGAGTCAGCTAGCGACGGGGACGGCGACGGTGGCGGGGATGGTGACGGCGATGGTAGGGGCAAGCTGCGCGCAGGCGGCGGTGGCCGATGACGGTGGGGATGGTGACCGCGGAGGGGCGGCGGTGGTGGAGACCATGGATCCGGCGGCGGCGGCCGGTGGGAGGAGCCGTGGCGCGTGGGCGACGCCAGCAGTGGGAGGCCAGCGAGGTGCACGGTGAGGTAACTCAGCTATCCGGCATCGTGTGGTGCAGCAGAGTCAGCGTCGGCGGGGAGGCCACCGGTGGTTTGATGGTGTTGCGGGCATGGTGGTGTCTGCAACGATGGCGAGAGCGCGGTGACGGAGGGGACATCGGCGTGGTGTGGAGGGTGGCAAGGCGATGACGGGACGGTTTGATGGCCTGAGGATGCGGGCAATTAGACAGTGGCGGTTTCGGTGGTTGCACTGCCAAAGGGGGTGCTGCGGTTCTTTGATGGCCCCCATTCTGGACATTGTCCTCTTGCGATGGCGCCTTTGCCGACAAAAGATGGCCAGGTTGAGCGGACTAGTGTGGGGGAGAGGGGATCCATTCCTCTCTCTTATCCTCTCCCCATCCAACCCAACTGCATGGATGGAGCTGGAGCGCATCGGGGAGGGGGTCATGCCCCTTCTTGATGGCCGACCAACAGAGAGGCGTCGCCCGTGGTGGCCACGCATTGAAGGTTTTCGAATAGTGGTTGCAGCAGGAGTGTGACAGGAAACTTTCTTGGGAGGGGCAAATAATTATGGGCGAAAGCTTTGCCTTCGGGTCGGCAACGACGATGGCTATGGGTGCCGTTTTCCTCTGGCATTGCTGCATAATCTCATTTCGCCCAGTTACTTTCTTCAAGTGAAAATCATGTCCTGGCTCCCTAGAGCATAAGGCGGCGGCGCTTTCGGTATCCTTCCCTTCTTGGATGTGTCACTTCGAAGATCTTTCGTTCTTGTTTTCGCACTTGCGGAAGGTGTTGTCGTAGACGCGTGGTGTGGTTGTTTTTTTCTTGACTATAGTCTTCCAGGACTAGATTTGTATTTTTCTCCTGCTTTATCAATACATAAAACTTGCACTATCTTGTGCGATTAGTTTCAAAGAAAAATAAGAGCTGGACATTTCTATCTTGCCAAAAAGACATTTATTTCTGGATTGTTTGATTTACTATTTTTTGGATGGTTTGGATCTTATGCAAGCCCACCATGTTGCTCTGGATCCTTGAGGGAAATATTATGCTAATTTGGCTGATTGTGCCGCCACTAAAATGTCCATATATGCATAAAAGAAATGCATGGATCGGCTTATTAGCAAGCCTATAGAGAGGAAAACACCTTGTGCGTGTAAGCAAGGCGATATATACTTAGTACTCTGCCAGAGAAAAACAGTTTTAATGGTTGTCCATGACTTCACGGACAAAACAAGAAGAATGTTTTCAACTGGAAGATATATGTTTCTAGATTATCGAAAATTGTAAAAAAATAATTTCTATAATAATTCTTTTGTTCGTTTGGTCGGGCAAGGTGTGCACATTGGAATGGACAACTTGTAATGAACTACGTACAAATGTAGAATACTCATGTGTACTAGGAAAGAAGACAGATTGTTTCTTCAGTAAAGGCTAGCTGGGCACTGGTGGCCATTGTCTTTGCTTTCTAAAATTATTTTCTTCATTTCACGAGGATTTGGAATTGATAAACACATCAGCCTCTTTGTGTCCGTATGCAGAGTATTCTTATTAATCTTTCGCTAATACATATGCTAGCACAAAAATGTCCGTATGCATTAAAAAAAAACCCAGCGTTAATTGCAAGCCCTTTGTGAGTTAGTTCATAGCTCACTGAAATTATACTGTGAGCTAGTTCAACATTGTGCAATGTAATACAGGACAATTATTTTAGTTGATTAGACATGACTTATGGAGAATTGAATTTTTTATTCGGTTACGATATGGAGAATTATATAAGGATTATATAATTATGGTGAATTGAATTATATATTATTACTACAACCGGCCATGATACGAACTGGTAGCAATGTACGTATCATGAACCAGACATGGCCTTCTCGCCAGACCAGCCAGCACGATAGGAAGTGAGTATCTGCCTACTTGTAACAGGAACGCTATTTAGCGATCAGCCGCACGCGCCCCGGTGCGGCGCGGCACGTGGCGCTTCGAAGGGGGCGGTGGCGGGACGCGCAGGGGTAGGGGACATGTGTCCCTGCTTTGGTTTTTCATTTTTTTTTACCGTCATTTTTTTCTTTTTTTATACGTACGGATACAAAGCTTGTATACACGTATTTAAAGTTTGTATACGCGTATGTAAAGTTTGTATACGCGTATGTAAAGTTTGTATACGTGTATATATACATATATATATATATATACAAAATTTGTATACGTGATGTATTTTAGTTTTTTTTAATTTCTAATACATATGTGTATAAAATTTGTATACATCGATATAAAGTTTGTATACGTCATATGCAAAGTTAATATACGACAATATACAAACTTGTATACGTCGTATATAAAATTTGCATACTTGTATATATTTTTTTATACATATAAAAATATATTTTTATAGTAGTAGTATAGTAGTAGTAGCAGTGTGCAAGGACATGACTACAGGGGAGGGGAAGGGAAAAAGGGCGGTAGATGCTCTAGACCGGGATGGAGAGCACACGTACCTCCCCACCTGTGAGGTGCTGGATCCAACCATCGGTGAAACTTGGACGATGAACGGTGGTTGCGGCGAAGAAGCTCAGCAGAATTAGCGGGTAAGAGGGAGGAAGGGATGGCGGCGGAGGAGGCGACACGGGTGAAGCGGCGACGCTTTCTTCGCTGGTTCCTCATCTCATGAGAGATACGCGAGGAGGAGATGGTGTGGTCGGCTGGGTCAGGAGTGCGGCTAGGGATTTTATGTGCTGACGTACTTGAGAGATCTGGACCGTCCAATCTTGCTTTGCTGATCCTACGGCTCCGAAAGAGCAGCCAAGCTGGCCACGTGGATAGCTAGATCGCTCCTAGCCCGAGATCGAACAGGTCACGATAGCTAGAACCTAAATGCAATTAACCAGAAGCTTGGGATGTTATCTATAAAATTGATGACGTGGCAAGTTACCTTTTCACCGATCCTATGGCGTTTAGGGAGATAAATATACCGTGAGGCAGCCGTGCACACACATAGACAGTAACAGTACACCACATTAGCGAGAGCCTTGGCCTTTAAGTTAATGCTCACGCTCACACACATTCTACTGCTTGCCCGTGTTATTGCGTCATACCGTTCCACTACGTGTCATCCGTTGTGGCTTTGGTTGATTGGAACATTACTAACTTTCGTCTATTTCTCTCACTACCACGGGATAGGTCATCTCAATCGGGCGGACAGCCTCATGAGTGTCGGGAAGGGCTACCGTCACTAAGCAAAGGTCACTGATGTGGAAAGGGCTACCGTCACTAGATCTAGTTTCGTTTACAAATATGCACTAGACACATTTTACTGGTTGTTTTTGTAATTCACATGTTAGGGAATGCTAATTTCACATGCAGCCCTTGAACCGATCAGGGACGGACATACCACTCTGGCGATACTATGGTGGCTGCCATTGCTGGCCGATGGTGAGATCAACACCACACCCCAGATCCACTGATCCTTTCTCGATCGAGTGCGATGCCCATTGTCGGGAGCGCACTGAGATATGAAAGACAATGAACACCACCTTGACGTTACTGAGCTTATTTGCATGATGAGATGTGCTCTATTTGTTGTTTTGGGTCGGTTGCTACCAAATACATCTAGATCGATTAACTAAACTCCGTCGTACCTTAAATTTTAGGCTGGATCCGTCATTGGTCCAAATGCTCTCTTTTTCCTGAACATAGTGTTAATGCATTCGTGCAGAGGCCCGAGATATATTCTTCATCTTCCATGATCTTACAAAGCTATTAGCTGAACATAATCATCACCAGTAGGTGTCCACCAGAACAACCACTTCATTTTATCTAACTTGTGTTTTAATCCAGGTTTATTTTTTTTGCTGGCCACAAATTATAATTTAGTTTACTTAGAAATAAATACAGGTCTATAAATCTCCAATTCTTTATAAATATTCCAGTTTTGTAAAATTAATAATGATGTTTTTAAACCCATTTCTATTTCAAGAAGCTGAGAAACATTACCATCACTACTAAAATACTTCTAATAGGGGACTGGTCATATATGCTGGTTCATTTAAAACCGGCATCTATTGACCATTTCTCACTTGTGCAGGGTGAAAAATATGACAATGGTACTTTTGAGAAACTATAGGTGTATGTTCTAAATAAAAGTCAGCCACTATGGTATTAGTGTTGGTTCTTTTTTTTTTAAAAAAAAAGATACGTATAATATATTAACAAAAGAACCGGCACCTATAATATATTATAAGTCCCGATTTTTAAGAACCGGTATCTATATTTATATTATAGATATCGTTTTTTTAAAATACGACACCTAAAAAACCGGCCGAAGCCATCCAAGCCGACCGACCTTATTTACTCCCTTGTCTAGTCCTTATCCCCAACTCTTATTCCGCCCCCTCCTTCTAATCCCTCCTCCTCCTCCTCCTCGTCCACATTTGCTCCTGCCTCCCCACTCCCACCTCCACCCCCCCTCCCCACCGCCACCACATGCACACCTCCTCACCATCACCCCTACCTGGCGCATCCGCTTCCCCCCACCCGTCTCTGTTGCGCCTCCTCAGCCTCATCGTCGTCGCCTTCCTCCCTCTCAGCATCTCCTCTGCACAGCATCCCTAGCACGCGATGGGTCGGCGTATTGCCGACGACGCGGTGGCTCGAGATCCAGCTCCTGAGCTTAGGTCCTATGCGATAGAGAAGCGGCGAGGAGGAGATCCAGCCAAGAGCGGCGGTGGCCTCCCGCTCGCTCCTCCCTCTCCTCTCATCTCTTGTGTGATTTATTTTGTGATTTCCGCTTCTTGTCTGATCTCCCGCATGATTTATTTTGTGATTTTCGAGCTAATTTATTTTTTGCCGCGCATGCACCACAGAGGTATTGATTGTGGTATCGGCGTCAATGGCCTAGAGTCATCTGTGCCACCTGACGGATACTGATTGAAAAAACTGGCACCTATGGAGGATTCCATTAGTAGTGCATACTGAAAATTTGATTGTTTTTTTCACTTCATGATTGAATACTGTCTGCTTTTGATTTTGCAATTGTTTTCAGATTTTTTTTTATCAATGTTATAGTATGTGAAATGGATTTTTCTCGTAGTGAGATTTTTACAAATTTAATGTCTGGATATTTACAGTGATACTAATCCAGAAAAATATATGGTTGGAAGACTTGTACTATATAATTTGTGGAATAGTTGCAGCTAGGGAGGTGCAACGCATTCATATTATATACCACCTCCGGTTTTTACACTATTGACTTATTGACAACCATTTCTCTTCTTAAAATAACATATAATTACGCATTCTTATGCTTTGCTTGACTGCGTGAGGTATAGAGTTTGTGAGGATACGTGAATAAGATCTACGTGTTGTCACCCTCAGGGTATATCAAGTACGTACAAATAGCATATATACTTGCAGAATGCAAGATTAAATGGCTGGAGATGATTGGCCATACAAACTTTTGTTCTTTAAGTATATAATTTGTTTCACGAGGATTTGGATCTGGCGAACCAATTGAATGGATGTGCTATTTTGGTTTTATTTCCAGCCATCAATAATGGCTGTATATGCATTAAATATTTAGATCAGATAGTACATGGAATATGCCCATGTGGAGGAAGATACTATGTACATGTGAACTAATTAAATACATATTCTGTTCGCTATCACAAATTAATCAGCCCGGACATTTCAGAAAATGAAAATGTATTCATGACAACTTGAATATGTATATATATTGATTAAATAGAAGGTAATTCAAAACTACAAAGTGCATTTTCCCATACCGTCAAAGCTAATTTTTGCATGCAATTGGGCCGTCTGCCTGCCCAGAGGTGTGAGTAAAAGTAGCTATTTTTACAAGCAGATAGCACTCCCGTCCACGAAATTCCACTTTTCTCAAGCGGTAAATTATGTCACTACATTGTTAAAAGAAAAATCATGAAAAAAATAAAACTAAAACTTGAAACCCAAAACCTGAAACCCTAGCGGATTTTTCCTATATCGCGGGGCTACCCGGCGGCCGATCCCGTCGTGGTGCCACCTGGCGGTAGATCCCGTTCGAAGGGGAGGCAACAAACGGATCCATGCAGGAGGGGAGTTGAGAAAGAACGGATTCTGTTGTCGCCGCCACCGAGCCCGTTGCCGCCCCGCTCGAGGTTCTTGCCATCGACTAGGTCCCCTGGGAGGTTCTGCACTCCCACTCGAGCCCACCGCTGCCCGCACCTGCCCGCTGTCAGGCTGCCACTTGGGAGGTATAGGCAAGAGATATAGAGGAGGTGAGAAATGAGAGAGGGGAGATGAGAGAGATAAAGATGAGGAGGAGAGGAGAGGGGTGAGGAGATAAGAATTAGGACTTGGAAAACTTTGAAGATGCTGAGAGGGACGAGAGGAGGATGGTCAGACTTGGAAGCGGACCTCTTAAGTGGCTGTTTGTGATAATGTATACTTTCACATGTAGCCTTGAACCAATCCGACAGAGCGAATTTAGCATCCAGACACAGTTATAGCCGCCTTAAGCCTGGAGAGGGTATTGTCTAGAAAAATCGATTATGTAATAGTGATTTAAAATGGAATTGTGACCAATTACCAAAGATTAGTAGTCATGAAAAAACTACTGATTTGAGAATGTCACTTTTATAGCCAAAAAAAGATGTTGAACATATTCTATATTTAGTATCACTAATTATGACTACTATTTTGTTCTCAAAAAGAAGGTGAAGGACTTGGCTACTACTCTCTCCGTCCTATAATATAAGAGATTTTAACTTTTTGCTTGCACTGTTTGACCATTTGTCTTATTCGAAAAAATTTAGAATTATTATTTATTATTTATTTTATTTGTAACTTACTTTATTATCCAAAGTACTTTAAACATAACTTTTCGTTTTTTTATATTTGCACAAATTTTTTGAATAAGACAAATGGTCAAACAGTGCAAGTAAAAAGTCAAAATCCTTATATTATGGGACGGAGGGAGTATATTTTTTAAGACAAGCGTGATCAATCATCCTTAATTTCTTCCCACATAGGCAACTATTATCCATCTTCCTACATTATTATACATATTAGTATTTTCAGTGTACCAACAACATATTACGAAACACTGTCTATTGTTGACCCAGCTATACATCCCAAATAATGAATCACATGGATTTCCATTTTGCAAGAGAAACAATGCTGTATGTCAGGTGGGTAGGAAATCCAAACATGGCTAAACCATCCAAGTAATGTGTCCACGAAATTAAACTAGCTTGCATGTGCCCTTCTTCGTAGCATGCATGTGGTCAAACGGCCAAAGCCATCGTTGCTGATGAGCAAAACACCATATCCCTGTATATTATCACCACCGTTTTAATGCTAATGTTGTAGAAACATCGCGTCCTGCAGTACTCATCGTACCTGATGTCCTTCGTATAAATATCATATCATGTACACATACATGTCGACTTCATGTAAAATATTGTTCTGTTTTCTTTTATGTAAAAAATGTTTATGCATGTTATCTTCATTGCCATCTTATCCACCTTTGAATAATTGGTGGCCCCCTGTTTGCATCATTCTTATTAATCTTGGGGGAAAAGAATTATTACGAGAACCATGACAAACCTTTTTATATATGCACTGAAACATGCTAATTAAACTCATAAATCATATAGGCTTGATAAAATTACCTGTGGCGTAGCGCGCTCTTATAGCTAGTAGATCTGATGAGGTATAGAGGTATTTGATACTACGTATAAACTCGTGCGTATTTTAATTTGGAGTGCGTTTGCTCTGGTCGGCGAAGCATTGTCTGTTTCCATCATTCCATTGCTGGAGGCAATGGACAACCCTCTGGCGTAGCACAAATATTGAGCCCTTTGACATGCAATCAATCAACGAAATAGTACGTCAGTACAATACCTCGTCGGCTTGGTCAGTTAGCCGAGTTTAATTTATCCCTCACAAATTACTCTATTCCCGATGATTTATTATAATTGCATAAAACATTTTTTAGGTACTAAAAAATATATGACATCCACAGCTCTCTGCGTGCAAGAGACATGGACCTAGTTTAAACGATCCTTTCAAAACCTCTGATGAATAGCTTTTTACCTAGATACAAAGTCACTGATTTTGAAAAGTAATTCATAGGTAGGCTTTTTTATGAAAATGTGAGGCCGTCAGAAGTTCAGAGAGCATGTGTAAACCTATTAATTAGTATTAATATATTAACAATAACCAAGTGCTACGGTATATATAATTAATCCAGGTGATCCAGTACACATAATCCTTTGTCGACACAACAAACTTCACTTCAATTTATTACTAGTTTCATCCATAGAGCTCGAAATCAACATTACAATTACAACTACACAACGGATCTTTGAGTAGGCCAGGATCGATATAGAACCTGTCCTTTCCATGAATCCATTCAAATTTTACTCGACTTAAGAAGTAGGATATGATTTTTTCCTACTCTTGAGAAATAATGCTTTGGTGCCCAAATTATTGTTCGTCACAATACAAAGTAACACACTGGAACAGCACAAAACCATGCATGGAAGTAGCTTTTGGTTTTAAGCCCCGAGCGTCCAGGACTTCCCATCAGTAGCGCCAGGAACCTAGGAATGATGGAATAAACCAAAACATTCCAATTGTTATGATCACCTCCAGGCTCCAGCATATATATGCAGCTAGATAAGGTGCACAAGTAATGTCTATATTAACACACATTTTCCCATGTAACATGTAAATCGTAGAAGAAATTAGTTAGATGAATGAGCTACATATATATAAATAATTTCAATATATAATTTCCTACTTGTATGTCAAACAAAGCTACATTTTAAACACCACCAGTATTACTATTCAGTAAGTAATTAATTATAGTTGTAAATATTGTATTTGAATAAATTAAAATGCTTGGAAACCAAAATACCAATTTCTGAATTTCATAATGACAAAATGGAAAGGGCCTATATATAGAGATTCAAAAAGGTGGTATGGATACCACAGGATCATTCATTGGAGTGTAGAATGCATGGACATGAAGTTCTTTGACATTTTCGCCAGGAGTTGACTGGATAACTTTCTGCTTGATAATGCCATGAGCCAAGGCAAATTCCCCAGTTCCACAAGAGATGGCCCACTGACCTTCTGCCGGAGTAGTGCCCATCACCTGAAGCATAGATCCCTTAAACCTGTTCGATGTACATGAGCATTATTTGCCGTGAAACCAGCTAGATAAAAATTTACTTTTATTCACAGTAGACAATTTAATAGCTTCATCAAAATTCATATACCACATTGATAAACCACTGTGGTTGGAATACAACTTGCATACTCTATATAACAGGGAATAATGTATATATTGAAATAAACTCTAGCTAGGTAGCCTCACTGGAATAAGAACTTGTGGATTAATTACCTGTCGTCCTCAAACACTATGTTGAAGGAAGCGTACCAGCTTGTATTGTTGTAACTAGTCTGCATATGGAAACCTTCTGCCCGTGCAACAATCTTTGCATTGGGATCAAGAGAATCAGAAATTGTCCATGCAGTAGTAGCTGTCAGACCAAAATCGTTGGGTCGCACTTTTGGGTTCAGTATTACTTCTTGGTCACGGTTTGGTCCCCTGTCAGCTTGGCGTAGGTACAGGTGCATGTACAGCTCGTTTTGCTGAAGTGGGCACTCGACAGGAGCAATCTCATAATAGGCCATTTTTTCGGCACAAATGGTTTTGGGTTTTGTTGATTATGGAAAGAGGAAGGAGCTATGAAGAAACAATCAAGGCTCAGCTGATTCTCCTTCCTAGCTCCCGTGTTGTGAGAGATGAGGTAGGGATATATGGTATTTATAAACCCTAGAGCTATCGCAAGTGCCCAAGATGTAAATGATGGTTGGATCCTCTTTTGCTCATTGAAAAATTCAAATATGTTTTTGTTCCCTAGTTGGAGAGATAAGTTCAATATAAATAAATAAGTTGGTATGAACGTAAGATGATATTCAACTTGACTACATGTACCAGTTGTGCATCTGTCTTTTCCCCCTTTTTTTTGCCATGCTTGTATCCATGTATGCATTATTGTAGCTTGTGGGTAAGGGTTATACGCCGGTAGGTAGACACGCATCATTTTGATGACCTGCTCCTATTTCTAGGACATGTACACATGAATTTTGTTTTCTACTTTTAAGTATTAGTGCATGCCATCTTTAGGGTTATACTTATGATGGCAACGGCAAATTGCAGCTCAGATTCGTGGGAATCTGTTACGTGGCTTTGTGCATACACTGCAACACAAAATCCCAGACAACCTTTTTATAAAAAACTCATACAAGAGTCAAGAAGCCAAATTACAGGCAATAGAATGTTGGACGGTACTTCTAGAATAATCAAGTCTGCTTTTAATTAAGCACTCTATAAGATCACCACTATAGAACCCTTGATAGAGGATGCATGCCATAATATGTGCCGATTCATTGAACACATCAAACACTTATATTCCCCCACTCCGCAGTATATCACTTATATTCCCTATTCCTCCACCCCCACTATAGGAATCCATTCTGCCTCTAAACCAGCGCAATAAACCCCTGCAGTGACCACCCATAAGACATTAGCTTTTGACTTGGTTTTTCATGACGATGAACATTCTGCATTCAATTTCATTTGCAGTTACACAAAAAAACTGTGAGATTTGCATCATGTGTCCAGGATTTTAATTATTATTTATATTTTAAAATGGGTAGATGTGGAACACAGCATGAGATGTTTAAATGATGCGGTAACATGCATCAGTACATAATTATACTAAGGATGTTCGGATTAATGTAGTGTATAACACATATAATAGTCAACGAGATTAGTTAGTTCAACGTGGCTTCTTATAGTATATTATATTTCTTAATTTTATAACTAAAGAGAAAATTTAAGAAAAGTAGCAAGCACCTAATTCTATGTTTTGCTAGTGGAGGTTATAGAAAATGCCATCATACGTACAAATGATTTTATCTATGAAATGTCACTGCCATCGATCATTTTTCCGTTCATTGCACTCTATTAGCCACATCAAAAGATTATTTTGCTCTACGACGGCTCATGGCTGTATACTGCATCTTCTTCTAGGCACCACCACCGCAGCTACTACCAATTGTCAGCCCCATAGAAATGGTCCAATGAAGACACTTTGGGTATTTGAAAGAACTAGAAAGGTAGCCCGCGCGAATGCGCAGGCATGCGTCGTACGTTTAAGTTTTATGACACTTGTAAGTGCGAAATATTAACTCACTACTAAAAAACCCTCATAGGGACCGGCCTTATAGGTGCCGGTTCATTGAAAACCGGCACCTATGAGCCTTTTCCCACCTCCACACGATGAAAAATATATAGAACCGGTACCTTTAAGCAATATAGGTGTCGGTTCTAGAGAAAAACCGATACCAATACTATAGGTGTCGGTTTTAAAGTAAAAACTAGCACCTATAGTATTGGTGCCGATTTTTTATCTAGAACCGACATATATAATATAAGTATAGGTATCGGATCTATTAAAAAACCAGCACCTATTAAAAAAACCAGACCATAAAGCATCCTCAGCTCCTTCTTATCCTCCCATCAATCCTTATCCCCACAGCTTCCGCCCATTATTCTTATCCTCGGCTCCTTCTTCCTCCACCTTTGCCCCTCCTCTCTCTTTGCCTCCTCAACGGAGGAGCGGCGGCGCCCGAGACGGAGGACGCGGCAGCCAACGCGGAGGCTGGCGACGCTCGCGTGGCGAGGTGGCGGCGGCGGCCGAGATGGAGGACGCGGCGGCCGACGCGGAGGCCCGCACTCGCGTGGCGAGGTGGCGGCGGTGGCCGACGCGGAGGCCGGCGCTCGCGTGGCGAGTATGCGGAGGCCGGCCCGGGTACGGCGCGGAGGCCGGCGCACGCACGGCGAGGTGGGCAAGGCAGCGATGGTGATGGTGGAGACTGGCCCGGGCAAGGTGGCGGCCGGCGGCAGCCGCCGGATCCCACAACGGCGGTGACGGTGGTGTTGGTGGAGGCTGCCACGGGCGATGTGGCGTCCGGCGGGGTGGTGAGTTCTTGAGTTCACCTCTGTTTTCTCTTCCTTCATGTCCAACTTGTTGAGTTCTTGATAGTTTGTACCATATATGTAGTAGTTTGCTGTTGATTTTTGGATGGGGATGATGTGATCTGGGATGGTGGTGGTGGAGAATGTGGTGAAGTGGCCGCACACGATGGCGGCGGTGGTGGAATGCGAGACGCATGGCAGGCGGCGGGGTGGTGGAAGGCGAGGGGGAGACCGGTGACCTTTTTTTCTTTTTTTTTTGTTTTCCATATGCCTGATAGGTGCCGGATCTAAAACCGGCACCTATAATTTCGGGAATAGGTGCCGTCCAATCGGTGCCAGTTAAGAAACTGGCACCTACAGGCCATTCCCAACCGGCACCTATGACGTTTTCTGTAGTAGTGACTAGAGATCATCTATTATGATTTTTCCGTAAATTGTTTTAGTCGGCATTAATTGCTTTTATAGTTTTCTAAACTATTAGCTTTATATTATATCATATTTAAGTAATATCTATAAGCAATTATTTATAATCTTATTCATCATTTGAAAAGAAGGTAGACTTATTTTCTTTAGAAAACATGCATATTATCATGGTTTATTCGAGGATGAATTGGGTGGGACATGAAGCTCCAATATAGCCTAATATGATTGATATAGTTTGAGAGCCAGTCCATCTATGAGCATTTCATGTAGAGTGGGTTAGAGGTTCCACGCAAGCTAACGTGAATACGATAACAACGAAATATAATCGCACAATAATATTTTTGAAATGTGATGTACCATGAATACATGCTTTTTTTTCTTATATAAGATATATCTAACGGTTAGAAATAATAGTTCCACCGGTTTAAAAGTCATAGGAGTATTCCAGAAATATATCTTAAATATTATGGTTGTTTTAATATCCAACATTATTGTGAAGTAAACATAGCTCAACTGGTTAGGTTTGATGTGGTGGAACTTGCCCACTCAGGTTCAAGTCCTAGACTTGACAAATTCTTTCAGTGGTAGGCAACGTACCCGTCTAGAGCGAGGTGTATGTGGCGACGTCGTCAATGTCAAAATATGTCAGCCTAGTCTCTTATAAGTACTCATAGGGGTATATACATGTGTGTATTCATAGAGGTGAGTGTGCGCGCATTGTGAGCGTATGGGTTTGTATATTTCTCAAAAAATATCAAACATTATTTATTGTTTCTCTATTATTTTAATATATAAAACAATAGGGAGGGGACGGCAGTATTGTGTACATGTGAGGGTGAGGAGGTGGTGGAGATTTTATTTTTCTAATTTTTCTAAATGATTTAAATGAAAGCATATGACAGGGCGTTTCATTTTTTCTAAGAATTTCTAAAGTTTTTCCTGTTTTTATAGGACATGACACATGGCAACTTAAGATTTTTTTTTCTAAAAATAGATCTAATAGTTAAAAAGAATGGATACTTAATTTCATTGGTTTTTATTATAATTTTATGACATATTATACGGTGATTTATGAGTGCTCTAGAGGACATTTAATTATTTTTGTTACGTTAGTATAACATAATACATATATATGTTGAATTAATTTCTCGTTGTTATTTAGTTGCCATGCAGACGATAGGGTCTACCATCAAATGATGTACGTTAACTTCCATATAGTAAATTTTAGCAAATGTGATCTTGATTTATTTATTTAATTATAAATAAAACAATAGTTATGACTATTTTTATATTGTGTTCGTTAAAAAATAGGAGAGGAGATAATTGAATTGGAGAGGAGAGGATGGGTGAGTCAGGATGGGGAAGGTCGGAGATATAGAGATATATGTAAGGTAGGAGGATGGGAGGAGATTATTGTTTTTAAGATAGATCAAATCGGTCCTAGTATTGAGTTATCTATTTTTATAAATATATTTAATCTAAAATATATTAGAAATACTTTGGGTGTTGTATTTTTAATTAAACCACTTAAATTGTTTAAAATTGTTCTAATTTAAGTGTACGTTATTAATCAGAAGGTTTAAATATCTATATGATTTTTCTTTAAAATACAACGAACAATAGCTAGTCCAATGACCCAAAGTATGAAAGTTTTTAATAATATAGTTAACTTGGATCTTCAATTTTAAGTTTTATAGTAAATAATCTAATGGTATATGATTTAGAAGTTAGCTATATTATATAGATAATATAATTGTTTAAAATTTGTTATCATAAATTAGTTTTTCCATCTAACATAAACATAAAAAATCATAAGAGAGAAAGGAAATAGGTGGAGAGGTACGTACGCACAATATGGATCAACTGTATATTAGTTAAAATCTATAACCGGATGTTTTTGTTTATTCTCATAACTTTTGTGATTTTTCTAATTTATTAAAATGTCATGTGGCGGCGTAGGAGCGTTTGTACAAGTGCTACGTGGCGGCTTAATATCGTTTATAGGATATTTAATGGAGAAAGAGCTAAATATGTTTCCATATGATAGTTTTTAAATTAGAATATAGTTAATATCAAATGTAGTCGTAATATTTTCCATATATAAAGATTAAGGAGAGAAGGAGTATGTACATACCCAGGACATTTTTTTTCTTAATCCGGTGAATGTAGTACGTATTGCACATGTGACAATTTTTTTTCAGTTTTTTGGGTGAACAGTACGTACTTACGTCACTCGTGACAATTAGGTGGGACCGTGGCAGGGCTAATTCTTCTTTTTTTTGAATAGTAGGTAATTACGTTTTCTCGTTCCTTTTTTCCGTGAGTAGAAAAGTGCAGAAGTACGTATATATACATACAACTGTTCACGGGATTTTTTTTAATTCGGGGAGGTTACATGGATGTATTTTAAATAAATCTAATCTAATGGTTTAAAAATAGTGGGTCCACCAACGAAAATGAGGGTTGGATGTTTTTTTTCCTCTGAATTTATAAGGTTTTCTTAAAATAGTGTCATGTGGCGGTGTAAAAGCTTTTCAAGATTGTCATATGGCTGTTTAGGAGTGTTTATAGGACATATAATGGACTTTTAGTCTCTAACGTTACCTATTACCTATTGTATGTCGGCTCGATGTGTCGTGATTTATTTAAGACCACGACATAACTTTTATACACCGATAGTTTATATAATTAATCAAATACATTGTATGATAAATTGGCATATAATTGTAAATAATTTAAAAGATGATGTTTAGAGACATTTGATTTGATATTTTATATTTATATTATAGATCTAGCTTACATGCATATACTTCCGTATGTAGTATTATATTTTATCTTTATTTTATATTATACAAAAATCCTATTTTAGGCCGTGTTTTTTCAGTGGTAATAAGTACGCATTTTTTTGGCTTTATCTATCTTTCTTCCGGCTAATGGTACGAAGCTTCATTTGTTTTGTTTTTTTCTCATTTGTACTTACGTACAGACTTTTCTCATTTGTATCTATCTTTCTCATTTTTAGGCCGTGTTTTTTTCTCATTTGTACTTACGTACAGACTTCATTTGTTTTTGTTTTGTTTTATTTCCTTTTCCCGGACACCAGGTGCATAGGAAAAGGTATCACCTTTTTAATAACTTTTTAATAATAGATCTAATCTAATGGTCAAAATTAACGGGTCCACCAATTTAAGTGAGAATCGACGGTAAGATTAGATAGTGCCATGTGGCAGCCTAGGAGTGTTTGTAGGAGTGCCACGTGGCTGCTTAAGAGCGTTTTTAGGAAGTTTAATGGACTTTTAGTATATAATTAATTAATAGATAGATAGATAGATAATAGATAGATTGGATAAGGCTAACGGAGTTGAATGAACGGAACTTCAACGGTGATTGATAGAATATTTCCTAGCTGTGTGATTAATTTGTTTGTTTGGTAAGCATGGATCGAATTTAAAAGTATAAACTTAATAATAAATGACTAACTTCTTCAGGGCCGACCATACATAATAGATGAAGTAATTCCAAATTAGTAAGAATACTATATAGGAATACATTCTTTGCACGCACGAAGATGCTTATTCCTTTGTAGTTAAGTTACATGCATGATATATTTTGGTGACCATGTGTTAGGCTATGATTTAGATGTTGTGAGTTTGGAAACTCACAGGCCAATGTACAGCCAGCCGGACCGCTGGCAAGCTAGGAAATGCCCAAATTCCAACTTGTTTGTTTGGTTTAGTGATTAATTATTAGTACAAGTAACATATAACTGAATGACGTACGTAGTACGCCAAATAACATATTCAGTAGGTATGTTAATTGGTTAGATTGGTACAGAATAAAATTTTCAAGTGCAAATTATGGTTGAGCTTTCAGTTTTTCTATTGGTCAATTTAGCCATACCAAATGAGATACTCGTATTATCAGGCAAATATAAAACTTTCCAATCCTACTTAGTGCATTATATCAACAGCACTCGTGACTTCTTCCACTTTTGCAGGCCTTTCAGCACTCTATATAATGTTAAACAACAATTGTCATTTGAAATAAACGGATTTCGCCCAACTATAGGTTCTGCCAAAACAAAACCAAAGTGAAATTAAAAATCGGGAGCGGAGCGGCGGCGGCAAGCAAGCGCGGCAGCGGTTCGCGCGGGTGCCGGGCGGAGCGGCTTGGGACGGAGGGGAGGCGGCCAGTGAGCCCGTCCGAGCTCGCTTGGCCTGCACACGAGCCCGCCCCCGCCGTAGCTTGGTGTGCTGGTGGAGGTGTGCCGCCGGCAGACGGCATGCATGCGGGGGCAACGACGAGGAAAGGGGGAGAGAGAGGAATCGACACCCGACGACAGCGGAGGTGGGCGAGCACAGCGCCGGACTGCTCACCCTTGCCGACCAGGCCCCCCGTTCCACCGTACTCGCCCGCCTCCCTCCGCCCACTGCTACTCCGCTTGCCACGCTCGTGGAGGAGGTCGACCAGCACGATGACGACGCCAGCGGTGAATAGCTGGAGCATGACAAGCGCCGCCGCTCTCGCCCGCCGCCCACAGCCAGCTTCGCTCGCCCGTCACTCCACTGCCGCTCTCCCTCGCCACTCCACCTACCGCTCTCGCGCGCCGCCCCGCCCGCCGCTCCCACCATCCTAACTGCCTCTCTATCCTTCTCCGCGCTACAAGCCACCTAGCCTGCCACTCCCGTCGTCCCGGCCGCCTCTCTTCCCCTCTCCGCGCCACCCGGCGCAGCGCTTGCTCCCGCCTCCTCTCCCCTCTCCTGCTTCTTCCCCGCATGCCACCGTGCCCGTATCTGCCCGCCTGCTGGTGAGAAACAATGGGAGCCGGCCTCCTCTCCCCCTCTCACGCGCTTCTTCCCCGCGCGCCTCCGTGCCCGCTTTGCCCCGGCCACCGCGCCCGCATCTGCCTGCCTGCTCCGCGCCGCCCGCTTGCCGCGCTCGCTTGCCACCCGCCGCTGGCCTGCCCTTACCGAAGAAGATAAGAGAGAAGAGAGAAAAGAGAAGTGGAGAAGAAAAGAGGAGAGGGCGGCTGACATGTGGGCCCCACATACTTTTTTTTTTTGCTGACTAGGATGCCACGTCAGCGAAACCACCCATATATACTGCCATAGGATATTGAGTGTACGGTTTGTGTGAGTTTAGAGGTGCATATTTCTGATTTTGTGGTTAAGGGACCTCAAAAAATAACGTTGTTAAGTGGAGAGACCTCCGCTGAACTTATTCCTTTTGTTTATGGGTTCCCTCGGCCCATCTTATTCGCACATGGCCCATCTCTTCGCATAGCCCACCCAGCACAGGCCTGCACTGCGTGTCATTCCAGCAGCCATACACGCGCCTATGCACAGTTTCGAAAAAGAAACTAGAAAATCAGCATGACTATTGGCACGCCGGTAAATTTATAGCCCTGTGTGTATTACCATGTGTACTGCATAAGTTATTGATTTCTACCAAGCAATTGCTTTCAGTTTATTAAAAATATCAATATAGTAATGGTACTTGTCTTAACTGTATTTGTCTTTATATTTTTCAACATCGTATGAAAATTGTTGGTGTTACTTGTGTAATTTCTCTTATTTTATCTTAATTTTCAATTAAACCTATAGTAGATTACATCTATTTGAAGACTTTTAATAATGAGATTCTTGCTACTACTTCTTTGGTGCTTTTAATTTCGCTACTTTAGACATATAGGATGTTACTATTGTTGTGTTACTTGCCTCGATTTTGATTTAACATGAAGTAACTATATTTCCGAAAAAAACTTACCATGGGCTAGAAATTCTAATATCGCTCCCTTCCTTTTATATTTATTCAGTTTTGTATTGCTCCATCCAGTCAGAAATATTTAAGCAAACATCTGTAACTTGCCCACTAATAACTTCTCGTAGCTTATAGAGCTTAGTTTATCAAACATGGGAAAATAATACATAAAAGATTATTATAGAATTACTGTCATAATCTTATGAACTCAAACTGATAATTAAAGTTCATAAAATTGACTGAAAAATCTTATTTTAAATGTAAAATATTTTTCTATCGTTGGTGTTCTTATTTTCTTTTCTATAAATTTCTATAGTTTTGTGTTTGCTAGGCATGCACAACGCCTAACACAGGAAGAGAAACTTTCTTAATGAGAGTTTGATATATCAGAAAAAATCTACTGTGTTTTTTTATTCTTTTTCATACTATAATGGTATATGGGCGTCAGGCCCATGCATGTATACAAGGCCTAGCTGAATGCCAGGCCCTCCAATGAGCGCAACGTAGCGCTTTTTTCTTTTTTTTTCTTGATCTCTCCCGATACAAGTATGTTCGCCTACTATTTCGCGTAGAAACCGATTCCATCAATAGGAACGTGCCACGTGGTTTATCTCTCCAACGAGTAATTTGCATACAATTCGTTTCATAAGATAAGATTCTGTACTAAATATCCAAGTAGATGATTACCATTCTGGTGTTCTTTTTAGTTTTTACTGAACTTGACGACAGATTAGTCTGAAGATATACATTTACATGACTCACTCACTCACCCGAGCAGTTACATTTACATGACCATCCGCGGCAGTAGTAAGATTCTTGATGGCACACCGGCACAGCGCTCTGATGAATCTTCACTCTTCAATGCAGATGAATCCACGTTAATACTGCGTTTGAGGACTCCTTTTCTGACTGTTATGGATGGCTGCATTGCAAATATGGATTAACACGTGCGACATTAGCAGTAAATTAACATCAGAATGGACAGGAGTATTCCTATTCCTATCTTGTTAATCTGCCAGATTTTAGTACTCTACTCGGATGCTTTAATTTCACTACGTAGTACTATCAGATTTTGTCTGAACATCAACTCATCCATCGCCATGGCGGCATGGCGCCGATGCTGCTGGCCTGCTGCCCCCAGGCTCTGATGATCCATGGTCCACCTGAACAAGAACAAAACCACACGATTTTTGAAGTTTCAGATCTGGCCATCATTTTTTCAGCCCCCGAATCTGCATATGCAGTCGCACAAGATTTAAGCCTCTGCATCTGTTCAAATGCAAACAAACCCAAAGGCCTTCATGAAGTCAACTAGTAGTCCCCTTTCTTACTAGTCCCCTTTCTGCCTATTTTCATCATATAACTTCTCTAGTTGCCGATTCATGAAGTGAAGGAGTTGCTGATTGTGTCAATGGGCTTTTCTGAATTTTTGTGAATAGCTTTTTTGCAAGATGTGAATATGTTGATCTCTACCTAATAATTTTGTGTTCCCTTGTAAACTAACAAAGCTACCGCGAAATCTTATAGGAGTTTTCATATAACTAGAATAAAAATAATTTTGTACATGCACACCCAATACTTTTCCTAATACAATTCTGAAGTCATGATATGTAGTCCTTATTTTCTAAAATAAAACAAGTTAAGTGGGCATATACCATTAGCAAGCATCTATATATTTTTCTTTGTTTCTAACTAGCATCATTGGCGAAATTATGATGCTATTGCTACATTACAACCTTCTGTTCGCATTTATTTCTGTCATTTACTGATAAAATTCAACCAGATATTCTAGTTCACACACTTCGGCCATGAAAAATAACTTACACGAATGCTTCTAACAGTAATCCTTTGGTGCATTACTAGTTATATTTGTGACTTGTTTTAAACAATTTTTGTTGAAGCTTTTTGTTGTTCTTGTTGCATTGACAACCAAATAACATCACTAGGCTTTAACTGCTTGAGTAGATAAATCGATTTCCCGCTGGCTTAGTTGTCCCTTTCTTGGTGGTACTATTCTTTCATTTCACGCTATGCCTTTCATGTACTGTGCATGGGAGCGTAGGTGTTGCAATTTGATTTTTGTTACAACGGCCATGTCTAATTTTTCTCTTTCTCATTCAAAAAGAGCAGAGATGATTGGTAATGATAACTATCTACCTGAAAGGTCTCATGATATCATCCTATTTTCTATATGTGGCTGCAGCTGAAATGCCCCGATGTCTCATGATATCATCCTATCGGAACCCCGTAGTGTCTCTTGTATGTATAGCTGTTGTACTGCTAACTGATTCTGTTGCTGGATTTGTTACATGTGATTAATTAGGCATGTTTGTTAATTGAACGCTCAGCAGACACCAAACCAGCAGCGAGAAACCGCGGCAGCAAGCAGTGGAGCCCCGGCGATAAAAAGGGGGAGACGGCGGCAGCTACGACGACAAATAACATGGGGGAGAATGACGCCCGGGTGGTGAGGGTTTATATAGTCTCCGCCTGGGTATCCAGCCAATTCGTAGCGGACACGTGGCCACGGTCACCCGAATGATCACATCACGGCATGGTTATGGTTGGCCCGGAAACCGCAGCCCATGGCCCGTACAAGCGGTGGGCCGGAGACGCGGAGCACAAGCCCACAAAATCCCTAAAGCACTTTCGGCCAATTGCGGCTAGGGGAGAAGACGTTATCCTAAGAATCATATTTTTTTTTTTATGTTTCAGCAATGACCTACGGCTGGAAGATGGCACCTCGTACGTAACATAGAGCACGGTCATGGCCGAAGGTCCCTACTCATCCTTGCCCATGATGGGCTTGTTGGAGGCATGCCATGAGGGTTTTCGACCGAGTATGTAGAAACACCATAAAAAAAAAGACCACCTGGCAGCAAAGCACCAAGAGGCGAAGACTGGATATGCCGGTGATTTGCCGAAAGGGGGTCGTTGGCCGGAGAAGCAAGCCGAAGGCAGGAGACGAAAGCAAATGCGATGGCCGTTGGGCCAGACAACCATGCAACCATGGAGGCCCACTAACACCACGGAGAAGGGATAATTGGGCCCATGGGCCGCGTATTCTAATTAAAATACTACTATCATTACCTCTGTAAATATCCCTTTTATTAGGGTATTCCTGTAAACTCCATTGTGTATCAAAACCCTAGGGCTGAGAACTCAGGGCTATAAGCCTACCCCAACAAGGATATAATGGGGGATCCAATTTTTAAGAAACAAATACAACTCCATCGTTTCATTTTTCACTTACACTAGTGAAGCATGCCCTTCGGTAGACTTGTTTGTCAAACGACAACAGCTTGTGCATCGTGTCTTGCATTAGTTAACTTAGGTGGATGCTGTCATCTTATAGTGTCCATTTATTTTGTTAGCCGTGACTTCTACATTATGTCGATAACATTTTATAACTTATAGCAACCAATTTCTCCAACTATTTTGCACTTTATAATATATATCCACTGATGAAAATTCAAATTTGCATTTACCTCGTATACCGAACTACTGGTCAGCTTATAATTTACATCAACCCATCAAAAACGTACTACAAAGAAATACAGTGTTATGTGATATATATATTTTTTGGGTGTTTAAATGACTATGAGCAATATGTATATTTTTTCCTTTAGCTAATAGTACTTGCTAGTTTTTGTAATGGACATGTTTTGTATGCGTTGTTTTATGGATCTCGACATGTAGCTAGTAGACTGAATGGCACACATGTATTTTGTTTTTCTTTTTTTGCGGATCAGGAACTTTATCTCTGCATTCTTGGAATATGTCAAATGCACCAAGATAAATTTTTAGGACAACCAGACCCAAACCTCTATTTTCAAGACAACCAAACACTCATTAAGAACATTCCCCTTTTTTTATTTTTCCAGCAAACATTATGAGGTGTACACCATGATGTATATGGAAAATTATGGCCCTAGGATTGCTTTGGAAACAATTTTTCAAGTTGATGGCAATCCAAATATCAAGGTCGTCATAATATTAAACAAAATGTTACGTAGCAAACACAATTTAGAAGATTTGATTATTCTACATTTTGCTGATACAAAGGTCTTATAGCAATTACTGAATTTATATATTTATTTTTCAGAAAATATACTTTTTTTAAAAAATCACTCTTTTTTCTTTATTACCACCATGTGCATGTCTTTACTCTAGGTTCCAAATTTCTGAAGAACAGCAATGTTTTCTCATAAGGTTACTACTATACATAAAAATTTTAATATATTGTTCATCTATCATCCAAGATAAGCCTATCTTTTTTCTTTTATTATTTGTCATCTTTCTCGATCTCTGTATAGGATTCTTCTACAATCCCTATTCCTCTCCAATAAGTGCTTGCGAATGTGGAATGGACAAAGTTGGAGTACTTTTTCTCTTCCAACATAGTATGTATTGGTGATCTTCTCTGTATAGAAGTGTTTCACGAAGAGGATGCAGTGTAGTCGAAGCAGAACAGAAGCAGTCGCGTGAGACGCTCCCCAAAACCTGATCGCCCGCCTACTTATGTAGGTACGCAGGCGGACTACTCGTCCTGTCACCCGTGCGCAGAGCTGAACAGACCTAGGGAAACAGTGGCTAGCTCAGGAACAGATAGGGTTTTGTCCGAGGAAGAGAAAGCAAGAGAGCTGAGAGAACAGTGCTCGAGTACTTGTGCCTCTATCCCGGTGATGGGTTTATATAGTGCGCTAGAGGGAATATGCCCGTTGCCAGAGTAATCACTAAATCCGTTACCAGCGCAATCAACTGAATTAATCCGATAATCAAATCGGGGTTAATTCTCTCATTTGTTACAGAGGTAACGGTGTTAATTCTCTAATTCAATTCCTGTCCGTTGCAAAATTTATGAGAGGGCGAGTACTTCTGCCTCTATCCCGGTGGGGTTGATTCTCTGATTCAATTCCTGTCCGTTGCAAAATTTACGAGAGGGCGAGTACTTCTGCCTCTATCCCGGTGATGAGTTTATATAGTGCGCTAGGGAATCTGCCCGTTGCCAGAGTAATAGATCCGTTACCAGCGTAATCAACTGAATTAATCCGATAATCAAATCGGGGTGTCTGTTGCAAAATTTACTTAATTCTCTCATTTGTTGCTGGGTTTATATAGCGCACTAGGGAATCTGCCCATTGCCAGAGTAACAGATCTGTTACCAGCATAATCAATTGAATTAATCCGATAATCAAATTGGGGTTAATTCTCTCATTTGTTGCATCCCGGCGATGGGTTTATATAGTGCGCTAGAGGGAATCTGCGCGTTTAATCAAATCGGGGTTAATTCACTCATTTGTTGCATCCCGGTGATGGGTTTATATAGTGCTCTAGAGGGAATCTGCGCGTTTAATCAAATCGGTGTTAATTCTCTCATTTGTTGCATCCCAGTGATGGGTTTATATAGTATGCTAGAGGGAATCTGCGCGTGTGATGGGTTTATATAGTGCGCTTGAGGGAATCTGCACGTTGCCAGAGTAATCAATAGATCCCTAGATCCATTACCAGCATAATCAATTGAATGAATCTGCGCGTGTGATGGGTTTATATAGTGCACTAGAGGAAATCTGCGCGTTGCCAGAGTAATCACTAGATCCCTAGATCCGTTACCAACGTAATCAATTGAATGAATCTGCGCGTGTGATGGGTTTATATAGTGCGCTAGAGGGAATCTGCACGTTGCCAGAGTAATCACTAGATCCCTAGATCCGGGTTTATATAGTGTGCTAGAGGGAATCTGCGCGTTGCCAGAGTAATCACTAGATCCCTAGATCCGTTACCAGCGTAATCAATTGAATGAATCTGCGCGTGTAATGGGTTTATATAGTGTGCTAGAGGGAATATTAATCCGATAATCAAATCGGAGTGTCCGTTGCAAAATTTACGAGTAATGGGTTTATATAGTGCGCTAGAGGGAATATTAATCCGATAATCAAATCGGAGTATCTGTTGCAAAATTTACGAGAGAGGGAGAGAATAAAGCAGCAGCAGCCTCACCCTCGGCCGGGCCGTCCGGCTCGGCTCGGCGCTCGTGCGTGTAGCTGTCCCACCACCACCTCAACCGATCAACAGGGGCTCTCTAATAGCTCCATATTTAAGTTGAGATTACCACAATTAAATTTCCAAGGTGGTATTAATCCTCATAGCGTTGATTGTGGGCTAATGGAATTAATTGCAAATAAATTGGGCCTAGAAAATAAATAGCATTGATTGTGGGCCAAATTTGATAGCTCACAGAAATGCTCTTACATATAAACCTATTTGTTATGCCAGTGTTTCGGTGGAGACTATTAAGTTGATCTTCCACCTAGAAAATGAGCTATACCAGACCGCAACTGAGCAATGGACTATGCCTTGAATTGTTAGTTTTGTGCAGTCAGGCTTTACTCAAATCTTTGACTGGTACTAGGCTGCCTTTTGCATCATTTTGCATCCCCTCTGTTTGGAGCGTTGAGTCATACTCCAAGCATTTCATGAGTATCTAGAGATCACTCAAATCTCATAGACTGTGACTAGCAGTCGAACTCATATAGGAGTGTTACTTCTAAGATGTTATATAGGTCAACATCTCTGATTTAAGAAAAACCACTCAAATCACATTAAGGTATATACCAACCTTCCATACAAACAAGGAGAGAAGTACATCATACAGATGAACCCATTTCAGGGTCTCTCCTCCCAGTCACCCAATAATTTGTTTCTGCATCCTAATTCACAGGATCTCCGATCACAAATGATAGGTTTCCATTATTGTGCAACTTAAGTGGGTCTCAAACCCATCTCCCTCGATGCACAGTCTCTCACATTGCGTGATAGTCCCTTAGTAAACTGATCTGCCAAATCTTTAGTCATCTAGACATCGTCCAACGCTATCACTCCGGAGTTTTTCTGCTTTTTGACAGACTTCAGTCTTCCTTTCACATATCTGGATGACTTCAAATCGACGGAAAACAAACGAACAATTAATCGAAATCCGTCGAGAGGTAGGCTTGTGGGTAGCTGGGCCTACAAGTCCAAAGAAATAATCTCACAAGGCCCAAAACACCACGTCACTAGATTGAGAAATCAACGAAGAGGAGGCCTGCCAAAAATTGGGCCGATTGGGCCAGTCCAGGATTCGGTCGAACCCCCATCTCAGCTGTTAAGTCTAGGGTTTGGCAAGGACGTCCAGGATCTCTCCCCAAATATGGGCCGCTAATGGTGACAACTCAGTACGAGTATTCCTCCATGCTAGTATATTGTCCTAAGTTAATTTCCTGGTATGGGTACTATTCATTTCCAGTTGAATGACCATGACAGGTTGTCGTAAGAAACTCGACAATCAGAGGTGATCTGTCAAAACACCAAAAGGGCATAGTTATGGGGTATTGGCAGCATGATTGTATACTATAGTGTAAATTAAAGATACAGAAGTATTAGGATGAATTCTTTCCTTATTCTTTCTCCACTTAGCCGAGGATTTATTCAATGAGAGTATCTTAGTTCTTCTTCGTGTCACTCTACCCTATAAATTAACCCCTGCTTAGACTCTGACTTATACAAGTAACATATAAATTATTAGCATAGTCTTCTCTTATCAATCTTTCCTTAGGATTAAATAAATACGATACCTTAGAATATTTCTGAGTGAAATGCTACAATGGTATATCCGTGCGCTTACGAATAATATCTGTAACTATAATATACCTGGAATATTTTTGTGCCATTGCTGGGAATTATATTTCCAATAATGTCGTTATGAAATACCAACAATAATCTACTCCGCTTTTGGAAAATCAGGGGCGGAGATAAGGATGGCTAAATTAGGGCTTGAGGCTTAGGCTTGGGTTCAAATTCCCATTAAAATATTGCTAAGAACACATGAACTAAGCCCTACTCAGTCCTAGTTGTGATCATTTCTTGGCTACGCCTATCTGGAAAATGATGTGTGTTTCTGGGCATGATACCATTTTTTCATTTCCGTTGTTTAACCCGTTTGTCAAAAATGAAATCATTCTTACTATAAAGTTATAACCCACTAATTCTAAAGCTCAACATACAAACATGCCACCTCATCATCCACTAGCAATAATTACATAAAAAACTTAGCATGCAACATCATCTATAATTCACTGAATTCTACAAATCAACATCCAATCATCTTCCTTCACATTATTTTTCACAATACTTTTAACATATATATATATATATATATATATATATATATATATATATATATATATATATATATACATATATACATATATGTATATATACATATATGTATATATGTATATATGTATGTATGTATATATGTATATATGTATGTATGTATGTATATATATATATGTATGTATGTACATATATGTATATATATATATGTATGTATGTACATATATGTATATATATATATATATATAATATATATATATATAATCAATCAAAGTGTGGGATATGATAATTCATCTACAATCTCATATAGAGTCTACTAAATGTATTTCTTTGTGAACATAGTTTGACAAACCAGTTTTATTTGTTACTAATAACTGATATTATTTTAACTTTTAGCTCGATTATTTTTTTTAATGACTCGCATGAGACGGTGTGAAGTTCTATTGATAGAGCAGGAAAAAATTACAAGATTACAACCCTGCAGGGTTGGAACCAGGAAAAAGTAAAAAATATACCACCACCCACACACTGACAGCGCCAACACACAAGCCTGGGAGAAGGCAAGCACCGGACCGGCCGCCGCTAAGCGTGACCGACTGCCGTTAGACCAACAAAGGAACACAGACGAGATCGCCCCCTAGGGGATGCCAAAACGACGCCTTCAAGAAGAGAAGCGACGGAAGAACCGCCGCCGTTGTCCGTCGGGCCTCAAAGGAGCTAAGACTGGGCTTTCGCCCGGCAACCACCCATGAGGGGTGAGACAGCACGACAACGCCCTCAGGAGGGGATACATCGTTGCCGGTCCAGCCAAGGCCGGGCAGGGTTTTCACCCGCTGCTCACCACCTGCGAATCCACGGCTGACGCCCCGATGCTCCACCACCACTCAAGCTCTGCCGACATGTGGGACCCCTGCACCGGCGCCCCCCCCCCCCGTCGGGCAGCCTTCATGCGCCGAAGACCGCGCCATACCCACCAGCAGCTCCTCGTCTCACCGAGGACGTCTCCTCTACCGTCGGCCACGCCTCTCGCGCCAAGCCGGCTTCCTCCACCAGACACGCCTCTTGCGCCAGTCCGGCCTCCCTCCATCGGCCGCACCTCTCGCGCCAAGCCGGCCTCCATCACCGCCGCCCGCGCCTCTCGCACTGAGCCGGCCTCCGCTGCCATCGGCTGCGCCTCTCTGCGCCAAGCCGGTCTTCGACCCCTCCTCCAAACGATGCCGCGCCGGCCAAAGTAGCCGTCTGCCACGCCTTCAGCTAGCTGTCCGAAGCCGTCATGCCTCCGGTGACCGCAATCACGGTCACCACCACCGCAGCCACAACAGCCGAACGCCCAGCCACCTTGCCGTCGCCTTCCACACCTCGCACCCAACTCCTTCCCTTCCTCCACTTGCCGTCGCCGCTACCGCATCCGGTGACATCGCCATGGCCTCGCAGTAACGACCGCCGCAAGCCGGCCGCCACCACCGCTGCCGCTGTCACCAGCCGCCGATGCCAGCAGTCGCCTCCGCCAACCGCCGCCACCGCCAAAGCAGCTGCTGCGTCGTCGCCCTCTGCCACCAAAGCAGCCAGCAAACTGGCCCGACGCTGCCGCCAAGTCCTCCGCCGCCGTCGCCAGCCGCCGCCGCTGCCGCCTCCTTCACTCCGACGACCAAACCACCACCACCCTACTCAACCCCGCCACCAGCCATCACCCCGCCGCCACTAGCGTCACCGAGCCAAATCCGGCGCTAGGGGAGCCAAATCCGACGTCGCCGCACACCGGCGAGCCCGCCGTTGCGACCTCTACCCTGCCACCAACTTCGCCTCCTCGCCTTCCGCACCACTACCTCCTTCACACCGCCGCCGTCTCCTTCACCCCACCACGGTCTCCTCCACCCCGCCGCCTCCTACACCTCGCCAACCGGCCGGGCAGGCCGGCGCCGCCGTCTTCACGCCCCAGGCCATGTCGGAGCCCCCACCGCTGACGGGAGGGAGAGACGAAGCCCCGTCGCTGCCGTCCTTGTGGCCGCGCAGCTTTGCCGGCGGCCGCTCGGGCGGCGGCGAGGCGACAGAGGTAGGAGGGGGGAGCGGACGACAGCGGTGGTTTCCGCCTCCCGTGTCGCCCGTGAGGGAGGACGACGTGGGGGCCCGCTCGGATAAGTAATTTGAGAGAAAACTTGATAAGAAGTATAAAGACATGCATGTATAACGGTACTTCTCTCACATATATGTCGCTGGTTAAGCCTAAACCGAGAGGCTACTCGGTTTAGATTTTGCGTTTTAGGAAGCAGTTTTTGCTACCGTGGCAGGATGACCGTATTTGACTCACACCCCTGTCCCCCTAGGAATTTCCACAGTAAAGCGCGGGGAATCATCTTGTTATTTATTATAGTAGAGACAGTAAATCAAACTCTCCAACAACGAAATATAGACTTTGGCTCTTTGGAAGCCATTTGTACGAGAATGTGATGAAACCGCTGCATCTTGCCAAGTGCTTCTCGCTCGACGCATTGTTTGCTTCTCAAAACAAGGCTGCGATGATCACAAGGCGCATGCATCAGAACGCATGATTCGTCTGCCCAAACCGCAGCAAGGAGGGTTGTCCTCTCCCCGCTGTCATCTAGCGCGCGCGCGTTCACATCGTGACGTCGCCTCTCGCCGCATATATATATATAGAGAGAGAGAGAGAGATCCAAGTACCAAATCATCACGACTTGTGACAAGGCTCCTCACCTACTTGGGATCTTGTGCTTGCGCGCGTGCTTGCAAGCTGCATCAATGGCGCCAGCGCCACCACCGCCGGCTCGGCCGCACGCGCTCGTCATCCCGTTCCCGGCGCAGGGCCACGTCATCCCGCTCATGGAGATCGCGCACGCGCTGGCCGACCGTGGCGTCGCCATCACCTTCGTCAACACGGAGTTCAACCACGGCCGCGTCGTGGCCGCCATGCCCTCGCCGGCGCGGCGGAACGGGGAGACGGAGAACGGCGGCGGCGGCGGCGGCGGCAGCGGAAAGCTGGGGATGGAGCGGAATCGGATAAGGCTCGTGGCGGTGCCGGACGGCATGGGGCCCGACGAGGACCGGAACAACCTGGTGAGGCTGACCGTGCTCATGCAGGAGCACATGGCGCCGCGCGTCGAGGAGCTCATCCGGCGGAGCGGCGAGGAGGAGGCGGCGGCGGACGGCCATGGCGACGGCTGGGGGAGGATCACGTGCGTGGTGACGGACTACAATGTCGGGACGTGGGCGCTGGACGTGGCGCGGCGCACCGGCGTGAAGTCCGCCGCCGTCTGGCCGGCGTCGGCCGCCGTCATGGCGTCTCTACTCAGCATTCCGGAACTCGTTCGGGACAAAATCATCGACGCTCAAGATGGTAAGTAAAAAGATAACGGCAAAATGATCTGTCTGTTTTGTAGTAATTAATACTCACTGCTGTAATTCCTCTGTTCAGACTTTGATAATTATTTCTTTAAAAACAAATTTATAAATAGTTAAAATTATTCAACGTTATTCAAATTGCGTTTCTCCAAAAGTATGAACATATATACTTAATTGCTTGAATAAGATAGGACTCCCTCCGTCTCAAATTATAAAGCATTATTATTCTTAAAAAATCAAGCATATTTTATTGTTAGATTCTCTTTTTAAATACTTCCATATGATGCTAATTTTATAATTGTTGATACATAATATAAAATAATTAATGATCAAAAGTAAATACCATGTAAAAGAATTACATACCTTATACTTTATAGTATAATAAGCACCGCGGGAGTAATTATAAGCCATATTTGTTTCAGCTTAGGATTATTATAATTTGGATTATCATAATTTGGATTATCAGTAATAATCTAAAACAAACAAGTAGATTATTGTGATAGATTATTATAATCTATAAGCCAGATTAGTATAATCTGGTAATCTTCCCTAGACGTGCTTTTTTCATATTATTGGGAGGCTAAAGACTTACTACTCTTATTCTACCATAATCCAGAGAAACAAATAACTCATTACTTATTCTACTATAACTTAATATAATCCAGCTTACAGAAATCTACCTCAATAAATTAGATTACAATAATCTTAAATTGAAACAAACATGGCCTAAGTATTGCCAAGCTTAGGGGTTTAGATATTTTCCATTTAAAACCATATTATTTTTATTAACAAAATTGACACATTTAGTTTATTATAAAATATTGGTAATGTCTAAGGAATTTTAGCACCATCGCATTTGACCTATTCTATCAAAACCTAACAATATTACGAACTTACTAAAATTTTAGTATTGAAAAATTTGATGGAGATTTATTTTGGTCGTAATCAGGACAGACTGTTAATGTATAATAATTGGCACGATGGTACTTCAAGATTAATGTTGGCTTTGCTTGGTAGAACCAAATTTTTGCGTGACAAAATTACGTTTCACAGACCGAAATTTTGCACGGGAAGCAATTCAAATTTCGTAGAAGATCCAAAATGCTAATCCGATATCAAGATGTTAAATTCCTCACCCAAAAAAACAATTTTCAAATTCTTAAATGAGAGACTGATAGGCTTCCAACTGGTATTTCCATCTTGTTTTTTTGCTGGGCAGGGTCAGCACTAACGCAGGAGGCCTTCCAGCTGTCGCCGGACATGCCGGTGATGCACCCGGCTCACCTGGCGTGGAACTGCATCGGCAACGACGAGGGGCAGGAGCTGCTGTTCCGTTACCTCCTCGCCGGCGTCCGTGCCGTCGACGAGTGCGACTACATCCTCTGCAACTCCTTCCGCGGAGCGGAGGCAGCGACGTTCGCGCGGTTCCCCAAGATCCTCCCCGTCGGCCCGCTCCTCACCGGCGAGCGCCCAGGCAAGCCCGTCGGCCACTTCTGGCGCCCCGAGGACGGCGCGTGCATGTCGTGGCTCGACGCGCAGCCAGCGCGGTCCGTCGTGTACGTCGCCTTCGGCAGCTTCACCGTGTTCGACCGGCGCCAGTTCCAGGAGCTCGCCCTGGGGCTCGAGCTCACCGGCCGGCCTTTCCTGTGGGTGGTGCGCCCAGACATCGTCCATGGCGACGTGCACGAGTACCCCGACGGCTTCCTGGACCGCGGCCGTGGCAAACTCGTGGCGTGGGCGCCTCAGCAGCGGGTGCTGGCGCACCCGGCGGTGGCGTGCTTCGTGTCACACTGCGGGTGGAACTCGACCATGGAGGGTGTCCGGAACGGCGTGCCGTTCGTGGCGTGGCCCTACTTCGCTGACCAGTTCGTCAACCGGGCGTACATCTGCGACATCTGGCGGGTCGGGCTCCCAGCCGTCGCCGACGAGAAGTCTGGCGTGGTCACGAAGGAGCACATCGCCGGCAGAGTGGAGGAGGTGATGGGAGACGCCGGCATGAGGGAGAGGGTCCAGGCGATGATGGTGGTGGCACACGAGAGCGTTCAGGAGGGGGGTTGCTCCCATGGTAACTTCGACATGTTCGTGGATTCCATCATGTCATGAGTGATGCATACCTCGACGTTGAACAGCTATACTCCTAAGAAATAAGAATTTGCAATCATGAGATATCATCGCCTTTGCTATTGAGAGAGGGATACATGACAACAAAAGTCAAGACTCACGAGGGGAGGTTGGATAAGACGCTAACAGTAGGCTCAAATTGAAACGTTTCCTAAACTTTCCTGGTTGAAAGTGAAATGTTGTATTGGCCCTAATCCAAGTTGTAACATTAGTAAAAAGAAGCGGACTATATATAATTTACTCTTTCAAATTTAACAAGGAAGATAATCCGCGCTTTCTCATGAACATGTATCATGACTGTGTTTGAGAAACTTATATGGGTAGAATATCAGAGAAAATCACCCAAGGGTTTTCCCGCTAACTCCACCAGGTGGTGGACTAGATGATCTGGATTCGAAGCCTCATCCCATCAAATTATTTGATACTAGAGAAAATATCCGTGCGTTGCAACGGACGAAGGCTATTTTAATTTTATTATTGTTATACAGTTTTGTTAAGGTAAAATACACTATGTGAATTCGCTTGCATATATATTTTTCTAGAAAATCATGAGCCACAATTAGGAGTATGATCATCTCAAGTTAGCATATGAGTTTTTTTAAAAAAAGATTTCTTATACGACTCATTTTGTATTTCTAAAAGCGAACGAACTTTAAAACCCGTCTTAAATACGGATCTGTATTTCCAAAAGTGTACACACTTAAAAACTGACTCATACACGGATAACATACTAAAGTATCGGTAAAAACATCTTCAATTTTCATAAGGAAAAAGTACAAATTACCTCCCGAACTATCGCGGTCGACCGAATTACCCCCCTAAACCCGAAAACCAGTCATCGTTCACCCAGAACTTTCAATACCGGACAAATTACCTCCCTCGACCCAATCCAGAGCGGTTTTGGCCAACGTAGCGCACGCTTGGCAATCCAATCAACATTTTATTTAATAAAAAAATATGGGACCCACCTATCATACTCTTCTTCCCCTCTTCCTCTCTCTCCTCTCTCGCTCTTCCTCTCTCTCGCGCAGCAAGGACGGGCGGCGTGGACGGCGCAGACGGTAGCACGGATGGCACGGACGTCGACGCTCAGGGTGGCATGCACGGCACGGCGGCTGGCTGGCGTTCGGTGCCGCGGTCCGGGAGGGAGCTGCAGCGGCGAGGGACACGGAGGCGGCGACCGCGCGGGACGTAGAGGCGGCGGTGGCGAAGTTCGCCGCCGCCGCCAGCCGCCACCGGCTGCTGCCCCCATCCCGAACCCCACCTCCAGCCGCATCCACCACCACCCGCCGTCCTTATCCCGAGAGCGGACAGCGCGGCGTTGCGCTTGAACCTCTCCAGCAATGGCAGGCTGGCAGCAAGTCGCCGTTCCCTTCCTACTGGCCGACGCGGAAGGAGACACTGGCGTGCGCGAGGCGCGGCACGGCGTCGGGGCGGTACAGCGCCACGCTGTTCTGGATGCTGACGAGCGTCTCGAGGTTGGGGAGGTCGTGTAGGAAGCGTATGCTCAGGTCGCCGCCGTCGACGACGACGAGCTCCCGGAGGTCATGTATAGTCTAATCACAGAAAGCATATAGAAAAAAAAAAGAAAGCATATAGAAAAAAAAAAGAGTAAAGTACATCACCGGTCTCTAAAAACTTGTATCGCTTTGTCATCTCGGTCCCTAAACTCACAAATCGACCGTTCAGGTCCTCGAACTTGTTCGACTGTGTCATCCCGGTTCCTAAACTTGCAGATCACTCGTTTAGGTCCTCAAACTTGTTCGACTGTGTCACCCCGGTCCCTAAACAGGACGGTCTAAAAACTTTATATCAAAAAATAATTCATAACTTTTTCATGTGAACTCTAATGAAGACACATTTTATATCAAAATTGTAGCCCTCGACGCGACCTACAACTTTGTAGTTGAAATGTTTTTGAATTAAAACTGTTTAGGGTCCCAAAATATTGTTGCATGTTTATAGATTTTGAAATTTTAATTTTAAAATTATATTTTGGGACAAAAAATGACTTAAAATAAAAAAAAATCAACTACAAAGTTGTAGATCGCGTCGAGGGCTACAAGTTTAATATAAAGTTTGTCTTCATTAGAGTTCACATGAAAATGAAAATGTTATGAATTGTTTTTAAATATAAAGTCTTTAGACCGTCCTATTTGACCCAGATGATATTCAAATCCAATTTTAGGGACCGGGGTGACACAACTGAACAAGTTGAATGATCTAAATGAGTGATCTGCAAGTTTAGGGACCGGGATAACATAGTCGAACAAGTTTGAGGACTATCTAAATGAGTGATCTGCAAGTTTAGGGACCGGGATGATATAGTCGAACAAGTTTGAGGACCTGAACGGTCGATTTGCGAGTTTAGGAACCGGGATGACACAACGGTACAAGTTCAGGGACCGGTGATGGACTTTACTCAAAAAAAAAATATAGTGGAAGTAGCTGTCTAGCCGACTCATGCAGTTGCATGACTTGATGATGACCAGCTCCATCTAATTAGATAATTCATCCACTCTCACCTCAGCTAACAAGGCCATCAAAATAAATGAACAGGATCTACAATGAGTTTGAGTCCTAGATTTAGACACGGAATATGTTGCATAGTATACATGTCTAGCTGAAGAGCCGGCAATGGCGCGTTGATCATGACCTTGGAGTTACGGCATTGGCAGGAGACGAGGTGGAGGGCTCGGAGCGACGGGCAGCTCGCCACGGCGCGCTCGTAGGGAGCCGTGGGGATCGATCTTCGCTGATGCGACCGTCGGGGAATTCGTAGGCCAGCTGATCTAACTGCGCCGACGACGACGACATCAGGAGAGCGGCGGTGACGCCGAGGTGCTCGACGCCCCACGCGTCCACGGCCGTGGTGATCAGGCAGTTGATGTGGTTCGAGCAGTTGGTGTCGATGAACTCCATCGTGAGCCTGTCGACGCTCCGGCGCGTGTCGTCCACGCCGTCCGTGTCGCCGTCTGCACCGTCCGTGCCGCCCGCCCACGCCCACCGCCCGTCCCCGCGCCATCCTCACCGACCGCCCACGCCCACGGCCCGTCCTCGCCGTGCGCGCTGTGAGAGAGAGGAAGAGAGAGAGAGGAGAGAGAGAGGAAGAGGGAAAGAAGAGTATAATAGGTGGGTCCCACTTTTTTTTATTAAATAAAAATGTTGACTGGATTGCTACGTGTGCGCCACATTGGCCAAAACTGTTCTGATTGGGTCGAGGGGGGTAATTTGTCCGGTATTGAAAGTTCAGGGTGAACGGTTACTAGTTTTCGGGCGAAAATTTGGTCGACCGTGATAGTTCCGGCGGGGGGCTAATTCGTACTTTTTCCTTTTTATAATAGTAGTGATTAGGTCATTCCTAATATTCGCGTCTTTTTAGTAGAATTAGGTGAGTGGCCCGCGCAATTGCGCGGCTAGCACCTGTACAAAATTATATATTTTTATATGATTTTACTTAAAATTTATTAAATAGTTATCTCGTTGTTTTAAGACTTTGAAAGACCAAACCTTACCATTCTTGTGTTTCTAATTTTATAATTTTTAAAAGTTACATTAATTGTTACCCGTTACTTCTGACATATCGTTCTTTATTTGCTTGCTCCTTCTATCACTGTTGCTATTCATTCTCTTTGGAACCTATTAAATTTGGATCTTATAGGTTTTAGAGTTTATTGTCCTATTGAGTTACGTTTTTACAATTTCTAGGAGTCCCGTCGAACGTTGTCATTATACTCCTCTACGGCCCGTCCTCTGTTCCTTCTCTTTATTGTCATTGGTATTTTAAAAATGAGTAAATTTCACAAAACTACATGTTTTATGGTTCAAGTTGCAGAAAACCACACATATTTTGACACTTGGCACTTAAGTACATATATTTTGGTAGTTTAGTTTCACAAAACCACACTATCGATGAATGGATTCACTAGTGAGATGACGTGGTTGTTCCATCTAGGATGATGACGTGGCATATCCTATTAATTTCGTGCGATGGCTGGTAATAGGATGTCATATCCTCGTCCTATGTAAAACAACAACGTGAATCCATTCATTGATAGTGTTGTTTTGTGAAACTACAGTACCAAAATATATGTATTTAAGTGCCAAATGTTAAAATATGTGTAGTTTTCTGTATCTTGGACCACAAAACGTGTAGTTTTGTGAAATTTACTCATTAAAAATTGAACATAATTATAGGTTAGGTTCATTTTTTAAAAATTCCAAAAATTCCGCCAAAATGTCAGCGACTTTGTCACTATAATCCAATACAGCTCGCCCGCTGTCTCCCTTCTTTACTGCCATTGAGATTTTTAAATCAACCAAGATTACTATTGGGATTTATTTTTTTTACTTTTTCAGAAGCCAATGACAATAAAGAGTAGACGGTGGACGGGTTGTAGAGGGGTATAGTGGCAACGTTTGACGGGATTTCTAAAAATTATAAAAATTAAAATCTAACGAGACAATAAATTATAAAAACTATAAGGTCCAATTTTAAAAGGACTTGTATCAACCCATGGGTATAAATATGTACACCCGGGGGTCTATGTAATCTATCGCTACGATCAATACAATTCGGCGCATCGCCACCCTTTTTACTTCTACTTTTGTTTTTACGTTCCGGCGGAACTTGGCACCCGACGCGGGGCTACATCGTCTTCGATCTCCGGCGAAGGGATAAGTCTAATGTTCCATCGGTCCAGGCAATTGTATCGTCTACGTCGGCGTCGTTCAAGGCTGCATCAGTACATTCGACCTCTTGGATTACTCTGGTTTGGATAATATATTTGCCTACCTATTTATCATATGTCTCTGTTAATCTAGTCTTAGCATATCAATTTAGCTCTATCGGCTGCTTCTCGCTTTAGGGTTTCTGCCAGTATCGGCTAAATCGCGTTGCTAGATTAGATTAGCTTAGACATCTACCACCCTGAAAATCAGTCAACAGCTTGATTTTCTAGATATTGTGTTTCTTTTCATACTTAGTGCTGCATCAGTTAAGTTTGATCTACTAAGTCGTGTTTAGAACCATAATCTCTAGCCTGCTTTTTGACTGCCAATAAGGGTTTCATCGGGGTTTCAGCTAGTGAGTTACCTGGACGTTGCATCGGCTCATAAGGATTGCATATACATATAAATTGGATTTAGTCGATGACAAAAAAGGTTTCACTGTTTAATCTAATCTTGTGGATTTCATGACATCGGACCTCCAGCCGATGTGTGCTTTAACCTTCAGATCAGTGCTTATTATATCTTGTTTCTAGCCGATTGGTTTCTACTCGGTTATATTGTTATTTTATTACATCGTCAACAGCCGATTGCCTTTATATCATTATCTACATCGGACATATAGCCGATTGCTTAATCCCTATCGCTATCGGCTGGTATCGACATCGGCTATTATCGGCTATCGGCTGGAACTACTCCATCAGCTTGTCAGCCGATCGGCTGTTTTGATCTACAATTTGCATATCTTGTCAGTTGCAGGATCAAACTGACTGGCACGCCCGCATCTCAACAACCTTTGGAGCTGCACTGGAGCTAAGCAGATCTCCCAGGCCGGTGTATTCGATTTTTTCATCAACATCTTCCAATAGTCTTTATTTTTTATCACCAATTTTAGTTATTTATAAATTGTATTCCTAGTTGAAATCTTATTTTTATTTTTCTAATTTCAGAGTTTATTTTATTTTTATTTTGAATTTTAACTAATATCATATTTCGTTCTTTTAATATTTTTATTTTTTATTTTTCATTTCAATCATTTCAAAATTATATTCCTACTTGAACTCTCTTTTTAATCTGTCCAATTTCGGATATTATTTTATTTTTCATTCCGAATCTTAATTAGTCTCGTATCGGGTTCTTATATGTACTCTTATTTCAACATTGCTTATATTTAATTCCAAATTTCAGTTATTTTTAAATTGTATTTCTACTTGGACTCTTCTTTTCTTTCTAATTTCAGATTTTATTTTATTTTTGTTCAGAATTTTGAGTAATCTCGTATTGGGTTTCTATATGGACTCTTCTTTCAATATTGTTATTTTGAATTCCGAATTTCAGCTATTTTTTATTGTATTTCTATTTGGGCTCTTTTTTTCTTTTTCTCCGATTAATGTGAAAATTTCTAGCCTCCATAGCGAACGTGGTGCCTTCTTTCAAAGCTGTTTTGATAATATAATAGATAATAGATAGATATCAGATGGATGGCACATGCCATGCCTCATAATTTTGTTTTCTTCACATATTTCTTAATCGGTATTTCCTCAAATAAATTTTGTAAGCTATTTGTTAGCTTTATACTATGTAGTACTTAATTCATCCGTACAACTAATTCTTCACGGTCTTCTTAGTAATGACGTTGACTTAGTTTATTTGTTTACCAAACATGTCTAACAAATTAATTTCAGACAAAAAAGGTAAGGTGTTTTTCAATTGAATGTTTAGGCCCTTTTTATTGACAAATATTAAAAAACAATTATTGCTAATAAGTATATTTTATTTGTACTAGCCCTCTCTCATATTGATGCAATTTATTACACATACTTACATATTAATCAAATAAAGATGAAGGAGATATACATAATCTCCTACGGTGACCTATGATATGCGTGATTATAGATGGCCAAAAGGCCCGAGGCCCGACGGCCCGGCCCATGGCACGGTATTTTGGCCTGGCCCAAGCACGGCACGGCCCGATGGAGGTCGGGCCCGTGCTGGCCCGACCCGACCACCGAGCCGTGCCTGGGCCCCTCCACCGGCACGTTGGGCTGGCCCAGCACGACCGGGCCGGCCCGGCACGATGGGCCCGGCAGCTAGGCCCGATACACAAAAAAAATAGGGGAGTAAAAATAGACATATTATATGCCATGGACGAAAAAATAGGGATCTAAAATAGACTTTTTTATCTATACATATGTCAGCCCAAAGAGGAGGGACGAAAAAAAGACTTATTTTAGCTATACATATGTCAGCTCAAAGAGGAGGGAGAAAATAGAGTTATTTTAGCTATACATATGTAATAGCCTAAAGAAGAGAGACGAAAAATAGACTTATTTTTAAAAAGGCCCGATGGGCCACACATGCCTTCGGGCTGGCACGGCACGGCCCGATAGCTGGTGGGCCGTGCCTGGGCGGGAGGTGCAGCCCATGGGCCGGCACGGCCCGGCAAGAAGTGCTGATCGGGCCGTGCCGGCCCGATGGCTGCTGGGCCGTGCCCAGCCGTGCCTAGGCTGGGCCATGCCGGGCGGGCCTTTTGGCCATCTATATGCATGATATGCGTGACCTATAGCGCTTTTTAAATATACATAGTCAATACGATGAGTAGTTGGTGTCGATGAACTACTCCGTTAAAGGTGAGGGTTTGGACCCGTCAGAAATGACTTGGTCCAGCGTAGTGCAATAGCGAGCACCTTAATTTTCCCCTCTTCACGGTACTTAGCAGAAACTAGAAATTACATATTGATTCTTCCAGAAATTCAGATAATGTAACAAGAACAAACACAGCTTCCTAAACTTAGACAACGTCCTGTTTCCAAGGAAAACAAAACCCGTAAATTTCTCTATTGCTCACGTTTTTACAAAATTCTGAAAAAAAAGTAGAGAAATTATGTTTACCATGATAAGAAAATAAAAATCATTTCGTGAGATTAGCAAAACGAGCAACCATGGCGGCCTCCTCGCCTTCTCAGGCGGACGAACAAGACGTGGACCCAACATGGCAGCGTCAGGATGCCAAGCACCGGCAGAGTCAGCTCCGTCGCAACCTCAACGTGGAGGTCCCCGTCGCCGCCCCCACCGGCTGCTTCGCCGGCTGCTTCCGCCCGTCGCCGACCTCCTCGCGATCGTCTTCCCCGTCCTGCAACAGCCAGGCTGACAGGCCGGCGTCTCCGTCGCTGATCCGGTCGCCGTCGGCGTGGATCCGCGCGCGCGGGCAGAGCTTCGCGTCGTCGGCGCGGCACGCTCGCCGCCGGTCCGGTGACTTCCAGTACGACGCCCGCAGCTACGCGCGCAACTTCGACGAGGGCACCGACGGCGAGGCGAGCGGCGACGAGCAGGCCGGGCTCGCCGCCGGTGACACGCTCAAGTACCGGTCCTTCGCGTCCAGGCTCCCCCCGTCGCCCACGCCCGCGCTGTCGCCGTCCGCTGCGCCGGTGTGCGACGGGGGCAACGGCGCCAAAGACCGTCAGCCGGCGCGCGAAAAAGGACGTGACTTCGATTAATGATACGATTTGCATTTGGCTTTACCAAGAATTTTCTTTCGACATTTTTCTGTTTTTTTGTCTTTGCTAAGAGGGCCGTCGCGATTTTTGTACGGGTGATCAAGACGGATCGATAGATTTTATTTTTCTGTGTATTAGAAAGCTTTGTCAAGTGTAGGGAACAATGCTGGTTGTTTTTGTCATTAGGCTTGTTGTGTATGTTTTTCATTTTCAATGTCCCGGAACCTCTGTAGGCTGATCAACCCCTTAAATTCTAGAGCCCCTCAGTTATACCACCTCTGTTTTTTATTATATGCCATCGTTTTTAGATAGTCACGTGAAAAAAAAATAGGTGCACCCTAGCTGTCGTTAGATTTTTAGATGTTTCATATATAGTTCGATTTTTAGAGGGTCCACGGGCTGTCTATACAACCGCGTTCTATATGGACGATACGTGGACCCTCTAAAAATCCAACGAAGAGCCCCACTTGGCTTGATGTGGGTGACACTCCTTTTGGCTCCCTCCTAGAGGGCTCACTCCGAATTCCAGACAGTGCAGAGGTTCGTGCTAGCAGAAGGGAAAGAAGACGAGGCATCAACCTCTCTTCCCGCCTCGATGCAGATGGCCATGGCGACATCCGCGGTTCTCGCCGCATCATCCTTTCCCCTTACTCTCGTGTTGTGGATTTGGAGGGCATTGCCTCTTGCAAGTCAAAGGTACATCTCACTGAGAAAATCACTGTCTCGTTGTTTGCCAGAATGTTGCCACTCTTCCTCCCATAGATCTACCAATGTTTACCAGCAAATCATGCGTAGTGTTGATGATGTTTGTCTAATCATGCCTCCAATGATTTCCACTCAAACAATACACTGCCTATCACAAAATTTAGCATTGTGTTTGTTTTGTCTGCTTCCTCCAAGAACCAGAACTATCCACAACCAAGAAGAGCCACCCATGGACAAGCTTGGCGGTGGACGGTCTGATACAGTGGCGATGCTTCTTTTCTCGGTTGGCACCATGGCTTCCAAGACCTCTTCATTCCCTCTTGAAAACCAATCAACCAACCAATCCACCCATCCAACCAGACCTCAAATTGATGACACGAACAACCAGACCGATAACCCATTATCGGTGGAGAACGTCACATGAAACAACAAGTCCAGGGTGTCACTAGGGGCGGTGGCGGCGGCAGATGAGGGAGGCGGAGGAGGCGGTGGCAGCAGTGGCAAACGAAGTAGACGGAGGAGCTGATTGAGCTGCGTTGGCACTTAGCAGGGGCGGATTCAACGTGGTTGCAAGGGGGACTACACCCACCGAACCCATAGATACCCGTGAGTTTCTCCTTCAATTTTTTCACCATAGATGATAAGGTAGGATGCTGAAGGTCTCCGCGTGGCTAGAAGTTGAAGAACCCGCGTATTAGGCCAGCGATCTGCGTAATTGGACAATTATCGCAATTGGGCAAGGCAGCCAAGTGCATAAAAATTGCCTATTGCCTATTGGGCTTTGAACTCAGTCACACAGGCCCACATCCCTAATGGCAAACGCTAGCTTCCAAATCCAATTAATCCAGGCAGCTCAGGCAGGCAGGCAACGAGCAGCGACGACAAGCTAACGGCGCGCGCGGAGCGTGTGATGGCTGGCACTACGGCGCGAGCGCGGGCTGGCTGGCAGCACCGCGGTGCACGGCACCAGCGAGCGACGGCGCATTGGCGCCAGGCCGCGAGCGGCATTGCGCGCGGCAGTCGGCAGCCAAGCCACGGAGTGTCGGAGCACGCGACAACATGACTGTGCACGCAGCAGGCCGACGGCGGCGCGACGCCGCGAGAGCGCGCGAGCGGGGCTGCAAGAGGAGCAGTGCAGCAGGCCGATGGCGCCACGGGAGCGAGCAGCAGCAGCCAGCAGGCCGGCGGTGGCGCGGGAGCGAGCTGGGAGCAGAATGTCAAATAAAACATTGTTCAACTATTATTCAAGTGGCTGGAGTAGTACTCCCACTGCAGAGGATGATGAGAATAGAAGGCAACAAAAAATGGCAAGGGTGGAATTTTGTTGCTCAGATATTATTAGTGATCCAGGAATGCGCAAACCAATCGCTTGTGTTGTGAAGATGTGATGTATTTCGTATTATTTCTCAATGTTTTCGTATAAAACATCTTAAAATTATAATGTATTGCTGTGGTATTTTGTAATCTTATATGAGACATGACGTATGCCGGTGTACTTGATATGTTGAGCCCCTAACTTTTTGTTTTTGGATCCGCCCTGATTAAAGCATGGTGTGTATTACAATGTTGTCGGTGCATCTCTTGATGAAAATCGTGATCAGTCCATGGAGTAGCATATCTGGCTGAAGGCCTCGACTTGGCTGTCGTCGAGCGCCATGAACATCTCAATGCCACCCTTCGCTGCGCATGACGGCACGAAGATCAGGATCCCCTCGACGGGCACGTCAGGTGGTAGGAATGCGCACGGCGGCCCACCGCCGAAGTCGAGCTCGTGGAACTGGAACCCTAGCCAGCTGTCCACCTCAACGTCCGGGCAGAGCACCGTGCCGGGCTCCGCCGCCGTCGGTGTCAGCTCCTCACCGGCGGCCACCTCCCCGAAGTCGATGAACGATTGGATGTACCGCTCGTCGACGCGCGCCACGGCGTCGCTGATGACGCCGACCACCGTGGCATAGCTGGAGGAGAGGAGGTCTCTTACCCGCATCCTCGGGAATGCCCAGAGCACCATGTTGCCGAAGTAGTCCATGGGTACCGCCGGGCTAGCACGGCCGCGGCAGTTCACCGCGATCCTGACCTGAGTGAACTCCTCCGGCGAGAGGTCCCGCGCCGCCGTGATCTTCTTCCACGCGTGCGCCAAGAGGCACCGGAACGTGCTGCACCGCGTGCCCACCCGGGCCTTGAGCCGGGCGACGAACTCCTCGGGGAAGTGCACGGAGAAGTTTCCGATCCTGTGCAAGGGGAGGGCGCCGTAGGAGTTGCTCTGGCCGTGCTCGCCGTCGAACTCGATGTTCCGGTGGTCGAACACCGGTTGCGGCAGGCGAGACGGCACGACGACGACCTCACGGTCGAGGAACGGCGTCGGGAGGAGGGTCCCACGGGTGCGCACGGCTGCAGCCCACGCGACGAAGAAGACGCTCATGGACTGGCCGTCGGCGACATGGTGGTGGGAAGTGACACCGATCACCAGCCCGCCGCACGTGTACCGTGTCAGCTGCACCTGCAACAGCGGCTCGTCAGCACGCTCCTGCAACCAAACATATGTTCGTGTCAAAATCCAGCTCGATATCATATTAAACGTTGTTACGTACCTTAATTTCCACACGAGTACATATAATTTATTAGAGCTAGAGCTAGTTATGCCTGTGTTACTTGCTGCCATGCGTCTTGGTAAACTACCTTGTCGGCCTTGGGGTAGAGCTCGTTGATGTGCGCGGGGACGTCGTGCGACAGAGCGTCGGCGAGGCTGGCGGAAGCTGTGGCTTCGAGGACAAGAACCCCGGCGTCATTAAGGTCGAAGCACCTCCGGCCGTGCTCGTCAACGCCGAACCTCCCCGCGAGGTGAGGAAACCTGGCAAGCACGGCGGCGAGGCCGTTCTTGATCTTGTCGTTGGAAGGTGCTTCCGCACCAACGGCGTTGGCGTTCCAGGCGTAGACGGAAGGGACGTACAAGTCCATGGCTGCGCGGTCGAAGACGGTCAGCGGGAACTTCATGCCAGCGCCGATAGCTGATGCCGGCGATGGCCTGAGCACGTCGCTCTTTGTGATCTCCACAGGCTCCGCCATGGCTACCTGGTTGATTGCTTGCTGCTAAGTGCACTTCGCTTCACTTAGATTGTTGGCTGGTAATCTGATTGTGTGAGTTGGTTTGCAAGTAACACTTTCAGTGCGTGAATATATAGGATATCGTATGTTCTGGAGTCGATTAATTATTCGGGACGGAGACGATGGAGCGCCACCAAACCACAGCATAGGGCTGCGTAGCTTGCAGTAGGTATAGTAACGTAGGAATGACAGTATTCAATCTCTATCTCTATCTCTATCTCTACTATTATAAATCTCTATCTCTATCTCTTCTCCATTATTATAAAAGTTGAATATGTTTTTACCGGTATTTGAGTCGGTTTTTAAGTTTATTTACTTTTAGAACTACAGGTTCGTATTTGAGTCAGCTTTTAATTCCATTCGCTTTCGGAAACATAGAACGAGTCGTATAAACAATCTCTTTAAAAGAACTCCGCATGCTAACTTCTAAAAACAATATCCAAGCATTCATCCGTTGCAATGCACGGGTATTTTTTCTAGTCTCTACTATTATAAAAAATGAAGATGTTTTTGCCGGTATTTTGGTACGTCATCCACGTATGAGTTGGTTTTTAAGTCCGTTCGCTTTTAAAAATATAAATATGTATTTGAGTCTGTTTTTAAGTTCGTGCGCTTTTGGAAATACATAAGAAATCGTATATGAGATCTTTTTAAAAACTCATATACTAACTTGAGACAATCGGACACCTAATTGTACCTCATGATTTTCTAACGAAATATATATCCAAGCGAATTTAACACAGTGAATTTCATCTTAACTAAACAATATAATAATAATAAGAATAAAATAGCAGAAAATCTATATATAGGTTGAGGATGGTTCATCTGTTGACATCATGTTGTTGTCAGTATGACATCAGTATGGAACCTAAATATGGATACTAGATAAAAATACACAGTACAACTCTAGTATACTATATAGGGTAGACCGATATCTACAAAGGTATTAAAGTTGATACGTGGGTACCAGATTTGGTACCTAGGTTTCGTGCTCATATCAGCATGTGGCCGGTCAACATATAAATATCATGTGTCACTATCCACATTGATGCTTTTATCACCATTTAAGCCGTTTGATAAGAGGTGTATGTTGGTATACTTATTATTTTAATGGTGCAGTACTAATTAAAAATGTACACGCTAATATTCATGGGTACCACTGGTGAAGATGTGTAATGACGACATCGGCATGATCATTGGCGGAGCCAAGGATCTCGAGAGATCGGGCTGCTCCACCATTGCTGTCTCCACTATAAATTATCATCGATGTCGGTAAAAATTAGATAACTGTCGTCTAAGATATTTTTAGTCATCTATACTCGACGATGCCGCTGATTACATCAGCAACAACCACAACAAACGGTGGTTAGCGCAGATACACCTCCCTCTCCTAATACTTGGTCGATTGTGTAACTCAAAAGCCATCTCTACCACATCCCCTCTATTCTGGTGTATCTAAACAAGTACTATAGTAGCATCTATTGTACCTAGGTAACTTATAAAGCATATATACTGGTTCTCCAATAGTTGATTAAGAAATAGTACTACATGCATCTTACTTTGAGAAGAAATTTGTTCAGTGCAAATAATTAATTGGCGTGCTCTATAGGATGGAAGGTATCTTGGAAAGTTTCAACTGATTTCCACAAAGGAGAAACTGTAAAATTATGTATGATATATGTGTGATGAATAATTTGCACAAAGCATTATTGTTTGGACTAATGTGGATGAAGTTGAGAAAAAACTTGCGTTTTGGAATATGTTTCCTTTCTCTTTGATGCGCCCGAGAAGTTTGGAGGTGATCATACTGAGGTGGTGTTTGGATCCAGAGACTTAACTTTAGTCTCTATCATATTGAATGTTTGGACGCTAATTTAGAGTATTAAACATAGACTAATTACAAAACTAATTGCATAAATGAGAGCTAATTCGCGAGATAAATTTTTTAATCCTAATTAATCCATAATTAGCACATGTTTACTGTAGCATCATATAGTCTAATCATGGATTAATTAGGCTTAATAGATTCGTCTCGCCAATTAGACCAGAGTTATGAAATGAGTCAATAGAATTCAGTTCTACTACTACGTTGAATGAAAACTGGAATCTTTCCAACATATATGGACCATGTGCTGGGGAATTAAGAGATGGATTTGTTAACTGGATGTACAATTTGATCATCGATCATGACCAATGCTGGATTCTAATGGGAGACTTTAATTTCATTAGATCGATAGAAAAAAGAAATATTCCTGGAGGAGACATGAACGACATTTTTATATTCAATGAAATAATAAGTAATGCAGGGTTAGTTGAGATCCCACTGAAAGGAAGAAACTTCACCTGGAGCAATATGCAGGACCAGCCTTTACTGCAACAACTTGATTGGGTTTTCGCCTCCCTAGCTTGGACTCTGAAATTCCCACATGCTTCAGTCACAGCAACTTCCAAATACATTTCTGATCATGCACCATGCCAAATTACAATCGAGACAAACTGTGCCAAAATCAATCATCTTCAGGTTTGAGAATTTCTGGGTCTCTGTCCCTGGCTTTATGGAAGTAGTTCAGCATTGCTGGTCAATTTCAACCAGAGAGCTCACAAGCTGTAACTCTAAACTCAAAGCTCAAAAACCTGAGAAGGGGTCTCAAGGCATGGAGCAAAAGGCTGTCAAATCTGCACTCCCTGATTACACAATGTAATGAAGTGCTCTCTTTTATTGATAATCTCGAAGAAAAGAGACCTTTGGAACTGCAAGAATGGAATTTCAGATTAATCCTAAAGGAGCACATCCTCAATCTTTTAAATATAAAAATGAGTTTTGGAAGAAAAGGTACACGGTCGGATGGGTCAAATTTGGAGATGAAAATCCAAAGTTTTTCCAAGCAACAGCAACAGATAGCCACCTAAGAAATAAAATCTCTCATCTGAAATTGGAAGATGGAAGCCTAGTAACCTCTCATGCCGAAAAAGCTCATGTTCTCTACACAGCCTACAGAAACGGGATGGGTACAAAAAGCCAGATGCAGATGATTTTAAATCTGTCTGAGTTAATTCAAAGGGTGGAAGGACTGGAGTGTCTAAGTGCTATCCCTACAACTGAAGAATTGGACATGATAATAAAGAACATGCCAACTGACAGGGCGCCTGGTCCTCATGGTTTCAATGGTCTCTTCCTTAACAAATGCTGAAACATTGCCAAGCAGGATTTCTATGAGCTAGCCTTCCAGTTTTTCAGAAATAATTTATCGCTCGAAAATGTTAACCACTCCTTCATAACTCTCATCCCGAAGAAGCCAACACCAGAAACTGCAAATGATTTCAGACCTATAGCTCTCCAAAGCTCCTCCCTCAAATTCATTACAAAGATCATGGCCAACAGAGTGCAAATGGTTATTCTGGAGCTCATTCATAAAAATCAATATGGATTCATTAAAAACAGAATCATCCAGGATTGCCTGGCTTGGAGCTTTAAGTATTTTCACCAATGTCACCAAAGTAAGAAAGATATGATCATTTTGAAAATTGATTTTTAGAAAGCTTTTGACTTGGTAAGAACATGAAGCCATCCTCCAAATCCTTCAGGCAAAGGGTTTCGACCATAGTTGGCTAAAATGGTCCAAAAATGTGCTATCCTCAGCATCTTCTTCAGTTTTGCTAAATGGTGTACCTATCAAGTCTTTTAAGTGCATGAGAGGGGTCAGGCAAGGAGATCCTCTATCTCCCCTGTTGTTTGTTCTAACTGCAGATCTTTTACAATCTATAATCAACAGCGCATGCTCAAAAGGATTGCACTCCACACCAGTCTCAAATGGAAGTGATCCTTTCCCTATAATCCAATATGCTGATGATACTCTAATAATCATGAAAGCTAATCAAAAAGAGGTTTTCTATCTCAAGGCTCTCCTCAACACTTATGCTCAGTGCACTGGTGATGAGGACATCGCAGCTACATTTGACGTAAACAAGGGTGATGGTTTACGTCATACATCACATGAAGAAAATGAAGATGACGTAAACCAAGTTGATAGATTACGTCTCAGCAAGAACGATCAAGCATATCAAGGTCCAATTATGCACAGTCATGCTAGGAAAATACAACAAGAGGTGAACTCGCTCTTTGCTCAACTTAACCCAAATTTTAGTGAGAATTTTATACTACCTAAAAGCTCTACCTTCGTATTGCTAAGGTTTACGCCCGAGGGCATTATCACTACGCCAAGAAGGATGGTTTATGTTGAGGACGACAAGGGTTATGTCGAGGAGGAATCAGCCCATGCCCAACCAGCAGCTGTTTACGCGAACAAGAAGATGCTTTACGCTGCAAAGACTCAACTTCCAAGGCTTGTGCGACCCAACCAGTCAAGAGACGGGGTTCATGGCATGCATGGTTGGAAAGAAGAACAAGTCTAGTTTCCAGTGCATCAAACCCCACCTCATATCATTTTCCAATAAGAAGTTATGCCATTTTTACTGAAGACCGCATGGGAGTTGAAGGGCTGTGCGCAAACCCGAGGAAACTCTCTGCACTCTTTGCCTTGAATACCAGAACGTGGCTTTTTATGTTCACACCTCAGCTAGGAGGGATGTTCCTAGTATAAATACCCTTCTACTCCATCCATTAGACAACGTTTGTTCAATTGAGAACATCATATATATATATGAGATATTGCTGAAGACTGCACAAGGGCCTTACCCCTTTGTTCTTGTGAGTTCTTTTAGACTTATGAGAAGGCTCCACTGGTGCCACTAGTTTGTGCTCTACGGCTTCCGGTTCGGCTGCACCGTATTGTGTGGATTAGTCCTGGATTGTAGTTCTGTGATTGCTCGGTTTGACGGCTTCGGATCGTTCTCACCCTCACCACTTGGTCGCATCCAACCTTGGCGGGTATAAAGCTAGTTATTCTGGATCGTGGTTCTATGATTGCTCGGTGTGATGGGTCGGAGTCCAGGAGGCTTCAGATCGTTCTCACCCTCACCACTTGGTCGCATCCGACCTTGGCAGGTATAAAGCTAGTTATTCTCTTGCTGCTTGTAGCTTGTTACCCTCTTGTGTTTCGGTTTACGCCGGCATTCTCTGTCTTGGACCTACTGCCGTGAAGATCGGGCCACCCCTCGCGAGTGTGTTCGCATCATATGGTATCAGAGCTTTCGTTGACACGGTAGGTTTATCATCGACATATCAACCTTGTTTTCATTAGATTTTCATGTGTTCTTGTTGATCTTGCTTCTGTCCTATAGTCCAGAAAAAAAAATTCCCTAAAAAAACCAAGCCTTTGGTTGTACTGTTATATTGTGTCGTTCATTTCCACGTTTTCATCTCGTTGTTAGTCCTCTTGTTATCTTGCACCATCAAAAATTTTTTCCCGCCTACCCACCCATTTGTTTCATGTTTGCTGTTTTGTGTTAAAAAAAGAGAGAGAGGAAAAAAAGAAAGTTGTCTAAAAATACAGAGTCAAAAGTGAAAAAAAATATCACAAAAAAAAGAACGAAAGAGAGGAATATTTTGACAAATGAAAGTTGTATGTTTTGGGTGGTGCTGTGGAGATTGCTTTTCTATCTTGTGCTGCTTTGGATAGCAGTGTTCACGTCATTATTTCCGTAGTTTACGTCACTTCGTCTCTGTACTTGTTGGTGGCTATTAAATGCTGATTCTATACCGCCAACATCTGCATAAAGTTCAGATAATAAAACATCCAACATAGTGATAGGTGTTAAATCTCATATATTCCACAAGTGTTGGTGTATATTGAATGCAGGTGTTAAACCCCAAAGTTGGGAGGAAAATCAGACTAAAGTGAGGAGAAATATGTATCCATACAAGGATGGGTTGTGAACATCATCAAAATACTAGAGAATCAGACCAAAATTCCGAGAAATAGTTTGCAGGTTGTAAGGTTTCTGCGCCATTGCTGGGAATTATATTTCAAGTAATGTTGTTAAGAAATACCAACAACACTCATGATTGTTGCATGCTGGAGTTATTTTTTCACTCACCCAGTGCGGCAGACATTAATGATTCTACGGTAATTCACACTCCGTTGTCGCGTGCGTCTGGAGACAATAGTTATTTTTTAACTTAACATGTCTGTGCACCACATTACTAAACATAGTCAAACTACAACTGAAAGGTGAGTCAAATCATCGGTCGATTGTAGAAGAGTCAAAAAATAACTTGATCATGTTCATCGCGCACTGAGTTAAAAACCAGTACAAGATTACGTGACGCACGTTCCGCGAGTCAAAAAATAACTAATCCCACAAAACTAGTCAATCCCACTCTTGTTGTGCGACTGAAGGGATGAAAGTAATTCTTTAACTCAAGAAGTCCACCTCATCTCATCAGTGCGACACTAACTGTAACCTTAATGGTTCCAAAAAAATCGGTCCATGTTCGAAGAGTTAAAAAATAACTTTCATCTTAGTGTCGCATTGAGCAAAAAAAGCACCAGAAGGTAATGATGATACGAGTTAAATGTGAACTCTCCATACGGTTCAGTGATCCCTTCCTACTGTTGAGCTAAAAAGATAAGTGAAAAAAAAAGATTATCCTTCTTATCGGATGGATCGCTTCAAGAGTTAAAAAATAACTCAATGTATGCCGCCCTCAGCCATGCACACACGTAATCCAGCCAAAATTGGACGTACGTAAAATCTTTACTGCTACTAACGGTGGGTTAGTTTTACGATTTACATTTACGAATTAAAATCGCACACAGGGTACATAGCATAGAATATTACGAAATAACTGTCAGAGCATATCCATCTCGCCGTTCATATCAGTTAAAATTTTAGTAGCGCTTGACACAGTATGGTTTCGGGGTGAAGATAAATGATGTAATGGTAGCGGAGTTAAAATTTTACTGCCTTACGTGAAGTGGCTCTTCGTTTCACCATAGCGATTATTACCATTCAGTTATCACGTTAGAGTAATTATCGGACCAGCCATTAGCGTCTAATTAGCTCACGTACATTTTTTTTCTTTTCAAATGCGATAACTGGTCGTGCAGCATGCCCAGATCCGATATTATCGCCAGTACAAACATGCAAAACACAATCAAAACAAAAAAAAACCAAAAAAAAGCACTCTCCTACCTAGCTTTGTTGCCAGCTAGTGGAGGCACTCGGAGCAAACATCCAGGGGCTGCTTCCTTGGCAACACATGGCATCGCCGGATATCACCAGCACCACGTCTTCTGCTCCGCCAGTCACGCCTCGCTCATCATCGTGTTGCCCTCCGGCGAGCCCTCCACATCAGCAATGCACTCCCATACGCCAAGCCGAAGAAATTGGTTCTAGAGGAATGCCGACGTGCTTGGATGACAACGACATTGCAATCTCAACGCCGAATAAGGTCTACAAACATGTAAGTTCTATCCCCCTATAATCATTTTTAGTTGGTGAACATTACGTGCCTACAATCACCGCTATAACCATCCACTAAACACTAGTCTGTCAATCAAGAATTTTCTATGTTTTTAGTGCCAACATCGTCTAAACTATTATAGGGTCTTCCAAATTAAAGCTACGAGTTATATTTTAACTATTTAACGAATTCAGTGCGCACATTCATGTTCGATGATTACCACATTCCTGTCTGATCATCTTGAATAATCAATACATAACTCAGAAGACTCATGCATCCCCAGCGTCGCTGGTTAAATTTTTCTTTAGGACGATACATTGTAACTTGCTGCTAGTCACCCCAACCCCCAGCTGAAACTTTGTTTCATACCATCCTTTTATTGCAATAATCATGCTACACATAATCACAAGTTTTTTTTAAATTACCAATATAACCTTATCTTCAAGGCGTTCAACGAATCGCTTTCACTCCAGCCATAGCACATGGAGTTATTTTTTGTTGCAAGTCATTATTGTTCCATTAGACGACCACACAAAAAATTTCAAACCAAATGATACCTATGTAAATATCCACTTATGCAACGTTGTTGTATCATGTTATTTTCCTTTCTTGCAATAACACAGGGGCCTTGCGTGGCACCGCATATGGTGCCTACCAAAGGGATGGCTTTCCCTACATACGATGACGCCTACAACTTCTACAAGAGATATGCATATCATGCTGGTTTTGACATTAAGAAGTGCCACACGCATAAAGCGTTCCACGAGGTGTGCTGTACGAGGGAGGGCAAGCACGTGTCGAAGGTCGCAGATTGTGAAAGAGAACTGAAGAGACCATCCAAGAAAATGGGGTGCAAGGCATACGTGAAACTGATGCATAACTACGATGGCGGCGTGCTCTCATCAGTAGTTTATGATGTGGTTGAGCTTCAACACAACCATCCTCTAACGTTGTCCCTTCGGCGGTAAAGCACATGCGTGCACATAAGAACCGCGACGACACGGTTACGCAATTTGTGGACACAATGCTAGAAAGTCATGTGCCGCAAAGCTGTATCGTGGGCGTTCTATCTGAGTTACATGGAGGCCAAGACAAAATTCCTTTCACGACCCGAGACATAGAGAATAGGTGATTGGAAATTTTTTTGTTGTTTTTTTTGTGCACTTGCTCCTATAATCTGTGATGTTTTTGTAGTATGACAATCACGTGGCTTTTAATTAGGTTTTGCCTTCATTGCAACATGCAGGAAAGCAGCAAATGTACGGAAGGAAAACGCGGACGACATCAACAAGCTGTTGGAGTTTTTCAATGAGTGCATGCTGCAAAACCCGAAGTTATACTGGGACGCCCAGCTAGACGAAAATGGAGTTATTAAAAAATTGTTGTGGAGTCATGCGAGCAGCCAAGCCGAATTTGCCGACTTTGGAGATGCGGTAACCTTTGACACCACCTACAAAACAAATATATATAAAATGCCACTTGCAATGTTTGATGGGGCGAATCACCATATGCAGAGCACACTTTTCGGATGTGCATTGCTTAGAGATGAAAAGGTAGAGTCTTTTGAATGGTTATTTAACACTTTCAATAAGTGCATGGCGAACTTCCCTGCTCCACGCTGCATTCTAATAGGCATGTTTACGTAAATGAATACTCACTCTGACAACTACCTACAATTGTTATTCAGTGACCCATTTTTTTTGACACTTCGTGCATTTGTGTGGCCTATAACATGTTTGTTTTTTTTTTCAGATCAAGATCCTGCAATGGCGGTCACCGTTAGGATGTCATTCCCAGGCATAATACACAGGTTGTGCCGATGGCATATCTTGAACCGCCATTCCGACCCCCTTAACACTATTTTTGCAAGGAACGAACAAATTGAACCAGACATGATGTTGTGCATTAACCAAACCTATATGTCGTATGAGTTTGAAACCGCACGGGATCAATTTATAAAGAGGTACGAGTTGGAGGACTGTCCCACCATGAGAGCATTATATGATATCAGGGTGAAGTGGGTGCCTACGTTCTTCAGGAAGGATTATTGTAGGAGGATGACATCCACGCAGCGTAGCGAGAGCATGAACAAACTGGTGAAGCACAAGTTCGTCGACCACCAAACCGCTCTCCACCATTTTGCTTGTAGAATGTTGGAAGTGATAACTAATATGAAGGAGAAGGAGGCTGCCGAGACTAGAGCATGCTCGGTGAGTTTTTGCTCAGTGTGGAAACGGTTTGGCAAATATTTTCAATAACTCCTTATAAGTGTTTTTCGTTCTCAACCAACCACCCTTTTTTCGCAGGGCAAGCCAATGCTGGCTGTGCGGTGGCCATTTGTCATACAGATGTCGAGGCTGTACACTAGGGCTGCATTCAGATTGTTTGAGGAGGGGCTTCAGGACAGCACCGACTTTAGGATTTCACAAGACCCTAATTTCTGCAATGGTTGGATAGTGTCACATACCAAACGCTCCGAAAAATACGATTGGTGTCAAAAGAAATTCAAGCTGATAGCCGACGTCGACGCAGGGGTTTTTACGTGCGAGTGCAAACAGTGGGAGCACACAGGTATTTCAATTCCCTCTCCCAACAACTCAACACATTTATCTCTTTCCCAAAGACACTCTTGTTTGTTCACATTGAGTTTTTATTTGAATACTATGTAGGCATGTTCTGCATACACATGCTCCGGGCATTTGTTCATGTGCAGCTAGAGAAGATCCCCGCATCCTATATCCGAAAGAGGTATACAAAGAAAGCAAAGAGTGACATGCCCTTCGATAGACCTGACCACGACACAACTGGACCGGATGGCATTCAAGAAAGTTATAGGTCCAACATGATGATGATTGAAGCCTTCGGGTTGGTCAGGGCAGCTTACAAATCAAAGGATGGGTATGAGAGAGCAATGGTTGTTTTGAAGGGACTGCGAAATGAAGTAGAGGACATACCAGGCGACACTACAGTGATTGTTGATACCAATAGGTAGGACGGCGCCGCCGGCCAAGTTGAAATCAGCAAATTAGTAGGGAGCCACCTCCAAAGTCCAAAACTAAAGGCAGGACTCGTGATCCTGACGAAGAAGTTCAACTCGGGGTGAAGGGCAAAAAGTTGTGCACACGAGAATATGGGTGGTGCCATAAGAGGGATGGACACTATGTGAATACATGCCCGAAAAACCCGGCAAATTTCGATAAGGTGATCAAGGTTGCTAATAGGGGCAAGGGAAAGAGAGGCAGACCACGAGGATCAACCAGGGGCAGAGGTCGTGGTACGCATGTTGCTAGCATGGTTATAAGCGCCGTCGCTAGATCAACAAGGAGAACCGGTGCAGCAGGTCTGTCGCTCCGAAGATGCTTGGACGATGAGTGGACTGAAGATGCGGATGATTCAGCTGGTTTAACAGATGAAGAGCTCGCTCATGCTGATGATTTAAACGGGTGGAATGAAAGCGAGTTGCCATGAAATAGATTTCCTTACTACACCCTACATTTTTTATCCAAACCGTCTTTGTGGCACTGTTGATTTATTTAATTCTTATGAAACGGAACATCATCTATCAGTGATTAGCTACATTCACTTATGTTTTGAACCATGTTTACAGTGTGATTTGATTTCATCAAAGTGTTCATGCAACTCATAGTAAATAACTCATTTTCATCCCCTAGCTGGGTGTACGTCCAGTACTTTAGTTACTTTTTAACTTTACCTAGCTGCAATGACCTCACCAAACAACATGTGTTACATAACAAGCAAAACTTTAACTTAATAACTATAGTAGACCGAAGGGAATCCCATCCCACCACGCTACCGATTCTAAGTTATATTATAACTGCAATCAGTGTCATCAAGGTGCCCAGGAGCAAATTTGTAACTGACTAACACAGCACCTGAGTATAATAAACTCGTACAAGCCCGGGTTGACCGTTCTGGTTTTTTTAAGATAGTCAAAATTTAACTCCACATTAGTGTGTCTCCAAAACACTACCCAATGAAACGAATGAACATTTTTGGAAATCTGTAAACAACAAACCTTACTGAGATAACCAGCTCTTACGCATGACTTTTTTTATCTTTCAAACCAGAAGATAACGACACGCCATCAAAAAACAGGGATTCCAACAAACTAAATAGATGCTGAAAGCACATCATAAAATGGGTGGCACTGATAAGGAACACAAATAAACTAGCTACGTCTTTGATGCTTCAACCTGGTAGTTGGCGACTGATCATCGATGGGTGGGGATGGGTGCTCCATAAAGCTGCTTGTGTCCTCGTTGATTACCTCATCGTCGGTGTCGTCAACGAATGTCGGGTGGTCAGTGCAGATGCTCTGTGGTGAATCAGGAGGGTTCAGGTTGTCGATGTCAGATGGAGGTGAAGGGCACAGAGTTGAGACGTACCCTAAATCTTCGGCGTAAACCATGTAGTCTTCTTCCATCGACGGCGACAACGGGAATGGGTCTGGGTACAACGGTGGAGGTAGCTCTTGCACATGGAACTCCTCTGGGAGTTCACATCTATCATCATGTCCTCCGGGGTTTGGGTGTACGGGTGGACATTGCTCGATTTCTTCGACATCAGGCTCTTTGTGGGGTGATGGTTTGGCATTTTCATCCATGTCGATATGGTTGGTGCGCGACCATAAAGGGAGCACCGATAGTAAGTTTATAAAGGGTAAGGGCACAAGGAAATCAGTAATCATGGGATACGATCATAGTTATCCCCGAATTTCCTATACGATATATTGTTACGAATCACATAGCATATACGAGAGCATTACCCGGGATTTTATGGTTACCTATACCTAAATAATTCAGTCAGCCCATTTTTATAACGGACTGTATAAAAGATCTTTACATCCAGAGGTCCAAGTTAAAATTTAACTGAATATGCACCTAAACATCATCCACGTCACAAACGGTACCAAGTAAATCATTAACTCAGTCACCATCCACGCAATATCCGATCACACCAGTCAACGGTAGTCAATAAATCAGCAATATTAACCGATTAAAAGTTAAAAGATAACTCTCTTTTTACGGCATCACAAACCCACCACCGATTACACGAAAGTTATTTTTTAACTCCGCATTCTGTTGGTTGCACTCAGCGGGGAGGGGGGGAAGTCTCCCTCTGTCTCGCGTTACGTACTTTCATGGCACGCAGCGCCTGTGTGTAGCACTGGCTAGCGCTCCGTGTGTGTGTGTGTATATATATATATATATATATATATATATATATATATGTATGTATGTATGTATATATATAGAAAATCATAAGCTACAGTTATGAGTCCGATCGTCTCAAGTTAGTATGGGCGTTTTTTTAAACAGATTCTTATATGAATCCTTATGTATTACCACTGTCGACGGGTGATACCAGTAGACCGGATATAGAGGGTATTGGGGTACGTTGGTACAAGGATATACGTAGTACGACATTAAGCAAACAGAAAACGAAGATTATACTGGTTCAGGCCCCTTAACAGGTAATAGCCCTAATCCAGTTGATATGGGATTATATGATGGAAATCATAGGTTACAAAGGGAACAATGGAACTCGGTGAAAACCGTCGAGATCGTAATCGAGTTGGTTCGACTAGCTCTCCCGACGATTTGGCTCCTGCAGGCTCCGACTTCGTAGGCTGTGGTGATTGTGTTGGATCTGAGATTCGATGCCTTAGGTCCTCCCAGGGGGTCCTTTTTATATCGCAGGTCAGGCGGTTTCCAAGTCGAACTCGGAGACATCGGACCCTACGCGATACGTTGACGACCCAGTCCTGTCCGAGTAGGACTCTTATTCTCTGCAAACTCCGTGAAGGATTTCCTTAGTGTATGCAGAGAATGTCCGTATATGCGCGGGCATGCCATATCGATATGTGACGTATATCGAAGGGTAAAGGGTATCCCTAACCCGTGACCCTGACAGTAGCCCCCGACTTCTGCTTAAATGAACTCGTGTAACCAATCGCGACTTCTGATATCGAGGCTGATGTCGTTTTCGGTGTGGAAACCGTAGAGACAGGACATAGTCAAGAACACCATGTGAAGCCCAACGGTCATGAGTGAGTTTAAACTGAAGTCCGAAAAACTGCCGCGCGTAACGAACTCAGAGATTTCCGGTGGCCATCTCTCTACTTCCCTTGGAATTCGCTCCATCGGAAGTGCGTTTATTTAAAGGAGTTTTGGGGATTCATTTTGAAGTCCGTCTATTGTGGAAAAAACCTTCCAGCCTCCAAGCGCATTTCGTCTTCTCTGCTCCTGCAGAAAACCCTAGCTTGTCACTCTCCGTCCCTTCTCCGGCGACCTCCGGCGGCGATAGATCTTGGCAAGTCCACCTCCACCAACGCGTCACTGAAAAAGCTACAGGAGGATGGCGCCCTCCCCGGCCACGGAACCATGGAGAGGGAACTAGGAGGTACTGAACCTGAACCCGTCCTGGGTCGTATGGTTGCGATCGAGGACTACATTCCTTGTGGCTTTCTTCCTCCGCCTTCTGAATTTCTTCTCTTGGTCTTGAATTTCTACGGCCTTTCTCTGCTCCATTTGAACCCCAATTCCATCACCTTCCTTAGTATCTTTTCACATCTTTGTGAGGCCTACATTGGGGTAGAGCCGTTTCTCGACCTCTTTCGCTTCTACTACGAGTTGCGTTGGATGGAATCTACCAGGGTATCTGGATGTGTGGGTTTCCGGCTTCGGGATGGCCTGAAGCCGCGATATATCCCCTTCCAGTGTCCTTCTCGTAGCAAATGGCGGGCGAGATGGTTCTATCTTCAAATAGAGGATTCAGATCCGATCTTTGTCATTCCTAAGGAACAACCAGACAAGATCCCGTCTTGGACCGCAAAACCCACCTTGACTCCTTCTCTTCAGTCGTTCATCGATGCCATCGATGACCTCCGAGCACGAGGGTTGTCGGGGTATGAAGTCGCCGCCGACTTCGTTGGTAGGCGGATCCAGCCGCTCCAGGCTCGTGCCCACCAAGCCTTTGACTACTTTGGCCGGAGGACGCGACCCGGGTTTCTCCTTGGGGTATTTTTCTTGTGTTTAGTTTGACTCCCTTATGTGCATGTTCCTCCTGTCTTACCGAATTCTTGTTCTCGGTCTACAGGTTTGAACAGCGAGACCGTGGAGCGTCGCGTTGGCCAATTGATGATCAGCGGCCCGACAACAGCGAGCGACGTCCCCGACTCCCTTTGCGAGAAGGGGAAGGCTGAGCGCGAAGCCACAATCAACGTGAATGCGTTTGCCGACGATTTATTTTTGCTCCTAGATCGCATAATGATTTCGCGTGGTGCAGGCTCTCCCTCTGACCGACGTGATTGGACCGCTCGTGGACCACCAGGCGGTCGCCTCGTTGAAAGAGGGCGTCGCTCAGGAGGCATCCAATGCGGCCGTTGTGGCTGTTGCCGCGATGTCACGTCCTGATAAATTCATCCCAAAATAAAAATCATTCTCTAAAAGGAATAATAGAATTAATTAAAATTCGAAAAGAAATTGGCAAACACTAAAACATGTACAAGAAAAATTCGAATGTGGCCCGGAGAATTTTTCTTAAATTCTCCTTGGTCTAAAAGGAGCCTTCAAATTTTACTTGAATTTTCAGAACACCGGAAATAATTATTAAGCAACAACAACAATTATTAGAGTTTGTTAAAAAGAAAAACTAAAAATTAATCCTCCTTTTCCTTTGGGCCAAGTCTAGCCCAAAGTTCCCCTCCTCTCCCTCGGCCTTCGGCCGAAGTCTCTCTTCCCTCCCTCTCTTTTTCCTCTCCCATCTCTCTCTCGGGCCGCCCCTCCCTCCCCTCCCCCTCCCGGCCCACTTCTTCCACTCCTCCCTCCCCTCCCGGCCTGCCCGGCCCAAGCCGAGCCACCGCCCTCCCGCGAACGCGCGTTGCACGCGCGCTGACTGCGCGACCGCGTGGGCCCCACCCACCCGATCGTCTTCCTCCTCCCGCTCGGCCTCCTCTCTCTCCCGTGCAACCCTAATTCCTTTCCTCCCTCAAATCCGCGCGATTCAAACCTTGGAGTCCAAAATTAATTGGGGGGAATTAATCCCCTTTCCTTCTTCTTCAATTCCCCCTAATTTTCCCCTTGAATGGCGCCGTCCATCGCCCGGAACGGCCGCGTCCTTTTCGGCCACCTTCCATGGCCGCCGGCCACCAATCCCGCCTCTGTTCCCCGCCTCTCCCGTGGCCGGCTCCCTCCCCTCACCTATAAAATGGAACCCCCTCCGTGCGTTCTCTCGTTTTAGCCCCTTCCCGAGCTCCCCCGTGGCCGCACCACCTTTCCCCGCCTCCTCCTTCTCTTTCCTTGGCACCGGCCTCTCCTTCCTCCTCATCGACGTCTCCTCCGGCAGTCCCTTCCGCCGTGCCCGTGCGCCGTCCGACGTCGCCATCTCCTCCTTCGGCATCACAGCGGCGTGTTCCACGTCGTCCTCGCCTCCCCGCCGGCGTTCGTCGTCGCCTCCTCGCCGGTTCCCCTCGTCGTCCTCTCGTCGCTCCCGGTCATCGTCGTGGCGTTCGTCCCTCCGTCAAGCTACGGTCCGCGTTCTGCCAAGTGAGCCGCTGCAGCCCCGTCGTCGTCCTCGTCCTCAGCTCCGCGTCGTCAAGCCCTGCACCGGCCGTGTCTCGCCTCCGTGCAAGGATCGCCGCCGAAGTCGCTCCCTCGCCGTTCGCCTCCATCGTCTCCGAGCCGTCTCCGCCGCGCCCGTTCGCTGTCGTCGTTCCCACGCCTCGTTGCGTGGTGGTAAGGGTCCGTCCTCTCGCTGCCCCGTCCTAGTCCTTTCGGTGTCGCCCGTGCCCGTTGTGCAGTTGTCGACCCCGGTACCCGTGTACTGGTGTCTGTAGTCGTTCGTGTGTGTGCATGGTGACCGTGTTGGTGTGCCCGCTCTATAGCCGCGTGGTTTCCACGTGTGCAGCCCGCGTGGTGTCTTGTGGAGTCCGTTTGTCGGCAACTCGCCTCGGTTGACACACGAGGTCCGCTTCCGTCGACCCGTGGACCGTCTCTGTGTACCCGGTCTATCGTGGTCCCTTAGGTTGACATGTGGGGTCCACATATCAACAGCGCAGCCTTCCTGTCTTTTCCAGGCTAGCGCTTACACATATTTTATAGTTGCAAAGCCTAACTATAATAATCCGCAAATCTCCATATAACAACATTAAACTTCGGATGATCATATCTTGGTCATACGAACTCTGAATCGACCCGTTCAAGTTTCTTAATGTTTGTCATAACCTAAAGAACCATGTGCTTTCTTTTTATGTATTGTTATTGCTTCTTTATAGGCTTGTAGCTTTGCTTGTGTGTTTCGCGTAGCTTCGGTCGTTCCGGAGGTTCCCGAAACGTGGTTCGTGGTCGTCGCTGAAGGTTTGGAAGGCCGTTCTCTCTGAGCAAGGTAAGTCACATCATCCTTGAGCATATTGAATCCCAGTTTCTAAAATTATTTTATTTTAAATTATTGCATTAATGTTTTATTTAAATTCCTGCGTTATCACTGTTTTATTTAGCACTTCCTATTAATCCTTGTTATAGCCTTATCATTGCTATTGTTTATTATGACCTTGTTCACCCTAGGAAAATAAAACCCCAACTAGTGGGTACTCTATTAATGGTTCCACTAGTATGAATTTAGGTAGATGCTTCGCTGATTAATTAGGCAACACTAGATAGTTTCATAACTTTAGACTTTGGGAGTTCTCATATCATTTGAACATTGTGAAATGGTTGACTTGTGATGGAATTGAACACACACCTTCCCCCCCTCTATTCAAAACTCCCGAAATGGTTTTAGGCTGGGCTCGAGGTGCATGGTTTTGCTAGAAGCACCTCGGCCACCATAAGGACCGGTCTTCGGGCCTCTGTTGCAAAGCACTACCGTACTAACCACATGTCTAATGGGTAAGGCTTAACTCGGTGCTCAGTCTAGTCCTGAACAAAAGGACACGGGTAGAGATGGATGAAGTCGTTGCGACGATGGATATGTCTGAGGCAAATGAAGGCTACGCGAGCTGCGGCTCGGTAATCGAGATGTCTAGGCAAATGAAGGCTACACGGGCCGGTGTCCATTAGTCGAGATGCCATGGCACTGGACTAGTACGCGGGTGGTCTCACCCCTATGTGTGTGGCGCACCCGGTTTAGGCTCAATCCTGGCCTGCCTGTCCGGGATACCGGCCGTAGGCAGGGTTGGGTCGGTACTTTTGTTCACGGCTAGGATGGGTGAAGGGTTATGTCACATGTTTACGACAGGTTCCAAGGCCATGGAATACGGAGTAAAGATGTGTCTTGTGGGTAAAGATGTACACCTCTGATCAAAGTAAATCTATTCGAATAGCCGTGCCCTCGGATATGGGCAAGCCTAGCAATGTACCCAAGTTAGTGGTTTAATTCTTAAAACTTGCTTAACAACTAAAATGTGTAATGGTTGGCCTGGGTTGGCTTGGGACGAGCTGGGACCCAGGTCGGGTTGCCAGTTCGGTCCAAATTATCGTAGGCCTTGGGTTAAGGCAGGTTCTTGTAGGTCCACGGCCTTGATTAATAATATTGTGTAGCTCTAGGATCGTGTTTACAAAATAGCTTTGGGAAACTAAGTGACTTTTAAATGCTATTTTCTACAAAGCTTAACCCCTATACTATTTCCCCTTGTACCCCCTTGCATTAATCATGCATCTGCCGGTGTGGCTTGCTGAGTACTGTGGTTGTACTCATTCTTGCTCTATCTCTCCCCCCTTCAGTAAGAGAAGCTTTGGAGAAGAAGTCCTAGGTGGAGTCCTGGCTTATACCCCAGTTGAGCGCCTGTGAAGATGGAGCCTGTGAAGAGTTGAGCGCCTTGTTTGAACTCTAGCGACTTGTCTTGAGGGCCAGACATGATAATCTTCTGCAGGTCGGCGCAGGCGAAGGCGGCGCGCGACAGGTCCGGAGGAAACTCCAGCACATCTCCTGCGGTGGCCTCGCCCGATGTCGTGGTCGTGCCCAGGGGCCGTGAAGCGACGCCGAGCAGCCCAGCCGGTGATCTCGGGCCTACTTGCGGCCCGCCTACTGACGTCCTCACCTGGGGGGAGCTCCAAGTCGAGATGGGGCGCATCCTCGAGGCTGGTGCTCGCGGCATAAGTGGCGAGATTGCGGAGGCGAGGGCAGCGGCAGCGTCGTCGGCGAACAAGCGTGCCGACAAGCTGGACCGCGACCTGGCGGAGGTTCACGAGGACCTCCAGAAAATGAGGGAGCTGGTGGCCGGCAACGAGCGACAACGGCGGGGACTCGAAAACCGGATGTCGGAACTCGAGAACAACCCGTCGGAGATCCACGGCTCGTTGCAGGTCACCTACACCGGCCTACACCAGCTCGCCGGGGAATGTGGTATTACGACCACCATCCCGGCGAACCCCGACGAGTTCTCGCTGACGTCTTCACTCGCGGAATTGGCCACGGCGATGGAGGTGAAACCCTCCAAGCATGCGGCCAGGATCGTGGAGGAGGCGTCCAACGGGATCTATACCGGGGCGTGTCACGTCCTTGCGTGTGTAAGGCTAGCACACCCCGAACTCGATCTTCAGCAGATCTTGGGTCAGGGGGCGGCCAACGACGCGCGTAAAGTAGTGATGGAGGAAGTCGGCGAGCTGGGAGAGTCTGTTCTCCCGCTTTTTGAAGAGTAGGACCTCAGTTCTCTTGTAATCGGTTATGCTTTATAAAACCTTTGTTGGCTTCAAGTGCCTTTGTTCGTGCAGTCATCACCTTGGTCTCGTTTAGCACTTTGATCCTGAGTACTTTTGTTGCCCTTTGTAGAGATGTCGAGGTCGAGGATGTCCAACAGCGTGGGTAGCCTGAGTCATCAGTGGTCCTTCCGGATCTTGCGTCTGAGGAACACGCGTTGCTAGACAACGTGGCTGAGATTTTACCCTTGAGAACGGCGACGACTTCCTTAGGTTGGTGGTCTCTTCATCCCTTTTCGCTCCTCCGACTTGATCAGCCGTGTTCTCGAGAGGGAAAAGCAGCTTGACTTAGTTGCTTCCGTATTGAACAGATCTCGAGAACGCACTTGCTGACCAAGATCGTCGTATCCAGTATTGGAAGACGAAATTCGAAGTGGCAGAACTCGAGAGAGCCATGTTGGAAGTGAAGAAGGAGCAGGCCGTGGAAACGCTCCGAGGTCGTGAGGTGTGGTTCAACTCATACTTGAAGAGTTGCTGCACGTCCATGGCCCGAGTTTGTAAAGAGCTCCGAGTACCCCATGGAGATCCCGAGGAGTCGGCGGCCGGATACATCTCGTGGCTGAATGGGGCTTGCGGTCAGCTCGAAGGCGTCGGCAAGCGCATTGACGAAGCCCTGAAGCAGGAATGTCGTCGATCGAGCCGATATGCGGAGGGCATGTGTTGGCTTGCATACGAGATCATCGTCCGCAACTGCACCTCGAATTCTTCCATGAAGGGTTCGCTCGTTCTCGGAGGACTCCGGCGAAGATAGACCACCAGGCGAAGTCGATGGCGCCGCTAGCGGAGAAGGTTTTCCAGTCTATGGACTGGCGTTGGCCTTCCTAGTAGACTTTGTACCCTGTAATAGATATCTTGGGAAAAAGGTGTAATATAGTTCTGAACTTGTATAGAATTGTAAGAAGTATCTTGTGAAATAGAAAAGAAATCTATCTTAATGAGTCCTTCTTACTCTGGATGTAGTGTGTAAGAGTGCCTCCTCAGTCCCTGACTTTAGCTAGTCGTTTGAGTCGTACACTCTCCCTAGCCCCCAGTCTTGTCGTCGGGGAGTTTTTCCCCGGGGACAAGGCTCTTAGACCTTTGACCTGCCTCGGTTAAGAAAGCACTGATCCTAGCCCCCAACCGTGAAGTTGGAAAGTTAATTTCCGATTACACGGCTTGGTTAATACGCACGGCGAGAACTCTTACACGACTAGGTCTTACATGGTCTTTCGTCTCTGAAGAATCCGACAAGGCCTTATCGGCTCTGGGCGTCTCCAGCTGAAGATCCCTTGGGTTCCTCGGAGGCCTTGTCAGGACGGCATAAAGGGACATGAGGATAGGTTTCAACACTAGGTGTCATCTGGGTAAGGGATCATCAGGCAGCAACACTGTGATTGTAATATGCGCCTGAAAATAGGCTTTATTGATACTGTAAGGTGTCTTACAGGTATGGATTATATTGACTCATACATAGAATTTACGTAGTTGGTCAATGTTCCAAGAATTTGCCAACTCGCGGCCATCGCCGTCTGTAGGATCGAGATGTCGACTAGAGGGGGTGTGAATAGGCGATTTAGAACTAAAAAACACCTAATCAAATATAACCTAAGTTGCTAGGCTTGGTGAGGGTGAACTCTAACTAAGCAACTAAGTTATGTTTTGTAAACCTAGGGTGATAGTGGCTCAATTATATCTCTAGGAAAGTAAATCATGCTCCTATGTCAATGTTTTGCAATCCTAGGGTGATATGATCTCAAGTATGTCTCTAGAAATGTAAATTGCAGAAATGTAAATGCGACAATCAAATGAGACAATGAGATAAGAGATTTTTCACCGAGGTTTGGAAACTCGCTGGTTTCCTACTCCCCGTTGAGGCGAGCCCAACTCCACCGCTCAACCACGAAGCCACCGCACGCCCCCTTCGTCAAGGGGTGGGCAAGGCAGGAGCCGGCCCACGGAGAGGACTACCCAAGCCTCGATCACTCGGGGTAGTTCTTCCTTCACTCCGAAGGTGGTGAACTCCAAACCACTCACAAACCGACGCCGGGCCTCCTCAACAATCTTCTCGGAGAGGTCACCGGGCAACTCCTCCACAAGCCGTCTAGGAGGCGGCAACCTCCAAGAGTAACAAGCAATGACCCGGTGTGGAGATGATCAAGTGCCACACTAGCTCTACAATGGAAGCAAATGCACTTGACTCTTGGCTAAACAACCCTCTAACACACTAGATGGATGAACACAAAGCTCAAGTGAGTGTGAGAGAGGTGCAATGGGTGTATGCAATTGAATTGGGTGCCAAGAGAGCCCCCTTGCTGCTGGTGGGGGAGTATTTATACTCCCACCCACCAAAACAAGCCGTTGGGGGCGAAATCCCCCAACTTTGTGCTCTGCCGGTCTGACCGAAGGTATGTGGCCAGTCAGACCGTGCTACTCTGCAACGGCTAGAAAACTAGCCGTTGAAGTGCTGTCAGAGGGCCCCATCGGCCTGACCGGTCAGACCGACATGGGGTGGCCAGTCAGACACGGCCTCGGCTCGGTCAGACTGCATCGGCACGGCCTCCAGGGGGCCGGTCTGACCGGGAAAATGCCGCCGGTCAGACCGTCCTTATGCGCCGGTCAGACCGCCCGCTTGGGGCCGGTCAGACCGGCCAGGGCATGCCGGTCAGACCGCCCCTATGTGGCCGGTCTGACCGCCCCTGGTCAGGCCGAACCTAGTGAATTTGCAAGTGAATGTGTGTGTGATGAAAAATAGAGCACAAATGAAAATGCAATGACCTAATGTGGCAATTAAAATCATCTCTTTGCTAGGTCATTACCCCTCTCAATAGTACGGCGAAACTAAAAATAAACTAACAAATTTGATCGCCCTACACCTCGATCAATTCTAAATTAAAGCGCTAGTTTTACCGTCTTCTTTCCCTTTGCTTTGCGCCGTCAATTTTAATCCATCGATAATGATCCATGCGCACATATGACGTGGACCTAACTTAAAATGTATAGCTTAAAGACAACGCTTAGTCCACAATTAGCGCTTGTCATTAATTACCAAAATTAACACCGGGGGCCTAGATGCTTCAATCTCCCCCTTTTTGGTAATTGATGACAAACACCACAAATATATATAATCAAACATAGAGCACATGGACATATATTGTATTGACAAGCAAAAGCTCCCCCTAAACATATGCATAACAATCACAAATAGCAAATATGGAGCCAATGCACAATTCAATTTCACAAATCAACATAGCACAACACATAGACAAATTATAATGTGAACTTCACATATGAATCAACCGAATGCATAAGATGGTCACAAGTATATCAATATCACACCAACCATCCATCATAGCACAAGTTCACATTAAGACCACATAAAGGGCTCACAAATAAATATAGGCTATTACAACACCACGAAGGGTCCAAATGACATAGAGAACAACAAAACGAAAAGGAACACACAATATAGAGTAATAGCCCATAGCCATACATAATATAGCCCAAACCTCCTTAACCTATTAGATATGAGGTGACTAACCTCATGTCACGTCCTGATAAATTCATCCCGAAATAAAAATCATTTTCTAAAAGGAATAATAGAATTAATTAAAATTCGAAAAGAAATTGGCAAACACTAAAATACGTACAAGAAAAATTCGAAAGTGGTCCGGAGAATTTTTGTTAAATTCTCCTTGGTCTAAAAGGAGCCCTCAAATTTTACTTGAATTTTCAGAGCACCGGAAATATTTATTAAGCAACAACAACAATTAACAAAGTTGAAAAGGTTTTATAAAAAGAAAAATCCTAAAAAACCTCCTTCCCTCTCTCTGGGCCGAATCCGGCCCATCTCCCTCCCCCTCTCTCTCCTCTCCCTGCGGCCCACTCGGCCTCTCCCCGCGCGCGTCGCTGACGGGCGGGCCCGCCCGCCACCCTCGCTGACGGGTGGGGCCCACCCGTCGTCCCCTTCCTCCCGCCGCCCCGCCCGCGCCTAGCGCCGCCGCCGCCATGAATCTCGCCGCCTCCAGCCGTTCCCGTGAGCAATTAAGTGGGAGGAATCATTCCCCGTGATCTCCTCTCCCTTTCCCCCCATTTTTTCCTTCTCTCTCCCGCATTCAAACGGCCGGATTTGCTCCCGCAAATCTCGCTGGCGCCATTGATGGTGGCCGGATCCCCTGCGCCGGTTTCCTTCCCCGCCGGCCACCCTCTCTCCCTCCCAACCCTATTTAAACCCTCCCCGCGCCTCCCTCGCCCGTTTCCGCCACTTGCCACACCTTCTCCCCGCCGGAAACGAGCTTGCGCCGTCGCCCTCTCTCTCCTCCGTCGCCGACAACCTCCGGCCGGCCCTCTCCACTCGCCGGGACCGTCCCCCGCCTTGGCGTCGCCTCCTCCGGCTTCGCCGCACCGCCGCCGACCTCGTCCACCCCTCCGTTTCGGTCGCCGACCGCCGGAACACCGCCGTCCCCGTCAACCCGAGCCGCACCACCGCCTCCCTCCGCTCCGGCCGCATCCTCCGTCGCCGTCGCCACTTCGGGGTGAGCCGTGGACCGCCGCTTCTTTCCCCCTTCCCTTCCCCTGTCTCAGCCGCCGCTCCACCGCGCCTATGGCCACCGCCGGCGACCATATGGGCGTGGGCGCCGCCTCCCGCCGGCCGCGCCGACGTGGCCGCCTCCGGGCGCGCCATGTGGCCGCCGCGTGGGGCCCCGCCGTTAGCCGCCCGTGCCCTCGGGTGCGGCTGACGCGTGGGGCCCACGGCGCCGGCCGGTGTGAGCCCGGGTGCGCCCGGTCCATCGTGGACCGTGAGGCTGCCGTGTGGGTCCCACTCCCATGGACCCGGTCCGCGCGCCCCCTCCCCTCGGCTGACGCAATAAACCCTTTTTAAATTAAAATTTAAATGAAGAAATTCACAAATGTTCACTTAAAGAGCATATAAACTTCAAATGGCCATAACTTGGCCATTTGAACTCGGAATTGGACCGTTCAAGTCTCTAATTTTTCCTTAAGAAGTCAAAATCCCATTTTTGTGCTTTGTTCCTACTTGTTATATGGAGTTTATTTGAGTAAAAGCCTTTTTCCTTTCCGTTGGTCGGGTAGACGCTGCAGCTTCGGAAGATCCGCTCTACGTGGAGGTTGAAGCCGACGTTTGGGAAAGCGAGCAAGGCAAGTCACAACATCCTTGAGCATATTGAATCCCAGTTTATAAAATTATTTTGATTTAAATTAATGCATTATCGCTTTATTTAAATTCCCGCGTTATCACTGTTTTATTTAGCCATGCCTATTTACCTTTGTTATGACCTTATTATTATTGCTATTGTTATTATTACCTTGTTCACCCTAGGATAAACAAAACCCCAACTAGTGGGTACTCTATTCATGGTTCCACTTGTACGAATTTGGGTAGATGCTTCGCTGATTAATTATGCAACATTAGGTGGTTTTATAACTTTAGACTTTGGGAATTCTCATATCACTTGGACACTATGGAATGGTTGGCTTATGTTGGAATTGGACACACACCTCCCCCTCTTTTCAAAACCCCCAAAACGGTTTTAGGCTAGGCTTGAGGTGCGTGGTTGGGTTTTGTTAGTCGTACCTCGGGTACTATAAGGATTAAGCTCGGGCCTCTGTTGCAAAGCACTATCGTACTTCCACATGTCTAGTGGGTAAGGCTTAGTTTGTGGCTCAGTCTGGTTATAAACAAAAGTACACGGATGGAGATGGACGAAGTCGGGGGTCGATGGACATCTCTAGGACAAATGAAGGCTACACGAGCTGCGGCCCGGTAGTCGAGATGTCATGGCACAGGGCTGGTGTCCTGCTGCTAGGGGCTCAGTCCTGGCTACCTGTCCCGGAGGTTCCGGCCGTAGGTGGGGTTGGGTCGGTACTCTTGTCTATGGCTAGGATGGGTTGGAAACTATGTCACGTCTTTCGTCCGTATGCCGTGGTGGTATGTGGCACGTGGTTAAACGTGAGGAAGATGTGTCTTGTGGGTAAAGATGTACACCTCTGATCAGAGTATAATCTATTTGAATAGCCGTGCCCTCGGTTATGGGCAAGCCTAGCAATGTACCCAAGTTAGCGTTTTAATTCTTAAAACCTTCTTAACAACTAAAATGTGGAATGGTTGGCCTAGGTTGGCTTGGGACGAGCTGGGACCCAGGGTCGGGTTGCCAGTTCGGTCTGAATCATCGTAGGCCTTGGGTTAAGGCAGGTTCATGTGGGTCCACGGCCTTGATTAATAATATTGTCTAGCTCTAGGATCGTGTTTACAAAATAGCTTTGAGCAAGTAAGTGTCTTTTAAATGCTGTTTACTGCAAAACCTAACCCTATGTTATTACCCCCTTGTACTCCCTTGCATTAATCATGCATCTCCCTGTGTGACTTGCTGAGTACTGTGGTTGTACTCATTCTTGCTCTATCTCCCCCCCCCTTCAGTAAGAGAAGCTTTGGAGAAGAAGTCTTAAGGTGGAGTCCTGGCTTATACCCCAGTTGAGCGCCTGTGAAGATGGAGCCGTAGGCCCGCTAGTCCGCTCCTGTTTATTTCTGTTTGTCAGGCCTGAAGTGCCTTTGTAATAATGTAAATATTATCGATATAATAAAGATGTGCCTTTTGTATCATGTTTGTGTGGTGTACCCCGGCTTTTCCTAGGACGGGGATTAATACACTAGCGTTCGGGAAAAGGTAATTTTCTCGGTCGCAACAAGTTGGTATCAGAGCCATCTCGACTGTAGGATAAGCCAAGTGGATAAAACCTAAGGACATATTTTATAAATAAAACTATTTGTGAAAATTCTTTTTTGCTCCTCTCCATTATGCTTTTTGCAAAATGTTTATTCTCTTCTTTCTTCTTCGAATTTCAACTAGTACTAGATGGTCAGCTTTGCGAAGAAGAAGATGTCGTCAATTGTCTGCCGAAGCTCCAGAAGGCTGCAGAATCCGCTAGCGAAGTGGAGGAAGCAGTGAAGCCAGCTGTGAAGAAGCAGTGAAGATGTTGGAGAACCCGTCGCAGAACCTAAGCCACCCTCTAGTGTTTCTTTTGTCGTGTGTTTCCTTGCTTGTGTGTGTAGCGCGTGGTTTGCATCGGTGGGTTGTGATGTAATCATGCTAGGTTGTTTGCTTAATCAACTTGCAGAATAAGTGAAACAAACAACACATCAACAAGAAGAGTTAGTTCCTTTAAGGTCCTGTCTCTAGTTCTGGTCTATTCTTTGCTGGCTTATTTCCTCTCTCACCTCAATCCCTGTCACAGATGTTTAACAGAGAAAAAGGAAAGAATGTCAGCGGGTATGCCTCCAGTAACTCAAGTTTTCAACTCAATCCACCACTGGCCTCAAGAGAGTTAACAAGGTCATCCCCTTGGTCCATTCCAAGCATGCTGCTTAGTTCACAGCTACCATTGGTTCGAAGTCAAGACCAAAATCAGTATGTGTTTGATCGAGCATTTGCCCCCCAGGTCAATGAGCTTCCAATGCTAGAAGAGGATGTCCCCTTTTGTCATGATTGTAGAGAACAAGGACACTATGCCCTGAATTGCCCATGGGTATATGCCAAAGAAGCCACTTCCTTTGGTTCAGCAGGGCAGACATCGCTAAACCAGCCACCTCGGACCAAGTCAAGCTTGCAGCCTAGTGTGCAAAGTGGAGAGCCCAATGGAGACAATCCATTGAATCCTGGAAAATGCTTTCCTCCTAGCCTCTTGTACCACGTGGGGTCAGGTACTAAGCAAGCCAAAGGCAAGAAGAGTAAGAATTAGAAGAGAAAAGCACCGATGCGAACTGAAGAAGAAGTACGTAAGATGACTATTACCAGCACCGAATGGCCTCCAGCAGGGATAACTATTCCTAGACGTCAAAGAGGTAATACCTTCCGAGGTGCACGACAGTTGACCCAGCACCTCCTAAGCCATGGTGGCAGAGTATCTGATAGTGAAGGGCCAGACCAAGTCTCCTCGGATGATGAAGATGAGTCTCCCCGACATCTCGGCGAGGAAGAGATGGAATCAAAGGCATGCACCCGTTGTGGAGAAATTGGACACGTTGCTAGCATGTGTCTCAAACTCTGCCCTCATTGTGAAGAAGACCATCCACCAGGGGAGTGTCCCACCCGCAAGGTCACATGTTTTCTGTGCGAAGGTACAAACCATGTGCCCAAGGATTGCCAACTCAGTGTGTTATTGATCAAGACCGCAGAAATCCAACGAACAACCCTACGATTGTCTCATCAGCTAGTTAGCTCCAACAGCAACATCGACGATATCATCCACAGCACCAACGCTCCTCTTGCTGCACCTGACTCTGCAATAAATCATAGCAATAATACCTTCAGCACCAACCATTCTTTGCACCGACAGCCTCAGCAAAGAATTGTCGTCGATGGAAGAAGTTGTGTCTCTCCCCGACCTACTCCAGGCCGAGCAAAGGGCAATCAACCTCAGGAGGGCGATACCAAGCAGAAGACCATTATTCGCTTCAAACAGCACTCAGAAGGGAGTTTCTCTCGTAATGATAGCAATATGCAGTTCTATCACATCATCACAGAACCAATCAAGGATCATGTCGTCACTAGAACAATGCCAGTTATATCTCTCCAGAATCAAAATGAGTAGCCACGTTTGTGATTTTCAGTTCGCTACTTATCATTGTGTAATCTGAAGTTTGCAGCAATCATGTAATAAATAAATATATTCATGTTTATAAACAGTGAGTTTGCTATGTTTATGGATGATTCATGTTGAGGATACAATGTACCGATGTTAAGCACCTTCCCTTTTTGTTTAAGGCAATGCCTTGTATTCATGTAATAAAGGAGAAATGTGCAATACATACAAGTTCTATGAGGATTCTTTTGGAAGATGCTGATATGGGATTATGTGTATAATTGTTTACCATCAAAGGAGACCTAGGGTCTCATTTCAGAGGAACTATGTTCTAACCTCGAGTTAATAACCAACCTGATGATGGAAAATAAAATCAAGTGATTAACCAAAGAGAAATTTGTTTGGACTAAGAGTTTTAGATGTGTCTTTTTCGGATCAAAGGCAACGACAGTCAGTACAGCTTTTGACAAACCACTTCAAGGTTTCACTGAAAGGCAGCAGGCCAAAGGACCTCATCGTCCCCAGAAGCGTCCGCAACCCACATTAAAGAGTACCACCTGTTAGAGATAGCCGAAAGATGATTGATAAAAGAGATTGGCAAAGATGTTCTCTAGCAGGAAAGAAGTAGACCGAAAGGTGATTGATAAAGGATAACCAGAAACATGCTCTGCATCACTCAAGGAAGACTCCTGATAGTAATCACCCTGCAACAGTCACCTTGTCATTGAGGTAGAAAAAAAAATTCGTGAGTAAGCAAGATGACCTAGGTAAAAGTGTTTCTATGAAGGCAAGGAGTGAAATCTTCAACTCGGTATCAGATGCTACACGGAGTGAAAAGTGCAGGCACCGGTTACCAAGCAATGCCATGTCTTGGGAGATGATCCAATGGGAAGGAACTCATCAAGGTCAAAGGTGTAAAGGAATACGTTGAATGCTAAATAATGACAACATGAAGAGAATAGTGGGAAATAAACTAAATGTTAAGAAAGTGAATCCGAGTTGCTTGTTCGTGAGAGCTATTCCTAGTTATGAACCAAGTGAAATGTTCGCATATAATCTACAGAGGTCTGATTAAAATCACATCTCACAACGAATCTTCAGATTTGGCAGGATAACAACCAGACAATAACAAGTCCAGCAGTAAAGCCATTTGGGAAGACGTCAAAGCATGTCAAGTGGGATAAGTTGGTTCTGTTGAGAAACATAATTCAAAGGCAAAGTTATCGACCCTCGCATCGAATAGCAGTAGTATCTAGCACCCGGAGACCAGGAAAGCTAATATGATGCAGTTAGTGGCAAGTTGTCAAACATGGTATGCTAGATAAGCGTGATATCATAGTCCAAAGCATTCAGTGGTAAGCTGGAAGGAAATGACAAGCATGATATTGTCATGATGACAAGCATGGTATCCTAGTAATGACCAAGCTGGTGTCGACGCATGATATGAAGTGGATAACTTGTATGAGGTTGACGCCAAAGATATGAACTATGAGAAGTTCTGGAACTGAAGCCCCATCTTCAAGTGCCGCAACCCAATCGAAGTCAGCTAAAGGTTCAACCAGGGACAAGTCAGGTGAAGAGAAGATTCCATCTGCAACAAGAGATCGAGCCAGGCCGTCCAGAGTAGAGAAGTTTTGCTAGGAAAGTTTGTTATAGAAGACGGAGTGGAAGAAGTCAGACAAGAAGAGAAGGCCGCCCAACCTATCTTCTTGCTAGCCTTCTCGAATCTCGGGGGCGAGATTCCTATAAGGGGGGTGGATTTGTCACGTCCTGATAAATTCATCCCGAAATAAAAATCATTTTCTAAAAGGAATAATAGAATTAATTAAAATTCGAAAAGAAATTGGCAAACACTAAAATACGTACAAGAAAAATTCGAAAGTGGTCCGAAGAATTTTGTTAAATTCTCCTTGGTCTAAAAGGAGCCCTCAAATTTTACTTGAATTTTCAGAGCACCGGAAATATTTATTAAGCAACAACAACAATTAACAAAGTTGAAAAGGTTTTATAAAAAGAAAAATCCTAAAAAACCTCCTTCCCTCTCTCTGGGCCGAATCCGGCCCATCTCCCTCCCCCTCTCTCTCCTCTCCCCGCGGCCCACTCGGCCTCTCCCCGCGCGCGCGCCGCTGACGGGCGGGCCCGCCCGCCACCCTCGCTGACAGGTGGGGCCCACCCGTCGTCCCCTTCCTCCCGCCGCTCCCGCCGCCCCGCTCGCGCCTAGCGCCACCGCCGCTGCAAATCTCGCCGCCTTCGGCCGTTCCCGCGTGCAATTAAGTGGGGGGAATCATTCCCCGTGATCTCCTCTCCCTTTCCTCCCATTTTTTTCCTCTCTCTCCCGCATTCAAACAGCCGGATTTGCTCCTGCAAATCTCGCCGGCGCCATTGATGGCGGCCGGATGCCCCGCACCGATTTTTTTCCCCGCCAGCCGCCCTCGCTCCCTCCCAACCCTATTTAAACCCTTCCCACGCCTCCCTCGCCCGTTTCCGACACTTGCCGCACCTTCTCCCCACCCGGAAACGAGCTCGCGCCGTCGCCCTCTCTCTTCTCTGTCGCCGACGATCTCCGGCCGGCCCTCTCCGCTCGCCGGGACTGTCCCCCGCCTCGGCGTCGCCTCCTCTGGCTTCGCCGCACCGCCGCCGACCTCGTCCACACCTCCGTTTCGGTCGCCGACCGCCGGAACGCCGCCGTCCCCGTCAACCCGAGCCGCACCACCGCCTCCCTCTGCTCCGGCCGCATCCTCGTTGCCGCCGTCGCTTCGGGGTGAGCCGTGGACCGCCGCTTCTTTCCCCCATCCCTTCCCCTCTCTCGGCCGCCGCTCCGCTGTGCCTATGGCTGCCGCCGGCGACCATAGGGGCGCGGGCGCTGCCTCCCGCCGGCCGCGCCGACATGGCCGCCTCCGGGCGCGCCATGTGGCCGCCGCGTGGGGCCCGGCCGTCAGCCGCCCGTGCCCTCGGGTGCGGCTGACGCGTGGGGCCCACGGCGCCGGCCGGTGTGAGCCGGAGTGCGCCCCGTCCACCGTGGACCGTGAGGCTGCCGCGTGGGTCCCACTCCCGAGGACCCGGTCCGCGCGCCCCCTCCCCTCGGCTGACGTAATAAACCCTTTTTAAATTAAAATTTAAATGAAGAAATTCGCAAATGTTCACTTAAAGAGCATATAAACTTCAAATGGCCATAACTTGGCCATTTGAACTCGGAATTGGACCGTTCAAGCCTCTAATTTTTCCTTAAGAAGTCAAGAACCCATTTTTGTGCTTTGTTCCTGCTTGTTATATGGAGTTTATTTGAGTAAAAGCCTTTTTCCTTTCCGTTGGTCGTGTAGATGCTGCAGCTTCGGAAGATCCGCTCTACGTGGAGGTTGAAGCCGACGTTTGGGAAAGCGAGCAAGGCAAGTCACATCATCCTTGAGCATATTGAATCCCAGTTTATAAAATTATTTTGATTTAAATTAATGCATTATCGCTTTATTTAAATTCCCGCGTTATCACTGTTTTATTTAGCCATGCCTATTTACCTTTGTTATGACCTTATTATTATTGCTATTGTTATTATTACCTTGTCACCCTAGGATAAACAAAACCCCAACTAGTGGGTACTCTATTCATGGTTCCACTTGTACGAATTTGGGTAGATGCTTCGCTGATTAATTATGCAACATTAGGTGGTTTTATAACTTTAGACTTTGGGAATTCTCATATCACTTGGACACTATGGAATGGTTGGCTTATGTTGGAATTGGACACACACCTCCCCCTCTTTTCAAAACCCCCAAAACGGTTTTAGGCTGGGCTTGAGGTGCGTGGTCGGGTTTTGTTAGTCGTACCTCGGGTACTATAAGGATTAAGCTCGGGCCTCTGTTGCAAAGCACTACCGTACTTCCACATGTCTAGTGGGAAGGCTTAGTTTGTGGCTCAGTCTGGTTATAAACAAAAGTACACGGATGGAGATGGACGAAGTTGGGGGTCGATGGACATCTCTAGGACAAATGAAGGCTACACGAGCTGCGGCCCGGTAGTCGAGATGTCATGGCACAGGGCTGGTGTCCTGCTGCTAGGGGCTCAGTCCTGCCTACCTGTCCCGGAGGTTCCGGCCGTAGGTGGGGTTGGGTCGGTACTCTTGTCTATGGCTAGGATGGGTTGGAAACTATGTCACGTCTTTCGTCCGTATGCCGTGGTGGTATGTGGCACGTGGTTAAACGTGAGGAAGATGTGTCTTGTGGGTAAAGATGTACACCTCTGATCAGAGTATAATCTATTTGAATAGCCGTGCCCTCGGTTATGGGCAAGCCTAGCAATGTACCCAAGTTAGCGTTTTAATTCTTAAAACCTTCTTAACAACTAAAATGTGGAATGGTTGGCCTAGGTTGGCTTGGGACGAGCTGGGACCCAGGGTCGGGTTGCCAGTTTGGTCTAAATCATCGTAGGCCTTGGGTTAAGGCAGGTTCATGTGGGTCCACGGCCTTGATTAATAATATTGTCTAGCTCTAGGATCGTGTTTACAAAATAGCTTTGAGCAAGTAAGTGTCTTTTAAATGATGTTTACTGCAAAACCTAACCCTATGTTATTACCCCCTTGTACTCCCTTGCATTAATCATGCATCTCCCTGTGTGACTTGCTGAGTACTGTGGTTGTACTCATTCTTGCTCTATCTCCCCCCCCCCTTCAGTAAGAGAAGCTTTGGAGAAGAAGTCTTAAGGTGGAGTCCTGGCTTATACCCCAGTTGAGCGCCTGTGAAGATGGAGCCGTAGGCCCGCTAGTCCGCTCCTGTTTATTTCTGTTTGTCAGGACTGAAGTGCCTTTGTAATAATGTAAATATTATCGATATAATAAAGATGTGCCTTTTGTATCATGTTTGTGTGGTGTACCCCGGCTTTTCCTGGGACGGGGATTAATACACTAGCGTTCGGGAAAAGGTAATTTTCTCGGTCGCGACACCTCACTACCACTAGTCCCAACCCACAAGACATAGAATCACACTTTTCTCCTCCTTTTGGCATCAAGTACCAAAAAGGTCTTCATTCTTGTGGTGGAGAAGGAGGACGCGCCGAAGTGGAAGGATGATGAGCATCACGACGACGATGATACACAAATGCTTGGGTACTCTCCAAAGTTTGGACTCGAGAATCCAAGACACCTACCCTAGTATGCAATCTTCCCACCGAAGTATTCAAGTTGCCAACATCGGTGCGCAAGCCACGAACATCCTCATGCAAAGCTTCATGCCCGGTAGACAAGCGTTGAATGCTTTCACTTAGGGTATTAATAGCCCCAAGTACCGGGTTGAAGTACTCGTTGGGTTGCATTCCAAAGTAAGCATATTGTGGATGGAAAAAAGCACTTGGATCATACCCATGAGGAGGAGGAGGGGCTGCACTTGAGCTTGCACCTTGATCAAAAGTTGGTTGGCGCACATGAGGAGCTCTAGGAGTGGAGAGTTGGAGACGAGGTTTGTACTTCTTATGTTCTTTTAAATTGTGACCAATTTGTCCCAACTTGCTTTGAATCAACCTCATTATGTAGGGAGCATAATAGATTCCTTGTCCAATAGTCCCCTTTGAGATGGCAATCTCCTTCATCATAAGGCTGATAACATCAAACCGACGACCATCCAAAATGGCATCAATGACATGCCAAGCAACTCCGCGTATGTCATCATTGTTGCCGCATCTTGGGAGAATGGTGGCCCTTACTATGCGGTTGATCACACTTGGAAGAGCCCTCAAACCCGCCACCTTTCCATATGTGTGTCTTCCCCCTTCTTCATAAAACTGAGAAAAGTGATCAATGGAGAAGGGGTTGTGGGTGTGCTCATCATGAAGGTCGTCCCCGTTGTTGAAGCGAATGTGCAAGAGCTCCTTAAATTCACGGCGGTTGATAGAGCATCGAAGGGTCCCCGACATCCACTTTATTGCATCACAATCGCCGGACACCCATACGGTGGCATAGAATTGCCGGATGAGATCTTCATCAAAAGGTTGTTTCATGGTGACAATTCTATCAATCCCAACGGTCCGGAACATCTCTTGCAAATCTTCAAACTCCGGTGTCTCACCAATATGCCTCCAAGAAATCCACTTGTGTTCGGCGAAGGCTTTGTTGGCATACACTTGTTCATACATGGACTTCTAGAACCGTGTATGAAATCTTGGATCATTACAATCATTAGGCCTCCAGAATTGATCATGATGATGGAGGATAGTGTATTGTTGAGCATTCCTCAAATTAAGCACAAATTGGATGGTGGAATCGAGAGGACTCCCATCATCACTTGCCTCATCATCTTCACCATTGGCACTCCCATTGTCATCACCATCATCACTTACTTCCATCTCATCACCCTCAACATTTTCCATATTGTCATCATCACTATGAACATACTCATCTCCGCTTGAATCCTCATTCTCACTGACGGGATCGGGCGTGGGCTCACGACGACCATGACGAATGCGGGGAGGCATGGCTGAAAAACAAGGAGCAAAGGATGGATAAGCAACAATTTTAGAAGCCACATAGTGAAGTGGGAGAAGGGGGAGTGCTTTCTGTCAGGGGCGGTCAGACCGAGAGCCAAGGCCGGTCAGACCGCAAGCCCCAAGTCGGTCAGACCGACGGCCATAGGCCAGTCAGATCGGAGGCTCACGGCCGGTCAGACCGACGGTCTCGGCCGGTCAGACCGCCGGCCCTCGGCCGGTCAGACCGCCACTGACAGTAGCACAACCGAATCCTTCCACAATCCACACAAATGTTTCTAAAAAATTGCTAGGACAAAGTTGCACAAGATTGGAACATGAACATCAAGGTGTAGGTCTATTTCATTAAGATTGAAACAATTTTGAAATGTGTGAGTTGAAATATTGCCAACCATTCATAATATTTGAAATTTATGAAGATTTGCAACAAAACTCACTTGAGTGCTAGGAGGTGACCTTTTATGGTCTATAGGGGTGTTTGGACGAATTTGATTTTCAAACAACTTTTGAAATATTTGGTTTTTGAATATGATTTGCATACCAAAAACATTTCAAATCCTCCTCTCTACCAACTTTGTTTTGAAACTTTTCTCAAATTCCTTCTCAAACTCATTTTGGGGTTTAATCTCATTTTGGCCAAAAACAAGATTCTAGTTTCTTCAAAAGAGGGCCAAAAGGCCATTTTCATCCAAAATACATTTTTCTTGCAATATAAGGCTTGGAAAACATATAGGAACCCTTTTGAAACATTTTCCAAGAGATAGTTTTCAAATTTCATTGATTTTGAAAAAGTTTTGACTTATGTTGACTTGGACATTTGAAAATACTACTAGCACTACTAGTTGATTTGCTCACATATAAGGGGAGGTAGAGCACATGCAAGATTGCAAAACTCCCCCTTAATGTGACATGCTCCATTTTCGCAATGAAGAACCAAATGGCAATAAATCCAAAGCATAAGAGCAAATAAGAGCAAATATACAATATGCAAAAAAAAAGCAACCATGGTGCACCATCTCAAGCCACATTAGAGAAGTCTATGACATTTAACTCATTCCTCAACTTGCAAAAGCGGGTTTCATCAAGAGGCTTGGTAAAAATGTCGGCTAGTTGATCCTCGGCTCTTATGTGGCTAATGATTATGTCACAGTTGGCAACATGGTTTCTTAGGAAGTGATGGCGTATGTCAATATGCTTGGTTCTAGAATGTTGCACCGGGTTATTTGCTATTTTTATGGCACTATCGTTGTCACATAGGAGTGGGGTTTTGGTGAAGGATATGGCATAGTCCAACAAGGTTTGTTTCATCCAAAGCAATTGGGCACAACAACTACCCGCCGAAACATATTCCGCCTCGGCGGTAGAGAGAGCTTCGGAGTTTTGTTTCTTGGATGACCATGACACAAGGGATCTACCAAGTATTTGGCAACTACCGGATGTGCTCTTTCTATCCACTTTGCAACCGGCATGATCCGAATCGGAATAGCCAACAAGCTTAAATTTAGCACCTTTTGGGTACCACAAGCCAATAGTAGAGGAATGCTTTAAATATCTTAGAATCCTTTTCACGGCCACTAAGTGACACTCCTTAGGAGCGGCTTGAAACCGTGCACACATGCAAACACTAAACATGATATCCGGCCTAGATGCGGTAATGTAAAGCAAACTACCAATCATGGAATGATAAAGCTCTAAATCTACCGGTTTACCTCCCTCATCAAGGTCGAGATGCCCGTTGGTTGCCATAGGTGTCTTGATGGGCTTCGCATCCTCCAAGCCAAACCTCTTGAGTAGATTCTTGATGTATTTGGTTTGGCTCACGAACGTCCCATCCTTGAGTTGCTTGATTTGAAGTCCAAGGAAGAAGCTCAACTCTCCAATCATGGACATCTCAAATTCCCTAGACATCATATCACCAAATTTCTTGCAAAATACCTCATTAGTAGAACCGAATATGATGTCATCAACATAAATTTGACACACAAAGAAATCATCACCAATGATTTTTGTGAAAAGAGTGGTGTCAACTTTTCCAATTTTGAAATCCTTTGAAAAAAGAAAATCTCTCAATCTTTCATACCAAGCCCTAGGAGCTTGTTTTAAACCATAAAGAGCTTTTGAGAGTTTGTAAACATGGTTAGGATATTTAGGATCTTCAAAACCGGGAGGTTGTTCAACAAAGACAAGTTCGGCAATTTCACCATTTAGAAAAGCACTTTTCACATCCATTTGAAATAGTTTTATATCAAAGCATGATGCAAATGCAAGAAGGATGCGAAAAGCCTCAAGTCTTGCCACGGGGGCAAAAGTTTCACCAAAGTCCAAACCTTCAACTGTGTGTGAAACCTTGCGCCACCAACCTTGCCTTGTTTCTCACCACCAATTCGTTCTCATCTTGTTTGTTCCTAAAGACCCACTTTGTCCCTATGACATTGTGGTCTCTAGGTCTTTTAACCAAAGTCCACACCTTGTTTCTTACAAAGTTGTTGAGCTCTTCATGCATAGCATTCATCCAATCCGGATCACAAAGAGCTTCATCTACATGTTTTGGCTCAAGACAAGAAACAAACGAGTAATGTTCACAAATCGAAGCGACACGAGATCGAGTTTGAACACCCTTACTAATGTCACCCAACACTTGGTCAATTGGGTAATCCTTGGAAAGAGCGGTGTGTATTCTTAGAGGCATAGGTGGATCTTGTGCCTTCTCCTCCTCCACTTCAACTTGAGCTTGACTTGGCGAAGCGGAAGTAGATGGCTCATCTTGAGTGGAGGTGGATGGCTTGTCTTCCACTTCAATAGGCTTGACATCTCCAATAGACATGTTCTTCATAGCTCTCATCAAGCCTTCATCACCTACATCATCCAAATTCTCGTGCCCCTCTTGGGAGCCATTAGTCTCATCAAATTGAACATCGGCGGTTTCTTCTACAATACCTTTGTTCTTGTTGTAGACCCAGTATGCCTTGCTATTTGAGGCATAACCTAGAAGAAACCCTTCATCACACCGACTTTCAAATTTGGTTAGTCTAACACCCTTTCGGTAAATATAACACTTGCAACCAAAAACTCGAAAATAGGCAACATTTGGCTTCCTCCCAACTAATAGCTCATAGGAAGTCTTTTTCAAGAGACGATGCAAATAAAGCCTATTGGTTGCATGGCAAGCGGTGTTTATGGCTTCCGCCCAAAAGGAATCGGAAACACCATATTCATCTAGCATAGTCCTTGCCATCTCAATCAACGTACGATTTTTCCTTTCCACTACACCATTTTGTTGAGGTGAGTAGGTAGCGGAAAGTTCGTGTTTGATACCAAGATCATCACAATAGTCCTCGATATTGGTATTCTTAAACTCGGAACCATTGTCACTTCTAATTTTCACAAGAGTGCAACTAAATTCATTTTGGGCCCTTTTTGCAAACTTTTTGAAATCTCGGCAACAATAGACTTATCATGCAAAAAGAACACCCAAGTATAGCAAGAATAATCATCAACAATCACAAGACAATGACTATTACCACCAATGCTCTTATAGGTTGTTGGGCCAAACAAATCCATATGCAAGAGCTCCAATGGTCTAGATGTGGACATGATACTCTTAGTAGGATGAGAACATGCAACTTGTTTGCCGGCTTGACAAGCACTACAAAGCTTATCTTTCTCAAACTTCACATCTTTCAAGCCCACAACTAGATCACGTTTTGAAAGTTTGCTCAATTGATTCATGCCAACATGGGCTAGCCTTCTATGCCAAAGCCAACCCGAAGAAGTTTTTGCAACTAAACAAGTTTTCAAATTTGCTTCACTAGAATTGAAATCAACCAAATAAAGATTTCCATATCTAAAACCTTTGAACACACAAGACTTGTCAAGAAGGCTAGAAACAATAACTTCTTGCGGGAAGAAAGCACATGACAAGCCAAGATCACAAATTTGAGCAACCGAAAGCAAATTGAAATTTAGAGATTTAACAAGAGAGACATTATCAATTGACAAATCATTGGAGATAGCAATTTTACCTAACCCAATTACCTTTCCTTTGCTATTGTCTCCAAATGTCACTTTCTCTTGTTCATTCCCTCCTACTTCAAATGTGGTGAACATAGCCCTATCACTGGTCATGTGTTGAGTGCATCCACTATCAAGCACCCAATGGCTCCCACCGGTGCGGTAGTTCACCTACAAAAGAAGATCAAGCTCTTTTAGGTACCCAAATGTCACGCCCGGAATTTCTATCCAAAATTCCAAACGCTTACATGTGTGTTAAACCCTCGTCCAGGAATCAACCGAGGCACACAATAACAAATTGATAATAGAGTACAAATAAATAACTATTTAATATTCGCAAATAATAAATTATCACAGAGGTAGATAGTTCCTCTCAAAGAATAACATTCTATGCAGCGGAAAAAAAAAAAAAAAACTATAACAAACTACGGAACAGCTATGGCGACTCCACTCCACAGGCATCTTAACCAGAACAAGCTCAATCCTCCAGATCATCACCTTCGCTAAAATACTCCTCTTCTGATGATTGAATATTGCAAGAATGAGCATATGACATACTCAACAAGCCACACAGCAAATATGCAAGTGCACAGGATAACAAAGGATGGCATAATATAGCTCATTTGCATAACAGCATTTAATAAATATTTAAGAGAATAGTGAAACAGTTGTATAATTAATCAATATTAAATAAACACCATACAACACACCCGTGTTGCATAGGCCCAACCTCATTTGAACAACCAACCCCAGTTGAACAAATTAAACCTCCAAACTAGGAATATACCATTCCAAACTAGGAGTTACATTAACTATCACCGTTACCATTTAATGTGTAATATGAGACTAATCACGAAAAACATTGCTCAACTCACCCATAACCGCGGGTACGGCTATTCGAATAGATTAAACTCTGATCAGAGGTGTACCACTGTACCCACAAGACACAATCCCACAACATGTTACCATGCGCCTTAGTACCACCACGGTACCTCGGAAAGGAACTGTGACAATACCTCTTGCACAACACAACTCACCACAGTGCACCGTTCCTGGATCATAATCTCCCCCTCAAAACCAGAGGCAATGGACTCCCCAGCGACCCCCACGGACTTCTCGCCGCTTCACAGTCTGGCACACTATAATGAATCATGCTACACAAAAGATAAAGCCGTTGCCCACGCTGGCTTGTGGTTGGCACGATAAATGTTTCACAACAGTAGCTCGCGAACCGGTCCTTAATTGTCATGAGCACAACCATCAAAACCATATGCTCACAACCCACCTTAACCAGGTTTTAATTATCAATTAATTAACATCACACGATTAACCATCGTGAGCTACCATTTATTATAACCATCATTAATAATCACAGTATAGTATAATTTATATTTAACCCCTTTAGTTAGCTAATGTTTCTAGGCATGGCTAAGCAAACATACATATAGCATTTAGCTGAACCAATCCAATATATAAGGTTCATGCTAATCACATTATAACCCATAGGAAAATAAGATCATCTTTGGCCATTAATTAATTGGGAAAAGGTTCACCACCCGATGACATTCGAAAATAATGCATAAGTTGAAATAAAATAATAGCTTTAAATGGGTTCAACATGCTCAAAGGGTTGTTTGGGATCTGTGTGACTTGCCTTGGGCTTCCACAAACGCTTCGGACCCTTCCTCAACGGAAACGCTCTCCTCCGGAACGTCGGAAACTAAAGCAATTAAACAAAAATCAACAAAACAGTACAAAAACAAGCATAAACAGTACATGTGGATATTTTTAACATGTAGATATTGATTTTAGAAAAATTTAGCAACTTGAACCACCTGAAACGGATCTACGGTTATTTAGTTATGATTTTCCAAAGATTTAATCTATTAGAAAAACGGGAAAAAGAAAAGATGATGATGTCATGATGACATCATCAATGGTGGCCGGCTCGGTTTGCACCCTCGCCGGAGCTAGGGTGGTCGGCTGCGAATTTGGAGGACATGTACACGTAGAGGACGACGAGACGAACGCAACGGTACTTACCAACACACCGAACGACCACCGACCTTAGCCGGCGTCGAGAAGGCGGCGGCGGCGGCTCGGGTTGACCGGCGGCGACGAGGCTACGGCGGCCGGCGGCGAAGGGGAGGAGGCGGCCGAGCTTCCCCACCTCTTGGCGAAACCAGCGGCAGCGACGGCAAGCGACGGCGACGGCGGAGGCGGCGGCGCGGCGCGGATGGAGGATGACCGGCGGCGACGGCGGGTTGAGGCGGGTGGCGACGGCGCTACAAGGCACGAGAGACCACGGGAGAGGGGGCAAACGGAAGAGGAGGACTAGGGGGTCCTATTTATAGCCTTGGATTGAAGAGATCGGACTCCTCCCGCAAGAAATCGCTTCGGGAAATCAAAAACTCGGTTTTGGAGATAAACTCGAAAACGAGTTCAATTCGGGCAAAATACTCAACCTCTTGCTCCGATTCTTGAGGGGAAAGATAGAGGAAGATGTGGGGATAAAAACCCCTCAAAAACCCGGACTCGGGGTGGAGAGATCGGGGCGGAATCAGAGGCGGAAGGCGGCGGCTCGGCCGGCTCGGGCTCGGCTTGCAGCCGGCCGGAGGTAGGAGACACCACCGACAGGTGGGCCCCACCTGTCGGCCTCCACGTGAGGGAGGGGCGGTGGTGGCGGGCTGGGCCGGCTTTGCCGCGCGGGAGAGAGGGAGTGTTGGGCCAAAAACGGCCCAACAACTTAAGGAAGGGTTTTTTTTTTTTTGAACTTTTTAATTAAAATATTTTGTGAAATATTGTTCCAATTATTAAAAATACTTCCCTTGCTCAAATAATTCCCAGAAAATTCTAGAAAATAGAGGAACAAGCAAAGTATTTAATAAAATTTTATCTAGCTCCTTTTTATGTTGAAAATTTTTCCTAGATTATTAGAGTTTGGCTTGTAGGCTTTTAATTTAATTTCTAAAGAATGATTTAAACAATGTATTTTTACATTAGACGATTTTTAGGGCGTGACACCAAACTTGTTTGGGTCCTTGGAGGTTAGAGACCAAAGCTTTGGGCACCCAAATGGCATTCTTTTTACCACCGAGTATAGGGGAACCCACATATCTAGCAACAATACTACCATCATGAGCCTTCCTAAGCATATAATGAGAATCAAACATGCATGTCTTAGGAGGCTTACCACCGGGGCAATCACTCACCAAATGCCCAACCTCACGACACTTGGAGCAATACTTACCATTGCTCTTGACAAAACGAGTGGCACGGTGAGAAGGTTTCTTACCCTTCTTTGGAATGAATCCAGGTCCCTCCTTGTTAAGGATGCACCGTTGCTCACTCAAAATCTTGTCAAGAGTGTTCTTACCCTTGAAGCATCTCTCCAAACTCTTGTTGAGCTTAGCCACTTGCTCCTTAAGCTCATTGTTCTCAACAACAAGTGAGGCATCACAAATAGAAACACAAGAGCTAGAGCTAGAGCTAGGGCTAGGCATATCCATAAGATCATCACAAGAGGTAGAAATGCTAGATGATGCAACATGAGCAATATGGCAAGTAGCACTATCATCAAGCAAATCACAAGATATGCCAACATCAATGTGAGCTCCATGTTGAGTAGTGGAAAGGAGGTTGTCATGAGCTTCCTTAAGCTTCTCATGAGAAATGGTGAGTCTCTCATGAGAGGTCTTTAGCTCCTCATACAAGACCTCCAAAGAAGCATGATCCTTCTTTAGGGCCTTGAACTTGACAATCTCCTTCTCACTATAAGCATGGAGCTCCTCAAACATACTCACAAGCTCATCATAGGAAACATCATCACAATCATCATCACTTTCACTGTCACTAAGAGATGTTACCTTAGAGGAGCCCTTTGCCATGAGACAAAGTGGAGCGAAGAGTGATGGAGCCTCCTTGATGGCAACAACGGCCATCTTCTTCTTCTTGGAGCTTGCATCATCACCACCTTCTTCCTCGGACCCGTATGAGGCGGAGCTCTCCTCATTTGAGTCCCATTCCCCGATGAAGGCCTCAATCTTCTTCCCTTCCTTCTTAAGCTTCTTCATGAGCTTGTAGCCTCCACTCTTCTTCTTGGATGACTTGTCACCATCATCATCCTTGGAAGGGCACTTGGAAGCAAAGTGTCCCTTCTCACCACACTTACAACACCTCAAGTTGGAGAGAGTCTTGTTGGGTCTTCTATTTCTTCTCCTATTGGAGTTGGAGCCCCTTCCTCTCTCCTTTCTCCTTCCCAAGAGATCATTGAACCTTCTAGCAAGAAGAACCATCTCTTCCTCCAAGTCCTCATTGACTTCATTCACCTTGCTCTTGCTCTTGTCTTCAACTTCGGCTTGGAGAGCAATGCACTTCTTGGAGGGTGAGGCTTCCTCCATCTCCTTCTTCTTCAACTTGTACATGTCATTGGTGTTGATCTTTCCCAAGAGGCTTGCGGGTGTTATTCTTGACATGTCGGAGTTGATGAGCATGGTGACAAGGGTCTCATACTTCTCTGGTAGGGCTCTAAGCATCTTTTGGGCAACCTCAAGATCGGTGTAGTTTGCCCCAAGCCCCTTGAGATCATTCACAATGACATTGAGCCTCCCATACATGTCATTCACACTCTCATGAGGCAACATGGAGAATGTCTCATATTGGATCTTGAGGAAATGAAGCTTGGCATCCTTGTACTCACTTATACCCTCATGGATCTCCGCCAACTTGTTCCAAATCTCATATGCGGTCTCAAGGTTGCTCACTCTATCGAACTCCTCTTGGCTCAAAGAGTAGAACAAGGCATTCATGGGTTGGGCATTGAGTTGGAGGTTGCGGTGATCAATCTCCGTCAAGGGTGTGCCGGTGATAGCAAAGCCTACATCCACAATACTCCAAATATGGAAGCTCATAGCTTTGAGGTGAGTAGACATTTTAATTTTCCAAGTGGAGTAGTTTGTGCCATTAAACATGGGAGCCTTCCCTATATGGTTCACCTCGTTCGACATCTTCTCTCTAGGCGGTGAAGCCCAATCAAGAGAGACCAAGCTCTGATACCACTTGTAGGATCGAGATGTCGACTAGAGGGGGGGTGAATAGGCGATTTAAAACTAAATAACACCTAATCAAATATAACCTAAGTTGCTAGGCTTGGTGAGGGTGAACTCTAACTAAGCAACTAAGTTATGTTTTGCAAACCTAGGGTGATAGTGGCTCAATTATATCTCTAGGAAAGTAAATCATGCTCCTATGTCAATGTTTTGCAATCCTAGGGTGATATGATCTCAAGTATGTCTCTAGAAATGTAAATTGCACAAATGTAAAAGCGACAATCAAATGAGACAATGAGACAAGAGATTTTTCACCGAGGTTCGGAAACTCGCCGGTTTCCTACTCCCCGTTGAGGCGAGCCTAACTCCACCGCTCAACCACGAAGCCACCGCACGCCCCCTTCGTCAATGGGTGGGCAAGGCGAGAGCCGGCCCACGGAGAGGACTACCCAAGACTCGATCACTCGGGGTAGTTCTTCCTTCACTCCGAAGGTGGTGAACTCCAAACCACTCACAAACCGGCGCCGGGCCTCCTCCACAATCTTCTCGGAGAGGTCACCGGGCAACTCCTCCACAAGCCGTCTAGGAGGCGGCAACCTCCAAGAGTAACAAGCAACGACCCAGTGTGGAGATGATCAAGTGCCACACTAGCTCTACAATGGAAGCAAATGCACTTGACTCTTGGCTAAACAACCCTCTAACACACTAGATGGATGAACACAAAACTCAAGTGAGTGTGAGAGAGGTGCAAGGGGTGTATGCAATTGAATTGAGTGCCAAGAGAGCCCCCTTGCTGCTGGTGGGGGAGTATTTATACTCCCACCCACCAAAACTAGCCGTTGGGGGCGAAATCCCCCGACTTTGTGCTCTGCCGGTCTGACCGAAGGTATGTGGCCGGTCAGACCGTGCTACTCTGCAACGGCTAGAAAACTAGCCGTTGAAGTGCTGTCAGAGGGCCCCATCGGCCTGACCGGTCAGACCGACATGGGGTGGCCGGTCAGACCGGCCTCGGCTCGGTCAGACCGCCATCAGCTCGGTCTGACCGACTATGGCTCCGTCGGCTCTGTATCGGCCATCCCGAGCAGCATCATCTCGACCTCCAGGGGGCCGGTCTGACCGGGAAAGTGCCGCCGGTCAGACCGTCCTTATGCGCCGGTCAGACCGCCTGCTTGGGGCCGGTCATACCGGCCAGGGCACGCCGGTCAGACCGCCATTATGTGGCCGGTCTGACCGCCCCTGGTCAGGCCTAACCCAGTGAATTTGCAAGTGAATGTGTGTGATGAAAAAGAGAGCACAAATGAAAATGCAATGACCTAATGTGGCAATTAAAATCATCTCTTTGCTAGGTCATTACCCCTCTCAATAGTACGGCGAAACTAAAAATAAACTAGCAAATTTGATCGCCCTACACCTCGATCAATTCTAAATTATAGCGCTAGTTTTACCGTCTTCTTTGCCTTTGCTTTGCGCCGTCAATTTTAATCCATCGATAATTATCCATGCGCACATATGACGTGGACCTAACTTAAAATGTATAGCTCAAAGACAACGGTTAGTCCACAATTAGCGCTTGTCATTAATTACCAAAATTAACACTAGGGGCCTAGATGCTTCACCGTCTGCAATTTTGAATGCGCCTGGCCGCAAGACTTGTGTGATCGTGTAAGGTCCTTCCCATTTGGGTGAGAGCTTGTTTTGCCCTTCTTGGCTTTGAACCCGTCGTAGGACGTAGTCACCGATCGAAAGTATGCGTGCTCGGATGCGCTTCTCGTGGTAACGGTGGAGGGCCTGTTGGTAACCAGCTGCTCGGACGGCAACTCGTTCGCGATGTTCCTTGAGTAGATTCACATCGTCGTTTCTCAGCTCCTCCTGATCCTCGTCGGAATACCTCTGTACTCGTGTACTTTGATGTCGTAGCTCGCTGGGGAGCATGGCCTCGGAGCCGTACACGAGGAAGAAGAGTGTTTCCTTGTTAGACGTTGTCGGTGTGGTGCGTACGGCCCATAGTACTGATGAGAGTTCTTAGACCCATTTCTTGTCGTGTGACATGAGCCTGTCGTAGACACGGGTCTTGATACCTTGTAGTACTATGCCGTTTGCCCTCTTGACTTGTCCGTTGCTTTGAGGATGAGATACCAAGGCGAAACATATCTTGACTCCCAGTCCATTACAGTAATCCTGGAAATCGGCGCTGATGAATTGGGAGCAGTTGTCGGTGATGATGCGATGTGGTAGTCCGTATCTGCAAAATATCCCTTTGACGAATTTTATGGCGTTGTCGGCCTTAATTTCCCCCGTGTGTATCGCTTCGATCCATTTAGTGAATTTGTCGATTGCCACGAATAGGAACCTGTAGCTGCCCTGTCCTCGTGGGAATGGCCCGAGTATATCTAGCCCCCAGCACGAGAACGGCCAAGTGAGAGGGATAGTCTACAGCGCTTGTGCGGGTAGCTTTGTGTGTTTGCTGTGGAATTGACAGGCTTCACACCGCTGGACTATGTCGCATGCATCTTTGAGGGCGGTTGGCCAGAAAAACCCTTGTCGAAAAGCTTTCCCGACCAACGTCCGACTGGCGGCGTGTGACCCACAGATGCCTTCGTGTATATCAAGAAGGGTTGTCCTCGTTCTCCCATCCTAGCGACGAACTTGCTTAGTGCTGCCATGCATCCGGTTAGCTTTTGTACTTCCCTGAGTTTTGTGGGCGACTTCATGTTCTCGATTGCTTTGATCTTCTCGGGATTTGCTTCTATTCCTCTGCCAGAGACGAGGAAACCGAGCAGCTTGCCCGACGGTACTCCGAACGTGCACTTCTCTGGATTGAGCATGAGGCGATATCGTCGGAGGTTGTCGAACGTTTCCCGTAGATCGTCAATCAATGAGTCGCTTGCCTTAGTCTTGACAACGATGTCATCGACGTATGCCTCGACGTTGTTGCCGGGCTGGTCGCTAAGTGCTCCGTGGACCGTGCGCTGGAAAGTATTCCCTGCGGTTATCAGTCCGAATGGCATCTTAACATAGCAAAATACCCCAAACGGCGTGATGAATGTTGTCTTCTCTTCGTCCTCTTTCGCCATGCTGATTTGGTGGTAGCCCGAGTAAGTGTCGAGGAAGCTCAACAGCTCACAGCCGGCTGTTGAGTCCACCAGCTGATCGATTCGAGGAAGACGGAAGTGATCCTTGGGACACGCCTTGTTGAGGTCGGTGAAATTGATGCACATTCTCCATTTTCCGTTGGCCTTCCGCACCATGACTGGATTGGCTAGCCACTCTGGATGAAGTACCTCCCTGATGAAGCCAGCTTTGAGAAGTTTGTCGAGCTCTTCTCGTATGGCTTGTTTTCGGTCTGGTGCAAATCGTCGCAGTCTTTGCTTTACTGGCTTGGCATCGGGTTGCACCAAGAGTTTGTGCTCGATCACCTCCCTGGGGACCCCCGGCATGTCGGACGGCTGCCAAGCGAACACGTCGGCATTGTCGCGGAGGAAAGTGATGAGCGTGAACTCCTATTTCTCGCTTAGTGATGCCCCAATCTTGACGGTCTTGTCGGGGTTGGCACTAGAGAGTGGAACAATCTTGATGGCACCGTCTGGTTTCAGCGTCTTGTCTGTCTTGGCCACATTCTTGAGTTGCTCAGTTGTAGCGGGTGGGCTGGGTATGTGCTCGACCATGTCGAGGCTCCGCTTGTCACATTGCACCGCTAGCTTGGCGTTCCCTTGAATAGTGATTGTTCCTTTTGGTCCCGGCATCTTGAGTACTTGATACGCGTAGTGAGATGCGGCCATGAACTTCGCAAGTGCAGTTCTCCCGATGATGGCGTTATACGCTGTATCGAATTCAGCGACATCAAAGGTGATCTGCTCCGTTCGGAAGTTGTTCGCTTGGCCGAAAGTCACAGGCAACGTAATTTTGCCCAATGGTTTGGACGAGGATTGGGGAGTAATTCCATAGAAGGGTTGATCGGTGGGTGTCAACTCGCTTCGTGGGATTCCCATCGCGTCCAAGGTGCTGGCGAAGAGAAAGTTGATTGAGCTGCCACCGTTGATGAGAACCCGCGCGACCTTGATGTTCCGAATAGTGGGTTCGACCACGATCGGATAGCGTCCTAGGATGACGGCAGTCTTGGGATGGTCTTCTTCTGAAAATTCAATCTTCTGTTCGGACCACTTCATCTTGGGTGCAGCCCCCTGCCATGTCGAACAGACTGCACGTTCCACTTTCTTGTATTCTCGCTTTGAGGAGTACGCTGTGGAGCCTCTGAAAATGTGCAGGACGTGGAGGTCAGAGTCTGGATATGCTGAGTCCGATTCCTGAGCAGCCGCCTCCGCATCCTTCTCGATTACTCGTACTCGCTTGCCTTTTTCCAACGCCATGTGCTTCTCGAGCGACTTTTTGAAAACAAGGCAATCTTCCAAAGAATGTCTGTCCGTTTTGTGTATGGGGCACCATGCTCTCTTTGCGTCGCTACCTTGTGGGTCTGGGCGCTTGGGTGGGTTCGCGTATTCTGCTGCGAGAACTTCCGCTTGAGCTTTCCTTTTCCTACTCTTGCGATTTTTCTTCTTGCTTGACTCGGGTGCGTCTGTGACTGGTTTCTTTTCTCCCCTGGTCTTCGGCTCGTCGTTCTTGCGTCTCAGCGCATCGTCTACGTGGGCGCATCGCTCAACGATCTCGAATAATCTCCGAGTAGTTGTGATACGTCTTGTCGCCAACTCCTGGGTAGTATAACGATCTCGAACACCGGACTTGAAGGCGCGAATTACAGAAGCATCGGTGATTTCGGGGATTGTATTCCTGCACTCGTTGAAGCGCCGAACATATTCCCTCAAGGATTCACCCGAGTTCTGTGTCAACGCATGTAGGTCATCTTCTATCGCGTGGCGCTTGTAAGTTCCTTGGAAGTTGGCGACGAACTGCTGCCACAGGTCTGCCCACGAAGAAATCGAGTAGGGCGGGAGATGCATCAGCCATGAACGTGCAGAGCCTTTTAATGCGGTTGGCAGATAATTTGCCAACGCATTGTCGTCTGCTCCGGCAGCGTAGAGTACTGTGGAGTATACTTGAAGGAATTCTTCCGGGTCAGTACTCCCATCGTACTTCCCTATTACTCCGGGTCGGAATCTCTCAGGCCATCGGACATCACGCAGAAAACGACCGAAGGCTCTACACCCCGCGCTAGGGGCGGTGGGTTGTCGGCGATCGTGTGTCCTTCGTGGATGTCTGTCTGACGATGAGGATGAAGAAGGTGATGATGATGACGATGGATCGCTTGGTTCCGGTGTGGGATTACGAGGTCGTCGGTTGGGTTTTCGAGAATCCTGTCGTCACCCTCCGTTGCTATCCCGGCGCCGATCTCTGTCGTTTTCGTCATTATGGCAGTGCCCTCGACCGGTATCGCCCTGTATCCGCCTTTCGCGATTATCATGATCGTGGTGATTGTGGCGATTAGCGCGGTCTCGGTCTTCGTTCGAGCGGCCCTCTCGTTCTTCGTGATGTCGTGAAGAGACGCGATGTCAGGAGCGATTCCCGTCGTCTTGTGTGCGTCGTGTCTCTCGGCGGCCATTGAGATAGTCGTGGAGATCACTGGTACCATGAGGTGGAGGGGTAGCTTGATGGGGTGACTCCCGATGTTCGGGATTTTCGCCATCGACACCGTCAGTTGGTGGCTGTTTCGGGTGTTCTGCAGCAGCGGCCTCTTCGAACGCATTGCTGAGGTTGGTTACTGACTCCCGTAGTCGTTCTGTCCACTGTGCGAGGTTATCGTTTAGGACGGGATCGTAAGGGGTTTCCCTCAGTATTGCGTTGATGGTCCTGATGTGCTGGGCCGGTGTAGTCACTTGATTTTGCGCTTCCGCATTAGCATGTGCTGACGTGCTGGTCCCGTCGATAGCCAATACCTTGCGTGGCGTACTCGTTGGTGACGAGCCATAGTCCTCGAGTAGATGCAGGACTGATGGTTCGTGGGAACCGATGTTGATTTCGCCAACGAATCGATCTGAGATCAGCGTTTCTTGTTCCTTGCCTTCATCTCTAAGGGGTACGCCTGACTGCTGGACCTTAGGAGATGACGTCTTTGTGGCGCTGAGAAAGACCTTGCAGCTTGAGAGGTCGTGATTCTTTTTCTTGTGAATAGGACAGTAGACATCACGAGTTGGAGAAATACGCTGAATTCCACGCTCTTTGCAGGCACAAATTTCGGCGTGGACATTGAGAAAAACCCAGCAAGCTTGCAAAGTGTGTTTCCTGGTTTTGTGGATAGGACACCAGGACCTTGTCGCTTCGGAAGTTATTCTCGTCGGCTCGTGGTTCTTGTCGGAACGACAAGGTTTGGCCGCAGTAGAATTCTTCTCGAGCTTGGATGTAGTCGATGTTCCGTTCTCCGCTTCGGCGGGAGGATCCTTCGACATGGGATCGTCTTGGGCTATAGCCACTGCGTTCTCGTTTCTGGTCATTATCAGACCGGCTGAGATTGGCATCGTGGTGTAAACCGAGAAGACGATTTCGCCGACTTGAGTCCACATCAGCATTGTTGAAGCAGGGATTCCCTGGTTGAGGTTGATGTTGATGCTGTTGTCGATGGAGCTGGATGACGTAATAGTAGAACCTTGAGTACCAAGTCCCCCTACCTAGCACGTCACTGTTGACGGGTGATACCCGTAGACCGGATATAGAGGGTATTGGGGTATGTTGGTACAAGGATATACGTAGTACGACATCAAGCAAACAGAAAACGAAGATTATACTAGTTCAGGCCCCTTAATAGGTAATAGCCCTAATCCAGTTGATATGGGATTATATGATGGAAATCACAGGTTACAAAGGGAACAATGGAACTCAGTGAAAACCGTCGAGATCGTAATCGAGTTGGTTCGACTAGCTCTCCCGACGATTTGGCTCCTGCAGGCTCCGACTTCGTAGGCTGTGGTGATTGTGTTGGATCTGAGATTCGATGCCTTAGGTCCTCCCAGGGGGTCCTTTTTATATCGCAGGTCAGGCGGTTTCCAAGTCGAACTCGGAGAAATCGGACCCTACGCGATACGTTGACGACCCAGTCCTGTCCGAGTAGGACTCTTATTCTCTGCAAACTCCGTGAAGGATTTCCTTAGTGTATGCAGAGAATGTCCGTATATGCGCGGGCATGCCATATCGATATGTGACATATATCGAAGGGTAAAGGGTATCCCTAACCCGTGACCCTGACAACCACGATCTTAAAAACCGACTCAAATACTCTCTTTTTACGGCATCGCAAACCCACCACCGTTTACACGAAAGTTATTTTTTAACACCGCATTCTGTTGGTTGCACCCGGCGGGGAGGGGGGAAGTCTCCCTCTGTCTCGCGTTACGTACTTTCATGGCGTGCAGCGCCTGTGTGTAGCGCTGGCTAGCGCTACCGTGTGTGTGTATATATATATATATGTATATATATATGTATATGTATATATATATATATGTATATATATATGTATATGTATATACATATATATATACATATACATATATATATATATATATATGTATGTATATATATAGAAAATCATAAGTGCTACAGTTAGGAGGAGTCCGATCGTCTCAAGTTAGTATGCGGGTTTTTTTAAACAGAATCTTATATGATTCCTTATGTATTACCAAAAGTGAACGATCTTAAAAACAGACTCAAATACGGATATGTATTTCCAAAAGCAAATGAACTTAAAAACCAACTCATACACGGATGATGTACCAAAATACCAACAAAAACATCTTCATTTTTTATAATAGTAGAGATAGAGAAGAGATATAGATTAAAACCAAAACATAAAATTAAAACCGACTCAATCACGGATGACGAACTGCGGAAATATCTTCAATTTTTATAACCGACTCAAACACGAATGACGGACCGCGAAAACATCTTCAATTTTTATAATAGTAATAGATATACCACTTCATAAACATACAAGTTTAAATTTGGCTTCTACCCGTTGTAATAAAATATTATTACAAATCAAACTTTATAATTAGTATATGTATATTTACAATTAAATTTAATATTTTTGTTACTACATCTTGAAATTAAATTTGAACTGGCATGTTTATATATTGATATATTACGTATCAATCTATTTCTTATCAACTTTTTTAAAATTTTTTTATAATCATCTAGTCAACATGCAAATAAATAGGTGAACAACCATTCGACGGACTAGAATCCATCTCAATTATTTTTTATGAACACCACTGATGAAGATTTACAATAACGACATCTCCATGACCAGCGGAGCTGGTGTCCGAGGTTGACCACAGCTGCCTCCGCTATGAATTATTATCGATGTCGGTAGAAACTAGTTAATTAATTGCAGTCGTCAATACTCGACGATGCCGGTGGTGACATCACTAACCACCACAACAATGGTGGTGAGCGAACCCACACCCTCCCTCTCCTTGTCCTTGTCCTTGGTGGATGACTCCCGAGCTGTCTTTGTGACTTCCGTTGTATATTATATTGGTCTCTCTACGCTAGTGTAACTAAACAAGTACTATTTGTAGATGCCTTCTGACCGCACCTTCAACTACATCCCTTGACCATATCTTGAACCAACATTAATTTATGCATGTTGTTCATCCCGAAATAACCATTAGTAATCATCGCTGTGAAGATTTTTCATTCACGAAAAATATTACACTACTACATAAAATAGCTTCAGTGCCGAACCGTAACCCCTCATCAGCACTAAACTTTCAGCACTGATGAGGGGGAAGGGGGGAGGGGGTGAGGTCATCAGTGCCGGGTTATAGCTACAACCAACACAAATGATTTAGATACAAATTTAAAATTTGGGCTATGCAAAAATTAAAAAATATTTTTTTTCTAGTACTACTGCCATCCTTAGGTGTATATATTATAGTAAGACATAACCACTAGTTTCTATTTTTTTCAAGTCAAATATAATTCTTTCCATGATGAAGATTCAAACCAACAACCTCTCCTCCATATGTACCTATCTTTACCAACTCACCTACACATCAATCCAATCAACACATGGATATTTTTTTCTTTTGAGACATCCTAACCAAGATTTAAATAATAGGTTTGACAATTTAAAAGAATTCAACTGAAAAAAATTTCAAGTACAAAATCGTAGATCTCGTTGAGAGCTACAGTTTTCATATAAACTTTGTCGCAATTCAAGTTCGTCTAAAAAAAGTTAAGTTTATGTATCCGAAATAAATATTAATATAGTTAAAAGTCATCAGTGCCGGGTATTCTCAATACCTGGCACGGGTGCGCATCAGTGCTGTGCATCAGTGCTGTACTGATGTCTTTTCCTGCAAAAAATGTAGTCATCCTGCTTCAATTGGCAAGACCCAACACTGATGAGTTGCACATCAGTGCCAATTAGTGGTAAGACCCGACATTGATATATTGCCAAACAAGCAGTGCATGTTGGTGATAAGACCCAACATATATGACTCCTCATCAGGGAAAAATATATGGTGAAAACCACATAGGTAGTAGAAACTTGGAAACTATCGCTGGAATGAAAAATGGACGTCTGATATTCGGCATGTCATCACGAATAAAAATTATTCGTGATGACGTAACCGAATCTCAGACGTCCATTTTTCGATCCAACGGTAATTTTCAAGCTTCCACTACATATGTGGTTCCCACCACATATTTTTCCCTTCATCAGTGCGGGTGAAGGATATGCATAGCACAAGCTCATTTTCTTTTTACGGGAAACTATCATCAGTGCTGTTTTCTCGAACCAGCACTGATGATGGAGGAATTGATGTGCTGGTCTGTGGTTGTGTTAGTAACTGGTGCAATATGTATAAGAAAACGAAAGTGGCGGAACGAGGTCCTATATAAATTTATGGAGAATATGGACAAAATTAAAACATTGCAATTGAGCCTAGGCGTGGCTCCAAGCTGGCTCTGGCCGTGGAGGTATGAACCTGTACAAATTTTGCTTTACATGTTCAACGGAGTAGTTGTGAGAACGCAAAGTTCTTTCCTAGTGTGAACGAGAGTAGACTCACCATTATTTTAATTTGTATTTGTTCGCTTGTTTGCGTGCAAAATCTATATATCTACACGCAAAAGGACCGTACGAGCAACCATATTATGTTTCTTATAAAAGACAGAAATAAATAACGAAGCTCTTCACCAACCCGTAATAACGTACAGAGTAAAAATACTAGCGGTCTATACATATAAATATAACACGGACTTATTCTATAACATCTCCGATCAGATCCGACGCACTGACGCACACACATGCTCTAAACAAAGATTGTACACCAACTTTATAAATCGTAATTTAACCCAATAGCATCTTCGATCGAGCTGTCATCTGGAAAATCATTTTGTTTTGACAAGACCTCCGAGAGTCTTCAGCAAACATGAAATAACTTATTTTAATAATAAAAATAAATTACATCTTCGGTTTATGTCATAAGACACATCTCCATAATCCATAAGTTCGTTAAAAAAGAACATAAAGATAAAAATAAATTAAAATAAGAATAAAATGATGGGACAAATCCCTAGCTCTTCTTTATTATTGACTAGCGTTAAACCATATATTTTTTTTTCATTAGCAATTCTAATGAAACTACATCACCCATAATAAAATAAGATACTCTTGGCTACTGATTCTAAGACTACAGTACCATTGCGCATAGTATCTTGCTCCCCTATGGTAATATCGCAGATCAAAAGTGAATCAAATAGGAAAATATGAAGATAACCTGTACAGGATTGGAAAATTATTTACCATTAAACACTTTATCATTGCGATGATGCCAAATTGACTAACATACCACACTAGCACCAATTAGAATAATCTTTTTTATGGACTTAGATACCCCTCTAAGCCAATTGCCAAAATATTTTTGGCGTTACGGAGTGGAGAGATATTGAAGGGAAAAACAAACACCACTAAACAAATTGAGCAACATGACACTCAAAGAAAAGATGATCTCTTGTGCAGAAAGAATATTGTTTGTCCCCACCCCCACCCCCACACCCACCCCTTTTTTTTTTGTTAGGTTATCATTCGTTAAAATTACTTTCTTATGAAGAAACCATATAAAGATCTTTATTTTTAATAGAACCTTTAAGTCCTATAGAATTCTCTTTTGGGTTATAACATTAGAGTTCATTAGAGTTCATGATTGCGGTATACATAAAGTTGACTGAAAATTGGTCATTCTTGTGGAGGAACCATACAAAGCAGTACTTTTTTTTGTCTTTCATTTGATAGATTTATATTAGCTAACCTAAGGATCAAATCATTCCACTCGACTAGCTTTTTGGCCATTCATAAAAGAGAGATATTCAACAACGCAATGCTTATAACCTCTACCACAGTAGACTATTTCTTTCAAGTCACAATACTGACCTTTGAGAGCACGTGATCCCAACCACGTGTCTTCCCAAATTCTTATGTATGTCCCATTGCGACATAAGAAATTAGTCTTTCCCTTTCATTAAACCAGCCCAAACTGAGAAACACCTATCTTGCTGGAATACTAAAGAGATGTCCACCCTTTAAGTATTTATTGCACAAAAGGTCTTGACATACGCCTTCACCATTAACCAACTAGAAAAGCCATTTGCTTAAACAACTATTTGTGATATCAAGGTTATGGACACCTAGTCCACCTTGATTTTTTGGTCGGCATATGTTTTCCCACTTAGTCTATATTTTGTTTTCCGGTCATCGTTACTCCAAATATATGTGACCTAAAGTAATCCAATCTTTAAAGCACATCTCGTGAAATTTCAAAGAAGAATAACATAAACAGGGTAAGGGTCGAAAGATTGAACTGAGTTTAGAAGGACCATTCTCCCACTGTATGACATGTTTTTGTTCTTTCATGTGCCGAGTTTCCTCTCAAATCTATCTTCAACTCCTTTCCAATCAACATTCCGGATTACCGACAATGAATTGGAATATCAAAATATCTAGAAGGGGAGATCCAGAATTATAACCAAATAGTTGTCTATATATTTATCCTCCACTTCCTTGGCTTTTCCAAAGAAAAAAATCTCACTTTTATAAAAGTTTATTTTCAGCCATGAAAGTTCTTCGAATACATAGAGGAAATAATTAACCAAAGAGAGAATCTATTCTATGCCACTGAATTTGTTCGATTTTAACGATTTGCCATCGACATTGTTTTTTTTTATAATATACCGGCGACTTTACCAATTGTTCTATAATACGCTATTAGGTTGGGTCTTCTTTTCAAAAATACCCAAAATACCCTTATGGATTTTTATGTGATATATGAGAGAGAAAACCCATTTTTCAAGTTGCCATTGGGTTGGGTCTCCTTTTCCAAAATACACAAAATACCCTTATTGACATACAAGGTAACAATTGATTTATCTCATTAGAAGTTTAAAAAAATGAGAACTTTTAAGTGACCTCCTTACACAACATAGAAATTTGTACATAAGTTTTATGTTTTTTACATTTATATTTTTTTAAAAAATATAACTTATCTATTATATGCTATATAAAATACTTTTTTATTTTTGTTTTTAATATAAATCATCTTTCATACACTACATAAGATATTTTTGTGCTATTATCTCTTGTATAAGAAAATTCTCTCTCATATCACATAAAAATATTTTTTTCTAAAAACTAAGTATAGCAGAAAAGAACTTGAAATTCTTGTATACAAACTTCCATGTTGTGTAAGAAGGCAACATTAAAATTTTCATAGTTTTTTGAAACTTCTGATGAGATAAATCAATTGTTAATCTTATATGTCTTTAAGGGTATTTTGGATATTTTTTTAGTAGAATTCTCAGCCCAGTGACGTATTATATAACGATTAACAATTGATTTATCTCATCAGAACTCAAACAAACTCAGTGATATAGAACAGATTCTTTCTTAACGAAAACTGCTACTCCCTCCGGGCTGATAATACTTATCGTTTTAGACAAGGATGGTGGTCAAACTTTTGAATCTTTGATTATGAATCATTTTTAAAATATTTGTCTTTCAAATATGGTGATTACATGTATAGATTAGTCTTCAAAAGTACTTTAATAAAATCATATACTTGTTAACACTTTTATACATATTATAATAGAAAATAATGGTCAAAGTTGTTTTTTGGAGACCGTACCCTTGTCCAAAACGACAAGTATTATCAACCCGAAGGGAGTATATTATAATCTAGTTGCATTAAATTTAGATTGCACCACTGTATATTATCGTACTTAATCACCATATGCATACAAGTGGATCAATATAATTAATGACGTTTGAATCGATCGGTACATGGTCGAGAGAAGCATATACTCCACCTGTATAAATAGATGTTGGAATGGCTTCATATCAGATCACTGGCGCTATATACGTTTTCATATGCAAAGACAACTTCCTAATACTATCCAGTATCCACAGAATTTTTATAGCTGATACAGGCTGATTATCCGTTAACCTAAGCGCGGGGTTAATCCATCGTTCCCATACATGGCGCCACCTTCGCACTGCCACGCCACGAATGGCGGTGGTGCCCCACAGCACAATGGCGCCAACGCCGTTGATGCGCCGGTGACACGAAGCGCGCGACTGCTCGACGCCGAGGAGTTCCGGCGTCACGGTCACCTGGTTATCGACTTTATCGCCGACTACTATGCCGGCTTGGGGGAATACCCCGTGCACCCTAGTGTGAGCCCTGGCTTCCTTCGCCACCACCTCCCGTTGGAGCCGCCGCCCCGCCGGGAACCCGACGTGTTCGACGCGGCGCTGCAGGATGTCCGTAGCGTCATCCTGCCGGGGTTGACGCACTGGCAGAGCCCCCGCCACTTCGCGCACTTCCCGGCGTCGAGCAGCACCGTCGGTGCCCTCGGCGAGGCGCTCGCCGCCGGTATCAACGTCGTTCCTTTCACGTGGGCGTCCTCGCCGGCAGCCACCGAGCTTGAGATGGTTGTCGTGGACTGGCTCGGCAAGGCGCTTCACCTGCCAGAGAGCCTGCTGTTCGCCGGAGGCGGAGGCGGCACCATCCTCGGGACCACGTGCGAGGCGATCCTCAGCGCGCTCGTCGCCGCGAGGGACCGCAAGCTCGCGGTGATCGGAGAGGATAGGATCGGCGATCTCGTCGTCTACTGCTCGGACCAGACCCACTTCGCGTTCTGCAAGGCGGCGCGTATCGCCGGCATCCGGCGTGAGCATTGCCGCGAGATACCGACGTACCGCGACGACACGTTCGCGCTCTCGCCGACCGAGCTGCAGGCCGCCATGCAGCGCGACGTCGACGCCGGCCTGGTCCCCCTATTCCTGTGCGCCACGATCGGGACCACCCAGACGACCGCCGTAGACCCCGTCGGCGAGCTCTGCGCCGTCGCGGCGCCGCACGGCGCCTGGGTGCACGTCGACGCGGCATACGCAGGGTCGGCGCTGGTGTGCCCGGAGTTCCGCGGCGTGATCGCCGGCGTCGAGGCCGCGGACTCGTTCAGCATGAACGCCCACAAGTGGCTGCTGGCGAACAACGACTGCTGCGTGATGTGGGTGAGGACGCCGTCGGCGCTGGTGGCGGCGCTGGGCACGGAGCAGGAGTACATCCTCAAGGACGCTGCGGCGAAGGGCGTCGTCGACTATAAGGACTGGGGCATGACGCTGACGCGGCGGTTCCGCGCGCTCAAGGTGTGGCTCGTGCTCCGCTGCTACGGCGTGGAGGGCCTGCGCGAGCACGTCCGGTCCCACGTCCGCATGGCCGCCGCGTTCGAGGGCATGGTCAGAGCAGACGCAAGGTTCGAGGTGGTGACGCCGAGGCGATTCGCGCTGGTGTGCTTCCGGCTCCGGTCACCGAAGAACTACAGGTTCGCCGGGGGCGAGAAGTCGGCCAACGAGCTCAACAGGCGTCTCCTCGAGGAGGTGAACGCGGCCAGCTCGGGACCGTACATGAGCTCCGGTAAGGTCGGCGGCGTGTACATGCTCAGGTGCGCCGTCGGCAGCACGCTCACCGAGGAGCGCCACGTCCGGGAAGCGTGGAAGGTTGTCCAGGGTCGGGCTACATCCATCCTTCGTAAAATGGAGATTATTATGTAGTGTGTACTTGTCGTCGATAATTTGCTGAAGAAAATGTTGTGCTTATATTCACAAGATATGGGCGATAAAATAATCTTGCCGCGCCTAAGAAAAAGAAAAGAAAAAAGTGAACAGTGGGCCATAGTTCCATACGGGTATTTGTTGCGTGAAAATATATTTTCTGTACTCATTTGATAATTGCGCTTTGCAATTACTTTTCCCTTTTAATATTTCAAAATTGAAGTGTACTAAAATGTGCAAGCTAGGCCATCCCTTCCAGATTAATATTGTAATAATGAGAGTTTTATCATGTATGTATTGTGTATGAATGCTCCAGAAAGATGTATAATTTGTATCTGCATGCATTACCCGCTCGTAAATACAAGCTATTTTATTTATCCCATATATTTGGAGCGATCAATTTTTGTGTCCGTTAACACCACAGCAAGCGAACTAATTCCAGTAAAATTTCTATGTATTTTTTTAACGTACAAATGCTTCGTCTCGAACGTTAGACGCACGGAGAAAAATCAGACGCTCTACAAATGGCACTGTACACATAGCAACAACTACGACCCTCCACAAACAGCTAGCAGCGGCAGCGCACAGCACCCACGTGCCCACGTGAGGAGCAGCTAGGGTTCATGACGTGAGATGTCATATCAGTTTCAAATGATTTTTTCTTTTAAAATATGTATAGGATCCATAATCTGATTATACCATTGCATTCATTGCAATAAAATCTTTATAACAAGATCTTACATGATTATATTCCGATAAAAATATAATATATATGTTGCACGTAGTAAGGGCTTGGTATTGCAATCAACATTTTTCAATGTTGCTTGTACTCGAAACATTTCTAACAAACGATGAAAAAATTTTCCACAAATGATGAAACAACCTAAACATTTTTCGTTCACATTTTTTTATCAAGCGTAGAAACATCTAAAACATGTACTTACACAAGATGAAACGCCTAACGATATTTTGCAAATATCAGATGTTTGATCCACAATGCTCACACATCCAAAGGGATCGAACGCTCATGGATTATTCCCTACACTTTTTATCTAATCCTCCATTTGATAACACCACTGAATTCATTACATTAATTTTTTATTACAAGATCCCACATGAGTATATTCCGTTGACTTTTAATTTTCTTTTTTTTGCACCTTTTTAGTGTTGCACACTATACTATTTGGATATTTCAATAATTATTTTCTGATGTTTCACTATATCATTTGTTAATGTTGCATGTGATGTTCTTTTGGATGTTTCCGCAACTATTTTTTATGCTTAATGCGTGATTTATAAAATTTCAACATAATTATTTTATTTTACAAATGCATGGGATGTTTCATATTATTTATTTTTATGTTTCACTCGTTTGTAGTTAGTGTTCTGTTTAGTGGTTGTTGCATTTTCTCTGAATCTGAAACAATTCATGAGGTGAGATGAAACCATTTTTTTCCCATAAACACTAAAACAATTGTTGATTTTTGGAGAGAGAGAGAGACACACACATATACATATATATAATCAAAATATAATTATGTGAGATCTTGTTATATAGATTTAATTCAAAAATTCTCCCGCTCGGGCGTCCGATGCGGGCGCGCATGCATCCGGCGCCCACACCCGCGCATGCATCGCGCCGCCACCGCCCACACCCCACCACATGTCCCCACCATGTTGCGACAACATCCGGAATATAAACGAAAACGCCCTATTAAGGGGATCCATTTCATTTTTCGTTCCACCAACAATGTTTCCGCAAGTGTACTTGTAATGTTTCACTATATATGGATAAAATGTTATAGTGGATTTTTGATACTGTTTTAATAATTTCATCTTGATGACATGTGGTTTGTTGATGTACACGGGGTTTGAATCGTTTATTGCATACGTTGAACCAAATTGTTTCATCTAGCGATCTGACCGTGTTTTACTTTTTTTCAGAATTGAAGCATTTTTTCGCTATTTGCTGAAACATTGTTTTTATATAGGGTGAAACAACGCCCAATTTTTTGGAAACCATTGTTTTATGCGTTGTAGCAAAATATTTCATGAGGTGATTTAGTTGTGTTTCAGCTTTGATGAGGGAGTTAGGTCCCGATCTTCCGGTAGATATTGATAAACAGTCGATTTGGGCGGAGTCGCGACACAACTCAATCCGGCTTTTGAACGAACACGCTACTGAGCCCCGCAATCGCAGAACCACGTCTCCTCTGGTTATCAACCATGTCGAAACCCAGTTGACCTCGCCGAGAAGGCTAATCCCTGCATGTGAATCGAAGAACACAAGCAAGAACAAGATAGATTGCAACCAAATTGCCTATGAATGATTAAGCACTCGAATTTGGGGTTCCACAAACCGATCTAGCGGCGAAACTATTCTTGACAGAATAATTTAAACAAAACTCTACTCTAAACAATGATGGCTACTGATTAAGTATGATTAGGGACGTCCTAGGGTTACCCTAGGGCGCACACCCCGTTGGGCTAAGCCCACGACACAATTACAAGGCCCAAAACCCAAATCAGATTCGGACTGGATGAGATACGTGGCTTGTTTTGCATATTCCTGATAGCTCGGTAGAATTTTGACGTGGGACCAAAACCATCTAAAAGTAAACTCCATAAGCTATCCAATAAGAACTCATGGGCCCTGAAATTCCTTCTAGATCAGCGGCTAGGTTCGTTTGAAGTTGATGCTGTTAGAAGGCCCGAATCTAAATCCAAAACGTGTAGAACTTTATCTCTTGCCTTCTATAGACCAAAAGTGACGTGTGAGATGGAAGTGGACTTGGAGGAGGTCTTAGTTTGGTCCCCAATCAACTTCTTCAATCATCCATGCATTCCTTACGCTCGGTCTCTTTTCTTTCGCCCAAGCAAATACCTCTGCAAATGAAAACACACAAAACTCATTGTGTAGTAACGTTTGTTTAAATATATAACAAGTAAATCTAATATAGAACATATGCACATTTGGTTGATTAATACATAAGTTGGTCATGGTTATATCCGAGCTAGTTGTATCCTCATCAAGCTTTTTACAAGATTGAAACATTTCCGATCTATTCAGTGAAACATTTCCGATTTACATGGTGGAACAACGCCCGATTTGTAGGCCCCTCCGATTTAATTATGATGAATATATTGATGTAACTAAATAATAGATCAAATATATATTTTGAGAGAAAAAATATTTAAAATTTGATAAAAAAATTAGGTACGTACATGTAATATGAGAGAGAAAATGCAAGCAGTAGTACGGGTATGCAATAACATGGAGTACTGTAGTATGCAGTAGACAAGGGCAGATAGAAAAGCATGCAACGGCATTGGTATGCATGCCTGCAGGCTGCATGCGCAGGCGCGTGGCGGTGTGATGTCGGGCGTCCGATATTAGGGAAATTATCCGACGTTTGACGCGTAGCCACGTCCATTTTATTTATCCCCATATGTTTGGAGCGACCAATATTTGTGTCCGTTAACACCACAGCAAGCGAACTGATTCCAGTAAAATTTCTATGTATTTTTTTTTGAACGTACAAATGAGCACGAGTGAAGCAAAGAACCGGTCCATTTTAACTTGTTCTCCCTCCGGTTTTAACAGATGATGACATTGACTTTTTTAAAAAATAAAATGTATGAGGGTTATTCAATTTGTTTAGGTGTGTCATCACTCCACTTTGTAAATACACATTTGAATCACTAATGTGAGTTAAGTGAGTCATTTACTAATCAAATTGTCCACACGAGCGTACCTCCTACACATAACATGCCACATATGATTAAAAAATTGCATCTAGAAATGTATACGAAACTCTCTGAGTATTTTTTTTTGATTTCTCGCATCACTACCAATTGGTAATACGTGGAACCAAATCATTTCACTTTTGTTTGTTTTGACGAGTTCTAATGATGAGTCCTCTCTTGGTTCCTAGCATCTTTCATTTTTCACCATGTTTTTTGCAACTCAACTATATTGTTAGGTCTGCACATTTTCAGAAATATTTTTTCAATTATAGGTGGTATGCTCACATGTATAGTTAGATGAACACATGAGTCACTTATAGGTGGGATGCCATATGTTCTTTGTCACGCCCAGAAATTCACAAGTAATTACCGAACTAATTTGTGCATTAAGACACTCGTCCAGGAATCAGCCGAGATACACAAACTGACAATTTAATATACAGATTCATCAAAATAACTAAAGCGAATAAATACTTACATAAGAGGCACTTAGTCCTCACCACGAAGAAAACTGCAGCGGCAAAGAAAATCTAGCGAAACTTCAACTCCATTCCAACAGGCAGCTCAACTGGGATCTAAGCCAAAGGTCTTCTGCTTCTGGATCCTTTTTCTTTAACTGAGGTTTGATTGATTATTGCAGGGTGAGTACATGAAATACTCCGCAAGCCACACAACAAGTATACAAATGCACATGGATACCAATGGATGGCATAATATAGGGTTCATTTGCGAAAGCAGCATTTAGCAAATATTTAAGAGTAGTAAAATAGTAGAGTAATTAATCATTAATATTAATCAACACTGAACAGCACACCCATGCTACATAGGGCCAACCAACCCTGAATAACCAACCCTGGTCATACATATCAAACCTCCAAACCAGGAATTAGGCATTCCAAACCAGGAGTCAAATTAATTGTTGCATTATTATCATTAATGAGTAGTGTGGGACTAATCACGAAAAACATTGTTAGACCCGCCCATAACTGCGGGCACGGCTATTCGAATAGTTTTACTCTAGCCAGAGATGTACCACTGTACCTATAAGACACGATTCCACACATATTGCCATGCCCCAAAGTACCACCACGGCATTGCAAAGGGGAAAATCGTGACAATACCCTTCGCACAACACAACTCACTACAGTGCACCATTCCTGGATCATAATCACCCCTCAATAACTAGAGGCTTGGACTCCCAGCGACCCCCACGGACTTCTTGCCGCTTCACAGTCTAGCGTCCTGCAATGAACCGTGCTATACAAAAGATAAAGCCGTTGCCCATGTTGGCTTGTGGTTGGCACGGTTAATGTTTCACAACAGTAGCTCGCGAACCGGTCCTTAATTGTAATGAGCACGACCATCAAAACCATGTGCTCACAACCCACCATTAATCAGGTTTTTCTTATCAATTGATTATCATAACACGATTGACCATCATGTGCTACCATTAAATATAACCATAAGTGATAGTGAAACATGATTTATCCCATTAATGAGCTAATGTTTCTAAGCATGGCTAAGCAACTATGTTAAGCATCAAGCTGAACCAATCCAATATATCAGGTCCAAGCTAATCAAATTATAACCCATAGAAAAATAAAGTCATCTTCGGCCATAATTAAATGAGAAAGGCTCACCACCCAAGGACATTCGAAAATAATGCATAAGTTGAAATAAAACAATAGCTTTAAACAGGTTCAACATGCTCAAAGGGTTGTTTGGGATCTATGTGACTTACCTTGCAAACAAGCATCTCCAATGAACGAACGATCCTTCGAAACGACAATTAAAAAAATAAACCTAGAACGCAAAACGAGGAAAAACACTAATAAAAACCAAATGAACAGTACAGCTAAAGTTCATAAATGGGTAGAGCTTGGATTTATATAAATTATGAGACTTGAAATGGGAATTGAATGTAATAATGTAGCTTGCTGTCAGCACTAGAGCTAATCAGGCTTGGTGAAGCTGGGCTGAGGCTCACAAGGCATCAAAATTCTGATTTATGATTAACTCTTGTGGGATAAATGTGTCGTTCTTAGTATAAATTCTAGCGTGAAACTTTAATTCATGATAGTTATTACAGTATATTATTACAAATTCTAAATTTCCTGCTATTTATTTGGAAGTGCTTTCAAGTTCCATGCAGGGAGAACTGTTTACCCACAAACTCTCTTTAGGAAGCCTACAAAAGTACTCTAGATCAGAAGGTGTCTGTAGGTTGGGGAATTTTATCCCATCATCTATTCTCTCTTCGACAGCTCCAAGTCACTTGCTTATGATGATTGATAGAACTAAAATTTTGATTGCTGTTTCAGTTTAGAACTGGAATAGTTATTTTGTCCTGTCATAAAGTGCATCAATGGGTTTTACCTTCGAATTGACAGAAACCAGAGTACAAAATCATTCATTCATCTGTTGATCCAAGGTAACTTACTTACTTTAGTCATTGTGGGTAGAACTGTAGAAGTTTGTTGCTGGAAGTAGGGATGTTAGGCATGTTCAGATGTTATCAAGTTTTAGGTAATCACTAATAGAAAAATAACATTAGAAGTTAAGGAAAGAAGGTTGACCTTTTAAATTTATATCTGTATGGTGAAACTTAGAAGATAGTTTGGTTAGAAATTGTAAGCCTATTAGCGAAAGCGAGGTCGATTTAGTTCTAATGAGCTGGACCGTACGTCCAGCAGTTCAGCTTGATTTTCCACTTGACTCCGGAGGTGATGGAGCAGATGTCGTCTGTTTCACTCGGCACACCTTTTTGGTCTTGGGTGTGGTCGGTGGCTTCTTTGGAACCGGCTTTATAGGCTGTTTGGCCTGTGCACCAGGCTTCGCCGGTGTCTTCTTTGGACGGGGCCTGCTCATAAAAGCTTCCTTTTCCAGGAAGTTCTTCGTGAAAGCAATGAGGCTGTCTATCTTGGGTGGCTTCACCTCGACCTCTTGAATGTTTTGTGGGTTTGGCCCGTACATGATCTTGACCATGGAGCATTGCTCTGCCCATGGTCTGAACTCGAACTTCTCTTCCTTTCAATGGATGTTCCCGGCTCCAACATCAATGATGGCTTCGGCGGTGCTCAGGAATGGACGCCCCAGGGTGAGTGGCATCTCTCGCCCCACGAAGTCCACCGGGATGAAGAAATCCCAGATCATTGCTGGAACGTCCTCGGTGATTCCCGCTGGGTAGCAGTCTGAGGAGTCAGCCAGCTAGAGCCGCATCAGGGTTGGCACCAACATCATGTAGTTCAGTTTGTTGAATACGTCCTTAGGCATGATGCTAACACTGGCCACAAGGTCGCATAAGGCCTGGTCAAAGTGTTGTGTCCTGATTGAGCATGTGATCGTGGGACACCCCGGATCCTTCTTCTTCTCCGGGAGCCAGTGGGGTATAGCGTTGCTACACTCCTCGGTGACCTTGACCATCTTCGTGGTAGGCAGTGGTCTTTTGTTGTCCAAGATGTCCTTCAAGTAGCAAGCGTACATAGGTACTTGCATCGCGTCCATTAGTGGAATGTTGATATGGATCTTGTGGATGACATCAATGAAACGAGAAAATTGCTCATCCATGGAGGGTTTCCTTTGTCGTTGAGGGAATGGCAGAAGCATGGTGTTGCAGTATTCCTGTGGTGTGGTCTTGTCTGGCCGTGCTGCCTCCTCCACTTCAGCCGAGTTAGACGGCTTTGCCTGCTTACTAGCTTTCCTGGTTCCTGTAGGGTTAGGATATGGTGGATCACGAGTGGATTTTCCTCCCCTCGTGGTGATCGCCTTCACATTTTCTAAGGAAGGTTCCGGTTGCCCCGGAATCCTTCCAGATTCCTTAGCAGGATCTAGAGCACCTAGCTGCGCCAGCTGGGTTTTTAGCATTTTGTCGAAGCTCAGCAGGTTTTGAAATGCGGAAGCAAATCCTTCTAGCTTGACATTAATGTTTTCTAGGATCTTATCATTGGCAGCCAACTTTTTATTTAATGCGTCTGTGGTTTTAGCTTGCGCAAAGGCAAGATCCTTCAAGGAGGGCTGGTTATTAAAGTTACCATTAGTGTTGCTATTGTTGCCTCCTTGGTACAATGGGCAGGGCTGGTTCCACCCCTAGCCTCTTGGCGGACGATAACCATTGTTGTTGTTCCCCATGAACTTTGCCTCTCCATGGGTCTCGGGACAATCGTTCCCCAGTGACCCGTGCTCCCGTAGACCTCGCACGCGACATGCGAGACCAACAACTTTATGGTTCCTTTAGGCTTGCTTTTGTCTTGGTCGTCCAGCTTTTTCATCAAAAGGTCCAGCTTCGCGGCTAGCATCTCCATCTCCTTAACAGTGTGCATACCACATTGACGAGTCTGAAGTTGTTCTTCGCTCCAGCCCATATTAGAAACCATCTTCTCAGTGAGATCGACGGCCCCCTCGGACCATCTTGGAGAAGAAAGCTCCTCCAGCAGCAGCGTCCAGGTGATCCCTGGGAGAGGGGGTTAGTCCATTAGGTCTGCAGGATGAGCCAGTCATCCATCCCATGATACGGATAAGCGGCCACATACTCCTACAGTCGTTCCCATCCTTCAGAAATCGACTCATCCCTTGTCTGCTGGAAGCTTGAGATTCTTGCACGAAGGCATTTGTCTTGCCCATCAGGAAGAACTTAGAGAGGAATGTGGTTGAGCATTTGTCCCATGTGTTCACTGTCGCACGATTGGCGTAGAACCACTGCTTCGCTTTTCCCAGGAGGGAAAATGGAAACAGATGCAGCCTGATGGCGTTTGGGTTGACGTCTTTCATTGTATACATGTTGCAGATCTCGAGGAACTGTTGCAGGTGTGCACTAGCATCCTCCTCGGCTTGCCATAGAACAGGCTTGCCAGCGCCAGCGTTATTAGGATGGACTTCAAGTCGAAGTTGCCATCCCTAGGTTGACTTACGGTCCAATGGGCACGTTGTCAGCGGAGGGAGCATCAAACACTCGAAAGGTCTTCTCAGCCATTTTCTTGAAACTTGGTGACGTTGGTATGGCTGGTTTCTTGGCCGAAAGTGTCTTATGCGGAGGAACGACTCGCGGCATAATGCTCCGGAAGAAAGTTTCTAGATTGTCTTTGAAATTTTCTGAAAAGTTGAAACCAGTCATACACTATCCTGTTTTCACGACAAAAGTGGAAACGACCAAGGTTAGACTGCAAAGGACAGTGATTTATATAGAGGTAATATGTCACACCCGGAGTTTTCCCCTTTTCCGTAGTTTCTAAATCATTGCTAAATAGTCTATAGAAAATATTTTGTTAACAGGAAGAAAACCTAAATAACAATGTGTTTAATAATTGGAATTGTCAGGGGGAATTTTGTTTGAATTCTCTTTGCTTTAAAACACTAACAGGACGTTCAGAGAAACATTCAGCGCAGAGGAAGTACTAATGTTAATTTAATATGTCAGGAGTTGAATTAATAATTCTTTCCTCTCTTTACTTTGGTCGTGAACCGTTCCCGGTTCACACTCCCCGTTCATGGTACACTGTATCCGCCAACCCCGTTGCCACTGCGGTTTTGTTTTGTATGATGAGCCAATTCCTATTCTTTTTCCGGTCCCGTTTCCTTTTCCTTTCCCAAAACGGCACTGATTGGTTTTCCTTTCCTTTCCTATTTGGGTTCCCTCTCCTATCCGTATCCAAAACAATCTCCCCCTCTCTCAAGCCGAGTCCCCCTCTCTCTCTGCCCATACACGCCGCCCCTCCCTTCCCCTCGCGCGCGCCACCCCGGCCCCACCTAAACCTACACTAATTCCGCCTCCTCCTATTTAAGTCCTCATACCCCTCCGTTTTTTCTATCCTTCCTCTGCGCAAATCCCTAGCCATTGCCTGCGCCCTAGCCACCGTCGCTGCTAGCCGCCGCCAGCCGCCTCCTGCCTCCCGCCGTCGCCGTCGCCGGTGAGCCGCACCCCTCTCCTGCCGGTATGGTTCACCGTCGTGTTTTTTCCCTAGGGTTTAATCTAACCTAATTGTCGTCGTCGTCTCTGTGTGTTACTGCCGGATCATCATCGCCGCCTCCTCCTCTCCGATCGTCTTCGTTCGGTGAGGCCTCCGTACGTATTCACCCGGTTTAAGTTTTTAATTTCTTAATCATGTCGACATCGTAACCCTAGTCGCTTGCCGCCGGCCATGCTGCCGCTTGCCGTAGCCGTGCGCCGCCCGCTGCCGCCGCCACCACAGCCGTGTGCCACCTGCCGCCGCACTGCGTCGCTGCGTTGCCGTTGCTTGCCACGGCACCACCGCTGCCGTGCCCTAGTCAGCCGTGCAATGTCGAGTCGTGCCATGCTGATGCTGTGCCGCATTGCGATCGCATCCTTGCGAGCCACCGCTCGTTGCCAATTTAGCCGCCGTTATTCGGTAGCCGCTTTGCCGAGCCGCCGGTTGTGTACTGCCGCTTTGCCAAGTCATTACAATTCCTATAGTTGCTACTGCTAGCCGCTAATCGTTCGTTCACACGTAGTATAGCCGAAGTCCTGTTCGTTCTAAGCTGCTGGTTCCGTTAGCCGGTTCGGTTGACTGTTTGTATGGTCCTGTTTGATGTAGATGCCGAGGTTCCATTAGCTCAAGAGCAAGGCAAGTCATACATACAACATTGATTATGTGCACCTATTTTATAAAATCCCGTGCTTTCTATTAAATTGCACTATTCTAGAATGTCATGTGGGATGGATGCCTATCTTACTTAGCGTTTTGTTTACCTTATGATTGATTAGTTGATTGGTTTAGGAGTGCTTAGCCATGCTTAGATCAATTAGTTTACAATGGGATTCATTATAATTTAGTCCTTTATTATATGATGATGTACCACCATGGTTATGGTTTAATTAAACTAAAAGGGGTGCATGGTTTTGCTAGTCGTGCTCATGACGATTAAGGACCGGTTCTCGGGAATCCCTGGAAGATATAATCGTACTTATCATAGGCTAGCATGGGCTCCAGGCTAAATCTAGAATATAACTTAACCTAGTTGACATACCATGGCAACGGTATAGACGATGGTGCAGTTCGGACCTGGCTTTGGTCTCGGCTGTTTCCGGATTTACCTAGCCATGACAGGGGACTGCCCAACATGGCTAAAAAGGAGGGGGTGAAACCTGAGGTGGGTATATTAGGTTAGGTAGGGTTATATGAAGGGTTTTGTCACAATTTCCCCCTTTGCAGTATTGCGGTGGTACTTCGGGGCATGTTAACATGTATGGAATTGTGTCTTGTGGGTAAAGTTGTACACCTCTGATCAGCGTAAAACTATTCGAATAGCTGTGCCCACGGTTATTCGGCGGTCAACCAACTCACCATGATTAGTCTCATATTTAATAATATGATATAATGAACTGGTGTAGTTCAGGTGGTTTGGTTGGGCCTGTTGCAACGTGGTTTAGCATTGGGCAGTGATATTTAATATTGCTTAATTATATCTATTGTTTTACTGTATTCAAATTATGATTTATAAATGTTGCTTTTACTGCAAATATCCTATAGCCTATCCTTTGCAAATATCCTATAGCCTATCCTTTGTGAATATCTTGCAGCATACTTTCCCGTTGGTATGACTTGTTGAGTATGGCGGTTGGTAGTTAGTCTTAGGCGAATTGAGCTTGTTCCGGACGTTGAGGATGCATGTGGTTTTATGGACGATGCTAAGCTTTTGGTCGTGAAGATTAATTTTAGATTATTTGTTTATTTCCATTGCGTTTGTAAGAATTATTTATTATTTTTGTAAGACGTGGATATGTGTATCAATTTGTCGTTTGCGTACTCTGGCTGGTTCTAGACAGAGATTTTAATACACATTTTACTTGAAATTCTGGTAGCGAATTTCTGGGCGTGACATAATATATATAAGATTATTAGCTTATAGTAATCTCTTTATTAATCTCCCCCGGCAACGGTGACAGAAATGCTTGTTGATATTTCTAAACGGCATTACTAGAAATATGAATTCCCAGCAATGGCACAGAAATAGCCTTGGTATATTTATGGTTACAGAAGTAATCCGCAAGCGCACGGATATACCATTGTAGCTAGCATTTCACCCTGAAGTATTTCAATGTATCGTATTTATTTAATCCCAATGGAAGATTATGAAAAAGAGAACTCTGCTAATATCTTATATATATATATATATATATATATTTACACGCGGTAGCGCTACATGTCATCCATTAGTGCCAGATCTGCCTAGAATCCATGCATAGCACAGGGACGGCCAACCTCCAGCCGCAAGATGAGGGGAACGTCGCCGCCTACAAATGCCTCCTCCCAAGGCGGCTATGGCCAGGACACCACACCGGCGGCCGTCGCCCATGGCTAGACCATGGAAGCGACACCGCCCACAACGCCGTCGAACGCCTCCTCCCATGGCGGAGATGGCTTGAAAAGTACACCGGCACCCGTTGCCCATGGCTAGACCAGGGGAGCGACACCGCCCACAGCCATCTTAGGCTTCTCTCGTCGCCATCCTTCCTATCCGGTAGCCCTGTGTCTCCTCAACATCTTCTTCATCACCAGTGGCCGCGGCCATCAAGCCCTCGCTGGCAAGCGCGCGGTGAAGGGGTTGTCATCCTTTCTTCTGCTGGAGTCACGGTTGAGGCTGCCGTGCCATAGATCCGAAAAAATGGAGTAATTGACGGAGGAAGGAATGGTTGGATAGGATTTCCTACGGTATAAATACTCATATTTTAATCAAGTAAAAATATAACTGAATGTTCAAGAGGGTAGCTGCACATGGCGCGTGAGTAAAAATTTTACTACGCACCTTCCCGTGTCTCTCATCCAATAAGGTAGCGCTTTGTGTTTTCATTCGAGATTAAAAAATTACTGAACATCTTGATGTGGTGGGTGGAGGATGGAGGGGAGGGCTTAAGCTGAGACGCGCCAGTTAGGTATATGGCACGTATATAGGAAAATGATTCTATACACCTGGGAGTACGTACACCTGCTCTCATCCATCATCGATCAACAACCAGCCACGATATGCCTTGTTACCGGAACCACTCAACGGATCCATTCTGATTGGAGATAATTTCATTTCTGCCCTCACTTTTATGTCCAATATTGATTTTACCCTACTTTTTAGAGTTTTCATTTTTGCGTCCACTTTTTTGAACCGAACAATCTTGTTGCCCTTGTTTTGGATGGAGGAGTTAACGGTGTTAACTAATTGTCAAAAGGACATTTATACCATCTCCCATCTCTATTCATTAATTGTGTTTTTGCCCCCAATTTATGCATGACTTTGGAAATTTATTTTTGTGAATATGTTTAAAATTAAATGACAGATTTGGACATATTTGAATTTGGACAGATTTGGACGTTACAATTTGGACAGATTTTGAATTTGATTGAAATTTTGACGAAATTTCGGCAGCATTTTGACAGAAATTGAACACGGACAGCTTCCTCCAATGCCTCTCGGCGAGCAATACCCAGCCAGCTCCTTGTACAAGCAGAGCTCACCGTCGTACATGTCGGTGCTGGACGCCACCGTCGTACATGTCGTACATGTCAGAGTTCATGATGAACACCACGCGGCCGGTCTGGATCATCACGCCGACGAACGCCTGTCACGTCCAGGCCGCGGTGCTGTGTGGCCACCGGAACAGCGTCCGCCTCCGCATCCGCAGCGGCGGGCACGACTACGAGGGCCTCCCGTATAGGTCGGAGCGGCCGGAGACGTTCGCCGTGCTCAACCTCATAAACATCCGTGCCGTCCGCGTCGACGCGGCGTCCGCCACCGCGTGGGTGGACTCCAGTGCGATGCTCGGAGAGATGTACTACGCCATCGGGAAGGCCGGCAACCAGATCGCATTCCCGGCCAGCCTGTGCCCGACCGTCGGCGTCAGCGGCCACTTCAACGGCGGCAGGTTCGGCATGCTGCTCCACAAGTACGGCCTGGCCGCCGACAACGTCATTGACGCCGTCCTCGTCGATGCCAACGGCAGGCTTCTCAACAAGAACTCCATGGGCAGCGACGTCTTCTGAGCGCTCCGCGGCGGCACCGGCGAGAGCTTCGGGATCGTGCTCTCCCGCCTACCCTTCTCCCCACCACCTACCCCTCTCCCCGCCGCCTGGCCGCCGCTCGCCGCTGCCTATCCCTTTCCTGCTTGCCGGCGGGAGGAGCTGCGCCCTAGCCCGCTTGCCGTCGCCTGGTCGCCGAATCGAGAAGAATCGATTCTCTGCGAGAAAGAAGAGATGGGAAGTGTTAGATATTTCCCACAGGTACAAAGGTAAAACACAAATTCAAAAAAAATCTTTATTTCCTTTATTTCTTTATTTTTTACTGCCATAAATCCGGTCTCACTAACTTCCATCTAAACTAGGGGTAAACGCTTTTTTCGGTTAAAAAAGTGGGGGAAAAACAAAAAACCCTAAAAAGTAGGGGTAAAATCAATATTGGGTAGGAACGAAATTGTTCCGTTTTGATTTTTGTCGGGATAATTTTAATTAGCCCGCGCTAATCGGGAAATTCAGTAATAAACTCCGGAAGAGATCGCATAAATCCCTGACTGCTAGCCATCTTATTCGGATCGACCGGAGATCAATCGGCATCTCGGAGGGGCGGCACGATTCAGCGATGACGAGACGGCGGCGAGATCCATATGCCGCAGCTGCACAAGATCCACCTCATCGCTCGCTGGTGCGGCCTTTCGTGCAACGCGATGGCAACGGCGACGTGCCAAACGGCCACTGGCGGCCCCTGCCATCAGCGAGCACCTTCGACGGGCCCGGAGATAGCGGTCCAAACATGAGTGGCGTCACTCCTCAGAATCGAGGTTCCGAGGCAGCCACGCCGTACGTGCGCTGCTAGTCCCAGGGCCCTCAAGCGGAAGCGTTGTAGCTGGATCCAAGCGGCAACGGCGTCCTTCCAGCTACGAACCGAAGACCTGGATGTCTCGCGTCCAGGCGTCGAGAGACGGCCACATGTGTCAACCAAGGAAGCGACGCGACGGCGGATTATCCAAAGATGCTGCCATGCTGTGGCCTGTGGCTACGACCCCCAGATCTTCACAGTTGTGGCCTGTGTGTACTGCTTGATCTACTTACAGTCTTGTTACTATTACTCCTCTAATCTCTGTTACAACCATGCAGGTGCTCTGCCAAAAATTCGCCAGCGATCTGACGCATTATTTTTTACAGCCTTCCGGGAAAATAAAGTGTTGAGATTATAGGCATATAATGATTTAATCTATTCCATAAATAAATCATGATATTACAGATGAAAACTAGCATGAACGCATCATTAGATCTACACATGTAAACTACACAGTGTAATATGAACAGATCAAATATACGCAACATGTTGAACACGTACCGAGGTGACGGAAAGACCGGCTGCTTGGTCGAAACTTTTCGCAGGCGTCTACGAAGGCACGAAACACGCGAGCGAAGAGGAAGGCGAGCCGTCGCGAACGAACAGGGAGCAGACGCGCGAAGCGCTTCCCAAAAACCTTATTGCCGCCTTCTCCCGGTGCAGGACGTCGAAGGCAGAGGTTCCGGAGACCTGCTCTCCCGATCGCCGGTGCACGCCGGCGAGCGAGATGGAGTAGTCTACGAGCGACGGTGCAGTACAGAGTAGGAGGCAAACCCTAGATTGATTTCGCATGTGTTCCGTGAAGACGGCAGGTCGGTTTATATAGAGAAGGGTCGCTTGATCAGGGCGCCCGCACGATCTCTACTGCGCGTAACCGAACCGGATAAGTCGCGCGTAACTTATCCGGACTCCACGCCGTTTGCACGCACCAAATTTTTCGGAACGTTTCCAGCCCAGCCCAGGCGAGGCGAGGCGAGCGAGCGCGCGCATGTGTTTCCCCTCTTCTCTCCACCACACATGCTTCAAGTGGCTAGGAGGGCATCCTCCCTTTTAAGGAGATCCCCCTCTCCTAGAATAAGCAAGGTGGTACTAAACTCCACATGCATGCCATCCCATGAGGTGGGCTTTTGTGATTTTCCAAAGAATTAATCTTCGAGTGGGCTAAGCCCCATTCATTAATTCCAACATAAAGAACCGATCGACGTATGAGTTCCTTACTGGCGTAACAACAAAGATTACGTCCAGGGGTTACTTTAATTATATGGGTAGAGTGACACGGAGCAGAAAGTCTATAGAGGGGTTACTTTAATCATATGGGTAGAGTGACACAGAGCAGAAAGACTTAGATTCTCTCATTCAAATAATTCTAGACTAGACTAGTGTGGAGGAAGAAATAGAGAAACAATCATTCATATACTTCTAATATACCCTAAACCTTAGTTTACATTTCCTAATATAAAGTTGTACTGATCAATACCCTCTAACCGTTCCCTCCTAGTGCTTCGAGAGACCACCCCAGGTTGCCGAGTTTCTTACAACAACCTATCATCACCGTTCAACCGGGGCTAAATACAAAGGAGTACCTTTCCCAGGAATTTGTTTTAGGAATATATATACTAACATGGAGGAATACTCGTACTGAGCTGTCACTATCAGCGGCCCACCTCTACTGTCCCCGCAGCATATATGCCTAATTAATGATATTTAATAATCTAAGCACCATGCTTACATTATCAAATATTACTCTATATCCTCTAGAATAACATAGAGCAATCATTTGCATGAACATTAAACCTACACCATTGCACCTTTATGGTAAGCTAGTCATACAACTATATCGGCACAAATATAGAGTAAAACCAGTATCCAGACAAAGCAAAGTACCGAAGGTATATAAAGAAGAATATTCTATTAATTCCGAGAGTTTTACAAAGGAAGAAAGAAAACCTACTAGAGCCATACTGAAATTTTCCGAAGACTTGAGGACTCCGAGAACTATCCTATTCAACTCCACTTAGTACTAGAGCACTAACTAAACTTGAGAGAGAGATCAAAGCTTCTTGCTTGAGTGTGAGTTGAAGTAAAGAATGAGCACCCTTTATATAGCCTTCCAATGACCGTTATGGCATGGAATTGTCGGAAATGCCACGCAACCGTCATTGGGAGTGCATCTAGAGCGTCCATGAGGAGGGCCGAGCTGAGCCGGCGTTGCCAGGGCTCGGCTGGGTTGGCCCAGCAGGCCTCCAGATTTGGTCATGGGGCTGATAGGTGGGTCCTTATGGCGGTTGTGGCAGTTATGACGGTTTCCAAAACGGTTACACCTGACATGTGGGCTCCTCTATCCTTAAGCTTGCTTAGGAGTGAAGTTTTCCTTCATTTCTTCTTTATTTATGTGCTAATCTCTACAAACAAATAATACTCCAAATACATGTGGAAATATATTATTGTAAAACATATATGCATTGCAAGCAAAGCCAGTTCTCCTTTATTTTAGTTATATTGACAGTTGAAATTGGTCTATAACGACCGTCAACACGAATATTGGAGGCCGACTGATCCCAGTAGGGTTCGGCCAAACCCCTTTTTCAGCCGAACCATGGTGGCGCCCAATCGCCTCCAAATTTCAAACCTGCATCTCCCCGCTCGTGTTAACGGTAGAAACCCGGTCGTTTGTGAGATAGCTCCGTTAGATCGATCCAAACTCTATTAAATCTTTGAATTGTTCATCCTCCTCTCCATTCTCTCCTGCATTTTCAAAACAAAATCCCCCCTTGAAGACATTCCACGTCAAACACAATCACCATGGCTGGGAAATCTCTGATCCTATTTGTTGCCTCCACATCCAACACATATGATCTCAATGGGGAACCATCTCCGGCGAACCAAATCATTCTGGTGCACGATATACCACTGAAGAAGCTAGAGCGATCTATGTCGATCTGCTGGAGGTCATCCAAGTTGCCTCGCCGAACCACGGGGCGATTGGCGCCGCTGCGGGTTCGGCCGAACCGTAGCAGGCCCCGATCAGTCCCCCGTTCGGTCGAGCGACCCCTCTCGCCTCGTTGCAACACACCGACCAAAGCGTGGTGTGTTTCCCGTGCGTAGAGGCCTACAACGAGCGAATTGGGGCCATTAAAACTAGCGCTATGGCTTTTTCAAGATCAAGAGAAGATCACATCTCCCGTCGGCGAGCAATATGTGGGATCTCTGGAAACCAAGGCCGGAGATGTTGTTTTCCCCATATATGAAGCCCCCAATGCCACACCGGTCATGCCTCAAGAACGCTTTCGTGTTTTTGGTGTGAGGACGCCCGGTGGTGGCAATGGGAAGGGGCTCTACTGTTCCTTGACCCCTCAAGAGAAGGAAGGGGCAGTGGAGTCAGCGAACTCCTCACCTTTCAAGGTGAGGCGTCAATTGTCTCCACCACTTATTCGAGGGGTGGGTAGTAAATTTAAAGGAAGTGATTCCCCTTAACCCTCCGTAACGAAGCTCGCGAAGAAGATCAAGAAACTCCACAAGGAGAATGAAGAGCTTCGTATCCGTGATGCAGAACGCAGGGTAGAAATCGCTGATCTTAGGAACAAATTTAATGTGCTAAGTCACGGCTTATGCTCTAAGATCAAGCGTGCTTCTAAGGAGATGGGGAAGGAAGATCGTTACTATGCTAATTAAAGGCCTTCCCCTCTCATTTCAATAAGATAGGTGCTTTAGGTCCCGGATATGAAAAGACAAGATCAATATGTCAGCTAGCTTACTAATACGGCATTTCAATGTAATCTGCACCTATATTTTGATTTCAATAAAGTTTGCCACATTGGTGTTTTCCTCAATGGTTGCCTTTTATTTCTATTTTGTATTCAATAAAGTTCAGGTTCGAAAATAAGTGTGGGGGAGATGCTTCAGACTCCTGACGTTCAAACTCTAAAAAATCTGGATATCTCTGAACTCCTGACAATTGCTAAACTTCCATGAAAATTTCAGAGAGAATGACTGTCAGAGGGGTTCGGCCGAACCCATCCTGGCCCCACTCTCTCTCACTTTTGTCAGGTGCATAGGTGAGCACGTCCACGTCCTCATTCTCTCCCATATTTCATTAGTACACGAGCAGGTATTAACTGGAAAATTCAACTCAAGGTTTTTTTTTTTGACTGGAAGTACTACTAGGGGCTTTGTCCAGCAGTGTGATTTTCATTTATTAAGAAAGATATTTACAAAAAGTTACAAAAAGGAAAAAAACCAAAACCTATAAATTTTGTAACCATTCAGCTACAGATTGTTTGAGTGGGTCCTTCATTCTGCAGAGATGCAGAAGAACTTCATTTTCAAAAAGAGATTTCCAAGACTGGAAAGATGGCTGGATATTTCTTAAGATGAGGCCATTGCGTTACTTCCAGATGTGCCAGGCGGCCAAGAAAAAGATCTCCAGAACACCAGGATGAGTGAAACGCCAACTTACCGAAACTATCATTTGAAAAAATTCCAGTTGAGGACTCCAAGAGATTCCCGAAAATTGCCAACATCTGGTGCTAAAAGGACAAGTAAAGAAAAGATGCTGTCTTGTTTCCCTTTGATTGGTGCCACACATAACACAAGTTAGATTATCATCCTCTTTAGCTCAATGTCTCCTGTCCAACATGTCTCTCGTGTTGAGCCTATCCCAAAACAATAACCAGGCAAAAACATCGATTTTCATTACGCATTTAGTCTTCCACAACCAAACCAAGGGTCTAGGTACCTGGAGGGCAGCAAAATTGAAAAGTCCAAGAATCCCCTGTTCCTTGTTGTAGGTGGAGATGTGCAAGCTCATCCTCAAGCTGAAGGTACTCATTATAAGCCTGATTAGATAGTGGGAGCAGAAAAGAATCCTCCATTGGCCTTGCACACATAGTTTTCACTAAGTCATTCTTGTATAAGGCTGAGACATATAGGTGTTGATACTGTTGGCATTTGAATTGTTCATTCCAAAGATCACTCCAGAAAAGAGCTGTGGTACCAATCTTAATGGTGCATTTAGCAATGCCACTAAAAACATCTGCAAAAGCAACAATATCCTTCCTCAAAAAAAGCTTTTGCTTACCAAGTGTGGAACTTTAGTAGAAAGATAAGAGTTTGTCACAAGATTAACCCATGGTAGATCAGTTCCAAATGAAACTTTAACTAGATGTTTCATAAGCAGGGCAGCATTTTGAATTCTTAGATTGTCCACTCCCAATCCACCTTTTCTTTTGGTGAACAAACTTTCTCCCATGGGGCCAGGGACTTCCTGGTTGATCCAGGGTTATTTCCTCTCCAAAGATAGTTCTTCCTTGCAGTTAAAAGAGAAAATGATAAAATCTTAACTAATCAATTTTCCTAAGATTAATGTTGTACACATTTTATTCTTAACTATGCTTGTCACTTGTGAACAACTATTTATGTTACGGACCCTTATTCATCTAAGTAATTGTTATTTGAGAGATGGTTAAGATGAAGGAACTTCTTGTGATCCATGTCATGACACTTGGGGATTTGTTTTCAAAAATTAAAATTCTTTTGGTGCTTATTCCTCAAATGACTTCATCATTACCTATCAAGGCCATATACATATATATCAATGTTTAACCCTACATATGTGTATGACTACTTGTCATTATATTGAGCTTTGTCAAATTATTGTGACTCATGTTAGATGTTTCTTATACTCTCTTGATCAAGGTTGCTCATCCACCACATATATCTTCATGAAATAAGCTAAACTTCTACTCTGGAAGTTTGTGCTATTCATACACATTTCCACCATTATCTGAAAATAAATACTCCATTCCAATTATGCCTTCTTCTCCTAGAAAATCCTTTGCAAAAGAAAGAGAAAAGGAGGGAAAGGCATGGCTATGATAAAAATAATAAATTTTTGCTCTTTCCAATTTGAGCATCATTGAAAAAAAAGAAAAAGAGAGAAAAAAAAGAAATAGCCATGCCCTCTCCCTAGTTATAAAAGAAGGAAACTTGGAGAAGAAGGTATAAACAAAGGAGAAGCATTTTCTTTATTTATATCTTCTTTACACACAAAAATACCATACACATTCTGCACAACTGCACATTCTTGATCAGAGAGTATGATTGGCTATCTTCTTGAGTTCATATATTTGGCTTTGCAATATATATGATGCAGGTATGTCCCGAATTATACTTACGAAGCCCCACATATATAGCCTTTAGAATAGGGATAAAGTTCGGCAAGATATATGTCACGCCCCGAACTAGCCCCGAGCGGAACTAGCCCGTGACGCTCCAAATTAACCTGTTAATCGATACCAGTCCCAGGAAACAGTGCTAGTATCACAGGAAGACAGAATATCACAGCAATAGTAGTCTCTTTATTACAGAGTAGGGGTACAGTCATGTTGGGCTGCGGACAGATCCCGAGCTCACAACTGCATTACAAAAGGGAAAGCGGAAGCCAAGACTTGGACCATTCATCACAGGCACGACTTGGGAACTAGACCGAAACCCTAAAACTCATCGTAGCCGACTTGCTCCTGGAAGAACTCCTCATCAGCAGGATCCACTTCATCTTCTTCAGCAACGGGGAGGGGGGCGGATTATTTACATAGAGCAAGGGTGAGAACATGAGTACTCAGCAAGCCATGGGAATTTAAGTGTTTAATGCAGGCTTCAAAGGAAAGGTTGTGGTTTTTGCAATTGATTTTAGTTAAACTCCTTTTCGAAATAACTAAGTGAGTGCTTCTCAAACGACACGGATGAGACAGTGCGTCTCATCCGGTCGGAGTATGTGCAAGGTATCAGTCTTTGAATTGATCAAGGGTGGCACCCGGCCAACAGCTTTCAAACGACCACCCGGGCCTGGCTAATCCCATCAGCCGCAGATCTTTCCTAACATCGACCCCATTCCACAACAGCAATTTCACAAAGCAGTAGTCAAACAAAACTACGCTAGGAATCACCTCACATCCGCCATGACCGTGGGCACGGCTGTTCGAACAGTTTAATAACCTCTGCAGAGGGGGTACACTTTACCCACACGACATTACTAACCCAGATCACCCAGCCCGTGCAGAACGGCCACGTCTAGAGACCTTGAGGCTTTCATGACAAGGCATTTCGAAAGCCGACACAGTTTTACCATATGCCAACGAGAGGGGTCCCAAACCAACACCAGGTTAGGTCCCAGACCATACTGTGCCAGGAAGCCCGAGGGTTCTCCCCGACACCACCCCGTTGAATCCACATGTCTCTTGGCATCATGGTTTCTCCGATTAGCTAATTACTCAGCTAGGGGTGTCCCATTTCACCCATGTGGTCGCACTTGTCTTATGTTCGGATGAAATTCCAAGGGAAACGGTCCTTAAGTGCAAGAGCGGGTAACCGTACTTCCGGTACGTTCCCCGGTATGCGGTTTTGGAAATTCATTTAGTTCGCAAGCACTGACCCAAGTGTCGGGTTTTCCAAGTCTTTTGTAAAACCCCAAGTTTTACCCATCGTTGGATATTTTAAATTTGAGGGGATGTGTTCCGATGCGCGTACCTGAAGGCCCGTGCATCGAAGCACAACAGTTGACAAAGGAGGTTTAAGTGTTCAATAATTCACGGAGGGTAATTGCAGCAATTTAGGATAGGGGGCCGGCAGGCTATCTCGCAAGCCGCGGCTGATTTACTGGTGTTAATCCTATTCATGCAATTTTTGCGGAAAAGAAATACTTAGATTTAAATTATGGGTACAAGATGATCAAAGGTGACTTGCCTTGCTCGAAATCTTGAGCTTGATCCTCGAAATCCTTGCACTGTGGGTCTTCGGGCTCCGAAACTACACACGAAACGGGACGACTCAACAAACGGCGAAAATAAAGCCCTATTATTGACCTCTAAGCGTGCCATTATATAGATCTCGAGGTTTGAGAATTTTTGGAACTTGAACGGAGTCAAACGGATGTACGTATGAGAAGATATTGAATTTCTAAGATTATTGGATTTTTGGTCTAAAGGAAAATGGATTCATTTAAACCCTTTTGAAAAAGAAAAGAAAGAGGGAGGGGGAATGGACTTCCCTCAGGCGGCTAGGGCGCGGCCCAGGAGAAGGGGCGGCTCGGCCGAGCTAAATGGGCCGGCCGACTCGAGGAGGCGGCCCAAGGGGGGCGCGGGGAGAGGGAGGGGGAGGGGAGAGCCGGTGGGCCGGGTCCTCCTCGCGTGGTCCCGAGTGGGACCCGCTTGTCAGTGGCTCGGCTCACCGTGAGCGGGGTGCACGTGGGGCGCGCTAGGGTTTGGGGGGAGGCGCGGTGCACGCGTGGCTCGCAGTGGCCGCGGATGCGGCGGGCCCACGCGCAGCTTCACGGCTCGCGATGGACCACGAGCGGCGGGCCGGGGTCGGCTTGACCCGGTCCGACCGCGCTGGCGCCTTCGTGGCAGCCACGTGGGCCGGCGAGAGGAAGAAGAAGACGTCGGCCGCGAATGGACGGCGGACGGCGGGGCGAACCACGGCGACGCAGGCGGGGGCGAGTACACCGGGAGGTAGCACGGGACGAGAGGAGACGAGCCAACAGCTCGGATTCGCCGGGGGGAGTTCGACGTCGGCAGATTGCGGCGGCGGCAACCGGCGGCGAGAGAAGGGGGAAACAATGGCGAAACGACGAGGGTTCGATTCAAGGGAGCTAGAGCATCTAGGGGTCCTCGGGAATCCATTCCTTGCGCCGGATTGATCGGAAACGCTACGAGAGAGGCCGGCGACGAGCGGCTTCTACCGAACTCGGGCGGCGATGGCGGCGAGCACACGGCGAGCAGCGACGGTTGTCGGGGCTGCGCCAGCTAGCTATGGGGGGTCCACTCATGCTATTACTCGAATCTAAGGGGAGGAGATGGAGCGAGGAGGGAGAACGGAGGAAAGCACTACCATGCGGGGTGAAGGGGCGCAGTGACGATGGCCGACGGCGCGGGGCGTGATCGCTCCAGCCTCGGGCCGGGGAAGAGGAGGAAGACGAGCGCCCGGAGTCCACGTCACGCGTCCACGAACGCGCCGGCTCCTCCGGCACGCTCAGCAACGGACGGCGATGGCGAAACAGGGCATGGGAGTGGCGGCAATGGCGTGGCGGCTTGGAGCTAAACAGGGGGGAGATTGGTTTGGGGAGGGGCTCAGGTTTATAGGGCGGCAATGTCGGTTCGGAAACCGACCTTGGGAAGTACTAGGGTGCGAGGGAGCTTCGAGGGGAAAGGACGGGGCTCACGGGCGCGGGGTCAAACACGGGCGACGAGCTGGTGCGGCTGCTCCTCTGCGTCCATGGCGCGGGAACCGAACAGAGGAAGCAGAGGCCGGGCCAAGAAGGGAAAAGGGGAAACGGAGGGGGAGAAAAAGAGCTCGGGCCATGCCGATTTTGGGAGGGAGAGGGATGGGAGCGGGAGGCGCTGGCTTCGGGGTTTGGACGGACGCGGGTGGCGCGGCTCGGGCACGTGCGCTGGGCTCGCGAGGCCGAGCGGCTGCGTGGCCACAGGCGCGGCAGAGCTGTGGGGCGCAGGCGCGGCACGGGCGGCAGCGCGGCTGACGACGGCGGCGACCGCGCGGGCGCGCGCGTGGCAAGCAACGGCGCGCGGGGGTTGAACTCGCAGGCTGTAACGCTCCGATTTTCATTCGGGATTAAAAATCAATTAATAATGCATTTCTAGAAATTATATTAAAAGTTAAAGCAATTTAATCAAGTGAAAGATTGGGGAAATTAAAAGGTTTCCTTTAAAAATCATTGGCCGAGAATATTTTGTAATATTCTTTGTGCCCTAAATATTCTCTGAAATTTTCCCGTGAATTTTCGGAGCTCAAGAAATAATTTTAAAAGAACAAAGTTCATTTAATCAGTTAAAATAAAAAGAAAACCAAATAAATTTCCCCTCCTTCACTTTGGGCCGCTTTCGGCCCAAAGCTCTCCTTCCCTCCTTGCGGCCCGTCCCCACCCCTCTTCCTTCCTTCCTCCTTGGGCCATCGGCCCGTCTTCCTTCCCCCCGCGCAAAGTCTGCATTGCCTCTCTCCTCATCCCTCCTCTCCCTGAGCCGCCGACAGGTGGGGCCCACCTGTCGGGGTCATCCCTAACCTCAGGCCGGCAACTGTCGTTGCCGCCATGGCCGCCGAAAACAGCCCACGTCGCCGCCATTCCCGGCTTCCTCAAGCCCTCTCTTGCCTGGGACCGGAAGCCACCCCTCTCCTCCACCTCCTCCCCCTTTGTCCCCAAAAACCGGCACCGGTTTGGCCCCTCACGATCCCACGATGCCTCGCCACTTCGCTGGCCGTTGCCGCCCTACTCGGCCACGGTTCCCCCTCCCCGAGTGTATATAAACGATCCCCGTGCCATCCTCTCTCGTTTCCCCTCCTTACCCGGGCTCGTCGCGCCTTCCCCCGCTCTCTCGACGCCGCCCCCATCTCCGCAGCTCTCCGGTGAGCTCCAGCCGCCTCTAGCCGCCACTCTCACCGTCACCGCGCTACGCCGTCACCACCACCGGCTTCACCACTCCACACCACACCCCGGCCTCCACCTGTCCTCCTCAAATCGCTGCCGAAACCCCGCCGCCACCTCCAACCCGAACCGCCACCATAGCAGCCACCTCTAGCCGCCTGTCACCGCCGCTCCAATCGTCGCCTCGGCTCGCCGTTGGTGCCATTGGCTTCGCTGTCGCAAGAGCAAGGCCGGCTGCCACTTTGTTTGCCCATTCCACCGCTGCAACCACCCTCCCACCGTGCATCCCGAGCTCCACCACCGTCTGCCGCCTCCGGCCGCCGTTTGGCATCATTCCCGGCCGCCTCACACTGCACCACCGCCTCCGTCGCGTCCCCCTCATCCTATCGCACATCGGCCACCACTCCTATTCACCGGAAACCCGTCGGAACCGGGTTCCCCTCCATGCTCTGGTCCTCCCGCATCCCGTCCACCGCTCATCGTCGTTCCCTGGTCGCTTGCCATCGCCGTCCGCTGTCGCCTCCTTCCGCGCTGACCGAGCCCCCTTGGTAAGCACCCCGGTTTCCTCCTTCTTTCCCTCATTGCGCTGCACGCTGCAGCTTAGCCTCGTCCGCCACCACTTCCGTGCGTGCGTCGTCGCCTTGCGCCGCCGTGGTGGCCTAGGGCCCGGCGCGTCGCCGTCGCGCTTCCGTGTGCTCAGCCGGCCGGCTTGCCGCCGTCCCGCTCGCCCGTGCCGCCCGACCCCCTGGTCGCGCCGCTCCCTCGCGTGAGCCACCGCCGCCGCCAGCGTGCGCCGCTGTTCCCCGCGCCGTCGCTGGCCGTCGCCGCCGGTGGCCGCGCCGCCGCACGTCGTCGCTCGGCCGGGCCGGCCTGAACCGCGCCCGTGCCCCAGCGCGCCGCTGCGTGGCCGCCCGATCGGCTTGGGCTGATCCGGGCCATCGGCTCCCGTGGACCGGCGGTGGACCGCCTCGGTGGTTCACCGCCGCCGCCCGCGTGCACCGCTGTTCCCCGCGCCGTCGCCGGCCGTCGCCGCCGGTGGCCGCGCCGCCGCACGTCGTCGCTCGGCCGGGCCAGCCTGAACCGCGCCCGTGCCCCAGCGCGCCGCCGCGTGGCCGCCCGATCTGCATGGGCTGATCCGGGCCGTCGGTTCCCGTGGACCGGCGGTGGACCGCCTCGGTGGTTCCGGTCCACGGTGGACCGGCGCCCTTGTGCCGCTGACCGGTGGGGCCCGCTTGCCGGCGCTGCCCCTCCCCCTTGATGACGTCAGCAACCCCTTTTCCTTTGGAAAAATAATTAATAATTGCGTCATAAATCGTATTTAATTCTAGAAATTCATTTAAATGGCTCAAAACTTCTAAAATTCATATCTAATTCATTTGAACTTCAAATTGGGCCATTCAACTTGCAAAATTCATCTAAAATTGATCTCTACATGTTTGTTTACTTTTTATGCACTGTTTCCTTGGTTTTTATTAGAGTTTTTCCTCGTTTTGCGCGCCAGTGTGTAGAATCCGTCGTTTTGGAAGTCCGCGGTTGCGAGGAAAAGAGTTCGGAAGATTGTTTGAAGAAGCAAGGCAAGTCACACATTCCGCTTGAGCATATTGAGCCTACTTTACAAATGTTTTACTGTTTGCAAATAAATATGCATGTTTTGCTAATTACATGGAATCAGGGTATACCTATCTGCTAGCTTGTGCCATGTTTACTTGATATCCATCCTTTGTCAACCTTGGGTGATAAATCGACTAGCTCGTGTTACTTATGTGGCCTTGCTAGAACTTTATGCTTAGCCATGCTTAATTACCACTAGCTCAGTTGATGGGATAATTGCAGTATTAGACCTCTTAGTATCATGATGAGCTGCGTGCTCGAGACATCCGACCATGTTTCATTGGTCGTAATTATCCAACTAAATTTGCGACTGAATGGTGGGCTGTGGGTGCATGGTTTTGCTGGTCGCACCCATGGCAATTAAGGACCGGTTCGCGGGAAACCCTGGAAGACATACAACGCTTGCCACAAGCGAGAATGGGTAACTGCCTGACTTGAAGTATAGCTTTCCGATGGCTGACGCATCCAGGCAAGGGTGAGCGTGATGGAGTTCGGATGGGCCCGGCGACGGCCTATGCGGCTTTCTGATTCGCCTAGGCACGAGAGGGGACTACCCGCTGCCTGCTGGGGGTGGGGGTGAAACCTGAGGTGTGGTGTGTTTGGTCAGAGGGGATTATATGAAGGGTCTTGTCACAATCACTCGACATGGTGACATCTCCGGCCAGGCGCGATGACATGCCGGTGGATTGTGTCTTGTGGGTAAAGTTGTGCACCTCTGGCCAGAGTAAAACTATTCGAATAGCTATGCCCGCGGTTATGGGCGATCGACCAGATTCACTGTGATTAGTCTCACCCTTAATAAATCGACCCAATGCACTATAGTTCAGGTGGGTTGGTTGGGCCTGTTCAACGTGGTGTAGCGTTGATCAGTGGAGATTTAATATTACCTTAATTACTCAACAGTTTTACTGTTTTGCTCAATAAAATGTTTTACAACTGCCTTTATGCAAATAGCCACAAACCTCCCTTTGTCTCCCGTTGCACGTCTGCATCATTGGTGTGGCTTGCTGAGTACGGTGGTTGTACTCAGCCTTGCTATTATTTCCCCTTTCAGAAGTGTAGTGCTTCTGAGCTGAAGACGAACTTCGAAGACCAAGGCTCAGACCCAGTTGAGTTTTGCCCGTGGAGTGGAGCTGAAGCCCCGCTAGGATCGCCTTTTCCGCTGCTGCTGTTTTCTTTTCGGTGTGAGGACTAAGTGCCTCTTCTGTAAGTATTTACGCTGTATTTACGTTTGGATCTGTTTATTACTTGTCGTTTTGTGTACCCTGGCTGGTCCTGGACAGGGATTTAATGCACAAAATAGTCTGGAAATTTGGGCTAAATTTCTGGGCATGACACAGGCGGGGGGCTCGCCGGGGAGAGAAGCGGAGAGAGGGAGAGCGAGAGAATGAGGGAGAGAGGGATGGCACGGTTCGGCTCACGCGCACGCACGCGCGCGTGCGGTGCACGAGCAGAGCGAGGGAGGGGAGGGCTGAGGGGGAGAGAGCGGGTCGGGAGAGAGAGAGAGATGGGCCGAGGAAAGAGAATTGGCCCACCAAACCTGAGGTAGGCAAAATAGACTTTTGCAGATGAATTGATTTGGGAGATTTTGAGATTTGGAATTTGAATTTGACGATAGATCGGGGATTCGAGATCCAGAATGGCACGGAGACTTGACAACACACAAAGAAACAAATTTCGCAAATAGGGTTTTTTAGATTTAATTTTCCCGCTAGGCGCCACGACGGAACCGGCGCTACAATATGCCTTGGTGAGGATCCACATAAGTTGCAAAACACTTAAGTGATTTGAGAGTAAGTCATTATGAGGACTATAGCATGTTCTGCAAAAATGTATAAAAACCTTAAGAGTTTGACAAAGAAAACAAGTAGGACCGGATTCAAGACCGTTCCATTTATCAATTGCCCAAGATGGTAAGCTAGCCACTATTGAAGTTCACTGGTACGAGAATGGTTTTGAATAATTTACGTGCTTGAATTATATCTTGGAGAATTTTATTGTACAGTGTCATCTTAACCTTTACCCAGGGACAAGTAAACAGCTAACTGTGGGGGGTTTGTTGGCGGATGTTAAATGCTAATTTTATGCCGCCAATACCTGCATAAACATAGCTAATGAAAACATCCAACATAGTGATAGGACTTAAATCAAACATATTCTACGAGTGTTTGTGTATATTTAGATGTAGGTAACAAACCACCAAAGTTGAGAGGAAATCTAGACTAAAGTGAAGGAGAATTTCATCCATACATGTGTTGGGCTATAAAACTCCGTTTTTACATCAAAAAATGGGCCAACTCTCGAAGAAATAGATAAGGCAGATTGAGAAGGAGCAACAGGCTAGTTTCTGGGCCTGGCCAGACCAGGGTTCGGCCGAACCCCAATCTCAGTCTTTCAGGCTGAGGTTTGACATGTACGCTCCAGATGCTCTCCCGATGGCGGTTGAGGGGCACTTCAGACATTTCGCGTTCTCCAACCATCATTACCTACTTATATAAGGACATCATCTTCTCACTTCACTCACACACTCTAAGCTTGAGCTGTATTATAAGAGGCTCTATTGTACTTTACTGTATACTACAATTAGGGAGAGAGTAAAGTAGAAGAAGTCGGAGGAATTTCGGAGTTGCCGGTAATCCTTTTCTTTTTTCTTTTACCCTATTAATTGCTCTATTTTAATAGAATTATCATTCTGAGTAATTAAGATTTGCTCAGTGAGAATCTCTTAGTTCCAAATTAGCGTGCAGGATCATTGATCACTATAATCCAGTAAAATATAGTGGTTGCTTAAGTGTTTAGCTAGCACTAAAGTAGTTATTAATTGCGTAGACGTGGTGTATGGGTAGTTAATTTCCGGTGATTGCTCTGTATCCACGGTAGGTTTGAGGTGGGTGTAGAGGTGGTGACAGCCCTTAGTTACACTAAAGTCCTCCCTGTCCAGGGACACAGTAGAGCGACATCCTGCAGCAGCAGGCTGGCCAGTGCCTGAAGTATCGCGTTAGGATTAAACTGAGCATTTCGTAAACACTGTTTCTCACTAGTAAATCCTCCCTACCCTTTGCCCACAATTGCTTCGTGTCCTTGGATGAATCAGACGAAGAGCTAAGCACACACGTTCCCTGTGGAAATCGATACCTTGGAATACTCCCGGGTGAAGTGCTACATCGGTATTTTCTATGCGCTTGCGGATTTTATCTGTGAGGTTAAAAAATACCAACACCTATCACTAAATTTAGCATTGTGTTTGTTTTGTTTGCACAACCAAGAACGACAACCATGGACTAGCTTGGGGGTCGCGGAGGTCTGATATGGTGGCGATGCTACTCCTCTCGACTGGCACCATGGCTTCCAAAACCTCCTCCTCCCCTCTTGAAAACAAATTAACCAACGAATCCACCCATCCAACCAGATCTCAAATTGATGACACGAAACAATGAAACAACCAGACCAATAACCTATTATCGGTGAAGAAGATCACACGAAACAACAAGTCCAGAATGCCACTAGGGGCGGTGGCAATGGCAGAAGAGGGAGGCAGAGGAGGTGGTGGTAGCAGTGTCAAACGAAGTAGGCAGAGGAGCCGATAGAACCATGTTGGCACTTTGCAGGTGCAGATTCAACGTGGGACCCATGGATACCCCCTGAGTCCCCCTTTCAATTTTTTCACTATGGATGATGAGGTAGGGTGTTGATGGTCTCTGGATGGCTGGAGGTCGAAGAAACAGCATATTGGGCCAATGATCCGCGTAATTGCGCCAGCGATCAGAATTGAGCCAGGCAGCCAAGGGCATCAAAATTGCCTATTTCCTATTGGGCTTTGCACTCACTCACACAGGCCCACATGGCCACATATAACTCTCTATGCTCCAGCCCGACCCCCAATCCCCATCCCCAATGGCAAACAATTTTCAAATCCAATCAATTGAGGCAGTTCATGAAGGCAGGCAGTGAGCAGCGCCGACAAGCTGACGGAGCGCGGACTGCGTGTGACGGCGAGCGGCGGCCTGGCTGGCGGCACTGCAGCACACGGCGCCAGCGAGCTACGGCGTGTCGGCACAAGACCGTGAGCGGCACTGCGGCAGCCGGTAGCCGGGCCGCGGAGCGTCGGAGCACGCGACGACGCGAGCAGCAGGCTGACAGCGGCACGACGCCACGAGAGCGCGCGAGCGGGACAGCAGGAGGAGCATTGCAGCAGGCCGGCGGCGCCACAGAAGCGAGCAGCAGCCGCCAGCCTGCTGGCTGGCGGCGGCGCGGGAGCGAGCAGGGAGCAGAATGTCAAATAAAACTTTGTTCAACTATTATTCAGGTGGCTGCAGCAGTACAACTACTGCAGGGCATGATGAGATTAGAAGGCAACAAAAAATGGCAAGGGTGAAGTTCTGTTGCTCAGATATTATTAGTGATCCAGGAATGAGCAAACCAAGCAATTGTCTTGTGAAGTTGTGATGTTTTTCGCCTTATTTCTCAATGTTTTCATATAAAACCTCTTAAAATTACAATATACTGTTGTGGTATTGTAATCTTTTATAAGACATAATAGTGGCGGAGCCAGGATTTCAAATTGGGTATTCCCATCTAAACGCAGAGTCGCTGGCCGCCCCTGCCCCTCGCGGCCGCCGGCCACCCAACCGGCCTGATCGCCTGAGCTTGACGGGGCGGCGAGCACCGCCGCTGCCCGCCGCGGCAATGGCCTACCCCTCCGCGGTAGCACGGTCCAGCTCCTGCCACCGGTTGCCGCCTCACAATTCTGCCGCCTATGGTTTGGAAATGGGGAGCGGCGCGAGGGAGCCGAGCTAGGGAATGGGTCACGGAGGGAGAGCGAGAGGGGGTCATCTGGAAGAGTGGTGGCTAAGTGGGTTAACTGATGTTTGATGGGTCATGAAGGAGTGGGTCGGTTTGGTAGAAGGTGTCGCAAGAGGCTGGTTGGGCTGTGTTTGGACCGAAGAATTGAGAATTTAGGTGCACTAATATGTGTATATATGTATATACTAGAGGTATACTTGTTTTTTAATAAAATAAATTGGGTATTCCCGGGAATACCCGGGAATCATGGTAGCTCCGCCCATGAAACATAATGTATTTATACTGAGTACAGTGTGTTATGTTGACCCTCTAACTTTTTTTCTTGAATCCGCCCCTGATTAAAGCATGGTGTGTATTACCAATGTTGTCGGTGCATCCATTGATAAAAATTGTGATCAGTCCATGGAGTAGCATATCTGGCTAAAGGCCTCGACGTGGCTGTCGTCGAGCGCCACGAACATCTCAATGCCACCCTTCGCCGCGCATGACGGCACGAAGATCAGGATCCCCTCGACGGGCACGTCAGGTGGCAGGAATGCGCACGGCGGCCCACCGCCGAAGTCGAGCTCGTGGAACCGGAACCCTAGCCGGCTGTCCACCTCAAGGTCCGGGCAAAGCACCGTGCCGGGCTCTGCCGCCGTCAGTGTCAGCTCCTCACCGGCAGCCACCTCTCCGAAGTCGATGAACGATTGGATGTACCGCTGGTCGATGCGCGCCACGGCGTCGCTGATGACGCCGACCACCGTGGCGTAGCTGGAGGAGAGGAGGTCTCTTACCCGCATCCTCGGGAATGCCCAGAGCACCATGTTGCCGAAGTAGTCCATGGGCACCGCCGGGCTAGCACGGCCGCGGCAGTTCACCGCGATCCTGACCCGCGTGAACTCCTCCGGCGAGAGGCCCCACGCCGCCGTGATCTTCCACGTACGCGTGCGCCAGGAGGCACCGGAACGTGCTGCACCGCGTGCCCACCCGGGCTTTGAGCCGGGCGACGAACTCCTCGGGGAAGTGCACGGAGAAGTTCCCGATCCTATGCAATGGGAGGGCGGCGCCGTAGGAGTTGCTCTGGCCGTGCTCGCCGTCAAACTCGATGTTCCGGTGGTCGAACGCCGGCTGCGGCAGGCGAGACGGCACGACGACGACCTTGCGGTCGTGGAACGGCGTCGGGAGGAGGGTCCCACGGGTGCGCACGGCTGCGGCCCACGCGACGAAGAAGACGCTCATGGACTGGCCGTCGGCGACATGGTGGTGGGCAGTGACACCGATCACCAGCCCGCCGCACGTGTACCGTGTCAGCTGCACCTGCAACAGCGGCTCGTCGGCACGCTCCTGCAACGTACCAAGCATATGTTCGTGGCAAAATCCAGCTCGATATCATATTAAACGTTGTTACGTACCTTAATTTCCACACGAGTACACATAATTTATTAGAGCTAGCTAGTTACTTGTTGCCATCTTGGAGGTAAGGGTAAGCTACCTTGTCGGCTTGGCGTAGAGCTCGTTGACGTGCGCGGGGACGTCGTGCGACAGAGCGTCGCGAGGCTGGCGGACGCTGTGGCTTCGAGGACGAGCACCCCGGCGTCGTTGAGGTCGAAGCACCTCCGGCCGTGCTCGTCAACGCCGAACCTCCCCGCGAGGTGAGGAAACCTGGCAAGCACGGCGGCGAGGCCGTTCTTGATCTTGTCGTTGGACGGCGCCTGATCCGCACCACCGGCGTCGGCGTTCCAGGCGTAGACGGAAGGGACGTACAAGTCCATGGCTGCGCGGTCGAAGACGGTCAGCGCGCGGGGACTTCATGCCGGCGCCGATGGCTGACGCCGGCGATGGCCTGAGCACCTCGCTCTTTGTGATCTCTACTGGCACAGCCATGGCTACCGAAGATGCTGCTTGCTTGCTTTCTACGAAGTGCAGTTCGCTTCACTAGTAACCTGATTGTGTGAGTTGGTTTTTGCAAGTAATAATTTCAGTGCGTGAATATAAAGGATTTCATCTGTTCTGGAATCGATTAATTATTCGGGAGGACGGAGATGATGGAGAGACACCAACCACAGCGTAGGGCTGTAGGTATAGCAGCAGCCAGCAGGTATATTGACGTAGGGATGAGAGTCTTCGATTAAAGAAAAAATAAGACATGGTGGTGAGTCTTTCATATAACAGAAAATCTACAGTAAGGCATCCCGGCCCTAAGAGGCTCAGGATAGTTCATCTGTTGACATCATGTACTATTCATGTTGTTGTTAATACGACGTTGGTAGAGAATATGGATACTAGATAAAAATACATAGTAAAAGTGTAAAACTCTAGTACTATACTTCATCGTCCAAAAAACCAACTTCTGAGGATAAACCTGTACAAACATTTATTCAGATTCATCTCTAAAAGTTATCTTCTTTATTTTTAAGTGAAGGAGGGAGTAGGGTGGTACGTACATACTTTACAAGATCGATATCAAGCATAGTACAAAGGTTTTTAATTTGATAGAGTATCAGATTTGGTCTCTAGGTTTCAACTTGACATCAGCATGAAGTCACTATTTAAGCTATCACGTGTCCCAATCCCATCCCGTGTGTAAGTAGCTCTTTTCAAATAAACATTGATGCTTTTATCACCACTAGAAAAAGTGTCCGTGCATTGCATCGGGAAAACTAATTGTTTAGTTTCATGACGCATTGCATGTGTAGTATTTTGATATCATGGATCATGATGTTGACCCATATGGTGAGCTATCGCCTAGCGCTTGCTTCACTTGATTGCAAATATCTCTTCGAACTAATAAATGGTGTGTCACTAAAGCTGAATATGATTTGCAAATATCTCTTCGAACTAATAAATGGTGTGTCACTAAAGCTGAATATGATTTATCGCGTGAGGAGAAACATTAGCAGTTTAAATTTGTTAATGATAGCACTAATATGAACGTAACCAAGGATCCACCTAGGCATTGAAAAAGACAAGCCGCCAGATCTGTATTCCAATTCGATCAGGATTGTATTGGCATAAATCTAATTTGATCATACAAATTTAAAAAGTAATATATGTTATTATATGTATACCTTTAAAAAAATTGCATTAGAATTTTCATCAAATTGGAATAATAGGAATAATAGGTTCCTTCAACTTGGTGGACCTCGACAAATGAATAGTATAATCAAATAGAAATTTAGCCTAATTTAATTCAGCTTTACCAATTTACACATAGATAGCCAAAAAAAATAAAGACTATGGATTTCAACTTGTTGATATTTTACATGATTAGAAATTTGATAAATACTTTAAAATATATTCTGGTTTGGAGATTACTGTTTACTTGGAAATAAGAAGTATTAAATAGGATTAATTGCCTCTCATCATTAGCAGGCAGCTACTCATGCGCTCGACGACTCAAGTCCATCTAACCACACACTTAGGACCTTACCACACAGGAGGTCGACAATCAGGACACATATGAAAGTTAGATGAGTACATACTAAATGCAAAATATGTTATTTTTATGTAAATTATAGTTCGGAGAAAGTAAATAATATAAACTTGATCGATAACGATCCTGGAGAAAGTAGATGACATTTGAAAGATATTCCTTATGTTATCAATGAAAAAAAAGCAAAGTTGGTGATGAAGTGTAAAAAAACACAGTAAGAAATTATATATATTACTGGTTTAATATTAATTTCAATCACATGGGCGTACTTTTCAAAATGAATTAATAAGAGGAGGTGATAAAAAACACAGTGGGAAATTACAAATATTGCTGGTTTAATATTTAATTTCAAACATACGGATGTACTTTTATAAAAATATATAATCAAGCATAGAAGAGAGAAAAAATAGGGCATATTTTTAAAAAAAAATTAATAAGAGGAGTTGATAAAGTGTAGAAAAGCACAGTAGGAAATTATATATATTGTTGGTTTAATATGAATTTCAAACATATGGATGTACTTTTAAGAAAATATAATCAGCTTGGGAGAGAAAAAGCAATCCAGCGGCACCAACCTATACGGATATTAAAGTGCGCGAGATGCTCAGGGTCTGCGGGAGATACATAACTAGGTTTATAGTTGTAATTCATTGTGCTCCTTAGATATAGGAAATAGTTCTTTTAAGTTGATTTTAACACATCATTTTTCTTCTATTTTCCATAGCTTCCGAGCATCCCATATACCGCAAACCGGTTCGATCAGAAAATGATTCTCAACTTCTGCGCGGACTTAAGCCGATACATTCATCGCGACATCTGCAACCATCTAGGGGAGTACTATGACCATTATAGCGAACTTGCTGCGGACCCCAAATTCGAAAACCTAAGGGATTGGGAGAGAGAACATGCTATAGAGTAAAAAAGAAATATTTGTGAGGGAGAAACTTGTAATATTATGAACACTAGACATGTACATATGCTATGTAATTATATATATCGATGTTTCTAATTGAGCTCGTATAATTTATATGTAACTTTACAATTCAAACACACACGAAAAAAAAGAGTGCGTAGATCTTCCTAAATGGCTAGCATGTGCTAGGGTGACTGCACGAATCTATTATCCTGTACGGTCGGCCTAGCACATGCTAACTGACTAGGATAATAGGATATCACGTGTGGTCGGTATAACTGGTATCCCGTGCAGTTGAGCCGCCTGCATGAGAAAATATGAATTTTCGTAGACACCTGGGTGCAAACGAGCGGTATCTCCGCACAAAAAAATGCATTTCAACCGCACGAAAAAAATTAATTTTGTACTAGTATCTTTAAAAATATAAGTCAAACCCAAAATACTTTCAAAAATAATAAAAACATAATTACATAACTTTTTTATAAGATAAATAGGCAAACATATGTTAAAACACATTTATTAGACATTTGAATTGATTCATCTATAGGAAGTATTTCATACTTATAGGATTAATGTTTGCACTTTCTTCGGTTTTTAATATATGATGTTGTCTACTCTTATACATATGACTAACCATTCGTCTCATTAAAACTAGTTATCATTTACTCCTTCCATCCCAGTTCGATCATCCTACAAGCAAAAGAAGATCAGAGACACCAAAAAAATCATCATTCTTAAATTAACGATCGTCGGTTAAGGTGCTCCATTGTTTCGTGTCCCGTGGATTACTCACGCTTTAAATATTGATGCGATTAAACCAATAAAAATTAATTTTGGTTGGTTGCGTGCAACTCAATCAATGATGCACATTTACTCTTTGCATAAATAAACGGAGAGACACTTGTTAGACAATAATCATTTTGGGAAGGCCTTAAAAATCGTAACGGACAATCAAATATAGGATAAAGTGAGTACTTTTTAACTCGATTTTATCATTTACTTTTTTTACTTGCTTTGGTATTGAAAGGTCAAAAAGTAATTTAAGAGATTTATTACTATTTTATTTCCTAAATACTAGTTGTAATAGTTTATTCTTCGAACTAATAACTTTTGTGCCATAACTTATTTGTTTGACTTTTACAAAAGAAAAAGGTACTCCCACCGTTTCAGGTTATAAGATGTTTTGACTTTCGTTAAAGTCAAACTATTTAAAGTTTAATTAAGAAAGATACTCCCTCCGTTTCAGGTTATAAGATGTCTTGGGTTGAAAATGTTACTATTTTTTTTATAAACTTGGTCAAACTTAAAGCAGTTTGACTTTGACGGAGAAGAGGAATCCATGATTGGATCCATTATGATTGGAATCCCCTATCCAATCGAAGACAACCTATCAGCATAGTTGATAAAAAACAAATCATCACCACAAAGAAAGGCTAGTCTCACAAAATTATAGTAGAAATGAAAGAGCGTATCAATTCATACAAGTTGAAGCACAGTGGGAGAGTCAAGTTCCCATGACTTCACCACTTTATCTCCATTTAAATTTTAAAATTTGCTTCTAAAAAGTCAACTCTTTGCTACACTTAGCAGAAAGTAATGCTGTAATGGTGCTCCCTAACCAAGCTCATTACCACTAATCAAATCAAGCTTAAGCTAAATGCGTTCAAAATCCCCCATCCTCCATGCGCTCCACCTCACCGCCACCCTCGCCGCCGGCGAGCCCGCCACCACCACCACCATCACCCTGAAAGTGACCTCAGCGACCCTGAGTAGGTCCAACAACTCCCTTACGATCCAATGGTCAGGCCTTCCCTCCCCAAGCCCTCTCGACTACGTCGCCGTGTACTCACCACCGTCCTCCGGCAACCTCGACTACCTCGGCTTCCTCTTCCTCAACGGCTCCGCGTCATGGGCCACCGGCGTGGGGAGCCTCACGCTCCCGCGCCTCCCGGACCTGCGCGCCCCGTACCAGTTCCGGCTGTTCCGGTGGCCGCCGGGCGAGCCGTCCAGCAACCCACGGCTTGACCAGGACGGCGACCCTCTGCCGGACGCGCACCGCCGCGTGGCGGTCTCCGGAGATGTCTGCTTCGAGGAATCCGCCACCGCGCTGTTAGACTTAATCTTGTTGTTTATTGTGTGAGTTGTTCAGTTGTGTACGTGTGTGCATAAGTTAGTTTGATTAGAGTGCATGCCGGCAGCCTGTAGATGCACGTTGGCTTGACGCAATGGCCAAGTCAAGTGAAGCACGGATGCATGGCATGAAGAGTGGATCAACTAGCTAACTGCATGCGGGTGTTGTGCGTGGTCATCGGATAAGAGCAGTCAGGCAGGATTAATTGGAGAAAATCTTGCCTGTATGCGCGTCAGTTAGTGGAGCTCTTCATGCAGGAATATGTGCCTTGCATGTAGGGTGAAGAGTTAGTTGTTTAGTTGCAGAGCACCTTGGCCGGGCCGTGCAGCCGAGCAGGGCGGAGTGGTAAATGCCGGCCATTGCAGTGCGTGGCTATTTAATCCTGTGATCAGTGGTGTATGTGGTGTTGTGCCATAAGTGAAATACAGGTGTTTTGTGTTGTGCGCGCTGGTGTGCAGCGTGGAAAACTTGCATACTGTTCATCTTCTTCCTCCCTCAATTCATCATCTGTGTGTGTTTCAAGTGAGAAAGAGAGGTGTGTGTGTGCAAGTGAATAGTTGCGCCAACAGTGGTATCAGAGCTCAGGTGCCATGTCTGGAGATGGTGTGTACACGCTGCCGCCGATCCGTCGCAGCAGCGGTGACGGTGGCAGCAGCGGCGGCAATGGCGGGATGGCAGCCTAGGCGGCCATGATCTCGCCGTGCAGCAAGTGAAGGAGGCGGGGGTGACGTTACGCTACCCCATGCTTGGAGAGAACAACTACGCCATTTGGGCGGTGAAAATGAAAACATTCATGCGCGCACAAGGTGTGTGGGCTGCCGTGGAGGGCAACACAGCCGATGAGAAGATGGATCAAATGGCTCTCGCCGCCATTGTTCAAGCTGTGCCAGAGGCCATGGTGATGGCCATATCCGAGAAGGAAACAGCGAGGGAGGCATGGGACGCCCTCAAGCAGATGAACATGGGTGAAGAGCGTGTCAAGAAGGCCCGAGTACAAACTCTCAAGAGAGTGCTTGATGGTATGTACATGGGTAATAGTGAGAAAATTAATGATTTTGCTTTGAAGGTTACCACGATCGTGAACGAGATTCGTTCTCTCGGCATGAAAGTGGAGGAGACCACCGTCGTGGAGAAGCTCTTGCATTCTGTTCCCGACAAGTTCCAATCCCTCATAAGCAGCATCGAGCAGTGGGGGGATGTGTCGGAGATGACGGTGACGGAGACAACCGGGCGTTTGCGGGCGTTCGAGGAGTCCTCCAAGGGGCGACGTCGTGAAAACATAGGGGAGGAGCAGCTGCTTATTGCAAGCGCTAAGCAGCAGCTCACACGTGCTGAGTGGGAGGCCATTGTTGCTGAAGAGAAGAAGAGCGACGAGGCCACTGGCAGTGACACAAAGAAGTTTCGCGGCAAGTTCGACAAGTCAAAGATTGAGTGCCGCAGGTGTGGCAAGTTCGGACACTTCGCAGACGAGTGTGACGAGCTGCGGAAGATGACCAAGGCAGTGATGCAGCTTGCCATCGTGGACGCGGATAATGAGCCGACGTTGCTATGAAGATCATGTGGAGGTGCAGAATAAAAATCAACAAGATTAGTGGGTGATTGTTAGACTTAATCTTGTTGTTTATTGTGTGAGTTGTTCAGTTGTGTACGTGTGTGCATAATAAGTTAGTTTGATTAGAGTGTATGCCGGCAGCCTGTAGGTGCACGTTGGCTTGACGCAGTGGCCAAGTCAAGTGAAGCACGGATGCATGGCATGAAGAGTGGATCAACTAGCTAACTGCATGCGGGTGTTGTGCGTGGTCATCGAATAAGAGCAGTCAGGCAGGATTAATTGGACAAAATCTTGCCTGTATGCGCGTCAGTTAGTGGAGCTCTTCATGCAGGAATATGTGCCTTGCATGTAGGGTGAAGAGTTAGTTGTTTTGTTGCAGAGCGCCTTGGCCGGGTCGTGCAGCCGAGCAGGGCGGAGTGGTGAATGCCGGCCACTGCAGTGCGTGGCTATTTAATCCTGTGATCAGTGGTGTATGTGGTGTTGTGCTATAAGTGAAATACAGGTGTTTTGTGTTGTGCACGCTGGTGTGCACCGTGGAAAATCCTTGCATACTGTTCATCTTCTTCCTCCCTCAATTCATCATCTGTGTGTGTGTTTCAAGTGAGAAAGAGAGGTGTGTGTGTGCAAGTGAATAGTTGCGCCAACACGCGCTGCCGGCGCAGGTGCACCTGGCGTTCGCGGACGCGCCGGACGAGATGCGGGTGGTGTTCGTGTGCGGCGACGCCGGGGCCAGAGCGGTGAGGTACGGGCCGGCCGGCCGCCGCAAGGAGGAGTGGGAGGAGGCGGCGGCAACGGAGGCGAGGACGTACGAGCGGCGGCAGATGTGCGGCTACCCGGCGAACGACAGCGTCGGGTGGAGGCATCTAGGGTTCGTGGGGCCTACGGCCTGGGAGAAGATACCACTACAAGGTAGTAAGACACTAAGACTCGTATGTGTATTCACTAGTTTCATGAGGAGATTTTGTGGAGATGTGTATTCACTAACTCAAAATCATACTGAGTGAATTTGGGAGAATTTTTGTGCACAAAATTTCCACACTAAGACCCGTATGTGTATTCACTAGTTGCATAGTCAATGTGGAGATTTTGTGCTACCTGACAGAACTAACTCAAAATCATACTGAGTGAATTTGGGAGAATTTTTATTGATATATGTATTGATTTGGTTGTTTTCTATTGAATAAGTCGAGTAAGGGAGGATTTGATGTGGGTTATATGCAGGATTTGTGCTCAGAGTGCCGGAATTTTGTGAAAATGGGAACTGAATGTAATAATGTAGCTTGCTGTCAGCACTAGAGCTAATCAGGCTTGGTGAAGCTGGGCTGAGGCTCACTAGGCATCAAAATTCTGATGCATGATTAACTCTTGTGGGATAAATGTGTCGTTCTTAGGACAAATTCTTGTGTGAAACTTTAACTCTTGATAGTTATTACAGTATATTATTACAAATTCGACATTTCCTGCTATTTATTTGGAAGTGCTTTCAAGTTCCATGCAGGGAGAACCGTCAGCCTGTCAATTTACCCACAAACTCTCTTTAGGAAGCCTACAAAAGTACTCTGGATCAGAAGGTGTCTCTAGGTTGGGGAATTTTATCCCATCATCTATTCTCTCTTCGACAACTCCAAGTCACTTGCTTATGATGATTGATAGAATTAAAATTTTGATTGTTGTTTCAATTTAGAACTGGAATAGTTATTTTGTCCTGTAATAGAGTGCATCAATGGGTTTTATCTTCAAATTGACAAAAACCAGAGTACAAAGTCATTCATTCATCTGTTGATTCAAGGTAACTTACTAACTTTAGCCATTGTGGGAAGAAATGTAGAAGTTTGTTGCTGGAAGTAAGGATGTTAGGCATTTTCAGATGTTATCAAGTTTTAGGTCATCGTTTATAGAAAAATAAAACATTAGAAGTTAAGGAAAGAAGGTTGACCTTTTAAATTTATATCTTTAAGGTGAAACATAGAAGATAGTTTGGTTAGAAATTGTTAGCCGAATATTTTTCAACAATTTTTTTATTAGCCTAGTATTTGCTAGAAGTCTTAACACTTGTTTATTAACTTGGTTGTTCATTGACACATACATCCTTATGGATGAATCAACTCAGTTTGTCGAGGAAAATGTTGGAAGTGAGTTTTGATTTGTCAATTTTCTTCTTTTGTGAAGATTTAATTTTGTAAACTTAGTTTTGCTCTTTGAACTTTTACTTGCCTTGACCACTTTCCGGGCAAGTCAAGTCTGCACTTGTGCTATATGGTGGCAAAGTTAATCTAGATCTTTATATTTTTCCTTAACTTCTGCTCATGTGCTTTCATATATTCCTCCACACTGGTTTGGCTGAGGAGCTTAGTGATAACTGTCAATCTGAAACTGTGCTACTAGGAAGAGAGACCTGTGTCGTATCTAGTGGTCAAACAACAAAACAATGATGTTATAATTTGTTCTAGTTTATCTTCCACTTATCCATTGCAAATGTTTTCATCATACATGCACATGCCTTTACAACCCTTAGCTATATCCCCATGACCATCTAAGGTATGCCAGACAAATTCTTGTGCTCCAGTCTTCACCAATCATAGTTAACTTTCAGCATACTTGTTCTATGAAATTCAACTATTTATTGATATGGTGAAATACTTTGACAGGTAGGTAGTGACTCCTTAGGATGGAGTGAGACTTACAGCTTCATCTCACGTGACATCGAAGCAAATGAGACAATTGGCTTCCTATTTGGTGATTGTCACGCCCGGAATTTCTATCCAAAATTCCAAACGCTTACATGTGTGTGAACCCTCGTCCAGGAATCAGCCGAGGCACACAATAACAAATTGATAATAGAGTACAATTATTACTCTAATTAATAAGCGAATAAAATGTCATTACAGAGGTAGATAGTTCCTCTCAACCAATAAAGATCTAAGCAGCGGAAAAAAAAAATAAACGGCGCAGACGATTCCACTCCACAGGCAGCTTGACCAGGGCTACACCTAATCCTCCACACCATCAGCATCACTGTAGAACTCCTCCTCTGATGAATGATTGCAAGGTGAGTATATGACATACTCAGCAAGCCACGCAGCAAATATGCAAGTGCACAGGATAACAAAGGATGGCATAGTAGGGTTTCGTTTGCATAAACAGCATTTAATAAACATTTCAGAATTTAATAAAACATTTGAGTAATAATTAAACAATATTAATCCAACGCTATACAACATACCCTGTTGCATAGGCCCAACCATTCTGAACAACCAATCCCGGCTGCACAGTTCTATCTCCAAACCAGGAATATACCATTCCAAACCAGGAGCTAATCAAATTATTACCAGTCATAGTATCTTTTATTATGATGAGAGGTGTGAGACTAATTACGAAAGACATTGTTAGACCTGCCCATAACCGCGGGCACGACTATTCGAATAGTTTTACTCTGGCCAGAGGTGTACCACTGTACCCACAAGACACAGCCCCACGACATGTTACCATGCGCCTTGATACCACCACGGTACCTCAGAAAGGAGCTGTGACAGTACCCCTCGCACAACACAATCCACCACAGCGCACCGTTCCTGGATCATAATCACCCCCTTATAAACAAGGCATGGACTCCCCAGCGACCCCCGTGGGCTTATCTCCGCCACTTCTCAGTCTGGTGCCCCGCAATGAACCATGCTATACAAAAGGTAAAGCCGTTGCCCACGCTGGCTTGTGGTTGGCACGGTTAATGTTTCACAACCGAAACTCGTGAACCGGTCCTTAATTGTCATGAGCACGACCATCAAAACCATGTGCTCACAACCCACCATTATCAGGTTTTAGTTGGCAAATTAATTAATTAACCAATTATGATTAACCATCATGAGCTATCATTAAGCCATCATTAAATAATAGGGAGTCATATGTTATCCCAATAGTGTGCTAAAGTTTCTTAAGCATGGCTAAGCAATCACATCTAATATCTAGCTGAACTGATATATAAAGCTCAACTAGTTAAGTTGTAATAACCCAAGGTACCAAGGAATAAAGTAATCAAGAACAAAAGGGCTATAACAAACAATAGGTTAATTCCACCCAATGACATTCGAAAATAAATGCAATAGTTGAATAGAAACAATAGCTTTAAACGGGATCAACATGTTCAAAGGGTTATTTGGGATCTGTGTGACTTGCCTTGCTGGCCTCGGAACTCCTCAAATTCTTCTCCTGCGAAAACGGACTCTCCGGAAACGTCGGAATCTAAACAGAAAAGAGCAAAACACCAAAACAGCACATAAACAAGCATGAACAGTACATGTGGATATTTTTAACATGTAGATCTCAATTTTAGAAAAACTTAGACACTTGAACCAACTAAATCCGAGCTAAGATGAATTACTTATGAATTTTTAAAGATTAAATCGGATTAAAACACTTATATGGATTTTAATTGAATTATGACGCAATAATGAATTATTTTTGAAAAGGAAAAGAGGATTTATTGCGTCAGCGGCTAGGGTTTGCGGTGGACCGGGTGCACGGCGACGGTTCACGAGAACGGACGGCCGAGATCGATCCATCCAAAACGAACGGCCGATATCGATCGGTCCACAGCCAGACCACGGCGGTCGGCACCGATGGCGTCAGCGGTGACGTCACCTCCGGCGGCGACCGAACCGCGCGAGCTCGCCGGCGAACGACGGCGCGGCGGCGCGAACGGAGAGCACCTACGGGTAGCGGACGGCACGGCGAACTCACCGGTGACCAAAGAAGCGGCGGAAGAACAACGGACGGCGACAGCGGCGAAGAAGAAGCGGCGGCGACCTCCGGCTTGACGACGGCGACGATGTTCCGGCGGTCGACAGCGACGGCGGAGGGGCGGACGAGGACGGCGACGCGACGGCGACCACGACGGCGGCCTTCCCGAGCGACGGCGACGACCGGAGCGACGGCGGCGCACGGCTGGAGCGACGGCGGCGACGGTGGCGCTAAGCTACACGGTGCTAGAGCTCTACCGGCGACGAGAGGCGAAGGCGAGGGTGGCGACGGGTAGCGGAGACACCGGGGATCCTTTTATAGGGGCAAGGACACGGCGGCGAAGGCCCACGGCGGCCGGCGACGATAAGGAAAGTCTAGGGTTCGGAGGAGAGAGACCGATCCGATTCGACCTCAAATCCACGAATTTCCAAACGATTTTAGCCGATGATTCCAAAAGAGAAAAGATAGAGGAGATCGAGAAGATCATTTCCCCTCTATCGATTTCATCGGAAACAGAAAGGATCGGCCGGATTTGGAAGGAGACGGTGGCGGCGCGGCGCTAGGGTTTCGGGCGGCGGCGGCGCGAGGAAGACGAAGAGTCTGACAGGTGGGCCCCACCTGTCAGCGAGCGGGAGCGCGCGCGCGAGCGGCGGTTCGGCTGCGGACTGGGCCGGCTTGGGCCAGAGAGAGAGAGAAGGTTTTGGGCCGACTTTCGGCCCAAAGCCAAAAGAGACTTTTTAAAACTTTTTCCAATTTAAATTATTCATGAAATGCAATTCCATTTATTAAAAATACTTCCTTAGCTCAAATAAATCCCAGAAAAAATCTAGGAATTATAGAATTAAGCAAAGTATTTAATGAAATTTTATCTGGCCCCATTTTATATTGGAATTTATTATTTAAAATTAGATCTTCTCTTCTAGGCTTTTAAAATCATTTCTAATAATTCCAATTAAACAACAATTTATATATTTAGGATTTTTAGGGTGTGACAAACCTACCCCCCTTAAACAGAATCTCGTCCTCGAGATTCAGAAGAACTAGCGAACAGATGCGGATGAGCTGACTTCAATTCATCTTCTCGTTCCCAAGTTGATTCTTCTTCCGAGTGATTACTCCACTGAACTTTACAAAAACGGATAGCTCGATTCCTGGTTCTTCTCTCATCTGTTTCCAAGATACGGATTGGTTTCTCAATATAGGTCAGATCCTCTTGGACTTCTATCTGTTCAAGGTTAGCTTCTTCGGTAGGTACCCTCAAACACTTTTTCAATTGCGACACATGGAACACATTATGGATTCCTGCCAAAGATTGGGGTAACTCCAACTGATAAGCGACCTCTCCTCTTCTACTGACAATCTTGTAAGGTCCCACGAAACGCGGTACCAATTTTCCTTTGGTGTGGAAGCGATGAACCCCTCAAAGAGGCGTGACACGAAGGTACACATAATCTCCTTCGTCAAAACTTAGATCTCTACGACGATTGTCGGCATAACTCTTATGACGAGACTGGGCCACACGCAATCTTTCTTGAATGATTTTTACCTTTTCTTCTGCTTCCCTTAGGATATCAGTCCCGAAAACCTGACGTTCTCCCGTTTGATCCCACAAAAGCGGAGTGCGGCACTTCCGACCATACAGCGCTTCGTAAGGAGTTATCTGAAGACTAGCTTGATAACTGTTGTTGTACGAGAATTCCGCATAAGGTAAATTCTTATCCCAACTTCCACCGAAGTCTAAAGCACAAGCTCTCAACATGTCCTCCAAAATCTGATTTACCCTTTCGGTTTGTCCGTCTGTCTGAGGATGATAAGCAGTACTAAAGTTCAACTTAGAGCCCATCTCTTCTTGAAGTTTCTTCCAAAATTTTGAAGTGAACTGACTTCCCCGATCAGACACTATTTTCTTAGGGACGCCATGCAAACACACAATCCTTGCCATATACAATTCCGCCAACCGACTTCCGGAATATGTTGTCTTTACTGGAATAAAATGAGCCACTTTGGTAAGTCTGTCGACTATCACCCAAATAGAGTCATGTCCTGATGACGTTCTGGGTAGACCGGTGATGAAATTCATACCGATTTCCTCCCACTTCCATTCAGGAATCTTCAAAGGCTGCAGCAAACCTGCGGGCTTCTGATGTTCTGCCTTGACTCGCTGACAAACATCACATACTGCTACGTATTCTGCGATTTCACGCTTCATACTTGCCCACCAAAATCTTTCCTTGAGATCCTGGTACATCTTGGTACTACCAGGGTGAATGGAGTATAAAGTATCATGAGCTTCCTTCAGGATTGCATCTTTTAAATCTCTGTTGTCTGGGACGCAGATTCTTTCGCCCAACCATACAGTTCCTTGCTCATCTTCCAAGAAACCGATAGCTTTTCCTCTTCTCATATTCTTCTTAATTTCTTGAATATCGGGGTCATTAATTTGGGCTTCTCTAACCTGATCGATTAGCGTGGGCTTTGCTTCTAAGGCTGCAACAAAACCTCTACTAACAATTCCCAAATTTAATCTTTCAAAATCCTTGCATAACTCCAATGGCAACTGTCGTCCTTCCGTAGCAGTGCAATAGCCTTTCCTGCTAAGAGCATCTGCTACAACATTAGCCTTTCCCGGGTGATAATGAATTCCCATATCATAATCCTTAATTAATTCCAACCATCTCCGTTGTCTCATGTTCAGATCTGGCTGAGTAAAGATATACTTTAAGCTCTTGTGATCGGTGTACACCTCTGTACGAGTACCGAAAAGATAATGACGCCAAATTTTCAACGCATGAACCACTGCAGCCAACTCAAGATCATGAGTAGGGTAGTTCTTCTCATGCGGGCGTAACTGTCGAGATGCATAGGCAACCACCTTCCCATCTTGCATTAGAACACAACCTAAGCCAAGCTTAGATGCATCGCAATACACTTGGAAACCCTTCTTTGGATCAGGTAAAATCAAAATAGGAGCTGATGTTAAGCGATTCTTCAACTCTTGAAAACTCTGCTCACATTCTTCTGACCACTTGTACTTTACATCCTTTTGAAGCAGTCGTGTCATGGGCTTAGCAATCTTGGAGAAATTCTCTATGAACCTCCGGTAATAACCTGCAAGGCCCAGGAAACTGCGAATCTCTGAAACTGTCTTCGGTTGTTTCCAGTTGGTTACGGATTCCACATTACTAGGATCAACGGCAACTCCTCCGGCTGAGATGACGTGACCAAGGAACTTTACTTCAGACAACCAAAATTCACATTTGCTAAACTTGGCATACAACTGATGTTCTCGCAGCTTCTCTAGTGCAAGACGAAGATGTTCTTCATGCTCTTCTTTTGTTTGGGAGTAGATAAGAATGTCATCAATAAAGACCACCACGAACTTGTCTAGGTATTCCATAAACACCTTATTCATTAAGTTCATGAAGAAAGCGGGGGCATTGGTAAGTCCAAAAGACATAACAGTACATTCGAACAATCCATACCTAGTGGTAAAAGCCGTCTTAGGTATATCCTCTTCTTTAATCCTCAACTGGTGATACCCTGATCGAAGATCTATCTTGGAGAAAACGGTGGCACCTTTAAGCTGATCAAACAAATCATCAATTCTGGGCAGCGGGTACTTATTCTTGATAGTCACATCATTTAATGCATGATAGTCCACACACATCCTCTGGGTATGATCCTTCTTTTCCACAAAAATAACTGGAGCTCCCCATGGAGATGAACTCGGTCTGATGTCCCTTTTGAAGCAAATCGTCGACTTGCCTTTTGACTTCTGCCAACTCATTGGCTGCCATTCTGTAAGGTCTCTTATGGATCGGAGTTGTTCAGGGTATCAGATCTATTCTGAATTCAATATCTCTCTTAGGCGGCATACCAGGTAAATTGTCCGGGAACACGTCCGGGTATTCCTGTACTACGGGAATCTCTTCCAAAGCTATTTGGTTCAGACTTGACCTTAAAGACTCAGAAGACAGTGCATGAACCGTTACAACTCGACCATCATTGCTGGTGAGAGTTACTTTTCTGTTGGCACAGTCTATCACACCTTTATACTTGACTAACCAGTCCATCCCTAGGATGACATCAAGATCTTTGGATTCTAACAAGATAAGGTTGGCCAGAAATGGCACTTCTTGAATTTCTATTCTGACAGAGGGGCTATGTTGCAAAGAGAGTACTTTTACTCGGGGTACTAACCATCAAAGGACGTCTAAGATCTTCTACTTCCATCCCATGATTTCCCGCAAAACTCATAGATAAAAATGAATGTGTAGCACCAGAATCGAAAAGCACTGTTGCAGGAACTGAGTTAACAAGGAACGTACCCAAAATCACATCTGGAGCACCTTGAGCTTCTGCAGCAGCAACATGATTGACACGAGCCTTTGGCGTAGGTGCGGTAAAGTTACTCTGGGTAGGGACAATCTTCGCGCGTCGGGGCTTCGGACACTTGTCAGAGTAATGTCCTGGTTCAGCACAGTTGAAGCATACTCCGGGCTTGCTGCCTTGCTCCTTCTTGGCAGGCTGTTGTTGTGTTGGAGCTGCCACAGGACGTGGAGCTTGACTTCGGATGTTGTTGCCAGCATTGTTGTTGAAGAACTGGCGCTGCGGACGAACAACAGACGAAGAACCTCCTTATGGCATGGACTGGGGTCCTAAAGTAAGACGCAGCCTCTGACTATTCCCCTGTTGTGCCTTGAAGTGAGTAATCCGACGTTTCTTCTGCTCCATGCGGTTGTACTTGTCCTCCTGTCGAATAGCCTTATCCACTAACTTCTGGAAATCATGGTAATCCCCAGTCATGAGTGGGTAAGACAGCTCATCATTAAGTCCCTCCAAGAACCTCTCCTGACGCTCTTCATTAGTGCGCACATCTTCTGGAGCATAACGAGCCAGACGATTGAACTCGTGCAGATACTCGGTGACCGTGCGAGATCCTTGGGTGAGCGACCTAAATTCTTTCTTCTTGAGAGACACCACTCCCGATGGTATATGCGTCTTCCGAAAAGCAGCGGTGAATTCAAGCCAAGTGATAGGTTCAGCAGTAGTCCTGTTAAGGCGGAAGTGATCCCACCACTCAGAGGCAGGGCCATGCAGTTGGTGTGATGCAAATGAGACCTTCTCCTGATCAGTGCACTGAAGCAAATCCAACTTCTTCTCTATGGCGTGCAGCCAATCACCAGCTTCCACAGGATTAGTGGTGCTAGAGAAAGTGGGCGGCCTCACACGAAGAAATTCTGCTAACTTGTTCTGGGGAGGTGCCTGGTTATTTCCCTGGTTCTGCTGGTTCTGGAGTTGCTGCATCATCATGTTCATAAGCTGTGCCTGTTGAGCCAGGACTTGGGCAAGTGTGGGATTCTCTCCATTGTTGTTGTTGTTGTTGTTGTTGGGGCCATTCCCGTTGCTGCGAGTGAGCACCATCTGGCATGGGCAAGAGCACAAGAAGAGAAACCGGGGAAAACTACTTAGGACAGAGAAGTAATTTTTCTTCTAACTTAACTTTTATTGATCTTAACTGAGTTTCATTATTACAAAACTGAAGACTCTCTCACACCACTAAACTCACCAACTACCTAACACTCGAAAGCAAACAAACGCATGCACTTACATCCCACCACTGATGTAAACCACATGCAAGACCCACACAACCAAACTTAAAACAAGCAACTAACACAACGACCTAGGACAACGGCTTAGCAAGGAACTCTAGGTCTTCCGGGCATCGGAGTTGATTGAAGGCTCGTTCGGCTCGTCTTCATCATCTTGAGTGGCTCCCCACTCGACCTTTGAATGGGTGCGCTTCGATTCTTCTCCTTTATCATCACTTACATTGACGACCGGAGGATCTGCTAGGGCTGGGGTAACTCCTTTCTCCACCACACGGACCTTTGGCGCCAATTGGTAGCGAGGGACGAATAGAGCTCTCTTCCTTGCGGTAAGACGAACCCTGGCCTTCTGCGGCGGTGCTTCTCCCTTCAATGCAGCTAGTTCCTTCTCCAAACGATCCACCTTGTCTTCTAGCTTGCAAATCTTACCGCGATTCCGGTCTTCACGATCTTGAGCTGCTAGCACAACCTCCGCGCGGGTCTCATCCATAGCCCACAGCATCTCAACCAAATGCCTTGTGGTAGCATCATTCTCAATCCCCTCAGTCTCAAGGTAGCTGCCACGGTCACTTCCCTGGGGTTGGCGAGGATGGTAGCGATACTCAGTGTCGGCCAACTGATCATTGTAGCGATCGCGGAGCTCTCCTATGGCGATCCTTGCCACCTCCTGACATGCATGAATATAATTTCCTCCTCCAGCTTCGAACATCACTGATGGGATATCTTCATTATTACTGTTCAAGGTGACTTTGACTCGACACTTCTCTTTATCCCGATCATGAGGAATCTGGGCATACATAGGGGCAGTCCCAAATCCTATGGCAAAGGACATCGTACGCAACTCCTGGACAAATCCCTCAACACCAAACAAGTACTCAGGCTTGTAGCGCGGCATCTAAAGACAAGTGAAAGGAGGGAGTTAAGACATTTGTCCAATTAATAGCACAAGTTTTTGGATTAATTTGAATAAATTTAGAAAATCCAGGTAAAAAGTAAGTAAGTAAACCAAGCTTGCAAGATAATTCGAAACAGTTGGAAACAAGATCACAAATTTTTGCACTTTTGAACAACAGGTTTCAAAATAAAAGAAAAGTTATAAAATCAACCTGCTAAATTTATTTCATTGTAACAAGATTAAATAAAACCATGTTGTAAAATTTTGGCTGGTAAATGAGCCATTAGTACAGTAATAGATGTACGGTACTAATAACACAGGAATAATAATAAATAAATTTTTAAATGAGAACAATTAAAGGAATTATAAACTGCATGTGCCATTTGTTTGGTTTAATTAAAAGAGAAAGAGAGGAGAACAGTTCTATTTTTCCAATATTTTTAGAGGGCTTCTATGGGTAACCATTGGGCATAACCTAGGGTCAAGGAGGCTCTGATACCAACTTGTCACGCCCGGAATTTCTATCCAAAATTCCAAACGCTTACATGTGTGTGAACCCTCGTCCAGGAATCAGCCGAGGCACACAATAACAAATTGATAATAGAGTACAATTATTACTCTAATTAATAAGCGAATAAAATGTCATTACAGAGGTATATAGTTCCTCTCAACCAATAAAGATCTAAGCAGCGGAAAAAAAAAATAAACGGCGCAGACGATTCCACTCCACAGGCAGCTTGACCAGGGCTACACCTAATCCTCCACACCATCAGCATCACTGTAGAACTCCTCTGATGAATGATTGCAAGGTGAGTATATGACATACTCAGCAAGCCACGCAGCAAATATGCAAGTGCACAGGATAACAAAGGATGGCATAGTAGGGTTTCGTTTGCATAAACAGCATTTAATAAACATTTCAGAATTTAATAAAACAGTTGAGTAATAATTAAACAATATTAATCCAACGCTATACAACATACCCTGTTGCATAGGCCCAACCATTCTGAATAACCAATCCCGGCTGCACAGTTCTATCTCCAAACCAGGAATATACCATTCCAAACCAGGAGCTAATCAAATTATTACCAGTCATAGTATCTTTTATTATGATGAGAGGTGTGAGACTAATCACGAAAGACATTGTTAGACCTGCCCATAACCGCGGGCACGGCTATTCGAATAGTTTTACTCTGGCCAGAGGTGTACCACTGTACCCACAAGACACAGCCCCACGACATGTTACCATGCGCCTTGATACCACCACGGTACCTCAGAAAGGAGCTGTGACAGTACCCCTCGCACAACACAATCCACCACAGCGCACCGTTCCTGGATCATAATCACCCCCTTATAAACAAGGCATGGACTCCCCAGCGACCCCCGTGGGCTTATCTCCGCCACTTCTCAGTCTGGTGCCCCGCAATGAACCATGCTATACAAAAGGTAAAGCCGTTGCCCACGCTGGCTTGTGGTTGGCACGGTTAATGTTTCACAACCGAAACTCGTGAACCGGTCCTTAATTGTCATGAGCACGACCATCAAAACCATGTGCTCACAACCCACCATTATCAGGTTTTAGTTGGCAAATTAATTAATTAACCAATTATGATTAACCATCATGAGCTATCATTAAGCCATCATTAAATAATAGGGAGTCATAAGTTATCCTAATAGTGTGCTAAAGTTTCTTAAGCATGGCTAAGCAATCACATCTAATATGTAGCTGAACCGATATATAAAGCTCAACTAGTCAAGTTGTAATAACCCAAGGTACCAAGGAATAAAGTAATCAAGAACAAAAGGGCTATAACAAACAATAGGTTAATTCCACCCAATGACATTCGAAAATAAATGCAATAGTTGAATAGAAACAATAGCTTTAAACGGGATCAACATGTTCAAAGGGTTATTTGGGATCTGTGTGACTTGCCTTGCTGGCCTCGGAACTCCTCAAATTCTTCTCCTGCGAAAACGGACTCTCCGGAAACGTCGGAATCTAAACAAAAAAGAGCAAAACACCAAAACAGCACATAAACAAGCATGAACAGTACATGTGGATATTTTTAACATGTAGATCTCAATTTTAGAAAAACATAGACACTTGAACCAACTAAATCCGAGCTAAGATGAATTAGTTATGAATTTTTAAAGATTAAATCGGATTAAAACACTTATATGGATTTTAATTGAATTATGACGCAATAATGAATTATTTTTGAAAAGGAAAAGAGGATTTATTGCGTCAGCGGCTAGGGTTTGCGGTGGACCGGGTGTACGGCGACGGTTCACGAGAACGGACGGCCGAGATCGATCCATCCAAAACGAACGGCCGACATCGATCGGTCCACAGCCAGACCACGGCGGTCGGCACCGATGGCGTCAGCGCTGACGTCACCTCCGGCGGTGACCGAACCGCGCGAGCTCGCCGGCGAACGACGGCGCGGCGGCGCGAACGGAGAGCACCTACGGGTAGCGGACGGCACGGCGAACTCACCGGTGACCAAAGAAGCGGCGGAAGAACAACGGACGGCGACAGCGGCGAAGAAGAAGCGGCGGCGACCTCCGGCTTGACGACGGCGACGATGTTCCGGCGGTCGACAGCGACGGCGGAGGGGTGGACGAGGACGGCGACGCGACGGTGACCACGACGGCGGCCTTCCCGAGCGACGGCGACGACCGGAGCGACGGCGGCGCACGGCTGGAGCGACGGCGGCGACGGCGGCGCTAAGCTACACGGTGCTAGAGCTCTACCGGCGACGAGAGGCGAAGGCGAGGGTGGCGACGGGTAGCGGAGACACCGGGGATCCTTTTATAGGGGCAAGGACACGGCGGCGAAGGCCCACGGCGGCCGGCGACGAGAAGGAAAGTCTAGGGTTCGGAGGAGAGAGACCGATCCGATTCGACCTCAAATCCACGAATTTCCAAAGGATTTTAGCCGATGATTCCAAAAGAGAAAAGATAGAGGAGATCAAGAAGATCATTTCCCCTCTATCAATTTCATCGGAAACGGAAAGGATCGGCCGGATTTGGAAGGAGACGGTGGCGGCGCGGCGCTAGGGTTTCGGGCGGCGGCGGCGCGAGGAAGACATAGAGTCTGACAGGTGGGCCCCACCTGTCAGCGAGCGGGAGCGCGCGCGCGAGCGGCGGCTCGGCTGCGGACTGGGCCGGCTTGGGCCAGAGAGAGAGAAGGTTTTGGGCCGACTTTCGGCCCAAAGCCAAAAGAGACTTTTTAAAACTTTTTCCAATTTAAATTATTCATGAAATGCAATTCCATTTATTAAAAATACTTCCTTAGCTCAAATAAATCCCAGAAAAAATCTAGGAATTATAGAATTAAGCAAAGTATTTAATGAAATTTTATCTGGCCCCATTTTATATTGGAATTTATTATTTAAAATTAGATCGTCTCTTCTAGGCTTTTAAAATCATTTCTAATAATTCCAATTAAACAGCAATTTATATATTTAGGATTTTTAGGGTGTGACAGTGATCTAGGTACTTATGTTCCTTACAACACTTACTTTCGGACACCCTATGAGTGTTTATCAACTGTTAGGTGGATTCTCCGTGATCTTCAAGCCCTTGGTGATAAGGCTGCATTTATTTCACATATTGGAGACATCAGCTATGCGAAAGGTTATGCTTGGTTGTGGGATCATTTCTTCGAACAGATTGAACCTATTGCATCCAGAACTCCATACCATGTCTGCATCGGTAATCATGAGTATGATTGGCCTTCACAACCTTGGAAACCCTCTTGGGCTGCCAACATCTACAATGGGAAGGATGGTGGCGGCGAATGTGGGGTACCGTATAGCATCAAGTTCAGAATGCCTGGTAATTCTTCTCTTCCTACTGGCACGGGAGCTCCTGACACCCAGAACCTGTACTATTCTTTCGATGCTGGTGTCGTGCATTTTGTATGCATGTCGACTGAGACTGATTTCTCCCAGAGAAGTGATCAATACAACTTCATAAAGGCTGACCTTGAGCGCGTCAACCGGAGTCGGACACCATTCATTGTGTTCCAAGGCCACCGTCCAATGTATACCTCAAGCAACGAAGTCAGGGATACTGCTCACAGGGAGCACATGATTCAGCATCTTGAGCCACTTTTAGTGAAGCACAATGTAACAGTTGCTTTATGGGGACACATCCACAGGTATGAGAGGTTCTGCCCAATGAAGAAGCATCAATGCCTGGACACATCGTCAAGCTTTGTTTACCCCGGTGCTCCAGTTCATGTTGTGATTGGCATGGGTGGCCAGGATTGGCAACCAAGCTGGGAGCCAAGGCTTGATCACCTAGATGTGCCAATCTTCCCACAGCCTAACAGTTCGATGTACCGTTCCAGTGAGTTTGGCTACATGAAACTTCTCGCTACAAGGGAAAAGTTGACGCTGATATACATTGGGAACCATGATGGTCAGGTTCATGACATGGTGGAAATATCATCTGGGCAAGCTTCCTCAGAAGCTGAACTGGTTGCTACTACACAGAGAATTTCGTGGATGTACGTGGAAATTGTAGGTTGTGTGATGCTTGCTTTGCTTATTGGTTTTGCTGCTGGATTCCTTACAAGGAGGAAAGACTCCACAAAGTGGAGTCCTGTGGAAAGGGAGGAAGTTGAATTGTCTTATTGAGTAATTTCTATACAGTTTTTCATTTTCTGCTGGACAGGTGGCTATATTTTGGAGTGTAATATTTCCTTCTACCATTTATGTATTACTAATTTTGCTAATTTATATATACAGATGACTGCTCACTTCACTCTTTGCTGGCCCATACATTTAATATTTCTTTACACCTAATTAAGAAAATTCGCATCTTACTGGCCCGTAAATTTGCATGCAATTCAACAAGCTTTCACAGGGCGTGTAATGTCCGACCAATCGTGTTGCACACTTGTGTACAACACGTGAAGACATGCGAAGGATGTCAGCGGCATGGGCGAAGACAACCTGCTCTAGTTTGGCCCTTTGCCCGCTAGGGGCTGGATATCATCGGCCCATTCTCAATGGCGAAGAATATCTATTGGTTCACCATTGTGGCGATTGAATACTTTTCCCAGCGGATTGAAGCTGAGCCGCTTGCCTCCATCACATTGGCAGCAGTCCAAAAGTTTGTGCGGAAGAATATCGTCTGCTGATTTGAGGTGCCGAAAGAGTTCATCACTGACAATGGAAACAGTTCGACTCGCAGAAGTTCAAGGAAATGTGCTGGAGCCTCAACCTACAAATCAACTTTGCCTCAGTAGTGCACCCACAGTCGAACGGGGCGGCTAAGCGAGCGAATGGCAAGATTTTGGAGGCACTCGAGGAAAGGCTAGAGGGGTGCCAAAGGAAAATGGCCCGAAGAGATGCGCCCGGTCCTAAGGGCCCTTCGCACCATCCCGATTAGGCCAGCCAAGTTCAACCTATTCATGCTCCTGTATAGTGACGAAGCCACGGCATCGAGCGAGCTAGGAGTTAACTCACCAAATGGTGGTACTCTATGGGGGTGGCAAAGGCCACGAGGGTCACTTGAACTCTTGGAATGAGTGAGAGTTAAAGCTCTAGGCCACATGGCAAAATACTCTGAGGCCACTTTGGCATCTTTCAACAAGAAAGTTCATCCCAGGGAGATAGTGCCAGGTGACTTGTTCCTCAAGAGGAAGGTGAACCCAGTGGCAGTTGGGAAGCTAGAATCGGAGTGGGAAGGCCCCTACCTCGTGGTGCACAGGTTGCGAATTGACTGGTTTTGCATGGCCACGATGGACGGCGAAGAGCTTGACCACACATAGAACGCCGCCTTGCTCAAGCGGTTCTATGTGTAAGAAAGGGTGGCACCCAATCGCCATATGTACATATACTATGTAAGCCTTTCAGCACCTCTCAAGAAAAGAAAAAAGAGGAAAAAATACAAACTGGAGTAGGGTTATTATCCATAATGGAGGCCCGAACTAGTATAATTTTGTGCCTTCGACTGTCTGACTTATCACAAAAAAACCCTTAAGACAAACGTTTGATCAGCGAAAAAGTCAATGGGGCCGAAGTGAATCGATCAACGCACTGCTCGATCGAACACCGAAATTGCGACAATCCATTTCCAATTCCGATTGGCTATCACTATATTCGATCTCGTGCAAACACTTAGAGAAAGTGCGCTTGTCACAATGAGCCGGGGGGAGAATGTCGAAGGGGTTCCAAAACACCTACGATCCTTGCGCGACCTAGTGGAAAGAGAGTCTAATGACATAATCGAAACATGCAAAAAGTCGAAGAAGAAACACAAAGAATGATTTCATTCGTTTCTTATAGACAGATTACATCCCCGGTGAAAGGGGGAACCTATTCGGAACTCGCATTGCTACTCTGCGAGGGGATTCTAAATCCTAAACACCCCTGAAAGGAGGTCCACCGCTGACGCCTTCCGGGCCTCTCCTACGGTTCGACACCGAGGTCACACATGAGATGATGCTCTCCCTTCTCTCATGTCGTCGCCACCACCGCCGCCGCGTCGCCGGCCTCCGCCGCGAGTCGCCTCCCTTCCCCAGCGTCACAGCCGCCGCCACCGTATCGCCAGTCAACAGATCTCCTCTCCTGCCTCGCCCTGGCGACCTCCCCACCTACCGCCCGGCCTGTCCCAAATGAGGATAAAAGTGAGAGAGAGAGAGAGGGGGAGGAGGAGGAGGAGGAGGAGAAGGGAGAGAAGAGGGGAAAGAGAGAGGGTGCTGACGTGGACACCCTGACATGTGGGACCCACGTGGGTCCCACGTTGACTTAGCCGCCACGTCAGACAAAACCGGGGTCAAAACCACTTAAGGACTTAAAGTGAACGGTTTTGTAAGTTGAGGGATGTCCTATATCTGGTTTTGTGGTTTAGGGACTATTTTGTAACTCGATGATAAGTTGAGGCACCTTCGGTGTACTTTTTCCTTGGGTATTCTACTGCTGCTATGTGCTTGCTCGATGCCCATCGGCCATTGCAATGGATCAGGGTAGATTGCGATTATTTTTTTTTTTAGTGATGTTTGTCATGCCTGACAAGTAGGAATGTAAACTACCGAGCAGGCTAGCTTCTGATGTAACTACTCTTTCCGTAAACTACTTAATTCAGGTCCCTTTTTTTTATTTCATTTTCAGAACATTTGGATTGACCACGCTTTACCATCGAATAAGGTGTAAGTGTACGTAAATGTGAAGTTAAGACTCCCTGCTTATGAAGACTACAGGAACATATGTAGCAACAAATTTGATTTGCTTCTTTGCTTTTGTGTAGTATAGGACGTTTTGTAGCTGCCGTACTGTTGACACTTGTTACTTAATTATCTTCCGATTTTCAATTTGCAATAATAACCCTTGTACGGTAATTATCTTCCGATTACCGTACAATGAAGCTGCGATATAGAAATCATTCAGATCTATAACATTTCTATCAAAACCTAGCTTGCACCATGCAGAACGATAATCCTCAAGGCATAGACGCTACAAACTTCCATACTCAAAATATAGGTTTTTTTGCTGAGGTCACAGAGGAAAAAAAGTTGAGAGCCTAATTAAGCTAGAGCCAACTTGGTGAGACGACTCATACTACATTTCAATTAAAATGGATAGATGAGTACAGAGAGCTCCCAAATTACCTTCCTTCTTAGAGCATCATCAACAGTCCTCTTATAATCTCCTCCCAAAAGAATATTTTAAGTTTCCTAAACTGAAAATAGGAAGTAGAAAAACTGATCTGTTCAACACAACATTTAAATCTAATTCCCAAAACTTAAAAGTGGACCCTTCCGTTGAACCACCAACATATTTTTTTTTTCGTTTTTCGTTTATACAGCACGCGTGATCGTGATTCCCCTTGGCGGTACCCAAGCAGCGCCGCTTCCTCTCGCCCCTCTCCCCATCGCCAATTGCCCTCCCGTGACAGCACACAGCAGCAGCTGCTGCCCTTGCAAAATTTCAGCAGCACCAGCAATTTCAGCAGCATCTCACAGCTGCAGCAGCAATTTCAGCAGCTGTTGGGGTGACAGGCCGATTCAGGCTGAACCGAGGCGGCAGGAACGACCCCGCGGCGAACGAGGGCACAAAGATGATGAGCTGGATGGGAACATTTCGCCTCGTGCGCGCGAATGTGCTGGATTAGGCGATTGGGAGCCAAATCGATTCTCCAGATGTGGAGAGCGAAAAATCTGGAGTAGGGAATTCGTAGATCGGCATATGCGAGTAGGGAACCTGTTGGATTGTGGTTTTAGCGAAAATCCCCCAAAACCTCCATGTACGTATGCTGTTGGTGATGCTCTTCCTGGAAGAGTTTCCTCTTTTTTTTATAGGAATCTATTTTAATAGTGAAATAGCAGAAATAACTACCATTACAAAATTATAAACCCCCAAAAATTATTCTTTAATTCCAGGAAACAAAGTAAAGACAACAATTTTTTCACTCACAAAAATACTGTATAGATGCAAATTGTTCCAATATCACACAATCTACGATTACTTGATCGCACTCTAATTTAACTCACATATATAAGACTCTAGTTTAATATTGAACTGAATACATGCACCAGGTTTTCCTAGAGCATATATAATCTAAACAAACCAAATCTAATTATTAGACCCCAATAATGCATCAACATGAGGCTTGAACGGTGAGGACGCCGGAGAGGCACCCGGACCCGGTGAGAGCATTAGTGATTTGCACTGTGCATGATTCCTTCCCAAGGCAAGCTTCTGTGAAAGCCTTGTACGCAGCCTTGGACTCGCACCCACCCTCATAGGCGCCGCACTGGCCACGTGCAACACCAAAGCTGGTCACGTCGACGGTCGAGATGGTTTTGCTGTGCTGACCGCAGGATAGTGTGATGGCATCCCCAACCTCAGCGGATACGCACACAGAGCCTGCCGCGACAGTGTGGAAGCTGACCTGTGATGGGTCGCCGCCGGCCTCCTCGAAGAGAATGAGTGTGTTGGGCTCGCCATTCTTGAGGAAGGAGCGTGGAACATGATAGTACCGTTGCGACGGCTCACCGCATCCTGTGAGGCATTTTTGGCCATCACCCTCAGCCTGAAAAACTCCGCGGTAGTCGCAGTGATGGCAGCCATCCATCTCCACCGCTGTATATGATGGCCAGTAACGGCCAAGGTTGTTCCCGTTCACCCATGCCACGCCCTTGTTCAGCCCTAGGAGGTCCACCACCACCGTGTCCTGACCGGCTGGAGCTTGGAAGGTAGTCTAAATAGAAAAATAAAACAAGGGAATTACTTATATTTCATAGCTCAATACAATATGGATAATACATATCAACCTATATAATACCTTGTACCACGTAAAGGGCCTGTTGATAGGGACTGTGCTCCACAATCAATAGAAACAGATCTTTAGGGTGCTCCACTTATCTCTTAGGAGGTAACTAAAGTGGTAAGATGACGAGTATTAATTAATCTAAACAATCTATTGAATCAAGGGAAAATTTTGCTGGTATATTTCCTAATAACATACGTCGTCAAAAGTCTTAAAAATATCCATAGAAATATAGTTGATAATTAAATAGTAATAATTGACAATTGATAGAGGTTTTGTGCACCTTATATGACCAGGAACTGTTGGAGAGATCAATCCCTGTGCCATTGTTGTCAATCAACTTAACTGGTCCTCCAACAATGCCAGCAGGCATCTTCTCAAACAAAGGGCCATAGTTCTGTTTGACATGGAACAAATATCTTTCATCATACACAACAACACATATACAAAAAAATATAGTGACAGGCTTTTAATGAACTGTTTAGTAAATATATTAGAAACCTTTAGACCAATGGTAGCACTCAAAAGAGAAATGTAGTTCTTGCCATCATGAAGCTTTATTGCTGACTCAAGCTGGAAAACAAAGTCTCCATTTGGAGAATGGTTTTTACCTGCCAACCAGATTGATAGTGTACATCTCAATGAGAAAATTATCACGAATTGTTATGTTGTGCAAGAAGCTAAATTTAACTAGCTACTTACCAACAAGCATTCCATTCACAAAGGCATATAGTTCATGCCCTGTTGTGTTCAGGAACAAAGTGTAGCTCGCCTCACCCTTGTGGTCAAGGCTGCATTTCATTATATGTGTCAAAATTAGGCAGCATATTATTCAATAATAAGTTAACATTAAAAATGCTTCTTATCGTATAAAAGTTGCAATAAAAATGTTTTTTTTTGGCCAATACCTTGTTCTGTACCACAAGTAATCACTTTGATCGGTTGATGTGACGATCTGCTCTAAGAGCTCATTCTTCCTATAGCTTCCCTTCTCATCAGTCATGAAGAGCGTCAAATTTTCACGCATCCATGACCATTTCAAGCTCTCTGGCTCCTTCTCTACCATGTTAGCCTTCTTTACCATGACAGTCGTTTGGGCTTTGATCTAATTGTTCCAGAAAAAACAGAAACAAAAAAAAATCCTAACAATTAGCTTGTAACAATAGTGTAATATTATAGATCCTGCATCAATCAAATTATATAGTAAGAATTCAATAATGATTGGAAAAATACCTTGGCGCTATTGAAGGCAACGGTCTTGCAGTCAGGCAAGATACTCACAGACCAAGCAGGCAAAAGGTGAGTGTTTCCATCAAGGGTTACGTTAACTTCCTTGTTGTCATTCCGGTTGTTGATGAAACAAACTGAGGTGGAGTCCAAGGTGTACTTGGTAACCTATAGAAAATAAGTGATCATAGTGCATCAGATATGTTGAAAAGAAATTATCAATATGAACCGCATGTATCAGTTTGCCAGAAAACTTGAATCTATTAGGGAAATTCTGCGAAAGTATGGCATGAATCATACTGTGACATTATCACTGTAGTTGGTGTCAACATATTCCCCATGGACAAGAATCTTCTCAATGGACTTGATCACGGAGTGGAGGTCCTTCAAGTGGCCATATTTCGGCTGCCGAAGATTACCTAATTATGATAGGTAAACCAAAGGAAAATCAGAATTATACTATGATTTATAGCTTATTAATTGTGCATTTAATTAAATAGACTAAAATGTTGTATGCTCATTTCTCACCATATTCATCCAAAGGTGCGTCATAGTCGTAACTAGTTGTGATGTACGGGCCACCTGAGGTGCGACCAAAATTCGTTCCGCCATGGTACTAGTAAAAATGGTGTGATGGCAACAATTAGTTCGATTCATTGTGAGACATATATATGTGAGAAAGCCACAAGAAATTGAGAGTACATACCATGTAGTAGTTCTGGAGAGAACCACGCTTTTGGAAGAACATTGCAACTGCGAAAGCAATATCTTCGGCGGATCTATGGAAATCCGGCTTGTCCCAGGCTTTAAACCTAATCCGAATCCATGAAAGTCACAAAAAATATGCTTCAATTCATATTTGAATATTAAAAAAGTTCTTTTACAATAGAAGAGAAACATATATATGTGATGAAAGAAAATTATAAATATATATATACCATCCAGTCCAGTTCTCTGTCCAAATCTTAGGGATGCCAGTCCTATTTGGGAACCAATCATGGCAGTAGAATCCGTTGCAGGTGTTCACCTAAATTAATCGGGAAAAGAAAAACAATAGCATGAATTTCAACCAATCAATAAAAGAATTTAAACACATACAAACATTATACATTATTTTAAACAAATTGAAAGTTATGCTCACCACATTGTGCGGTACATCACTGTCTTGCTAACACATGATCCATGGGACACCGACATTCTGCTTGTTGGTCATGTCCGCACACCAATGGATGTATTTAGACGCAGACTGATTATTGTTCAGTTGGCCCATGACATTTCCGTACTCGTTTTCGATCTATAATATAAAGATACAAGCAATGCATTTGTAATTGAATAACTTGTATTATTGGCAACAGATCGAGGGTGCTAGCATGCATCACACCTGTGCCAGGATGATTGGGCCACCTTGCCCAGCAAACATGTTGGCATCCTTCATCTTGTTGATAATGAGAGTCGTGAAGTTTTCCATTTCATTCTATTCAATAGGAAACAAAACAATTGTTCAAAATTTCGATTGCTATATATAATATATAAATATATACATGTCTGAATTAATTTATTATTATATCCCATTACCTCAAATGGTGCATTATGCATTCTGAACTGCATTCGTGGAATATCACGTAGCCAAGCAGGAAGTCCTCTGGATATGAGGAAAACGATTCAAAAGTATGATTAGCATTTTTTTTATGTATGCAGTGTGCTGGTGAAATAGCATTCAACATTCCCTTATCTATCACACAAACGTGTGTAAGATTGAGCATAGTCATGTACCCATAGTTCCATTCGCCGCAAATGTATGGCCCGATTCGAAGAATAGCGTACATGCCAGCATTCTGAATATCCTTGAAAAATCTGATGATGTCGTAGTTCCCCTCAAAGTTGTACTACATATGTATCAAAGCATTTCACGAAGGTCATGAGAAGAACATTGCTAGAATAGGCTAAAATTTTTCAAAATGCACACATCGTAGGTCATGAGAAGAACATTGCTAGAATAGGCTAAAATTTTTCAAAATGCACACATGTAGGAGATGGCATATATTCTTAGTTTGAGCACATATTCTTAGTTTGAACTATAATTACTCCTATATGACCCCTCCATAATTCTAGGAGTACTAAAAGCTGGAATTTTCACGCCTGACATAATAGAACAAAAGAAAAAAAAACTAAACCGTTCAATCTACATGCAATTTCGATTATACTACTTTGTTTCATGCATTGGTTAGAAATCAAGAATCAGGTTTCCAAAATAAGCTACATGTACGGATACTGTGATCTATACGCAAGCAATATAAGGATGTATAAACTAAGCTTAATTCATCTAAATAATATACATGAACAGCCTTGCTTTGAATTACATATGCTGTGGATTTACATATTCGATTACTTACTAAATAAATAGTATCAGCTAAAGCCGCATACATATTTTATCAGAGACAGAACTAACCTGGCGGCGATGGGGCTCATGGCCGTTCCAGAAGACGTAGGTCTCGATCGCGTCAAGGCCACCTTCCTTTGCTTTCTTGATCAGATCAGGCCACATCTGCACCAGGGAAAGCATGATATATATATACGTGTATCATTGGCTAGTCATGAAATTTTGGGGGCCTAGGACGAGACAAAAATAAAGGGTCCTACAATACTAGTAGTAAATATATATGTAATTTTTTTATTTTAAATAGGAAAAAATGTTGAACTTTAAGACATCATTAAGCACAAAGTAACGTTAGGTGATAATTGAATAGCAGAAACACTATACAAGGAATTCATCAAATATTCAAACTATTCAAGTTTATAATATCTTATATGTCCCCAATAAATTAAAGAGCACGTCATCTGTTAGTGTTAAGGCTGCAAGAGGAATGACTCAACCAAGAAGATTGTGATGTAGAGATACTAATTAACTACGAACATATCGTGAACACTGAGAAGGAATAAATTCCAAACCTATTCACTTAAAGCTCCTATCTCAACCAGTCAACTCTAGTAGCTATAGAACAAAAAGAAATTAGTGAAGTTCTATCTGAATTTTGTGTTGAAGATACTATTAAGAATAGAAGAAAAGAACATAGGCTTCAGAATGAGATTAATTAATGGCATATCCCAGAAAGACCAATTGCTTAATTAGGATTGCCAATTGAGAGGAGAGAGAGGCCAGGCCTTCGAGAGGAAGGAGATGGTTTCAACGCCGAGAGCGATGATGTTTCCTGAGCAGCAGCTCAACTGCGCAAGCACTGATGGGTTTCCTGGTTTTTGCTAACGTTAACGTGCCTGTACATAATCTGTGCTTTACTGCTTCCCCAAGGCCGGCCCAGTATCAGCATGAGCAGATCTTATAATTAAAAACTACCACATTAATAAAACAAAATATAAAACTAGAATTTCCACTTAAAATTGAAAATAATAAAGTTATCATTGTTAAAATTATATACATATCGGGATGATTTTTTTCTCACTGGGATCAACTTCCGGTGTATAACTATATAAATTATATACCGGCATGTGTGTATCTGAGATTCATGAAATATATATGAGGTCAGAAGAAAATACGAATTCTGAGTTTTACTAGCTAGCCTTGAAATACGACAGACCAATGAAAATAAAGATGTGAGGTTAGGCTATTTAATACGACATATAGTAACCTGTAATGTAAGTGTAGCTAATTAACACTGATCTTCATGTGAGTACTTAAGTATATATGATACAAACGACGACTAGTCGATCGCTAGTATACGTACTGTGAAAGTATGAAGCGAAGATTAATCTACTTAAGTAAATACGTACTGTTAGTCATATTTCGGCCATATGTTTAAGGGAAGCCAAGCAACTGGTGAAAAATAGAATAATGATGCGCGGGTGTATGACAGAAAAACTGAGAGAATCATAAATTTGTAGACATCGATCTAGAGTAGATATAAATGAGATGTATAAGAAATAATTACAGTAGATATAAATGACGTCTATATTTAGATTTTGTGTGATAGATCCTTTGAGATTGGTGTATAGCATATATATGAAGAATAATACCAAAATCACACGTACTGCTAATCTCAACTCATGCATGTACGTTCAATATCAAAAGACGGCTAAGACCTACCAAAATCACACATATTTTTCATGCATGCATGCCTGCGCATAGCGATCAATATATCCATAGCTAACTTTCATTATACCTCCGGGGTGCTCCTCGGGTAATGGATAGATCCTGAAATGATGATGCGCCGCTCGCCGTCGATCACCAGGCTGCGGTCATTGTAGGCGACGGTGGTGCCGCCCACGCCGGCCGCCTCCGCGAGCACCACCACCAGCAGCGCCACGAGGCAGGTCGCCACCGCCGCCATCGTCGTCTTCATGGCCGGAGCACGACCACGAGCTTTTGCCAATACTAAGATGGATGCGAAAAAGAGAGAGAGAGAGAGCAAGAAGGCGTTGATGAGATGGATGAGGAAACCTCGGCCGGGGTGCAGTCAACTTATAGAGGAGGGAAGCAGGGGCTTGGATGAGAAATAATCTGGAGATTAGTTTAATTATCTTGGTGGATAGATTCGGCGCCGTCGCACGCGTATGGCTTATCTAAACCAAATGAACTCTGTTAATATTTCGTGTCGCTGGGAATCGCGAAATTTTTGCATGTAAGCACATGTGTGGATCAGAAAATCGGAACTACGCGCTCCTCCTCCGCAGTCCGCACACCACCGTCGCGCGACTCGATCGATCGCGATCCGGAATCAGCGAAAAGAAAACGGCCGAGCGGTGTCTTGATCCGTCCGCCTTCCTCTCAAGTCTCAACCGCTGCCGCGATCTCCTCCGTATCAACCGCAGCCGCCGCCGAGGCGCCGATCCGTCGTCCTGACGCCGCTTTTTCTTTTTTTTCTTTTTTTTGAGATCAGGCAATTTTCATTACCCAGCTTGAAAACCAAGCCAAAAGGAACAGAGTCTCAAACAAACAACAATCTAACTGAAAAAGAAAACCAGGACACAAACTAATAAAACTAATAAACAGGCTGGGGTTTCCAGCTAACATTCAAGCAAAGCTGACACCACGATCACAGAGAAAACACCACCCAAAAACCAGCTCCAGCATCAACCACCAGCGTAAGATGAATTCAGGAGGGTCACAAAGTTGCCGCAGCCGCGCCAAGTTTGCCAAGATCTTGTCTCTCCAGTTATCTACTTGCCCTCGACCTCCCCCCTTTAGTAACTCCTTCCACCTTTGCATCATAGCAACGGCCTTGTACGCCACCTGCAAAGGAGATTTGACCAGAATATTTTCAAAAACCCAATCATTTCTATTGAGCCTAATCGTCCAAACACACACAACAACTAAAAAAACACCCATTGAACTCCCTAGTTTCTTTTTAAACATAGCCAAGACATCCCCTAAGTTGCCAGGAGTCAAATCTAACCCCAAAGACTCTTTAATCACACACCAAACAATTTGGCAATAGAGCAGTTAAACAAAACATGATTCACTTATTCCCTTTTCCCACAGAGCTTACAAAATTCATCACCCCCTCTCCATTTCCTTTTGATCAATTCTACTGCACAAAGAATTCTCCCTCTTATGGCTAAGAACACAAAGTGTTTGATCTTAAGAGAAATTTTACTTTGCCATACTACCAGCATATGTAACCCCACCAAAACTTAATGATCTATACAAGGATCTCGCATTGTACTCCCCTTTCTTCCCATAAGGCCAAACAATTTGGTCATTATCTGTTGTAATACCAAACCCTTTCAACCTACCTATTAGTTCCTGTAGTTCTAAAGTATTCTCTTCATTCAATTGCCTTCTGAAACTTAACTCCAATTTTACCCTATCCCACACATGTCTGACAGACTTCTTACATTGCAAACTAATTTATACAACCCAGGGTACTGCACTCTAAGAGGAGCTTGTCATAACTGTTGGATAGTATGGGGAAAGAGGATACTGCGAATATTGGACACATTGTATTGAGCCTCAGGGGGCCGGTATATATAGGAGTACATGGGGAGGAGATAAGGAAGGATTACAGATATGGAAGGAGTCCACACAAATCAATCCTATCCTAATATGTCTCTAACTACCATATACTCTAACATCCCCCCGCAGTCCAAGCGTGAGCAGCGCGGACACTTGGAATGGAGAAGAAAACGGCAAGAGTGCTCAACACGGATGATAGCCCTTTGTGCCGTTGTCGACGTAGCCAAAGCGATGGATGCGAGGGAGCCGTGGTCGATGAAGTCGTGCGTAGAGTAGCCGTGGTCGTTGTAGCCGAAGTTAGGAAGCTGATGTCAAGGTAGCCGAGCCACAGGGAGCGCATGAGGCGCCGTAGAGTGGTCGTGGACGCACAGGAGGGCGTCGTGGACCAAGGTGTGTGAGGATGCACCGGAGATGAAGACGGTGACACAATCGCGGCAGTCGTTGAGGAAGATGACGCCGAAGAGCCGATGTAGTCGAACCGTGAAGGACGAGACGTCACACAAGGTTTGCCAGACTCTGGGACAACTCGGGACGAACGCGCATGCCAGTGTTGTCAATATCGCGCGGCGAGACAGGGGACCACCATGAATCATATGCCAATGTCGGAGGAGACTAGCAGAGAAGGCCTCCAAGACGATCGCGGCGCGAGAACGGCGTAGAGGGAGAATTGCCGGAGCAGCACGTGGTTGTCGGAAAAGAGCAAAGTGTAGTCGAGGAAGATACGGCGACGCTGGCGATGAGTCATGCTGGATGAAGTAGAAGGCGAAGTAGCGGGACCAATGGCCTGGACGGCGACGTCGGTAGCCATGTAGAGGTAGCTGGACCACCGGCCTAGAGTGGAGACAATGGCAGCTTGGAGATGTGGCGGCGATGCTCGAAGTAGACGAAGAAGACTCTGAGCGGCTGATGATGACCAATGAGGACGACGAGGTTGTCGATGTGCGAACGGCGATGAAGACGACAGGGGCAACGCTGTGACACGAAGGGGCAACACAGGTGCAGCTCGATGTCGATGCAGCAGTGAGAACACCACCGGCGGTGAGGCCACGCTGAGGAGGGCGCCTCTCAGCGTTCCAACAACCAGTAGAGGTGGACCACAGGCGGCGACACTGCAGCCCGAGAGGGCGACGCAGCGGCAACCCAAAGCTTGATGACATAGACGCATGCTCGATGACGATCGGTTGTAGAAGTCGTTGTAGCCGGGCGCTTGAACGGGTGATCAAGCCGAAGATGCGCGAGGCGGAATGATAAAGTCGAAGCTGAGTCGATGCCGATATCGGAGACGCGCGGATGTCGACGAGGCGGTGGGCGACGCAAACCCAAACTCTGTTCGGAAAAAAAATTGATACAGTAGCATGCAGTAGTCCACAGTAGAAGCCAAACTCCACGTCTTCCATGGTCCATGGACCAAGTTCACACAGTCCTGAGCCCGTGAATAACTTGCTCATCCCCAATCTCTCACTTCATTGGCATGGAGCAGACGAACAGTCAACGCGTCCACCATCTCCGAGAGAGACAGAGCGGGGGGAGGGAGAGCGCCAGGCGGTGGGCGTCGAGGCCGGCGAACGGATGGGAGGCGCTGGTGGAGACGAGCTGTCGGCGCAGCCAAGGAGACGACCTCGAGGTGAGCAGCCGAGGCCGGCAGCCCGGCGGACAGTAGAAAGCGGCGCCCCGTCAGCCAGGCCGGAGGCCGAAGGCGGAGGGCGTGCGGCGCCGGCCGATGGTGGCATGCTCCAAGCGGCAGTCCGCCAGATCGGCGAGGAGTCCGGGCGGAGATGGCGACGACGGTGAGGCCGGCGCTCGGCGAGATGGGATCGACCGCACCTCGACCGCAACGACGACGACCTCCAGATGACGACTGCCAGATGGTTGCGTGGATGGTGGAGGGGGCGTCGACGGTGAACAGCGGCCTGCAGGCGTAGGCGGCCGCCGAGGAGGAACCGGCAGGGATGTGTCCCCCCGTACTCTGTGCCGCGCCAACGACGCCGCGACGACCATGGCAACACCGGCGCCCGGACGGAGCTTGATGAAGATGGCGCCGGTGGCGTCGGGGCGGCCTTGCCCTAGGTGAGGCCGACGACCAGCGGGCGGCGTGGCCTACCGGCGACGTCAGGGTGCTGGTGGAGATCGGGTCAGCCATGCCCTCCAGATCGGCGACGACGATGTGGATGGTATGATGCTACTGACTTCTTCACAATGACGCGAAGACGACTCGACGATGCCGAGGAGATCGAGATCGATCTCGGCGGCGAAGCACGACGAGAAAAAAAAACGAAAAACGGGTGGCCACCCCCAGGAGATCGAAACCCTCCCGGGGGCGACGAGCGGAAGCGTGAGAGAGAGGCGACTAGATCGCCCGCTCTGATACCATGTTGGATAATATGGGGAAAGAGGATACTGCGAATATTGGACATATTGTATTGAGCCTCAGGGGGCAGGTATATATAGGAGTACATGGGAGGAGATATGGAAGGATTACAGATATGGAAGGAGTCCACACAAATCAATCCTATCCTAATATGACTCTAACTACCATATATTCTAACACTAACCACACATCCTCCCAAAATAAGGTATGTTTTCCATTCCCTACTTTTCTCTCCATGAACAACTGCAGCCACTTCTTGCCAGCATGAAGTCCCTTCCAGAATTGAGAACCCCCAATTGAAGAACTGCTAAAGAAACTTCTACCATCCCTCAGGTACTTCCTTTTCAGCACTTCACAACTCATGTCCTTAGAGTTATTTTCCAACTTAACAATCCATTTGCATAACATTGCTGTATTCATCAGCCTTGTGTCAATGAAACCAAGCCCCCCAAAATCTTTTGGTTTACAAAGGGCCTGCCATTTCAGCATATGGTATCTCTTCTTTTGCCAGTAAAATCTCCCCCTAATTATGTCCATCTTCTTATGGAACTCCTCAGGAAGATGATAGAACCCCATAGTGTACAAAGTAATGCTGGTCAGGCAAGCATTAATCCTTATCTCCCTCCCACCATAGAAAAGGTGTCTGTTGACGGTCGTTATCGATCAGCTTTACCCATCGATATTACCAAAATAAAGGAGAACTAGTTATGCTTGCAATGTGTATTTGTGTTAGAATAAGTTATATTCCACTAGCACTAGGCTTTCTAACCTCTTGTAGAGAATAACACAAAATGGAGGAGAATTGGCAGCAAAACGGACGATCAATCAAACGAACGCTATCGAGAATCAGACTTATGGATGAATGGGCCAAGAACACAGAATTGCCACAATCCAATAGGCCCAAAATTTGTTGTTCTGAATAAGGGAAGAGATAAGGAGGCCGCCAGCCGAGATTGGGCTGGTTTGGCCTAGCCCATGGTTCGGCCGAACCATGCAGCCATTCGATGCAGGGTTGGCGCTGGATGGTCTGGATTGCTTCCCTATGGCAGTTGGAGGGTATTACCGATCTTTCCAACCACCATAACCGTCATTGCCATGCTATAAAAGGAGCTCTCATCCTCCATTTCAACACACACCTCAAGCAAGAAGATTCATATATACATTATCTCAAGTTTAGTATAGTCTCCAGAATATAGTGGAATAGAAATAGAATAGAATCCTCAGTTCTCGGAGTCTTCAGAAGAGTTGGCTCTAGCAGCTTTTCCTTCTTTTGTAAGACTTGCAATATTTATAGAATATTCTTCTCAATATATTTACGATACTTTACTTCACTCTGACTATTTGAGTACCTACTTTATGAGATATTATTCGAGATATAATTGTTTAGCTAGCTTTCTCGGGAGATGGAATGGTGTGGGTATAATATTCATTTATATCATTACTTTAAGTCACGATAGTGATTGTAGAGTAGTATTTGGTAGCATAAGCGAGGTGCTTAAGCTATTGAATATCATTATTTGGGGTTATATGTCATGGGCTTTGGGCCAGGAGTCCTAGGCTCATTAGATAGAGTTAGGGTTTGTTAGGATTAGATTAAGGAGTCCTCCATCTATATAAGGAGCAATCCTATCCCAGGTCAGTTAGACATTAGATCAAGATTTATCTCAGTGCCCATCGGCCTGCCTTCTCAGTGCGACGGAGAGCGTCGCGCTGTTTAGGTTCAGGACTGTTCCTTGTTATTTCATCTACTATAATCCAATCTATTCCCATTCATCTCGATTCTTCTCCATATAATCCTTGCTCGTGACAACTTGGTATCAGAGCTTCGGTTTCGTGCCCATGGGTTCCGAGATCGCTGCGGTTCCCGACACCCTTGCGCCAACATCAGCAATGACCTTGCCGAGATTTCGAAGAGGCTGATGGACTTGGCAGAGCAAGTCCAGGCTTTAGTGGCTCTATCAGCCGAGCAGGCCATGTCTCTCGGAGCCACCGAGCGATCTGACCGGCAGGTCGTGATGTTCCTGCGACCACGGCAGCACAATTTCAAGCGTCGGTTGCGAGGTGCCAGCTCGAGGAAGAAGATGAGCCGCCTACCGCAGCCAAAGATGGCTGCCCCTCGCGGTCGTCTGCCAGGAGCTCTGCTGCTCATCTTGGCGGAAACAAGATCTGGTGGCGTGGTGTTGGGGATGGCATCAACAACAGCTCCTCTGCCCAAGCCGCCGGTATCTACTGTGGGGAAACGGTGTGCTTCATTAACATCTAAAAGAACAAGGCCGACAGAACCAGGTCATGGGAGATCCAGCCTATCCAGCATTCGATCACACCGCTGGGCCTGGCGATGGCGTCATCGCCGTTGACGCCCTCAACGGAGGCAGCGAAGACAACGGCGAGTTCCACTTCGACGGCGACACAACACGGCTTGGGCGTTCGGTTCTCAAGCGCAATTTCTAGGAGATGTGACGCGGTTTCCGCAGTTGGCGGCGCAAATTTCGCTGACGGTTGGAGCAAAGCCATGGGAGGCGAAGCAGTTTCTTTGAGCGCCTGGTTTGGCACGATCTACTCGTGAACCGCGTGCTTCACGGGGTTGGCCCATTTCGTGCGCTCAATGGGTAGAGGCGTGGAGGCGGCACAGATCGCGCCAAGTCCAAGCGCTAGAAGTTTGCAGCTCGTCGCTCGTAGCGGCGTGGTCACCGGAAGAAAAGGGAGATATGGTTTCTGTCCTCTCCTGGTTGGGCTGGTTGGTTTCCATGTTGGCCCATCACGTAAAGGTGGATCATTATCATATTTTGGGCCAAGGATTTTTGGTCAGGGCCTCCATCGGAATCTACTTGTGGGCTGTTCTGGTGGTCAATTGGACTGGAGATTGGGTTACTATTCGAGCCCTCCTTTCGCTCAAGGTTCTTGGGTGGGGTCCTCCTGTGCATGCTGCTTGCATAGTAGCCTGGCAATAACAATGAATTTTGTTCTATTTTCGTCCATAATAACAGCAAGACAAGATGTAAAAGGCTTGAAAGTCTTTGTTTAGGTTATGGTACTTCGTTTGAGTCTAGCAGGGTGTGCTGCAGCTCGAGGACGAGCTGCTCAAAAAGAGGGGAGTAATGTCATGGGCTTTGGGCCAGGAGTCCTAGGCTCATTAGATAGAGTTAGGGTTTGTTAGGATTAGATTAAGGAGTCCTCCATCTATATAAGGAGCAATCCTATCCCAGGTCAGTTAGGCATTAGATCAAGATTTATCTCAGTGCCTATCAGCCTGCCTTCTCAGTGCGACGGAGAGCGTCGCGCTGTTTAGGTTCAGGACTGTTCCTTGTTATTTCATCTACTATAATCCAATCTATTCCCATTCATCTCATGCTATGAATATGCCGAGGTGGGCCGTTGATGGTGACAGCTCAATACAGGTATTCCTCCACGCGTGTATATAATCCAAAGTTACTTTCCTAGGGAGGGTACTCCTCCGTATTTAACCCCGGTTGGATGACCATGACGGGTTGTCGTAAGGAACTCGGCAACCAGGGGTGGTCTCTCGAAACACCAGGAGGGCATCGTAAGAGGGGTATTGGCTATATGATTATATAGTAGATAATATTGACTGAAGTGTATGTATGTATATTAGAAGTATAGGAAATGATTCTTTTCTTATTCTTTCCATTTAGCCTAGAATTAGTATATATGAGAATAGTGAATGCTTCAGCTTTGTGTCACCCTACCCTTTGAATTGAACTAGCCCCTGTTTAGACTTTGATTATTACAAGTAACATATAAATATTAGCTTGGTTCTCTCTATTATAATCTTCCCACGGGATTAAACAAATACGATACCCTTGGAATATTCTCGGATGAAATGCTACAATGGTATATCCGTGCGCTTGCGGATGAAATCTGTAACCATAATATACTACGAGTATTTCTGCGCCATTGCTGGGAATTAGATTTCTAGTATTATCGTTAAAAAATACCAACAGTGTCCACTTTGCCAGCTATCCATCCTTTTCTCAACTTTTTGCATGATTGGTAACAACTCCCTCTTAGTCACCTTATCTTTGCTCATAGGCAACCCCAAGTAAATCAAGGGCCAACTAATCGTTATATGCACTGTGCACACATGCCTCGTAAGCAATATGGCTTGGTGATTAGTGGATAATGGCTTATATATAAAACTTACATACATGAGGATCAGTGAGGATTTACATGAGGATCAGTGAGGATTTACGATTGATATTTTAGGGTAGGATTGACCAAATATATTGTATAGTATATATTGTGTTTGTATCTAAGTAATAAATTTAAGAGTGTGTTCTAAAGAGCTTATAGGATTAGATACTCCCTTATTTGTAGCGAGCACGTTTCTCGAACAGCTAAACGGTATAAAAAAAGTTAACAAATAAATAATAATATTACTTATTAAATCATAACATTAAAATTAACAATACAATTCTAATTATATAACAATACTGGAGTTGTTTTTATTTTTCAAAATGCAATTCTAATTTAACAATACATGTCATTAAGTGACATACAATTATATAATTATATAATGTATATTATTCATTTATTTAGATATTTTATGAATATTTCAATGATGTGCGTATAGTACAATACAACTCAAAAAAATTATATTTGTACAACTATGGGTTGGAATTATTAATGTGGTTTTTATCTTATGTGAATGAAAAAAGGAAAAAGAAAAGAAATGTGGGGACGTGGGGCCCTACATGCAAGTACATACTCCGAACTAAATGGGCTGGAATATGAATTTTGTTTTTTCTCACGTGTTAGTGAAAAAGAAAAAAAAGAAAAGGGGGTGTGGGGCCCACGTACAAAATATGTACGTACATGCACGTACACGTACGGCGCATGTGTGGATTTCTAAAGATAATAAATCTATTTGACATTTTCTATGCTATACATCTGACGGTTAAAAATATTGGATCCACCAGATTGAATGAAAACCAGCTAGTACACATTTGCTTAATTCTTCTAATTTATTAGAGTGCCATATGGCGGCGTAGGAGAGTTTGTAGAGGTGCCACGTGGTGGCTTAGGAGCGTTCGTAGGAAGTTTAATGGACTTTTAGTATATAATAGATAGATAGATACTCCCTCCGTCTCATAATATAAGCGATTTTGAGTTTTTACTTGTAGTGTTTGACCACTTGTCTTATTCAAAAAAAATTTGGAATTATTATTTATTTTTTTGACTTACTTTATTATCCTAAGTACTTTAAGCACAACTTTTCGTTTTTTATATTTACATAAACTTTTTGAATAAGACGAGTGGTCAAACACTACAAGTAAAAATTCAAAATCCCTTATATTATGGGACGGAGAGAGTAGATAGATAGTACATCCAATGTTGTTATTTTTGTATCCTCTTTTTGAGGCTCGTAGTCCCGGCCTTGGATTATGGGTAAAATATATAGCCCATGTGCAGCCCAATTAAGTTCCTAGCATAGTGGCGGAGCAGATGACAAGGATTACTAATTAACCTCTCATAAGACGTGTTTGCCCCCAACCCGAAACACCCGATGAGATGCCAGGGTCATGGTCATGGACGAGCCTCTTATCTCCAAGGATAGCAAGTCACTTCACACAAATTCTTCTTACTCTTGGATCTAGATGCAGGTGAGCTCCAAGTTGCTCAATGGTGTTTGGCAAAGCGAGCACCATTCAGTTGGAAGTTTGAGGCTTTTGAATGGTGTTTGAGGCTCCAAGTTGCTCAATGGTGTTTCGTTACGTGAATTAAACGTTTGAGTTTATCGGTACAAACTTGCCAATATTTATGTAGAAATTTTAAAATGAGTGGTAGAATGTATTGAAAATTTGACATTCTAAGCTGAAATTTCTAAAATTGAAAGAATTTTGATTTGAAAGTTAAGGCTTTAATTATAAAGTATGAAGTAGTGTATGCGTTGGAGACGAGAAGGGCATCAAGGTGTGTTCGCGTAGTGGTGGGCAAAACGATAAGAGTACAAGATACAGAGTATAGAAATACAACCCTCTTTAAACCTACCGTGATGACTAAAAGCCTAAAATCATTAATCTGAAAGGAGTAAATACTTTACTTGCGAGTTAATTAAGAGATTAATTAATTAATTAATTACATAATGGTCACCCTTGAGAAGTAATCAGTCACCACACCCTCCTCTCTCCGACGAGGCCCTGCACCTCCTCCCAGAGTCCGCCCTTGACGACGGTGGCGAGGCCCAGCACGGCGGGGCTGCACGCCGCCACGCGCCACAAGCCCGCGCGCACCTCGTCGCGCAGCTGCTCCCTCTCCCATCCGCAGAAGCCGTCGAAGAAGCGGAAGTCCCTCACCCCGACCACGCCGCGCTTCACCAGCTCCGCCGCGCACCCCACGCTCTCCCGCGTCCCGTAGTGCACCCCGGGCATCACCTCGTCGAACAGCCCCGTCCTCCCCACCACGTCCCCCGCCGCCGCCGCCCGCGGCCCCAGCAGGAAGAAGCACTCCTCCAGCGGGCCACCGAAGAAGAGCGGCCGCCCCGAGAACGCCCCCGCGATGTCCGTCTCCGCGAACACCGCCTGCGCCTCCTTGATCGACATCAGCGACGGCCGGTTCAGGATCACGCCCACGGGGCCCAGCACGCCGGCGGACAGGAGGAGGACCACCGTGCGCTCGAAGATGTGCGACCCGTCCAGCTTCTCCGTCGCGATCAGCAGGCACCCCTTCTCCGGCTCCACCAGCGGGTGCGCCCACTTGTCGCCGATCTTCACCGGCTCCGGCGTCGTCGCCGTCGCCCTCACCGCCGCCACCGCCGGGTTCACGCTCTTCGCGTACTGCTCGTTGAAGTAGAGCTGCGCCCTGAACGACCGCCAGTCCGGGTCGATCGCCGGCGCCGCGCCCTCGCCGTTGTAGCTGCAGCCTGCACATGCCAATTGCCAAATAAACACACACATCTAATCAAACCCAACAAAACAAGAATCCATCAAAGAATCACCAGCCAAACATGTGATCGATCACTCACAGGTGGTCACCGACGAGCTCGCCGCTCGCCGGCCGCCGAAGAGCACGTGCGGCCTGGCCTTCACGACGCCGGCCGGCGACGGCATCACCATGCTCTTCACCGGCGAGGCATTGGAGGTAAGGAAGCACGAGGTCTCCATTGCTAGCTGTGGTAGTGTACGCTACTAGTGAGTAATGTGTTTTGACAAGCTAAGTAAATAGGAGGAACCGGAAGCAGCTGCGCCACAAATCTCTCCAGCCATCGATCCAAGATTGGATATAGCTCGCTTTTTGGGGCTCTGTTCCGGACCAATGGCGGCGCGCGATGTGTCGTAACGCAATAGCGACACGTGGACCGCAGCGGAGCTTGTGGCTGAGCAGCGGCTGCTCTGCTCAAAGTACATGGCTTGGTGAGAAGAGAGAATTCTTGGCTAGAATGGATTAGGAGAATACGGACACAATGGACAGCAACTTGGAGCATGGTGGCTACAGGGACCAATGGTGTTTGGAGCTTAGCTGCGTCGACTAACCATTGCAGTTGTGAACTTGTGGTTGCTGAGCATTTGGAGAATTGGAGTGTGCTAATTTTCAGCTGGCAGTTCTGGATCAAGAGAATTCTTCAGAGCTATGTTACTGTCATATTGGCAAGAAGCTTTTGTGATCAGTGGTCACATGGACGGCGATCAGCTAACACCAAATAAGCAATCAACCGTTCGAATGATCTAATCAGGCAAGGAACGGTCGGTTTCCAAGTGAGAGAAAAAGCTAAGAGCAGACATCGAATTGAATGATCAACGGTCGAGATAAGAAGTTGATTGTGATGGCAAAACGTGCACCTTATTTCCACGCTATGATTGATTGGGACCGTTCGTTCATTCTGGGCTACAAGTTCTACACGTCTGGAATATTTAGCCATATTCAGTTCACCGTAACATTTCAGATTGGTAAAACAGTCCTTAAAAAATAAAGCAAACATCATTGGAGAGGAAGGTTGGAAGTTTCGAACTTTGTTTTCTCTGTTTTGTTGCTGCTAGATACCGTTCGGAAGCCTAGTGCCTGGGGTTTATGTTTTGTTGCTTGAAACCTGTATTGCGAGTTTAAATGCTCAGACTACATAACTTTGTGGCTGCAAATATCCTGCAGGGTGTAGAGGCCGGGTTTTTTTCAAATCCATTATCTAAAATATCATTCTCTTAGATGTGTATTTCCGACGAGTAATCAAAATATTTAAGCTTGGAAGCCCATGGCAATGCATGTGACTAGAGGGTAACTGGATTACTGCAACAAGACCTCCAAATCTTCATAACAATTGGTGTCTTAAGACAGCCACTAACTAGTCAAATAACTATACAACCAAACATCAGATTAGGTTATGACGGACCAATCATTCCGACAGGGAAAAAAGCGTCCAAGGCGTAGTTAAGAGAGAACATGTCAAGATAGATTCTAGTACTAGCCATGAAGATTTGAGATATTGTATCTACAATTCTACATAACTCCAGCCACGAAAACTTTGGAGAGAAAATCAGAACTGCGGACATCATATAAGCAGCAGAATTCCCTTATGTCTGCAATCCTTAGAGGATTCATGTCTCAAAATGAAGAATTGTTGGTTGAACAGACAAACAAATATCAAAGGTGCATTGCAATAAATTATGATATTTGAACTATACAAACTAAAAGCAAAATTATGACAAAAGAAAACTGGAGAAGACAGAAGAGTGATAACCAGAAACTGTCTTACTGACCAGATAAAATTTCCAGAGCAATTCAAGCTAAAGCATGCAAGATACCATCATCCAAGCAAGGATTTTTTTTATTTCTACATGATTTGCAACAAAAAATAAGACAACTAGTGTAAAGAGAAAACTATGTACATCAGCAGGTTAAAGACCTGTTTGGTTCCAGCCAAGTTTGTTTCTTTACTGAATGACAGCACGCCACAGTTCAGCTGCAGTACCTCCCGTTTCTTTGCCCAAAGTGTGGTGCTCAAATCCTTGGCTGCACTTGTGGCATGACACACACATGGGGACAACTGGGAAGATGTTCCTGAAGTATGCTATAACCTTGCAAAACGAATAAGCTTAGAGTTAACACGACCCTTCCTCTAAGGATGCTAAATGGTAAAGCTACGCACAAGCCTAACAAACAGATATAGAAATAGAATCATTCAACAGAACCCTGACTGTAAAGGCAAAGCAATACACCAGCAAAATTATGATGATTTAAGCCTATAAGGCATATGGACATATAATACTACACTCATCTGAAAAACTAAACTATAACATTTTACGCTCCAAGCATGCAGGACTCGTGACCAGTTTACAATCGATTAAAAGAAAATGACTGGTGAATCTGAATTACATAAAACAGGACTTACCGGTTCAACCATAAGCTTCAAGTATCTTTATTCATCACTTGTGTTCAGATGATCCAGTATCAGCACTGTGCATTTCATAGAAGGAACAAAGAGTTAGTTGGTATCACAAAAGTACCGCATATACCATATTGCACTATGGTCGGAGGCTCATACATTTTGCTCTAGTTTGCTATTGCTTATTCCATCACCATCAAATGAGATTTCCTTGTGAGGCTGAGAATTAAACATGTCGATTAGTATTTCAGAGGAAAATGAAATCAAAATACTTGTTATAAACATATAGCCATGTAAGTTGCAAGCAGTCATTAACAGAGAAGTACATACATTTCCAATTGTTCCGTTGGTTTGACTTCCAGAGAAAGTGTCACTGCTTGGTTGGGCAATATTGCTATTAAACACATTTGGTTCATTGTTTCTGCTTCCAGAACCTGCGTTGCCATTTGGTCTGGGATTTCTATTACCTGTACATTGATTGCCAGTGGCAGGTCTTGCATTGTTTCTATTACCAAGAATCTCCAGCTTTTTTGCCTTGTGTTTTTTTCCTCCGATATGGGCACCAAAATTAAATTCTGTAACACAATCCACCTTACAAATTTTGCACCAAAAGGAAGGTATCAAATTTGGCCTGGGGGCCTGCAAAGCCTGTGAAGGATGCTGTAGAACTTTCAACTTTTTCTTTGAGGGGTACCAATTTGCTGGTGGTCTTTGTACAGTGGAACCAACAAAACATGCCTGTGGTGAGGGCATATAGCTGTCATGGGCTGAGTTCCTCATTGACAAATCAGGTGATGAACCAGATCCAACCTCCTGGAAGTTTTTTTTTTTAAGGACATGTTAACACCAATTTATTTCTGTAAAGTAATGTAGCAAGGTACGATGAACAAAAGACGTAGCAACAATAGCGCATGGTCTTTCATGATTCTGGAGAATAATAAGAGTAAATTTCATAAAACTACAGGTATTTTGATCAAACTATCGTAAAACTACAGATTTAAGGCGTTGTATCACAAAACTACAGATTTACAAAACTACAGATTTAAGGTTAAGTATCACAAAACTGCATATTTAATATTGAAGTTATGACAAAACTACAGGTTTTAGAGTTTAAATCCTTAGCACCATTATTATGCTAGAGCTATAAACATTACTGTTTTGTAACTAAATTGATTCTAAACTTGTAGTTTTGTGATAATTTAGTTACTAAACATGTAGTTTGACACTTCATCTAAAATGTGTAGTTTTTGTGATACACCGAGTTAAATCTACAATTTTGAAATTTAGTAATTTGATCATAGTATCCGTAATTTAGTGAAATTTAGTAATTTACTCTAAAATATATGCTTGTATACATAGCCCTAGAAGAGCAAATGCAAAAGAATATTTAAAATCAGAAATTCAGAATGCAGAGGCATCAACTGTACAAGGGATTGAGTCAACATCCAAGTGTACATCTAATGAAAAGTCATTCAGAATCATTATTTTGAGGGTTATTTAGATGTTTTCCATATTCCCATTGTAAAGTGAATGCATCAGACTAATGGATATGCCACTGCAAATATGCTCTCGTGGCATCTAACACCACAATGTGCTTTTTTTTCATCCTCATTCCTTTATTCCTCCTTTGTGCTTCCTTGCCTCTAGCTATAGCAACCACCACTGTCACACCTTAACCACTGGCAAGCTCAGTTCTCCTACTCCTTCCCTCTAGTTCCCGCTCGGCCATGTGATGTAATATCAGCCCACATAGATGAGCGGCGAGGTCATTCGACCTCTTTGGGATTACCATTCAAAGATGTCAAATTTTGATGAGGAAACATTCTAGCGGTATACTGGTATCAATAACTAAAATAATCATTAGTTTCATGGTTACATGATAAAGGAAATCCTGGATAGTGATGCATGCTACAAAATGAAATTTGCAATTGTCCTGTATATTAGAACATAGTATAGAGGGTTAATTCTGATTTAACCCCCTCAAATATCACAAAATTTTGATTTACCACCCTCATCTCCTAATACCGGACGTTTTACACCCATCAACTTTTTAAAACCGGGCCAAATACATCCCCCTGCCCAAATCAAAAGTGGTTTAGTCCTATGTGACATACACATGTTTATATGGGACCCACTGTCAGCCACTATTCATCTTCTTCCTCCTCCTAACCCCCCCCCCCCCCCTGTTTGTTGAGCTTCAAACAGTGCAGCCGTAGACCTCCAAGCTTCTCAAAAGCCACTGCTGTGGCGCTGCCATCCTGCTGCTCCTGTGCCTCCGCTAGCATGCTGCTGTACTCGTTATTTGTATGTATGGCCACTAGCCGCTTTCAGATTTATGCTTTCCTATTGACGAATTTGGGGAGTCCTTTGTTGGTTCCTAGGTACAGAATTTTTTTTTATTCTTTAGTTTCTTGTCACTTAATTGCCCATTTGAAATTGTTTTCCTGTCCGTTAGTTAGTTTGTTGGTTTGTCCGACCCATGATTTTTATTACAAATTGAGGATCAGTGCAACCTTGATGAACCAAACGATGCATGCTGTGCAGTTCACATAATCACATGCAGCTCACTAGAGTAGGAAAAATTTTGAGAAGCGGATATACGGAAGATCTGCGGCTGCACTGCTCCAAGCTCAACAAACAGAAAGATGGGGAGAGAGTTGGGAGGGAGAAGATGAATAGGGGCTGACAGTGGGCCCCATATGAACATGTCTATGTTACATAGGACTAAACCACTGAGGGGTGTCTTTGGTCCGGTTTAAAAAGTTGATAAGTGTAAAACGTCCGGTATTAGAGTTGATGGGATAAATCAAACTTTGGTGATAATTGAGGGGCGTAAATCGGAATTAACCCTATTATAGAGCTGCATGGTTTAGAACCTAACCATAGGTAAAACTACAAAACAACAACTCAAGTATATACCTTTAATTACATAGGGATAACACAACCGATCAAACTGCACTAACACCAAGAGGGAAAGCTACTTTCTCATTAAAATTACAGGGTAGACTACTCTCACTTTATTCTATTAGCGAAGAAAACATCTGATTGTGAAATTTTCAAATATCTTCTATTGGTCAGCTTAGTAGGCTAGTTGCATTTTTCTAATCCAGTCATAGAATGTTTGCTACGAAGTTATACTGAAAGCCATCAAATCAGAAACTTACATTCAACCGTCAAAAAAAAAAAAGAAACTTACATTCAGCAATGCAGGGGATCCATTAAGGCCAACCAGCAGATGTGGATGACTCCTTTCAATTTTTTGCCGATACTCCAACTCCCTCTTAAGAGCTTCTTCACATGTGATAGTAGGACATGATGATGTATTAGATTTGTGCATGCCTGAAGGTAACAAATAGCACCTATTTGGAAGTGCCAGTTGTATGTCAGCTAACAAAGTATCCCCTTCCATGCCATAGAATCGTCAAAAAATGTGCTGACTTTCAACATTTATAACCAAAGGTATTTCACCACTTTCTGAAGGTGTGCTTATATGGTCCAAAGCTGCATTTTGTGGAATCATCGATCTGCCATAATATAATGACACGATGAAATCAATACCGTATTTGGACTCAGACCAAGAAAAAAGGAAAACGTATATTATCAAGCATCCATGAGATAATTTTGAAAAATGGAGAAAAGAAATTAATGCTCAATTTCATAGCACCAGACCAATCCTAGGTTGAATAGCTTTGTTAGGAAATGGCAATAAGAAAAGGGCAAAATCATTTAAATTTGCTACAGCAAATTTCAACATATATTGTATTTTGTTAACAGGTAAATTTAATTTAGCCAAGAGTCAAAACAGCCATGGAAGGTAAAGAAAATCTATAGCCTGCCATGTGGGTGTTCATATCCATAATACATGACTCAGTTAACAGAGATATTAAACACTCAAAAACATTGGCAATTTGGCTACGCATTCTTAATTCAATGTTCCATTCATCCATTGATTTTCTTTATAAGGTATATTTTATTTCAAAAGTCAAACATCTTTTGATTTTGGCCAGAAATTAGCCAAATTACAAGTAGTACATTAAAGATATAACAATAGATTCATATTTTAAAGAGGTTTCACAGAAAATTGTTTTTATAGCTAGTAGGAATGTATTTTATAGCTAGTAGGAATGTAAATCTTGAAGACTTTGTAAAATTAATACATGCCTTATCCCTTATAAAGAAACAACAAAGGTTGGATACAATGATGAACGCAACAGAAATATGATTAAAGAACAGATTGTATGGAGAACACAAGTACAAAAGTGGATCAACATAGCATGGTTGAATCCAAGCAATTGTAGAAAAGGCAAAATCAATTAATCAAATGAATAATTCAGGAAACAAGCACCCTTCAGCAATCGGCAGCTGACTTTTTCAAAACACTACATCTTCATCCAGTCCTATACCAGTATTTGGATCTTCTTACACATAAGATGTCATATACAGATAGGTAACGAAAGAACTTGTTCATGCATGGTCCATGTCAGAATAGATGAAAGCCCAAAATTTTAGTTAGGAGATCAGAAACAAAAAAACATCAAGCAAGTTATAGATAATTATTTTTGACTTTATTCTTCAATAATACTAGTATGGCATGGCATATCTATTGACACACAAAGGCCAGAAGTGAATTTAAGCGCCATCCTGACCTACTTGAAGGCAGGGGCGGATCCAACTTGGGACATGGGGGCTCAGTTGAACCCCCAAACTTTTGGGGGAATGAACAAACTGTCACTTGTATTAAGGTTTAAGTCTCTGAAATTAAGAGAAGGGCTTCTTCCAGATCTAGAAGAGAAGCTAGGGTTAACGAAACGCAAGCAAATTCCAGGCAAAAGTAGTCCCGGTGGGAGAGAGAGATGAACCAGAAAGAGGATGTGGATGCTCACCGGATCCCCTCCCCTCCCCTCGCCTGCTCTACTCGCCAGATGGAGATCAGCGACCCTCCCCTCCCCTGCTCGCCGGATGGAGATCGGCGCGCCCTCCCCTCGCCTGTTCAGCCGCGAGATGGCGCAAGGAGCGGAGGAGCCGAGGCGCCGAGACGGGAGATTTTTGGGCTGTTTGGATGATTTCCATAGTTTACCACCAAATAGGTAGTAAATTGTCGCATGCCCCATATTGCAGAGATATTTAACTATTTGCTATTTTTATAAATACTTCCTCCATTTTATATTATATAAGAATTTTCAGCATAGCCCATATTCATATACTATATGCTAATGAAACTAGATATATATGTGTGCTTAGATTCATTAACATCTATATAAATATGGACAATGCTAGAAAGTCTTATAACTCGAAACGGAGGGATTAGTAATTAAGAATTTACCACTAAACCAATATATACCATAAAGGGGCAATTTTGTTTCTGCCCCTATTTTAATGTCTAATATTGATTTTATCCCTACATTTTAGTGTTTTCGTTTTTACCCTCACTTTTTTTTAACTGAATGCCTGTTTTGCTCCTACTTTGGATGGTGAAGTTAACGGTGTTAAGTAATTGACAAAATGACATTTATACCCTTTCATGTATGTTCATTAATTGTGTTTTTGTCCCTATTTTATGCATGTAGCTTTAGAACTTTATTTTTGTGAGTATATTTAAAATTAAATGAAACACATTGACTAATATCTAAAGGGAACATATAATTACATTTTACAAAATGTTGTCAAAATTTTGTTTAAGTTCTATCAAAATGCTGAAATTTTGTCAAAATTTCATCAAATTCTGAATTTGTCCAAATTGTTATATTAGTCAATATGCGTCATCTAATTTTAAATATACTTCCAAAAATAAAGTTCCAAAGCTACGTGTATAAAATGGGGACAAAAACATAATTAATGTACATACATGAGAGGGTATAAATATCATTTTATCAATTACTTAACACTATTAACTTCACCATCCAAAGTAGGGGAAAAACAAGCATTCAGTTCAAAAAAGTGAGGGTAAAAATGAAAACTCTAAAAAATAGGGGTAAAATCAATATTAGACATCAAAGTAGGGATAAAAACGAAATTGCCCCTACCATAAATGCATAAGGGCCCATATGTCATAGATTGAGTGGCAAAGCCTTACTTGCAACATCTTAAATGTGGCAATAAGTCAAACTATCTAGAAAAACTGCCGCAAGTTTTTTTTTGGTAAAACTTTCAAATCTAACTATAGTATAATTGTAATATAATTCCATATAACTATTATATAACTTTTATATAAGTATTAAAATAATATATGCAACTTTATATCTAACTTATATAGAGTTTGTAGTTACACTACGACTATACTATATAGTTACATTTGAAAGTTTTTTTTCCCAAAAAAACATGCGACGGTTTTAAGCAATTCCGAAAGTTGAATGTCCCTACATTATAAGCCAATGACTAGCCTCATCCCATTGAGAATAAGTTGAATCTTCTGCAGTGTAATGACCAGGAGAAGATTGCCTTCGCTACCCACCAGCTCTAGGGCCTCGCTTTTGCTTGGTGGGACAACTACATGTTTACCCGCCAAGCAGGAAGAGAAGTCACTTGAGCAGAGTTCCGGCGCAGTTTCAGGAAGGCGCAAGTTCTCGATGGAATAGTGGCGCAAAAGAAGAGGAAGTCCCGTGCACAAAAGAAGAGGAAGTTTTGTGCACTGCATCAAGGAGACATGACAGATACAGAGTATCTGCATGAGTTCAACCGCCTTGCGCACTACGTCCCTAACGACCTGCACACCAATGCTGAGAGGCAGGAGAAGTTCATGTCTAGTCTTGATGATGAACTGACCAATCAGCTGATCTCTGCAGACTATACTGATTTTGAGAAACTAGTTCACAAGGCGATTCGTCAGGATCCAACTTCTCGTCCCACAACCACCATCCGCGTGCTATCCTACGTCCTTGCCTCGCCACCAGTTTGCCTAGGTCACGCCCACAACATCATGCACTCTAGCCGCTAGCTGCTGATAGGTGGGGCCCGTCGACTTGCTCTCTATGTGACCAACATGTGGGCCCGCTTGTACAAAATACCTTATGAGCAGGGTCATTTTGTCTTTTCAAAATATTTTTCTTACAAAATTGGCAAGAGATATTAAAATAATGGTGCGGTGTGTTGTACTTCTCTGTTTCATATTATAACATTGTTGGCGGATGGCATGAGGCCCTTCGACCAAATCTGCCGAAACCCATGGTGAAGGCTATGGAGCAAGAACGGCATGAGGCAAAGAGTCGTGCGAAGTGCCTTGCCAGGCCAGAGGTGTCTCAGGCGAAGGGTGCAAGGCGAAGACTATCTGCCGAAGGAAGACGACTTCGCCTTGGCAAGTTCGCCCCCGCGAGGGTCGAAGAAGCCTTTCCGGCCCATCAAGCCTAGGGGCAATAGGGCCGGCGATCGCCAGACGGCCCATCAGGGGCCCATGAGCCCCTATATCATCATGTACCCCTGTAAATGTCCCTTTCATAAGGGTAATCATGTAAATTCCCCTGTGTAACCTAAACCCTAGTAGTAAGAACCTGTAATGGGGATATAAATAGCCCCCTAGGACCATGTAACGGGGGAAGATCCCAAGGGAAATTCAAAATTTAATACACTTCGTTTTTCCAACCACTGTTGAGTAACCACGTCTTTCGTCGTATGCGGTTGTCGTTTTGAAAATAGCTGGCGCCGACCGTGGGGACCTCCGAGCGAAACCACTGAGAGCGAATACCACCGAAGAAGGTCGTGAAGGAGAAGGTTGCAAGGCGGAAGAAAAGTAACGCCGCACCGGACATGGCCGCCGAGGAGGGAGCAGAGCCTTCGGCGCCAGTGGCCGAAGATGGAGGAGGACCATCTGCTTCCACATTTGCGCCATCTCAAATGCCTTCGGCCCCTGCCGCCTCTGTGCAAGTGCCGAACGCGGCCGACGTGGCGAAGGCGGCTGCGGTGGCAAGGGCACTCCAGACCAGGGCGGAGATCCTTTCGACAAGCCAACTGGTGGTGCCCCAAGCCGCTCCATCACAGCCGGTGGCAGCCCTGACTGCGCTCGCCGCTGTGCAGGCCCAAGTCAGCCCTGACTCTGAGACACAAGCCGAAGCCGACATAGAAGCCATGCGACAGAACATGACACGGCTCCAAGACATGCTTCGCCAAATGCAAGAACAACAACAAGCATACGAGGCGACAAGGCGGACCAAGGTCACGTCGGCTCCAATCCTTCAGTATTCGGCAGGTTATGTCCCGCCTCAAGTCCATCCGCAAGTGACGACCCAGCCCTATCCGCCTCAAGTCGCATAAGCGCCAATGTACTTCGCCGGGCAGCAATCGGCCGCAGTCGCTGCCCAAGTACACCATCAACCACCCGGCCAAGCGCCAAAAACAGTGGCGGAAGGGGCTTCGGCTCTGCAGGCGCAACTCCAAGCTTTTCTTCAGCAACTCAACCAACCCCACTGCATTTCAAGTACAACCCCATCGGCCCACCCGGAGGGGAATACAAGTCAAGGTGTGCCTAATTGGTTGCCACCGATTCAGCCGGGCCTGGGAGTTTCGCTGTGGAATCAAGGACGCAGTTCGACTTCGTCAACGCTGCCCAGGCGCCAACCGTTCGGCAGCAAGCTCCAACTCCAGGCTTCGGAACAAACCAAGCACCAATCTAAGCTGCCATGACGTGGTCACAGCCAATTTTTGACCCATCCATGGCGGCTCAGCAAGTACCTCCAGTTGGAGCCGGGCAGCCGAAAGCCATGGCCCAACCTCGCGTACAAGCTGCGATTTCGCCCTTCGCCACACCGTACCCACAGCAGGGTGCGGTAAACAGGGCGGGAGGCGAAAAGGGGCTACCGTTGAGTGGGGGAATCAAGACTCGTCCAATCCCAGCCCAGTTCAAGTTCCCACCCGTCCCGTGCTATTCAGGCGAAACTGACCCGAAAGAGTTCCTCTCTATCTACGAGTCAGCGATCGAAGCGGCTCATGGTGACGAAAATACCAACGCGAAGGTAATACATCTCGCTCTAGACGGCATCGCCCGTTCTTGGTATTTCAATTTACCAGCCAATAGCATTTACTCATGGGAGCAATTGCGCGATGTTTTTGTCCTTAACTTTCGAGGCACCTACGAGGAGCCGAAGACGCAACAACACCTACTCGGCATTCACCAAAGGCAGGGGGAGTCGATAAGGGAGTACATGCGTCGCTTCTCACAAGCCTGGTGCCAAGTTCAAGACATAACCGAGGCGTCGGTTATAAACGCCGCTTCGGCCGGTCTGCTCGAGGGCGAACTCACAAGAAAAATCGCCAACAAGGAGCCTCAGACGCTCGAGCACCTACTTCGCATCATTGACGGGTTCGCAAGGGGCGAGGAGGATTCCAAGCGACGGCAAGCTATACAAGCTTAGTACGACAAAGCCTCCGTCGCCGCTGCTCAAGCTCAAGCACAAGTTCAAGTTGCCGAACAACCTCCCCTCTTTGTTCGCCAGTCTCAGCCGGCGATCCAAGGACAGCCGCCGAGGCAAGGCCAAGCCCCCATAACTTGGAGAAAGTTCAGAACAGACCGTGCGGGCAAAGCTGTGATGGCGGTCGAAGAAGTGCAAGCCCTCCGCAAGGAGTTCGATGCCCAACAAGCGAGCAACCATCAGCAGCCAGCCCGCAAGAAGGTCCGAAAAGACCTCTACTGCGCCTTTCACGGACGCTCTTCGCACACCACGGAACAATGCCGAAACATTAGGCAACGTGGCAACGTGCAAGACTCAAGGCCGCAGCAGGGAACAACTGTCGAAGCACCCCGCGAAGCAGTTCAGGAGCAAACACCCCTGCTGAACAACGCCAAGATGTATAGCGAAGGGTAATCCAAGTGATTACAAGGGCTGACCCACCAAGCCAGTTGTCGAAACGGCAGAAGAAGATGCAGATCCGTATGGTCCATAGCATCACTTCGGCGGGTGAAGGGGCGCCGTAGTATCTGAACCAGCTAATTTCTTTTGGGCCGGAAGACGCAGAAGGAGTTATGTTCCCGCATCAAGATCCCCTGGTAATCTCAGCTGAGATAGCTGGTTTCGAAGTCCGACGAATCCTAGTCGACGGAGGGAGTTCGGCCAATGTTATCTTTGCCGAAACATATGCCAAGATGGGGTTGCCTACCCAAGCCCTTACCCCAGCACCAGCATTGCTCCGCGGTTTTGGCGGATAAGCAGTTCAAGTTCTCGGCCAAGCACTTTTGCTGATAACCTTTGGCTCGAGGGAGAACAGACGCGAAGAGCAAATACTGTTCGACGTCGTCGACATCCCGTACAACTACAACGCCATCTTCGGCCGTGCAACCCTGAACAAGTTCGAAGCCATTTCCCACCACAATTATCTCAAGCTCAAGATGCCCGGCCCGACAGGGGTGATAGTAGTCAAGGGGCTTCAGCCTTCGGCCGCTTCAAAAGGCGATCTAGCCATAATCAACAGAGCAGTACATAGTGTTGAGACCGAACCGCATGTACGGCTGAAGCACACGCCAAAGCCCACCCCTCACGGCAAGATAACAAAAGTGTAGATTGATGATGCCGACCCCACAAAGCTCGTATCACTAGGGGGCGACATGGGCGAAGAAGAAGTTGAGAGTATCCTAGAGGTGCTCAAAAAGAACATCGATATCTTCGCCTGGAGCCCTGACGAGGTGGGGGATGTCGCGGCGGATCTCATTATGCATCAGCTAGCAGTCAAGCCGGACATTAAGCCAATAAAACAAAAGTTGCGCAAGATGTCTGCCGATCGCCAAGAAGCGGCGAAAGCCGAAGTACAAAAATTGCTCAAGGCGGGGGTTATCCAAGAGATTGACCATCCGGAGTGGTTGGCGAATCCAGTGCTGGTGCGGAAGTCAAACGGCAAATGGCGCATGTGTGTCGATTTCACAGACCTGAACAAAGCATGTCCAAAAGACGACTTCCCCTTGCCGCGAATCGACCAGCTCGTAGATTCAACAGCTGGATGCGAGCTCATGAGTTTCCTGGATGCATATTCCGGTTACCACCAGATTCACATGAACCCGCTCGACATCCCCAAAACATCCTTCATCACTCCATTCGGTACATTTTGTTACCTCAGGATGCCTTTCGGCTTAAGGAACGCAGGAGCAACTTTCGCCAGGCTAGTGTACAAGGTCCTTAGCAAGCAGTTGGGGCGGAATGTGGAAGCTTACGTCGACGACATCGTCGTAAAAAGCCGCAAGGCTTTCGACCATGCGATCGACCTGCAGGAGACATTCGACAGCTTGCACACAGCGGGCATAAGGCTGAATCCGGAGAAGTGCATTTTTGGCGTCCGCGCAGGCAAGTTGTTGGGTTTCCTTGTTTCCGAAAGAGGCATCAAGGCGAATCCCGAGAAAATCAATGCCATCCAGCAAATGAAGCCTCCGTCAAGCATACATGAAGTACAAAAGCTTGCAGGCCGAATTGCGGTACTCAGACGATTCCTTTCAAAGGCAGCCGAAAGAGGTTTGCCCTTCTTCAAGACCCTTCGGGGCGCAGGAAAGTTTAATTGGACACCAGAGTGCCAAGCAGCATTCGACGAGCTAAAGCAATACTTGCAAAGCCCGCCAGCTCTGATAAGCCCACCCCCAGGAAGCGAACTGCTATTATACTTAGCAGCTTCGCCGGTGGTAGTCAGTGCTGCCCTCGTCCAAGAAACAGAGTTTGGACAAAAACCGGTCTACTTCGTCTCCGAAGCACTGCAAGGAGCGAAGACAAGTTACATTGAAATGGAAAAGCTCTCTTACGCCCTAGTGATGGCTTTGCGCAAGCTTAAGCACTACTTCCAGGCCCACAAAGTCATAGTGCCATTACAGTACCCCTTGGGCGAAATACTCCGAGGCAAGGAAGTCACTGGCCGGCTCAGCAAGTGGGCGGCAGAACTATCCCCGTTCGACTTACATTTTGTTGCACGCTCTGCTATCAAGTCTCAAGTGCTAGCCAACTTCGTAGCTGAATGGACACCGGTACTTGCCCCCGAGCCCGAGCTCGCCGAACAATTCTGGGTGATGTGCTCTGACGGCTCGTGGTCGCACAAGGGAGCAGGCATTGCGGCAGTCCTATTCTCGCCGAATGGTGTGCCGATTCGGTACGCAGCAAGACTGCAATTCGACACAACCAACAATGCAGCAGAATACGAAGCCGTTCTCCTGGGCCTAAGAAAGGCGAAAGCACTGGGAGTCCGGCGCCTGCTAATTCGAACTGATTCCAAGTTGGTAGTAGGCCATGTTGACAAATCCTTCGAGGCAAAAGAAAAGGGGATGAAGAGGTATCTAGAAGCTGTTCGGTCCATGGAAAAATGCTTCACCGGCATAACGGTCGAACACTTGCCTAGAGACCAGAACGAGGAAGCAGACGCCTTGGCGAAATCCGCTGCTTGTGGTGGCCCACATTCGCCTGGCATCTTTTTCGAAGTAATACATGCTCCAAGTGTGCCCATGGACAACTCGGAAGTCATGGCAATCGACCAGGAGAAACTGGGTGAAGACCCGTGTGACTGGCGAACCCCATTTGTGAAACACCTTGAAACTGGCTGGCTTCCGGTAGACGAAGCAGAAGCGAAGCGTTTGCAACTCAGAGCCATGAAGTATAAGATGGTCTCGGGTCAGCTTTACCGCTCCGGGGTACTTCAACCCTTACTTCGTTGCATCTCTTTTGCCGAAGGCGAAGAAATGGCAAAGGAAATACACCAGGGGCTATGTGGCGCGCACCAGGCTGCAAGAACAGTGGCCTCCAAAGTATTTAGACAAGGAGTTTATTGGCCCACTGTGTTGAAAGTCTGTGTTGAGCAAATCAAGAAGTGCGAAAGTTGCCAGTGTCATGGCCGAAGCCAAGCCGCGCCCCAGTATGATCTGCAGCCCATTGCGCCAATATGGCCCTTCGCCAGATGGGGACTGGACATCATTGGGCCGTTCCCGGTGGCGCGAAACGGGTATAAATTCGCAATTGTAGCTGTGGAATATTTCTCTCGATGGATTGAGGCCGAACCCCTTGGGGCAATAACTTCGGCAGCAGTACAGAAGTTTGTATGGAAGAACATTGTTTGCCATTTCGGAGTGCCAAAAGAATTCATTACTGACAACGGCAAGCAGTTTGACTCTGATAAGTCCAGAGAAATGTGCGAAGGGCTTAACCTGGAAATCAAGTTCGCGTCGGTCGCACACCCGCAGTCAAATGGGGCGGCTGAACGTACAAATGGCAAGATCCTAGAAGCACTAAAGAAAAGACTCGAGGGGGCAGCGAAAGGCAAATGGCCAGAGGAATTGCTATCGGTTCTCTGGGCCCTTCGGACGACCCCCACAAGACCAACCAAGTTTAGCCCGTTTATGCTTCTTTATGGCGATGAGGCAATGACCCCAGCAGAGCTAGGGGCTAACTCACCAAGGGTGATGTTCTCTGGGGGCGAAGAGGGACGCGAAGTATCGCTCGAACTCTTGGAAGGAGTAAGAGTCGAAGCGCTCGAGCATATGCACAAGTACGCCACAAGCACTTCGGCAACTTACAACAAAAAAGTTCGACCCACGGAGCTGATGCCTGGTCATCTCGTCCTAAGGAAGAAGGCGAACCCAGTAGCGGTTGGCAAGCTTGAATCAAAGTGGGAAGGACCATACCTCATCAAACACAAGTCCAGGACGGGATCTTTTCGCCTAGCGACACTCAAAGGCGAGGAGTTCGACCATTCCTAGAACGCCGCCTCTCTCAAGCGCTTCTATGTCTAGAATGGGTGGCACCCAAATCGCCAACTTGTAAAAATGTATATACTGTCATGTAAGCCCTTCGGCACTATGTAAGCCCTTTGGCACTATGAAAGCCTTTCGGCAAGAAAAAGAAGAAGAAAGAGTGAAAAAAGAAAAAAAAACTGGATGTAGGGCTATTATCCACCATGGAGGCCCGAACCAGTATAAAACCTCTGTGTCCTCCGCCTTCTTTTTATTTTTGTGTTATTGATAATTTGTGGAAAAACCCCAAGGCAAATGCCTGATCAGCGAAAAAGGCCAGGGGGGCGAAACGAATCGGCCGAAGCATCGCTCGCCGAACGTTGAAACCGCAACAGCTTGTCTCAGAAAATAACTAGCCGAACGGTGTTACATTCGATCGACATAAAAGCAAAAGCGTTTCATTCAACACAGAACGCTACAGATCGAAAACAAACGACGAAAAGCTGAAAAGTCAGTACACCTATTTCGCTAATATACGCAAAGGGACCGACATGTTCCGACCTAACAAAAGCACGGAATGTGACGATGCGAAAGAATAGCGAAAAGGAAATAAAACACATCTTTATTAACTTCGAAAAAATAATCGAAGAATAGAAGGTTTACAACAAGACACAATTCACCTTACAAGCAAATTACATCTTCGCCCCCATAATCACTATCCCTCCCTAAGGAATGGACAGGCGAACTAGGTTCGTCTTCACTACTAATATCATATACAACCTTAAGAGGAGTAGGGGGCGAAACACAGACTAAACTGTAACGACGCTGAAAGATCGTTTCCTGACGTTTAGTCTTCTGATGGTTTCGCCAAAAGCGAGCCATATCCTCCAAACGTCTTGAATGAACAAGATCGTAATCTTCTAAGGTTCGCCCGGGTTGCGCCCGCAGCCAGTTGGCAACCTTGAAAACCTTGTAGCTGCAACCGTTTATCTCCATTTCGCGATAAACAGGCCGAAATGGACATCGCACCTTCGGCAGAACCTTCAATGCCACAAATTTCTCGTTTCGACTTTGCCAGCTCCCGGAAGGGGGCCGAATGCATGACTTTCGGCGAACCCCCTGGTAGATAGTGCAGAAAAGGCAAAACACAGTTTACATAGTAAGAATAGGCGAAGGAAAGGAAAGGTGCGGCATAAAGCGAAATGGGCAAGATAATAATACGCCAAAGACTTCGATCATCAAAAAGTAATTAGGATGGTGTCATATATTCCAAATATACAGAAAAGCCTCTTTTAAGGTTTGGCGGCAGCCTGCCGAATGTACATCATTCGCCTCTCTAGGCAAACGCAAAAGAGGGAGGAAAACTACAAAAATCTAAGGAAAGGGCGGAGGGCCTCACACCTCTGGGTGATCCTGGGCATTGCCTCCACCCTCTTTGCCCGCTGCGTCCTCTCCTTCGCCCCGGTCTGCCGCCTCCGCCTTCGCCAGTTGCTCCAGAAGGCGCGCCTTGGCAGCGGACCGGCCGTCCTTCTACCAAAACTGTTTTCGCCACGCGCGAAGAGCGGGCGAAATGTTCTGCGCACTAATCTCCTAGTCCCCCTTCGCATAGGTAGGGAACTCGGCGACGTGCTCGCAGCCAAACTGTTGCAAAAGGCCTAAGGTGAAGGCCGCCGATACACGCGCACATCAATCGCCGTACGCGGTGGCGCAGTCCGAAACCGATCCGCCAGCCTGCTGGGTCCACTCGGAGAAGTCGAAGGCTGATGCATCCTCGGCAGGAACCCCTCGCACTTTCGCGCCCATGTCGGTAAGGGCGAGGCGGAGCGTTTGACAAGCAGTTCTCGCGGATTCGGTGGTCTTCGCCATCTCCTGTGAAAACCGCTGCGACTCCTCCGCGGCGCTCGCTTCGGCCCTACTAGCCTTCAGTCGAAGAGCCTCCATCTTCGGCTCAGTAAGGTTGTAGTAGTCAATCAGCACCGCCGAATGGGCCTTCTCCTTCTCTAGTTCGGCCTTGAGGCGATCAACCTCAGCCCTGGCCTCTTTCCCCTTATCCAGCTCAGACTGAAGGCGTTTGACCTCAGTCTTCGTTTCCTTGAGGGTGTTGGTCAGGGCCTCCACCTCCAGGTTCTTGCGGCTTATTTCGTCATCCTTGGCCCGAAGACGGCTCTTAAAACCGTCAAAACGGGCCCGTACGGTTCGCTCCGTCGAACAGTGAGCCGCAAGAATCTAGATGAAAGATAGGAGCGGGCCAAAAGAACAAAAGGTTAATTGTCAGACGTAAAAAAAAAGGGGGGACGAAGAGGAAAACGAAGAAGGAAGAAAAGGCGTACCCGAACCGCCAAGCTTTTAATGGCGGAACACCCCTCGTCGAACTCATTAAGTTCGGTGAACAAGCTCGGGGTGCCGGCGGGCAAGACAAGGTTGCTTACTCCCTCCACAAAGGGAACAAGGTCCGCCCGAGTCTCGAAATCACCAGGGGCGAAGTGGGGCGCCGCAAGGGAATACTCAGAGGCAGATGCTTCGGTGGCCGCACACTTCCCCTTCGCCTTGACTAGCGGCGAAATAGCTGGCTCACGCAGAGGGCTCCCGAAGACCCTCACCGCAGCCGACACGATCCGTTCGGCGGAGGCTGAAGCCCCGGCGGCGGCGTTACCGCCTGCCCTAGCAACACCGAGCGGAGCAAGGGGAGCAGTCGAAAGGTCTAAACTACGGCCAGCGGGCGAAGTTGGAGTCCCGTCAGAAGATTCGTCGTCGCTGAAAACGCGGGCGATGTCGACAAGTCTTTCCTTTTTAGAGATCTTCTGCACTGGACCTCCCTTCGCCGCCTTGCCCGAGGAGAACGCAACTAAGGCCCTGCATCATCGTCGGCTTTGTGGGGGTTTGCCCAAGGAGGCAATTCGCCGTTGTAAACCCGGTTCGCCCGCCCAGCCGCTTGTCGTGTTAGCAGCTGGCTATACTCAACGACCGACACGTCGCCGATCATCTTGCGGGCTTCGGTTTCAGCCTGGTCAAGGGTCAACACTGCAAAAGTAGAGTGTGAGGCTATGTCAAAAGTCAAATAAGGCGAAATAACAAAGCACAGTAGTATATAGCAAAAGAACAGTCTTACTGTTCGCCCCCTCAGGAAGTATCAGGTTCGGCAAACCGTCGACCTCTTCGCCTTGATCAACCGTGACTTGCCATGACTGGGAGAGGGGAAAGATGCGAAGCATACAGAATTCCTCCACCAAGTCACGGCAGCTAAGGCGGGAGCAAACCTTGCGCAGCAGAACGAACCGAGCCTCCATAGCGCCGTCCACGGCGATCTTGGGTTTCCGGTTTGGCACGATTGCCCTACGCCGGCACCGGAGGGCTTTCGCCGCATCAGAACCAGCCTCGAAGGGGATGGAATGATAGAACTACCTGGCCATCCAATGGCGGTCCCACTTCGACATGGCAGCGTTCACTGGCCAAAGATAGGACCGCTCGGGACGAACGTTGAAGTTCACACTCCCGAACACTGTCTTCTTCGTTTCAGCTAGGGTAATCACCGTTTTCGAGTTCACGGTGGTGAAAAATATGGCGCCGAAGAGCTCGGCATTAGGCTCAAACCCGGAAGTCCGGCACGCCCAGTCAAAGATAGCGACCCGAACAAGCGCCGACGGGCTTAGCTGTGGAAGTTCCACCTGGAAGAGGCGAAAGATCTCCGGCAACAACACGTTGCAGGGGAACCGTAGCCCGGCCTCAAAAAAGACGGTGAATACCACCGTCCGATTGTCGATAGGTTTCGGCACCACGGCTTTCCCTAGGGCGAAAGCCTGCCCCTCGACCAACGCCCCAGAGCGGACCAGCTTCGCCAGCTCGACGTCGTCCACAAGAGAGACCCCCAGAAAGGCGGTGCTGTCGTCATCGACTCGGCCGGGATCCGGCCCTTTCGCCGAAGCAGGGTTTGGCTTGCGAGGGGCCATGGCGAACGGTGCGTTTGCGGTGGCGAAGAAAGAGAATGGGCGAAACGCTTGAGGGGTCGAGAGATGCTGTGGAAGAAAGAAACGGAGGAAGAGAGCGCACGCGGTAAAATGGCAAGTGTGGCGGTGAAAAGGAAAGGTCGGTGGGAATATATAGCTCTCTCGGGCGACCGTTCGCCTACCCACCAGTAATAAAGCGCCACGTGCCGCAAGGTTAGGCGAAACGGTAACTTCCCACCGTCCAAGCGGCACAGTAAAAGCCCACGAAGGGAAAGCCCAATACTGTTCCTTTCGGCCCAGGAAAAGAAAATATATATAAAAAAATGTATATAATATATATATGAATTTGCAACCAAACGCAGGAGGCGAAGCGCGGCAAAATAATACCAGCCGCACAAATAACAAACTTCATTCGCAGGAATAGTGTAGGTTTCGGCAGGAGCATCGGTCGAAAGGGGACGCCGCATACCATACCACATGGTTTGCACGGTCTCGGCCGAAGCTCCAATCTCACCCTTGCCCGTGAGAGGCTTGTTGGCGGATGGCATGAGGCCCTTCGACCAAATCTGCCGAAACCCATGGCGAAGGCTATGGAGCAAGAACAGCGTGAGGCGAAGAGTCGTGCGAAGTGCCTTGCTAGGCCAGAGGCATCTCAGGTGAAGGGTGCAAGGCGAAGACTATCTGCCGAAGGAAGACGACTTCGCCTAGGCAAGTTCGCCCCCGCGAGGGCCGAAGAAGCCTTTCCGGCCCATCAAGCCTAGGGGCAATAGGGCCGGCGATCGCCAGACGGCCCATCAGGGGCCCATGAGCCCCTATATCATCATGTACCCCTATAAATGTCCCTTTCATAAGGGTAATCATGTAAATTCCCCTGTATAACCTAAACCCTAGTAGTAAGAACCTGTAATGGGGATATAAATAGCCCCCTAGGGCCATGTAACGGGGGAAGATCCCAAGGGAAAATCAAAATTTAATACACTTCGTTTTTCCAACCACTGTTGAGTAACCACGTCTTTCGACGTATGCGGTTGTCGTTTCGACAACAAACATGTTTTGGATTTGGAATAATTTCTTGCATGGATCCATTATGTCCTTTGTATATATCTCCAAATTCATATAGATGCTAATGAATCTATATGAGTGATGGAGAGGCCAATATAAAATCATGTGATGATTAATCCTGGCGATGAACAATTGTTTGGTGAAAATGCAGTGTGATGTGTTTTCGGTTGTCGACTCTAGTGGCCAGTCAAACCGGTGGTGTTAGTGCTTGACCGGGTAGCCCAATGGTCAGACCAGCAAACTCCTAATGTAAGTCAGTTTCATGTTGTTTTCGTAGAATTTCTCACATCAGTTTCGCGTTGTTTTCGTAGAACGTCTCCCAGGCCGGGCCCACTTACATCTGATAGCTTTTCTAGGACATAGACTGCCCTCACACACTTTGTCCTCACTCGTGCGCACCCGGGAAGATGTTTCGCGTTGTTTTCGTAGAACCTCTCCCAGGCCGGGCCCACTTACATCTGATAGTTTTCCTAGGATATAGACTGCCCTCACATACTTTGTCCTCACTCATGCGCACTCGGGAAGAATTTTCAGCCTGTTGGTATAAGTATTCTATTAATCCTATTAAGCGGTCACCCACTTTGTCCTTACTCGTGCGCACCCGGGAAGAATTTTCAACTTGTTGGTATGGGTATTCTATTAATCTTATTAAGCGGTCACACATCCCAAAATTGCGCCAAGCACGCTTAACCTCAAAGTTCTTTGGTGATTGGCTTCCAAAAAAGAAGTCGTAACTTATTGGTATGGGTATTCTATTAATCATATTAAACCCCTAGGCCGGGATGTCACACATGATGCTTGGATTAGAGAACAATGCACGTGGAGGTGAAGGTTTCCATATGACATACACGTTGTGTTGTGTGCGTATGGAAAGAGTAGTCAAATTTGGATTGGAGTCCAAGTTTGAAAAGATTAGAACGTGGAGTTGTATGGGGATGTTGTTTTCCTGGTTTGGTAGGTTTCCTATGTGATTAGAAGTCCTAGTTCTAGTTGGATTCGTGGCTAGGGGCAGCCACGTTGTGGGTATAAATAGTAGAGGGATTGAAGCTCGAAGCTATCGACTTTTTGGGAGAGAAAAATTAGTATTTTATTTGAGGTTTCAATTCTAGTCCATTATTAAAGATTGTAAATTTTGGATGTACCATAACAATTTTTTTTCTCTATTTTGAGGTACTACTAAATCTCTAGTATACCGATATGTTTGATAAGTTTGACATTGGCAACAGCCCAAACAAAAACATAGCCACATAATTTATCCATCTCGTCTCCCCATAAGTCTTGAACTATCATAAGAATATTAAGTAGTGAATGAATTAATTAGTAGATTAGAATTAGTTTATTCACGGAGAAAAACAGGCTTTATACACACAAAGTAGCTGTCTTCTTATTATTCATCACACAAAATTAACAACAGAGCTGAGAGACATTTACAAAACATCATACAGATCATCAGTTAATTAACAAGCAAATTAAAGCAGAGCCACAATCCAGAGACAAGCATGCATGCAGCTATATATCCAGCCAAAGAGCTCTCCTACTTCATGAAACCCTGCGCCATCTTGAACAGCCCACCGGCGGCGCCGCCGCTGCCGGCGCTCTCCTCCCCGCCGCCCTTCTTCTCCATCAGCGACTCGGCCCCCTTCATGACGTCGTCGAGACCGAACCCTTCCGACGACGACGGTGGCTTGCCTTCCTCCTTCTCAGCCGGCGCAGGCTCCTTGGGCGGCTCCTCCGCCGCTGGCTTCGGCGCTGCGGCGTCTCCGGCTGCCGGCGGTGGCGGTGCGGCGCCGCCACTGCCGGAGCTGAAGTCCTTGAGGTACCCCTCCGCCTTGTCGATGTACTGCCCGACCGGCTTGTCGTCGAGCTTGCCGTAGGTGGACGCCGAGTGCAGCAGGTCCGCGGCGGCGCCGGCGACCTCCTTCTTGTCGACGCCCTCCACGCTCTTCTGCTGGAACACCGACATGGTCGCCTCCGCGACCACCTTGCCGCTCGCCATCAGGTCGCCGGAGCCGGACTTGTTCTCCTCCGCCATTGAGCAAAGCTTACACAGTTATACACTCCAAGATTTTTTTTGCAGCGTTAAGTTCAGAGCGGGAGCGAGAAGCAGTGTGCAGAGAGAGTGAGGATGATACGAGCCATCCTTATAGATGGATGAGATAGAAGAAGATGGAGACGTGATTTGGACATGAGGCAAAGCTGCCCCTTGTGTGGATGGATTTGGATATGAAGGAACAAAATATCTAAGATTAAACTAGTATCTTATGTTAGCACTAATGAGATGAGGGAAATTTATGTGGTTCTTGTTTAATTCAGTGGTGCAATTTGGGTTGTACAAAAAGAAATAATGGTGCATAAATTAAATCTCATTGATTGATTGATGGAAACTTGGGTGGAGTTTACTTTGGAGATTTTTTTTTTCAAGCTAGCTAGGTCATAAAGGAGAAGATATGGGAATCAGTTGATGATTTCTGGGCCATAATTGCAAGTGAATTTAAACAAGAAGCATGTTGACAGCAGGGTGGGCACACATTTGTCCAACTTTCCTGTGACCTGTGGGTACCAAGTGATGGTTACCTGGTGACCCCTTCATGGACTGTCGGCAGAGTCTAATACTCTAATGGCACGGGTAACTCTCTTCTTTAATTAATTTATGATAGCTATCTGTGTCAAACCTTTTTCATTTGTAAACAAGATAATCTCACAATACATATATATATATATCAATGTTATAGAATACATGTATATATATCTGTTAACGGTGAAATCTGGCAGCAGAACTCAGGAAGAAAGAAGGAAATCAGGACAGATTTGATGTCGAAGTATGCTGGGATCCGAATTGAACTATGCATTGGCCAGGAACCATATCGGCTGAGAACAAAGGCCAACGACCAGGACTGACTGAGTCGGCCGATGATTGGGCCAGCCAGCACAGTGCGACTCGGGCTCGGGTAGGCCCAATTTGGAATAACCGTCATTGCCAAATAGAGATAGAGCTCATTTGAAGGCAATTGTATCTATTAATAGGTTAAATAGGTTAGTTACGTCGGTTTGATTAGTTTTGGTAAGAAACCGTCGTAAATGGTCTTGTTTGTATCTAGAATTTGGAAGGTTTTGGGTCGTGTCCATAATGGACTTTTCTTGTACCCGGGGTATAAATGTTAACCCCCTAGCACTGTAATAGGGGAGACAGTCCAATACAACTTCGGTGCATCGTCACCCTTTTACTTTTACTTTCGTTTTACGTTCCGGCAGAACTTGGCACCTGACGCGAGGCTGCATTGGCTTCGATCTCCGGCGAAGAGGTAAGTCCTACGTTCCGCCAGCCCAAGCAATCATGTCGACTACATCGGCATTGTTCAAGGCTACATCATTACACTAGATCTCTTGGATCACACTGGTTTGGTTTACATGCTTGCTTGGTTTTATCTTATATCCTGTCTAATCTAGCTTGGTAGCCCAATTTACCCGTATCGGCTGATATTCGCTTTAGGGTTGATGCTGGTATCGGCTAAATCGTCCTACCATATTAGATTAGCCAGGGTATCTACAACCCTGACTACTGACCGACAGCTTGATTGTCTATATCTTGTGTTTCTTTTCATACTTAGTGCTGCATCAGTTAGGTTTGATCTGCTAAGTCGTGATTAGAACCATGGGGGTATAGCCTGTTTTTGGTCAGTTCTAGGGGTAGTATCGGGGTTTCAGCCGATCTTATCTAATATGCTTGTTTCTTAAATCGTTGCATGTGTATCTGCTACCTATACAGGCAAGCCCTGCTATAACCTGGCACTAAGGGCTATGTCGAATCGGCTAAGGCCATTGATTTGACCATCGGCTTAGTCTCGACGCCTAGTTATAGCTTGACCTGGCTGTATAGGTATGTGCCAGAGCATTCGCTGGCACGTTATCTTTCTGCTTTACCTTTATTTTATCGGCTCCATTTGCTAGTATTGTCTTGATTTCATACGTTTAATTCACATGGACAGTGCTTTAGCCGATAGGGCATGTTTATAGCTTTTATATTCTTTAATCTACCCAATCCATAGTCGGCTCAATCGGCTGGGGACCACCAACGATACGCTGTCGGCCGATCGGCTGACTAACCTCCTCTTTTGTTTCTTTGCTGATTGTAGGATCAAGTTAGTTGGCATGCCCTTAGCACTCGAGGTAAGCCTTGGACCTACACTGGAACTAAGCAGATCTCCCAGGCCGTGCGTGTGTTCTTCATCGACACGCGTTTTGGCACGCCCAGTGGGACCGAGTTTCATTGAACAATCATGACGCCTCCACCGTCCCAGACAGAGATTAGTCAGGACAATCTTATCCCTGCCACGATGGAAAGTTTGAATGATGAACAATGGGCAGAGATAGGGAACATGGTGCAGCAGCTGCAAGAAGCATGTCTCAAGACCTTCTCCATAGCGCAACAAGGAATAGTCGTTCAGAAGACAAAGTTTCGAGCGTCATGCGGAGAAGGGGAAGGATCTTGTACGAAAGACATCAAGGTTGAACAAGATGAGGAGATGCAAAAGGTTCTCACCAAATTCAATCAACTGGCGATTCAAGATCATGTTGATTCAGCTGTGAACCACGCATTGATCAACCAGTCTAGGGTCTTGGTCAATACACTTGCTAATTTGATCAAGTCAGTGGTTGATGGATCCATTGCTGAGCACGAGGAGAGAGGGTCAGTTTACTTGCCGGGTGGAGAATTTCCTAACTATAGAGAACTCAAGACTAGCATTGGAGGTGGCCGTTTTCAAGACAATAATGTGATGGTTTCAAGATCGAAGCAGCCACTGACATCAGGGCTTTTTGGTTCAAACACGATGATACCCGAAAAGCTGGCTGAAATACTTAAGAGTGTAATACCTGGAAGTACACAACCATCGGCTACCGAGCCGATTGCAAGACGACCACCAGCCATTCCTCAGCCTCACACTCAGCAACCTTCAGGGCAGCCGATTGGTTCTCATACAATCAGGCCACAATACTGCATCCAGGAGCCAAGCACATTTTCATTTTAGCAAGCTCCAGGGTTCAACCAATTTCAAACTCCACCACCACATCGGCAGTTTGCTTCACCATTCATTCAGAATCCACTTCAGCCGATAGGCAATCAGTTTGAGCAAGTCCAAGGGGTCATCCCACAACAGCCCTTGGCTGGCATGATTGCAAATATGGTGAGAGAACAATTTGGCATCAAGCCAAAAGACAGCGGTATCATGTATCGGAACTCATATCCAGAATATTTTGATAAGATGCCATTGCCCAACCGATATAAGATCCCAGATTTCTTAAAGTTCTCAGGGCAGGATATTGTTTTTACATACGAGCACATCAGCCGGTTCCTAGCACAGTGCGGTGAAGCATCGGCTGTAGAAGCCCTAAGAGTTAGTCTTTTTCCTTTGTCTTTGTCTGGATCGACATTTACTTAGTTTTCTTCATTACCATATAATTCTATCAAGTGCTAGGCCGATCTAGAAAAGCAGTTTCACAAGTACTTCTTCAGCAACAAACAAGAGATGAAGCGGACCCGAGAAAACTCTTTGTATTCTCATTTATGTTAAACCTTGACCACCAGAACATGTCTTCTTATGTTCACACCTCAGCTAGGAGGGATGTTCCTAGTATAAATACCTCTCTACTCCATCCATTAGATAACTTTATTTCAATTGTAAACCTCATGTATGAGAGATTGCTGAAGACTGCATAAGTGTCTTACCCCTTTGTTCTTGTGAGTTCTTTTGGACTTGTGAGAAGGCTCCTCTGGTGCTCCCTAGTCTATGCTCTACATCTTCTAGTTCGGCTGCACCGTATTGTGTGGATTAGTCCCGGATTGTGGTTCTGTGATTGCTCGGTTTGACGGGTCGAAGTCCAGGAGGCTTCGGATCGTTCTTACCCTCACCACTTCATCGCATCCAACCTTGGTAGGTATAAAGCTAGTTATTCCCTATCGTGGTTCTCTGACTGCTCGGTGTGACGGATCGGAGTCCAGGAGGCTTCGGATTGTTCTCACCCTCACCACTTGGTCGCATCCGACCTTGGCAAGTATAAAGATAGTTATCCTCTTGCTGCTCGCAGCTAGTTACCCTCTTGTGTTCGGTTTACACCAGCGCTCTTTTGTCTTGAACCTACTGCCGTGAAGATCGGGCCACTCCTCGCGAGTGTGTTCGCATCACATAGGTACCTGATTAACGAAAGAAGGTGTCGATTGCTGTTATAACCTCTATAGGTATCTGACTTTTTTCAATTTGATCCTTTTTTAAAACTTATTTCACAAATACTAGCAATATATAGTCGCGCATTTGCAAGAGTTTAACCCCCTCTATACAAAATGTGTTTGCAATTCGTGGTTTTGAAACATACATTGACATTTTATTTATAACTTTTTAAATAATTCATACATAATGATTAAATGTTTCAGTTAGTGTAACAGATATGGTTATGGTTCATATTCATCTTCTCTGTCACAGTTTTTCTCTAATTATTTACTCAACCATAACCGTCTATTTTTTGTTTGGGCCTTAGCTACCGCTTTGCCACTAAATAGGCTCATCTTTTCGCTTATGCTTATACTTATCAGTCAAAATTTAAATTTTAGACCTTAAATTTCGAGTTGATTTTAAGGTTTTTTTCATCGAAGTTTATTTTTCAGCCTTTGCTTTTAGATCACTAAAAACATGTATATAAAATTTTTATTCATAAAATCCTTTTCCTTTGCAAATATATCGTTTCGCTTATTCCGCAAATAAGTGAAACGATAGCTCCGCAAATCACCAATGGCCACCTATATTGTTGTAGTAGGAGCCCTTTATTTTCCTATTATATTCTATCCATTCTTCATTTTAGCAAATTATTTTTTACATACTTGGATACTTGCTCAAAAAACGTATTTGGCAAGAAAGCATAACACAGATAAATTTATCTTGATATGTAATAAATAATTTTTTCATGCAAAACAATAGTTTACAATGATTATGCTAAATTTGTGAAATTACTGTTGTAGAATTTTACTATCACTCATCTGTTCATAAATATTATAGGTTTAATTTTGAATAAAATTATGTATCATAGTCATAACCATAATATAAACTGTTTTGAGATGTTAGGCTTTTTTTTCCATTGTTTTGCAATATTTAAATTTTTTAGAGATCACTTTGGTAGTTTATTTATGCGCGTTCAGTGGTGCTGGTCTCGTGGAGCTTCCCGGCTCGCGAGCTTTCGCTTTTTGAAGGCCAGCTCCCGAAACCTTATTGCTTGATCTTGGGTTTGTACGGCAGTACAGGAATATAATCCAACGGTTTATATTACTTGCCGCATGCATTGGACGGTGTTTAATTTGTAGCTTACGTGGTTCAATCAGGTTTTGAGAAAGTTTACTACTTTCAATACGTTAGATACCCCTGGAAAAACTTATCCCAGAAATGATTCTTTTTGGTGCTAGAGTGGCTGGCGCCGTTGTCTAATGACACGGCGCTAGGATTCGTCGTCCCCCCACCACCGTGGCACACGCGAACCGACGTGGCAGGAGGAGGCCACCAGCATGGCAGGCGCAACCCCCCCCCCACCCCTCGTCTCCAATCTTGTTCTATCTATGGAGTTGCAACCTTTTTATTTTAGTTTTATTTTTTTGGATATTTTTTCACACTTAGGATCACGCAGTAACCAACCATGAAAAATTTAAACTCGAACGGACGAAATATGTGGCCTTTAGAATTTTCAAATAGATATGTTTTGGATATATTATGTGAACACATTAGCTCACCTTAGAGCAAAACCATTTGGTCAACATGTTAAACATGCATTCTACCACTAGGTGAAATTGCTTAATTAATCTAATTCGAAATATAACCATATGAAATGATAGCCATAATTTACTTAAACAATATTTTACAGCAGTCAATAGGTTAACTAGTCACCATTACTAAATTACCATGGTAAAAGTGGAACTTGACACATTGAGATAACAAATCCTTGTCCACCTTACAGTAACCTTGTCTCCCTAGGGTTTTGCATGCTGGCGCCCCCCTCCAATCTGCAATCTTGTTTCTCTCTTGAGAGATGCAACTTTTTTTATTTTTCTTTTTTTTTTGATATTTTTTCACACTTAGGAGCACACAAGAACCAACCATAAAAAAAATAAACTCAAATGGACGAAATATGTGACTTGTAAAATTTTTCAAAGCTCTACGGAAAAGCTTCTCACATCGAAAACACAATCTTGCAAGCGGAATTTGGAGATTCTAATATTTCCAAACCTAGCAAAGCAGGGGATAATTGAATGTAACTTTTTCTATAGATGTACGTGGATATATTATTTGCCTGATTCCGAGTCCGTATGAGAAAGATACACCTGTTTTAGAAAATGACACCCGAATGTAAAAAAAACACAAACCCTAACCTTTTTTTATTTATAGGATGTAAAAAAAGATCAAGAATGTTCAAAATCTATCAGTCACATGGTTGGTTCTTGTGAAAAAAAATCAAAAAAAAATAATGCAAAATAAAAAAAGTTGCATATCTCTCCTAGAGCGGAGAGGAGACGATTTTTTTGGTGGGGGGGGGGGCGACGCCAACCCATATTGGCATGATCCCCCTACTACCTCAGCGCCAACCTGCCACGGTGGCAGGAGGATGGCTCCAGAGAGGCTGGCACCGTCTCGTTGGATGATGGTGCCAACGACTCTGGCGCCCCCAAAAAGACCATTTCAGTGGTCTATTTGCGAAATAAGTTTTTCAAAAGGACCTATTAAGAGTGAAATTTGGTAAGCCCCGAAGACATCATCGACCTAGAGCCAGTATTGTCTACAGAATCCCGGAATCGGCCGATGAGAATTATCACGTCGCCAATAGTCGGATTCCTTCTATATTCGGTTAAGGAAATTCATCTATTAAAGGAAGCTTATCCAGAAGTCACCGAGTTCAAGGACGATGCGGCATAGCAAGCTATCTATTAATTAGGAATAGTTTTTTAATTTCCTTTATCTTTCAGAAAGTGTGTTTAGTGTCTTATAAAGACTCTATGTTTTCCTTTTATCTTTTAGGAAAGCTTCTTTATTTTCCTACAAGTACTAGTATCTCCCCATGGATATAAATATGTACAGCTGGGGTCATTGTAAACTATCTCGACGATCAGTACAACTTCAGCGCATCGCCACCCTTTTTACTTTTCTACTTTTTATCATCCGACAGAACTTGGCACCTAACGCGGGGCTACATCGGCTTTCAATCTCCGGCGAAGGGGTAAGTCCTACGTTCCGCAGGCTCAGGCAATTATATCATCTACATTAGCGTCATTCAAGGCTGCATCAGTACATTTGACCTCTTGGATTGTTCCGGTTTGGATGACATATTTGCCTGCCTATTTATCATATATTTTAGTTAATCTAGTTTGGCAACTCGATTTACTTGTATCAGCTGAGATTCGCTTTAGGGTTTATGCCGGTATCGGCTAAATCACTTTACCAGGTTAGATTAGCTAAGGTATTCACCACTCTGAAAATTAATCAAAGGCTTAATTTTCTAGACTTTATGTTTCTTTTCATACTTAGTGCTGCATCAGTTAAGTTTGATCTACTCAGTCATGCTTAGAATCATAAAGTCTAGCCTATCTTTGATTATAATAAGGGTTTCATCGGGGTTTCAGCTGATGAGTTATCTGGACATTGCATCGGCTTACAAGGGTTACATATAAGTTGGATTCAACCGATGATAACAAAGGTTTCATTGTTTATCTAATCTTATGGATTCAATGTATGCTTTAACCTTCGAATCAGTGCTTATTCTATCATATTGTTAGCTGATTGGTTTCTACTGGATTATACTATTGTTATATCATATTATTATCAGTCGATTGTCTTTGTTTACCTCAAGTGTCAGATTCTATATCAAATATATAGCTGATAGCTTAAAACCCTATCGTTATCGGCTGGTATCGGCATCGGCTGGACTACTCCATCGCCTTATCAGCCGATCGGCTTATTAATCTGCTATTTATATATCTTGTCAATTGCAGGACCAAACTGACTGGTACGCCCGCATCTCACCAACCTTAGGAACTGCACTGGAGCTAAGTAGATCTCTTAGACCGTTGTGTTCATCGACTTAGTTCGCGCCAACACAGACTCAACACCATTCGTCAAGCGCGGATTTTTTGTCAACAGGACCAAATTGTAAAAAAATTCAGCAATGTGATTGTGTGAATCTGACCATAGTTCCTCCTGCTGCAACACCGCACAAGTACACAACTAGTAAAGGCAGCGCCCAAGCGTCCTTATTTTGATCGGAAAAGCTAAATGGCGCAGACGTGCCAGCCCTGCACCAGCTCGCTTGCTAGCGCGCACGCTGTGCGGGCTGGCTCATTAACACCCCCATGTTGGTCACGTCCTTTCTTTTTTCATTTTTTTTTTTGCTATTTTTGCGATTTTTTAGGCAAAATTTGCTATTGGACACCGAAAGATTACGGCCTTTGCTGTGAGACACCCGAAGATCGTGAATCTTTTCCGTGGACACTGGAAAAAAATGGTAATTAGCTGCTGGACACTTCTCACATTATTTTATTACTAGAAAAAATGCTCGTGCGTTGCAACGGGGAGGAAAGATGAGAAAATTAAGGAGAAGTTGAGAAGCATTTACATTATGTAATTAACTTAAATACAAATTTCCTGGAATAGTTGATATTTTTTTAATTATGTAGTTGTTTAAATTAATTTAAAAGTAAACTAAGTGTGGAAATAAAATGATATGGCTGGATTTAATTTTCTTATGAAGTTCTCCATGATTAATTACACTCTCTAGAATTTTCTTGAAATTTTCAAAGCTCAGATGCTAATTTTAATAATACAAACATCATTTCAGCATTTATTTAAACAAAAATCTAAATAAAAACCCCCCTTTCTCTCTAGCTCATCAGCCCGCAGCCTAGCCGGCCTACTTTTCTCCCTTCTCCTCCGCTCCACCTCGGCCCGCAAGTACGCATCCGGCCTAGCAAGGCACTACAAGTCTAATCAGCCTCCCCAGCTCCTTCTTTCACTGTCACGGGGGTCACGTGGGCCAGTGCTACAGGGTCGTCTCCTACCTTCGTCTATATTGCCGCATGTGCCCGACGACGCCTGAATCCGACTCCTCCGTAAAATCCGGCCACATCCTTGGAGATAATCCGAAATTAACTGAGGGGTTTTGATCCTTGTTTTCTCCTCTTTCCGTTTTCCCAAGAATAAAAGCAAAACCACGTCGTATAGATGTCGGAAGCGAAACCCTAGTTTTTTTAGTCTTTCTCTTAAAAACCACGCACGCATGCGCGAGAGGGGAGGGAACCGGACCATACGGACGAAAAAAAAGTGTGACGAAAGGAAAAATACGAATCTTTTAATTAAGTTAAGATTAAGATAAGATATATTATTATTAGGTAGGTATATATGTACTATGGGGTGGTCTTGTGGTGTACGTATTAGGGCGTGATCTGAGCGTAGTGGACCTGAACGTGACATGGGCTTTTTTTTGGGGAAACGTGACATGGGCCTGAACAGATCTAGAAGGGAGTAGGAAATCATGGAGCTATTAAGGAGGAATCGGACAGAAAAAATCGTGCACTACACGCGGAGGGAATCAGATTAAAAAATCACAACAATCACGCTATATATGGGAGGGAATCGGACTAAAAAATCACTCGGGACGATGTACGAAAATTCATGGACAAAAACATCTTAAACTTTTATAATAGGAAAAGATTTAATGATAAAACAAATCACAGTAAAATAATTAATACTTATGTACTTATACTACATTTATTGATAAAATAAATCACAAAATAATTGAATCCTAACGTTCACAGGCCTCTCATTTAAGCATCAAAGATTTCCAAATAATCAAGAATTTTTGGGGAAAAAAAGTGGCATGAATCGTACAATCCCTGCCTTGCATCTCTTATTTACCTCCAAGCAGCTAGCCAAGTCTAGTTTTTCTCTCTCTTATCTTGGCCCAGCACCTCCCATTCCTCCCTCTCCCGTAGGCCTCTTGGCCCGAGAGGCCCAGCCCGCCCGTCTGTTTTTGTCCCTCCCTCGTTGCCAAGTGGCCCTCGCTACAGTGTCGTCTTCAAGCTCGCGACAAGACCGGACTCTGCCATGGCCGCCATCTCCTCCTCTGAAACCGACGCAGCCATTGCCCCCTAATTAAATCCGAGCCCAAAAACGGAATCCCCTCAAACACCTTTTCCTTTTGGACTCGGAATAGACGCAAGAGAGCGATCTGGGAGTTTTTTTTTTCTCCAAGTCATTGATGAATCGGACTTTTTTTTTCTTTTTATATGTTTGAATCGGACTAAAAAATTGGGACAACGTACGAAAATCTAAGGGCAAAAACATCTTAAACTTTTATAATAGGTAAAGATTTCCAGCCAAAACGGAAAGAGAAACATTGGTTAAAGACAAGTTTGCCCATGGGCCCACTTGTCAATCCCTCTTTCTCCCTTTCTCTGCTCATCTTCCTCCCGCGTCCCCGAGGTGTGGCGCTGCGACGAGGCGTGGAAGCTGTACGAGGCTGAGGACAAGAACGACCCGTTCGACGTCATACACTAGGAGAGCGTGCCGTGTTCCACCGCTGGGTGCGTGGCGTGCCCGACCTGGTCGTGTCGTGGCACAGCATCTCCCTCGAGGCGCTGCACTCAGGGATATACCAGGACCTCACCCGGCCTGCGGCGACGACGAGCGCATGTCGCCGGCGTCCAACCACAACCTGGCCCAGTCGGTGAACTGGTGCTGTCTGAGGTGCGCTTCTTCCGGAGCTATGCGCACCACGTGGCCATCAGCGACGTCGCGAGGGAGATGTTGCGCGACATGTACCAGATTCCCAACCGCGTGCACGTCATCCTCAACAGCGTCGACGAGGCATAGTTCGAGCCGGACGGCGCTGGGCCGCGCGTTTCGGGAGGACCTCACGCTGCTCAAGGGCGCCAACCTGGTGCTCGGCGTCTCCTGCGGCTACCTTCTTTCTCACGCGCGTGCTGCAGCAGGTAGAGCACGGGGCGGCGCGGGGATGGCCGGGCTAGAGCACGGGGCGGTGCGCCACCACTAGGAGTCCTTCCTGAGGCTCCGCTTCGGATGGGGCTGCGGTGAAGTGGGCGGCGCGGCCATCGGCCAAAATTCTCTCTCCTTGCCATGACCGGCCGCCACCTACGACCAGCCGATCTCCTCCTCCGTTGCTCCCCTTCCTATTCCCTTTCACCATCGGCTCTGCCTCACCGAGGAGAGTTCATTTTTCCCCTTTCCCCTCTCCCTCCACCTCTTAGTCAGGCCACCACCGTCACCACCATAGCCGGCCGGAGCTGAGCTCTTTGTGTTGTCGTTCCAGCCATCTCCTTCTCCCCCTTTGCTTGACACCACCCTCCCCGGATGCGCGTCGCCTGGGAACATCATCCGCCACCAACGTCGCCGATCCCCGGCCACCGGAGCATCGACGCCCTACTCTCTCCCTCTCCTCTGTTACTCGGCTGGAAGGAGGAGAGGAGAAATAGTGTCTAGTGGCATTTTGGTATTTACACTACTCTTTCTCTCTCCATTTTAGCCGAAAATAATAAAATAATGTGAGTAGTGTCTAGTAGCTAATTACCACTTTTTTACAGTGTCCTCGAAAAGATTCACGATTTTTGGGTGTCTCACAGCAAAAGCCACAATCTTTCATTGTCCTGTTGCAAATTTTACCTTTTTTTAATTTTAGAAATTGAATCTTTCACCTTTAATTTCAGTTGAAAAGTTTTTAATTAAGTTAAAAGTTTTGAATTTGGAGATAAAAGTTTTCAAATGTAAGTTGAAAATTTTCAAATCTTAAGATAAAAATAAAAAATTGAAAACTATCGTGTCAAAATATGAAACTTTCAACTCAAAATTCAAAAGTTTTTAACTCAAATTTTGAAACTTTCAAGTCAAAATTTAAAACATTCAACTCAAAATTTTGAAACTTTTCAACTTTAATTTCAAAACTTTCAATTCAAAATTTCAAAACTTCCATCACAAATTTAAAAACTTTCAACTCAAAATTTTAAAATTTTCAACTAAAATTTAAAACTTTCAAATGTATTTTTAAAACTATTAACTAAATAAATTATTTATATACTTTTTTAAATTAGTGGCTAGGACGACACGGACGTCGGGGTGCCGCGTGCGTGCTACGGGGGAAGCTGGCTGGCACGTGCGCGCCAGCGACGCGCACCTCCGCGCGTAACTAACTCCCTTAGTTAACACTAATGATAGTAATTAGAAAAAAAGTGAAGATTTTTTTTACTAGTAGATTGAAAAAATTTTCAGTTAGATTTGAAAACTTTCAACTTAAGATTTAAATTTTTAAAGTCAAAATTTGAAAACTTTCAACTCGAGATGTGAAAACTTTCAAGTCTAGATTTGAAAATTTTGAAAACTTTCATCTTGAAATTTGAAAATTTTCAACTCGAGTGTCAAAAACTTTCAAGTCCAGATTTGAAAATTTCGAAAACTTTCAACTTGAGATTTCAAAATTTTTAACTCAAGATTTGAAAACTTTCAACTCAATATTCGAAAACTTTCAAATCTAAATTTAAAAACTTTCAACTCGAGATTTGAAAACATTCAACTCGAGATTTGAAAACTTTCAAGTCCAAATTTAAAAATTTTTAAGTTCAGATTTAAAAATTACTAGTAAAAATAGGAAACTAATCAATGGTAAAACTAATTACGATTTTTTTCTCCTACCCATACGGCATCAAATTGCGAAAAAAGCAAAAAAGAAAAAAAGGCGGTAGGAAAGCGAAAAAAGAAAAATCGTGCGCGCGCACTGCGTGGGCCGTGTGGGCCGGGAGTGCGGGCTGTCGGCCCGCACGCGTATTAGGATTCTCGGCGGGGGGAAGCTAGCTGGCGCGTACGCGCCAGCGACGCCACTTCTACGCGTAACTAACTCATTAGTTAACGCTAATGACAGTAATTAGAAAAAAATGTGAAGACTTTTTTGAAGATTTTATTTACTAATAGATTGGAAATTTTTTCATTTAGATTTGAAAACTTGCTACTTATTGAGCTGGCGCGTGAGCGTGCAGTAGGAACCTGTAGGCCCGGCCACCTCAATGAAATATTTTACTAATTAATTAAATAATTATATTAACCACTTGATTAATTTGGCCCCTTCAAGGCTTCAACTCCGATCGCATGCAAGTCGTCTAGCTTTCTTGGCCCTTCGACTGGACGGGGCCAGCACATGGCTGAGATTCGTTGCTGACATTAGGCAATTAAGATGCAGCTATCACACATACAACAATTTGGGCAATATGCCAACTAAATTATCGAGAGTCCGTGGTTTAATCAGGTGGCTGTGTTTTAATTGGTGACATGGCTTAATTTAGAGAAACTTTTGCACTCTCATTAATATCACGGACAGAATATTAGTGGAATACCTTTTGAAATGTTAAAAGAAAAGAAGAGCGGACCGAAATCATAGAATTTTCAAACCAAGTTTTCAGACGGTTTAAACTTTTGATCCATTTCCACATATCCAGCACGAAATTCTACCTAATTTCGTAATTTTCAGCTAGCTAGTGCAGTAGTGTACTTCCTAGCAGGATCCACTGATAAATCCAAAATTTTGTGTGCTTTTAGCAGCTCGTTGGCTTATAAAGTTACGACCAATTTTCAACTTAGAATATTAATATTAATATGTGTTATTCTGATTATTTTCTATTTTTCAGCCTTAACATTCATTTAAACCGCTAAGAGTGGAAGTACATATGTTATACTTTTTTTTTTCATCGGTTATGCGTCACGGATTAATTATAAGTGTCAGCCGAAAGAAAGAAGATCTCAGCCAAGCAGATTTTTCAAGCCACCTTGCTTGACACTTTGGTCAGCTTTGTCAAAAATGTATCGGTCTTCACATTGTTGCACGGCATATGAAAGAAACTTGGCGGACTTTTAAGCGCCCGTTACCCAAGTTCTACAATATAAGTCCACATATATACAGTTAATCACTCGACCGATCATGACCAGCGCCATGACTGTGCCGACGATGTTGTGGTCCACCCTGGTGCTGCTTGCTCCTCTCTTCTCCATCCCCCGCCATTGCCGCGCTCAGGTGATCATGAACTACTCCTGCAACAACGGTAGCTCCTACGCCGAGAACTCCACCTACGACTCCAACGTCCGCGCCGTGCTCGCCGCGCTGTCCGCCAGCACGCCCAACGCCACCACACGCTTCGCCACCGCGTCGGCAGGGCGCGGCGCGGACACGGTCTGGGGCCTTGCGCTCTGCCGGGGTGACACCGACCACGCCGTGTGCGCGTCCTGCGTCGCCGCCGTGCCGGCTATCGCCTTCCACCAGTGCCGCGGCGTCAGGGACGTGACCGTCTTCTACGACCGCTGCATCGCGCGGTTCTCGTACGGGGACTTCACGGCGAGGCCCGACAATACGGAGGTGCTCATGGTAAGCCCCAGCAAGTACCAAGTCACCGTCAACGCAGGCCACTTCGACGCGCTCGTGACACGCCTCGCTGGTGCGCTGGCGGACTGGGCGGCGTACAACTCGACGTTGAGGTACGCCGCAGGGGTGATGGCCTCGAGCGACGGGTTCCCGTCAACAACGGGGTACATGGTGCACAACATCTATGGGCTGGTGCAGTGTGCACCAGACCTGGCGCCGCCGGCGTGCCGCGCGTGTCTCCAGGCGCTCATCGTCGACATGCCCCAGGCTTTTGGTGGAAGGATTGGGGGGCAGTTCAATGCTGTGTGGTGCAACCTTAGGTATGAGACATCGGTCTTCTACGACGGTGACCCAGCGGTGAGGCTCGTCGCGTCGCCATCACTTGAGGGTCCCAACATTAATGGTTCAACAACTCTGATTATAGGTGAGTTGTTCAACACTACAAGGCCGGATAACCAAATTTCTAGCATACCTGTCGTCCTGTCCTCTGATTATTCTGAAATAACGGCACATTTGCATTTTACTGCAGGAAACAGGAGAAGGCGCCCAAATGCCGCAACTATTGTTGTATCTGTCCTTGCTGCTGTAATAATTGCACTTCTGTCTGTGCTCTCCATTTACCTCTGGAGAAAATTGCAAGCAAAACAATGTGAGTGTGTCTTCTTAATTATCCGCTCCATTTCCTGTTCCAAATTAACGACTAATGAAATTGCAAATGGTCGTCCACTTACTCTATGCCTTACAATGAACTATTTTGTGACACGCTAGCTGAGAACTAAACAGAACCGACTAAACCGAGAGCCACCCATAGATTTCGGAGCAAATTAAAACAACTAGGCTATGAGGCATGAGACAATAATGCTGTTATATTTGTTCCAGCAAGTACTTAAGGGGAGTGCTATTGGGCGGCTGATCGTTGTGGGCGATCGGGCATCCCCCGTCCCTCCGCCTTACGCGCACACTCCTCCCCTTTCTTCCCTTCCTACCGCACCATAAATTTTTTAAGAAAAACAAGTTAGAAAAAAATAAAAGAAAATAGAAAAAAAATCTATTACCCTTAAAAATATATTCATGTGCATATGTTTTATACTTATAAATATATACAGTAAACTTTATAAGTATAAACTTTATGTACTATACAAAAAATATTTAAATCCGAATTCAAATTTGAATTGGGTATATAAACTTTTGACATATAAATTTTAGGTGTGTAAACTTTAGGTATATAAATTTACCCGGAAAGAAAAACTATATGGTGCCAAAAGAAAAAGAAAGTGATGAAAAAAAAATCGCCCCAGGCGATTGACCGCTAATTACTAATTAGCAATCTAGAGTACTTAACGGTCGGTCCGAACCAACTCATCATTATCAGTTCCTATACAGTTCTCTATAGAACTGACAACGATTATACTATTACTACTGGTTCATCTATTTTTCTTGCCCAAACATTAATTAGCCTAGAGAAAACCGCAAAAAAATACTCATTATTGTTAAGGGTGTAGTATGTCTAGGGGAATTTTAAATATTTCCCATCTCTCTCTTGTACAAATATATTTTTTCTCTTTGAGCCTAATTCTTCAAGAGCAAAATCCTCAATTTCTCCCATAAAGTGACATGGTATCAGAACCTATATCCTAGCCACCAGCCACCGAACCTCCGTCGCTGCGAGTGGCAGGCTCGCCGCTGGCGGCCACCGCTCAACAGCTCATCGTCAAGCAAGCAGCAAGCAAACAGATCAAGCAGCAAAGCACATACAAATCCAAACAAGCAAGTAAGATCTAGCAGCAAGAAGAACGTCCAAATCCAACAAGCAAGTGCACGAGCAGCAGTAGCAAGTCGTCACCTTCGTCTTCTGGCTGCAGCAGCCACAAGTTTATCCATCGTGCTTCCAGATCTCGTCTCGGCCGTGCCTCCGCGCCGCCAGTTTCATCTGCCCCTCCTGTCAAGCAGCTAGCAGCACCAGCCGCCCAAGGTCGATCTGTGAAGCAACATCTAGCAGGGGAAAGTGATCGAATTCATCTCCGGAGGATATCCCCTCGTTTCGTGCATATCATCTAAATAGTCACAAAAAATATATAAAAAATTAGCAACATAAATTAATATGAAATATATCACTTCACAAACATGCAATTTTAAATTCAACTTCTACAAGTTGTAACAAAAATAACAAATATAGTTGTGAATGTGCGATAACTATTTTCAGTTTAATTTGTTATCTTTGTTGCAACTTATAGAAGTTGAATTTGATCTTGCATATTTATGGAGTGATATATTTCGTACTAATTTATGTTGTCATTTTTTTCAAATTTTTGATAACTATTTAAATAACATACAAGCAATGATAGAATGTCCCCTCGAGGGATGAAAATCCACATCCCATCTAGCGGAAACAAACCTCATGTCATCCTGGAGCTCATTCGTCTTCGAGCATCAGCAGCAGCAGCCCAGCCCTCGTTGTCAATGCCGCCGGCTCCCATCTCTGCCGGATGCACCATCATCCCGGCTGAATTCCTCATCAACTAGTAGTAGCAGCAAACAAACAACAAACAAGCATATCTGCTCCTTTCATCCTCTTCTTCGTTCCAACTAGATCTCGTAAATTTGTTGTCCTCGAGCTAGATCAGATAAGCCTCTGGTCGCTGTCCTCGAGCTCCATTATTCCTCTTGTCTTCAAGTAGCAGCAGCATGCCAGCATCCGCTCATCGTCATCTTCGATTTGCAAATCCACCATTATCTTCAAGAATCTTGTTTTCCTATGCAGTTTCTGTTCCATCACATATGCAATCCGTTGTCGTTCTTATCGGTCGCCATCATCTATTACTATTTTTCATCACTACTACTATGTTATGCTATTGCTTGTTGTGGCTATATCCTCGGTAGAGATGGCAATGGGGGGCCGTCCTCGTTTGCCCACGGAGAATTCTCCTATTAGAGGGAAGGGATGGTTAGAATAATTGGTTCTCCTTGAGATATTAAATGGGAGGAATCATATCCCTCTCAAGTTTTGCGGGAGCAGGGATGATCCTTCATTCCTCACCCTCCCCCCCCGACCCTCTTAGGAGTCAAAGTTCATTGTTTTTTTACTTATCTTACGTAATTATCTTACTTATGTCTTTTTATAAATGATAATCTTGTGTTTTATCATGTGAATTAGTGGATATACATTGATGTATTAATATAAAACATGATATATGTGTTGTATTGCATGTATGATTTGGTACATATATATTGTTTTACGTGGGACGGAGACCCCACGGGGACTAATTCCCCATGTGGGGACAGGAATGAGAAGAAAGTATCCTCATTGTATTTCGTGGGTACGGGGACAGGGAAAGTTTTGGCTCACCCATTGTCATCTCTATTCCATGGTGTCTTTTACTAGTTCATCCTACTGCTAGTTTAAGTCATTTGGCAATCCATTCAGTCCACCAATGTCATTGTATATCCTTCAATTAATCGAAGTCGTGCTATTCAAGTCTATCTCTATCTTCACCAGAGTTAACCATCATCGTAGCTTCCTGTTGAAGCCGAATCATCAGTTTGCGAAGGTCTGTCATCTTCTTCATCATCATCTCTGAATCAGCAAAGAGTTGAAGAACGGTTCATGACAGCTTCAATGTACCGAGGACTGAAAAATAGTTTATGAAGACACTACTACAGACAAGATTTTTCCGTGCGGGTATTTTGATTTTTCCATACGGTTGTCCGGCTCGTCTGCAGCCGGGTGTCTGGAAAAATCGGCATTTTCGCGTAAGGGCGGGCCGACCGCACAGGATAATCGATTATCCTGTGGGGTTGTGTTATACTACCCGCATAGAACCAAAAAAATACAAAAATAATACGCAAAAATCACCGCCGGCCGCCACATCGCTGCCTTGACGATGCACACGACGACCAGGAGGAGGACGACGAGCGCACGACGAAGCCTTGCCTCGCTGCTCGTCGCCGCCTCGCCCAGGCTGCCGCCACGCCTGACCGCCGGCACCCGTTGGTGAAGAGGCAGCGCTGGCGGTTGCGGACGGTGACGGCGCGGCCCTCGGCGAGGACGTGGGGGAGGTAGGCGTTCTCGACGAGCGCGCGGTGGCGGTGGTGGAAGGTGAGGCGGTAGTTGCGGCGCTCAGCGTGCGGGGACCAGGTGATGACGTTGGCACTGGGAGTGCCTTGGTCTTGCGCCACCTCATGGTGGCGCCGCGGAAGTCGTCGGCGACAGCCTCGTGGTCGTCGACGGCAAGGGCCATGCGGTCGGCGCCCTCAGCGAGGTCTTGACGGCCGCCTCACTGCTTGTCGCCGCGCCTGGCCGCCGTCTCACCCAGGACGCCGTCGTGTCCGGCCGCCGCCGCGCCCGACCGCCGCCTTGCCTAGCCACCACCTTGGCCCGGCGGCCGCCTCGCCCGACCGCCGCCACCTCGCCCCGGCCGGTCGAGGGAGTGGTTGAGGGAGAAGAGATAAGGTAGAGAGAGGGTTAAGGGAGTGGTTGAGAGAGAGGACGGGATAAAAGAAGAGATAAGGTAGAGAGAGAGGGGAGTGGTTGAGAGGGAATAAAAGGGAAAAAGCAAGAGAGAGTTAGGAAAATTTTGAAGTGGGTGGGAGGGAAAGGAGGGAGGAATATCCCGTGCGGTTGGATTAGGACGCCCGCACGGAAAAATCGATTTTCCTGTGCGGGCGACGCCCTAGCGCCGGTCCCCCTATTTTTCCATGCGGTTCCACTTATGAACCGCATAGAAACAAAAGGGGGAGGGCATCCAGGAAAATCGATCGTGTAGTAGTGAGACCTTGAAGTCTGCTTCATTGAGGAAGGGATGGATCTTTTCTTCTTCAACTTCTAAAACTGCGCACACTTCAACGACATCAACAAGACTTTGAAGATAGGCTAATACGTGTCCTAGTGTTTAGTTTACTTTTCAAATGCAATGTTGTTGCATACATTGCATTTAAGTGGAGGTGTTAAGGATAGTATGTCTAGAGGTATTTTAGACATTTTCCAATTCCATAGCAAAATCCCCAATTTCTCCCCTAAAGTAACACTTATCAATGCAAGTTCAAGCCGTGAACTAGTGCTCAGGTATCCGTGCCGGTAATCAGACGAACCAACACCAATGGGCCAGCCCATTTGTGCTAATTTAGTGCCAAGAATAGCTCTGATACTCATGTATTAGTGCCAAGAATAGCACATTGCGGTATGATCACTATCGATTGTAATGTGACGATTAAGAAATCAATATTGATAGTCATTATGAACCGGCACCAATGGCCTGCCCAGTGGTAGTGGACAAAGAAAGGTTGAATGAATTAGAACAAAAATGATTGGGATGCTGTCCATATTGCGTCTGTCAACTATCTGGTTTCTCCAAAAGAACACCCAACTATGAAACTAGCTATCGTTCACTCATGAATTATCAATACAGATCAAATTAATGTATCCCACTCAGGGCAATACAACCTGGTTTGAACGGTGGTTTTCATGATTTTGATATCCAAATGGTGTATCTTTTAAATTGTGTGGTACCTAGTTGGGATGAGCATAAAAATATAGTTAATCTAAGTAAAAAAAAAGACAAATATTTGAATACCAAATCATTATAGCAGGTGTTATTGGAACATCAATATAAATTCATGGTTGCTGATGGTGAAGAAATGCGTGTGTACCATATATGCAGATACTGCTGACCAAGATGTCGAAGCAGGTTCACTTCTATTTGACCTGGCAACATTAAGGAAGGCAACAGCTAATTTTGCAGAAGTTAACAAGCTCGGGCATGGTGGTTTTGGAGCTGTATACAAGGTATATGCACCTTGATACTATCTGAAAATACCAATGAGAACCCTGCTGATATGATCTGAAACTTATTTCAGGGATTCTTGCGAGATGGAGAGGAGATAGCTGTCAAAAGGCACGACAAGGCCTCGGGACAAGGCATTGAGCAGCTGAGAAATGAACTCCTATTGGTTGCCAAACTTCGGCACAACAATCTTGCAAAACTTCTAGGTGTTTGCATCAAGGGGGAGGAGAAGCTGCTCGTGTATGAGTACCTTCCTAATCGAAGCCTCTGACACCTTTCTTTTTGGTAACAGCATTTATAGTTCTACGCTTCATTTTTGTTATGAAACACCCAGTAGTCTGGAATCATTCTCAGCTGTAGTAATCATCAATATGCTGACAACTAGTAGTATAATTGCGTAGTAAATAGCATCCGAGCATGGTTTGCAAGCACATGATCAGTTTGGTACTTGGCAGATCCGGAGAAGAGAGGCCAGTTAATCTGGGAAACGAGATACCATATCATACATGGGACAGCACGAGGCTTAGTCTACCTTCATGAAGATTCACACATAAAAATAATACATCGTGACCTCAAGGCCAGCAATGTACTGCTAGACTCTAGCATGAACCCAAAAATCTCTGACTTTGGCTTGGCAAGGCTTTTCGATGGCAACAAGACTGCTAGTGTCACAAGCCATGTCGTCGGGACACTGTAAGACACTGATAATTAAATTCCTTCATTAATTCTTTACACGTTGCCTTCATCTAGTTATATATAAATCTATTTTACTTAATTACAATTGGCATACAAAACTATAAATGTTAGTTACATTTGGCATACAAAACTATAAAGGTTATATATGTATCTAAATATAACTAGCTAGATTTCTTAATTTATTTCTAGTCTGGATTACTTACGTGCAGAGGATATATGGCGCCTGAGTATGCAGTTCTTGGGCTCCTATCAGTCAAGTTAGATGTCTACAGCTTCGGAGTTTTAGTTCTGGAGGTAGTGACAGGAAGGAGGAACACTGATGTGTTTGGTGCAGTGGAAGAATCCAACAATTTGCTAAGCTATGTGAGTCCTATTTAGCGACAGGTCTACAGTTTCCCTAAAACCAATGGCATTTTTCATGCACAAAGCACTCATAAAACGATGCAAAACATTTGACATCAGGTCTGGGATCACTGGGTGAAGGGGACGCCACTGGCGATCGTCGACGCGTCACTGCTCGGCGACGGCCGTGGTCCGCCGGAGAGCGAAATGCTCAAGTGCATCCAGCTCGGTCTCCTCTGTGTCCAGGAAAATCCGGCGGACCGGCCGACGATGCTGCACATCCTTGTAATGCTCCATGACGTTGATGCTACCAGCTTCGCTGCGCCGTCGAAACCAGCGTTCACCTTCGTGAATGGTGGGCACACGACAGGTTCTAGCTCAAACGTGGCCGCATTATCTTTGAATGAGGTTTCCATATCGGAGTTTCATCCTAGATAGAAGAAAAATGTATATTTGTGCCACTCTAAACTCTAAAGTTACCACTTCAGACATGCTCCGGTTTAGTTTGTCTTGAAATATTGTAGCTGCATTATGTGTGAGTGTGAATTACTACATAAGCCTAAAATGAATATCATTCAAACATTGTCACTCATCTGGAAATATAGTGTATGATAAGATATACAACTGTAGGTGAAAACAACAGACCAGGGTCGATCGGGAGTCGGGACCGAGATTTGACTAGCCCTTCACAAACTGATTCACATTTTACAGATTCACAAACTGATTCACAGTTTTGATGAAACCTCTCCGCAGCTACCACATCAGTGACATACTCCCTCCTTCCCTAAATGTTTGACACCGTTGACTTTTTTAAACATGTTTGACCGTTCGTTTTATTCAAAAACTTTTGTGATATGTGTAAAACTATATGTATACATAAAAGTATATTTAACAATAAATCAAATGATAGAAAAAGAATTAACAATTACTTAAATTTTTTGAATAAGACGAACGGTCAAACATTTTTAAAAAAGTCAACGGCGTCAAACATTTTGGGATGGAGGTAGTATTAATTAGTGCGTGCCACTTTATACTCCCTCTGTACTATAATATAATACAAGGGATTTTGACATTTTGGTTGCGCTGTTTGACCATTCGTCCTATTTAAAAAAATTTGAATTATTATTTATTTTATTTGTGATTTACTTTATTATCCAAAGCACTTTAAGCCCAACTTTTCGTTTTTTATATTGGCACAATTTTTTTTAATAAGACGAGTGGTCAAACAGCGTAAGAAAAAGTTAAAATCCCTTATATTATGGAATGGAGGGAGTACGACGAAACTGCGTCCTCTTTTAGGGAAAAAGAAAAAGAGAAGGGAACAAAGCACTTCTTTTCTTCTTTTCAGGAGACATTAACTTGTCATGTAACTTTTTCATGTCTCTTATTAGTAATTCCTCAGATTTTACTGCCAGATAAACTACTGAACTTTAGAAGCAAAGACGTAGGGAATACAAGGCAAGTTAAGGATGCTAAAACATACTTTCCCATATTGTTTTTTTCGTTTTAGGCTCAGTTAATAAAAAAACTATAATTCTAAATAATTTTATTGATGGTAATTGGCTTATTTAATAAGTTCTTTCTAGGAGTATTCTTTCTAGGTTTTCAACAATATCTGTACTATGGAGAGTCGATATCTGATTCTGTTGAACCTGCCTCAAAGGTGGATTCAGACTGGGTGACATAGCTTAGGCATGTCACGAGGTGACGTAGCGTGAATCTCGGCCCTCCAAAACAAATCCAACGGCTGAGATTCGTCCACGTCATCACGAGTCAAAATTTAACTCCCAAGTTAAATTTTGACTTGTGATGACGTGGACGAATCTCAGCCGTTGGATCTGGGAGTTAAATTTTAACTCGTGATGACGTGGACGAATCTCAGCCGTTGGATTTGTTTTGGAGGGCCAAGATTCACGCTATGTCACCTCGTGACATGTCTACCCTATGTCACATAATATGAATCCCTCAAAGGTGTTTAGGAACAAGAAATAAAATGGGAATATGCAGTGAGTATATCCGGGTACTCACGGCAAGGTCTTGGGCCTTAAAGCGTGGGGTGGGCCGAGTGATCTAGGCCCATACAGACTGCTTGTAAGTTAAGAAAGGGATTAAAGATAAAGCTATAAATCTTATCCCATGTAAATAGGTGGCAGGTACTCGAATTATAAGGGCTACCTTACCATCACTAGCTGGCCGACACCGTGATTATATAAGGGGCGCGGGGGAAACACTAAGGATTGATCATTCTCCCGTATACACGCTATCGGCTATTCCTACGCTGATCTGCGCACACCAATACAGATCTAATCTACACTGACTGGACTAAGGTATTACCCCGCGCTGAGGGCCTGAACCAGTATAAACAACTATGCCACCATCTCTACTTAATCTTGCGCACCCTATAAATTATATTGCTAATCATAAGAATCGATAGCTGGCATGCTAAAGTAGGGGTGCGCTTGATTGTCATTTCATGAGGAGATGGCGTCTTTAGTAGTTGTCTTCGTCGAAGCGGTAGGGCGAACCTCTCCCTCCAACCTCTAAATATCTTTGTCGGAGCAGTCGGCAGCATCCCCCTTCCCGACGACTTCCAAATCCACTCGGGAATAGTGGGACTTCACCACCGCCAAGGCATGATCAATGTCCGAGGTAGCCACCACCTTCGACAAACACTGCACAACAGTCGGCCCCTCTGGAAGAAGTCGTCCCACCTACGCCCACATGCCCCCCTCCTCGCGAAAACCTAGGAATAACAGTTGGAGCGTCAGCTTCAGGGCATCAACAAGTTCACCCCGCATTGTCCTGGCGGTCTCCACCTCGTGTTGGAAGTGCTCCCATTGTGCCTGATTGCCTTGTTGCACTCCTCCCGGTCGGCAACCTTGTAACACCCTAAAAATTTTGAATTTAAAATACGAAAACAAAAAAAATGGAATAATCAAAAATATTTTTCGAATTTCCCTCATGCTGGATTTTTTGTTTTGAATTCCCTTTTCGCCGGTGCCAAATCCTAATTTATAAACATAATTTTCTTTTTTTCGCCTCCTTTACTCCTTTGGAGAAAATTACCAAGTCTTTAAAAGAGGTTTTCATTGTTTGTGAAAAGGCCTTTGTCCTAAAAAGTCTAGCCTAGGTCCCTCTCACCCTAACCATCTCAGCTAGGTCTTTTCTGAAAAAGTTTATTTTACGTCCCTTGCTGCCCAACCCCTTTTTCTCTCCTTCCCGGCCCAGACCTCTCAAACCAGCCCAACCCAGTTCCTTGGCTACCAGCCAAGCCGAGCCACCTGAGCCAACGACTCGTTCCCCTCCCATTCCGGCAGCGGCAGAGCCTCGCCGCCATTCCTCTTGCGCCACACTGCGCCACCGCCCTTGCCCTTGAGCTCGCCGCTGTCTTCCGCACCCGCCGCATTCGCCCGAGCCGCCATGGGAAACCCTAGCCGCTACTGTACCCACGGCTCGTGGTATGTCACCCGTGAGACACGCGCTGCGGACGAACACCTCGCTCGCGCCGCGCCGGGAACACCGTTCGACACGCCGCCTTCCTGTTTTGGCAACGGGACGAGGCCGTCCACCAACTCCGTGCGACGGCCAAACCCGCCACAGTCGCCGTGGACCGCGCGCGCACCCAATCTATCGCCGCCACGCGCCCGCAACCAGCCAAGAACCCGCCCGGGGCGCCGCTGTTCCGTCGCCATTTCTATTGCTCCCGCCCAACCACCCCGTTCGCGCCGCACGCAAGCGTAGTCGACAGCCGTCCATGATTGCGGGAGAGTCGGAGAAACTAGGACGCGGCATTTATGGCAGCCGGCCCCACCCTCGTAGACCACGCGCGCGTCCGCGACGAACTCCGGAGGCGTCGGTCGAACACCTTGGGCGCGAGGACGAACCGCGAGCCCGAGCGCCTTCGACCGGTACCTCTACGCCCGTGGCTTTGTCGTGACTTCACTCGGTGTGCCGGTCCCCGGCTACTGCACGGTGAGCACCCATCCTTTCCCTTCCCCTCCCTTCTCCCTCTTGGCCGCATTCCTGCCGTGCCGCTGCCGCCGTGGCGCTGTGCCGCCCAAAGGGCGAACCGCCACACCGGCTCCGTGCTTTGATCGCCGCCAAGGTTGAAAATTTTGGAAATTTCGGCCATCTCTGATACGATATAACTTTGGCCGAAATTTTTCAATTTTTTCATGAATTTGGGTAATATTTGTTCAAATTCAACTAAATTTTGCTCAAGATTTTGGAAATTTCGGGCCGAAATTTCGGGATTTCGGTGACCCCCAATCAAAAGGACTCAACCGATAGAGTGAACCCTGGTCGCTGCTCCTAGGCCCCTGGGACCATCTACCGCGCTCGCTCGCCTTGCCAAGTCCCCTGGCCGCCGGACCGGCTGCGCTGCAGAAACGCATGCGCGCGCCGTGCATTGGGGCGTGGTCTTCACCGGCCGACCGTACAGATCGTCATGTTTCACCTTTATATATATTTTTTGTAAGCTGTCGTGTGGTGCTTTGTAACCACATCCGATATAGTGAAGTTTTCTGGCTGGCGCTAACCATCATGCTCCTGAGGGACCCGGAAGCCCGCCGCCGGCCTTAGCCTCCCCTCTCCTTCACCGCTTCGTTGGCGCGCCCAGGATCCGCAGGCTGCTGCCGCCTCGGTCCTCACCAGCCCTCACGCCGCCACCTAATGACGGCGGATCCTCCAAGATCTTCCCCCCACCGGCCGCCACCACTTCCAAGCCGCTCACCACCGGTACAAGCAAGCCCTAGCGCCGGCAGCCCATGCTCGCGCGCTTGAGAGGGAGAGCAGCGAGAAGAGAGAAGAAAGAAATAAAGAAGAGAGAGAGGCTGACAGTGGGCCCACCATGAAAAAGTTTTATTTTTTAAAACTAGTGAAGGAGATTAAGTTAGCTAAGTGACTAATATATTAGGCTGACATGTGGGTCCCGTCTTCTAATGAAAAAGTGTTTAAAAACATGTTTAAAACTTGACAAATTACCATGTCTTTTTTTTTCTTCAAAATAGTTTCATTTTTAATAGTAAATTCCAAGTTATAGTAACCACACACTTTAACAGCACTTAGCTATATACATTTTGGTATATATAGAAGTTTCCTAAAACTACACTAACAACCCGCGAGATGGCGTGTAAGAGAGACACATAAGCTCTGTCCTTTGGGACTAATTAGAGAGAGAGAGAGAATAAGTTCGATTGATGCTTCTGCTTCACTTCGAGGGTCTTCCACCGGCCAGCCTGTTTATCTTCTTGCACCATTCACCGAGCTCCCCAACTGCAGGGCACAAGTCGCGGCGCGTGCGCTTCCATCATCTGCCCAAATGGATTATGACTTCCATTTTTCTTAACTCCCTCCATTTCATATTATATCATATTTCAACTTAACTTCTTTAATTTTATAACATTTATAAAACTAAATTAATTTTATTAAATCTAACATAGAATATATTTTAGCCATAAGTTTGTTTTGTGTTGAACAACAAAGCTCTCGTGCGCATTCAACATAGCAAGCCTATGAATACTTGATGTTGCTGTAATCAAGTTCCTGGTGTTTGTGACATGCCAAGGCAAGACTGAGGACCTGGATGATTGTGATTCCAGATATCCTAGTGGACCTACTCCTAAGTGATTTCCAAGCAATTGGACTTGTCCTCACACAAAGCAGAGTAGTGAAGATTAAAACCGGCCTTTTTGTTTTGAAAGCGCATAGCTCTGTACAATTACCTTTTTATAAGTAATTCTACGTGCTCTCTGCCGATTGACAAACGTCGTGACATATATAACCAAATATTGATGGAATGGACCACCTGGCCATATAAAAAAAATATAACTTGAACCACCCATATAAAAATGCTAGATGCGCCACTTGATGATCGCTTTACTGTTGTTCAACTAATTTGTGATTGCTTACTGTTACATTGCATAGTGTTCTGGGACAGCATATGTTCATATGGGTTTATATAATTATACTCCTTTAATTAAATCTGTTCTTTAACTGTTCATATCGCAAAATGGTTAAATAAATTCGCCGGGTCGACAAAGAACGCCGACCGTAGTATATTAAGAATTTAGAGAATGTACAGAGATGGCGAGGCTTCGCAGCCACTGCCTATTTACACGATGCACACCACTATCCGGAGAACCGGAGGAAGCCACATAAGGGCCTCTCACAGCGCCGTTAACAGACCGGCCGCCTTCCAAGACTCCCATTCATCTTCAATGGCTGCGCAGAGCAAAGAAGACGATGTTGCCACGCCCTCGAAGACCCGACCATTTCGTTCCTTCCAAATCTGGTTAAATAAATGAGAATTGAGCTTCAATCACATGAACAGAAAAGCTCCTCATAAATTCAGAAGTGGCATTCATAGCAAGCGAATTCAGACTTGACAAGCTCCTGATAAGTAGAACTTCCTCCGTTACATAATGTAAGTCATTCTAGCATTTCTCACATTTATATTGATGTTAATAAATCTAGTCTAGATTCATTAACATCAATATGAATATGGAAAATGCTAGAATGACTTACATTGTGAAACGGAGGGAGTAACATTTCAATTATGCTCCAGATGAATGCTTCTGAATTCACCACCTCGTCAGGCTTCGTTCTTGCTTCTGCCTTTGTCACCCATCGCTGCAACGATCCCCTCCAGATCACGGCTGCTCATCCTCAGTTTAAGGTTGGTATACGAAACAGAAGAACGAAAATTGGTGTGTGGCTGTTTGCTTGATTGTTTCACTATGTTATGCGTTGTGTACTGATATCGGCCCAGTTTTGCTTCGCATGAAGAGTGGTTGCTAATAAAGCATCATAGGCGCTGCCAGATCAGTTATCAGGTTTTACGAACAGAGCAAACTATGTTTCTGAAATTATGTTTTCTTACAATATGGTCACGTCTCCTATTCTCGCTTTCATGGCTAATAGTACCTTTTTTTTAAAGATCCATTAAAATTCAGGTTGATCTTGGTGTCTTGGAGTAAAACTTTTTTTTAAGAGAAGGGTATTTTTTACCTGGTTTTACATCCAACCGAATATATGCAACATTTTAAAATTAGGAACTTAGCCCTCAAATAACCCAATCTGGTTGATCTTGATGCCTTGGATTAAACTTTTGTTTTAAAAGAAGGATATCTTTTACCCGGCCTTTACATCCAACCGGATATATACAATATTTTTAAATTACGAACTTAGCCTATAAGATAGGGAACTTAACCATCAAATAATTCAATATGTAATTCACTCCTATCGAAATTTGAACTCAGGACTTTAGGTATTACTCAGGTCAGTACAACCACTAGTCTATATGCTTTTTTCACAACCTTGGATTAACCTATGGTTGAAAGAGAAAATTGAATAAGATGGAATGGCTTTGTAGGTTATTCGAGATCTCTGTGAAATTAACCTACATACCTGTGGCTGTGTGGCCTCCAAATTGCCTGTGTTGCCTACAAAAATTGCAGTTAAATTTGAAACATTCCTCTGTATTCATTCATGAATAAAATCTGAACTGACACTGTACTTTGAAGACCTTTATCTGCCGTGGAGTGCATAGATCGAAGAGTGCTGCTGCTGTTTTTCTGCTAAGATTGACAGAATGTAATTGTTTTGGGCTGATAATACTTTACAGATTCTGAGGAGAGATAGTTTGCTTAGATGAAAATATAACTGCATTAAATCATTTTTCATGTTGAATCTACAATATCCTTTTTATATAACATCTTTTTCATGTATCAATTTTTACAGTGGAATCTAACGGAAAACGAGGAAGTTATAGTTTGGAGACTGGAGTTGAAACTTAGAACGCAACCAATATGCAAGTCAATACTCACTCCATCTCAAAATATAGCAACCTATGACGGGATGAGGCATATATAGTATTACGAATCTAGACTAGGGCATATCCTGATTCGTACGTAGTACTAGAATATGTCGCATCCAGTATCAGGTGGTTGTAACTGGGTGCTTTGATCTTTGCTAATGTACTGTATTGTTATTGATTTATGCAGCACTGCCAGTGCCCTTTGCCCTTTTGGCGAGGGCTGTCAAGACCATTGGCACCTTCCTCTCCACCAACTCAGACGCCGCAAGGGGTCATCCAAATTACTACCATCTATTCTGAATAGTAGAAATATTGGCGTGCTACGCCGCGCCTGACCATGATGCCGCTGAATTGAGTATACATAATTGCTCAAACTGGTTCAAGAGAATTAACAATTGAACATTGTATCAAGTATAACTGCCCCAATATATTGAAGAGACTTAATTACCATTAACTTGTACACACAACAGAAGGCTGTTTGCAAGTTTGCTTTGGCACATATATCTGAAAGTAGAGAAATCAACACATTGTGTATTGGTAAACTACAGTGTTCACTTGATGGTGAACAATCAGATCATCTTTGTATTGGATCAGTGTTAAGTAGTGCTAAGAATTGAATACTTCCTAGTAGTATTTCAATACAAATTAAGGAAAAGAGATTAAGCAATGATCAGATCAATGCTTACCAATGACATATATCATCAATGCTTGCCAATGACAATAATTTTAAATCAACAGATTAAGATACTTAAATATCCCACATCTATAAAAAAAACTACATCACTTTCCAGGAGTTCTATAATTTCTCTCCCATATCAACTCTGGTGAAAAGGAATACTATACTAATTAAAAAGCTTTGAGTAGCATCTATATTTATCACTGATGCTAGGTAGTTGTGATACTATACAGAACTTTGCTTGTTCGAATTCTGAAAATGCTCCAACACAAATATTTCCATTCTAAGGAAGAAATGAATGAGCGTATGGTTGGATTGGAAACTGTAACCTGAACTCTACATATATATAACACAGCTAATTTTGTAGTACTCAAAAAAGCTAGCAATATGCTAAAGTGGGTGAGAATACTTGTTGTTTCTATACTGGCTTTACCTCAATGCAAAATAGAATGTAGTGGTCGGAGAAGCTTTCTGGGATGGTTCAGCATGGTAGAGAAGTGTCACTTTTATCCTGCCATCACTCCTTGGTGGACTATTGAAAGTCACCTATGCCAAGGAGGAAGAAATTTGGTGTGGGGTCCCAAAACTAATGATTCGGAAACCGACATGTTTAGACTGTATCAAGCCCTGTATCAGTAGATTGATACATGTTCAACGATCTGGATCTTCATTGCATACATTTGATCAAGGTTTCAAAGGAGATAATATTACAAAATATAAGGGTATTTACAAGCTTGTGGCTAACTATTACAGCAGAAGCTATATGATGACTCAACTCTAGTGTTTTGCTATAGACTTAAACCATCTATCTAATCTATACTTGAGAACTAAGTTAAAATGAGATTAACTTATATGATTGAACTCCCGGCTTCAGTAAGAACTCAAACGGACTGAAAAAAATGTGGGGTTGAAGCAAGGGTGAGTACAACGTACTCAGCAAACTATTATATTAATCAACAATGAATGCATGAAATAATAATATTTGAGTAGGGCTAGATTTACTTGCAGAAAGCAGAGAATATAGAAGGAAAGTCTATAATGTTTTGAATGCAACAGTATTTAATAAAGTTTGAAATTATGTTTCTAACCAAGATGACATTGTGAGTCCCAATGCCCGATAACCGCAAGCACGGCTATTCGAATAGTTTTAATAATATTCATACTGCAGTAGATATACGCTTTACCCGCAATCCATGACGTGCCAAACACATTAGCCTTGTCATGGTAAAGCTTTTCGGTCACTAACATCAGTGGTACCTGTTCCATGAACTCTAGTCCCCATACGCTCTGAACGTAACGTTATCAGCAGCGAGAGGAGTTCTGGCGTTCCCGGGGTTTTTAGAGAGAACTGGTTGAGAGACCCCCATCATCTCAATCAGGTTTTCATAATTCACACACACAGCTCACGAGATAATTAAGATATTTACCTGCGCCTCGGTAAATATCACAATCGCCCTGCTCGGCGTAAGTTTGCCTCCTACGCGAGGACTTAAGAAGAACCACTATACAGAGGTACCGCCTTTGCTAGATAACTTAATCAGCTAGGTCTATGCCTATACGAGAATTGCGGTCGTACTCGTATGTTCTTCACATGTACTTGGTAGTCTTATGTCGGTTGGAACAGTACTAGCCACCCAGAAATCAACCATTTCTACCGTACTATCCCAATCTAAGTTTATTATATTTTATGCATAATCTAACTAGGCATGGCTAAGCAAAATCTAGCATATATCTGGTTTGCTATATATTCAGGTTATGCATTTAAAATCATGTATGGCTAATGCAGAAGATATTGGAGATATAGAATATAGGATTATTATGCTCAAAGGAGAGAAATAATAACTTGCCTTGCTCCAACGCAAATAAATCCGAAATAGGCAACCTGATTATCTGATGCTTAAAATACCACAGGTTGCTATCCATATAAAATAGACTCTACTGAAGAAGAGGAAGATCCAAATTCAATAAAAGCCATAAAATAGCAAGAAAGAGATAAACGGTTAGGAGGACTAGGGTTTAGGTTATCTCTTTTATGCAGGTATATGGATTACTGGGCTGATATTTTATGTGCAGGTTCTAAAGGGTTGGGGGCTAAGGTGGATAGGAGATTAAGCAACAATTGTCGCTTATATTTCTTGTGTGGGTTTTGGTTTCTTGGAGAGTAGGAGATATACCGAATAATCTAACTGGTTAAGTGGATATGTGGCTAGTATTGGTCGAGGTTGGGCTTTGGTAGAAGAATGGCTAGGATTTAGTTGTTCTCGAGTCGATGCTGAAATAGGATAGCATATCGGCTCGTAATTCATGCATAGGCTATGGGTAGTAGGCGGGTAAATGGTTGTGATTATAGCTGGTGGGGAGTCTAGCAAATAAGTTGACTAAGGTTTCAGTTTTCTAAGCCGATATCGAGGTAAGATAAATATCGACTAGGGTTTGGGTGTTCGCTAGTCGTCGCTAAAGCATGACGACTAGGTTTGGTATCTTCTTTAGCTGGTGTCGATAGACAATATAACGGCTAGAGGGATGGGAGGTTTGTGCAGGTTTAGAGAGGCGGAAGTGTTACTCCGACAACCGTGAGTGGCGACGGAGCGGCTAGGATCACACAGAGCTCAAGAGCTAACTGTGCGGCATGCTGTGGAGGTCGAGGGAATAGTGAAGCTCCGACCGTTGTACGCATCAAGGCGTGGGGTGCCAGGAGCAGCACTTCGACCTTGGGTTTGGTTTTGCCGGGCTTTACAACCAACGGTTCGACGTCGGGGCCAATAGACCGCAAACGTCCCCATGGAAGGCGTAAAGTTCCAACCGGCGGCTTTTTAGTGGCTAAAGGGTATTTTGGGGTAAAAGAAAATATTTGAAAAAGGCAAATAAAAATTCAAATGATATTTGAATAAATTCAAATAAAATTATAAAATAACAAATTAGGCATCAAAATGAAGCATTTGAATTTAGATGAATTTAGATCCAGGTTTCACTGAGATCGGATCTACGGTTTAGGATATATAGGCTTCTAAAGATTGGAATTTGAATTAAATAGAGTAAATTGCGAAAGTATACTGTTCATGGGCCCACCTGTCAGGGATTCCTTTTTCTTTTTCTTTTTCTCCTCTTCTTCTTCTTCTTCCCGTCTCTTTCTTCTTTTTCTCCTCGGTCGAACAGAGAGGAGGAGGAGAGGGGGCGCCGGGCTCCGGTGGCGAGGAGGCGGTGATGCCGGCGGCCAGTGGTGTTCCCGACTGCAACGCACCTAGGGATGGCAGTGGCCGGCAAAGGGAGTAAGGGAAATAGCCGGAACGGCGGATGGAAGGTCGTGAACCGGGAGGAGAGAGAGAGCTCCGGTGAGGTTTGATTCAGAGGTGGAGGAAGAGGGGAAAGGGGAAAAATGGATTCCTCTCATCGAGGCAAGCTCGATGGCGCGAGGGATTGGCCGGTATTGCTCCGGTGAGGGAGATCGGCCGACGACAGTGATAGCCGGCCATGGCAAGGAGAGAGAAAAGAGAGGAGGGCTTCAAGCTCGGTTTGTGGGGGATAAACAGAGGGGGTTCATCCTCTTATATAGGCGATGAGAGGCGGTTCGAAGAGGAGGAAGACAAGGGAGAATCGGCGACGGCGATGGCGTGGAAAGAAGGATGACGGCGCCGACTTGATTCCTTAGCGGCGACGGTTGCGGCGGCGTGCGCCGTGCACGGCACGCGCACTGGGAGGAGGGAGGCGGCTGGGTTGTGGGCCGAACTGGGCCGGGCTTAGCTGGGCCGGCAGCCCAAGAGGAAGGAGGAAAATAGAAAGAAAAAGGATTGGGCCAAAAGGAAGAAAGAACGGAGTTTCGGCTCGATGACAAAAAGAAAGAAGTCTAATTTGTATACTTGATTTGGATAACGTTGTTTTGCGAAGAATTTGAATTAGGAGAGAATTCAGAAAAGGAGATTTTCTAATTTATTTGAGTGCAATATTTAGAGGTGGAGTTTGAGGGAATTTATTTGGAAGCACTCAAATAGGAAAATAAATTAATAGTATTCCTCAAAATATTTTTGGGAATGTGGTAGGAAAATAGGTGGAGGCAAAAGGATAGGATTTGAATCCTAAAATATATGGCATGGGTTTCAAGGAATTGTTTGAGGCTAAAAGGAAATTTAGGTGATAAGGATATAATTTATTTTCTTAGCACAAGAGCAATTATTCACAATATTTGTAATAATATTTTTCTTGTGCCGAGAAGGAAATCAAGCCACAGGAATTAAATTAGCGGCTAGATCAAAAGGAAGAATTTAGATATTTGGCGATAAATAAGAATAGGTTTGGAATCAAAGGATAGGTTTAAAATCAAAGGATGGGTCGACAATTAAATCCAATTGGAATTGTTTGGTTTAGGTTCTAGGACAATAGTGGAGAATTTCTTGGACCATAATTCATAAAAATAGAAAGGGGTTTTCAAACTAAATTTGAATAAAAGAAATTTTAATCAAAAGAAGGTTTTAAACCAAATCAAGAAATACCTCAATTTAACCAAATATATATTTTTAAATGAAAAACACAAAAGAGATTAAATACCAGAGAGGTTTTGTGCGAGTTAGTTCTAGGAGGTCCCTCTAATTATATTATCCTAGGTTTAGGAAGTTATTAAGATCATAATAATCGACATGATGCAGGATTAGAAAATGACGCATTTTCAGGATGTTACATTTTGGGGGGGGGGGGGGAGAAAATTGCATATGTACCATTGCAAAAGAATGACTTCGCTAGAATGCCATCCTTAAAACAGGCTTCGGTAAAATACCACGTTCAACGAAGACGGCTTCGCCGAAATGCCATCCTGGACGATATTACCCTTGGCTCCACTTCTTCCTCCTCCATGAGCCGGAGGAGCTCACCGGCGACGACTATGTGCCATGGCCAACACTAGCTGTAGCATTGGAGAGGAGATGCAGCCACGACGGTAAACCACGATGGTCAGCAGCCAATTCATTGAGGACAAGCAGAGCCAATTCGTCCTTCTCAACCAGCAAGCAAACAAGCAGAACAAGCAGCCTCAAACAGCCACAGGTCAACCACGACGCCATCGACGGCTCCGCCGCCTCGTCGTCCATCACGGCAATTTTTCGCTGTCTTCCGCAGTGGCTCCAAGTCTGGGTCCCCGCATCACCAGCTACTACCGCTCGCCGCCGTCTCATTGTCCTCCATCGTCAATTGCAGCGCTGCCCTTCCGTCGTGGTCATCAGCTGCCGCTCATCCTCACCCGCCAGCACCAGATCTGGTAGCATGCCTCGACGGTGATGGCAGCGGTGGTCGTTGTCATCGCGCCCGCGGCTGGCGAGAGCACGTGGTGGGCGTGCATGCACAACGCGACTGCGCACGGCCTCGTCTCCTCCGCTTCCCGAGTCCGACCTTGCCCCGAGCCGGAGTCGCCTCCTCCTCGCGCGCAGCGCACGGCCGGTGCCAAGCAGGTTTTGGACCGAGGGCGGACGGACGCGGGCACGGAACTTGCTCCCTCCACTAGCATATGTACCTGCTGCTGCAATAGGCGGGTGCCATGGCCGCCGGTGAGCTACAGGAAGATGGAAGAGGTGCCGAAGGGTGGAAGAAGATGCCCAAGGGCAAATTAGTCCAGTAGGGCATTCGGGCGAAGCCATCTTCGTTGAACGTGGTATTTTACCGAAGCCTGTTTTAAGGATGGTATTCTAACGAATCCATTCTTTTGCAATGGTACATATGCAATTTTCTCTTGGGGGGGGGGGGGGGGGGGGGGGGGGGCGGTGATGTACAGCTGACCTGGAGACGGGAAGGCCGGGCAGCAAATCATCAGGTAACGATGGCGGCTGCGATGAACCTGTGCCAGTGACCTACAACAGTCTAAATGCATATCATAGACAAAAAGGGGCGCAAGCTAGTGTATATTATAGCCGAACCATCACCTGACATTGGATATTTGCAACATAAACATTTATTTAATGAAAGATTAAAAAAACAATTCAAGGTAAAACCATAAACATTTATTCAATAAAGATTGAAAGAAAACAATTCTTTCAAGGTAAACCTATGAGAAAAAAAATGATTTAACAGGGTCAAGTCTGATTCATTCTACCCTAGCACAATATAGTTAAAATCTAGAGACATCTGTAGACACTTAAGACTCTTTTAATTTGCATTCAGTGAAACATTATCAATGGATCGTAGGCCCTCCTAGCTAGTATGTCTTACTATACCTCTAGCTAAGAGGAAGAACCAAATTAAGGTACACAGACTTTAATATGCACCTCATGCAAGGTGGTGTAAACAAAAAAAAGTCCCATGGCTTTAACATAGGTCAATGATAGCTAAAATTTCAGTTCTAAATAGGTCATGATGACTTTATAATTTTATATGTTGTTTTAAAAAGTAATTGATTCTTATGGAGGAAAAACAGAACTCACATAGACATGTCACACTTCATATGCAGGGGAGGGATACCATAAGCTTAAAAAGCAGTAATAAAAAACAGTAGGGCATTTATATATGATCCTAAAGGCTTTGAGATGGATCCACACTATTTATGTTTCTAAGTGTACATCTTATGCAGGCAAAAAAGAAGCACAAATATTAATCTCAAAGCAGTCTAAAAAGGAAATTTACCTTGGCAAGCAAAGAGAATCATTGCGTACATTTGAAAGGTATCCTAGGCTTGATTAAATGCAGGAAAGCCCCAACTGCAAGCAGGGAACCACATGGGGGCGTCCTTGTTGGCACTGCAAAAGAAGGGTTGCCGATTGGAAGGAAATCTTTGGCAAAAGAGATGAGGTAAGGGCCAGAGAAGAAATTGGAGGTACCAGGAAGCGACGCCGTGAGCACGGCCTTGCCAGCGTCGACCTCATTGTCCAAACATCCAAATAGAAGCTACAATAGTTGGCAACATAGTATTAAACATTTACAACAAAAGAGCATCGAAACCTCCAAATAGAAGATACAATAATTGGCATGTGCAACTACAAGGCGATGCTTCTATATTTTGTGTGTGTGTGTTTTTGTGTTATCCATATGGAGCACAATGACAGAAGACCATCACAAGGATAATAAAATAGATCATGTACACATATATATAGTCCACTCATGAGTGGGTAGGCCACGATAGTGAATCAAAAGGAAGCGCAACTTCCTGAATCCACAGGTTCTCTTCACAAATTTTATTGCATTCAGATTTAATGTGACGAATTAGGGATACGGCTATTCGACATCTTTAGGGACCATCTAAGGTGCAACTATTCTGATGAAGTCTTAAAAAGACCTAATTGAAACATCTTAAGTTGGCCAATAGCAATATAGCATCCAAGAAGACCATGATAGCAATATGTGTGTTTGATCAAAGTAGTATCAAGTAAATCATCATACACATTCATCAAGATATAAAAAGTACAATAGAACTGGCATGTTTAATATTATGGGATCCACAATGGTTTAGTAATCCTATCTTCTAGGTTACAAAATTGTGAAGAGAAAAAACAAAAACAAATGCTCCTTGCACCTACCTCCAAGGGAAAAGAGAGAAGAGGGACATGGAGGATGGGGAGCAAGGGAGTTTAGGACTAACCTGTGGCGGGGAAGAGTGGGGTTGCGGATCGACGGCGGCAAGCACCACCGGCGGCTTGTGCCGACGCCTGGCACACAGTCAAGGCAGTTTGGACGGAGGCGGCGGCATCAGGATCAGCATCGGAGGAGAGGACAGCGACGGCGGCGGCGGCGGTGACGGAGAGCGTGAGAGGGCAGGGCGGGGCGAGCCCACGTTGAAGGTGTAAAGAAGTGAGGAGAAGAGGGCGAGGAGAGCTAGAGAGAGGAGAGGAACAGAGCGGAGGAGGCCAAGGCGAAGGAGCCACCACTTTTGTCATGTGGCATCGGGAGCAAGGGCGGCGGCCGCAGAGGGACACGGCGGCGGCCGGAGCAGCACGGTAGAGGAGAAGGGAGCTGCGGCGGCGACGGCGATGGCGCTTGCGAGCGGAGGAGGTGGGCGTCTGGGCGCCGGATCTGCCGGCGAGGAGACCAGGGTCACCGGATCCGGCGGCCACAGCCTCCTAACTGGGAGATCCAGCGGCTCATTGGGAGGGAGCGGCGGCGGCAGCATGGTAGAGGAGAGGGAGCTGCGGCGGCGACGGCGCACGCGAGTGGAGAGGCGGACGAACTGACGTGCGTGGGGAGAGGAGAGGACGGGCGGCTAGGGTTTGTACCGGTTCGTGAAATCCAGGCCGTCCGTCCACAATCCGACGATCACACGGGCGTGGAAGGGCCGGCACAACGGGACACGTGGACGGCCAGATCGACCCTACGGCGAGATCGGACGGTGGACAGCAGCGGGGACCGGTCCATAATTAACCGAAAGGGGAAGGGTTTTTTTGCAAAAATCGCTGACGTGGCGCCCCTAATCTTCCAGCGTTCCCACGATGTTTAAGTAAACCTATATTTAATGCCGCTGATGCCAATTGTAGCCATAGAAAGGTCTGTCCGTCTGTGTTTGGTACAATGGAAAAGTGTTTTAAATTTCTGCGGGGATGTCCCATTATTTTTTTCAAGAGAAAAAAACACCATATAAATAGTTACCAAAAATTCTCAAACAAAACAACATTCATACCATATACATAACATAAACTATTTTAAATAATCAAGTCAAAACTTAACTCACACATTGAGAAATAAAAAAAAACAGCATATGAATGGTATTGGTACTATTCACTCCTGAATTTGTCTTCTTTGTTTCTCAATATATAGATAAAATTTGAATATAATTTTTGATGAAGAGGTAGATGCTACCATACTATATTGCCAAATTGTTTTAGATTTTTTCATAATCACCTCTATTGAATTTGAGAGAAAAAGTTAGGCGAGAGGATAGAGGTATTAGAATCCTCTCCCAGATTACCAAACGCAGCAGTGAAATGGTTTACTCAGGGCAAGTACTATAATGCTTCATATGTTGCCCCTACAAGTGCCACATTAGATTGAGTGATGAGGTGGAGGAGAAAAGTGAAGAGAGAGATGATGAGCCACCCCTAAATCAAGAGGCAACCTCCACACAAATTTCAAAAAGGATGTGAGAGTATTAGATATATTGGTATTTGTGAACTCGAGGTGATACATTGTATGGGTTGCTTCTTGCTTCATAAGTGAATAAAATAGATAAATTTGGAGGTAGTAGTCACATCTACCATAGCACTTTCCCTCATACAACAGTTGCATCAGCAAAAAAAAGTTGTATTTGATACAAACCCCAAGGGCAATCATGCGACGGTAGGATTATTTGATACAGGAACTGCCCGGGGCTAAAATAAGGACATAACTAATGGATTAATCTAGAAGAAACAGTGTGAAGAACAAATCTCAAACCGTTGACTAATCCATAACTACAAAGTATTATACAACATCTCCATTAAAATAGGAGCAGCCTCCTTGGCAAACTTGAAGACCCTGTCCACCAACCTCAACTTTAAAGCAGCGAAAACTATGCGACTCCAGCTCTGCAATGACTTTCTCCAGAACTAAGTTGGATAGCACTGATATTCATGTTAAGGAAACATCATGCATCACTAAAAGATAGGCATAAATCCCAACAGAAGAGGAGTCACATAGCTTAGTGTCAGTATGTGGACTCTGTGCCGAAGCTAGAAGTACAATAAAGATCTAATAAGCATTCTTAAACCAGAACAAGGGCATTGAACGTAGTAAAAATGCATATCTAACAGGACTAAACATCAATGAGTGAATATATATCAGAAGCCAGATATGAAGAAATTGAGTATTTAAATTGTAAAGAAATATGAGAATCTTTAGATTGCAATATGTCATTTATGTTCCGCTTCTCTACACTATGACATTTCATAACAATGTATACTGATTTGATCCATAGCAATTTCAGAATCATTTTTTTGTAGTCATTATTGTAGTTCTGAAATTTAGCTTGCTAAATTCAGAACCACTAAATGTCCAAAAAGAACAAAAGTTGTTGAAAGTTGAGTTATTAGATATAAAATCATATATAGGTGGCGTGGTATTTTCACAATAGAGAAGTCATGAATGAAAGTCTGTAAAATGTTAGGCATAAAAAGGATACTAGTTGGTATCAGGGTCAAAACACAACCACCACCTCCAGCTCCTGTTAACTTGGAGACCAAGTTGAATTTCAATGTTGTCCGCAGTACAGTTTCTATCGAAGAATGGCTAACACCCATGCACTGAAGCAAACCTTGGTTCATCTCCATGAGTTCCGCCAGCTTTTCCTCCTTTGAGGTGATAGCTATCTCATCATTAGCTGCTAACTCAACAATGCTTGACACCTCTTCACTAATGGAGTTCACTGCGTTGAATACAGAAGCCATAGCATCTGAATGCCTGGAGGCTCTTTCAGAGACACCAGCAACCAGAGCCTTTGTGTTCCTACCAACTCTTGTATCCGTAATAAGCATTTTCACTGGGTTGCTAGATTTAAGGTTTGTCAATTCCCCTTTCTTGAATTTGATCATGCTTCCTAACAATCAGGAACAGATTTAATTAGTATATGCAAAACCAAGGAAAACAAATAACAAGTAAAGGGAGGTTTAGATTCCTGGAAATAACTGGAACTAGCACAACATGCATGGCTGGTACCTAAACTTAACACGGTAATGGTAATGAATCTAAAATAGGATATATCACTTTATTTGATGACTGTAACAATATTATCTGTATTTGCATCATCTCATTCATTCAACTAAGTGTCACTTGGATGTCCAACAGAGCCGGCATCTAAAAGTACTAAATCGAAAGACTTCCCATGAAAGAGAGAGGAGAGCATACCGAAAGTGCTGACAGCATTGTCGATGCCAGAAGGCTTCCCATGGATAATCTTCTCCCCCTGGAAAGCCCACCGGTTAACTAGCTCAAGATCATCCTTCCCGACCAACTCCCACCCCATGCCCTCGCCGCTGATGCCGCCGACTGCAGTAACCACGCCGGCAGCTGTCAGCAACACCCCCGACATCGACACGCAGAAGGCGGCCGATGACCCAAGCCCCGACCCCATGGGCAGGTCCGAGCTCACCGTCACCTTCCCGGGTCTACACCTACAATGTGGCCCAAAGTCCTCCATACCCATTAGGAGGTTTCATGATTACGTCAAGGATTGCTTTCAGGATAGAGGCAGAGCAAGCGAACCAACCCCAATATGGAGGTGTAGAGGAAGAGGAAGGCAGAGAGACCGGCGGAGAGCCAGATCTTGGCCTCAGGGATCTCGTGCTCCTCCAAGAGCCTGGCAATGGAGGCCAGCCGGTCCGGGGAGCATGGCCTCGCCTCCCGTGCCCCCGCTGCCTCATCTGTCAGCAGCACCTCGCGGAGGCGCCCGCACGGCCACGAGAAGGTGAGGCCAGGATCCTTGAGGTCCAGCTCCAACGTGGCGGCCGCCTCGTCGTCAGCGAGGGGCATGAGGCAGAGGGAGCAGCGCGTGTAGAGGTCGATGGCGGCGGCGACGGCGGCTGAGCCATGGACGACGGCGTGCTCGCCGGCAAGGATAATCTTGCCTGGGGCGCGGGCGGCGCAAACCTCCATTAGTGATCTGACGAACCCTTCCTGCTCTCATGTCGAATCGAATTGATCAATGCTAATGTATGCTATAAGCTTATTAAATTGGAATTCGATATTACCGAAGTTTGGTACTCCAAGCAACAACCCAAAGGCCGCTGCTTTTAATCCCCTGGATACAGTTCTTCTGACTCACTTTGAACCCTCGGGTTTTATGGCCTGCACAATGCAAACTACACGGATGATTATCGCTATATATGCTATTGGCAAGTATCAGCCACACCACCCATAATGAAGGCTACACTTTCATGTTTTTGTGCTTCAGCTTTTGAATATCTGTGTCAGTACTTAAAAGATTGAGATCACATTATACATCAGTTGAATCTATTTATGAAATTTAAACCCCTCTACAGAGCCAGAAACTGAAATATCCAGGGGCCTATATCATGAAACACAATTAACAGCTGTTCCTTCAGTCACCAGCCTATCCAAGGGCCTATATCATCAAGGATCACCCCTTCTTCTGTGATATAATAAAATGCATGTTCTTGAATATATATAGTACCTTCTTATCACCCTTGATTAGTAAAAAAAACCATTATTGTGTTTCTGCTTAGTATATGCACCAGAAAGCATCCATAATATATAGTGGACAGAAGAAGAATGTTAATTTAATTTCTAGGCAGAAATAAGGGATACCAAAAAGGAACTCAGAGAAATAAAACTTTGAGGAAATAATGCAAATGTGAAGAATAGCAGTATATAAATGATAACATCAATTTTTAACCTTTTCGAAAAGTTCAAACACTATTCACAGAGTTTTTCCAACATCTCAATTCTCATAATTGCTTGTGGAGTAGGTAAGGGTTTTCAAAAAGCAAGCCTGGACTCCGGGAGCCCCTGGACTGGTTGGTTGGTTGCCTACAATCTGTTACATCAAACAGTTCACACTGCGATAATCTGAAAACGATTATATTCTGGGATTGACATGTAGGGAAAAACATTTTGCGCTAAATAAACTCTGTGTGATGAACAGAATGCAAATCCTGAATTACAATCTTTTGGTGACAGATAGTTAAGGTTTCTTTTTTATGTGGAGAAAATTGTTGATGGTGACTATCTGTATGGTCTATGGGGCAAATAATTGATGTTGAAAAATTCTGAATGAATATGCATCTATAGCATGGTTTATTGTTTCAAACTATAATTAGTAGTATAAGATTGAAACAAATAATATGCAAATAGCTGAAGCGAACAAATCATTCATTCTTTATGGCTATGAAAGAGCCAATCAATATATATGTTATTTCAGCTGCACAAGTGTCTAGATTTACAAAGTTTCATGTTAAATGTCCATCAAATGCTGCATTATTATGTAAAAAAAGACTCTTATGCATATGTTTGCTTCCAAGCAATTTACTTTCAGAATAAATACAAGCTGTAAAAAGTTACCCACGCTGGAAGAAAAAGAAACGAGTTCGGTGTAATAAATATTGATATGAATTCACGCGTCAGGGTCAGGCCACTATATGTGGTCGAATTGTGGCCTCTATACCATCACCAAATAAAATGCACATAGCTGAAGCGACCTAAAAATCACCTGATAGTGACGACAACGTTGGTGTGGAGACTAACTCTGAAATGTGTGTGATCTGCAGCATATTATAGGAAAAGAAAAACTACATTAAAGATCAGTGGGATCTATTTCTTGAAGCTGAACCCCTCTGCACAAACAAACAAATGTAAAACAGAATGCTGAAGGTCAAACTTGCGAAACTCAGAGACTGAAAGCCAATTGAGGACAGCATACGATTGCTGAAGTTCAGAACCAGATAAAAAATTTGCTCGCATTCATTTATTCATATCAGTGAGTTTGTGGTTGTCGGTTAGGTGATTGAGGTAGTCAACACACAATACAGACCATGGTGCTGCTTAAACTGACAGTATTCAACATTGCAGTAGTTGATAACTCTTTCAGCAAGCTAGAATATATGCCACTGCAATTTAGTTCAATTTCTGTACATTGACAGCTCCATTTTAAAACAGATTTGATCAGGTTGAGTTAGCAGCAGATTGTGAAGCAAGTTCTCCCCAAAATAAAATAACATATCATTTCACCCCACAAAAAAAAAAGCAGAATTCATATGAATTCATTAGCGCAGCCAAATTTAATAGTGAAGCTTAGGGCATTAGTCCCAAGTCCATATTGGAGATTAAAGAAATGAAGTTGCCGCGATTGACATCGGGCGAGAGGCATTTGCTGTCCTCTCCAACCTTCAATCCAAGATTCATCAAATCAGTCGAACTTATGATTGAAAAAAGAAAAAAATCCAATCACCTGTCGGCACGGTCGCGATCCACTAGTGGCGGCGACGGGGTTAGGCGGAGGCCACCAGTGGAGAAGGCGAGTTGCTTTCGAGGGGAAGGTGGAGGCGCGACCGGCGGAGCGCGCGCAGCTATGATGGATCGAGGCAGCAGGATGATGGATCGGCGCAGCGGCGGTGGAGGTGGGGAAGTGAGGGGGCCGCGACGGCGGGGATAGGCGGAAGACGGCGAGGGGCGGGAGGGAGGCGGAGGCGGAGGGCGGCGAGGCGAGGCGAGACCGCAGGATCGGCGGCAGCGGCGGTTGAGGTGGGGGCAGTGCGGGAGACGGCGGCCGGATCGGCGGAAGTGGGCGTCGATTGTGCGAGCGGGAGGGGATTGGAGTGGCCGTTTTGTTTTGTTTGTTTTTTTTGACTGTCGATGTGTCAGTTGAGTGAAATTTTTGTGACTGCACTTCAATTTTTTATCAGCTTCTTTTTTTTTTTATGCTTATAGTAGATTGTTACTACTGTATTCTAAGAACGGAGGAGTACTAATAAATAAAAATCTAAAACTTTTAACCTTAAATTTATAGTTGATTTTGAAGTTTTTTTCATCGTAGTTTATTTTTCAGATCGTTAATAGCATATATATAAAAGTTTTATTTATAAATTATTTTTTATTTGCAAATATGCAATTTGGAATAATCCAAGCGATGGACTCCACAGTCCTCTCCACGCCGCTGCGCGTGAACACGTGCATGTGCCCCTGCCTCCCTGGCCTTACTGGGTTGAATCAATTTCTGCAGTCAGTTTAGTACAGTTCTGAAAAAAAAAGGGGGCAGTTTTGTAGTATTCTCAGATCAGATCACGTGAAGCTGAACAGAGAGGGCTTAGCCAGGTCACAAAAATAAGAGGAAGCAATGTTGAAATTATAAGCACATAATGATTTAATTTATTTCATAAATAAATCATGGCGTTGCAGATGTAAACTAGATTGAACGCATCATTAGATCTACACATGTAAATTAAGCAGTAAAACATGAACAGATCGAATATGCCCAACATGTCGAACACGTACCGAGGTGGCGGAAAGACCGGTTGCTCGGCAGGAACTACTCGCGGTTGCGAGCGTCGATGAAGGCGCGAAGCACGCGAGCGGAGAGGAAGCCGAGCCGTCGCGAACGAACAGGGAGCAGTCGCGCGAAGCGCTTCCCAAAAAACCTTATTGCCGCCTTCTCCCGGTGCAGGACGTCGAAGGCAGAGGTTCCGGAGACCTGCTCTCCCGATCGCCGATGCACGCCGGTGAGCGGGATGGAGTAGTCTACGAGCGACGGCGCAGTACAGAGTAGGAGGCAAACCCTAGATTGATTTCGCGTGTGATACGTGAAGGCGGCGGCTCGGTTTATATAGAAATAGGTCGCCTGATCAGGACGCCCACGTAAACCGAACCGGATAAGTCGCGCGTAACCTATCCGGACTCCACGCCGTTTTTCACACACTGGATTTTTCGGAATGTTTCCAAAACAAAACAAATCCGAATTTCCTGCAGCAAAACAAAACTGCAAAAGGAGGCTACATCTGTGCAAGGGTGAGGAGCCAATTTTGCGGACCATTCGATGCGTACGTCGTGCACGTGCACCGCCTGCCCTGCCAGGCGAGGCGAGGCGAGCGAGCGCGCGCGCGTGTTTCCCATCTTCTCTCCACCACACATGCTTCAAGTGACTAGGAGGGCATCCTCCCTTTTAAGGAGGTCCCCCTCTCGTAAAATAAGTAAGGTGGTACTAAACTCCACATGCATGCCATCCTATGAGGTGGGCTTTTGTGATTTTCCAAAGAATTAATCTTCGAATGGGCCTTAGCCCATCTATTAATTCCAACAATCCCCCACCAAATCTCAAAATCCCATTGAGATTTGCCTTTTCCAATGTACTGTTTATATACCAGCGGTTCGATGGAGACCGATTAAGGTTGAACATCCACCTAGAACTCCAAGCTACACTTACTCACAACTTGAACAATGGACTACGCCTTGAATTGTAAGTCTTGTGTAAGCAAGTTTCACTCAGAGTCTTATCTGGTACTAGACCGTCTGTAGACTACCCCTCGGGTGGAGCGTATAAGTCATACTCCTAGGTCATTAGTAAGCTTCCTAGAAGATTCACCCAAAATCTCCATAGACTACGACCAACAGTCAAGCTTACAAAAGTGAGTTCTTTCAAGAATGCTCTGCAGGACAGCATCTTCGCTAATTAAAGCCAACAGAACTCATTAAGGCATAGCTAATCTGCCTTGCAGCTCACGAGAGTACATGCATCTTCACTTAGAGAGGGTATAGATAGGTACTCTCCTCTAGTTTACTAATGGTTTGTTCTTCCCAGGTTCTAATTCACGGGATCTCCAATCACATAGACTGGGTTACCACCATAGTATAACTCACATGGGTCTCAAACCCATCTCCTTCGATGCATTATCTATCACATTTTGTGATAGTTCCTTCGTGAAGGGATCTGCCAGGTTTCTAGCTGTTTGCATGTAATCTAACGTTATAACTCTGGAGTTTCTCAATTTCCTGACAGACTTCAATCATCTTTTCACATGTCTAGACAATTTCATATTATCCTTAGAACTATTCACTTTGACAATTACCGTTTGATTGTCACAGTTCATAAGGATAGCCGGCACCGGTTTTTCAACAATAGGCAGATCCATTAATAGATCACGCAGCCATTCTGCCTCAACAGTAGCAGTATCTAGTGCCGTCAGTTTTGCTTCCATGGTTGACCTCGTCAAAATGGTCTGTTTGCAAGACCTCCACGAAACAGCACCACCACCCAGTGTGAAGACATATCCACTAGTGGCTTTGATCTCATCCACATCAGAGATCCAGTTAGAATCACTATAACCCTCCAATACCGCAGGATACCAGTATAGTGAAGCCCCAATTCCATAGTACCTTTCATATAGCGCATTACTCGCTCAAGCGCACGCCAGTGATCAATCTCCCGGATTAGAGGTAAACCGGCTCAACTTGCTCACAGCAAAGGAGATATCAAGCCTAGTTGCACTAGCCAGGTACATCAGCGAGCCAATGATTTGTGAGTATTCCAGTTGATTCCTAGCAATTCTCTTGTTCTTGCGAAGCAACAAGCTAGGATCATAAGGTGTTGGAGAAGGCTTACTATCAATGTAGCCAAAGCGATTCAAGATCTTCTCCACATAATGGGACTGCAAGAGTGTAATCCCATTCTCACCTCTAATTAGCTTAATGTTTAAGATAACATCAGCTACTCCCAAATCCTTCATATCAAAGTTTTGAGACAAGAATGATTTAACCTCATTTATCACCTCAAGGTTTGTCCCAAATATCAGTACGTTATCAACTTACAAGCATAGAATAACTCCCTCACCCCCACCATGGCGATAGTACACACATTTATCTGCCTCATTGACTGCAAAGCCTGCAGATGTCAATGTTTTGTCAAATTTCTCATGCCATTGCTTAGGAGCTTGTTTCAGACCATACAAAGACTTCAACAATTTGCACACTTTGCCTTCTTGACCTTCAACCACAAACCCATCAGGTTGATCCATATAGATCTCCTCATCCAGCTCTCCATTAAGAAAAGTTGTCTTAACGTCCATTTGATGAACGAGAAGACCATGTGAGGCTGCTAGGGAAAGTAGCACACGAATTGTGGTCAATCTAGCAATAGGTAAGTGTCAAAGAAATCTTCGCCTTCTTTCTGAGTATAGCCTTTAGCAACAAGCCGAGCCTTGTACTTTTCAATAGTACCGTCAGGCCTAAGCTTCTTCTTGAACACCCACTTGCACCCCACAGGTTTACACCCATAGGGTCGCTCTGTCACCTCCCAAGTCCCGTTAGTGATAATGGAATCCATTTCACTACGGACAGCCTCCTTCCAGTAGTCTGCATCAGGAGATGCATATGCTTCTGAAATTGACTTAGGAGTGTCATCCACGAGATACATAGTGAAATCATCACCAAAGGACTTAGCCGTCCTTTGTCTCTTACTCCTTCGAGGAGCTTCACTGACATCCTCCTCAGTGACATGTTCATGTGTATGTTCAGTTTGTTCTGGTGGTGTATTGAACTGGGAATTACTTCAGAGGGTTGGCTCGAACTACTATGTGTATCCTTCATTGGGAAAAAGCTCTCAAAGAAGGTAGCATCACGAGACTCCATAATTGTACCAACATGCATGTTAGGTACCTCAAATTTAACTATTAAAAATCTATAGGCAATGCTGTGATGAGCATATCCCAGAAAGACACAATCCACAGTCTTAGGTCCCAGTTTGCGCTTCTTCGTTATTGGTACATTGACTTTCGCCAAGCACCCCCATGTGCGCAAATACGAAAGTGATGTTTTCCCAATCCATATATCATATGGCGTTTTATCCTTATTTCTGTTAGGAACTCTGTTTAACACATGATTCGAGGTCAACAATGCCTCCCCCCACCATGCCTTAGGTAGTCCCGCGGTGTCCAACATGGCATTCACCAAGTCAGTCAGTGTGCGGTTCTTCCTTTCAGCAATCCCATTAGACTCGGGAGAATAGAGAGGCGTCCTCTCATGTATGATAGCATGTTCCTCACAGAATAAGTCAAACTCGTTTGAGAAAAACTCTCCACCATGATCAGACCTAAGCCTTTTTATCTTTCTATCAAGTTGATTTTCAACTTCTGCCTTATAAATTTTAAAATAGTCTAGAGCCTCGTCTTTCGATTTCAACAAGTACACATAGCAAAATCTAGTAGCATCATCAATCAACGTCATGAAATATCGTTTTCCACCCTTCGTCAACACCCCATTCATTTCACAAAGATCTGAATGTAGGAGTTCTAGTGGTGCCAAGTTTCTCTCCTCGGCAGCCTTGTGAGGCTTGCGAGGTTGCTTCGATTACACACAACTATGGCACTTAGAACCTTTGACAATGGAAAACTTAGGAATTAAACACATGCTGGAAAGCCGAGACATCAAGCCAAAATTAATATGACATAAACGTGAGTGCCAAACTTTAGCCTCATCATCCACACTGCCACAAATATGGTTCACAGACTTATTGCAGAAATCAGAAAGGGAAAAGCGGAACAGGCCTCCGCACTCATAACCTTTACCAATAAAATATCCATGTTTAGACACGACTACTTTATTAGACTCAAAAACCAACTTAAATCCGTCTCTAGTCAGACGGGAGCCACTAACAAGATTCATGTCGATAGAAGGGACATGCTGCACGTTCTTGAGCTGCACGATCTTTCCCGAAGTAAACTTCAGATCTACCGTGCCAACACCATGAACAGAAGCATGTGACCCATTCCCTATTAGGACGGTGGAACGCCGTGCGACCTAATAAGAAGAAAACAATGAGATGTCAGCACAAACATGTACATTGGCCCTAGTATCAACCCACAAATTAGTAGACTGGTTAACTGAAAAAACAGTAGGTAAATTACCATACCCGCTTCCATTTCCAGTGTTGCCAATGGTCACATTAGCAGACTTAGAAGTCTGCCCTGCAGGTGCCTTCATCCCCTTGTGTTGTGGACACTTCCTAGCCAGATGACCAGGTTGCCCACACACAAAGCAAGTCCTCTCATCCTGGTTAGGATTGTTGTTGTTCTTCTTCTGGTTCTTGAAGTTGTTGGTCTGTTGAGCTTTGTATTTCCCCTTGCTCTTGTTCTGGGCCTTGTGCACAACATTGGCACTAGACTGCCCACCATCGCCCTTAGACGCGGCGTCTTTTTCCCGAGCTTTCTCCTCAACATCAAGAGACGCTATCAACCCCTCAACGGAGTATTCCTGTCTCTTGTGTTTGAGTGCAGTACCGAAACTTCTCCATGATGGAGGTAGTTTCGCAATAATGCACCTGTCCACAAATTTGTCGTGTAAGACACACTTAAGGAGTTTGAGTTCCATAGCCATGGTTTGTATCTCATGAGCCTGTTCGACTACAGAACGGTTGTCAGCCATCTTGTAGTCATGAAACTGCTCCATGATATACAGATCATTGCTAGCATCAGTAGCACCGAATTTAGTATGCAGTGCATCCCACAACTCCTTAGCGTCGGTCATATGCATATACACCTCGACCAGACGATCGCTAAGAACACTAAGAATGCATCCCACAAAGAGAGTAGTGGCTTCCTCAAATTGCTTCTGCTGATCAGCAGTAAGAATTCCTTCAGGTTTGCCAGTATTCACCCAGAAGCATTTCATAGCCGTCAGCCACAGAGTGACCCTGATCTACCTTCTCTTAAAGTGCACACCGGTGAATTTATCCGGCCTCAGTGCATCGGCAAAACCAGCCATAGTAAAATCACGGCGCCTATAATAAGGTTTTTGGATTGTTGAAATTATAAGCACATAATGATTTAATTTATTCCATAAATAAATCATGACATTGCAGATGTAAACTAGATTGAATGCATCATTAGATCTACACATGTAAACTAAGCAGTAAAACATGAACAGATCAAATATGCGCAACATGTCGAACACGTACCGAGGTGGCGGAAAGACCGGTTACTCGGCAGGAACTACTCACGGTTGCGAGCGTCGACGAAGGCGCGAAGCACGCGAGCGGAGAGGAAGGCGAGCCATCGCGGACAAACAGGGAGCAGTCGCGCGAAGCGCTTCCCAAAAACCTTATTGCCGCCTTCTCCCGGTGCAGGACGTCGAAGGCAGAGGTTCCGGAGACCTGCTCTCCCGATCACCGGTGCACGCCGGCGAGCGGGATGGAATAGTCTACGAGCGACGGCGCGGTACAGAGTAGGAGGCAAACCCTAGATTGGTTTCGCGTGTGTTGCATGAAGGCGGCGACTCGGTTTATATAGAGATAGGTCGCCTGATCACGGCGCCCGCGTAAACCGAACCGGACAAGTCGCGCGTAACCTATCCGGACTCCACGCCGTTTTTCACGCACCGGATTTTTCGGAATGTTTCCAAAACAAAACAAATCCGAATTTCCCGTAGCAAAACAAAACTGCAAAAGGAGGCTGCATCTGCGCACGGGTGAGGAGCCAATTTTGCGGACCACCGGCGAGCGGGATGGAGTAGTCTACGAGCGACAGCGCAGTACAGAGTAGGAGGCAAACCCTAGATTGATTTCGCGTGTGTTGCATGAAGGCGGCGGCTCGGTTTATATAGAGATAGGTCGCCTGATCAGTGCGCCCGCGTAAACTGAACCGGATAAGTCGCGCGTAACCTATCCGGACTCCACGCCGTTTTTCACGCACCAGATTTTTTGGAATGTTTACAAAACAAAACAAATCCGAATTTCCCGCGGCAAAATAAAACTGCAAAAGGAGGCTGCATCTGCGCAAGGGTTAGGAGCCAATTTTGTGGACCATTCGACGCGTACATCGTGCACACGCGCCGCCTGCCCTGCCCTGCCAGACGAGCAAGCGCGCGCGTGTGTTTCCCCTCTTCTCTCCACCACACATGCTTCAAGTGGCTAGGAGGGCATCCTCCCTTTTAAGGAGGTCCCCCTCTCCTAGAGTAAGCAAGGTGGTACTAAACTCCACATGCATGCCATCCCATGAGGTGGGCTTTTGTGATTTTCCAAAGAATTAATCTTCGAATAGGCCTTAGCCCATCTATTAATTCCAACAAGCAATACACAGAAAATTGCAACTTGGTACTCCATATCAAAGAATATAGGCATGTGTTTGATTCAATGGTTGGAATGGGTTGGATTGGATTGAATTTAACACCTTTCATAGGTGAGATGAGATGGTCCTTAATAGAAAATACTACATCCGTCCTAAAATAAGTGCAGCAGTGGATATTTGTGCCCAACATTTGACTGTCCGTGTTATTTGAAAAATTTGTGAAAAATTTGAAAATATTTAGTCACACATAAAGTACTATTCATGTTTTATCTTCTAATAGCAATAGAAATACTAATCAAATAAGATAAACGGTCAAACGTTGAACGTGAATAGTGCAAAAATGCACTTATTTTGGGACGGAGGGAGTATTTCCCTTAGATTTGAGTTACCTTAGCCCTTAAAAACTGGCAAACCAGTCCAACCTATTTTTTTCTCTCACTGATACGTGGGTCATCAGTTTTTCTTAAAAAAACAAAGAATTGAAGGATTGGTTTCAGGATAGAAACAAAGAACCAACTCCAAGTTGAAAGTGTAGAGAAAGAGCAAAGCAAAGAGGCTGGCAGAGAGCCATATCTCATGCTCCTCCAAGAGCCTGGTGATAGAGGCCAGCTGGTCCAGGGAGCATGGCCTTGGTTATTGTGCCCCTGCCTCCTCCATTAGCAGCGCTTCGCGAAGGCGCGCACATGGCTACGAGAAGGTGAGCCTGGGGTTCTTGATGTCCAGCTCCAATGGGGCGATGCCCGCCTCATTGTCATTGAGGGGTAGGAGATGAAGGTAGCAACTCGTGTAGAGGTTGATGGCGGCAGCAACGGTGGCTAAGCTGTGGAAGGTGGCATGCTCGCCGACGAGGTTGATCTTACCTAGGCCGTGGCACAAACCATCATTGGTGATATGACAAATCCTTTCTGCTAGTGTCGAATCAAATTGATCGATGTTGATGTATGCGATAAGCTTATTAAATTGGGACTCAATATTACCGAAGTTTGGTACTCCAAGCAACAACAACCCAAAGGCAACCGCTTTTAATCCCTTTGGATACACTCCTTCTGACTCACTTTGAACTCTCGGGTTTTAGGGCCTAAACTATGCAAACTACACGGATGTGTATCCCTATATATGCTATTCGGCACGTATAGGCCACACCACCCATAGTGAAGGGCACACTTTGGTGTTTTTTGCGCTTCAGCTTTTGATTATTTGTGTATCAGTACATAAAAATGGTTTTTGTTTTGAGACATGGGAGCAACAAATAAAACATTAACATAGGTTAAAAGGGGCCACATACTTGTTTTGTTGCCATGCAAAACGAATGCAATGTGCAACAATTATGCTCAACACTCACGTACTCATAAAGTATGACATATACTTCTTGCTGGCTTGGTGGCCTACAGTATATGAAGAAAGGCATGCTAAATAAAAGAAAACAAGTTAATACAACATAGGCTTACGACACAATTAATTTGGTCGATTCATAAATAAGGAAGATTCGCAAGAAACTAATTGATCAATAGCAAAGATTTTATTATTGATTGCACCTGAGGTAGTTGCTAGATTTGTTTATTCATCACCAGCAAGAATCATGTTGCCATATCAATATTTTACTTTTACTTATTGATTCTTCTTTCCCCTGCATATTCAAGTAAACGGAAAACACTAGATAATACTCGTATTAGATAAACAATTCTATCCATGATCTGAAAAAAATCAAAATATGCCATAGTCTACATCTCATTGTAGAAAAAAGAGGATACAAAGGATTTTTTTTATTTTTTGAACCTTTTTAATATTTAATTTTAGAAATAAACCTATCCAAATTTTATTTTCAAGATCTTTTGGCCACGCCAACCAAACTGGCTGGCAAAATAATACTGTCACGCCTGCCATGATAGCGTTATTTGGTCACATGGCAAAACTGTCACGTCCGCTATAGGTGGCGTGCCAGTGTTGTTTTGTCACGCCAGACAGGTTGTCGTGACCAAAAGGTTCAGATTTTAGAAATAAGTTTTGAAAAGGCTTAGTTTTAAAATTAAAAATTAAAAAGGTTCAAAAAAAATACACTAATTCCCAAAGAAGAACCGGGTCTGTAATATGATGTTCTTAACTTGATTTTGGTCTTGAAGACACTGGAAGAACAAACAGAAGAGTATAAATTAGATAGTACGTGTTGGAATTAATGGACGGGCCTTAGCCCACTCGAAGATTAATTCTTTGGAACATCATAAAAGTCCACCTCATGGGATGACATGCATGGGGAGTTTAGTATCACCTTGCTTATTTTAGGAGAGGGGGACCTCCTTAAAAGGGAGGATGCCCTCCTAGCCACTTGAAGCATATGAACCACACGCACGCGCTCGCCTCGCCTAGCCAGGGCAGGCGGCGTACGCGTCGAATGGTCAGCCAAAATTAGTTCCTCACCCTTGCACAGATGCAACCTCCTATCCGGTTCGGTTACACAGAGTGGAGATCGTGTCCCTTGCACAGATGCAACCTCCTTTCCGGTTCGATTACACATAGTGGAGATCGTGCGGACACCTTCTGTGCTGCACCGGCGATCGGGTCGCTCGTAGATATTACTCCATCCCGCTCGCCGGCGTGCACCGGCGATAGGGAGAGCAGTGCGCGCCTTCGTCGTCGCCCGCAACCGCGAGTAATTCCTGCTAAACAACCGATCTTTCAGCAACCTCGGTACGTGCTCAACATGTTGCGCATATTTGATATGTTCATGTTTTACTGCCTAATTTACATGTGTAGATCCAATGATGCATTTTTACTGCCTAATTTACATGTGTAGATCCAATGATGCATTCATGCTAGTTTACATCTGCAATGTCATGATTTATTTATGGAATAAATTAAATCATTCTGTGCTTATAATTTCAACAATCAAAAACTTTATTATAGGCATTGTGATTTTACTATGGCTGGTTTTGCAAATGCACTGAGGCCGGATAAATTCATCGGTGTGCATTTTAAGAGATGGCAAATCAGGGTCACTCTGTGGCTGACAGCTATGAAATGCTTCTAGGTGAGTACTGTCAAACCTATGGGAGTTCTTACTGCTGACTAGCAGAAAGAATTCGATGAGGCCACTACTCTCTTTGTGGGATGCATTCTTAGCGTTCTTGGCAATCGTCTAGTTGAGGTGTATATGCATATGAGTCGAGGTGTATAGAGCCAGATATTCTTTTTTGAACCCGACAAAAGCTTTGTCATTTATATTAATAGAGTAGGAAAAATGGTTTACATACAGGGGTTACTAAAATTCCCCTCCCGCAAGAGGTTTTGGGCTGCAGACTACGTGATCTCTCCTAAAACATGCAATCCTCCAAGAGCAACCGCCCCAGCCTTGACCTAGGTTCTTGCCTCCTCTTTTATTTTCGCCACTATCGCTGCAGTAGTTGAGGCGTGGTGGCGGAAGATTCTTGCATTACGCTCACACCAAACCTCCCAGCACATTAGAATTATCATCGACTTCAAGGTCTTTGTCGAGGTGGGAGTGCACGATAGGAGGAAGTGACACCAATCGGTCCCCGAGGTAAGCCTACCCCAATCATGCATGCGTAGGTCCCAACTTTCCCATCGTTGGATTTCTTCCCAGATTCTGCAGGTTACTCTACAAGAAGTCAATAGGTGCACGGCAGATTCCTGGGTGACTCGACATAGGGGACATTGTTGCTAATTCTGCCATCCTCTCTTCTGCAATCTATCCACCGTCCATATACGGATTTGGATGACCAGCCATGCAAAAAATTTACATTTTGGAGGGGCCCAACACTTCCATATGGTTTCATTGAAGGTAGATCTTGTGGCGCCGATGAATTGCAGCCGATATGCCAATTTTGTTGTGTATACTCCGTTGGCTGTCAGTTTCCATATGATGGTGTCTTCATGCTCATTGAAGGCCAGTGGCTGAAGTAGTCTAACCCAAAGGTCTACGTATTGGCGAAGATGTTCCGACGTGGAGAGTTCCTCTGTGCGGATAACGGAGATCCATACTCCTGCGTCCACGGCTTCCCTCACAGACCTATTTTTTCGTCTTGAAGCTTGGAAGATTAGTGGCGCTAAAGACTTCGGCGTTCGACCATCGATCAAGTGAGAGTGCCAGAAGCTCGCCTTCTTTCTGTCACCAATAGTGCTGGTTGTTGCCACAGCAAATAGATCTCTATCCTGATTATCACAGGGTACCGGTGTTCCTATCCATGGCTTATCGGGGGCTGTCCATTCGTACCATAGCCAGCGGACTCTGAGAGCCTTTGCAAATTTGTGCAGTTCCAAGATGCCTAGGCTGCCCAAGTCCTTTGGCCTGCAGACCCTTTCCCAGTTGACTTTACATTTTCCTCCTGAGATGTTCTCGCCCCTCGCCCATAGGAATTTCCATCATAGTTTGTCAATTTCGTGTAGTGTGTTTTCAGGGATCTTTAGAGCAGTAAGGTGATAGATTGGTTGCGCCGTTAGGACTGACTTTGTTAGTGACGTTCTTCCTGTTGCCCTCATGAGTTTCCCTTGCTAGGGTGCTAACTTTGTTACGATCTTGTCGAATATCGGCTGGACGTGGATCTTTTTAAGCCTAGAGACAGTGAGGGGTAGTCCTAGGTATTTCAAAGGGAAAGTAGCAACCCTCGCCGGGAACGCAAGGAAGATGTCATGTAGATCGAGATTCCCGCAACGGATCGCCGCTATCCTGAGGGTTTACCTTCAGCCTGGTGACCTTTCCAAACATTGAAAGGAATTTTGAAAGATTTGTCATATCTCTGGTGGTTGGTGAAATGAAGATAGCGGCATCGTCGGCGTAAAGTGAGGTTCTCAATCTCGCCGCCCTTCCATTGAGAGCCAGATCTTTGGCCTTGGGGATCTCGTGCTCCTTTAGGAACCTGGCGATGGAGCTGGTTCAAGGAGCATGGCATTGGCTCCTGTGCCCCGGCCGCCGTCTCCTCTTGCGGAAAAAACTCCCCTGAGTTGCTTCACTTTTCTAGACCTTGAAGCCCAACTCTTGCATTGCAGCTGCATGCCCACCTAAGTACCTATTACTGTACAATAATTCAACTTTGTTATCAAATATAATTGTTTGCATAGGAGTACAGAATATTTGAACCTTTGTTTCTCTGTGGTTCTAAAAGAAAGGACACCAAATTCGTTGCAAACTATTCTCAGCCAAAAAGGGAAAACGACTAGTTTAGATATGATTATTCATTTACGAGTACGGGTTTTCAATCTTTATAAACTAACTGGAACTGTTTGAGATCGCTTAATCACTGACAATTATCATGCAACCCTATGTGATATGTTATTAACTAGGAATATATCTCTAACATTAACACTGCTAAGACTAGTAGCATCTACCAATTGAGGGACCAAGTTGGTTAGTAGATGATTGGAAAAAGTACACCGAAGGTCCCTCAACTTGTCATCGAATTACAAAATCATCCTCCAACCGCAAAACCAGATATAGGACATCCCTCAACTTACAAAACCGTTCACTTTAGGTCCTTCGGTAGTTTTGATCCCGGTTTCGTCCGATGTGGCAGCTGAGTCAGCGTGGGACCCACGTGGGTCCCACATGTCAGGGTGTACAGTCAGCACCTCTCCCTTCCCCCTTCTCCCCCTTCCTCTTCTTTCTCTATTTCTCTCTCTCTCTCTCTCTCTTCCCCTCTGCAGGATGCCCCGTGGGTGGGGAGCTCGTCGGGGCGAGGTGGGAGAGGACATCCGGCGGGCCAGCGATGCGGCGCCGTCGGCGGCGGCGTCGACGATGCGGGAGAAGGGAGAGCGTCACAGGCTCACCGCGCGTGCAACCTCGGGGTCGGGCCGTCAGAGAGGCCCGGACGGTGGCGGCAAGGACGCCAAGGCGCGGGACTCCGGATGGTGGCGGCGGCATACGACGTGCTGCGGGCGCCAGTTTGGGACCAATATTAGAGGAGCAGAGAAAATTAGGGCCAGGCCGTCATCTCCCGACGACGGCGGCGAGGCAGAGGAAGGGCGGCGCGGCGAGGAGGGCTCGACGAAGAAGATGAGGAGCGTGGTGCTGCGGGAGGCCATGGCGGGCTCCCGGTGCACGGCGACAGCCGCGTGAGGTACGACGACACGTGGCGACGGGCAAGCGAGGGCGGCGAAGGCGAGCCCGCAGCGGTGGTGGCTAAGGAAGTAGTGGAGACGCGGTTGAGGAGTGGACGGCGACGGGCGGGAGCAGGCCGACGGCGGCAAGGGAGTTGGGCGAGCGCGGTGGCGGAGAGGCAGCGGTAGCAGCAGGCAAGCGCGGCTGCGGATGGGGAGCGGCGGTGCCGATGACTCCGCGCCGCTCGGCCTCATCGTCGGCGGCGGCTTCGGGTGGGGGCGCCGCGCCGCCGGCTTCTCGTCGCTTGCCATGGCGCTGGAACGGGGGAGGACGGCCGGAGTGGCGGCTCGTTGGGGACGGCCTCGCGGAAGAGCAACGGCCGGAAGGACAACGGCGGCGATAACGCGTCGGCCGGCCAACTCCCTCCTCGCCTCCTCCATCCCCACTTCCCTCCCGCTGTCGCCGTCTCCGTCTTCCGCTCCTCCCTCGCCCCGGATGGGAGTTTCGTCGGAGCGGCGTCCTCCTCCTCCACCTCTCCACTGTCGTTCCCCTCAAGCTCCCCCTTCGCTCTACCCCTGTGGTCTCGCCACCGACGCCCCTCCCCGCTCGCGTGCGCCGACCTCGTCGACCGGGGTGACTTCAACGGGGCACGCCGCAACGGGACACCGTGCTCGCCGACACCGACCTCGTCGAGCGGGGTGACTTCGACGGGGACAAGAGAGGCCATGGCGACGCCCGACCGTGGCGTGCTCCTCTGCACCAGCGACCGCGCCCGCGCCCGCCGCACCGTCCTGCCGCGCCGCCCTGGCTGCTCTTCGCCGGCCACCGCCCATGGAGAGGGAAGGAGAGAGGAAGTGAGTTGATGGGGAGGGTAAGAAGTGGTGACGTGGATAGTCTGACATGTGAGTCCCACGCTGACTCAGCCGCCACGTCGGACAATACCAGGGTCAAAACCACCGAAGGACCTAAATTGAATGGTTTTGTAACTTGAGGGATGCCATATATCTGGTTTTGTAGTTGGGGGATAATTTTGTAACTCGATGACAAGTTGACGGACCTTCGGTGCACTTTTTCCTAGATGATTTGGTCCTGCACTACCAATTTCTTATTAGGCTTTTTAGCGGTAAAAAAATGAGTTGTTATATATGAGCTGCAGACAGCAGCACAAAAACTGGTGTTCCACTATTAGTTTGACTTGGCCGACAGAGAGAGGAACACACATTCTTTTTAGCGAGATGATGGAAGGAACACACATTCTTTTTAGTTGGAATGGCAGTTTGCAACACACTGGATTGAAGAATCAGTAGCTGTAGAAATGTTCGTTATCTTAACCAATCATGGAGTTAGGTAATCTATTAGAATATTCAGCTTATTCTGCCGCGGATGCAGATCGTGATTGCTGTTTTGTTTTCGTGGGAGGTCGTATTTATATGTTGGCTAAACGGGGTAAGGAAATTTGAGAATTATAGAGTAAAGTCTATCACCGGTCCCTAAACTTGTACCGCTGTATCATTCCGGTCCCTAAACTCGCAAATCGACTGTTCAGGTCCTCAAACTTGTTCGACTGTGTCATCTCGGTCCCTAAACTTGCATATCACTTGTTTAGGTCCTCCAACTTGTTCAGTTGTATCACCCCGGTCCCTAAACAGGACGGTCTAAAAACTTTATATCAAAAAATAATTCATAACTTTTTCATGTGAACTCTAATGAAGACAAACTTTATATCAAAATTGTAGCTCTCGACACGACCTACAACAAAGTTATAGATCGCATCGAGGGCTACAAGTTTAATATAAAGTTTGTCTTCATTAGAGTTTACATGAAAAAGTTATGAATTATTTTTAAATATAAAGTCTTTAGACCGTCCTATTTGACCCAGATGATATTCAAATCCAAGTTTAGGGACCGGGGTGATACAACTGAACAAGTTGGATGACCTAAACGAGTGATCTGCAAGTTTAGGGACCGGAATGATACAGTCGAACAAGTTTGAGGACCTGAACGGTCGATTTGCGAGTTTAGGGACCGGGATGACGCAGCGGTACAAGTTTAGCGACCGGTGATGGACTTTACTCTAGAATACACTAGACTAGAGTCTAGAGTATACATAGACATGCTGCATAGTACCATGTAAGTGGCCAAATTTTTTTTTTTGGTTGGCAAAACAGATTATGTGATATCGCCCCACAAACGTGCAAGCACAAGTTATATATTTGCCATCAAACCTGCAAGCACAAGCTCAACTCTAGATATTGAGAAAAATACATATATCCGGCTAATAATGTAGCTACGCTTTGTGTAATTATGAATTTTCGCCACTGATGTTATAACTCATGAACAGATAGATTCTACATAATAAATATTGTCTCTTTATCTAACTAGATGAAACTCCGCACGTTGCAAAAGTTTAGTATGATAAGAGCAAATAAAAATAATATTTAAGATAGCTAAATAACATAAGTTTATGTAAGTTGATGTGGTTTATAATGATGATTCAAAAGTAAAAGTAAGAAGATGTAGCTTTATAACAGAAGAAAAGGAGGCAGATAATTTGAACTACACATTGACGATCAAAGGGCTAAAAATAATTAAGGTTATATGGTTTAATGAGAGAAGAAAATGAGGAAGATAATTTGGACCATAGATTAATCATCCAAAAACTAAAAATAATTATGATATGGCTTAATGAGAAGATAAATAACATGAACTAAGTGAGGATGAACTATATAGATATATAGGATATTATAAAAAATGATGGAGAGATTTAAAATATTATGTGATTTATGTGACATGATGATTTAACATGCTTACATTTTAAAGCTCTAAAATTTAATAATTATAAAATAAGTAATATAACATTCTTGACAGATGTTCAAATGTAATAATTGCTAGTGGAAGATGATGTGACCTTCTTTTTGCATGTTGAGTTTTAGATTTTAGTGGGTTGTAACTTTATATAGGATAATTAATAAATATTACCTATCTTCATTAACAAATTATTATTATTATTATTATTATCATCATCATTATCGTATACAAAACAAATATATTCACATATACCAGTCACATTAAAACTTACTGAAAAAAAAGTAGTGGGAGCCCAATCATACCAGAGCTGGAATAGTCTAGTTTTTTTCTTTTTTTTAAAAAAAAGAGAGAGACGGAGAAAGAGAATTCAAATGACAAGCTGGATTGGAGGCCCATCATATCACGCTTAAAAACCTCTCCTCACCCTCGCGCTCACTTCCTACTCCATCTGCTCCCGCCATCGCAGTATCGCACCAATCTCAAAGCACACCACCCCACACCACCATGGCGCGACGTCGCATCCTACCCCTCCTCCTCGTCCTCCTCCTCACCGTCGCCGTGGCAACGTCGTCGGCGTCCGCCTACGGCGCCGATGATGGCGTGACCGTTATGAGGCGCGTTCTGGACACCGCAGCGCCTGCACCGGCCCCGGGCCCCGCCCCCGGCGGCGCCATGGCGAACACGACGACGAGCGGGTACATCAGCTACGACGCCCTGTTCGCGGACCGCGTGCCGTGCTCGCTGCGCGGCGCGTCGTACTACAACTGCCATCCCGGCGCGGAGGCCAACCCCTACACGCGCGGCTGCTCCGCCATCACGCAGTGCCGCGGCTAGCTAGCTTAATTAGCTAGGCCGCCGCACTGCCGGCGAGATCGTCTCGTCGCGCCATCCTTTTCTTCTCTCCTGCAGTCAATTGTTCTTTCTGTTGGATCTGATTTGGTGATTGATTCATGATTTATCGGTGTAATGTTGTATACTTGTCAAATTGTTGGAAAGATATATATATATATATATATATATATATATATATATATATATATATATATATATATATATATATATATATATATATATATATATATATATATATATATTTATATATATATATATCTTAATTAAGACACTCCTAATTCAAATTGTGAGTGATGTTAATTTGTGCGCATCAGCGCAGTTAACAGAGAGTGAATGTGAAGTTGGTGCCAGTATTTGAATAATGGATCAAAAATGCTAGTAATTAATACTTCCAGGCGGTCATAATCCAGCTTTGTTCTAACATTTACGGTTTAACCTGGTTTAACCATAGTCCATGGTTGTAATGAGCTGTTCGGGACTTTGGATTTTATTCATGCAATTTTTTCTTTCTGGTTTTGTAATCAAGGATTTTGTATTACCTCTCCTGTATGTTTGATCAGAACCGTTGTGCACCAATGCAATCTTCGGTTTATTTTGGCAATCTTCAACAATTCGTTGATCGTAACCACTGCAGATGATGAGAAAGCCTGACAGCGAACGAATAATGTATATTATAATCTGGGATCCTTGGATGTAAATGTAATTTCCAGAGTAACCGACAAAATCATGTGCTGCCCTTCCTCCAACCTCTGCGTGGTTGTCATGCTCAAAAAATCACGGCAGAAGAAGCGGAGAGAGATCAGATAAAACTGTGTAGTTGTTGCCACGTTTCTGCAACGCAGAATCAACTCCTCTGACTTCATCTATTCAGGTCAATTTAGACATATAAATTATGTTGGTATGACAGCTGCAGAAGGAAACATGAGTAGTGGTGATCCGTGATCAAAGAGGAGATGCATGCATGCTGCCCACTAATTCAACAAGATGATGATGGCGGGAACATGCAAACATTCTCTTAGTTTTTTTTTTATATATTTTTAAGAATGGCATTCTTTTATTTGGAATGGCAGTTTGCAACACATGGAATTGAATTGAAGAATCAGTGTAGTGTACATTATCAATCTATCATAATCCAATCATATCGATTGATGGCCCATTGGGATCTTCAGGGAAGAAGTCTCATGTGGATGCAGTCCTAGTTGACCTCAGGCTTTCCGTAATCCAAACAGGAGAATTTCCTCACCTGGTTGGTACTGGAGCTCAAAGGAGACCATATGACCCACAAAAGAATTTGGGCTTCAAATCAAACAAAACCAAATGGCCTGAAAGCCCAGTTCCCAAAAACAGCAGCTTAACAAGCCCAAATTTGAACCAATGGCATGTGGGCCAAGCTAGTAGATGCCCCACAAATCAGTAATATGGATCCACCCAGTCCATATCCCCTGATATACCACGCTGAGCTTTATCATGCATGCCGGAGCAGATCACTGTTCTGCTCAACAAATTACCTGCACATGATCTAAAGGACTGATTGTTCCAGGATAGGAGCATCCGACAGTAATTTTGTTTTGAAGTTATATATATATAACTGAGATTTTGAGGAATTTTATCAGTGATTTTTTGGGATTACTAGATTTGTAACACAGTTTGCATTGCGTTGAATGTTATGATACTATTTCATTAGGCAGGTGGGAAAGTGCTTTTATTCATCGACATCCACTTGTTTTCTACATGTTACCTAAATATTTATTAATGTTTTTTTAAAAAATGACAAAATAGATTAATATGAAATATATATCTCTTCACAAGCATGTAATTTTAAATTTAACTTCTACAAACTGTAACAAAAATTAAAAAAAAATACAACTCTGAATGTTTGTGTACTAGTTTTAGTTTAATTTATTGTTCTGTTACAACTTCTAGAAATCAAATATGACCTACACGTTTGTGGAGTATATCTCTTATTAATGAGGAAAATTTCTTGTGTGCCTCCTTAAATTTCAACCAATCCCTTCTATGTTTACGAGTTTTGCTCACTCCTTTTTATACTCCTGAATTTTGATTTGGATTCTCTCCACACCATTTCCATCTGCCGACTGTTTAATTCCTATAAAATTATCCATTTTTCCTTTAGTCATGGAAGAAAGTGATCATAGAGAATATCGTTGGATTCTAGTCACACAACAAAGATTTTGACAAACTTCTTCATTCCTTGCGTGCCCAAGGTAAATTTGATTTTTTATATAACCACTAAAGGTCATGTAACGAAAATTGTATAGAAGAGATCAAAAGCAAAATTTTAGGGTATACAAGGAATTGAGAAAAACTCAAGTACGTAGAAGAGATTGACTTAAACTAAAATCTTGTTAATGCTTTTTAACTTTTTTATGACTATTTAGATGATATGTAAGAAACGGTGAGATGTCTACTCGAGGGATAAAAATCCATCTCCACACGCAGATCACATATTGTTCCAAACCAAATTTTGACAAATTAGTTGAAACAGGTAAATAAAACGCTGCAGTGTCGTCCTTATGGTAATATGGTGCGGCATTTTTCTCGAAGAAGAATACAGTACGCAAATTTGAACTCTTTGATATGGATATTCCCGATGAGTGTGACATGCGAAACGTAAATAGCGGATTATTTCCTGCCTATCTTTATTTAAAGATTTTCCTGCCTATCTCGAAAAACTCTGTGTTCGGCCCTCCTCCCAGCACGCAAAACAAAGCTAGTATTATCGCATGATTAATTAAGTATTAACTATTTTTTTTTTGAAAAATGGATCAATATGATTTTTTAAAATAACATTTATATAGAAAGTTTTTTGCATAAATCACACCGTTTAGCAGTTTGAAAAGCGTGCGCGCGGAAAACGAGAGAGGTGGGTTGGGAAAATAGGGGAAAGAACACATACTTAATAGTCTTTAGTCTATCTACAAATAAAATTATTTTGTAGCAATTCCATCACATTAAATCCAAAGTTCCACTTGTTCTAGGCTTCTAGCAGGCTTTCAAGCTCACTTTTCATCATGCAGTTACTACAAGTTTGCTAGACCAGGATATGTGTCCACTACAAGCTTTTTTTTGAAACCTATGTCCACTACAAGCTGACAAAAACAACGGTTGGCAAGATGTCAACACTATGTAACATGATGTCAACACTGTGACACTTCAAGGTCCAAAAAGAGAGTACATGGATGATCTTTTTCCTTCTCCTAGATCATGTTTATGCCCTATATATAAATTCTCTCCAACCATCTTCTTGTGTTCATGACTCTTCTCAATCTAACCATATGCATCAACAATACTAGCCTAATGGAGAAGCTGGCAGTAACCACTGACATTATCTGAAGAAATTACTTGCCGGTTACAGCAATGAAGAGAAGCTGAACCCAGAGGAGTGGTACTGAGAACACAGGTGCCAATACAATGTATGGTGAGCTACTGTATAATGGAGTAATTCTGTAACTGTGTTCTCAGGTCACCCCTTTGGGTTTCTTCTCATGATTATTTGTCCAATTTGAGATAGTGCTATACTTGAATGATTAGATTGGTTTATCTTGATTCATGAGCAAGGATATGTCTATATACCAGGGTTAGACATTTCGGACCGAAATTTCCCTCCGATACGATATTATTCCGGCCGAATTTCTTCAATTTTCAAAATTTTCATAAATTTGGGTAATATTTATTCAAATTCAACTAAATTTTGCTCAAAATTTCGGAAATTTCAGACCGAAATTTCCGAAATTTCGGGATTTTGGTGACCCCCGATATAAAAGCACAAACCGATAAAGCAAACCCTGCTATATACTATGGAAACGTCTAGAGGAAGTTCCTTTTTTTTTCCTCATGTATTTTCTCTTTTGTTCCAAGAATTTTTTTTTTCTGTTCTTCATTCCGGTAAGTGTTGCCGCACCAACATTTTATTTACATGTTTTTTCTTGCAGCAAATCTGTTTTGTATGGATATTGCTGTAATTGGAAGAACAAATAACTGAAGGAAGTCTGTAGATGTTTGTTTGGAAAAGCGTTTCCCTACTCGATGGGTGTATATCATCTAATTAGTTAGAAACAATAACAATATGGATTGATTTGTATCACTCCATAAACATTGCACATTCAAATTCGATTGCTATAAGTTGAACAAAGTATACAAGTTTTAATTTAATTTTTTGTTTTTTTATAACTGGTTTTTACAACTTATACAAGTCGAATTTCAGCATGCATACTTATGGATTGATATATCTCATACTAATCTATTTTTTGTTACTTCTTTATTTATTTATAACTATTTAAGTTACAAGCGATCTATGAGTAACTGTGTCATCCACGGGCTGTTTTCATAATTCCAGCATCATTTGACTGTTCGTTGTGAAATTTATGTCAAAATCTAGTGAATTTTCTATATGCTTAACAAATTAATTCCACGGCAATAACATACAACAAGGTTGTTAGAACAGAAAGATTTACACTCTAATAAGTAATAACATGGCCACTGTTCTTCCATTCGTAAGCAGCTTTCATCAGTTTGAAGCCAGCTGCTGCCGTTGCATCCTCTTCATCACCAAAAATGTAATCGAAGAACTCCTCGCATCCTCCTCCTCCGCCATTGCCGTCGGCGAGGAGACTCCTCTTCCTCTTCACCCTTCTCGGCGTCTTCTTCTCGACCGGCTCCACCTCTCCGAGGTCGCCGAACGCGGCCTCCTTCACCAGCCATTGTTGGAGAAGCATCGCCCTTGCCTCCTTCATGGCGGGATCATCAGCGCATCCCCTGAAGTGTTCGTCCGCTCTTCGGAATACGGCGCGGCACCTCCGGACCCGCTCGGCCTTCTCCGCCGCGTTCCCGGCGATGGCGGCGCCGCCGGAGCACGCCGTGGCCTCGAACTCGGCGTAGCTCACCCACACGTTGAGGTGTTGTGTTTTGCCGAGAAGCCTCTCGTAGAGCTGCCTCGCTCTGTCGAGCTCGCCGGCGTCGATCTCGAACTGGATGTAGTCCGTCCACACTAGCTCCGGCGCGTCCAGCGCCGGCTGAGAGACGGCGAGGTCGTATACGGATCGGGCGCGGTCGGTCTCGCCCAGCTTCTTCTCCAACGCGGCGTAGCTTCTCCATACGTGGCTGCTGCTCGGAGCGTGCTCGATGAACTTCTGGGACAGAATCCGGCACCGGCCGACGTTGCCGAGCTGGAGCTGGAGCTGCACCTCCTGAATAGCTTCGGCCGGGGAGCGACGCCGATCGCGTTGCCGAGGAGCCGCCGCGCCGCGGCGAGGTTCTTGTCACGGATCTCGAGCTCCGCCGCCATGACGCAGATATTGGAGAAGGAGAACTTCTTGTGTGGGATCGTCCTGAGGCACTCCCGGTACACGCCGCGGGCGCGCGCCACGTCCTCCGCGTCGAGCTCCTCGAAGAGGGCGTAGTTGATCCAGAGGTAGATGTACCGCCGCCCATGCCGCTTCTCCGCCGCCGCCGCCGCCGGTGGAACGTTGGCGACGGCGCGCCTGTAGAGGTCCCTGATCCGGTTCGCGTCGCCGGCGTTGGCGCTCTCCTCCAGCCTGATGAGGTCGAACCACGCGTCGTAGCACAGCGGGTTCGTGGTCACCGCGCGCTCGTACTGGGACCTCCGCTTGGTGACGATGCTGTCCTCGACGCCATGGCGGTCGCCGAACCGCTTCTCGAGAGAGAGTTGCTTCTCGCGCAGCTCCTCGGCGCGGGGCTCGGGCGGCTCGCCACGGAGCGCGTGCTGGTATATTGCACGCGCTCGGTCCGGCTCCCCGCACCGCTCCTCGAAGTCGGCGAACGCGGCGAGCAGCACGGCGGTGTCGTCGTTGTCGCCGGCGGCGGCGAGCAGGCTCCCGGCGTGCTCGTACACGCGGCGCGCGTGGTCCAGGTTCTTCAGTTTCGTCTCGAACTCGGCGAAAAGGATGAACGCGTCGGCGCACGGGAGAGCAGCAACATGCCGCTCGTGCACGGCTCTGGCGCGGTCCACCTCGCCGTGGCGGAGCTCGAACGCGGCGTACGCGGCCCAGGCATCGGCGCCGGGGCGCCAAGACGTCCACCTATCGAACACTACGCGGGCGTTGTCTGTGGCGCCGAGGAGATCCTCCATGCGGAGGTACTCCGACCAGATGCGGTCCGCGCGCGGGAGGATCGCCACGGCGCGGTCAAGTACGTTGCACGCGTGCCCGACGCGGCCGCCACGAGCCTCGAACTGCGCATACTTTATCCACACACCATGGTCGCGGTACGCCGGCGCGCCGCCGGCCAGCGCGCGCTCGTACACGGATCGCGCGCGGGCGCGGTCGCCGCCGCCGCCGCCGGGGGACTCCTCCCACCGCGCGTACCTCATCCACGCCGACGACGCGTCGCCGCATCCTCCGCGGCCGCTGCCGGCTCGGCGGACGATGGCCTCGAACCGTGCGCGTCGCTCGAGCCGGTGCTCGGCGAGCTCGTCGGCATCGACGATCCTCCTCTTCTTGGACTCCGCCGGCAGGCAGACGGTCACCGATCCATCGCCGTGCAGTTCGCGGGCCTCACGGATGAGATGCTCGGCCGTGAGCTGCACGGGCGCCGGTGCTTTGTTCTTGACGCGGCGGGGTGTCGGCAGCATCGCCAGGAACTGGAACTGGATACAGGTGGAGAAGTGCCGATGAGTTGTGGTGTCCTATTATTATAGGCCGCCGAGGAAGGCCAGGCCGGTACACAATGGAAATCCGAATCGGGCCCGGTCCTTTGTTCCTTTCCTATTCTGATTTCTGATGCAAGCGGATCGGACGCACGGAAGGAAAAAAAGAAATCAAGCGCCCATAGGCCATAGCTAACTCCCCGCAGACATGCATGTTTCCAACTGATGTCGGTGTGGCTAATTGGCGCGCGCCAGCTGGCGCCGCCTCCCCCGCCTGATTTTTTTTCTTTTCTTTATCTTTCCTTTTGGCGCTTTTTTCGATTATTTTTTTAATCTTTAGCACACATATTTTTAAATGTTTTGAGTTGAAAATTTTTAAATCTTGATTTGTACATTTTCGAATCTTAGCTTAAAAATTTTCAAATCTGGACTCGAAAGTTTTCAAATCTCGAGTTGTAAGTTTTCAAATCTGAGTTGAAAGTTTTTAATTTTTAAATCTTAATTTAAAAATTTTCAAATCTGGACTTGAAAGTTTTCAAATTGGAGTTGAAAGTTTTTAAATTTTCTTGCAAATTTAAATTTCGAGTAGAAAATTTTCAAAGTGCGAAAGTTTTCAAAATTTGTCTTCAAACTTTAAATCTTAAGTTGAAAGTTTTAAAATCTAACTTGAAAGATTTCAATTTGTTAGTAAAAAAATATCCCCCAAAAAAGAAAATTGTTCCCTAATTACTGTCATTATCCTTAACTAACCGTCAGTGAGTTAGTTACGTTAACACGCGCAAAACGCACGCTAGCGGCACACGCGCCAGCTAGCTTTTCCGCCTGATGTCTGCACCGTGCTACATGCAACCCCTCATCTCTCCTATCTCATATATAAGTACTAAGTGCTACACCAATAACAACTATACGAAATATTTAGTCCCAACGAGTGAAACATCAAAGAAATAATATGAAATGTACAATATTTTGCAAATACATGATATTGTGAAATATTTTTATATCTCACATGAAACATAGCATGTAAAATATCATAAAATGTTTGCTAAAACATAAAAAAACCACACTGTGCAACATTTACAAATAAACTAGTGAAACATTAGGAAATACTTGTTAAAACATACAAATAATATGATGTATCAACATTTTAAAAAGATCGATCACAACATAAGAACAAAAAATTAGAATCAATATATTCATGTGAGATCTTATTTTAAAAGATTAGATTATGAAGAATACAACAATGCGATCGAATTATTGATTGGATAAGTGATTTAAGAGAAAAAATCATTCAAAATTTGCTAAAAAAATATTCACACCTACAAAAATGGAGAGAGAGGAGTAAAGAAAAAGAAGTTGGGGCACCTCGCCTGCATGCATGTAATGAATATTTGTGATTCCATCTGTATGGAGGAGGCCGATATTTGTGGGATTTGTTGGTCGACCAATTGGAAGTAATTCCCAAAAAACTAGAGAAAAAAAGGAGAGAAGATGGTGGTTGAGGTGGAGGAGGGAGGTGGGTGGGGGTGGGGGGCGACCTCTGCTATCACTGGCGATGAGGGGCAGCTAGAGGCGCCGGAGGGACAGCCGACGCCCCGTCGACCATCGGAGCCGGCCGCCGCCGCTACCGAGAGCCGGACTCCGTCGCCTTGCGAGTCGCCTTGCGAGCCGCCTTGCGCCGCAGTAGCCACCACCGCCTCGCTGGCCGCCCCGCGCCACAGCTGCCACCGCCGACAGCGCCGCCCAACGTCGCCACCGCCGAAGCTCTCCAGATCCAATGGCGGCGGGGCCGGATCTGCCGCCCCCTAGCCATGATACCTCGCCGTCACCACTCCCGCTGCCGGCGAACGCCACCTCCCCTGCGCCTGAGAGGGGGCGCCATCGCAGTTCATAATTGTTCAATTGAACCTTCATCCATGCAAGAGTATTTGCACCCTTAGCAACAACGGGAGACTGCAAACAAATCAAGAAGTTAGTACACCTGGTCCCTTCACAGATGAAACATGATGTGAAAAAACAATCGCTTTAAACCATGTGTTTTTTTTTAAAATTCAGTCATATATTCAGATCCAACTTATATATTGCCAAAACTGATAGCTATGTTGGATCGAACTTAGAAAATGCAGCTATTGACATTCCAATCTTTCTAAACTAATTTGTTAGTACAGAACAGCATATCAAAACAATGTACAAATCACCACAATTATTTGTCCTGTGACGTTTTATAAAAAAACTAGAAAGAAAGCCTGTGCATTCGTGCAGGCATCTTTATTATTTTTCTAGGACGATCTATTAAAGTAGTCCATAAATTTTGATTACTAATTATCTCATTATTGTAGAAAAAATAAAAGTGATATATATGCTGTCAAATGTATAGGTCACGAAGATTGAACTTGGATCTATCAAATATCAAATAATAAGAATGCATATGATATTCACTTATAAATCACGGTTGTTGCTCCTACTTGTATGCAAACATTGCACCACCAAGCTACTCACATACACAACAATCAAGGCCCTCACATTGGCTCACCTCATTTTTTTTTCCAATACCTTGAAGTCAAGGCTCCAACATATATAAACATAACAGCTTCACCATCACCAGGCTTCTCACTTTACCATTTACATGCCCACTTAGGCTTACCATATATAAACAATTAAAGGGCTCTCGCATTCGCTCGTCTCAGTGAGAATCACCGTTGAAGCACCTTCTTGGTATTTCTTAACAATATTACTAGAAATATAATTATCATCAATGACGCAAAAATACTCCTGGTATATTATGATTACAAAGTCCATCCGCAAGCACACGGATATACCATTGTAGCATTTTACCAGAGAGTATTCCAAGGGTATCGTATTTATTTAATCCCGTGAGGAGATTATAATTGTCACAGCCTGAATTTCGTTTCAGAATTCATAAATTATTTAATAAATTATTCTTAGATTTTTTATTAAAAGTTCATTAATTTACAAGTGAAGTTAAATATGGAAAATCAAAATTTCTAAATATAAAGCATGGTTGGATTTAATTTGTATTAAATTCTCCATGATTAATTATACTCTCTGAAATTTTGTCAGATTTTTCAGAGCTCAATTCCTAATTTTAATAATACAAAGAACATTCCAGTAATTATTCACATTTTAAATTAATCATTAAATGAGCTGGTTTCAATTTTATTAAATACTTAGAGTGTCCAACTATGTTCAACAATTTTATTGGAATTATTTGAGCATTGGAAGTATTTTTAAAAATTGAAAGATCATTTCAGTGATTAATTTAATTGGGAAAAGTAATTAAATTTCCTTTTCCTTTTCAGGCCGAAACAGGAAAAGTTCAATTTCATGCCATCCTTCCTTCCTCTCTCTGGTCGGCCTTTTCTTTCCAAAGTCTAGCTTGTGTCCCTCCTTTAATCGGGCCAAGGAATAGCAGCCCAGCCGGAAGTCTGCTTTGCATCCCTGCCGCTACAGTGCATCTTCAACCTCTAGACAGAGCCGAGCCAGCCGGGTGCACGGCTGCCGCCGCCTCCTCCTTCCAAATCCGATCTTCCCGTTGCTCCTATTTCCAAATTAGTTGCGGGAATGGAATCCTCTCAATCTGCTCTACAATTTCCCCAAGAAATCCCCAAAATTTTCTATGGAAATCCATTCCAATTTCGCGGATCAATCTTTCCTTACTCCGGCGAAGATCCTAAACTTTTCCGGAGCTTTTCCCGTCGATGTGGGCTCGATCCCGGACTCCCATGGCTATATATAGAGCCCCCTACCTCTCCTCTTTCGGCCACCACCTCTCCCTCTCTCCGCCGTCGGCGGAAACCTTCTCCCGCGAGCGCCTACTCTCTCCGTCGCCGGTAGCCGCTCCAGCCGCCATGCGCTGCCGCCTCGGTCGTCGCCGCTCTGCGCCGCCACCTCCCTCGGCTCCGCAAAGTCGAGTTCTACCCCGGCCGCTGGTTATTTTGCGCCAAAATCCACCGGAGCTCCATTGTCGCCGTCAACCCGAAGTTCACCGTTGCGTTTTGATCTCCGGTGAGGCCCTGCTGCTCCTCCCGTCATCGCCAAGCTTCACCGCCACCTCTGTTGGATTCGCAGCTGCGAGGAGAAGCCCGTCCGCCATCTGTCATCCACCGAAGATCGCCGGAAAGTCGTCGCCGTCGTTGACCAGAACCTCGCCGCCCTTCGGAGCTCGTCGCCGGGCATCTCCTTCGCTGTCCGTCGTTGCATAAGTGTTGGTAAGAATCGCCGTCACCTTCTCTACCTCCCGGTGCCCTCCATTTGCGTTATTGTGCCGTGGTTTGCCGGTAACCGCTCCCATGCTGTTCACCGGTGAGGTTTTTCCCTAGGGACTTAATCCAATCTAACCAATCCGTTGTCTATCTAGCGTTGTCGTCGTCTCCGTGTATTGCCGCTGGGTCGCCGTCGTCATCTCTCCCTCTCCGATCGCTTTGGTTTGGTGAGATTTCTATCTGTGTTCCCTCGGTTTAGGTTTTAATCTCTCGTTTGTGTCGTCGAGTAGCCGCGTTGTCGCTGCCACGCCGCCGTGCCACGCTTAGCTGCTGCCCTAGCGTCGCCGCTGCGCTAGCCCTCTAGCCGCCGCCGTGCCGCTCCCTGCCACAGCCGTGCTGCTGTGCTGTGTGTTGCCGCTTGCCGCTAGCTGCCGTTTGGCCGCTGCTCGTGCGTGCCAAGTCGCTGTGTCCCGCTACTGCAGCTACCAAGCCACTTGCTGCTGTGCCGTGCCGTCGCTGCTGTGCCGTGTTGCAGCCGTGTGCCGCTTAAACCTAGCCGCCGCTTTAGCCCGTTGCTCGGTAGTCGAGTTATCTAGCTATAGGTGCAACCCTAGGTTCCTACCGGCCTATCGTTTGCCGTACTAGGGCTTTACCGTTAATCATGTCTAGCTCACTGGTTTAGCCGCAGCTGTTGTTGAGTCGTTCGCTCGTTTGTTTGAACGAGGTGTTCCCCATGCTTCGTTCGTTCGTCCGTGTGGAGTCGTCCTTTAGTTTAGAGCCGTTCAGAGCCGTCGTTCCGTTCGCCGGTTTCGGTTGATCGTTTGGGTGATCCCGTGTCATGTAGAATTTACTCCTTGAGTCGGTATCTTGTGTGGCTCGCTTGCCAGATCAATCCAAGCCATCTGATCTTGGTCGACTCGGTCAAAATTAATCTCAGCCGTCCAAAATAAATATAAATCCTGTTATCCCTTTTCAATGGCATATTAGTTCTTTTTACTATATGTCGTCTACTAAATTCGTTCCAATAATTTCCAGAGGATGATTTAGTCTTATATCTCAGTTATAAATTATTTGTAAATTGTTTAATTAATTTCGAATAGTCTTTTCTTTAATAGGCTTTAATTGGAATTAATCTTATAAAATTCATAATAATTCATATGAAGTCGGAATTAAGTGGTTCAAGTCTCTAAATTCATCTAAATTCATGATCTACATGTTTGTTTACTTTATATGTACTTTTTATTTGGTGTTTATTAGTCTTTTTCCTCGTTTTGAGTGTTAGCTTGTCGTTTCCGTCGTTTCGAAGATTCGCAAGTGCGTCGGAAGTGTTCTAGAAGATTAATTGAAGACCGATTATTGCAAAGCAAGTCACACAGATCCCAAACACAATTCCTTTGAGCATGTTGATCCTATATTTAAATTCTCTATTTATTTCAACTATGCATTTATTTTCGAATGTCACCGGGTGGTGTGAACCTATTCCTTTGTTATGGCCAATTTGCATTGATCACCCTATTTCTTGATTACCTTGGGTTAAAATTTGACTAGTTGGATTTATGTATTGGTTCAACTAGATGTATTAGATATAATTGCTTAGCCATGCTTAGAAACATTAGCATATGATTGGGATAACTAATGTTTCACTATTACCTAATGGTGGATATCTAACGATGGTCAATCGTGATTGGTTAATTAATTAATTGCCAATTAAAACTTGATAATGGTGGGTTGTGAGAACATGGTTTTGATGGTCGTGCTCATGACAATTAATTACCGGTTCACGAGTTTTGGTTGTGAAACATTAACCGTGCCAACCACAAGCCAGCATGAGCAACAGCTTTACCTTTTGTATAGCATGGTTCATTGCGGGGCACCAGACTGAGAAGTGGCGGAGATAACCCCACGGGGGTCGCCGAGGAGTCCATGCCTTATTTTATGAGGAGGTGATTATGATCCAGGAACGGTGCGCTGTGGTGGATTGTGTTATGCGAGGGGTACTGTCACAGCTCCTTTCCGAGGTACTGTGGTGGTATCGAGGCGCATGGTGACATGTCGTGGGGCCGTGTCTTGTGGGTACAGACATCTCTGGCCAGAGTAAAATTATTCGAATAGCCATGCCCGCGGTCATGGGCGGGTCTAACAATGTCTTTCGTGATTAGTCTCACACCTCTCACAATAATTATTGATGCTATAATTGGTAATAATTTGCTTAGCTCCTGGTTTGGAATGGTACATTCCTAATTTGGAGATAGAGCTGTACAATCGGGTATGGTTGTTTAGGTTTAGTTGGGCCTGTGCAGCATGTGTGTCATGTTCAGTGTTGATTAATAGTGATGATTAATTACTTTACTGTTTTACAATTCTTAAATGTTTACTAAATGCTGCTTTTGCAAATGAGCCTATATTATACCATCCTTTGGTATCCTTGTGCACTTGCATATTTGCTATGTGGCTTGCGGAGTATTCCATGTACTCACCTTGTAATAATCAATCAAACCTCAGTTGAAGAAAAGTTGCGAAGAAGAAGACGTTTGGCTTATACCCTAGTTGAGCTGCCTGTGGGAGTGGAGCCGGAGCTTCGCTAGACCATAATTCCAATGTTGTTTACTTTTCTTTTGTAAGTATGTAACGTTATTATTTTGATGAATCTGTATATTAAATTGTCAGTTTGTGTATCTCGGCTGATTCCTGGACGAGGATTTTATCAAACAAGTTAGTTCAGAAATTACTAGTGAATTCCTGGGCGTGGCAATAATAGAGAGATCCATACGAATAATTTAAATATTACTTGTAATAACCAAAGTCTAGGCATGGATTAATATAATTCAAGGGTAGAGTGACACTAAGCAGAAGTATTTATACTCATTCATAATTATCTAAGCTAAGTGGATAGAAAATAGAAAGATCCTATTCCTATACTTGTAGTATACATACATATTATACATACATCCTAGTCATATGATTACTTAGCTAATATATACCCTCTTTCCGATGCCCTTTTGGTGCTTCGAGAAGCCACCCCTGATTGCGGAGTTCCTTACGATAATCCGTCATAACCATCCAACTGGGGCTAAATACGGAGGAGTACCCTCACCAGGAAATTAACTTACGACTATATACACGCGCGGAGGAATACCCGTACTGAGCTGTCACCATCAGTGGCCCACCTTGCTTCCACAGCATATAACCCCAAATAATGATATCCAGTAATCTAAATACCACGCTTAAATTACCAAATACTACTCTAATATCATCGTCATGACATAGAGTCATCGTAAATACAATCATTATACTCACACCATTGCATCTCCCAGATAAGCTAGCATCATAATAAATATAACTTGGATATATAATAAAGTTGGTATTCATATACTCGGAAAGTAATACAATACCAAAGTAGTATAAAGAAGAATATTCTAAAGAAAGTACAAGTCTTAAAAGAGAAAGAAAAGCTACTAGAGCCATACCCGAATTCTTCCGAAGACTCCGAGGACTGAAGATTCTATTCTAATTCTATTCCACTATACTCTAGAGACTATACTAAACTTGAGAGATGTATGAAGCTTCTTGCTTGAGCTGTGTGGGAGAAGTGAGGAGGTGAAGGCTTTTTATAGCTCTCCAATGACGGTTATGACGATTGGAATGGCCAGAATTGCCCTCCAACCGTCATTGGGGAGTGATCCAAGCCGTCCAGAAGAAGCCCTGCATCTAACGGCGGCACGGCGGGTTCAGCCGAACCATGGGCTGGGACCAGCCTGGCCCAAATTCGGTAGGTGGCATCCTCTTTTGCTCCTCTCCGCAGACTTATGAATTTTGGCCCAATTGGTTGTGTCATTTTTGAGTTCTTTGCCCATTCATTGATAAGTCTAATTCTTGACATCGCCCGATTGATTGATCGCCTGTTTTGATGTCGATTCTCCTCCATTTTACATTCATTCTCTGCAAGAGGTTAATAATCCTAGTGCTAGTGGAATATTTATTATTTAAACATAAATATGTATTGCAAGCATACCTAGTTCTCCTCTATTTAGGTAACATTGACGGGCGAAACTAATTGCTAACGACTATCAACACACCTATCCTTCTCAATTTGTTTTTAATTTTATAAAGATTAGATCTAATTGTTGGAAATAACGGGTTGACCGATTTAAGTAACAATCAAGAGCCAGATGTTCTTATTTTTCCTTATAATTTCTATAATCTATTAGTGCTACATGGTGGTTCAGAAGCATTTGTAGTCCCACGTGATGGCTTGAGAGCGTTTATAGCAAGTTTAATGGAATTTTAGTATATAATAGATCCGTGAATATTTAAATTTGGGTGATTTTTACTTGGATTTTTAATCATATTTTAAACTTATGATCCTTCTCTCAAAAATCTATTTGGGATTGTTTTGAAAATTGGTTATGATTTTGTTCGTGACGATCCTTAAAACACATAAATTCTAAATTTATAATCGATTAAAATTGAGGATTCTTGAATTTACGACAAAATTATTTTTCAACAGTAGAGTTGGTTCCTATGCAATTCTTTGTTAATACAGAATAGATCGAGTTGATGTTTTGGCAATTTCATTGCCCTGATTTCCTAGCTTGCACAACCCCTGCCATGCTCGGGCTTTTCTCTAATTTGTTAGTCTTATGTAATTCTTTGTAAATTCAAAATAGAGTTGATGTTTAGGCAATTTCATTATCGGGATTCCTTGGCTTGCACAATTCCGTGCATTCTCACTATGGCCCATTGTGATCAGACTTGTTCTCTAATTTGTTAGGGCCTCGAAAGAAATCTTAGGAGAGCTAAGGATATTACTGTTGTCGATAGTATTGACCATATTAGATAAAGTTATGTTATAATAACATAGTGCAAAGCAATGTTGAGATAAGCATTTGAGTTAAAGTTTAAATCATCTAGATGATCATCATTAGCCCACCTTTACATGTTATTTCTCATGCAAAGTCGTCTTTTCATGGTATGATATTAGACACGCTCTCTCTACTAGATAACAATTCTTTTCATATGAATTTTTTATTAATTGTTGTTTCCATCGCTGACAACGTGTAGCCTTGGAAATATCCTAATGGAACATTCTAGCAGTCTCATTGGTTCATGTAGAATAGTTTTCATACCACATAAGTTAAAAATCTAATGCTTGGCACCTGAGTTAATTAATTATTGAGGATTGCCCTACCTCATGTTTTCGTTAGTATGCTTATACACTCCAACGATATCTTTATTCATTTACTATATTTTTATAATTTTATAATATAAAGATGGTGCCTTGTAAATCCATGTGAGGGGGAGGGGTAGTGGGATGATACTCTGTTTTTTTTAGTTTTTTAAAGATTGATCTAGTGGGTGAAATAATAGTTTTAATGAGGTCGGATGCTTCATTCTTTTAGAATTTATATGATTTTTATTAATTTTTAAGATGTGATATGTAGTGGCTTATGAATGTAGAATGATAGATCTAATGACTGAAAAAAATGGGTCTACCGATTTGAGTGCAAAATGATGATGGTTAGATATTTTTTTTATAGAATTTAAACAACATTTCTTAATTTTTAAGATGTGATGGGTGATGGCTTGCGCCTAGAAGATATTTAATGTACAAATTTATATATGTAGAATGATTTAAGATGATATAACTGTTGTCAAAATTTTTCTATGTTCAATATTTTATTTTTTTACCTAGGAAAATAAATGCAATGCGGATTTTAAAGTATTTATTTAATTACAAATAAAAACAGTATAGATAACTGTAAACTGTATATAAATTGAGAATCATGATGATTTAGCTAATTTTAAATTATTTTATATTGAGCTGTTAGAAAATAGCTATGAGAAAAGGGAAGAGCAAAAAAAGAAAAAGAAATACGTGAGCACATATGCACGGTGTGCACGTACGGCAGGGGAAGAGAAGAGAAAACGAATTCATTGAGATTGATCTAATAGGCCGACAGGTTGGTTTAAGTTATCTATTCCCAAAAATCGATCTAATGGTTAAAAATAGTGAGGCCACTGATTTAAGTGAAAACCAATGGTGAGATGTTTTTCTTTTTTTCAAAATTTCTATGATTTTTTCTATTTTATTAGGGCGCCACGTGGCATCGTGGAGCGTTTTTAGAGCACCACATAGCGGCATGAGAGCGTTTATAGGAAGATTAATGGACTTTTAGTATATAATAGATAGATTTTGAACATGAGCAGGTCTGCCAATGCCAGGTTTTCGTCCTCTTTCTTTGTTTTGTTTTGTTTTCGTCCACTGATATGTTTGTTAAAATCTTCTTTTGTTTCTTACTGTGACTGGAAGAACATTAGTAGAGCTTTCAGATTGGTCTCCTGAAAGGATCTAAATATATTTTGAGGAAGCACGTGAAGCTGGATCAATTGGAGTGAATTGAACCTTGGGTGATTATTTGGGAGACTTTCGGTAAATAATCTTGTATTGCTGTTGATGTTATAATGTTTGCTTAATGTTCACTAGCTGCATGGCTTTCAATGTGACACTTCTACCTGCATGTCTTGTGCCAAGTTTTTACAAGATGTTATTTTGTTGCACATAATGTGTAATTCAATGGATAGATATCCTCATCGTCTTCAAGTAATCAGTGCGTTTCAGCTGTCTCTTTTACTTGTGAGCATGATGAAGCCCTTTAACTACATTACCCTTTTACTATTCAGAAGAAATAATACAATATGGTCTACCCCCTATCTTTCTTCTTTGTATCAAGGACATGCAGTACGTACATTTACATGTTCTTGAAGAACAAGTGTAAAACACATCAATTCTGTAATTTCAGGGAAACCTCCGTACATTGAATTTTGGTCAGTTTGCAAACAACGATAATTGGCCAATCTCTGGTTTACAACAGGAACTCTTGCATTATTGTGGAGATTATGGATACCCCATATTTGCATGACAGTTATACTTTAGTCGGATATATGGTACCAAATATAGATAGAATATCTTTATGAGGACTCGGATTAGATTCTAAACTTATATGTCAAGAAAATACCCGGGATCCTAGTCGGCTACGATTGTATTTTATCTGTAATCCCATATTCCGTTAGGATATGGACTGTACCTTGTATTACGGATCCCTTCCCCTATATAAGGAGGGTCCGTGTGCCTCTTGGGGCACGATTCTTTTTCCTCCCAATCATACAATCAATAACACACTCGGCGGAATCATCCCCGGACAGGAGTAGGGTATTACTTCTTGAATAAGAAGGCCTGAACCTGTATAAAATTCCTTGTCTCCAAACCCATCCACTTTCCTAGCTTGATAGCCACCCCCTTTTATTATTGCCGAAATCTTGTTTCGACAGTTGGCGCGCCAGGTAGGGGCGGCGTCAAGTTCTCGCCGACTAAGTGCGATGGGTTTCGTTTCTGGCATCGACGACTTCGCCTTCCCTCCCGGGCAGGCGTTCCGATTCGGCAGCCTCGACTTCAACACCAACGACTTCGGCAAGATCTCTCTCCTTGACTCGGATTCAAACCAGTCGGGGAGAAACTAGGTCCCCGTGCCGTTGGGTATTCCAAACTCGACCGAGGCCTACTCCAAGATCATCTCTCCTGAGTCGGCTTCAAACCACTCGGACGAGATCCAATCTACTCTTCCGCGACCAGATCAAGACGACGGGTCCTATCCCTCAATCTTGATGAAACTTCCTGATGACTTGGCCGCCGTCTTCACAGCCAAAACATCTCCCACTCGGAGATCTAGGCGGGCTCCGGCATCGGCCCCGATCCAGCCTAGATCCAGGGAGGTTGGCGTTATACTCCAACCTCTTGGGACAGTCTCGACGGAAGAGTTGGATGGCTACCTCAGCTCCCCCGGCGTCAGTTCTCGACCAACCGAGATCCTCGACTACGACGACTTCGGCTACCACTACGACCACGGCGACTTCGACAACTTCGATGACAGCTATGAGGATAACTACACGCCCCTCTTCTTCAGCGTATTCATGGCTGACAACGAAACGGAAGAACAGCGCCGAGCCCAAGAAGCAGACCAAGATCGCGCACGGCAAGAAGCTGAACGTCGCCGACTGGAGGAAGAGCGACAGCGACAGGAGCGAGAACGAATATAGCGTGAGCAACAAGATCGCGAAAGGGTTGCAAAGGAGGCTGAAGATCGACGGCAACGCGCCTTGGAATCCGAGCGACGGGCGAGAGAGCTCATTGGGCAACAAGACGTCGACGGGACAGCGGTCTTTCGCACCCCCCAGCAGAACGCGGTTGCAGCAATCACTCTCCTCGACACCCTCCTCAAGGAAGACGCACTCAACCAGGCTGATCATGTCGTCAACATCTTGAACCAGACGAAGACCATGATCGCTGCCTCGGTTCCAGCCAACTCCGCAAGCACCCGCACCCCGACTGGTAGCCGAGTCCCTCACCTCCGATCTCATGATCATCATCAGCCAAGCCTCAGCATCATCGGCACAGGATCTAGTCGCAGGAGCAGGGGTCACGACGAACGATCTGTTCACTCGCCTCCCGAACGTCACAGGGAGCGCCGAGTTGAACAGCCTCGCTCTCCACCTCGCCAGCGTCCCGTCGACCTTCGCGACACGATCAACCAGCGCCGTGTAGCACGAGGTCACCGCCATTCACCAAATCGCTACGACGACGACGTGGATGGAGTAGCTGCCTTCACTAATGACCTGCGTCGAGTGGATTGGCCAGTCGGCTTTAAGCCGACTGGAATCGAGAAGTATGACGGCACCACTAATCCGGAGTCTTGGCTCACCGTCTACGGACTCGCTATCCGCGCAGCAGGAGGAGACAACAAGGCCATGGCAAATTATCTACCTATGGCCCTAGCGGACTCCGCCCGATCCTGGCTCCACGGACTACCCCGCGGCACGATCGGATCATGGGCGGAACTTCGTGATCACTTCATCGCCAACTTCCAGGGCACCTTTGAACGCCCCGGCACACAGTTTGACCTCTACAACGTCGTTCAGAAGTCTGGAGAATCCCTTCGAGATTACATCCGACGCTTCTCCGAACAATGCAACAAGATCTCCGACATCGCCGATGACATCATCATCGCCGCCTTCACTAAAGGCATTCGCCACGAGGACCTAGTCGGCAAGTTCGGACGTAAACCTCCCAGGACGGTTAAGCAAATGTTCGAAAAAGCCAACGAGTATGCCAAAGCCGAAGATGCTATCACCACGTCCAAACAGTCGGGCACCACTTAGAAGCCAAAGAAGGACACGCCGACTGCAGGGGGGAATGGAAGTAACAACCACAAGGATCGCAAGCGTAAGCCCGAAGAACTTGTGGTGACCACCTCTCCATCTTCCCGACAACGTCCCCGCGTCAACACCTTCGACAAGATAATGAACTCCCAATGTCCGCATCATCCCAACTCCAATCACGTGGCCAAAGATTGCTTCGTCTACAAACAGTTCGCGGAGCAATACGTCAAGAACGCACGCAAACCTGCAGACGGAGATCAGGGTACATCAAAGAAGAAAGATGATGAAGACGATGCTCCGACTGGTTTTCAAGATCATCGCAAAGAACCTAATCATATTTTCGGCGGACCCCTGGCTTATGAGTCCAAGAGAAAACAGAAGCTAACAGAACGGGAGATCAATGCGGTTCAGCCTAACACGCCCCAATATCTTCGGTGGTCAGAGACAGCAATTAAGTTCGACCGCTCGGATCATCCCGACCGAGTGGTCCACCCGGGGCGGTACCCCCTGGTACTAGACCCAGTGGTTCGCAATGTCAAGCTCCGACGGACTCTCATCGATGGTGGCAGCGCACTCAACATCCTTTTCGCCAAGACCCTGGACGATATGCAGATTCCTCGCACGGAATTAAAGCCGAGTAATGCACCCTTCCACGGTGTTATCCCAGGATTGTCAGCTACACCACTCAGCCAGATTACTCTTCCAGTTACCTTCGGCACTAGGGAAAATTTTCGCACAGAAAATGTTTGTTTCGAAGTTGCCGATTTCGAGACAGCATATCATGCTATACTTGGACGACCGGCCTTAGCCAAATTTATGGCCGTCCCACACTACACCTACATGATGATGAAGATGCCTGGTCCTCGAGGGGTCATGTCACTACGGAGCGACATCAAGCAGGCCGTCACATGTGACAAAGAAAGCTGCGAGATGGCCCAAACCCATGAGACTACTCTCGCTCGCGAAGTGATCCGACTGGCTGCGACCACGGCAAGCGAGGGAGAAGTGCCTGCAACCAAGCTGGCGAAGACCGAAGAAAGTGATACCAAGACGAAAAAGATTCCCCTAGATCCCTTTGATCCTGATAAGACTGCTGTAATAGGCGCTGAGTTAGATTGTAAATAGGAAAGCGCGCTCATCACCTTTCTTCAGAATAATAAAGATATTTTTGCGTGGAAACCATCCGATATGCCTGGTATCCCCAGAGAGGTGATTGAGCACTCTTTACATGTTAAGGAAGACGCCAAACCCATCAAGCAACGACTCCGCCGTTTTGCACAAGACAGGAAGGATGCGATCAAGGAGGAATTAACCAAGCTGTTAGCAGCAGGCTTCATTAAGGAAGTCCTTCATCCCGACTGGCTGGCTAACCCAGTCCTGGTTCGGAAAAAGACGGGGCAATGGCGCATGTGCGTCGATTATACCGACCTCAACAAATTTTGTCCCAAAGACCCTTTTGGGTTACCTCGCATTGACCAGGTGGTTGACTCAACGGCCGGCTGCGAGCTACTCAGCTTCTTGGACTGTTACTCGGGATATCATCAGATCCGACTAAAAGAATCCGACTGCTTGAAGACCTCGTTTATTACGCCCTTTGGGGCCTACTGCTACATCACCATGCCCTTTGGATTGAAGAATGCAGGAGCAACCTATCAACGCATGATTCAAAGGTGTTTTTCAACTCAGATCGGTCGCAATGTTGAAGCCTATGTTGATGATGTAGTCGTCAAGACCAAGCAGAAGGATGACCTGATTCCGGATTTAGAAGAAACTTTTACAAGCATTCGTGCTTTCAAGAGGAAACTAAACCCGGAAAAGTGCATCTTCATAGTACCGTCAGGGAAGTTGCTCGGATTTATGGTATCTCAGAGAGGCATACAGGCCAACCCGGAGAAAATCAACGCCATCCTCAACATGAAACCGCTGAGCTCCCAAAAAGATGTCCAAAAGTTGACTGGTTGCATGGCGGCGCTCAGCCGGTTCGTTTCACGACTCGGCGAGCGGGGCATGCCCTTCTTCAAGCTGCTGAATAAAACTGACGATTTCCAGTGGGGACCCGAAGTACAAAAAGCCTTTGAAGACTTCAAGAAACTCCTCACCACTCCACTAGTTTTGGCCTCACCGCATCCACAAGAGCCGCTACTGTTATATGTGTCGGCGACCTCCCAGGTTGTGAGTACGGTCCTGGTTGTCGAGCGTGAAGAGGAAGGCCATATTCAAAAAGTCCAACGACCAATCTATTTTGTCAGCGAGGTTTTAGCCAACTCCAAGACAAGTCACTCGATCACGGTGGTCACATCGTTTCCACTCGGGGATATACTTCATAATCGCGAAGCAAACGGACGGATTGCGAAGTGGGCCTTAGAATTGATGTCTTTGGATATATCTTTCAAACCACGAACTTCGATCAAGTCACAAGCTCTAGCTGATTTCCTTGCCGAGTGGACCGAGTGCCAAGAAGACATGCCAGAGGAAAAGATGGAATATTGGACTATGCATTTTGATGGGTCGAAGAGTCTTACAGGCACTGGAGCTGGGGTCGTCTTGATTTCCCCGACTGGAGAAAGATTGAGCTACGTATTGTGGATACATTTTTCTGCGTCCCATAACGTAGCGGAATACGAAGTGCTACTCCATGGACTAAGGATTGCAATATCTCTAGGTATTCGCAATATCTCTAGGTATTCGCCGACTAATTGTCCGTGGAGACTCTCAGTTGGTTGTTAATCAAGTCACGAAAGAGTGGTCATGTCTAGATGTTAATATGACCGCTTACCGACAAGAGGTACGTAAGCTGGAAGATAAATTCGACAGACTCGAGCTCACCCATGTCCTCCGACATAACAATGAGGCAGCCGACAGACTGGCCAATTTTGGTTCAAAACGGGAAGCAGCTCCTTCAGATGTGTTCGTCGAACATCTTTACGAACCGACCGTACCCAGAAAGGAGATAACTGAAGCCATGGATACTCAAGGCGTAAGCATGCTTGAAGCCGACTGGAGAGAACCGTTTATAAAGTTTTTGAGCAAACAAGAACTCCCTCAAGACAAAAATGAAGCCGAGCGGATTTCCAAGCGCAGCAGACTTTACATTATTCATGAGACTGAGCTGTACAAGAAAAGTCTATCAGGAATACTGCAGCGCTGTGTATCTTTGGAGGAAGGGAGACAATTGTTGAAGGATATACACTCTGGTATTTGTGGTAATCATGCTGCTGCACGGACCATTGTCGGCAAAGCTTACCGGCAAGGTTTTTTCTGGCCTACAGCTGTGTCCGATGCAGACAAGATTGTGCGGACATGCAAAGGTTGTCAATTTTTTGCCAGACAAACTCATTTGCCAGCCCAAGAGTTGCAAACCATCCCGTTGTCTTGGCCGTTTGCGGTCTGGGGGCTTGACATGGTCGGCCCATTTAAAAGGGCAGTCCGCGGTTACACACATCTCTTTGTGGCTATCGACAAATTCTCCAAATGGATTGAGGCTAAACTGGTCATCACGATCACAGCAGATAAAGCTAGAGATTTTTTCATCAACATTGTGCATCGGTTTGGGGTACCTAATCGGATCATCACTGATAATGGCACTCAATTCACTGGCGGAGCATTTAAAGACTTTTGTGAAGACTTCGGCATTAAAATTTGTTATGCCTCCGTGGCACACCCTATGAGTAACGGACAAGTTGAGCGCGCTAACGGCATGATACTGCAAGGGATCAAAGCACGAGTTTTCGACCGACTACGCCCCTATGCTGGCAAGTGGGTAGATCAGCTGCCGTCCATACTTTGGTCTTTACGCACTACTCCTAGTCGGGCTACTGGCCAGTCGCCGTTCTTTTTGGTTTATGGCGCAGAAGCAATGTTGCCGAGTGAAGTGGAATTTGAATCACTACGATTTCGGAACTTCAACGAGGAGGGCTATGAAGAGGGCCGAGTAGATGACATCAACCGACTAGAAGAAGCCCGAGAAGCAGCTTTAATTCAATCGACTCGATATCTGCAAGGGTTGCGTCGTTATCATAATCGGAATGTTCGATCGCGAGCCTTTTTAGTCGGTGACCTGGTTCTGAGGAAAATTCAAACAACATAGGATCGGCATAAATTATCTCCCTTATGGGAAGGACCGTTCATAATTGCTGAAGTCACTCGGCCAGGTTCTTATCGACTCAAGCGCGAAGATGGTACCATCATCAACAATTCATGGAATATTGAACACCTTCGTCGATTTTACGCTTAGGCATTTCGTTTGTATCTTTCCTCTTTGACTGCTAACTTCAAGTTTTTCCTCGAAGTTTTCAGTCAGGGGGCTACTATAATAATAATGGAGTGTGATTTTTATCAATTCAATTTGCTTACTTGATGTATCATTGCCCTGTTTGATTTCTTGGCTTAGTCAATGAGGACTGAAAGTTTTTTAACAACTTTTGCGGGTTTTAGGCTCAACAAGGTTTGACAAAAACTTTTAAGAAATCAGGAGCTAAGTTAAGATATCAAGCACAACATAAATTCATCAGTATTGTACAAATTGTGCCTCCATCATCATTAATCATCAAGATTATCGGTACATTAATCAGTATCAGTCTTTTCATCATCAGAAATATCAGGACCAGTCGGTCGAAGATCGGTGTCCTGAAATCTCTCAACTACATCAACAGCAATTTTGTCAGCCGCTTTCTGCGCATTACTGATGAGGTCAAGAGCAGCTTCTTCGCTCGTCCCATCTGCAAAGCCATCAATGGCGTCAATATCAACTCTCGGATAAAGGGATTTAGTCATGACCAACGCCATGCTTGCTCCCATACTTCCAGCTTCTTTGATGTTCTTGAAATATATATCCGGAGCAACTCTCAGCTTGTTGAAAATTTCAGAAGCATCAAGTGTACTCGGGCCGTTGTTATTGAGGAACATCGCTTGAACAATTGGGGCAGCAGTGTTAGCAACCTCATCCCGGACTCCTTCAAGTTTTTTGATCTTGCCAACCAGGACGTCGAATTGAGCTTGAGATTTGATCTTGCGGTCTGCATCGACAGATTCATATTAATAAGTCAGCATATGGAGGATAATGGCTTTTGAGGTATTGATTGTTGATACCTTCAACTTCCTTCAAAGCCAGGTCTTTTTGTCTTGCCAGTTCTGCCTTGTCGTTTTCCAGAGTTTGAATTTGCTTCTCCAACTGAGATATCTTGGCAGCTTGCTAACATTGATTACTGTAAATCAAGATTGCAAAGATAACAGTATAAATCAGTTGGGCAGAGTTTGTGCAAACCTTTTGATGAGCCACTCAGTTCAAAATTGGATTCCTGGAGCTCAGCAATTCGATTTCTCAGATCATGCTCATTTTTCCTGGCAAGCTCTTTTGTCTCGTGCAGCAGACTCCTGGTGGCTTCGAGGGTCCCGAGATGAGGGACTAGCCTCTCTAAGGTTGCCGTTTTAGCTTCGTTCCTAAGATGAATCCTCTGCAAGACAGTTTAATTAGCGCATGAATTAAATGGCAAACAAGATGGTCGAGATCAGGTACCAGAGGGCTTACATTTACCATGCGGGTTGCCTGACCAAGTGCCTTCTTCAGTAGGCATAACTCTTCGTCCTCTTTTTGCTTATTTATCACGATCCCTTGAGGCTGCATGTTGTCATCCCACCACTTGACCAGAATCGGAGGGCGTGAATCCTCAGCTGCTCGTATGCGGGGAATTTCTTCTTCATTACTGATCATTGGCCCTAATGTATCCACTGACAGAGGTTAGACAATTGGTCAGAGTTATTTGGGTCGACATGGTTTCAGACAAAGTGTTTTACCCGTAATGATTTCTGGACGAGGACGAGTGGATTCGGATGCCTTTAAAGGAGATCCAGATCTTTGGTTATTGCTGGCGTCTTGACCGCGAAGGCTGTCTGCTTGAGCTCCGACTTCTGGAACCTCTTGGCTTGGCCCTGCGTCCGATTGGTTTCCAGTCGGGGGCTCCTGATTAACTCCGGCTTTGGCTTCGGCCGACTGGTTTCCTGTCGAGGGTTGATCACCGGATTCTACGTTATCGATTGCCGGCTGATTGTCACTCGGACGGTCCTCGGCAGTTGGCCCGGTTTCTTTGGAAGAACTTGCGTCCACGCTAGTCGGGTCAGAATCTTTCCCAGACGGATCTATATCAGATGGTTTCCTGCAAGTTTGATTATCAGTGTTATTGCCGCAATGGATGCGCATTAATGCAAGAGCGATCGTTATATGAGTTGTACCTAGAAGACTTCCTGATCTTTGGCGCAGGGCGACTGGATGTTTTCTTCCTTGGAGTAGCCTGTTTTGGTAGTTTCTTGGTTGTCTCTCGGTCTTCAGGCCGCCTGGTAGTATCATCGGCTTCGTCGTCACTTAAAACCAGCTTCCTCTTTCGAGAGTCTGACTGGCCGACTGGATCAGAAGCACTTGGTTGAGTTTCAGACCGAATTCTTGGTCCTCCGCTCCCTTGCCCAATTTGGTGGCGGGGAGATCAGCGTTGAGCGATTGGGAGATCCGACTTCATCAAAGCAAATTCCTGGGTGTAATATCTTTCATTGTTAATTGATTCAACAGGAAAACAAGATCATATTTTGAGGAAGGATGAAATGTTTGAGTGCATACCGGTGGAGGAGGGTTGAATGCGTTGAATGGCACAACGGGCAGCAGATGTGAATAGCTGACAACAATAGCGTTTGAGAAGATTTTGTACATTATTTCTTTCATGACCTTAAAGTCAAGAGAATCTGGATCTTCCCGATTTGGATCATGCTTGCCATCAAACTCAAAAGCTGTGCGGGATCTTTCTTTGATTGGAGCTAACCGACACTTGATAAAGTGCCGGGTGATCTGCTCTCCTTGAAGACCCTGTTCTTTCAGCTTTATCATCCTCTCCATCAGTTCTACCGCCTGAGCAGCTTCATCTCCCATAGGCAATGAGTTCCATGTGTCCTGGTAAACCGGAGGAAGACAGCAGTACTCGGGGAGTGCGGGCTCAGGATTCCGAACATAGAACCAGTTCGCATGCCAGCCTTTGTTCGAGGTTTTGAAGGGCATGGAGAAATATTTTTGGCTCAAGGTTCATCTGAGTTGGAAACCAGCTTCCCCAACAACGCACGGCTTGCTTTTGTTTGGCTGGGGCTTGAGGAAGAAGATGCGGCGGAACAAGGCGAAATGAGGCCTAATGCCCAGAAAAGCTTCGCAAGCGTGGATAAAATTGGCAATATGTACTATGGAGTTTGGATTCAAGTGATGCAAGCTAATCCCGTAGAAGTTCAGAATACCCCGGAAAAATCTCGAGGTTGGAAGAGAAAATCCGTCATAGAAGAAATGAGCAAATACCACGATTTCGTGTGTATCGGGGGTCGGGAATGCCTCACCAAATGCCGGTCGCCACCCGATGATCTCTTTTGCTGGAAGAACGCCGTGTGCCACCATCTCCTTCAGATTGTCTTCCGTCACATCGGAGGGCGCCCACTGACTCTCGAAGCTTTCTCTTTCTTTCGCCATGAATGTGAACTGGATGGATTGATTTAGTTCGAGATATGGCTGGAAAGGAATGGGGAATCGGAGCGGTGGATGCGGGGAGAAATCTTGTGAAGTTTTTGAGGGTGGATTTGAGCGGATTGATGAACCCTAGTTCGCCCGGCGCAGTTTTGCACTGTAGCTGGAAATGGGGAAAATGGCGAGAGTCTCGGCGGGGAAGACGAAGAGACGTTTTTCACTTCGGTATTATTAGGGTATCGGGAGTACTAATGGGCCTGGGCCTGTATAGTACTTATGCCCAATTATGTTTTCAGCGTGGCCCGTTGTGATCCCTAGGGACTTAGGCGCTTTTTGCTTTGGCAATATGTGCTCACAATGATGTGACTTGATGCTGTTAATTTTTAACGCGATTCAATAATTCTTTGGAATTATTATGATGCACATGAAAAGGTGCCCGACATAAAGGTTTTATACCATTTTTGTAAGCTTTTTTAGGCCATATTTGGTGTGTTTTACCCTTTACCTGTTGCCGGATGATCCCTTTGGAATGTTCTTAATCATTGTTTTTATGTGAATCATATATCCATCTCATTGTATGCTTAATTGTTAAAACATAAATTGTATTTTAACTGTTTAATTTGTATCATCACCAAATATGGCCATAGCAATAGCACGCGCATGTTACTAGGTAGGATTGGTACTAAAATCTTGTAAGAGCCCGGTAGGTGCTTTGAACAAAGAGTGATAAGGAGTGCATGTATTCACAATGCATGTCAACACATTTGGACTCCAGTGTGCTCTCCCTCTTTTTTTTTCATGACGCGCTCCGATATGCATTTTTCATGACTATAAGTTTGGTGAAATGCTCACGAAAAGAAAAGAAAAAATACTATGGCACCAAAATAATTCCACGACAAATCTAGTGGTACTACGGATCGACTAGTCTGAACATCCATCAGGCTCGTCAGAACTACTATTGCTGCATACTGTCCGGGAAATACATATGGTCACCACAGAGCAGCTCGTCATCGACACTGAATTCGCACGTATCCAAATCAAACGACGAGAACGTGTCCCATCCGTCGTCCACCACCATCGACGACGACGGTGTTGGCGGCGCCGACGACCGCATCTGCCTGAGTCCATCAACGACGGCGCGGAACATCGACAGCCGCCGTGCTGGCGGCGCAGAACGGATGGCCTCCGGCGGCTGCTCCCGCTCGTCGTCGCTCATCGTCATTGACAGCTGCGCCTGGGCCCCCGCCGCCATCGTAGCCGCCGCAGGCTGCCACTGCTGACGATGCACTGCATTATTGGCCGTGTGGCCGCCGGCAGTGGAGCTGAACCTGAACAACACCGCGTGGTGTACTTCCGCTTTGGCCGGCGGTGGCTCGGTGAAGACATGGGCCGGCGTCGGGGCCGGCGGCGATGGGTTGCAGGTGTGCGGGTGAATGTAGGTGACCCTGTAGAGTGGCGGGTCGGCGTCGTTCTCCTGCTGCACCACCTTGGTCGCCATGCAATTCCTGTCGTCCCGGTAAGAGCATCGGTAGTATAGCCTGTAGATCGCGACAGTGTTACACCAACGTCTGAAAGATTGGTTTATTCGTGACAGATTAATTAATACACACGTCAGGTAAATTAATTTTCTGCCCTGGGGGCTATTCGAGTTTTTGGTAGTAGACTAGTAGGTACGAGTACCAAACATACTAAATACAGGTACATAATCTAGATTGATGAAATGTGCAATTAGTACGTGCACCAAAGATTAGAAAATATTATTTTTTCTTTAAAAATATTGTGATATAGGTGTGATAGTGTCATGCCTCATGATACTCGCGGTCCATCCACACCAAAATTAACCCAAATTGAAATCCCGGACTACACAATTATGGCTGTGTGCATTCTTAGTGTAGAGATCAAAAGATATACTAATTAATAAAGATGTGGTTCATACCTGGGTGATGACAAAGATTGGTACAGAATGAAACTTATGTATATTTAGTGAAAACAAATACTTATATATATTTGGTGAATGGTGATACATAAAAGTAAGAAATTTCATTCCGGAGATTATAATATCCTACTCAATTCTTTTTGTATATATTACTTCAATGCCACTTTTCTCATACGGGCGGCCTCTCAATTGTTTAGGGTTTAGTTTTAACTCGGATAACACAATGGGCATTATGATTATGCGTGAATTAGGATTGCAATATAGGGGATGTTGAAAATTTCCAAAACGTACCTTGGGAACGATGAGTTCTTGATTTTCTTCTCTCCATACTTCCTCCAGAGATGGCCATCTGTATGTGGTATAGGCGTAAGGTTGACACATGTTGGATGCCCTTCCTGCATCCTGTAATAGTATTGCGGAAATATGAAAACATTATCTAAAACTAGGAAGGTAGCCCGTACGTTGCGCGGGCATATATTATAGATTATGTTTGAAGAAAACTTAAAATGAGTGTTGCTTTAGATAAATTTTTCAATCTATTTGTTAGCTTTTAAAATATATAATATTTAATACATTCCTATAAACAATTTTGTACCATCTCTTCATTATCTATAAAGGAGTTTGATTTAATTTGTTTGGTGACATGTGGTGTTTTGTCTTGTTTAATAGAATGTTTAGGAGCTTTCTTTTTTTTAGCAAATCCTAAATAACTACTATTGTTAATGAATATGTTTTATGTGTACCAAGCTAGTCCTCCTAGTTGGTTCATATTGACGCAATTTTTTACATATTTACATATAAATTTCAAATGTTATTTTGTAGACCTCCATCCCTGATATATGCGTGATCTATAGTATCTTTTTTTAAAAAAAATGTTATGGCAATGGAACATATAATGGTTGTTCCAATTTTAATGAAAAGTAGGAAACAATGTTCCTATTAATATTTTCTATTTATTGTTTTATTTTATACTACTCTTATTTTAAGTTTCAAACATAGGCATTATGAATAGAGCAATTTATATTAGAAATAAAATGTGTGGCTTAAAAATTATTTCTCCTTTTAGTTTGATAGCTATAAAAATATCGATGAGGGGCAGAGGGGAAAGTGCGAACCGAGGAGTGAGGAGACGGGTAGTGTTGTGTTTGTGCGCATGTGAGGAGAGGATGTTTTTGGGGAGGGGGTTCTCTCTTTTTTTTTAATAAATGATTTAAGTGAAAACCAATGATTTATTTTGTTCATAAAATTTCAAATTATTATTTTTCTAATTATTAAGATGTAGCACATAGCGACTTAAAATTTTTCCTTCAATTCTTCCTTCTAATTTTTAAGATGTAATACCTAATTAGAAAAATAATTACCCCTCTTTTGAGATGAGTTAGGCCGGGAATATTACTTCTTTGTTCTTTGCTTTAACTTCCCAACTTATTCCTCTTTTTTTTTCTAGGGCACACTTTTTAAATTGCTAAACGGTATGTTTTTTAAAAAAAAATTCTATACGAAAGTTGCTTTATAAAAATCATATTAATCATTTTTTTTAAAAAAATAGCTAATATTAAATTAATTATGTGCTAATAAGTCGCTTCTTCTGGTGCTCTAGAGATTAGGTCGTAACCCATGGAATGAACACAGCCTAGTTATGTTCATTTTACTCTTAGAAATGTAGATCTAAATTAATTATCGTGAAGTTATGTAGGATGATAAATATTTATTATTATTGTTTTTTATATTTCTTCTAATTGTTTCAAATGCATGCCCAAAAGTAACATATTTATTTTCATATTTTAGTAATAGTGTAATTTGGTCTTTAACCGTGAATTTGGTCATAAAGACATCGATGGATAAAAAAACTATTATATGATTTAGATATCTTAGATAGTTAATATTTTAACAAATAAAGCATGAAGATGGAGAAAGAATTAATGGAAAAGAGAAAAAGGGAGAAGGCGTACGTACGTACGTAACTGTAACGTACCTAATGCTGGGTGGGCCGAGTTCAGGAGATGATATTTTTTTTAAAAAAAAATCCAATGGTTGTAAATAATGGGTCCACCAAATTTAATAGAAATCAACGGTTATTTATTAAAGTACCATGTGGCAGTTTAGGAGCGTTTATAGGATGCCATATGGCGGCTTAGGAGCGTTTATAGGAAGTTTAATGGACTTTTAGTATATAATAGAAGATAATAGATTTTCATATGCTAGCACAACTTTTGGAATTTGTACTAAGATATGTATACGGTACAAGTACGTACTGTCGTTTATATTGTAGAACTGTACACGTTTATATGATACTTATTCAATATTTGTTCACCATCCAAACAAGGAATAAGTAATGTCAATGAAATCATGGAAAAAAAAGAAATCTTGGTGATATGTATGCATGTACACCTCCTATGAAGTGATTATTCATATATAGATAAGGGTACATTTTATTTGACAAATAATGGACCCACGTTATATAATTTTACTCTAAAGTAATTAACTACTTCAAAAGAAATTCATAAATTGTAAATTAGGCTCAGAGGATGGTAAATTTGAAAAGGTTGTGGAATATAATGGGCCTACTCTCGTTTATATATAGTTATGTGAGGGCATGCACAATAATAATATAATGCACACCTTTCATGTCAAAATAATAATAATAATAATAATGCACACCACTCTAAATATATCCTCAAATATGTCATATCAAACAATTTGCCATATAAAAACAGGCTGAAACAAAAGGGTTTTATAGGAAAACTAGAACACATATAGAAGACAAGCCAGATATATACTAACCAAGTTGCTAGAAGGCCAGTGAGGTAAGAGCAAGGACTTAATCTTAAAGACGAAACAATGCGTATAACACGATAGTAGATGTTTATTCAATGTGTGTTGAATAAATTCATCGCAAATAGTTTTAAGCAAGGATTTCATGTATATAATTAAATATGTTGATAAGGTTTTAGGCCCAGCGTCCTCCACCTTCCTCTTTTGTTATATTTTTCTATCTTTAACATCTTTTACGATGGTCTCACTAGCTAGTATATATTTTTAGATAATGGAATATAAAGCTAGTGTGTGTGTGTAGAAATGATCTACATATTTCATCATATCCTATCTTACTATAAAGTTATCCCCCACTAACTCCTTAAGCTTAACATGCAAAGATGTCACATCATCATCCACTAATCCACTAATTAACAAGATGCCACATCATCATCCACTAACAATCATCACATTTAAACATTATGCAAACATGCTATGTCTTTATAGTTTTTATAATTTAAGAGCTTTTCAAATACAAACATGTTAAATTATCATCCAATATAATTCACATAATGTTTCAATATACATCTTTATTATGTTTTATGATACCCTATATACTTATATAGTTCATCCTCACTTAGTTAGTGCTTAAATGATTAATCTATGGTCCAGATTATCTTTCTCCTTTTTTCCTCTAATTAAGTCATATCCTATCAATTGTTTTTATCCTTTAGATGATTAATCTACAGTCCACACACCCAAACTATCTCCCTATTTTTCTTCTTCTATAAAGTCATACCACCTTACTTTTTACGTTTGAATCACCATTCTACATACTATTTAAATTTAAATTATCATAAACCACATTAATTTACTTAATATGGTGTTATCTAGCTATCATAGCTATCTTACACGTTATTTTTTTATTGTTATCATACTAAATTCCCGCAGCAATGTGCGGGATTTCACCTAGTTTTCTTTATCTCAAATAAAACCCACGTGAATCGATAGCTCTGGTTAATGTTTCTACTACCATTTCTCCTGCCTACTCCCTCCGTCCCAAAAAAAAAGACAAACCTTTATTTCCGTGCCCAACGTTTGACCATCCGTCTTATTTGAAAAAATTAAGAAAAAAAATTAAAAAGACAAGTCACGTATAAAATATTAATCATGTTTTATCATCTAATAACAATGAAAATATGAATTATAAAAAAATTTCATATAAGACGGCCAGTCAAAGTTGGACAAGAAAACCCAGGGTTTGCCTTTTTTTGGGACGGAGGGAGTAGTACGTAGATCTACTTTATAAATTTGTTGACCACTCTATTGTCGCACACTAATTAATGGTGGTGTGTATAGACCGTCATATTTCTCCAGTAGTCCAGCTGCACCGCGATCATCACATCTGTTCCATTAGCAGTCCAGCTTTTGATATCATCATCTGTTCCATTAGCAGCTTAGCAACGTATCCTAATTAAGCAGTTTCTCTATGTAGGCAAACTTATCAAAATCTCGATTATGTCATACGATTTTACAGCTTGACAGTACGTCTAAGTGCCTAATTTTATGGTTCAGTACACATAGGTAGAAAATCGACGATTTACAATTTTTATTTGCTCCTACTTGGAACTTCCTATTTCGATATAGTATCACGATTTTAACAACATACCCCCTCTGTCACGTAAAGAATTAAATCCTAGGAACAGACTCATCCCCAGAATTTAATTCTTTATGGGATAGAGGGATAGAGAGAGTAGATGTACAGAAGGCAAAACCATCACATATACTAGTTATCCAGCCCCTTCACAACAGCTTGTGGTCCTCCCTCTTAGTTACGTTCTACATGTATATAGTTAGAGTAAGAATAATAGTAGAGTTCACTTTCTATTATTAGCCTATCTTAAAGCCAACATATAGGTTGGCTACAATTTTCTTCTCCTCTCTCCATTTCTCACTTATACATTTAATATATTTGTTTTGGAGCTTGTGATAAGCTAGCTCTTGCATGATTTTTTATATTATATCTTTTCTCCACGTAAGTTTATAGTAGAGTTATATCTCAGTATTATACTTGCTCTTACTAGCCAGCACATATACTTAGATCTGTGTGTGTATATATATTTCAAAATACTCTAATTTTATGTAGATTGCTGCTATTAGTAGTGGAGAATTAAATATTTAATTACTTTGAATACTGTGCCATATAATATGATTGGAAGATCTAAGCCAACAGTATAATCACATCATTTATGCAACGTGCAACACGTACTGTCCTGAGAGGTTATATGTCTCCATATATATACTGTGGGATACCAGCTCCTCATGCACACCAAGAGCCAAAGTACTCATATATAACTGAAAATTACACTGTCTGTATAGATAATTGCCACTTGCCTCTCCATATATACCACTTGGGGTGAGTTGAGTTTGAATTAGAATGATATATATATCATATGTGGGGGCCTAATTATTTAGTGCTAAAATTATCCGGAGCACGCTGTAGATGCAATGTATCGGACATAATTTGTTTTCTGTACTCATTAAAAAAAAGGACTATAGTAGTTTGTAAAATTGTAAGGTCAAGGCACACAGACTTCACTCTTTCAGCATATTCAACTTGGACAAACTATTGAATTATAATCGCTGCTGTCCAGCAACTAATATGCCCTACGTCACAGATTAAATATTGTGCCCCTAATAACTCCAGCGGGAGAGGGAGAACCTGATTTATTTCTCTGAGAGATGTTAGGGTGTGTTTAGTTCACGCCAAAATTAGAAATTTAGTTGAAATTGAAATGATGTGATGGAAAAGTTGAAAATTTATATGGTGTAGAAAAGTTTTGATACGATGGAAAAGTTGGAAGTTTGAAAAAAAAGTTTGGAACTAAACGAGGCCTTAGTTGAATAATATTATAGTGCCTCCTCATTGTTGAATATTTTGGAGCTTCAGCGTTGCGGGAGTCTTCAGCTTGAAGATTCTGTTAATAAGGTCCTGGCATCGAGAACACACTTTGCAGCGGTAATTTATGTAGTGTTAGATCTGCAGCGCATTGAGGTTATGGGTGTGCATGACTTCATCCATGCATCAAGATTCAAGATTATGTACTCACCGGCTATATGTTTCACTAGGAAATTTTAACGTCCATAGATTTTCTATCATGGTCTCTATATCTAGTGAGTTAGTGTAAGTAAATATGTGTATTCATGGATAAGTGTTTTAGAACATATATGGGAGTTTTTATTAAACTCGGCTAATTAATTATACGTATAGTATTAAGATGATACAATCGCATTGATCAAAGATCAGTCTTAACACAGCTGCATAGCTAAGATATGCACAAAACCAATATGCATATGTATATGTTTTCTCGTATAATTAGGACGACGAAAAGAAATAGGGAAGGAAACGAACGGCATTGCTGCTCGATATGCATGCAGAAGACAGCTGATCATCAGAGAAAATCCTCAAATTATTACCTTGGCTTCCGCGAGGAGAACGGCGACGACATGGGCGTCGGCGGCGGCTGGCCATGGACGCCGCCGCCGACCGGACGTGGGCTGCGAGATGCCGGGTCCGTGAACTGCATCGTATGCAGCTGGTGACGCGAGGCCATTGTCCTCGCGTGCAGACTGCAGAGACTATTTTCCGGTAAATCCCTGCACCTAAGACGATGGAGAGCAACGGCAGGTCTATATGTAGGTGAAGAACAGGAGTTGCTTTGATCGATGCACATGAGGAAGAGTGATGGAGGTGTCACCAGCCATATATTAATGTTGCAAACGGAGGATATAATATTATCAGTCCTCTAACCTGATTCTTGTTCACATTTTGCATTAGCTAGCATATTAGGTGTATGCTTAATTACATGGTAAAAAAAAATAGAATAGTACAGGAAGATGGTATCTGCTCCCATGATTGTGTGTTAAATTTATGACATATGCACATCTGAAAATAAGAAGTCTCTATCCATATATTGCATTATCTTGTTAAAACAAACAACTTGATTGGGGTGCGTATTTAGGACTATATATGCATGTCATCATGTCGTGAATTATTATTGCTACAGGATCTACAACATGGCCAACAAGTCTGCTCTCCTCTTCTTGATCTTCTTTATTTAAAAAAATACAATAAAAAACCGTTAACATTTGGTTGTTCTTCCTCTTGGAGTGTGGGATTTCAAGGAGAGAGATCGAGAATGGCAATTTATTGTTGGGTCAGACCACTCCATGGTACACATGGCTAAAGCCATGATGGCAAAGTTTATGAGAATGAGATCGAAGAGCCTGGGAAAAAGAAAAAAAATGAAGTCTATGAGAGGACAGAAAACGTAGTTGAGCAGTCATGTCGATTGATCGAACTAAGCAATGCTCCGAGTGGATTTAGACATTATCTCGAATTTCCTATGTTTGTTGTTGATCTGATCTAGCTAGATGCTACTATATATTGAGGTAGTCTTAAATAAGACATTATTAATTAATTAACTTAGATCTTAATTAATCTAGGCACGCAAGGATTGGGAAGAGGCAAGCAAAACTATGGATAAGGGTTAGTGATACCATGGAGATTATATATGGTGGAGATGGAGGTCCTACTTCATAGAAGTTCATCAAAGCCCTGGTGGAAAGGGAGAAAGTGTAGTATAATTTTTTTAAAAAAAAAACACTGGAGGGGAGGCCTCCGCTGTTAAATTAAACTTTCTTGAGAAAGAAAAGAAAAACAAACTAGTCTAAATATACAAAATTACATTAACCGAATCCAACTCTTGACTACATCCTAAGCAACAAAAGAGAGAAGTCTCCCCTAAAGAAGCTGTCTCCAAGAAAGTAAAGAGGGTGACTTGTTATTAAAAAAAATAAAACCATTTCTTTGCTTACATATGTTCCAAGCCCCTACAAGAATTTTTTCCATAAAGCATCGACCTTGATAGTTGTTTCTGGCCTCCATCATCATATTGTCCATGTTCAAAGAGGTATCCCAAAATATACCGACTCTGATTAATAGCATAGAACACTGTGAAGTGTATTTCAATCCTCCCCAAATAAAAATCCATTTATCACTTTCTAGTGACTGATCAACCTCACTTATCATATCTGATAACGACTGAAGTTCATCATATGCTTGCGGGGAGGGAGAGAGAGAGAGAGAGAGGGGGGGGGGGGGGGGTGTAGATGAAAGTTATTCTCAAATTGAATTGACGAAGAACACTGGACTGAAACATTCCTATTAAACAAGAACCTAGATAATTAAAAGGCAATTAAAGAACCAAAGCCAAAAACACTTGCCAACATTTGAGCCTTATCCTCACTGACATTTATTAGAATCAAACAAGATTTATGGTAATTAACCTTGAGCCCGGTCCCTTGAGCAAAAGTCTGAAGTCCGGTCCCTTGAGCAAAAGTCTGAAGTAAAGCTTTTAGAGTGAATAACTCCTTTCCACAGACTTTAGAGGTGGAATTGTGAGACAATATTTATTTATGTTTTCACAATGGAAGGCCTGCAATATATATAAAAAGTTATGTTGTTTTCGTTGCCCATTGCTTTCGGTTGAGGGTTTCAATATAGTCTAACTATAATTTTATAAGGCAGTGGTTGACACATGGCCTTGGAGATATAGTACTAGCAATAGGTGTCATTATATATTTTGTATTCATTAGAGTGTGCACCTAGTTGAAAGGAAAATTAATATACATATATCCAATGGACAATAGTTAAATACAAGAAAACAAAACATATTTATCCATGTTATGATGTTTGTGATATATTTTTCAACTTTTTGTATTGCGCATTTATTTTGTATATAAGCCTTTAGTTGCAAATTAGACGATGCTCTGTCATATGTGTTTAGCGGCGATATTGTACAGAAATAATTAAAATAAATACTAAAAATAGGTAATTGAGATCCCTAGAGAAAGAAACAAGATATAGAATGTTTTTTTACTCTCGACTATGCATTAAACATATGTGTGAGGAGAGGATGGAAGCAAGACATCGACACATCGTCAAATGCACATGACATCCAAATGAGCTCAAGGCCATCAGATTCGGTCGATTAGACCTTAAGGCTGCCACACTTGTCCACTATAAGGAGAGATGGAAGCAAGACGTTGTCAAATGCACATGACATCCAAACGAGCTCAAGGCCATCATATCCGATCGATTAGACCTTAAGGCTGCCACACCGACCACTATAACTATGAGGCCAATACATTCAAACTGCTCTCTGTGTGTTTTAGATGAATGTGGAGATGGCGGGGCAGATTTGATGGCACATTCGGAAGTGATCATAAATGATACCGGCTTATACTTGAAGATTTTTTTTTTAGAGAGAAGGCAATTTTCATTACCCAGCTTTAGGGAGAAAGCCAAAAGTTACATAGGTCTGAAAAAACTAGAAGGAAAAACAGGACTAGGAGACCCAGCCGGAACTTCCAATTTCCAAAGGTGCAAAAAAACAGGAGGATCAGGCCCCAACACCACACATTTCAGAGTGCTTCACATAGCACAAAGCTACAACTATTACAACCTGAAAAGAAAAGGAGCTAAATGGTATTCCCTCCTTCCTTAAATGTTTGACGCCATTGACTTTTTAAAATATGTTTGACCGTTCGTCTTATTCAAAAACTTTTGTGAAATATATAAAACTATATGTATACATAAAAGTATATTTAACAATAAATTTAATGGTAGAAAAAGAATAAATAATTGCTTAAATTTTTTAAATAAGACGAACGGTCAAACATATTTAACAATGTCAACGGCGTCAAACATTTAGGGATCATCCAGTAGACTATAGAACCTCGTAGCTGCGACACCTTCATCATCCGCCTAGCTTGCTCTTCGTACTAGAAGATATTTTTGTGCAGGTTTACCTATACTTTATTTCACGCGTGCAAACGGGACTATTTTATGATTTTTTAGGTCATCTACTAATTTGAAAAATGAACTACAGTTTCACTATAGGACCATATTGTGATTTCGATGCCACATCACCTAAAAACACAATGAATATAGACTAAGTTTGAAATGTGAACAGGTGTTTATAGTGGAAAAGGTTGAGTAATAACGTCGTCTGGTTTGGAAGTTCTAGTTGCTTTACATTTTTTTGAAGGAAATAGCTGCTTTATTACATAGTAGTTTCCCTGCTACATAGCACTATATACGACGGTTCACCTAGACCCAGTTTATCTCAGGTGTTTCTTCCCACCTATCCAATACGTTTGTTCCTTTCTCTCATTTTTCATACACACGCTTCCCAAATTGCTAAACAATATTTTTTTCAAAATTTTACTATATAAAACTTATTTAAAAAATCATATTAATTTATTTTTTTAAAAATTATCTAAGACTTAATTAATCACACGCTAATGAGTCATTTCATTTTTAAACTAATTGAGAAGAGACTAAAACGTGTTTTAGGGTTTAGCTCCCAAAACTAATTGAGAAGAGACTAAAACGTGTTTTAGGGTTTAGCTCCCAAAACTAATTGAGAAGAGACTAAAACGTGTTTTAGGGATTAGCTAAACTAATTGAGAAGAGACCGAAGATAAGAAATAAAGTGCCGGTATTAAACAAAGGCACATAATAGTTGAGAAGAGACCGAAGATAAGAAATAAAGTACGTGCTTTGTTGCTATATAAGGCAAATTTTAATTTTTGAGCTACTGAAGACGAGTCCGTTGGGAAAAAAGAGCGAAAGTCACTAAAATACTAGCATGCAAAATGGCTAAAACCCTCAATAGTTTAGCTAGCTAAAGGGTTGCTCGATCGGAAACTAAGGCCCTATTTAGTTGCCAGAACTAGCATTTTCACGCTGTCACACTGAATATTTAGACATATGTGTGGAGTATTACATGTAGACAAAAGAAAAAACCAATTACATATATTGCGTGTAAATTGCGAGACGAATCTTTTAAGCCTAATTGTACCATGATTTAACAATATGGTGCTACAGTAAATATTTGCTAATGACGGATTAATTAGGCTTAATAAATTCGTCTTACAGTTTTCTGGCGGAAACTGTAATTTGTTTTGTTATTGGACTACATTTAATACTTTAAATGTGTGTTTGTATATCCGATGTAACAACCAAACCTAAAAATTTTCCCCAACTAAACAAGGCCTAACAACGGTGATATATATATATATATATATATATATATATATATATATATATATATATATATAGAGTGCCATAGTCCTTGTCACTTCACATGCCCTTGTCATTAATTGTAGTCATTGGTATATATATTGCCTCTTTCTTTTATGATTGTCACCTTGTGTGGTGGTTCACATCATCATGAGATAAGGATATTGTCACTTGCACCATATATATACTCCCTCCGTCTCATAAAGATTTATTTTTGGATTTCTATATCCAACATTTGACCATACATCTTATTTAGAAATTTATAAAAAAATATAAAAAATTAATCATGCATAAAGTACCATATATATTTTATCATTAAAAACAATAAAAAAAATACTAATCATATAAAATTTTTAAATAAGACGAAGAGTTAAATATTATATCAAAAACTGAAAAATACCATCTTCGTGGGACGGAAGGGTTAGTTGTTAGTGCTTACCCTTCCGGTGGATATATACTACTCCCGCCGTTTCATATCGCAAGACTTTATAGCATTGCACATATTCTTATAGAAGTTAATGAATCTAGACACATATATATGCTTAGATTCATTAGCATCTATATGAATATAAATAATGCTAGAAAGTTTTACGTTGTGAAACAAAGAAGTACTCATGAATGCTTGCTCGGTGAGGTGAGTCATTAATTGCTGTCGTGTTTGCTTCCTATGCGACACGTAGCATATATTTACCAATATTGTTGCGGTTCTATATCACACTCTTCTATTTCCTCCATATTAAAATATATATGATTTTGTATAATTTCACTATTTTAATTAATTAGTCCAAGGGCATTGCTACGAGAAAGTGAGTTGAGAAGAGACCGCATCCTATATAGTTATGATCCACTAAAAAATTCTAAAACTCAAAATACAAAAAATGTCACATCATTATTTACTAACAATTATTATATTTAAACATCAGGCAAACATGTCATATTATCTATAATTTTATAATTTACTAAATTTTATAGCTTTAAAATGCAAACATGTTAAATCATCATCCCACATAATTCACATAATATTTTCATATATCCCTCCATCATTTCTTGTAATATCCTATATATATATCTATATAGTTCATTCTTATTTAGTTGATGTTATTTCTCTTTTCTCTCATTAAGCCATATCACACAATTGTTTTTAGTCTGTATATGATCTATGGTCCAAATTATCTCCCTCATTTTAATTTCTTCCATATCATCTCAATTCTTTTTAACCCTTAGATGATTAATCTTGACCCAAATTATCTCCCAAATTTTCTTCTCACATAAAACCACACCACTTTACTTTTACATTTGAATCAACATTCTATATATTATTGAAATTTAAATTATCATAAACCACTTCAACTTATGTAAGCTTTTTACTTATTATTATCGCACTAAACTTCCATCGCAACGCGCGAGGTTTCACCTACTATAAGAAAGAGTTTCTGGCAAGGGGGTTTCCATCTAAAATCTAATCTTAAATAATGTGGGGTGCACAAATATGTGCGCACTCAAAAGTGTACATAATGCTTACTTCGATGCATGCACAATCATAAATATTTCTGTAATGCTTACCAAGCACGTAATATTATTTCTTTACATTTAACTATGGTCTTCTATGCCCTCCATGATATAATAACTGAGATAAAATTGATGTGTTTTTGCACTCAATCCTTGCATATTGGGTTTTGCTTCAACCCTTATGTGCCCCACCTAATTAGGTTCTCATTTTTTGTGGCCTATATGCACATTACACTGGTTGAACATAAGTTAATCATGCTATTTTCTTTGAAAATATCCATATTGCCCTTGTAGAGCACAATGCTAAATGCTAACCATATTGCCCTTGAAAATAACTAGTGAGTAAGGTCCCCATATAGAGCACGATGCTAAATTTCTGAATCACCAGAAGTCACATTATTTTTAAGCTGGCTTTGAAAATAAAATTTGAATTTTACCAAATCACAAAAGATTTTGACTTTTACCATTTATTTGAACACAAAGATTTTATTTTTCAATGAATTTGAACAAAATTTGGTTAAATTCCATTGGAAGGTTTAGAATTTGGTTAAAATTTGTTGAAAATTCATTAATTTGGCTTGGCCTAATTTAACAAAAGTTCACATCTCTAATATTATAAAAATTCAAGGTGTTTTTATCAAAAATATTTCGTACGTCGTCGGCTTTTGCTTGTCTCTCGATCCGATTATGTTTCTATGTGCTTGTTCCGTTCATTGCCGAGAAGGAAAAAAAAAAAGATATTACAGGTAGCGGATAGATTGGCATAACTGATAGGAGCGGGATGACATCCTCAAGGCCTGTATGGGCCACGACCCAGGTAATGTGTGTATATATATTTTTTCGCGAGGAAGGTAACGTGTAAAGACCGGCCATAATCTTCCAAATGTGATAGGTCATAGAGTAAGTTTTATTAGGTAATAAATAGTTATAGTTATTACTAAATCTATTTATATCTTAACTACTTAAAAAAATTTGTAACTTTCCATTCGTCACATCAAATTTCCGTCCGTAACAATAATTTTCCGTCCGTAAATCCAATCGAAATCCAATCAGACAATCCAAACAAAGAGAAAAAGAACGGGAAAATTAATAAAAAGTGCACAAATCTTATCTCAATCTCGCGGGAAGCCATCGACACAGCCGAATCTGCCCGTGGGAAGTCGCCGTTGCTGCCGGATCCACTTGCGGGAAGTCGCTGATGTCACCAGATCCACCCGCGGGAAGCCACACGACGCCACCAGATCCACCCGTGGAAGCCAGTGGAGGATGCAATCGCTCGTGGTGGGGAACGTCGTCGCCACCGTTGCTCGCGGTATGGGAGGGCGCCGCCGCCGCCGCCACTCGCGCGTCGCCGCCGTTGCTCACGGTATGGGAGGGCGCTGCCACGGCTGCTCGCACACCACCGCCGTGGCTTGCGGTGGGGGAGGCTCACGCTCGTCGCCGGGAGAGAGGATCGGGAGAGAGAAGGATAAAGTGTGAGGGTTAGGGTTAGGGTTTTCTCCCGTCCGCATCTTCAGCGGCGCAGAGGCGATCCAAGCCGTGCATCAAATCACCTTTGCATCGGGCTGCCTCCATCGGTTGGGCCACATCACTGTTGGGCCACGCACGCTTGATGGGCCAAGGGCAAGCTGGCGGGTCCAACACAACGCAGCGAGGAGGAGTTGGGGGAGACAAATTAGACTTGAGTTGCAGACTGAGAAAGTAAATGTGCTGAAAATGGCCCAGAGAGAAATTAGGATTTTTATTTAAATAAATGCTAAAATGATGTTTTTATTGTAAAATTTGCAATTAAGCTTCAAAAATTCCAACAAAATTTCAAAGACTGTTATTAATCATGGTTAATTTAATAAAAATTAATCCAACCATATCATATTATTTTGCCACCGCCGTCGCTCACGGTGGGAGAGAACTAGGGTTAGATATAGATTTAATTCATTTTTTATGTCCAGAACTATCTCATATAACTCCTATGGAACTATAAAATAACTATAATCATTATTATAATATTATTTTTTCCCGTTGCAATACACGGGTATTTTTTCTAGTGTAACTAAAAGTTTTTCCTGACGAAATATATATCAATCCGGAGAGAAAATCTAAGAGTTGCTAACAGAATCTATATAAAGGCTATTAAAATTAAAATTCAAAGTCATCTAAGATGAAGCAACCACTGCTGCACAAACCCTCTTTAACCCCGGTTTGCAACCCCCTTTAGTCCTGGGTAGCAAACTGGGGCTACGAATCCGGGACTAAAGATAGCGATCTTTAGTCGCAGTTGAAATAACCGGGTCTAAAAACGGGACTAAAGATCAGCCATCTTTAGTCCCGGTTGGCGGACTAAAGATTTTTTTCCTTTTTTTATTGTTTTTTGCTATTTGCATATTAATTTCAAACCAAACTCAACAACAAACATCCACATTCACAAAAACATTACAAAATCTTCCACAAATTTACAGATCGAATGAACATACTCAGATTAACATCACAAATTTACCATTCACATCACAAAATTACAGATCTAAACATCACAAATCAACAAAACATCACAGATAAAAATCCCCGTGTGGCCACTTGCCCTCCCGCTCCGCCACCTGCGCCAGAGTCGGCACCGCCGTGCCCCTCGCTGGTGCCAGCCGCCGCCGCGCGCGGGCCACCGCAGCCGCCGCCGCCCCCACCTTTGCTTTCTCCCACTGCTGCTACATGCCTACGAAAGAGAGGAAACTTTAAAGAAAAGGACAAGAGATCAGAGAGGAAAAAGGAGAGGATAAGAAAGGAAAGAGAGAGGAAAGGGAGGAGAAGGAAGTTAAAATGAGAAGGAGAGGATACGTGTGAGGGATTATATACTACGTGTTGATTTTTAGTCCCGGTTGGTAGTAGGGGACCAGACGCTATTTTAATCGGGACTAAAGATCATATAATGGCGTTGGGCTTTTCAACCGGGGTTAAAGAGTCCTGGTTTTTAGTAAAACCAGGACTAATGTAATTTTTGGGCAACCCGGTAAAGATGGTTTCTCTAGTAGTGAACGCTTACGTGCATATATTGATTCAACGAAAACTCAGAAATATGTAGTATTCTCAATAATCCAAGCAAAGTTGAGCAAGTACTAATATAAACAGACGCTCTATAATGGATTGCAGATATATATGGTGATTGTGGTCATCACTCATCTGTTTCATTTGTTTCAATGTTTATCCTCTTAGGACCCCTTTGAATCTTAGGGTTGAAAAAATGTTTTCTAAGAGATTGGAACTCTTGCTAAATTTACTTTAAAATTCACATGCAATGTGTCATTCCATAGAAATTTTATGAGATTTGGAAAGCTTCAATCATTTAAATCAAAGGACCAAATAGGTAAATTTTCTATAGGATTTGAATTATATGAAATTTCTACGTAAATCCTTTGATTTAAAGGGGACCCTTAGTTTGTTTGACGCACCAAATTTATATGTGTAATTTTTGAAATACTGCTACATGACAACCTGTCGGTCAACTACACAACTTCGGTACGGTGGGACAGCACTGTGCGTTGGGTGCATGCACCTGCTGCAGTGTAGGTTTTTTTTTAACTGTTTGCTTAGCAAAATTAATTGCAATGTCTGATTGAAAAATATTCATAGTCCACCTGTCCAGGAATCCACTTGGCAGTTAATGAATTATTTTTTCCTGTCTTTGAATTAACTAGCCATTGATATATCAAGTTTATCAATTGATATGGAGCATATGTGGATAACAAATTATAAATAAGTAATATTGTCGGATGGTGGAAGGACCTGGAACGAGATCTAAGGTGTATCACGTGTACTTTCCCAATACGGGTGGCATCGCTCGTCAATTCCTAGCTGGCCAAGTTGCTGTGTCAGTGTGGATACTATTTTGGTTTTCTAGGAGGAAGTCGGCAAAGTCATCTAGCCAGCCATTAATTAGTTGGCTAATAAGTACGTGTGGTTGCCAATTAATTAAGTTGATTCCAAGGTCTGGTGATGTAGTACTATCCTCAATTACATATAATACCTGATTATTCTCGTTGTTTGGTTCTGCGTGTCAGTGTGGATGGGGACTGGATCGGAGATAACATGACTTCAGAAGTTCAGATTAAATTAAATTGCAAATGGTTATTTGTAGTTCTCTACGGGCAAGTGTTTGTTTTCTAAGCTCAATTGGCTGACTTTTTTCCGTCGCAATTTGGCAATTGTTTGAGTTCTCTATGACTTACCGAATACATCTGATGCATAGGCTAGACTGATTTTATTACTGAGAAAATGTAACTCTATAGTTTTTTCAATCCAGCAATCTAGATTTGTAACTAGTTAATAGTTCTTGAATGCCTCTGGTCCTCTACTTCATTAAAGATATAAGATGTTAACGTCCGTGAACCTTCTTATTCGATATTGGCTTTGTGATGGAATATGCTATGGATCACCTTTCTAGGGATTACGCTTAAAAAAAAAGAGTTTTGGAAAGCGTCCCGTAGAAAAAAGATATTGGACATGGCTAATTAGAGCATCCATTTGATTTTCTAGATCTGATGTTTATGTCCATTGGAGGTAGGTCGTGAGGCTTTCCGCCAAGCAGCCGAAGCAATCAAGATTGTGCGGCGAAGCATGATGAAACAACCAGAGCCACTTAGGTAAGCACCACAGCGGAAAAAGGATGAAGTAGATGAAGCCACATGAGTAAGGAAGCATGATGAGATGTTTTTGAGTCGCTGAAGTGGCAAAAGCAACAGGACGACAAAAGGATAACAAGTATGGTGGAGCCACAAACACATGAGTGTACTCACTGGGGCAGTCAAGTAGTAGGCCTCCTTCAGCGTAAACACCCAATTAAGACCTAAGGTCAGCCCATGAAGACCACCTAAAACAGACATGCCAAGAAATATGACAAGAATGCCCCTCAGATGTCCCTATCACTGTTAAGGGATAGTTGCGTAAAAAAAAAAAGTTAATATCACTAAGAGACAGTTGCGTAAAAAAAAGTTAATATCACTAAGAGTTTTATTTGAGTTTTATTTTATGATGACTCGAAATACGCACATACATAAACCACTAATTTGGTAAGTAGTGACATGGAAAACTTTTGTTTAACACTTCCAGAAAGACCACCTATCTATTTGTTCGTTTTGCAGGTTCACCACGTCCTTAATATTTATACAAAAAAAACAAACGTTATCGGTGGTAAGTTTCTTGTTAAATTTAAGTGAAAGTTAATTTCTGGGCTTGCGATTTTATCTCTATTGAATGAATTTTCCGTTCACAGGTTAGTTTGCTATACAGGGACTTGCCGCACCACTAGACTCGGTCTAGCTAAACTGCAAATAGATGACCGCGTTTGTTATACTCTAGATAGCACAAACTCGTCAATATTAAATTTTCTCAAGCATCATTGATAGTCAATTTTCGCATTCAGATCGTTGGCATCAGGGCTTCCTCTCGGTGGCGGTTCTCCCCTCTTATCTAATTAATTACTTTCGTTTTGTAATATATGACGTCGTTGACTTTTGAGATACGTTTATCATCTTGTAATATATGATGCTGTTGACTTTTAAGATATATTTAACCATTCATCTTATTTAAAAAAAATTATATAATTATTATTTATTTTATCGTGACTTCATTTACCGTCAAATGTTCTTTAAGCATGACTTAAATTTTTTATATTTAAAAATAATTTTGAATAAGAAGAATGGTCAAACGTTTATTAAAAAATCGACAACGTCATATATTGAAAAAACGAAGGTAGAATCATTATATCATACTTCGTCAGTATACGAAAGGCACCAATCATATAGACACATAGCTTCTTGCGTTGGTCTATCCATGAAGAAAAGTGGAAGGCAACCAAAAACAGCTAAGAGGCTTTATTAAGGCAATCCTCGTAAAGTAGAATACAAGTTGTGTTGAAGGAAAGCCAAGTTACGGTGTGCCCATAAATTACTATTGAAGCAAACAACACACTTGTGGCTTGTTTGGTAACTCGATATAAGGGGATTGCGAGTTTACGTAAGAGAAATGATGATAGGATTAAAATGAGAATTTGATTTTTAATTCTAATATCTTGTTTGGTAGAGGTGATGGAAATTGATAGGAAGTTTAGTTGGAGATTATGTCATTAATAAAAACGGATGGCTGAAATTTGCTTAGAAAAAGTAAAGGAGGAATTCTCTCCTAATTACCTGCCCCTACCTAGGTATTGAAAAGGAGGGAGTTTCTTCCTCAATTCCCCATCCCCATCCCACCAAAATTCCTATGTCTTCCAATCAAACAAAACACTTAATAGCCTTATCCCTTTAAACTCCCAATCTCTCCTAAAAACTCCCTCCAACCAAATGAGCCGTAACAAGGCTAGAATATGGGAATGGGAGTATATAATGTAGACCTCTTGTCAGTTCTGCTAGCTAAATTACATATAAGAATAATAATTTAGTTTTCTTGCTAGTTGGCTGCCTATAGGTTTTCATCTAGATGTATTCTGAGTAGGTAAAGCTAGCTATATACTTCCTCTGTTTCACAATGTAAGTCATTCTAGCATTTTCCATATTCATATTGATGTTAATGAATCTAGATAAATATATATGTCTAGATTCATTAACATCAATATTAATATGGGAAATGCTAGAATGACTTATATTGTGAAACGGAGGGAGTATATTTAGCTGTTTGCAAAAAGTATTGGTGATGGCTTCAATAATTTTGAATGGTATAAATCCATATTATTGACCTTCACAGCCTTTATCTAAAAAGCACTCAACTCCTATGATCCCCCATAAAAAATAAAAATCCTCACTCAGTTCGCCTTGATTTTTTTTAAAAAAACACATCACACTTTATTAAACGACAGCATTTAGGGGAATTGAATTCCCCAATACATCGCCCAGGATAAACCTAAGAGTTGGACCATCTTTAACAAGAGAGAGGTCAACTGAAAAAAGGAAGCAAACTTCCTAATGAAACTAAGCAGCAATGAAGGAGCCAATCGACAGGGTACTGCGGCAATGCCGCTACGATTGCATCCAAGGGCCTCTATTGATGTGTACTCCGCTTGACGAACCGGTAAACCTCTTCAGCTGCCTCCACGGGAACGACACATATGAGAGGTTTGGTGCGAAGCCGTAGATTTTGGTGTGAGCATCACCGGACTCCGCAAAAGATTTCCACGGAGTTCATCGTTGAATCTAAGGAGCTCGGACTGTAAACCTGCAAACCAAGGTTGCAAATCCAATCTGGGCTCAACCCGAACGATAAACCCTGCATGGTTATTACTGCCATGAGACAGAGAGGAAGAATTTCCCCAAATCCAGCCAACCAAAGACTCAATCTGAAGATGGTGGCGAAAAACTTGCTGTCTTGGTAACTCGATGGAGAAGGTTGAAGAAGAGGAGATCATCCGAGCCGCATCCACGCCGCCATTGCAGGACACATCCACACCACCGACACCATCGCGGCCTGCATCGGCGCAGCCGTCGCCGCTGCGGGCAGCAACGGCGCGGCCGTCGCCGCCGCGGGCCACATCCACACGGCCGCCGCCGCGGGCAGCATCGGCGCGGCCGCCACCGCCGCGGGTCGCATCTGCGCGTTTGCCCCGGCCACGGGCCGCATCCGTGAGGCCGCCACCGCAGCTGACCATATCCGAGTCGCCATTGCCACCACAAACTGCATCGGAGCCGCTGTAGCTGCCGCATGTCGCATCCGAGCCGCCGCCACCACCGCGGATCAGATCCGCACCGCTGCCGTCGTCTCGGGTCGATTCCGCGTCGCCATCGCCATCACAAGCTGCATCCATGTCGAATCCACCACCATCTCCAACTTCCATACCACACCAACGAGGGGAAAACGGGAAGAACCCGACCTAACGAGACTAGCCTGGCTACTTAGCTATACTAGGGGAGGGGGGACGACCCCTCTCCCTCCCGCCGCCAGCGACGAGGCCGCCGGAATCGAGGAGGAAGAGGGGTCGAGAGAGGGTGATTTACTGTAGCAAGAGAGGTTTCAAGAGAGAGTAGGAAGGTTGGCGAAGTTGTCGATCTCACTCAGTTCGCCTTGGTTAGGTGGGGATACAAACAAGGGCATATGGAACTGATAACATTCCTGATGCAGCAGTTGGGCGCAAGAGATTTTTAGGTGGTTGAGCATAACCACCCTCTCTATTTATATCATAAACCTCCTATTTATAGTTTCTACTTTGAATTCCTAATTTCACTAGAACTCAAACCATCAATTTCCAAATTCATCCAAACAGAAATCCTAGACAAATCTCATGCTGTTAATTCCACACCAAAATTAAAAGTTTGATTATAATTGAAAGTTTAAAGAAAAAAGTTGAAAGTTTATGTGTGTAGAAAAGTTTTAATGTGATGAAAAAGTTTAAAGTTTAAAGAAAAAGTTGGAAAGCTTCAGTCACGCAAGCAATCCGACTCCGTGATCAGACTGGCTCTCCTGGCCGGCCTGTCACCGAGCCGCTCTGCACAAACACCAAGCTGGCCTATAGGCGCCACTGCTGCTGCCCGGACCTGCACACCTGCATACATCGATACCACATTCATCCAAGAACTGCGTGCAGCGTGCCACAGTATCTCCACTACAGCACCTCAAGTACTGTAGCACTTCTTTCCCCAATTTAGTTTTCTTCAATTTTTCTCCACCAATTTCCTTTGTGAACACCAAGCTTGCACGTACACCTTGTAAAGCCTGTTGTAAAACTTCATCATCCAGCATTCTTGATCATTTGGATCTCAATTCCTCGCTGAATCTTGTCTCGGTCTCACCGCTGACCGAAATTAACCTACAAGAAAGCTAACTCTAATCACTTTTCAAATGGTATCCTAACCGTATAAGACTTTTCTCCTACCTAAGCATGGCTCCAGTCCTCACCACACACAATCAACCAAAATAACTATTTCTGTGCACAGATATTACAATTTGACCCATATTAGTCACACGCACTAACACCAACATTCATATATATTTCCAAACCAATTATGTTAATCAACTCAATTGCAAAGTTAATTGTTCATCACAAAATACCAATTCCATTAATCAATTCATTTGCAAAGTCGATTATTCATAAAAAAATATTAATTGTGACAAAGATTTCACATTAACGACAAAGCGAAAAAATTGGGGCTGATACTATGTTCTCACATGATGTGTGCTTCATATATATTGGAAACAAACACTCCTGCCACGTCTGCATTTGCTAGAGATACAATACATTATACTTATGTGATAGTGTGGCCGAGTATATTGGGATGAACGAGCACAGGTCCACTCAGAGTAGGCGATCTTATCCCTCAAAGTGATGCTGTTCTCTGATTGGAGCTTCTGAGTTTACTAGATGGGTCTATTCTCCAAGAGGGTACTAATGAAATCAAGTGGGCTTTAGTCAAGTCAATGCAGGAAGCAGATGCTACAAGTGTGGAAAGCGAAGTTCCCTTGAATCCTTGATGAAAGTTTAAAAGATTCTCTGGCCCATGGAACATAGAATACCTAGTTTTTCTTACCTAGATCGATCTAGGTCTCCTTTTTTTTCACACACCTATGCAGTCAATTTCCTCATCCAATCAATCCAACGCCATATATCCGGCCTTAATTTCTCTGCCGACAGTACTTGTCCTGTGATGAACGATCCAAGGATCATTTAATTTACAAGTTCTAATTAACTACATGCAGCAATACCCAAATTAGATCAAATCAATATATATAAATTCACATGTTATGAAGTGCGAGGTCGGGATAGTAGATGATTCTTGCAGGAACTAACGGTCCCAAAATAATCACAAGAGACCAGGCTCTTTTTTTTTTTTCTGATGGAGACCAGGCCATCTTTTCTAAAACTAGCCATGTTCAAATGTTCAATGGTAGCCATGCTTTACGTCTTCTTTAATATACGATGTCTGTTGAATTTTTTTACAAACGTTTAATCATTCGTCTTATTCAATTTTTTTACGAATATTAAAAAAATTACATACTAAAGAACATTTGAAGATAAATCAAATCATAATAAAATAAATAATAATTATAGAATTTTTAATAAGATAAATGGCCAAACGTATCTTAAAACATCATATATTAAAAAAATGGAGGGAGTATATGATACCCGAGTGTAATAGTGTCGGTGATCAGGTATATATTCACATTCGTATTGCCAGGCGACAAGTGTCAGGAATGTGAGACATGGCGAGGTTAGGATAAAAATCAATAGGCAGCATGGTCATATTGACGGTGCGGTTTTCACTTTGAATACCAGTTCAGGGGAAATAGATGGTATTCGGATACAACTCATGGACAATTACTAAATTTGTTCGTATGTGTTATCTAGGTTTTTGTACTCACAAAATACATATATAAGTACTAGAACTTATATGAATGTGTAATTCTATCCCAAATGACCACCTCTCTCGGATCCTATGTGGTGTTATGTGAAATGCCACACATGGATGCTAATGTGGCTATATTACTAATATACACTCACTACCAATGGGCACGATATAGGATATTTTTCCCCATTTTTTCTTTTCTTTCCCTTCTTCACTCCTTTGGTTCCCCACTTACTCCTGCTAGCATGGCGTCGATACCTTCACCATCATGTCCTCCCCGAAGCACGCAATATCGCTGCTCCTGTCCTCGCCTTCCTCCTCGAGCCCGTCTCACGCCTCCAGGGAGAGGAGTGTGCAGCCACCAGGGAGAGTGCAGGACATCCACCTCTGGCCGAGGTGTGGCACCTAGCCTTATGGGCCATGTGGAAGGCGCAGCGGTTCGACCTTGCATTGGCTGTCGTTGCCATTCACCTTGTTGACGATCTCAGCAACGCGAAGCAAGAGACAAGGACGAGGTCATCAACACTTGAGCTCGGGGGACAATGACAAGCTTGGCAACATGGATCTGGGGTGGGACAATCATAAGCGGATATATGGGGTGGTCCCGGGACCACCAAAAAATCCTAGCCCAATGCATATATACATATGTAAAAACAAAAAATAACTCCCTTATTAGTAAATTATGATGCACAGTCAGTCAACATATACTTGTTGAGATTATAGGCATATAATGATTTAATCTATTCCATAAATAAATCATAACATTACAGATGAAAACTAGCATGAACGCATCATTAGATCTACACATATAAACTACACAGTATAACATGAACAGATCAAATATGCGCAACATATTGAACACGTACCGAGGTGACGGAAAGACCGGCTGCTTGGTCGAAACTTTTTGCAGGCGTCTACGAAGTCACGAAACACGCGAGCGAAGAGGAAGGCGAGCCGTCGCGAACGAACAGGGAGCAGTCGCGCGAAGCGCTTCCCAAAAACCTTATTGCCGCCTTCTCCCAGTGCAGGACGTCGAAGGCAGAGGTTCTGGAGACCTGCTCTCCCGATCGCCGGTGCACGCCGACGAGCGAGATGGAGTAGTTTACGAGCGACGGCGCAGTACAGAGTAGGAGGCAAACCCTAGATTGATTTCGCGTGTGTTGTGTGAAGACGGCAAGTCGGTTTATATAGAGAAGGTTCGCATGATCAGGGCGCCCGCACGATCTCTACTGCGCGTAACCGAACCGGATAAGTCGCGCGTAACTTATCCGGACTCCACGCCGTTTGCACGTACCAAATTTTTCGGAACGTTTCCAAAACAAAAACGAATCCGAATTTGCAGCAAAACAAAACTGCAAAGAGGCTGCATCTGCGCAAGGGTGAGAAGCCAATTTTTCAAACCATTCGATGCGTACGTCGTGCACGCGCGCCGCCTGCCTTGCCCTGCCAGGCGAGGCAAGCGAGTGCGCGCGTGTGTTTCCCCTCTTCTCTCCACCACACATGCTTCAAGTGGCTAGGAGGGCATCCTCCCTTTTAAGGAGGTCCCCCTCTCCTAGAATAAGTAAGGTGGTACTAAACTCCACATCCATGCCATCCCATGAGGTGGGCTTTTGTGATTTTCCAAATAATTAATCTTCGAGTGGGCTAAGGCCCATTCATTAATTCCAACAATACTTAGATTCACATTTGAAGAATTTATACTTCTAATCTTGTTAGTATTTAGAATATTTAAGAGATATGTTATTTGGACCACCTATAAAAAATCCTAGGTACACCACCGGGGACAATCTCGAGCTTGGAGCAGCTCAAGCTCAAGCTTGTGTTGGGGGAGCAACTCAGCGCAGAGAAGCTCACACTCAAGCCCGCGTAGGTGGCAACCACCACGACAATGCGTCGGCGACGACCATGACAAGCACGCCATCCTCCGACTTGAACCGAACTACTCGAGAAGGCTACACTGGCAGTGCCTTAGTCCTCCTTGTTGCAGCGCACCGTGAAAGCGGGAGAGAGAGAGGAATAAGGAAGGAGAGGAGAAGGAAAAAAAAGAAAAGGAGGAAAAAATACTTATGTATTTTGGGCCCATTGGCAATGAGTGTATATGAGTGATGGTACCATGTTAATGTCTGTGTGATATGCCACGTCCACGACATGTAGGACCCCGAAGTGGTCATAGCAATTTAAAACCGAAATGACACACTCAAACAAGTTATGGGACCTCGATCTACACCTCGAGGGTAATAATAGCTAAGCGAACAAGGTGCATCTAGTCGCTCACATTGGGGATCTTGTAGCTATATGATGCTCATTATATCAATTGTTTTGTTTGAACTGCTACTGACCACTCAAAACATTGGTACATATTGGATTTCTTGGAGCAGTAGACGCTAATGATCTTTTTAGGTTCTTTCGTAGTATTTGATAAGTAAAGGTACATGAGGAGACATCCACTCTTGGGTAAAAGTACACTTCCCTTTCAAAAACAAATTACATAGATAGAATTTGAAATCCATATTGTTAGATGATGAGAACCAATATTGGTGAGCATTGTGAATTATTATTTTTACCACAGTCCGCGCCAATTGGCCACCTGAGTTTGACTAGTTCTGATGGACCACACTTGACTCTTGCTACAGATATGTTGCTGCTAGTTCATTTCTTTTTACAGCCTTGCAAATCGCTCGGTTCGGTCATCATTTCATTGACTTCACGCAATTTCTTATGTCTTGCCTAATTCATTGTGCATCTCTTGCATGCAAGTTATTAAATAGTTTTGTTGGAGCTTTGCCTATTTAAGGTAAATGCATAATAAGCAGGCCCGTTCTAATATGATTAAGAATCTTGTGTGTCAGTATCCCGATTCGTATATAGTATCTTAGGATACTACGATGCTACCAAGCCGAAACGATACCGATCCCACCAAGTATCCTAATTTTCATAGTATCTCGATCATACTATTCATCACTATACGATCCTATGAAATCTTAGGTGGTATCCCGATTTTACGATCCCTACGATACTACAAAATATTATTTAAAATAAGATGGTTTAAAAATAATATAAATAAATATGCTCAAGTTTATATAGAAATTAGCTAAATATATCAAAACCAACGTGATTTCTCTTGATAAATATCTATATTTGCATAACATATATTATTACTACATATTTTTATATAGAATTGCTATATATAATTAATATAAATATTAAATAAACTTAAAAAAAGAAAATCTCATAGTATCTCGATACTACGATACGATACTACTTTGAGCAAAACGAGACTACTTAGTCCTGATCCTAATAACCTTGATTAAGATACAGATTTTACTTAGTTTCCGTTATCATTCTTTTTAAACTACTAAACGGTACATTTCGTGTGAAAATTTTTTATATATAAGTTATTTTAAAATATCAAATAAATCCATTTTTAAGTTTGTAATAACTAAACTAAATTTTAATCATACGCGAAGGGCTTTCTCATTTTGTGTATCCTTATTTAGGCCCGGTTTAGTTCCCCAATTTTTTTTCCCAAAAACGTCACATCGAATCTTTGAACACATGTATGGAGCATTAAATATAGATAAGAATAAAAACTAATTGCACAGTTAGGGGGAAATCGCGAGACGAATCTTTTAAGCATAATTAGTCCATGATTAGCCATAAGTGCTACAGTAACCCACATGTGCTAATATGTGCTAATGACTGATTAATTAGGCTCAAAAGATTCGTCTCGCGGTTTCCATGCGAGTGATGAAATTTTTTCATTCATGTCCGAAAACCCCTTCTGACATCCAGTCAAATGTCCGATGTGACATCCAAAAATTTTCTTTTCGTGAACTAAACAAGGCCTTAATACTTCTCTTCATCAGTCGCGAAGAACTAGGCCTATTGTATAGGTCAGCAAGGTGGTCGTAAAACAAGTGACTTAAGTATATGTTAGTTTCAACCTTTTAGAGCAGAAATATTGTTCAATTCAGATTGGTCAAGTTATTGTTAATCTCCATGAAGTTCAGTAAAGGTTCTTTTCTATACCACCCCCGCCCCCAGGGTATTGTTACTGGTAAATCTGTAGTATTAGTAGAATATATTAATTGTGCTCTAAACATTGAAGCCTCACCATTTGGAATAAGCCAAACGGCATATTTGCAAATGAAAAATAATATGAATAAAACTTTTATATATGTGTTCTTAACGATCTAAAAGCAAAGACTAAAAATTAAACTACGATAGAAACAAAACCCAAAATCAACAATTTAAGGTTAAAAATTCAAATTTTAGCTGATAAGCATGAGCGAAAAGATGGGCTCAGTCCAGCATATTCTTAGGCTCTTAACCATGAATCAGAACTACAATCTAGTGACTACTGAGCAAATTTTGCTGGTCTGTTAATTCCTTCATGGGAATTAAAATGGTCATTTCAAACATCCACAATTGATGGAGATGCATTAACGGGATGAAGCAGGTTATCTCTTCTAACAAAAATTTAAGGAATTAACGGGATGAAGAAGGTTATCTCTTCTAACAAAAATTTAAGGAATAACAGAAAAGATAAGGAATTTACATAGGCAATGTCGACCAATTCACCTTGACCAAGAAGGAAGCGAGCTCAGTATTTAACTGGTGGGTGGAGCTTCCATGTTTCTTTGCTCTGATTGAACAAGCAATTTCATGATCCCGTTTAGAGCCTTTTCTCCGAGCTATGAACCTCAGGTGCAACATACCATCCAACATTACAGCAACCACGGACCTTCTCAAGCCACACGACTCACCAATGGTGCCCTGAAAGATCTTAAATTGTTGGCTTAACCCACCAGCATAAGAACACATGGTGAGATCGAAACAACTTTGGACTTCTGATATGGCAACTTCAAATGTGGCCTCCACTGCACTGGGAAGCAGTCCAACGGTGATGTCAACTGCCCCACCAACTCCATCAATGCGACTTCTGAACGGTTTACACGATGGCTTGCTTAGATCATCAAAGATGCCTAATACACCGTCAATCAGCTGTATATCATCCTCTTCTTGTTCTCCTGTCTTGATTCTCATATCATACTCAATTAGGGCAGATGAACAGAATTTTATGCCACGCTTGGGTCCAGTCATTCCGATGAGAGAACCCTACATAATTACAAATTTTTAGTAGCTCTTCATAGCAAAGTAAGAAATACCAAAAGCTAAATACTTCCTTTATGATGTTTCAATTATAAAGGTATGCAGTTAAGAGGAATATCCAACTCTATGGGCTCAGAACTTTGTTATGTGAGTGAGGACCTGTTGAGTACCACAAGTCTCTGGGGCCATGTAAATGTCTCCATGGTTTATCTACCTATTCATTCTTATTGGTTGTCTATTAAATGTATGACTCAAAAATCACTTCGATTTTTCTACACAGATGTATATCTAGATAAGGATTTTTTACCTTGACTCAGATAAGATTTTTTTTGCAACGAAAATTGTTTTCTTGTTCTTCCACCTGTTACTACAGTACATGTATATTTAGAAAGTGTGAAGAAGAACTGCAGTATTTCTGCTGAGCTCCCTATTGTAATCCTCATAAAACATGTGTTCAATATTGCACTAGTTGCTGGTGAATTCAATTCTCAGATTCAAATTTTCCTTACGAGAATAATTTGTAGCCTTCAGGCCGGAAAAATAAAAGGCCTGCGTTCTGTTTTCCATAATTTTCTGATTTTCATAACAACCAATTCTGGTTTTATTATGCTTCTCAATTTTGGTGCTGACTTCCTTTAAGGATCAGTACTTTTGCTTTCAATTTGCTGGATGACTATACTTGCCATGAGAAAGGCTTGGACAAGATCCCTGTACTAAATGATTGCTTTAGAACAGAACTACCAAATCTGACAGGAAATTCGAGCATTGTTCAATGTATCCTGTTAGACACCTAGCAGCATTTAGATGGATCACTCTGGGTGTGTTTGGTTCCCTGCATGGGACTTGGCTCGCACCCGCACATGCAAATTCCAGCTGTTTGGTTGCCTGCACGGAGATCTCAGCCTGGTTCCACACATGCAAAATACACTCTCGAGGCAGGCCCAACAGAAACGTGAGGAGTGAGCTTCGCTCCTAAGCCTGGCTGTGCGGATGCAGGCGCGGGTGCGAGTGCGTGACCCACGAGCAATCCGCTCACCTCTCCGGTTCCATTTGCAGCATGCTTCTCCTCTTCCTCTCTCCTCTCCTCTAGAGGCCCTCTCCTTCTTTGCCTCGAGGATGCGTGAGCAGATCCAGAAGGTTTGCCGGCTGGGGAGGACGAAGGAGCTCATCGGAGGACACTGCACTTATGTTGAAGGGACGATGAGCTCGATGAATGACACCGGATCTGGAAACTGGAGCGGCACCACCGCTGTCACCACCACCGTCTTCCTCCTCTCATCGCTGGCGCCATCTTCCATGGCCGTTCTTCACTCCCTTCTACAGCCATCGGATTGCTACCTGCTGTGGATCTAAGCACCGATGGCCGCAAGTGGAGGGTGGGAAAGGGGTTCGACAAAAAGCATGGCAGAGGAGGGGAAGGGGAGCAGAGATTGGTGCCATGGCCGAGGGGAAGGGGAACAGTGACCGGCACCGGCAGTGGAGGGGAGCGGAGACCAGCGCCGCAGGGCCCCTCTACCGGCAATTGAAGTGTTGGGGACGACGACATCCACGCACTAAGAATTTTTGTTGTTTTTCTTTTTTTCCTCTTTTTCCTCAAATCGGTTAAAGAAATGCATCCTGTATTGAGCACTGAAAGATACTACGGTTCATTTATTATACACCGAAGGGCAACTAGTTAATTTTTTTAAAACTGATTACGTGTTAACTATGCAATAGATTTCACTAGTATACTGCATTTTATCATGTTAAAAACCAGTTATAGATTGAAAAGGGGGTAAACTCACCCCCAACAAAAAGAGGTAACCAAACTCACCACTCATGCATCTAACCAAACAACATCTCACTTAATCCCGTCTCAAGTGATACGTCAACCAAACAACTTTCCTTGCACCTATTCATTCAGGCTAGGATCAGCCTGGATGGCTCATACATTATCAGATAATAATGCCAACAACACGGCATTATCAATCATTATTATGTGTCGAAGGGTGTGAAAGTAATTACATATTCTCCCCGATAATTTATTCATTTTTTTTATTACAAATCCCTATTACTCAACTGTATGTGCAATATATCTGGTACAAGAGGAAAGACATTGTGATGATTCAAATTCATTTATCATATGCTGTGTTTGAGAGGAGGGGAAAAGAGAAGATTGAGAAGATACGCAAAATGAGGTGGGCCCTTAGCACATCATTAATTGAGTATTAATTATTTCAAACTTGAAAAATATTAATGTGATTTTTTTAAAACAACTTTTCTATAGAATTTTTTTACAAAAAAAAACATCATTTAACAGTTCGGGAGGTGTACGCGAGGAAAACAAGGGATTTCTTCTCCCTATCTTCTCCAAACGACCGCTAGAGTAGAGAGGAAATGACAGGTTTTTCTATTGTCCTTACTCCGATAGATATTTTCTTTTGTTAAAACAACTAGCACCTTAACTGGTTCCATGATATAATCGCTGCACTACTATAGTCTATAGTGGAGTTTTTTCAGTTATAACTTAGTAGACCAAAACAAAACTAGGTAAAACCATAAAATTTTATGTAATATGAATATCCACTGCTCAACCACATATGGATTTTCTGTCTAATTAGTTAGTAAATCAAGAGTGCAGACTGAGTCCAATATCATACTTAATACAATGTTGCAAAATTGTATCCAGCCTTAAAAATGGAAAGGGAAAAGTGTTGCCAGTATTCCACTGTCTGTTCAAATCATAAGGATGTAAAAGAGATTAAATGTTGTAATATGTCATGATATGCATGTTTCATTTTATTTATAACCTTGTTAGTTTTTGGCACATATTGTAAAATGAATGAAGTACATTAACATAATTGCAGATAAGTGCAGATGCTTACCGGCTTCACGGCAATGGTATCATCCCTGCTGCGACGGACAACATAATTGCGCAGTGGATCCATGAGATCCCGCACTGCTATGTATCCATACAACTCAACTGGAAAACGATCAATGGAAGTTTTAGCCAATTTCAATGAAAAAATTTGCAGCATGGGACATGGTTGGTGCATAACACATGCTATTTCATCTGGCTTGCAATCTCCAGGATCTGACAGCATCATGGCCTCGAACTGGGCTTCACCAGAGATTTAAGTCATAGTTAAATAAGCAATCAGAACAAGAGAAATATTGAAATAACAGTAGTTTACACTTTCCCGTACTTATGTTCATAAATAAATAAAGCCATTGCCTAGTGAAAAAACTGACTTAATCCCATGTATGAAAGGCAAAATGTTTCACAAAACTCTGCACTGAAGTACTAACTACAAAGCCATCTTTGGGCTGCTATGGCAACTGTGCCTCTCCTATGATTGATGAGCTGATGACATGTGTTAAACGTGAGGGACATAAAAATTTTCAGCATGTGAATACACGACATTAACTGATATCAGTGTTGTTATGGATTGGCTAGGATAAGGGTCCTAAGACCCGGGGATAGCGTGCTCGCCCTCTAATAGCAGAGGAAGGGCTTCTCCCTGTTGAGCTAAAAGAAGCTCTGAGGCTTAGGGCTAACTTTAGAGATTCATTGATTGATTGATAATAGAATACATGGGGTCCCTTTATATATAGGGAGGACAGACTCACTTAAGGAACTAGTCTCTAGTATTATATAAACCAATCCAATCCAATCTCTATCTCTAACTTTCTAATAAACCTCATCTCTTTCCTAACTAGGTAATCTCCTATATTTATGTGACTTATTCCTAATTTATCATGCCTAAACTGTTGCATGGGCCAGGCCCATGCCCATAACAAGTGTTCACCTAGTCAACCAACTAGGCTGGCTAATCGGTGACTAGTTAGTAGTCGAAACCAACCCGCCTTGATTCAGTGAATCAGTCAGACCGACCGATTAGTCGGTCAGTATGATTCAGTGACTAGACAGTTCAATGGGCCAACTAGGAAATAAAAAAGTAGCACATGCTAAAATTTTGGGCCAAACAAGCAGGATAAGAGGGGGCGGATGGTTCCTAGGGTTAAGACGGTCCCTTTATTCCCTCCTTTGGCCCTGTATGGAGCAGCCAAGTGCCGCCACACCCTCTCACGCCTTCACATCGCACCGTTTATCAAATCTAAGTTTTATATTTCATTTAATCATCAATTGTCAGTACTCAATAGTTTGAAGATATGTTGTCAAATAAGGTAGCTGCTTCTGTGGTTTATTGTTCAACATATTGGAACTGCCAACTAGTCACCAACTAGTAGGACTAGTCCCTAGTCAGTGGGTCATCGACCAACTAGCACCTAGCTGAACACAGACTGAGATTTTTGTGCACATGTGATTTTCTACATACTGTAGCCTACTCCCTTCAGAACGGCACTAAATCATAGTGCATAGTTTAACTCTTAATAAGGAAGTATACCAAAATATGAATAGCGCAAAAAGAAAATACATAAATTTAAACTACTTACTCTCATCAGGGTTTGCAATACGGAAGTCTATTTTCCAGCCACGGTTGCCCTTAAATATAGAACCATCACGGTGTCCGCTATTCTTAAGGATGGTTATTCCAGGCTTCCTCCTCCTACTCCGTTTCTTCTCGTTATCATTTCTATTCTTCAGCATGGCAGCGGCCGGTACATCTTTCAGCGCTCCTTTTTCCTCAGAGCTGCTGGTCAGACTCCTCCATCCATGACGAAATCTATTGACAGAGAGCAGAAGTAACTAACTCTTCAGTCTAAAGCAACCAAATCATATATACTGTTCCCTCCATTTCATATTATAAGTCGTTTAGACTTTTTTTTTCTTGTCAAACTTGTTTAAGTTTGACCAAATTTATAGAAAAATATAGTAGAATTTCCAACACAAAGAAACACATTATCAAAATATATTCAATGTTAGATTTAATGAAACTATTTGGTATGTTAGATGTTGCTAAATTTTTCAATAAACTTGATCAAAGTTTGACAAGGACGGAGGGAGTAAGATACAACAAATGAAAACGCAGTCATTTACCTAAATTTGAACTCGACATCATGATTTGGTTACCTGAATTGGTTTAATTTCAGTTCCTTCTTGTTAGGATCATGTGTGGAATTAAATCATTTTCTTAATTTGCCTCCAAAAAATCAGAACAATGCGAACAGCCTTATGGATCATGATTAAAACAAAATCCTCCAAATTAGAAGTACGCTACGTACGAACCCAATCCAAAACCCACTACGACGCGCATGGCCCTCGCACATCCATTCACGGAGAAGAAGAAACCGACCAACAGAAGAAAAAAAATGCAGATCTATCTCACTCATAACAGGACAAGAAACCAGACCGGGATTCACGGCCCATGGATCGATCGGGAGAAGCCGCCAGGGCCACCGCCATCGTCCGAGCATCTCGCCCTGGCGCGGCCGCCGGACGAGAACAACAGACAGTCGTCGGCGGCGGCGGCGGCGGCGGCGCGGAGGCGGTCAAGAGGAGGCGGCGCGGTTGGGGCGCGGGGGATGGAGGGGAGGACAAGCGAAGGCGGCGGACGAGGCCGAGGAGGGTGGAGCGGGAGAGGCTTTGCATCCGCTGCGCGGCTGCTAGTTCTTGGCCAATGCCGCCGGCGATACGTGCGATCAATCGGGGTCGGGGGGCTGCAGTAGTGCAGTGTCTGGGGAAGGTGGACAATTTGGTAGGGTTCTACGGAGGGTAAAAGAGTAAAAAAAAAACGAAATAGGATGATTTCGGGTAGCTCCAGCCAAATTTAAATTTTGAAGAATCTATTTTAAAATATTTTATGAGATTTTTTATTATATTTATTTTTTTACCTTGACTTTTACTTGCAATTAAACGGCTAAGAGTAAAAGAATAAAAGTATTCTCCTAAAATTAGTTTTTCATTACTAGGTGATTCTAATGATCCAACCAATATGAAAATGAGTGGCATTGAGATTTTGGAAATATCTTTTGATGCAACTATCGGTTAACATTTTGGCATTTGACATTTGATACACATACAGTAGAAAATAAGTATGTCACATCATATATCAATTGCAAACTCTAAACAAAAGGTGCAACCTTAGCCTGAAATACATCAAACCTTATATATTTTAACGATTGATTGGTGCAACCTTAACCTGAATTTTTCATAGCCTGAATTTTAACGATTGATTGGTTATTCCTTCAATCGGACTTGACCCCAATATTTAAAGGCGGGGGTTTTGCATCCGCAGGACTTCTTCATGTCTTATTAGTCTGGCTAAACCATGGCCTCAGACAAGAAAAATACAAGAAATACAATATTAGACTCAAGAGTTCAGACCGGTTGGACATCTATTGTCTGACCAAGATTCATTGTCCGGTCATGCGGACATAACGTGAAGGCTATGATCTTTCTCATAAAAGCTAAGACTGTGTTTAGTTCACACTAAAATTGGAAGTTTGGTTGAAATTGGAACGATGTGATGGAAAAGTTGAAACAAGTTGACTATGACGTCATGCGAGGGAAAAGGTAAGGCAGTGGCGGTGGCGACACGTGAGGCGATCTCGCCGCCATGGCTTCCTGGGCCTAGGGTTTGGACGCCATGGGCGCTCCTTGAGGGATCCCGTGCAGGGGATACTCAAGCAGCCCAATGCTGTAGCACTGGGCTCTCGCAACTTGGCAGTGTGGGCTTCCATGGCGATGGTGACACGTCTGCACGGAGGGAGGAGAGGTGCGGAGATGGCGACTCGCTGCATGGCGCAGGTTGGTCAATCCGCGACCTTATCCCAAAGCAGGTAGAGGAGATTGAGCTGCCCTCTCGGTGGTTGTGGGTTCCAAGAGGTCGTGTGCTGGAGCCACAGCTAGGGTTTCCTGCTCGCAAGGCAGAGATTCACAAATTTGGGGGGAGTGCGAGGCGGATCTGGAAGGCCGCGAGGCGTAGGGTAGATAGCAGATCGTTTGCTGAGGTTGTACGGGGTGATTCCATGGAGAGGAGGCCACCGAATCCTCGCCCTGATCAGTGGCAATCAAACAAGAGGAGGGCTGTGGATGAGGAGCAGAGGGATTGGGGGGATCGGGCACCATGGGAGCGGGAGGAGGAGGAGCTCCGTGGGCGCCTGCTTGGACGGAATCAGCGAAGACCCGAAGGAAGATGGCGGCCGGATGAGCGCAGAGAGGGGGGTCGCAATTGGCAAGGTGAAAAGGGGAGAGTCTGGCAAGGTGAACAAAGGGAAGGGCTGGATGTGAGGAGATTCGACAAGAGGAGGAAAGAACAAGTCCAGGAGGGGCCCCGGGAGGACACCATCAAGTGCTACAACTGTGGTGAATTCGGCCATCATCAGGTGAGGTGCACAAAACCATCTCTCTGCTATGTCTGTAAGAGCTCTGGCCACATTTCATCTCATTGTCCTACCATGATGGGGTCTGATAAGAGAGTGGAGATTAAGTTTAAGAGATATGGAGTTAATGAGCAAGGTTTTTACAGCATGAAAATAGATGTTCCAGCAGGGGAAGGGTCTAAAACTGCTTGTAGGGGAATTTTGTCTGTTATTAGAGGCAAGGGCTCGGTTCCTAAAGTGATGGCTGAATTATCTTCTCTGTTTAAGGGCCTCAAATGGGATTGGAAGGTGAGACAAATTAATGATAATGACTTTCTAGTGGATTTCCCTAATCCTGAAGCTAGGAGCAAGCTGACCCTGGTTAAGAGCTTTGATTTTGATAAGTTTCCCATCAAGGCCAGTGTAACTGAATCAAAGATGACTATGGATGAACTGTATGTGGTTTGGGTAAGAATGTATGGGATGCCTGATTTTGCCAGATCTGAAGCTTCAATCAAAGCTGTCGCTGAATTGGTGGGGGAATTAGAAGAGGTGGATGGGACTTCTGTGGCTAAGGGGGAATTTGTGAGAATGAAGATTGGGTGTTCTTGATCCTTTTGCAATCAATTGTTCTATAGTGATATACATTAATGGAGTTGGCTACAAATTAAGATGGGAAGTGGAAAAAGATTCACTAAAAGGAACTGATCTTCTTCCTCCTGATGGGAATGATGATGATGAGGAAGATGACAAAGATGAAGACAAGAAGGATCTGGAAAAGAAGGAAGAGGGGGATAAAGGGGTGAGTAAGAACAAACCTGATCTGAGCAAGCTGGGTACTGGGGCTAGTAACAGTTCAAGGCTTATACAATCAGCTCCCCCTGTTACCAGGGGTGGTAAAGGGGCTACTCTTCTATGCAGTCCTGTTATCAAAGATGGTAAAGGGGCTACTGACATATGCAGTCCTGTTACCAAGGGTGACAAAGGGGCCATTCTGAGTGCATGTAAGTCTGATGTGGGTTCCCCAAAAACTCCAGAGAATTTGGCTATGATAGTTTGGCAGCCAGAGAAGGAATCCCAACACACTGAGATACTAGATCCTGACTCACAAGAATTAAGGGAGTGTGACTTGCAGGATCTGATGGATATTGATCTTCAGAAGAAATATGCCATAAGGGGATATGAAGATGAGGAAGATGGAAAATGTGCTATACCAACTGATTCTGATATAGAAAAAATGAGGGAGGAAGAAAATGAAGGGGAAGATGAAGAGCATGAGCAGGGGGCATGTGAAGATGTGATGGGTCAAATTATAGAAGAAGAGGCTTTTCTAAAGGTAGAAAGGAAGAACAAGAAGAAGGGAGTGATACCTGCCAAGAAACAAGGCTTAAGGGTGAGGGACAAGAATGTACCTGTGCAACTCAAGGCTGAGATCAGAAAGTCCAAGGTCAATCTGAATCCAGGTACATCCAATCCTTATGCCATTTTTAATTCTGTTGATAGGAATATTTTAAAAGAAATTGCTAGTGCTAGTTGTATTACTCTTGGGGATAGTGAGGAGGAGATTAATGTGAATTTGGAGGCTATCTGTGCTAGAGAAGTAGCTCAGGCTACCCTATTTGAGGCTGAACAGAACTTGATAAGTATGGCAGCTGTGGATGACTCAACTGGTAGGGAGGAAATAGAGGGGGCTATAACTGATGAGACAGCCCATCAGGAGGGGGTTGCAAGTGATGGGTTGACTGTGGTTGATGAGGAACCAATTGGTGAGGGTTTAGTGAAATTAAAGCCAGGGAAAGGTAGCCGGAAAGGCTCTGTGCTGAAAAAGAAAGGGGATGAGGGAAGAAGGAAAAAGTCCTGATGAAAGTTCTGTTTTGGAATATAAGGGGTTTGGGGGCTGTGGGTAGACAAAGGCAATTGAGGGAGCTAGTGTTTGAGCATAGGATAGATATTTTTTACATTCAAGAAACCATCAAGAAAGATTTTTCAGACAGAGAACTGAGGGGGTTGTTGGGTGATCAGTTTACTTGGAGATATGTAGCAACTATAGGGCATTCTGGGGGCCTTCTTACTGGTGTCAAAGATTGCCTATTTGAGATCATGGATTGGACTCGGGGACTCATCTTCTTAATATGGTTGTCAAGAACAGGAAGGATGGCATGATATGGGGTTTGATGAATGTTTATGGACCAGCTCATCAGGAGGGGAGAGATATCTTTTTGTCTGAATTAGGAGATGCAATCTCAAAGTGTCTGTACCCTCTGTTGATGGGGGGAGATTTCAACATGTACAGATATAGCTCAGATAAGTCCAATGGGGTTGTGGATGTGAGAAGAATGGATATGTTCAATAAGTTTGTCAATGATCATAGCCTACATGAGTTCTACAAGGCTGGCTGCAAGTTTACTTGGACTAATAAACAATTCTCTCCTGTTATGGGGGTACTGGATAGGGTTTTTGCATCAAACTCATGGGAACAAAAGAATCCTTTGACTTTGGTGTGTTCTTTGTTAAGAGTGGGTTCTGATCACTGTCCTATCTTACTGGACACAAGAGAGGAAGATAGGATGAGAACTAAATCTTTCAGATTTGAATTGGGATGGTTTCAACATCCAGGTTTTAGGGAACAGTTAATGAGGGTTTGGCCAGTGAGGTTGCAAAAGGGAGTTTTGGACTATTGGCACCTGTTGATGCCTTGTATTAGAAGATGGTTAAGAGGCTAGGGAGCCAATAAGACTAGTGACACAAAGAAACACAGGAAACTAATTGAACAGAAACTTAGGGAGATTGATGCAAAGGCTGAAGATAGGGAGCTTTTTTATCATGAATGGTCAGAGAGATATGAATTAGAGAAGGAAGTGGAGAAAATTTATTTCCTGGAAGAAATCTGGTGGCAATTGAGGTGTGGAGAAAAGTGGATTCTCAAGGGGATGCTAATACCTTGTTTTTTCATGGGGTGGCGAATGGCAGAAAACGCAAGATGCATATTTTTTCTCTACAGGATGGGGAGAGCACAATTTCTGATTTTACCCAAATTCAGACCCACATTTATGATTATTACAAGAAACTTTTTGGAAGGGAAGGGTGTAGAAATGTGCATCTTAGTGATGATGTTTGGGGGACAAATCTGAGACTCTCTGAGGAGGATAAATTAGATTTGGTCAAGCCTTTTACATTCCAGGAGATTGATGAGGTAATAAAAGGGATGAAATCAAACACTGCACCTGGCCCAGATGGGTTCCCTGTGGGTTTCTACAAGAACATGTGGCCAGAATTTAGAGTTTTAGTCAAAGAAATGCTTGATGAACTGCATCAGGGGTCTCTTGATACTGACAGGTTGAAATATGGGGTGGTCACTCTCCTGCCTAAGGTTTTGGATTTAAACACAATAAAACAATATAGGCCTATTTGTGTTCAGAATGTCATCATAAAGATTTTGACCAAGACCATCAATGAGAGAGTAGCTAGGGTAGCTGATAAAATTATTAGCTGGACCCAAACTGCTTTTATTCCTGGAAGAAACATTTTAGAGGGGTGTGTGATTCTCCATGAAACTCTGCATGAGCTGAAGAGAAAGGGTGAAAAAGGAGTTATTTTCAAAATCAACTTCGAAAAGGCTTATGACAGAGTAAATTGGGGGTTCTTATATGAGGTCATGAAGAAAAAGAATTTCAATCCTGCACTTATCAGTTGGGTGAAGAAGTTCAATGAGGGTGGCAAAGTCAGCATTAACATCTATGGTGATCAGGGCCCTTTTTTCAGAACTTTTAGGGGTTTAAGGCAGGGAGACCCTCTATCTCCTCTGTTGTTTAATTTAGTTGGGGATGCTTTAGCTGTCATTCTAGAAAAGGCAAAGGAAAGGGGGATTTTGAAGGGATTAGTTCCTGACCTAGTTCCTAGGGGTTTGTCCCACTTGCAATATGCAGATGACACCATTCTCTTCATTAAGGTGGGGGATGACAATGTGAGGGTTTTAAAGTTCCTTTTGTTCTGTTTTGAAGAGATGTCTGGTATGAAAATAAATTACCAAAAAAGTGAAGTATATGTGTTGGGAGTGGATAAAGAGGAAGAAATAAGGATAGCCAATATGCTTAATTGTAAAGTAGGAACAATGCCATTTACCTATTTGGGGTTGCCAATGCACTGTGAAAAAGTTGGGATGAAAGATTTTAGACTGATAATCCAGAAAGTGGAAAAGAGATTACAAACTTGGAAAAGTGGATATCTTACTTATGGTGGGAGAAAGATCAAAATCAACTCCTGTCTGTCGAGTGCTCCAATGTATGCGATGGGTTTCTACTATCTGCCTGGGGAGTTTCATAAGAAGATAGACTCCCTGAGAGGGAACTTTTACTGGCAGGGTTTGGGAGAGAAGAAATAGTACCACATGATGAAATGGGAGGGTTTGATAAGACCTAAGGATTTTGGAGGTTTTGGTTTTATGGATACTAGGATTATGAACTTGTGCCTACATAGCAAATGGGTTGTGAGGCTAGAAAGAGGGGATAGTGATATGTGTCTGGAGGTATTAAGGAAGAAATATCTGGATCTGGGTGGGTTTTTTCAAAGCTCTCCTCAAGGAGGATCTCAATTCTGGAAGGGTTTGCATGAATGTAAGAAGGTTTTGGAAAGATTAGTGCTGAAAGAGGTTCATAATGGGGAAAGCACTTACTTTTGGACTGATGTTTGGTGCTGCCAGTGTAGTCTAAAAATTCTTTTCCCACATCTTTTCGCTATCAGTTACCACCAAACTGCTACTGTTAAGGATTTGTTTGAAGATGGGGGATGGAAGTTGGACTTTAGGAGAAACTTGGATGCTAATGGGGAGGCAGAGCTAGCTGAGCTCACTCAGCTGGTTCAGGGAGTTGTTCTGGAGGAGGGCAATGATTTAATGATTTGGCCACATAACAGTAAAAATGGGTTTACTACCAAGTCCATGTATAGAGAATTAACTTTTGGGGGGGTTAGGGATCTTGGGATGATGGCTGTCTGGAAGAGTAAAATTCCACTGAAAATTAAACATTTCATCTATATGACAGATCGAGGAAGGTTACCTTGTGCTTCCCAATTGATTAAAAGACAGTGGAAGGGAGGGAATGAATTTTGTAAACTTTGTGGCAAGACTGAAACCACTAACCATGTCCTGTTCTTTTGTCCTTTAGCTGCCTTTACCTGGTGTGTGGTGAGAGATGCCTTGGGATTAGCCCAGATTCCTATTAATTTTAGAAATTGTTTGGGCTTGATGAAGGGGCATAAAGTTCTGAAGGTTTGGGTTATGCTTATTGCAAGCGTATGCTGGGCTATTTGGTTAACGAGGAATGATTGGGTTTTTTCAAATATTCTGGTGAAGTCTCCTTTGCAGGTTGCTTACAAATCTTTATCTTTTGTACAACGCTGGTGCCTTCTGCTAAAGGAAGATGATCAAGTAACTATGAAGAGGTGGTGCGAGTTGCTGATGAAAAAACTCAATCGGCCGAAGCCCTGTAATCTTCCTATAGATATTTAGACTTTTGTGGGCTGTTTGGCCAGTCTGATGTCTAGGTTTTTGTTGCTTCTCTCAGGGTCTAGTTGGTTTGCTCGTGAGCTGTGCTGAAGCTTGTCCCCAGCCTTGCTGCTGGTTATCCTGCTATGTGTTTGTTTTTTACTTTTTCTGTACAAGACTTTGTATGTCTTTCGGCTTTCTTAAAAAGCCTGGTCAATGCAAGTTGATCTGATTTCAAAAAAAAAGTGATGGAAAAGTTGGAAGTTTGTGTGTGTAGGAAAGTTTTGATGTGATGAAAAAGTTGGAAGTTTGAAGAAAAACTTTAGAACTAAACACGGTGTAAATTTAGTATGGTACCAAATTTGACTATTACAAAACCAGCTCAAGCTGGCATCGACTTCAAATTTCCTTTTTACATGCATCTCCTTCGAGTCTCAAAGAAAAAAGAATGTTGTGTGCACGCGTGGCACAAGATTGATGTCTCTAGAGTAATTTTTACCTCTGGTGGTGTTCTTTTCTCCCGAAGATAAAGATTAAGTTTTCTACGTAAAACGAGGTGGTATTAACGTATGATTGATTGAGTTTTAATCATTACAAACATGAAAAATAGATTAATATGATATTTTATAGCAACTTTCATATAGAAAGTTTTCACACGAAACACATCGTTTAGCAGTTTAAAAAGCGTGCCACAAAAATCTTAATTTTCATACAACTCTTGTTGGAGAAAAGAACGGGAGCAGAGTAGATTGGCGTTAATACGTTCTATTGATGTGTGTTTTGTGAAGTATCTGAAAACCTATGTCATTGGCCGCGTTACATACACGATGTATGATTGTTATGAGCCCGTGTTTCTACACCACAAAACAATAGCTAATCCCTCGTGCCGAGGAGACGACGAGACCATCAAAAATTACTGGACACTACTGCTTGTGAAGATACACAACGCTCTACACATCCATAGTGTATAGTGCTAGCACTGGTGGAGAAACCCTTATTAGTCCCGGTTGGTAACCTCCTGTAGTCCCGGTTTTCAAACCAGGACTATCAATCCGGGACTAAAGATCGCTATCTTTAGTCCCGGGTGAAATAACCGGGACTAAAGATCGATCTTTAGTTCCGGTTGGTGTTACCAACCGGGATTAAAGATCGAGCTGCCTTTTTTTTTATTTGCATGGCCTTGTTGCTGCATGGTTTATATAAATATATAAACCATGCATATATATATATATATATATATATGTTTCAATACATACATATATATATATATATATATATATATATATATATATATATAGAAAAACTATTCTACACCCGAGGTATAGAATAGCTATTCTATACCACCCCTCCCTCCCAAGGGTTAAACCCACCTCCTATCTCAGTCAAAGGTCAATCAAAGCACCCCCACATCGGTCAAAGCCCGGGCAAACCGCCTACCAACTCCCCTCAGCACCCACCTCTTCTCAGCTCTCATCTCGCGGAACGGTGCAGTAACGCGACAGCCATCGTGCAGTAACGTTGTGTCTTACATTCAGTAACAATATTCAAATTTAGTTGAAATATAGTCATGACGGATCTACTTTTGATAAGCACTTTTTTTCTAATATCATGGTGCAAACGGTTTAAAAAAATCATACATCACATGAGAGATATTGTTATTCGAAGCTTGGGTTTTTTGGATCTTAACTCTTCACAAGTAGTAATACTAGATAGCATTACTACTCGTTACTACCATCTGTCATGCAATACTACAATCTCATCGCGACGTTACTGTAAGTGTGCAATAAAGACCATAAGTTTTGTAGTAACAATGCGTCTTACTGTAATTTTTGAATGGTGTTACTGCATAAACATGTGGTAACGTGTACCTGCCATGTAGTAACACTTCCACTTTGTGCGGTAACAAGTATATTTAGCATGTGAGACTTTTAACCCATATTTTTCTTTTGATTTCTGGTTTACTACAATTCCACCACAATGTTACTACCAATGGTGCAGTAACAATCTATATGTTTTACAGTAACAAAGTGTTTTACTGCAGTTCTTGATAGTGTTACTGCATAAATATGCGGTAATGTGTAACTGTCAGGTGGTAACGTGTATCTGCCGTGCAGTAACACTTTTACTTTTGTGTAGTAACAAGTATACGGTTAGCATTTGAGACTTTGTACCCAAATATTTTTGTTTCAATTCCTGATTTACTGCAATTGACCACAATATTACTGTCAAAAGTGTAGTAATGTCATATACATGCATGCAGTAACACTATATTAGAGGGAGAAGACCGGTTTTCTTAAGAAGAGGGAGGAAGAACGGTTTCTTGAGGAGGGGAGTATGTAGATGCATTTTGAAGTTCTATCCTCCACATGCAGTAACACTATACTATCATTGTGAAAACGGTTTTAGAAAATAATGCATATCTTGTGAGATATTGCTTTTCAAATATTGACATTTTGAACTTTACCACTCCATATGCAGTAACAGAATATGTAATTTGTAGTAACATGGGTATATACATGCAGTAACATAGTTTTACCAAATGTATAAAATTGTTCAAAACACTCCTACATCAATCAGACCTCACTCAAAGCCACCTACAGACTTACCTATAGCCCACCTATTCGATCTTCATCTTGTAAAAATGACATAGTAAAACTACGATTATCGTGTAGTAACATAGCTACTTGGGAGTGGTAACATGCACCTATTATGTAGTAACACTTCTACTTTTGTACAGTAACAAGTATATGGTTAGTATGTGAGGCTTTAACCCATATATTTTTGTTTCGATTCCTGGTCTACTACAATTTTACTACGACGTTACTGCCAAAAGTGCAGTAATGTCCTATGTGTTCTACAGTAACGTCACGTGTTACTGTACTTTTACAACAATATTATTACTGGAGCATAGTAACATGTTATGAGTTTCGGTAGTGAAAGATATTAGAATTGATAATCATATTAGTTTCTCACAAAGTTCTTGAAACAAATAGCATCATTAGATGAATTGGTTAGAAGAATGTGTTTTGAACTATGAGGTCATGGGTTCAAGTCTTGAATTTAGCAATTTATTTTTTTATTTTTCTAGAAAAGATAAAAAATGTTTCAGGAAGAAAAAAAACAGAAAAAAAAGAAAGAGAAAGATCGGGAGGAGGGAGGGGGAGGGGGAGGGGGAGGGGGAGAGAGAGAGAGAGGGGGGAGGGGGATCGGTAGGGTGGGAGGGGGAGCACGAGAGATCGAGAGGAGGGGGGATTGGGAGGGTGGGAGGAGGGAGGGAGTGGTACGGGATGAGAAGGGTAGGGGGTGTAGGATAGTTATTCTATACCCTGGGTGTAGAATAGTCTTACCCTATATATACATATACATATATATATATATATATATATATATATATTCAATTTGAAAATTTAACAATCATATCTTTACATCACTTGCCTGCGCGAATTCCTTCGAGGGCTAGCTACCACTCCGGCTTGAGGGACGACGACGACGACGTCTTTTCTGCAACATAAAAAAAATGTATTAGTCTAAACGCAAAGTACCATATATTGTATTTCACATAGTGTCGTATAAGGCGACCGTTCACGTTTCATTCACGTTCGTTCATGTTTCGTTCATGTTCGTTAACGTTTCATTCACGTTCATTCATGTTCGTTCACGTTCGTTAATGTTTCGTTCACATTTCATTCACGTTCGTTCACGTTTCATTCACGTTTGGTTCACGTTCGTTCGTGTTTCGTTCACGTTCGCGTTCTCGTTAAGTTCACATTTCGTTCACGTTAACGTACGTTAAGTTCACGTTTCGTTCACGTACATTCGTTCGTTCACGTTTGTTCATGTATGTTCATTCACGTTCGTTCTCGTTAAGTTCACGTTTCGTTCACGTACGTATGTTTGCGTTCTCGTTAAGTTCATGTTTCGTTCACTGACGGGGCAGCAGTGGCGGCAGCGGAGCGGCGGCGTGGCTGCGGCGTGGCGCGGTAGCGTGCCAAGACGGGGGTGGTGGCGTGGCAGTGGCGTCGGCGTCGTCGGCAGTGCCGGCGCGACGTCGTTGGCGGTGGCGGCCGCATCGAGGTCGGGGTCGGCATCAGCGGGAGGCGGAGTCGGGGTCGGCCACGTTGACGTCGGCGGCGGCGTCGGCAACGATCGAGGCGGCGGCGGTTTGGAGAGAGAGAGAGAGATCGAGGTCGAGAGAGAGAGGGAGGCGGCGGCGGCTCTCACCCTAGAGGTGGGGTGGCGGCGGAGGCGGCGACGACGACGCCCGCGAGATGACGGCGAGATACGACGGCGGCGTTGGCGCGGGGATGCCCTAGGCAGTGGCGGCGAAGAAGAAGCCGAGATCGGGGAAAAAACTTCTAAGTGTTGGTGGAGAAGACGAGGGCGCGCATCGGGAATATATATACCCCTAGATCTTTAGTCCCGGTTGGTGAGAACAACCGGGACTAAAGATATCTTTACTCCCGGTTGGTGAGAACAACCGGGAATAGAGATAAGATCTTTAGTCCCGGTTGTTCTTACGAACCGGGAGTAAAGATATCTTTAGTCCCGGTTATTCTCACCAACCGGGACTAAAGACATTTTCCCGCTATTTCCAAATTCTTTTTAAACCCGGTTAGGGTTAAGAACCGGGACTACAGATAATAGCATTGAGTATTGAATTTCATTACATATGTGTTTCTAAAATAGTAAATAATGCATTAAAATTATTTAAAGTCGAAAAATTAATGACAATTACTTCGAAAAATTATTGTTCTCTGTAGTAAATTAAGGGATAATACGTAATAAGCACATGAATGATTTAAACTTGTTAAAAATTCTAATAATCATATATAATTAGCATATGCATGATATTAAATTGTTAAAAACTCTAATTAACATATGTAAATACCACATGCATGATTTAAAATTAATAAAAATTCTAATAATCATATATAGTTAGCATATGCATGATTTAAAATTGTTAAAAATTCTAATTAACATATGTAAATACCACATGAATGATTTAAACTTGTTAAAAATTCCAATAATCATATATAATTAGCATATGCATGATTGTTAAAAATTCTAGCATATAACTAGCATATGCATGATTTAAACTTGTTAAAAATTTTAATAATCATACATAATTAACATATGCCATACAACAATTGATTTATATGGATATTCAATACATCCAAAATAGTTTACATCGTGTATACAACAATTACGGCAATACATCGGCGGTGACGGTTGACCGCACGTACTTTCTCCTCACTATTGTTCCTTCCTTGCGATCGCTACGTGAGTAAGGGGTGTCTTCATTTGATAGGTGGATGCTAGAGTCAATCGTCACCGTGAAAGGGGGTTGCCCATCCAACTGATCGTAATCCTCGTCAGTCATGTCCTCTACTCCCACGATTTTTCTTTTGCCTGGGAGAACCACGTGGCGCTTCGGCTCCTCAGGCCCTTTTCCCTTCTTTCCTTTGCTAGACATGTCCTTCACGTAAAAAACTTGCGTTACATCATTGGCAAGGACAAAAGGTTCATCCGAGTATCCAACCTTGTTAAGGTCAACCGTTGTCATCCCACTGTCATCAATCGTTACGCCTCCACCAGTCAACCTAACCCATTGGCACCGGAACAGAGGGACCTTGAGAGGACCATAGTCAAGTTCCCATATGTCCTCGATGGCACCATAATACGTGCCAGTTGTTCCATCGTGTCCCATGGCATCGATACGAACAACGCTGTTTTGGTTCGTGCTCTTCATGTCCTGGGCTCTCGTGTAGAATGTGTACCCATTGATCTCATATCCCTGGAATGTCGCGATCGAGCCAGATGGTCCCCTCGCTAGGAAGGCCAGTTGTTGGTTAATCGTCTCGTTACCCAAGAGATGTTGTCGTAGCCACGCGGGGAAAGTATCAATGTGATGCCGTGTAATCCATGCATCAGACTTACCGATGTTTCTGGCGCGAAGTAGAGCCAAGTGCTCCTCGATGTAAGGAGCCACCAATGAAGATTGTTGCAGAACCGTGAAATGGGCTTTACGGAATAAATTGTTGTCTACCATCATTATTGCTTTCCTTCCGAGAGTCCCCTTTCCCCGTACCCTTCATGGCGTGATTCAGGTACCCCGATTGGGCGAAGGTCTTCAATAAATTCTACGCAGAATTCGATGACCTCCTCTGTTCCATACCCCTTGGCGATGCTTGCCTCTGGACGAGCACGGTTACGAACATACTTCTTCAGAACGCCCATGTACCTCTTGAAAGGAAACATGTTGTGTAGGTACACAGGCCCGAGAATACCGATCTCTTTGACAAGGTGACAAAGCAGATGCGTCATTATATTGATAAATAAAGGTGGAAATATCAACTCAAAACTGACAAGACATTGCACCACATCATTCTGAAGGGCTTCTAATCTATCCGGATCGATGACCTTCTACGAAATTGCGTTCATGAAAGCACATAGCTTTGTTATTGTTGCCCGGACATTGTCTGGAAGGATACCCCTTATTATAACTGGTAGCAGTTGTGTCATCAACACGTGACAGTCATGAGACTTTAGGTTTGTGAACTTCTTCTCCTTCGTGCTTATTATTCGCTTTATATTCTTGGAGTATCCAGACGGTACCTTTACGCTCTCCAAGCATTCAAACATACTTTCCTTCTCTGCCTTGCTAAGAGTGTAGCTGGCTGGACTCAAGTAATGGCTTCCTTTCTCCTTTGGTTCCGGGTGAAGGTCGCCGCGTTGTTCCATATGCTTCAGATCATTATGTGTTTCCAGTGTATCTTTTGACTTTCCATATACATCTAGGAAGCCAAGAAGGTTTACGCAAATGTTCTTAGTGAGGTGGATCACGTCGATTGTGTGGCGGACGTCCAAAAATTCCCAATAGGGTAACTCCCAAAATATAGAGTTCTTTTTCCACATCGTCGCGTGACCATCTTCGCTCTCTATAGGCTAGCTTCCAGGCCCCTTTCCAAACACTACTTTAAGATCTTTAACCATAGCAAACACTGTTTTCCCGCTGCGATATTTAGGCTTCGTACGGTGGTCCACCTTATGTTCAAAGTGCTTGCCTTTCTTTTGTACCGGGTGGTTTGCAGCAAGGAATCGACGATGACCCATGTACACAACCTTCCTATAGTGCTTAAGATACGTACTTTCTATTTCATCCATACAGTGAGTGCAAGCCTTATACCCCTTGTTGGACTGCCCGGAAAGGTTGCTAAGTGCAGGCCAATCGTTGATGGTTATGAACAGCAGCGCTCGTAGATTAAACTCCTCCTGTTTGTCCTCGTCCCACACGGGGACACCTTCCTTTTTCCACAACAGTTTAAGATCTTCGACCAGTGGTCTTAGGTACACATCGATGTCATTACCAGGTTGCTTGGGGCTTGAATAATAATCGGCATCATTATGTACTTCCTCTTCATGCATAGCCAAGGGGGGAGGTTGTAGATACACATCGTAACGGGCCAAATGCTATAACCGCTGCTCATCTCTCCAAAAGGATTCATGCCATCCGTACTTAAACCAAACCGTATGTTTCGTGCGTCCTTTCCAAAGTCTTTAAATTTTATGTCGATATTTCGCCACTGCGAACCATCGGCGGGGTGTCTCAGCATCCCGTCCTGTTGACGTTCTTCAGCGTGCCAACGCATCATTCTAGCATTCCCCTTGTTCCTGAACAAACGCCTTAGCCGTGGTATTATAGGGAAATACCACATCACCTTAGCAGGATTTTTCTTCTTTGTTGGCTGCCCGTCAACTTCACCTGGATCCTCTCGTCTAATATTGTATCGTAGTGCTTTACAAACAGGGCATGCTTCTAGGTTCTCGTACTCCTCACCGCGATATAGGATACAATCATTCGGACATGCGTGAATTTTCTGAACTTCCAGTCCTAGAGGGCAGACTATCTTCTTAGCCTCGTATGTTGTCTCGGGCAATTTGTTTCCCTCCGGAAGAATGTTCTTGGCGAGTTTCAATTAATCGCCAAATGCCTTGTCACTAACACCATTTTTCGCCTTCCATTGCAAGAACTCCAGAGTGGTATCCAACTTTTTGTGCCCCTGCTCGCAACCTGGGTACAACGACGTTCTATGGTCCTCTAACATCCGCTCCAATTTATGGGCCTCCTTTTCACTTTCACAGTCCTCCTTTGCGTCCTGCAACATCTGACCAAGATCATCCGCAGCGTCGTTATCGCCAGCATCTAAGTCCACCTCGCCCGTTTGATTTCCTTCAAATCCAGTGTACTGAGCCCAGCCGGGAATGTTCTCGTCCTCCGCTTCATCTTCTTCCATTTCAACCCCTTGCTCACCATGGGATGTCCAACAATTATAGCTTGGCATGAACCCCGACTCAAACAAGTGCAAATGAATAGTCCTGGATGCAGAATACTCCTTCTGGTTCTTACACTTATTGCATGGACAACAAATAAAACCATTACGCTTGTTAGCTTCGGCCACTCTCAAAAAATAATGCACGCCCTCGATAAACTCTTTGGACCGCCGGTCAATGTACATCCATTGCCGATCCATCTACATGAAATGAAAAAAATATCGAACATAAATAAATTTTCGTACAATAATGACAGTCAAACAGTAATGATAAAATAATTAAAAACTCTTTCGACAAGCAATTCTTATTAACAATTTTTGAAGTTCTAAACTAATATTAATGTTGTACTTCTCTTAATTTTCAATTTAGTTTGTTTTCTATTTTTTAAGATTAATTTTCATCATATTTTAAACTATGAGAATAAAATTTCTATATATTCTTCTTCCCCACACAAATTTTCTCTCTCATCAACTTACAACAAAGTTTTGGAGACAAAAAAAATTGTGTGAAACATAGCTCCAAAAGTAATATAACAACAAAAAAACATTGGAGGATGTAGGTACTAACCTTTTAGACACCTCCGATTTGTATATAATCGCTAAAAAAATTTCACAAGAAATTTTGACATGACCTCTCCTCTTTCTTTGAGAAATTTTGAAGCTTGCTCTCGGGCTGGAGGAGGAAAAAGGCATATATAAAGGGGGGATCTTTAGTGTTAACAACCGGGGCTAAAGATCGCCGTGATCTTTAGACCCGGTTGGTAACACCAACTGGGACTAAAGATCCTAGGGCCCTGACAACGTCTGGCATCTCTACAACCGGGACTAAAGATGATCTTTAGTCTCGGTTGGTGTTATTGTAGCCACCAACCGGGACTAAAGATCCGGTTTTAAATGGATCCGGGACTATTGTGGATTTCGGCCGACCAACCAAAGATGGTTTCTCCACTAGTGTAGGCTGGTGGCATAAAGCCTGAGCGGCCGTCAGTTCCAATCGTCCGAATTTTCAGAAGCTGCCTTCTTATTACAGAGAAAGAGAAATGAATTATCATGATATGAGATTTGAAGGTACAAAATGCCATTAAATCCATAGGTTAGTATTCAGGTTGTCAAAAAATGTATAATCTGTTCATGCAACATGCAAACATACATTGGCACGAACAAGCTAATGTAATGACCAAAATGATAGCCACACGAAAGCTCTGGTTGTGACTATTACTTCATGTATTTGCATTTCAGCAAAATATATGCTCAGGTTGTGGCCAAATAAGTCAAATAACCAGTTAGGGATATACTCAGATAGATATTTGCAAAAATGCAGGATACACAGTCTGCCCAAGTCATATGTACATTCTCTGAAGTTCTAATACTCCCACCGAACTTGTAAAGAAAGTCGTTTAGGACAATGTTTAAGTCAAACCTTGGGAAATATAAATCATGAATAACTCTCAAGTTGTTGAGTTTGAAAATATAAAAATTATAGAGGTCTGTTCCCGTTCAGCAATTAGTACCGGGCGGTACTGGTACCGCCAGTCACCAAATAAAATCCGGTCGTTCAATCGGCAAGGGTACGATGAGCTATGAAGAAAAGAAGCCAACGCTAACTCCTTGCCTCACTAGCGCCTCTAAGTATGAACGCGGTTGTACCATGGTCTCTGGCAACGCCATCTGCTTGCTATTGTAGCCGCTATACATGGATGTGTCAAAGCTCGCGCCGGTGAAGTACCTAAAGAACAATGCAGGGAAAGACGATGAGGATAACCTGTTGATCAACACCGACACGCCGGCGCTGCAACCAAAGTCAATGCACAGGGAGCCATGGGGTGCGTCCGACGATTCGCCGCCCCTGCCGAAGTCAAGCTGGCTGCCGGTGCAGTAGGAGTAAGGCGAGACGGTGGCGATGGCCCTATCGAGGAGCCTGGAGTGCTCGAGGGAGCAGCGGGCGCGGACGACGTGCTAGTGGTTGTTGATGGTGCTGTTGGTGTGGCCGGGGAAGTGGCCAGTGATGAACCGTGATGGAGGTGCACGCCGGGCGTCGATTCCACAACCTGCCGCCACCATTGATGCCTCCGCGTCCGCAGTCTAGGGCTACGCCTGATTCCTCGATCCCCTTCGCCACTGATGCTGAAAAGACAAATTCACCCTTCCACCCAAATTTCGTTCCGTCGGTACCCCAAAAAAAACATGGATGCGCTGGTACCAGCTGTTTTGAGCCATCCGATCTTGTTCAGTGGACGGTCCAGATTTGGTACCAACCCATACTAAAGGATGGTAAAAATTCTCAAAATTATATGAATAGATTTGTCTTGAAGAATACTTTTATAAAAGTATGCATATATTACTTTTCAATAAATATTTTATAGAAACAAAAAGTCAAAGTTGTGTTTTGGTGACCGTGTCGCTATCTAAAACAACTTCCTTTACGAGTATGGAGGGAGTACACAATATGGGCTGCTTCTGGATTTTCTGAAACCACATACAACAGAATTTTGTTCATTACTGCCTTGCTATTTAATTCACATAACCTGACTTAGTAATACATAGTACACCTGAAGTTTGTACATTATTACATCAAAAAATTACTCTGCATTCAGGACGACTGAACTTGCAAAAGAAATCATCCATCTACAGAAAGCAAAGCAGAGTGGAGTAGTATTCATCCAAGAATTACACCACCACACCACAACACCATCTACGCCCGGACAAAAGCAGCCACCGGAGCGTGACTCGCCACCGTGCGCCGGACCACGCCGCGCTGCTCGACGACGGCGGGTCGCTCCCTCGCCTTCCCCGGCGCGTCGATCACCTGTATCTTCCTCTGCTTCTTGGCCGTCTCCTCGTCTCTGTAACGCTCCCTGAGCTTCTTCCTCGCCGCCTCCAGCTTCGCCTCGTCCATCTCCGGCGCGAGCGCCGGCGCCTCCTTGCGCTTGTTGCACGCTGCCTTCCTCGGAGCCGCCGTGTTTGCCTTGTTGGCGTGATCAGCCGCGCCGAGAGCGGAGGCAGTCTTGGTCGGCGGCGCCGGCGGCTTCCTGGTCAGGTGTTCGTCGACCAGCGCCTTCCAGCTCTTGTAGAGCGCGGCGGCGAGGTCGCGCACCTGCTCCGACGAGTGCTTCCTCAGGCCGCTGATCGCCTTGCCGATCTTGCTCGCCTCCAGCGTCTCGAACGTCATCCGCACGGCCTGCAGCGCTCGGAGCAACTCGACCACGGCCTCCGACGACGACGAGTCGGACCTCGGGTTGCCGCCGTCTTCCCCGACCACGGCTACGAGCTTGGTCTTGATCTTCTCAACCTCGTCCTCACCGGCGGAGCAGCCGGAGCCCAATCCATTGCGTGCGAAAGGATTCTTGTAGGCGGCGCGGCGGTCGCCGAGGCGCCGCCAAAGCTCCGGCGAGATCGTGTCGCGCTCGCGCGCGGACAGATCGTCGATGGCGACGTAGATGGCGTCGACGAGCTGCTCGGTTCCCAAGGAGCGAACCAGCTCCTTCCACCTCTCCTCCGGGATCGCCTCGCCGCCGGCGGCCATGGCAGCAACGCAGTGAGAGATCGGTTCCAAGCAAGTGCTCTGCTTCCTCTCGCGGCTCTGTTTCTTGGATGAGCATGCGTGATCGAATTAGCGCTAAATCGACTACGCGTTTTCCCGCGTAATCGGAGTCAGAGTCGGAGTCGGAGTCGGAGTCCGCGCCCCGCCATGAGTTCGAATCTGAGAAGGAGAGACACCGTGTTCGTCCTCCCTTTTCCCTAAAAATTTGGTGCCAACCATCCCCAATTCCTGCAAAGCTGCATTGCTGCAACGCCACTAGCGAAATCTGAGCGATCTCTCTCGCTCGCGCTCGCGCGCTACCATGGCCGGTGGAGAGGCAGAGTCGGCGGTGAGGGAGATGGTTCGCTCCATGGGAGCCGAGCAGCTCGACGAGGCCATCAGCTTCGCCACCATGGAGCTCGCGGGCCGCGACATCCCGTTCGAGGATATGTTTCGGCTCTGCGATGAGCAAGAACTCCGACGCGCCAAGAAACCTGCCATGGCCGTGGTCTCCGGCTCCGGCGAGGAGGTTGAGAGGATCAAGAGCAAGCTCGAGATCGGAGAAGACGGCAGCCCGACCTCCAACTCGTCGGAGAAGACCGTGTTCGAGTTGCTCCGCGCGCTGCAAACCGTGCCGATGACGTTCCAGACGCTGGAGGCGAGCAAGATCGGCAAGACGATCAGCGGCCTGAGGAAGCACTCGTTGGAGCAGGTGCGCGATCTCGCCGCCGCGCTCTACAAGAACTGGAAGGCGCTGGTCGACGAACACCTGACCAGGAAGCCGCCGGCGCCGCCGACCAAGACTGCCTCTGCACTCGCCGCGGCCGATCGCGCCAAGAAGGCAAACACGCCGCCGGCTGCTCAAAAGCCGGCGCCAACGGCGCCGCCGAAGAAGACGGCATCGAACAAGCGCGAGGAGGCGCCGGCGCTCGTGGACGAGGCGAAGCTTGCGGCAGCGAAGCGCAAGCTCCAGGAGGGCTACGAGGATGCCGCGTCCGCCAAGAAGCAGAGGATGATCCAGGTGATCGACGCGCCGAGGAAGAAGGTGAAAAACTGGCGTCCCGTCGCCGTGGTCGAGCCGCGGCGGCGCATCGCCCCGGCGGTCGCCGCGGCGCCTCCGCTACGGATGTGTAGAGCTGCATGAGCATTGATCCGTAGTGTGGTGCTGCACTAGTGTAATTGTCTCAGATCAAGCATGAATCCTTTGATTCTTTGATGCTCATGTAGATGGTTTTGAACTTTTGATCTGTTACATGCATCGTTGCCAATATTCAGTTAAGAGATTATTCTATTGTGCAAAACATCTGATGCTGATGTAGATGTTTCCATCAATGTACAATGTATTTTTTCAAAAATCTGAAATACATGCGGATGTTTTGAAATGAACAGTGTGATGGATGTGTTAAAAGAATGTGATTGTTTCAATGAATTATTGCAGAAACATTGTTTTTGAGTTAAGGTCTCGGCAGCTAAATAACTTTTGCTGTATTGAAGCGTTCGTCCTCGGTTTGCTTATAGAAAATTTTTGCAAAAAACTATAATTCCTCGTTTGAACTGGCTCATTAGGCATATTAAGGCCATGGTGTAGTCGTTCCACCCATTTGAGCTTTCACCAAATCAAAGGCAAGGTAAAACTCTAGTTGGGCAGACTTTGCTCCACCTCTAGCCTGCTTTGAGAACAGACACTGAGCCAACATCGAACGAAAGCTTCTGTTTCTCTTTCTCTTTCAGCTCAAAACTACATCTATGTTCAGCATTTTTGCTTAACAAAAAATTTCTACAGAAAATACACAGAAATTTCTTGTTGTGAATCTGCTCCTCCATGTCATGCACTCATGCTTCCCTCGATCACCATCACCGGAATGCTTGATGATCATGGGTTCCATGTACTGTACAACAATTATCATGCTCTTGACTCTGAACAAACTCTAAATAATGTTCCGAACAGTCTAATAGATGTCGAAGAGAACAACTAGGTAAGGGAGTTGGGCTGATTGCTTACAATGTGGTCGAAGATTCGGAGGTCGAGGTGGCGCTGTACGTGAGATAGAGCTCCCCGACCACGACAATCATGCCCGGCGTTCCTGTTACGAACTTTCCCGACACGAAAGAGAATGGAGGAAGAGGATACAGAAATGGAGGTTCGGAGAGAGCATAGCAGAGGAAGACGGTATAGGTTTCTGTAGATTCAGAGATGGTTCATATCTGTACAACGCCTAGATTATGTATTTTATAGGGATGTGAATTTTCATCCCTCAGAGAGGATATCTCCTCGTTGTTTGCATATTGTCTAAATAGCTATCAATTTTTTTTAAAAAAAATGACAATATAGATTTATACAAAACATATCACTCCACAAACATGTAAGACTAAATTCAACTTCTGTAAGTTGCAATAAAAATAATAAATTAAACTAAAAATAGTTATCCCACATTCGCAGCTATATTTATGGGCCCTCGAGGGACGAAATTAATTTCCCATTTTATAGCCACAGATCAGTTGGCCAAGATGCCACCCTTATACGGTTGGCCTTCTTCGCACGTTGTGGACAGACATGAGCCAGAATTGACCCATCAATTGTCGACCCAACATTACTCGAGCTGAACGTAGTCGTCCTGCCAATCTGCCATTGCTTGGCACGACAGGGCCGAACGCCTCCAGTGGCGGACGAAACAACGAGGAAGGATTGATGAGAGGAACACACGATACATGGTGAGAGGCTGAAACTTTGGATGAACAAGAGAGGCGAGACGACGGCGGAGGCATATTTTTTTTCCTGAGAGAAGGTGATGAGGGAGATGAGCCCTTTTGAGCTACTTCTCGAGACGCTGAATCGGTGACCAGTAAGCATAACGAGCCAAGATATCCACACTTCTCGAGGGGCTGAGTGGTTACACCTAAGTTTGGCATCTAAGGTTAAAATAGAAAAGATTGTCAAAATTTACAAGTCTACCGGTTTCCTCCGAGTGGGCCGGTCTGACTGCCGTGTGTTGGGCGGTCAGACCGGCGGTTGAAGGCCAGTCAGACCGGCGTGTGTGGCCGGTCTAACCGGCAGGTCCGAGTCCGACTGTGTTTCGTTGGGTCTCGAAGTTTCCTTGCTCGGGAGGGTATGTTTCGGGTTTCCTTTGGTTTCTATCCCGAGTTGGACGTGGAGGAGGGCCTGTAGAGGGCAAGACCAACCCCTATATAAGGGACATGGCCGGTTCTATTGTAAACAACCAATCTACAATTAATCAATCGAATCGTTTTTCATATTGCTTTTAGTTTTCTCTTAGTTTGTCCATCTTTGTCGGTTTGCGCCGTAAACCGTCCGCCGCCGCTGCGAGAGTGCGACATCTCTTTATAGGTTTGTCCTGAAAACCTTCCGTTTTGCCCACGAGACGGGTAGTTATCTAGAATCGGCTCCGCTAGCCGGTTTATTTGTCAAAACCCATCTAGGTTTAGCTCTTTGCTAGATCGAAGTGGTTGGCGACTCTAGGATCACCGCAAGGCATAAGGTGCTGTGATCGTCGTTGTCAACTTGTCACAAAAAGTTGCCAACACAATTTTTGGCGACTCCACTGGGGAGGTCCGTTCAGCGTCAACTCAACTTCTACTTCGCCATGACGAAGCAGTCGTCATCCAAGATGGAGGTGGAGCCGACCAATGTGATACCAATCACATTGGATGATTTTGAAGGGGAAGATCGCAAGTCCATGAAGGAGTACATTAAGGAGATCACACAAGAGGCATTGATGAGGGCGTGCACTAGGACTCGTCAAGGCATGATCATCAAGCCCGGGCCACGTCCTAAGCTCACTCTCGATTTGGTAAGCAATGAAGAGGTAACACAATCTATCCAACAACAAGTTGCATCTACAATAGATTCATCCATGATTATTTTTAAAAATAAGTTAGATGCAACTATTGAAGGTTGATTTGATGAGTTTTTAAGAACTAAATTCGGCCCTCTCATGGCCGATTTTATGTTAAAAGATAAAGCCTCTACCAGTGCTAGCCAAGCTCCTATAGATCAAACGAGTAGTAGAACCGATGGAGCGGCGCAGACAGCCGGTCCGACCGGGCCTGATGGCCGTTCAGACCGCGACTTCGCCGTCAGTCCGACCGGCCAAACGGCCGATCAGACCGGGTATTACCCCGGCGGTCAGACCGGGACTCAGGCCGGTCTGACCGCGCCTCTGGACGTCGGTCAGACCGGGCCCTGGACCGGTCAAACCGGCGCAATCATCCCGATTCAGGGGATAGATCCAATGACTAATGCTAGTTATTTGTTTCATCTTAGAACATTTGATTCTCCTGTATCTACTGTTGCAACTAATCCCCAAGTTCCCCCACATGTTCCTAATGCTTATAATGATGTTGCTAGGGGGTATCCTCCCTATACTAGGCAAGGCCAATATAATCATATTGCGCCGCAAACACAACCTATTAGGCTACCAAATCCACCACCAAATCAACATAGGCCTGATAATATGGAGGAAATAATTAGTGGGATTATTAGGGATAAATTTGGGATTGAAGCTAGGAATCATGCTAAGGTTTACCAAAAGCCATATCCTGATTATTATGATAATGTGCCATTTCCTCGTGGTTATAGAGTTCCCGAATTTACCAAGTTTAGTGGTGAAGATAGTAGGACCACATGGGAGCATGTAGGTCAATTTTTAGCGCAATGTGGTGAGGCTAATAGTGATACTTTTAAATTGCGCTTGTTTTCTTTATCTTTGTCCGGTACCGCTTTTACATGGTTTACTTCTTTACCGGCAAATTCTATTCATACTTGGGCTTAATTAGAACAAAGATTTCATGATTTTTTCTATACTAGAGAAACTGAGCTTAGGTTATGTGATTTGACATCAGTTAAGCAAAAATATAATGAGCCTATCATTGATTATATTAAGAGATTTAGGGATGTTAGAAACCGATGTTATAGCTTGAATATAACTGATAGAGATTTGGCTGGTCTTGCTTTTAATGGTTTAATTGCTCCTCTTAGAGAAAGGTTAGATGGCCAACAATTTCTTGATGTTAGTCAACTTATGCAAAAGGCTCTGGCTTAGGAAAAAGCCGGGTTAAGGATAATAAAAAATTTGTTAGACCATATGAGAAAAAGCCTAATGTTAATTTGATTGATTGCCCTGAGGCTAGTGATAGTGAGGGTGAGGGTGATCATGATATGTATGTTGCTGAGTGGTCATGGACTAACAAAAACAAGCCTTTTGTTTGCTCTAATCTAATGCCGACTCCTCGCAAAGATTGGCAAAGTGAGGTTAAATATAGCTTTGATGTGGCCAAGTGTGATAAGACTTTGATTACCTTTTACAAGAAAAACAAATTAGATTACCTAAAGGCCATATCATACCATCTCAAGAAGAATTGAAACGTCGAGCTTATTGTAAATGGCATGATTCTCACTCTCATTCTACTAATGATTGCAATGTGTTTTGACGACAGGTTCAATCGGCCATAGATGAAGGACGATTGAAGTTCAAGATGAAGCTTGATCATGATCCTTTTCCGGTGAATACAATTAATTTCAATGATAAGAAGGTGTTGATTCGGCCGGAGCAAGCCGAATCTACTAAGGGAAAAGGAGTGGTCATTGGTGAACCGAGGCCAAAGATGATAGTGCCAAAGAAGCCAGAGGTTGGTGTTTGGAAGGAAAATAAGAATGAAGCTTCAACTTCTAAAGCCCCTAGGAAGACCAAAGTGACCTTTGATATGCTTTTGGAGAAGTACGAGAAGCAAGGTGGTGAGAGAGCTCGCAACAAAGGGAAAAGACCAAGATCAATACCTCCTAGGGAGCGATTTGGTCATTCACCAAGACGGTCGGAATCAACTCAATATAATTGTTCTTAAAACATGTCATAGGGTCCTTATCCAATGCAGCCGTCGGGTTATCCTTATCTACATGCCATGGGGGGCAACACCGCCAATGTTCAATCATATGTCTCCAATACAATTCAACCAAGGGTGGGGAGGACCAAGGAGGCCAATCCATGAGCGTTTGTCTTCACTAAACAATGGCCGGTTTTATGGTAAGAACCGGGCCAATGAAGAAAAGAGGGAAGGAAAACGTATTAAGGTGGAGGCAAGGACTTCGGAAGTGTTTACCATCAAAGTGGGGTCTCATGATGTGCCAATACCTTCTGGAGATGAAGTTGGAGAGTCCTCAAGCAACAAACCAGAAGCCGGTACCAGCTCATCGTAGTCGGCCGGTCTGACCAGGCCCTCTGGCCGGTCTGACCGCAGCCATACGGCCGGTCTGACCGAACCATCTGGCCAGTCTGACCGTCGGCCTAACGACGGTCCGACCGATGCTCCAGGCCGGTCTGACAGCCGGCATCATGTCGGTCTAACCGGCACCCCTGGCCAGTCTGACCGGTGGTCTAAGTCCGGTCTGACCGGGCTCCAGCACCGATTCGATGGGAGATTTACAAAGGGTAGTGCGGGGACTTCATCGTCTTCAAGCAGACCTAACAGGGGGCATTATTTACCTCCTGGAACAGAGCCGAAACCTAGGAGGTTCAATGAGTTGTGATCACCACCGGTTTGGAGGCGTAAATCCGTAGAGAAGGAAGAACCGATTGTTGTAGAGAAGAAGAAAAAACAATCGGTTGATAAAGATGAGTCATCTCTAAAAGAAGACATGGATATCAACATGGTATGTATGTTGCCTATGGAGTTTTGTGCTGTGGATGAAGCCGAAGTTGCTCAATTTTCACTAGGTCCTAAAGATGCGGTTTTTGAAAAGCCCGATGAGTCAAACCGTCATATGAAACCTCTCTATCTCAAGGGTCATATTGATGGGAAGCCAGTCTCTAGGATGCTAGTGGATGGAGGTGCCGCCATGAATTTGATGCCATATTCGTTGTTCAAGAAGTTGGGGCGTGGAGATGATGAGTTGAAGAAGACCAACATGATTCTCAATGGCTTCAATGGTGAACCAACGGAGGCGAAGGGTATCTTTTCGGTAGAGCTTACCGTGGGAAACAAGACACTACCAACCGCTTTCTTCATCGTAGATGTGCAAGGTAATTTCAATGTTATTTTGGGTCGTTGTTGGATCCATGCCGATTGTTGTGCGCCTTCTACCTTGTATCAATGTTTAATTCAATGGGACGGCGATGATGTTGAGATTGTTCAAGCGGATACATCAGCCGATGTTGCAATGGCCGATGCTACTTTTGAGTGGCGTCATGGGAATATTCAATGCTTATCGGGGATGGATCTTTCTAGCTATGATTTCATTAGTATTTCCGATGGCAAATTTGTACCTATCTCTGTAAAGCCGGCTAGTTTAGCACGGCTAGGCCATGTCAATTTGTGCAATGAGTAGAGAAGCTAATTTAGAGTGGTTACAAAAGAGGGTACAAGAATATCGGTCTACAAAGAACGATATTGGTGAAACTATTGAAGATTTTGATGAAGTGGAGAAGCTTGGACAAGGGTTTACATCGGCCGATCCATTGGAAGAAGTAGACATAGGTAATGGAACTAAACCAAGGCCGACTTTTGTAAACAAAAATATGAGAGCCGATTATAAGGTTAAGATAATCAAGCTACTCAAAGAATATGTTGATTGCTTTGCATGGAAGTATCATGAGATGCCGGGTCTTAGCCGTGAGCTTGTTGAGCATCGGCTTCCAATTAAACCGGGTTTTAGGCCTTATAAGCAACCACCTCGTCATTTTAATCCTTTGCTATATGACCGAGTCAAAGAGGAGATTGATCAGCTGTTGAAGGCGGGGTTTATTAGGCCATGCCGTTATGCGGAGTGGGTTTCTAGCATAGTCTCGGTGGAGAAGAAGGGGAGTGGTAAGATTAGAGTTTGCATAAACTTTAGAGATTTAAATAAAGCTACTCCCAAAGATGAATATCCTATGCCTATAGCCGACATGATGATCAATGATGCCTCGGGTCATAAGGTGATTAGTTTTTTAGATGGTAATGTCAGCTACAATCAAATCTTTATGGCAGAGGAAGATATGTACAAAACGGCTTTTAGGTGCCCGGGATTTGTTGGTTTGTTTGAGTGGGTTGTCATGACTTTTGGATTGAAGAACGCCGGTGCAACATATCAAAGGGCAATGAATTTGATCTTCCATGATTTACTAGGTATTATCTTAGAAATCTACATTGATGATATTGTTGTCAAATCAGATGGTATGGAGGGACACATAGCCGATTTGAGGTTAGCTTTTGAGAGGATGCGCCGGTATGGTTTGAAGATGAACCCACTTAAATATGCTTTTGGTGTGTCGGCGGGGAGATTCTTAGGATTCATGGTGCATGAGAGAGGAGTTGAGATTTACCCTAAGAAGATAGAAAAAATTCGTGATTTCAAAGCACCGACATGTAATAAGGAAGTTCAAAAGTTGCTAGGTAAGGTGAATTATTTGAGAAGATTTATTTCTAACCTAGCGGGTAAAATCGATGCTTTTGTTCCTATACTTCATTTGAAGAAGAAGCCAATTTTACTTGGGGGCAAAACAACAAGAAGCGTTTGAGGAGTTGAAGAGAAGGAAGTTCAAAAGTTGCTAGGTAAGGTGAATTATTTGAGAAGATTTATTTCTAACCTAGCGGGTAAAATCGATGCTTTTGTTCCTATACTTCATTTGAAGAAGAAAGCCGATTTTACTTGGGGGGCAAAACAACAAGAAGCGTTTGAGGAGTTGAAGAGGTATTTATCTACTCCACTCGTTGTGCGGGCACCTAAAGCCGGAAAGTCTATTCGGTTATATATTGCCTTTGAAGACAAAGTCATTGGTGCCGTTTTGACGCAAGAGGAAGATGGCAATGAATATATTATTACATATTTGAGCCGCCATCTTTTGGATGCCGAAACGAGGTATGTCTTTATAGAGAGACTTTGTCTATGCTTATACTATGCTTGTACCAAATTGAGGCATTATTTGTTATCTAGTACATGCATAGTTGCTTGTCAAGCCGATGTTATTAAACACATGTTGCAAAGGCCAATTCTAAGTGGGAGAATTGGAAAGTGGGCATATGCTTTGATAAAATATGATTTGGCTTATGAACCATTGAAATCTATGAGAGGCCAAATTGTATGTGATTTTATAGTAGACCATCGTGTAGATATTGCTTATGAGGAAGAGGTTTGCCTAGTTGAAGTTATACCTTGGAAGATTTATTTTGATGGTTCTTCTTGTAAAGAAGGTCAAGGCATAGGGGTAGTTTTGTTTTCACCTAATGGCATGTGTTATGAAGCATCGGTTCATTTGGAATATTATTGTACAAATAATCAAGCCGAATACAATGCTTTATTATTCGGCTTACAAGTCATGGAGATGGTTGGAGCTAAGTACGTGGAAGCTTTTGGTGATTCGGAATTGGTGGTGCAACAAGTCGCCGGAGTTTATAAATGCTTGGACGGATCACTAAATAGGTATCTTGATTCATGTTTGGATATTATTGCCAATTTTGATAATTTTGCTATTAGGCATATTGTTAGGCATGATAATTCTAGAGCAAATGATTTGGCACAACAAGCATCTGGCTATGATGTGAAGAAGGGATTGTTTCTGGTATTGGAAGAGCCGGTGCTTAATTTTAAATCTTTGTGCGAAATTGGCGAAATTGGAGACCAGGGGCGGTCTGACCGGCGTTGCGCGGCCGGTCTGACCGGTGACCAAGTGCAGTCTGACCGGCCACATGCCGCCGGTCTGACCGGCGACCCCGGGCGGTCTGACCGGTTCTGGGCAGGGCGCTGGGGGGCATGCCACAATCAATTTAGAGGCCGAATTAATTGTGAATTCGGACATTTGTGCCCAGGAAACAGAAGAGGATTGGAGAATTCCATCGATTCGATATTTGAAAGATCCCACACTTATGGTTGATTGGAAAATTCGGCGGCAAGCGTTCAAATACACATTGCTTGATGAAGATCTATATCGCCAAAATATAGATGATGTCTTGTTGAAGTGCCTAGATGAAGATCAATCTAAAGTGGCTATGGGAGAGGTACATGAAGGAATTTGTGGAACTCATCAATCGGCCCACAAGATGAATTGGTTGCTTAGGAGAGCGGAGTTCTATTGGCCGAGGATGATTGATGATTGCTTTAAATACTATAGGGGATGTGAAGCTTATCAATGGTTCGGCAATGTTCAATTGGCACCCGCCGCCGTGTTGAACCCTATAATCAAACCATGGCCGTTCCGAGGTTGGGCTTTAGATTTTATTGGTCAAATTTATCATTCGTCATCAAAGGGGCATAGGTTCGTGCTAGTTGCTATGGATTACTTCACCAAGTGGGCCGAAGCCGTGCCGCTGAAAAATATGACTCATACGGAGGTAATTGACTTTATTTTGAAGCATATTATTCATAGATTCGGTATCCCGCAAACATTAACTATGGATCAAGGTGCTTGTTTTATGTCTAAGGAAGTAAAGAGTTTTACCGAATCTTATGGTATTAAATTGTTGAGTTCTTCTCCTTACTACGCTCAGGCTAATGGACAAGCTAAGTCGAGTAATAAGACATTATTGAAGCTAATAAAAAAGAAGATTGAGGAGCATCCAAAGAGGTGGCATAAAGTGCTTTCCGAAGCATTGTGGGCGCATAGGATATCTAAACATGGTGCCACCAAAGTCACTCCTTTTGAGTTGGTTTATGGTCAAGAAGCCGTTTTACTGGTTGAGGTAAATCTTGGTTCTCTTCGTTATATCAAGCAAGATGATTTGTCAGGTGAAGATTACAAGACATTGATGGGAGACAACCTTGATGAAGTCATCGATAAGTGCTTGAAGGCTTTGGAAGAGATAGAAAACGAGAAGAAGAGGTGGCTAAGGCGTACAACAAAAGGGTGAAAGTAAAGTTGTTTCAAGTTGGAGACTTGGTTTGGAAGACAATTTTGCCTTTGGGTACTCGATCCAGGGAGTTCGGTAAGTGGTCTCCTAGTTAGGAAGGTCCTTATCGAGTATGCGGTATTATTCGAGGGAACGCATATTTTTTGGAGACACTTCAAGGGAGCGTTTTTAGCGAGAAATCAACGGGAAATACTTGAAGAAATACTTCCCGAGCGTTTGGCAAAACGCTTAGGAGATACTATGGCCGGTAATTAAATTATCGTCCTAAGACCAAAAAACATGTTCTATGCTTTTAGATTCATGTTATTCATCAAAAAGGCAGAGGGGCATGTGTTTACACCCAAATTTGGCACCTAAGGTTAAAATAGGAAAGATTGCCAAAATTTGGAAGTCTACCGGTTTCCTTCGAGTGGGCCGGTCTGACCGCCGGTTGAAGGCCGGTCAGACCGGCGGTGTGTGGCCGGTCTGACCGGCAGGTCCGAGTCCGACTGTGTTTCGTCGGGTCTTGAAGTTTCCTTGCTCGGGAGGGCATGTTTCGGGTTTCCTTTGGTTTCTATCCCGAGTTGGACGTGGATAAGGGTCTGTAGAGGGCAAGACCAACCCCTATATAAGGGACATGGCCGGTTCTATTGTAAACAACCAATCTACAATCAATCAATAGAATCGTTTTTCATATTGCTTTTAGTTTTCTCTTAGTTTGTCCATCTTTGTCGGTTTGCGCTGTAAGCCGTCCGCCGCCGCTGCGAGAGTGCGACATCTCTTTGTAGGTTTGTCCTGAAAACCTTCTGTTTTACCCACGAGAAGGGTAGTTATCTAGAATCGGCTCCGCTAGTCGGTTTATTTGTCAAAACCCATCTAGGTTTAGCTCTTTGCTAGATCGAGGTGGTTGGCGACTCTAGGATCACCGCAAGGCATAAGGTGTTGCGATCGTCGTTGTCAACTTGTCACCAAAAGTTGCCAACACTGAGGCGAGGCTTACTCATGCTATGTGACTAGTGAGGTAAGCCTCTCTAAGATCCTAAAAATCTTGAATCTGAATTGTACAAACTAAAAATCCAAAACACCAAAAACCTTTTTATACTGGATCAGATGTTTTTTCCTTTTTTTTAATTTTACGAGTGCTAACCCAAATTTAATGCACTTTAAAAATTGAAATATTCAGAATTAAATCCCAACGGAATCTAGCTAATTAAATTATTGGGAAGCCTATTTCAAATAATAAAATCTACTGTAAAACTATTTTCTCAAAATCCAATAGATACCTCACTGTCAATCGATATGGATTTGTATGATTTTCTATTCTGTGAGAATTACTATTATCCCTACTATATAAGAAAATGAAAATCACTATTATTCCTACAGAAATTCGTGATTAGACACATATCCGTGAGTGGGCTACAGAAAGCCCACTCACGCATATCAATCCATGAGGCATGAGCCCAACATAATAGGCCTCTGACTCCCTGACTCCTTTGGTCGGTCGATCTCCCCGTCTCCCTCCTCGCGACTTCGCCCGCCGCGCCGACCAGCCGCCGATCCCCATCCCGGCGTGCGAGCAGCGCCGCCGCCGCCGCCGCCACCGTCCTGCTGCTTCCGCCGCATCCTCTCCCCTCCGGTGAGCACTCCTCGGCACACCCCCTCTCCCATTTCTCTCTGCGCCCCCGTACTGATAGCAGTTTGTAAAAATTATTTTTGGGGGTTTCAGCTCAACCCTCCCCATGCCCCATGTTAGATCCGCCGCTGAAAGGGACAATGGCTCTGGTGGTGATGTCACCCCGGGAACTCCAAGCCCGACCCATGGTGCCCGTGTGAGGCAGCGGAAGCGCTCCAGCGATGTGAGTTTTTATTTTTTATTTTTTATTTCCCCTGTTGAGATATGTATCTCATTCTTGGAGGCCTTATGTTTCTTGATTTTGTGAGTGGTGGACAATTCCATGAACTTTTTCTTTACAGGCTCCATCTGACGTGAACAAAACCAATGGCGCTAATTTGCTGCTAAATGACCAGAACAAGTACAAGTCAATGCTTATTCGCACGTATTCTTCACTCTGGATGATGGCAGGATTTGTGTTTTTGATATACATGGGACATCTCTACATATGGGCTATGGTTGTCGTTATCCAAATCTTTATGGCGAGTGAGCTCTTCAATCTGCTGAGGAAGGCCAACGAGGACAGGCAGCTTCCAGGGTTCAGACTACTTAACTGGTAAAAATGGCATGGTTAATTCTGACTATGAACATTTGAATGTTTACATGCCATTACAGATTCTTGTTTTCTTCGTGACAATTGCAGGCATTTCTTCTTCACTGCGATGCTTTTTGCGTATGGCCGTTTCCTTAGTCGGCAGCTTGTCAACACGGTGACTTCAGACAAGTTATTGTACAAGCTTGTGAGTGGCTTGATCAAGTACCAAATGTTTATTTGCTACTTTCTTTATATAGCAGGTAATAACAACAGTTCATTGTTTGGCCATGTTATATTAATGACAATTAGATATGGTTGAACACTGCATGGCTACTGTAAACCTTAGTTTTCACAGTTAGCTGATTGGTTTTGGGATGAATTAAAGATGTTTAATCAAAGTTTTTAGGTGGTTGTGCCTTGTGAGTACTTAAAATGCACTATTATTTTCATGTCATACCTACAGATGAAATGCTAGAGTTCACTGGTATAGCGGAAATAGCACATATTTTTTTTTCATGTCATAATTTCACTAGTATAGTGGAAATGCATAAACTTATTGATATATAGATGAGTCCATTGCACCATTGATAAAATTTTAACTACGTGCTGCCAATATATCAATTTGGTTATTACTTCTGTCATACAGGGTTTGTATGGTTTATTCTCACTCTAAAGAAAAAGGCGTACAAGTATCAATTCAGTCAATATGCATGGACTCACATGATCCTATTGATGGTATTTGCACAGTCATCTTTCACTGTGGCCAATATATATGAAGGAATATTTTGGTAAAGTCTCTAACCGACAGAATGTTCTAATCTTTAGGATCATAAAAATGTGCATTTTCAGCCCTAGTACTGTAGGCTTAGAATATCCTTTTCTATTTTCAATTTGTAGTCATTAGTGGTTCTGCTCACAAATGTATTTCATGTAATGACCTTCATGAGATTTGCAGCAGAATACGAATATACTACTAGTTTAAGGAGTTTTTAAGACTGAAGGATCAAAGTGATATTACAATGCTCTAATAATTTAATACTACCTTTGTCCCATAATATAAGGGATACTAGGTTTCTTTCGATAGCCTATGGACGAAGGACAGAGACTATAGTGTTCCTCATTAAATGAGGGCATGCGAGGTGTGGGAGGGTCGTTGGGGGTAAGATGAGAACAAAGTTAAATGAGGGGTGATTTATGAGACATGCAATACTCTAAAAAAATCCGATTGTATATTGGGACAGAATATGAATCCTTCAATCACTTATATTATGGGACGCAGGAGTACTGAAGAAACACCCTGTCATGCTTAAAATTTAGCATATTTCATTTGAATGCAGCATCGAAGTAACTTGTATCAAGAAGAAGCTGTGACACCATAGCTTACAAAATACATACCATTCCAAGCTGTTCTATACAGGCAGGAATTTACATTGTCTCGTTTTGTGTAAAAGGTTTTAATCTGGAGGTGCTATGGTCGTAACATTGTATTTATGTGCTAGCCCTAACCTGTCTAAATTCTCCATGTGGGACTAATAGCCTGTGTGTTGCAACGGGAAAAATAAATGAGTTTCTACCTTATTATGTCGAGTAAGCACACATTTAGTCCAAGTAGTGCTTTTATGATTTTGCTTAGTGAACAAGTAGGTGATTTTGAAATTTGGGGAGAGCCTGCAGTGAAACAGGAGAGGACTCATTGGATGGTAGGGGCTGACTAATGGGACCGATTTGTCAGATCGGTGGTGGTGGTGTTTGTATAGATTGGGTCCAAATGTCAGTGGAAGGTGTGGTGTGGCAGAACGACCACCACCACTACTAACATTTTGAGTAAAAATAAGTATAGATATTCCATTTATAATTATATTTTCTGATAACATGCCATGAAATAATTATGTGCTTCCACTCTTTCAGAACTACAATACTGCTGTTTATGCAGCCTTTTGGCATATCCAAGTGACAAATGCAAGGCTGACATAAAAATGGTGCTTATTTTAGGTTCCTCCTACCAGCTTCATTGATCGCTATCAACGATGTTGCTGCATATTTCTTCGGCTTCTTCTTTGGGAAAACACCCTTAATTAAGCTCTCTCCAAAAAAAACTTGGGAGGGCTTTCTAGGTGCATCAGTGACTACCATGCTTTCTGCATTTGTGGTTAGTAGCACTTGTCTACCCATATATCCTTCAATCTTAGAGGTCTCAGTTTCTCATTGTTGGTAACTAATTCAGTATCTCGTTCAGAATAGAATTCTTTCTACCATCTGATAACAATCGGTTCTGTTCAAATGGTTTCTTAAAAAAATAAACAAAGTCTCAAACATACTGGTTATGGTTTGATAGATGCTCCAACACACTATACTATAATTGATATACTGCTTGTCATATTAGTTTACAAAATCATGACCAGTGTTGGAACAAAAAAGATGCAATGCCATGATTCATCATGCTGTGCAGGCATAGTTCTTGAAACTTGAAAGCAGAAGGCATATGCGCACACTCTGTAATAAATTTTATTAGTCACTTAAGTGTGAAGTGTAATGAATTACTGATGCTACAATATTTTCTGGCACAACTTCACACTGCATCTTTTATAGTACCTTTTGGATTTTTCACATCTAAATATGGTCGATGTGCTGAAACAGTTCAATTGATAATAATTTATTTCTGGTTTTCTTTTGTAGCTTGCTAATTTGATGGGTCATTTCCAGTGGTTAACATGCCCCAGAAAGGTAAAGCTCCTACCTTGTCATTGATTAGCCTTTTTCTCAAAGAGAATTGCATACATACTGTTGTAATTTGCACAGGCAGGATCAAAATCTTTCATGAATAGCACTACTGTCTCTTACTGTTGCATTTTTCGTTTGAAATAATTTCTTTTCTGTAACCATGACCATGTGATAGGATTGAAATATCCTATGTCTCAATGTATAGTCTAATCAGACCAAAAGAACACAACTGAGTAACCAAAATTCTCTAGCTCCCTTCCCTATCCTTCCTCTTTGTGGTGGTAAATGGTAATTTCCATTCTCCCTGCCATCCAATCAGTTATGCATTTCCTTCAAGCACAGATCAAAGTGCAACTGTCCTTAACTGAACGGAATCGTCGCAACTCAAGAACTGTAGGCCCCTGAAAAAATGAAAACTAATACCAAAGACAGGCATTACAAAATTGTCGCAGCTCAAGACCGAGAAACTTGTGCAAAACAACGCAATAGAACAACCAATAACTCAGAAACTGACCAGTAAGGTGTGAGCAATGAAGAGATGTCATTGCTATCATGTCACTTGTTGCTTGTTGTGATAGCCCTCGCTGCCACTTGTTGCTGCTTATGGCTGCAGATGGTGGAAGGTGATGCAGGTGGTGGCAGATGAGCGACTTGATACACCATGCTAGCTGTAGGGGTTACCCTGGCTACCCATGGCGGGCATTGTGAGTAGAATCGGATTGGGATCCGGTGCAGTTGCTAGTGTAACTGCAGCTTAAGCAGTTGCACTAGCACTGCATGATAACAAATCAATGGTTCAGATCAATGCATCACTGTAGCACATGTATACTGTAGCAAAAAATATATTGTTTTACGTGTTTTGTAGCAATGAATCTGGACCGTTGGATGAAAATACAAATGGTCTAGATTGCTTGCAGTCCTTATTGTGCAGTTGTAGTAACAACTGCACCTGATCTCAATCCGAGTAGAATCTGCATCAGGTTGGGATTGGTTGGGCGGTGTAAAATGTAATATATTCTGAGGCATTGTAGTGGGCATGGGAGGAATTGGGCAAGATGTGGGTGGTGGTGGTGGGCTTGGTGACTCAGTGGAGTGGAAGAAGTTAGTCGATGCGGAAGGGGAATATGTCCAGTATGGACGCCATTAGCCTTGGTGACAGTAGTGGTATTTCTGCAAAAAAATTAGCTCACTCTGTGGTATGGAACAGAAGTGCAAAATTTTCAGTTCTATTACTTGGTTCTAAGCCTCTCAGTAATGTAGATGCAATTTTATATTTTTCGAAGCAAGGTTGGAATCTACTTCAATCTTTGTTAATCCTGTTATCTACAGGATTTGTCGACTGGATGGCTTCATTGTGATCCTGGCCCTATATTTACACCAGAAAGTTATGATTTACCAGGATGGGTAAGAAAGCATTTTGATGTTTCTTATAAGTGAACCGGAGTTCTCATTCCATGTCTTCTAGTCCTTGTGCCATCCAGCCTTTTTGTCATCCTTTCTATTTTGCAGATCCCTTGGCGAGAAGTGGCAATTATGCCTATTCAGTGGCATGCCTTAGCTCTTGGCTTGTTTGCTTCAATAATAGCACCATTTGGAGGGTTTTTCGCTAGTGGTTTTAAAAGAGCTTTCAAATTCAAGGTACGCATCTATTATCTTTTGGAAAAAAAATATTTCAATATCGAAATCTTATTCAGTGTATACTTTTCAGGATTTTGGTGATAGCATACCTGGCCATGGTGGATTTACTGACAGGATGGATTGTCAAGTAAGTTACTTTTTAAGTTAATTTTTTTCTAAAGGCTGTTTATAATGGTGTCTTTCAGATGAGTAAACCTCCGTATACCTGCTAGTGCTCTCGTAGTATATACTCTCGGGCTCTGTGCAATGCTTTCCATGTTTGATCAAATCATCATTAATTACTCTGTGCTGCAATTTTACTTGCATAAAAAATACTAGGCATTATTTTGTTCATCACTTGGGCTCTCCTGCGATTCCAACTTACTGTAAGATTTTGTTCATTTTGTCTTTGTTAGAGTTAAAACATAAGTACCATATTATTGAGCTTGAGATCATGTTCTTCATTCTTACATTACAGCTCACGACGGCTGAATGGTTTTATCTCATTTGACGTTCTAATCATTGACATCTTGCAGATGGTTATGGCTGTGTTTGCTTATATCTATTACCAATCGTTTGTGATGGTACAGGACTTATCTGTTGAGACAATCCTGGAGCAGGTACTTTTGACTCCTTTCGACTTGCATTATATCATTGTGAATTAAATGTAACCTGACCCTTAATGCATTTATGTAATGCAGATACTGAGAAATCTCACGTTCGAGGAGCAGCATGATCTTTACGAGCAACTAGGCAAGTTACTGACGAGAGGGAACTGATGCTAACATAGAGACATCATGCACGAAATCAACAGGACTATGTGCATTGTTTTTTTTTACTTTTAGATCATCATGTACAGCCCTAACACCCTAAAAACAAAAGAATGATAACGCTTAGGATTGTTTTTTTTTCCTCGATCGATGTAAGGGTATGATGTTTCCCGAGTATACAGGAGTTTGTTCTTGCCTTCTCTTTTTATTTTTCTTTCGGTTTTCATCTTTGTGGCTGCATGAGAAGGCAAATGAAGGCCGAGTAGCAGACTAGCAGCCATGACATTTTTTTTTTCTTTCTTGTCGTCGATGGGTTCTTGACTTCTTGTACTTTGTAGAACGATATTAATCCCATTATTTCCTTGCTTTATGGGTGCACTAACCTACCTATATTGCTTATTTCGATGGTTTAGCCAAGCCATATGTTATAATGTTAGTTCCATTATCTATATGTCATTTGAATGTTTAGTTTAGGCAGCATTGTGTACCGAACCCCAAGTTCATGCTTTCAGTAAAAATCCCGGCTCGTGGAGCCTTTTCTCTTAAAAAAGTATTGAATGTTTGCTTTCCAAAGTTGGGCAATTTCAGCAGATCATTTCCTTTGATTAAATGGAGCACGGTTCTTTTCGTTCATTTAAAGATATATAAATTGCAAGCGGCCGCTACGGTTTTCTTCGTTTATTTAAAGGACCAGCGATAAATAATTCTTGTGGTAACTTCAAAATTCAGTGTGTACGGCAGATTATACACGCATCACAGTTGTGTCGGCAGTATATGGACTTGTGAGGTGTGTAATCTAGCACATAGATTATTTGTAAAACGTTCATTTTAATACACAAACTTTACTTATACAGTGTGTATGAAATAAGGTCAAAAAATACCATATGATAGCTTAGCTTAATTACTGCGGTAGACGGTGATTATGAGACCATGTACACAACTGACACCAGTGGAGAATAGATATTTTCTCGTGGTACCCAAAATTACAACTGTCCCGGTTAGATTAAAAACCGGTACTGGAGATGTTTCAAGTCCCTCGAAACATTTTTAGTCCGTGTTGACTAAAAATTGATTTTTAGTTTCGATTGGTAACACCAACCTAAACTAAAGATTGAGAATCTGTAGTCCGGTTGGTGTTATTAACCGGAAATAAAAATTGATCTTTAGTCCCGGTTTGTAACACCAATCCGGACTAAAGATGCCTCTAGGGTTAGTTCAAAAGAAAAACATATCTATTCAAGTTAGATGTATGTAGTAGATATGGTGGTTACGCGCGTGAGGGTTGAGATGAGAGAGCTTGAGTTCGAATCCTATATCTCACATATATTTTTCATTTGCTATGGAACTTTAGTACCGATTCTCTCGATCGATCTTTAGTCCCAATTTGCTCGTCGGAGAGCTTGAGTTCGAATCCTATATCTCACATATATTTTTCATTTGCTATGGAACTTTAGTACCGATTCTCTCGACCGATCTTTAGTCCCAATTTACTCGTCCCGTTTGCTATCACCGGGAGTAAAAACCATTTCTCGTGAGGAAAGCATTGTTAGGATCCCACCCCGAGCCTGTCTCTGCTCAAATGGGTATGGGTCTATTTAACCATCCACCTAGCCAAAACACAAGCAAGCTCATGGTAAAAAAAAAAAAGAAATAGATAATTGAACCAGCAACAGCGGTGGTGATATGTTTCTGGCTTAGAACTTATCAATCTTCTTCTTTTTCTTCCTAAGTACTTCTGCTAGTAGCTTGTATCTCCTACTTTAATTTTCACTGCTAAACCTGAGAGTGCTTACACAGTTACAGTTCAATCCCATTGGTTATACTGGATATTGGTTTATTGAGATCTGGGTGTTGGCTGCTTACAAGCACATGGCATATGTTATATCAAATAGTTCCTTCATTTTTATTTATTTTTTCCGTCTCCAGTCTATATCCTCACATTATTACTATCTTTTTATATAAAATATTTTCTATTCTACAAACAATGTTTTAATCTATGGTTGATTGAGCATGCATACATGGCACACTCTTCACGAATTTATCCACATGAATTGTTATCGGCATAGTTCATAGTTCATACAGACTATAGAAATTCATGTATTGGAACGAACATGTTATAACTCACAAATTATATCCACCTCACAAATTCGTATAGTGCCAATAAAGTAAGTTAATTACTCATCTGAATTTATATAGTGTTCGCCATATGTTATCTCTTAATTAAGGTCGACTTTTTGTTTGTCCTTATTGTGGCTGTCTACAGCATCACCTTTAGTGTGTGGCAGCAACGACTGGGGACTGTTATTCTAATTCAAGTATTCAACCGTATACAATTGGTTCTATATGTCCAAGATTCTGCACTGACTTTGCTATGATAGATAAAGGTCCACAACTTCAATTAATACAAGACAATGGTGCGCGGAAGTCGGCTGTCGGATTTCGAAGCCTAGACACAAATACAAAATGACCTTAACCCTTTAAAATATGACCTGCTAAACTGTTCCAACAGGAGGAGTTATATTGGTATAAACGGACTAAAACTATAAAGACACTAAAATATCTCTTGAAAAGGTATAGGGTTATGGTTGCTTTAATATACAGATTCTCAACCAGCAAAACATGGCTGTCCTACAAACTCTCTCAAGTCGTTAATCATTTTAATAGCTTGGGAACTTTGGTGCGAAAGAAACGCTAGAATTTTCAGGCAACTTGGTTCCACTCCTGCCACCATCATCGCCAAAATAAAAGAGGAGACAAGGACCTGGGTCGTGGCGGGAGCTGTAAAGCTCACAGAGATCATCCCTGCAAGAGAGTAGGCGGTATTGCTCTTCTTTTGCGGGCCAGCTGTTTTGCCGGACCCTGTATAATCTGAGTCCCTTGTTTTGTGAATCTATTTTTACTCCTTTTCTATCAATATAAAAGTGGCAAAGCTTTTGCCCTTCCCTTCAAAAAAAGAAACTTACCTTTGAAATTGTTTTATCAACTACTATCGAGGGCTATTTGGATACCTGGAAGTCCAGGTTACGAAGACTACAAAATCACTGGTTATGTCGAAATAAGTCATGAAGAACTATGTCAGTCATTTTCCATTTCCATTTAAAATGATAGTAAAAAAGCACACATTATTACTATTTTCATTTCAACTCAGACATAAAACTACTAAGCTTCATTTACACTTCCATTCCATCCAATCAGCAGCTCACTAGTTTAATTGCTAGCTGGACACTAGACTTCAGGCGCAGGAGAAATGATGTGTGAGTTAATTGTATAAGAGTGACTGTAGTGGAGGAATTTTTATAAGGTGCTGATTCTAAACCCGATTTTCTAAAACGACATAAATATAGCGGAACTAATAAGGGTAATCATTGGTGCCGATTTTAACAAGCACCAATGACACCTCAATTGGTTTCTAGAACTGGCACCCCACCTATATAGGGGTGTACCTATTTTTTTAGTTTCATTTTTTAGACATGAAAAATAAGCCAAAAAAATATTTTGTATTTTGCTAGTGTATGCACGGTCACACTTTGATTCCCATAACTGCTAGCTGGACACAAAAGATAACTTTAGGCGCAGAGAAATAATGTGTGAGTTAATTGTACAATAATGACTATAGTAGAGGAATTTTTATATGGTGCTGATTCTAAACCCCATTTTTTAAACCGACAAGAATATATCGTAAGTAATATGGGGGAGTTACTGGTGCCGATTTCAAAAAGCACCAGTGACACCTGAATTGGTACCTAGAACTGGCACATATAACAATAGGGGTGTACCCTTTTTTATTTTTTAGGCGTGAAAAGCTGAATCTTTTTTTTATTTGCTAGTCATGTATACACGGTCACACTTCGGTTCTCATAACTCAAAAGATTTTATACATAATATTTGAGCGCATGGGGTTTGTAAGACACCCCCAATGGTGTCTACAACCGACACCTACAGGGGATGTACATGTTTTTTATTTTTAGGTGTGAAAAATAGACCAAAAAATTATTTTGTATTTCACTAGGTAGGTAGCTATACATGGTCACACTTCAGTTCACACAACTCATAAATTTTTTCACGTAATATCACACGTATGTGATTTGCAAGATTTGAATTCAGATTTCTCTCTTCACCCAAAGCCTACTGACCATCTTACCTAGCTAACACTTGTTGTCTTGCAAGCAAATACTTATTCTTTGAAGAATACTCTCATCCAAAACTCATCATACATATTTAGCACCATTATGAGCTCAAATGAAGATGTTGTCAAAAGAATATTGCAGATCTCCTACTTCAATTTTCACCGCTAAACCTGAGAGTACTTACACAATTGCAGCTCAATCTCAATCTCCATTGCTTGTATTGGATATTGGTTTATTGAGATTTGAGTATTGGCTGCTAACAAGCACATGTTAGGTGCTAAATGGACCTATGGGGTATTGGGACTTTTTCCTTAAGTTATTAATTAATGCAATAAAAACATTTGTATTGTAATATGTGTTATAGTCAGACTATTTTCTTAAATCATTAATTCACGCAATAAAAATATTTGTATCATAATATGTGTTTTAGTGAGATCACGATTGTGCTGCTAATTTCGTCTCTTTAATCATGTGTTAGGAGACGCATTCATGGATATGTGGGTGTGACATTGCGTGTCTATTGTTGTGTGCATGTGCATCTACTATGTCATCCAACTCTTGGATGGTGTGTTATAGAAGACACATTTATGGGTGTGTGGGTATGACTTTGCGTATGTAATGTTGTGTGCGAGTGCATCTATCATGTAATTCAAAATATAGCCATGAAATAAAATTAAAGTAAATGTGAAACAAACGTGGCCTGTTTGCCCTAACTATTATATCAGTAGTGGTTTTACTATTCGGAATTAAAAATTAAAAGTTGAGGGGACAAAGTTCTAGGAAATCCCAAACCAAGTTTTCAGACAGTTTTAACATTAGACATATACTTTTTAGGCTAAACATTGGAGATATTTTCACTTAATTTTGAACAAAATTTTACTAAATTCGAATTATTTGGCCAGTGTCACTTGCTGCCAGGACCCAACATAAATCCAAAATATATTAAATCCAGAAATTCGAGCCAAAATTTCAAAGCCAGTGACTTCCACCGGCTCGGTCAACTGTATCTTTGTCACGATGTCATCCCGCTGGTGGTAGTTTTGCTGACTATAAGAATGTCCATATACTGTTCACCTTGAACCCGATCGATCAGTGAAAACGCCATGGCTGCGCTGGTGGTGTTGTGGCCGACCCTACTACCACTAGTTCTGCTTGCAAATCTGCTTCCCCTGCCCCGCCATGGCCGCGCTCTGGAGCTCATGAACTGGTCATGCAACAACGGCAGCTCCTACGCCGCCAACACCACCTACCACAGCAACGTCCGCGCCGTGCTCACCCCGCTGTCCGCCATCACGCCCAACTCCACCGCGCGCTTCGCCACCGCGTCGGCCGGGCGTGGCGGCGCGGACGCGGTCTGGGGCCTCGCGCTCTGCCGCGGCGACACCGACCGCGCCGGGTGCGCGTCCTGCCTCGCCGCCGTGCCGGCCGTCGCCTTCGGCGATTGCCGCGGCGACAGGGACGTGGCCGTGTTCTACGACCGCTGCCTCGCCCGGTTCTCGTACGCGGACTTCACGGCGAGGCCCGACAACACGGAGGTCCTGATCGGGAGCCCCAGCGAGAACCGCGTCACCGTCGACGCCGGCCGCTTCGACGCGCTCGTGGCCCGCCTCGCCGGCGCGCTGGCCGACTGGGCGGCCTACAACTCGACGTGGAGGTACGCCGCCGGGGTGATGGCCTCCGGCGACGGGTTCACGTCGACGACGGAGGACATGGTGCACAACATCTACGGTGTGGTGCAGTGCACGCCGGACCAGGCGGCTGCGGCGTGCCGGGCGTGCCTGGAGGCGCTCAGGGTGGACATGCCCAAGGTTTTTGCTGGAAGGATAGGAGGGAGGTTTGACGCCGTGTGGTGCAACCTCAGGTACGAGACCTTCCTCTTCTACGACGGTGACCCAACGGTGAGGCTCGCCGCGTCGCCGTCACCTGGATCATCGTCATCGCCATTGCCGTCGCCGTCACTGTCACCACCGCCGCTAGAGGGTAAACTTTGCATTCGTTTCCATTTTTGTAAAATTATTATTTATTATAGGTCTTACATCTTGACCACGCTAATATTAGTATTAAAACGTTATATATTAATTACCGGAGGGAATATAACTATGATTATTGTATTATTGTTCTGAGGTAGTAATAATGTATTGCACTTAACTGCATGCAGGAAAAAGGAGAAATCGCCCAAAAAATGTAGCAATTGTTGTTGTGTCTGTCCTTGCTTCTCTAGTTGTACTTCTGTCTCTGCTCTCCTTTTACCTCTGGAGGAAATTGCAAGCGAAACAATGTGAGTGTGAGCCACATGCTTCTTCTAGTCCTCCATTTTCTATTCAATATGTACTAAGGACTAACAAAAACGCATATGGTCAATGCCAACATAAGAAACAGCCATAGGTTCGACCACTCTATGTACGCAGTTGCAGCACAACCGACTGAACCAAGAGCCACCCATAGTTTGGATTGGAGAGTAAAACAACTCGTGCATTAGTGATTAAAAGAATTTCCCGGGCATTAGGCATGTGGAAAATATTTTTTATTTATCCAAAGAGCTGAAACTAGAATAGCTGAGTGAACTTAGAACAAAATGATTAGAACATCAATGGACAGTGATTTTAATCACCCGAGTGGACGTTTACTTGTTTATTGTATGTTAACTCATGGTAATGTCTGGTGATGATGAAAAAAATGTGTGCGTATAATGCAGATACCGATGAGAATGATATCTATTCAGGGTCACTTCTCTTTGACCTGGCAACACTAAGAAAGGCAACAGCTAGCTTTGCAGAACATAACAAGCTTGGTCATGGTGGTTTTGGAGCAGTATACAAGGTATATATACCTTGTTGCTGATGTTGATATGAAAATACAAATGAGAAATCTGCTGATATGATCTGACATTATTACTTATGTATGTTAGGGGTTTTTGCCTGATGGACGTGAAATAGCTGTGAAAAGGCTTGACAAGACATCAGGACAAGGCCTTGAACAGCTGAGAAATGAGTTGTTATTTGTTGCCAAACTCCGGCACAACAATCTTGCAAAGCTTCTAGGTGTTTGCATCAAGGGGGAGGAAAAGCTGCTCATTTACGAGTACCTACCAAATCGAAGCCTTGACACCTTCCTTTTTGGTAACAACATATACACGAACTTGATCACTGCATTCCACTCTGATACACTAGTTAGTATTCTTTGCTACAATAATTACCATTATGCAGACAAGTGACAACTAGTAGCATGATTGGGTAGTGGATAGTAACTGAACATAGTTTTCATGAATAATAAATTTCGTATTTGGTAGATCCAGAGAAGCGAGGACAATTAAACTGGGAAACAAGATATCAGATCATACATGGGATAGCACGCGGCCTGCTCTACCTCCACGAGGATTCTCAGATAAAGATCATTCATCGTGACCTCAAGGCCAGCAATGTATTGTTAGATGCCAACATGAACCCAAAGATCTCCGACTTTGGCTTGGCGAGGCTATTTGATGGTACTAAAACTGCTAGTATCACAAACCATGTCGTTGGGACGCTGTAAGAAAATGATGAGACTCCGACAAATTCTTTCCTTACTTACATGCTGCTCTCTGGTTATAACGCATAAATTGTTTCGAATATACATATGTAGTCAACTTATGAAACTTGAGAAGAAATTAATTTTAGTTAGTTAGATTTTGCACATAAAAATATAAAGGTTATGTATCAGAATTTCAGAATTTATTCATAATCTGGAATGCATGCATGCAGAGGATATATGGCGCCAGAGTATGCAGTTCTTGGACATGTATCTATCAAGTTAGATGTCTATAGCTTCGGAATTTTAGTCCTGGAGATTGTGACAGGAAGAAGGAACACTGATGTGTCGGGTGAAGTGGAAGAATCTAACAATCTGCTTAGCTATGTATGTCCTATCCTACTATTTAGCAAGAGTTATACAATTTCCTAGAACTAATGGCATTTTCCGTGCAATAAGACTTGATAACCATGCAATATTTCAGGTGTGGGACCACTGGGTGAAGGGGACGCCACTAGAAATTACTGATGCATCACTGCTTGGTGATGGCCACGGCCTATCAGATATGGAGCTGCTCAAATGTGTCCACTTCGGGCTCCTTTGTGTCCAAGAGAACCCAGTGGATCGGCCAACAATGCTCGACATTCTCGTCATGCTTCATGATGTTGACACCAATAGCTTTGTTGCACCATCAAAACCTGCGTTCACCTTTGCGCATGGTGGGAACACGACAAGTTCTAGCCAAGGTGTTGCCGCATTATCAACAAATGAAGTGTCCATATCAGAGTTTGTTCCTAGATAGAATAAAAATTACATTTATGCCACTCTGAACTACGTAGAGATATGCTGCTGTTTAGTTGGGTCTTAGAAGTATATCACTCCAGAGGTACATTTATTTTCTTATATACCTTTTACAGATGCTTTACCTTTTATCTTAAACCAATTTGCATAGCATATTACTGAATATATTCGAATATGGACTATGTATCACCCCCTTTTGGTGGCCATGATCCACCAGGTCCATACGCATTCAAGGAGATGCAAGGTTTGTTTTCCTATAACAGCCCAAATTACTTGGTCAAAATCTGTTTTACATTGTTTTGGTTTTGCAAACAAGTTTGTCATTAACCCGGGTCGATGGTCACACATCCCCCATGTTGGAGCATGATATATGCTGGCTAGCCGCCCAGGAACCAGGTCATGGTATTCTTCTACACTGAGACCCATTGCTCTAGCTACACAGGGGGCTGCCATGTGTATCATGTTCAGTAGGGTCAAGTGGTTCCAGGTCACCACTTCCTAGAGTTCTCCACATAATCATACCTAGGGAGGATGGCGGAACCCTGCACTACAGGTGACGTATCATGAGGGCCCCTTGGTAGGATGAGATAGGCCAAGTTGCCTGGTCGCGTACCAAAAACAGATAGATGGGTATCCATCTTAGGTTATTACAACGTCTTTGGAAGCGATGCGCAGGCTGCAAAACTTGTCCATCGCATGAACTGCAGATTTCCTTAACTTGCCTCTCAGCATTAATGTTGAGAGATGCAGTCTTGATCTCTCTCAGATGTTGCCTTTCAAACTCACAAGGGAGAGAGAAGACTAGAGGTAGCCCAACGTTGAGCCCAATAGGAGTTACCCTAGGCTTCTGATGGTATACAGTGCTTTGTGTCTCTCATTGGAGACACAACCAACTATTGAAGGTTATAAAAACCCATCCTAGATCCTGTAAAAGGGGTTAGACACTGAACTCAGGAAGGATACTAGGCTCCCAAAGCTAGCTCAAGAGCTCCACAAGGCTTGTACAGATTTCTCAAATAGTGATGAAAACCATGAGTAGAGTTGTTATATATCCTTCAGGAGGCCTCAACCTATATACATGCTTGTTATCTCTTGCTTGCGAGCACACCCGGACACAACTGCCAGCACCCAAACCATGGTTGATCCCTGTGTCGTGATTTCTCATATCTATCAGTGCATGACACCGACAATTTGAATACACATATGTCTCATGTGTGGCCGAGTTGGACTGTAGAACATGTCACACTTGAACTATATCTTTCGCTTGGTTAATTGATGACATGGTGGCATTGAGAATGTCTTATAAAAGGCCTTTGACTTCATTGCCAGCCAACTTTTTAAAATGTGAATAAATCTAATTCATAATTCATGTTGTAGCGCCCAACAAGGGTGGCTCCATCTTTTGTTAAGTTGAGATAACTATGTTTGACAAGAAACATTCATGATCCCACTACAACAATATGAAATGTTTGCGTTGTGCCTTAGCAATCGATACACCTCTCTAAATATTATTGATCTTGCCAGTGTAGATTAATTTTATTCCAACAAGTGAATAAAAAACAAACAAGAACAAGATTAAATAGCCAATAGCAAGATGAAGGTTTCAACCCAAAAGCAATCTAAATTTCAGATAGCTAGATGAAGGTTTCGAATTGATAAAATCTCTACTACTTTAAAAGCGGAGTTCTCCTCCTCCTCCTCCACCATTGTACTTTACCACCACGTAAAAAAACCACCCCGCCTAAAAAAAATGTCATCCCACCAAAATTGAACCTATAAAACCATTCATCTGCCTCTCACAGTCCCATTGCAAAGCGAAGGCGTAGTACTAGTAAAAGGTATAAGATTTAAAGATCGAGTTTGCAAAAAAGGTTTTGGTAAATAATTATTAATTCCTTTCATTTGTAAAATAATTCTTTAAAGGAATATAACTCATATGAAAGGCTTTTTAGGAAAACAATTAGTATTTCCTTTTATTAGCAAATATTATCTTAATTGATATATTTCATAATCATGGTTCTTTAATAACTATTATTTTGAATCCATAATTGAATTATATTCCCAATTTTCATTATTTTGGCACTGGCAGAACAGGAAAAAGAAAAGAAAATCAAATAAATTCCAGCATGAAGAAATTTTGAAAAAGATTTTTGATTATTCCAAATTTTTGTTTACGTATTTTAAATTCGAAATTTTCAGGGTGTTATAGACACTGTGCTAGCCTCTCCTCACCGATCCGTCTTTCTCCACGTCTCAGGCAGTTGCCGCCTATTTCACCTTGAGCTCAACTGATCCTAATAGAACTCCTCGACTCCAACCCCTAGCTTGGTCGGCCTTGGTGAATCCCCTTCCCTCTTTGCCGTGGCCGCTGGGCTACGTTTTCTTCAGCGGCCGAGATATCGCTACATCTGACCTCCACTTCTTCTCTTATTGTGATCTCGAGAAGATCTTCCCACTACATGTCTCTTGTTGCAGTTGATTGTCCCTCGAGAAGCCCAACCAAATCTGGTGAATGTGACAGCAGAGGACCTACGAGGGTCACGGTGATTTTGGCGGCAGCATGCTGTCAGGGGCCAAGATACCAGGAGAAAGCTACTCGATTCCCTTTTCTACTCCTTTTCAAATGACAACTATTGGAGAATCACAGATGTAGGAGGGAGAACCAAGTGCCATGGGCTGGGCCAGATTCAGATGTTAGAGAGGAGACAACGTGGTCCGAATGAATTGTGATGCTTCACAATTCCTAGGGATTTATTTGGATGGTTATTCTGAATACTTGGATTGATATTTTTAATTCGAACTTTTTATTTCAATCACAATTTTTTCAGAAGGTCAAGGAAGAGTGTCTTGACTGGAGAAGTTCTAACATTTGGGATGAAGTCTGAATTTTGGATGAATTTGAATAATTCTTGGAGAATGAAATGGATAGGACAACTAGGGAAGAATTCAAAGGGGATTCGAACTTAAATTTAATATTTGATTTCTCATCAATATCATAAATATAAATGGAGAAAGTGGATATGGTCATCTGCTCATTTGAGTGAGTGTTGATATATGTGGATTTCGAATAAATTTGGAAAAGAAGATGCTGATAGGAAGCGAAATTAAGAAAATTTAGAAATGAAAATCTGAATTTGCTTTCAAATTTCCAAACTGAGTTTAGGAAATTTATGGGGAAATTTTAAAGGAGGTATTTGGGAGTTTTGATCTAAAATTCAAAATAATGCGTTGAAGGAAATTTGGGAGTTTAGATGGGTAATTTGAATTTCAAATTTTAAATCCTGAGATTTTTAATTGAAAATCTTGGATTGGGATTTCAGGGTAAGAAGGAATGATTTAGTTGAGATCTTGGCACTAGGTCCAACTTTACAATTACTAAAATAACTTTTTTTAAAAAATAAATGGCAATGTAGAGTATATCTCAAACTGTTTTCGTTAGTTTTTTGTGCACGTTTGGATGTAAAACTCTTTGAGATGGCAGCATAATAGTACCACACAAGTAGCATATCGCACCTGAGAAGTTCACAAATTAATAGACAAAACTACGAAGTGTTGATCTGACCAGCTGGCCAATATCAATGATAGTGCGCGCACAAAATTAACTAGGGAAATTTGTCTATACATATATGAACATTGAGGAAATAATTGTGGCCAACAGCTTTACATAAGAGGTACAAAGATCATGCTAATATATGAATGCGTGAACCACAAGATTTGTGTTTTGAAGAAGTACAAGATACGGCAGATCGGCTGGCGGCTATGTATGCATACTATATTGGGCGTCCGGTGATTTAATTTTTACCTAAAGTCAACAATATATTTGTAATGTCTCACCAACCAGGATGTTGTGTTGGTCTATATATGATCTACCGTCTCCTTGTCAACCTCAACATGAGTGGCACCTGGTGTATGAAACAACATGCTAATTAGTAGTTATTTAGTGGCATTGTATAGATTATATTTATTATATTTTGTATACACAACATGCTAATTAGTAATTATTTAGGCGGCTAGATGAAAACTACATGTTATTAACATATAGACAGTTGTGTGTTTATAGATCTGTTCTATATAGTGTGTATCATTAACAGCGACAACTTTTATACCAATTATATACTTGCAGGCAATGGATCTATTGCTATTGGTTTTGTTAATTAAGGTGTAGTATCTATGATTCTCAATTTCTCATAATAATATTACACAGCTATATAATATAAAGTGATTCTACCTTATATCAACATGATTCTAAAGTTCATTCAAATAGATCATATCATCACCCACTGATAACTCACTAGTAATTATTAACATCTAAAGATCAACATGCAAATATGCAACATCATCATCCGCACTAACAAATATATCAAATCATTATTCTCCATATAATGTTTTATAATATTTTCAAGATATATCCATCCATTTCTATAGTAATTAACGCACTTTTCATCCGCAGTAAAGCGCTTGACATCAGCTAGCTTACGCTAATTATTGATATAATAATCTATAACCTGCATTGACTTACTCTAATCTTTACACTTACATCGGCTTGATCAAATTAATGTATTCGTGTCATCCCATTGGCGTATACTTGGAGCTCAGTTGACTTGAACCGGCCGGCCGTTGCACAACACTATAATTAAGTCCACAGCTTCACACATCTTCTCCTTCTATTCGATCGATTTTCCCAGACGCCATGGCTACACGCGTGCTATTGTCGTCGAAGGTGATATTAGCACTGGTTCTCGCGTCCCTCTTCTCCCTCCCGCGCCATGGCCGCGCTCTGGAGCTCATGAACTGGTCATGCAACAACGGCAGCGCCTATGCCGCGAACACCACCTACGACACCAACGTCCACAGCATCCTCGCCACGCTGACCGCCCGCACACCCAATACTACCACCGGCTTCGCCACCGCGACCACTGGGCGCGGCACGGACACGGAGGCGTGGGGCCTCGCGCTCTGCCGCGGCGACACCGACCGCGTCGGGTGCGCGTCCTGCCTCGCCGCCGTGCCGGCCGTCGCCTTCAACGAGTGCCGGGGCGACATGGACGTGACCGTGTTCTACGACCGCTGCCTCGCCCGGTTCTCGTACGTGGACTTCACGGCGAGGCCCGACAACACGGAGGTCCTGATCGGGAGCCCTAGCGCGGACCGCATCACCGCCGACGCCGGCCACTTCGACGCGCTCGTGGCGGACCTCGCCGGCGCGCTGGCCGACTGGGCGGCGTACAACTCGACGTTGAGGTACGCCGCTGGGGTGATGACCTCCGGCGACGGCTTCATGTCGACGACGGAGGACATGGTGCACAACATCTACGGTGTGGTGCAGTGCACGCCCGACCAGGCGGCGGCGGCGTGCCGGGCGTGCCTGGAGGCGCTCAGGGTGGACATGCCCAAGGTGTTCGCTGGAAAGATGGGAGGGAGGTTCAACGCGGTGTGGTGCAACCTTAGGTACGAGACCTTCGTCTTCTTCGACGGCGACCCTTCGGTGAAGCTCGTCGCGCCGCCAGTTGTTCCGGAGGATGGTATGAACTTCGCCTCGTGTAAAATTATGATAGACCTCACATCGTCCTGCACTTTTCACATAATCTCGAGAACAGTAATGTTGTTTTTGTTTTCTACCCCTTCGTCCCATAATAAAGTAGCATAGCATCGGATGAGACATTTCGCAGTATAACCAATTTGGATAGAACAGTGTCTGATTCGTTATAATTATATCTGAAAGTTTTTAGATAACTTTTATGTTAAAAGTTATATATAGGTAGTTCCTTTTTCAAGAAAAATAATACTAGTTTAATTTCCTTCCATGGCTTTCTTGTCACTGGCCGGATCATGGTATAAATATACTCTCTCCAGTCACAAATACTTCAAATTTTGAATATAATATATCTGCTCAAACTTTTGGAAGAACCATCAATAACTTAAATGTATACTTAGTTTTGAAACAAATAAATGGGTGTAGATTTGCTTTGGAAAATTTTACCGTAATCCTATAAACATATTGAAACATTTTAAGCTAATTCTAATATAAATTATAGTTACGGGCTCAGTTACGTCTCAAATATTATAAACAAAACATCAAGTAGTTTTGACTAGACGGAGTTTTAAAAAGACGACCAACAGCCAATACAATTAAACCACTGGTCCAAACAGCTCTGATTCAGTAATAATAAAAGAGGTAGCGCACGAGACTTAAAAGTGGATGGATGTGGAAGATAAGGGTTTATACATGTTTTGATGGATTTTATCTGCCGGATGTATTGCTCATGGTGATCTTGTGGTATTGTTTATGTCGATGTGCCCTTTGAGGGGACTCTCTGCGTGCCTTATATAGGTTGGGGGCAAGGTTACAAGTAGAAAGTCTAGGCGAATACAACTTTAATTATCTTCTCTGTATATAATAATATGGTAGTATTTAGCTTGGACCCTATACTCCACCTTGGGATAAAAGGTAACATGACAACCGAGTATTACTTTATCTTATATTATATGAATGCAGTCCGCCTCTTATATATAGTCGGATATGTACGCCTTGTGGATATCCACTACCCATATTCTTTAAGAATGCAATGTACTGTGGCAGTATGATATTATTTTAGTATTTGTAATTTCTTTTTGGGAAAAGACCAGTGGTTGAAGTTTCAAAATGAATAGCATCCATTATAAGTTATTTTGAAATGGATGGAGTATATGGCAGGTGGTTTTTAGCTAGTCATGTTAGTGTGTTTCACTTTAAAAAAGAATCCAATGTCTAGCGTGGGTTTGCTCTGATTGTCCAGACATAACGTGGCGTTACACTTAACTGCAGGAAAGAGGAGAAGCAGCCCCGAAAATGCAGCAGCAGTTGTTGGAGCTGTCCTTGGTGCTTTAGTCATCCTTCTGTCTCTGTTCATCATTTACCTCTGGAAAAAATTACAAGCAAAACAATGTGAGTTGAGTTTGAGTGTTTTGTGTAAGCAACATGCATCTTCTGGTGATTTCTTCTGCAATTTCTATTGGAAATGATTAACAAAAAAAATACATGGTCAACCAAATTGCAACAAGCTGAGCCAAATTAGATTAGATAGATAGATAGACAGACAGACAGACAGACAGACAGATAGATCTCCCAAGTCCTAATTGCCTTGTCCAACTGAGGTCCATCCATGGACTTAGTACATCATGGGGTACAGATTATAGTGGAGCATAACTGAAAATATATGGATCTTCATCGAGTCCAACAAGCTACATCAAGCATAGGGCTGGCGAATTGTTACAATAGACAAATAAAAACTGCCATTAGACAGATAAAAACGACAAAACATAAAAAGTCACCAACTTAAGAACTCCAAAGCTAGTTCACAGCCTGGAAACTACTGCTACGTACGTCATAAAAACATGATCAATCTAAACCAAAATCTAAAATCATGATGACTCCTAAACAATGGAGAATTAACTTATTTAACTTAACTGCATCCTAGATATGTTTTGGTTGGATCAAATCAGTCAAATTTGTACTATAACACAAAATCAACAATTTACGCAATACTGAGCAAAAATAAAAAGATATGAAAGAGCAGTACTTCTTATTGTGGGAAGATAATATTTATCATATCAAGATGTTTACAAGGTGAATCCACTATAGTAGTCAAACATGCATGGAGTAAACCCTAGCAACTATGTATTCTCGTTGTATAGTGCTTATATATACCTAATCAGACTATAAGGAATTAAGCCTTGAAAATTACATCTCTATCAGGATATCCTATTAGCAAGTTTCCACACATATATTCCAATCCATATCCAAATTTTCCATAATACACACATTTCTCATATATGCAATACAGAAACATCTCCTTCATCTGCACCGTATTCAAGATTGAGCATCCTGCGTGATATGCTTAACCTAGTAGACCTCAACTATCTTTGAGTCTAAATCCGATCCGTATCGGTGCCCACGCTCTATATGTTCCAAGCAAAGCCTACACATAGGACCGTTTTCCATGCATAAGTACTCTTCCCAACTTAATTAAAACTAGCACAAATGTAGTACATGTAACATACACAAACCATTAGACATTATCCACAACGCATAAACACAAAAATGAACGTGGATTTCCAAAAGTCCAACCTAAATGATGAGCTGAACAATCTGGTGTGCAGTTCAACATACCACTCTGCGGCCAGTTTGGTCACCACATATTTTTTTTTAGTTAACAACATGGTTCAAATGGTCCAAGAGTGGTTGTGTATGTATAGAACCTTGGTTGTGGCTCTAGTTGGATGCATGCCCATTGAGGCTGAAGCCTTGAAACTAGAAGTTTTGTTCCCATGTCGCGGGGACCTACTCATGGTGATAGTGACTTGAGCCAGTCATGCTAACATAAGTGATACTAGAAGTTAGGTCATATATGAATTGTGCAGACACTGTTGTGTTACATGCAGTCGGTTTAGTCCGACCATTTGATTTTGGTTATGGGGTAGGACAACATAAAAGGTAGAAGCTAGTTTTTAAGTTTTGTAAGCTTAATATCTTGGTTAGGACAGGCCCACTAAGATATAGGCCTAGAGTGTTGTTCTAGAGTCCTGTGGAGCCACCTGTGTGCTTTGATTGGGTAACCAGAAAAAGTAAGTTGTCCATGACGCACATACAAAATATTATGATAAAACTACAAAGCGCGAAGACAATGTTTGAACATCGACGTATTCATAATTCATGCCTATCTAGAATGTAATGTGTTTTTAATTATAATGCAGATGCTGCTGACAAAGATGTTGACTCAGGCTCACTTCTATTTGATCTGGCAATAATAAGAAAGGCAACAGCTAATTTTGCAGAACACAACAAGCTTGGGCATGGTGGATTTGGAGCAGTATACAAGGTTTACACATCTTGTTACAGTATATGATATGAAACTACCATGGAAATGTCTATTGATATGATATGAACCATTAATTTCAGGGGTTCTTGCCAGATGTAGGTGAAATCGCTGTGAAAAGGCTTGACAGGACATCGGGACAAGGCCTTGAACAACTGAGGAATGAGCTCTTGTTGGTTGCCAAACTCCGGCACAACAACCTTGCAAAGCTTCTAGGTGTTTGCATCAAGGGAGATGAAAAGTTACTCGTGTATGAATTCCTGCCAAATCGAAGTCTCGACACTATCCTTTTTGGTAAGACCATATACACATACTATCAATACATTTACTATACAATTATTATTCTATGCTGCAAGAATCATCATTAAGTTGACAACTATTACTATAGCTTATTATTCTCTGCTATGGGGTCCATCCTGTCACAAATGTTCGACATTTGGACTACTACGTGCGGTCAAACTTTTAAAACGTTGACGACCGTTGAATTTCGAACTATTTATTTTTGACTTGAAAAGTGCATAATTTATCTCCTAAACATATAGGGTTTGATAAATTTTTTTCTAATGAACATAGTAAAATTCAAACAAGAATTATTTTTGAACATGTTTTGCATGCGTGAACTTTTTTTTTTTACCTAGCAGACCCACAGAAGCGAGAACAATTAAGCTGGGAAACGAGATACCAGATCATACACGGGACAGCACGAGGCCTACTCTATCTTCACGAGGATTCCCAGATAAAGATCATACATCGCGACCTCAAGGCTAGCAATGTGCTGCTAGACTCCAACATGAACCCAAAGATATCTGACTTTGGCTTGGCGAGGCTCTTTAGTGGAACAAAAACTACAAGTATCACAAGCCAAGTCGTCGGGACACTGTAAGAACAAATGATCGATTGTGAAAAATTCCTTCATTCCTTACTAGGGTACACTATTTCGGTATTGAAAACATTTCTCGGTGGGTAGAAAATTCCGATTTTTTATATTTTCAGTATGTTGAACAAAAAGATAAGTTTAAAAAACTTTCGATTAAATTTAACCAGGTATTTGCTAAATTTAAAAATTGAAGTGTTCTTTGAGAAAAAACAACCAACTGGGATGCACCAATAAAGACAATGTTTGGGAATTTTGAAAATTGTCAAGTATATTCCGTAAATGTTTTATCCTCTTTGTTTCATGTATTAGTAACTTTAGTCACATGGGAGTTACCTATATATCCAATAATATGTTGGTTATAGTATAATTGAACAAAATTTTATGAATAAATAGGAATAGAAACTTGCGTTAAGATGCAGCTGCTAGGAGATAGTCACATTGCTTCTCATTTTAGGCATTGACACTGTAACGAATGCATACAGGGGTTATATGGCACCAGAGTATGCAGTGCTTGGGCACCTGTCAGTCAAGGTTGATGTCTACAGCTTTGGTATCTTAGTATTGGAGATTGTGACTGGAAGGAGGAATACCGATGTGTTCGACGCAGACGAAGAATCTAGCAATCTACTAAGCTATGTGCGTCCTATTGATCAATTGTTCTATGATTTCCTTAAAGTAATGGCATTTTTCATGTTGAAAGTACTCATCAATCTACGGACTAAACCTTGTGATGTTTCAGGTATGGGATCATTGGCAGAAAGGGATACCACTGGAGATCACTGACACGTTGCTGCTGCTCAGCGGTAGCCGGGGTTTGCAGGACATGGAGCTGCTCAAGTGTGTCCACATCGGGCTCCTCTGTGTCCAGGAGAACCCGGCAGACCGGCCGACAATGCTGAGTGTCCTTGTCATGCTTCAGGATATTGACACCACCAATTTTGCTGCACCATCGAAACCGGCATTTACTTTTGCGAATGTTAGGAACACAACAAGCTCTAGCCCTAGTGCTGCCGCATTGTCCGCGAATGAAGTATCAATATCAGAGTTCCATCCTAGATAGAACAAAATAATTCATTGGTGCCACTCTGAAATTACCACTTTAGAAATATGCAACTTCATAGTGGCATTGCCTTAAGCTCATATCTTTTTTAACCAATTTGCATTCCATATTGCTAATTATATTGGCACATAGACAAGAATGACATTTTCTACTCCGAGCTCTAGCTAATCTCAGCACCACATCATCCTGTCACCAACTCCCACAACAACCTATCCTTTCCGCCGATACATCCTTATCATACAGTCGATAATAACGCGTATGTAGGTTGCCACAGGAATTGTCTGAGTCTCAAGCCCCCACTTCTCCTTTGTACAGGAGCAGTATTACTTGGCATTGAATGGAATGAAGACACATTGTCACCACCCTGATTTTGGATGAAACTTATAGTTGCATCAGATATGTATAAAAAGTTGGTTAGTTATATATCTATGACTTGGAGTTGTACTAGGTATATTAGAACATATGTTAGGCCCATATATCTTAAGTCCCTCTTAAACATAGTAAAATAACCGGGCCGGACCAACGATTGAACCGGAAAAAACCAGAACCAGTACTCTCACTGGGTAGGTTTGCTTCAAAGATCGCCCATGCAAATGAACTGGTATAAACCCGGTGAACCGGACGGTTTATGCAAAAAACCGGTGACCCAGGCTATCCTAAACTGGTGGGTCGGCTAGTAGATGGGCCGACCTTCCAAGGCCCACCTCGCTTCCAGCAGCCCAAGTTCATTTATTTGCCTAAAAATGATAAAAAAAAGTGCTCTTTTGGGGATTCGTTCCCTGGTTGCCAATAGCAAGGATGTTCCCATCACCACTAGCTAGCTTGAGCTCCTTGTTTGGATAAAATTATGCGTATAACATGATGGTTCTGGTTCAGCATTAGACTGGTTGACCCAGCAGTCCAATCGGTGAACCGATGAACCGAGGGCTCAAGCAGTTCGATGACATCAAGCAATTCGATGACAGGTCCGATTTTTCTACTATGCTCTTAAATACTGAGGATCATCTGCGTAACTAAGGGCAACTATACCATAGGTGAATGAATATATGGCTTGCCAATGGTGGTTGATACCTTTATTTAAAAAAATTATAATTATGACTCTCTTAAAAAACACAGTAATCATGCTAGCTTGCAGTAAATCTAGCATTGATAGTCAATACTCCCATGTATAAAGGTTTTTTTGGTTTACCTTTGTTGCCAAATATTCTACTATTTTTGCGCTCATCTTGTTTGGACATCAGTGATTTAACTCAAGATTTCAATATATCATCTAAATTCACCATAAATGAAGGATATAGGGAGAGGCTCAGGTCAAACTGAGCACCAACAAACATATAATGTCAATATTGGCACACTGTTGACGAAAAAATCGAACACACCGGCCTGGGAGATCTGATTAGCTTCTGTGCAGGTCCAAATCTTGATGAGATGCGGGCATGCCAGTCAATTTGATCCTGCAACTGACAAGATATGCAAATAGTAGATCAAAACAGCCGATCGGCTGACAAGCCGATGGAATAGTTCCAGCCGATAGCCGATAATAGCAGATGCCGATACCAGCCGATGTCGATAGGGTTTAAGTAATCGGCTATATGTCCAATGTAGATAATGATATAAAGGCAATCGGCTGATGATGATGTAATAAAATAACAATATAATCCAGTATAAACCAATCGGCTAGCAATGATATGATAAATAAACATCAATCCGAAGGTTAAAGCACACATCGGCTGGAGGTCTGATGTCATGAAATCCACAAGATTAGATTAAACAGTGAAACCTTTGTTGTCATCGGCTAAATCCAACTTATATGTATATGCAATCCTTATGAGCCGATGTAACGTCCAGATAACTCACCGGCTGAAACCCTGATGAAACCCTTATTGGCAATCAAGAAGCAGGCTAAAGATTATGGTTCTAAGCACGACTTAGTAGATCAAACTTAACTGATGCAGCACTGAGTATGAAAAGAAACATAATATCTAGACAATCAAGCCGTTGACTGATTTTCAGGGTGGTAGATGCCTAAGCTAATCTAATCTAGCAAGGCGATTTAGCCGATACCGGCAGAAACCCTAAAGCGAGAGACAGCCGATAGAGCTAAATTGAGATGCTAGGACTAGATTAACATAGACATATGATAAATAGCCAGGCAAATATATTATCCAAACCAGAGTAATCCAAGAGGTCGAATGTCCTGATGCAGCCTTGAACAACGCCGACGTAGATGATACAATTGCCTGGACCGGCAGAACATTGGACTTATCCCTTCGCCGGAGATCGAAGACGATGCAGCCCCGCGTCGAGTGCCAAGTTTCGCCGGAACGTAACAACAAAAGTAGAAGTAGAAAGTGTGGCGATGCACCGAATTGTATTGATCGTAGCGCTAGATTATATAGACCCTGGGTGTACATATTTATACCCATGGGTTGATACAAGTCCTTGTCAGACAAGAAAGAAACTTTCCTAAAGATAAAAGGCAAGATAAAGTCCTTATAGGACACTAAACACACTTTCCTAAAGATAAAAGGAAACTAACAAACTATTCCTAATTAATAGATAACTTGCCATGCCGCATTCTCTTTGAACTCGGTCTCTTCTGGATAAGCTTCCTTTAGTAGATCAATTTCCTTAACCGAATATAGCAAGAATCCGACAACTGACGACTTGACAACTCTCATCGGCTAATCTCATGACTTCAAAGCCGATGCTGACTCTAAGCCGATGACTACTCCGGGCTTACCAAATTTCACTGTTAACACACACGTGGGTGCGATGTTTTTCACCGGAACGAAAAGGTTCAAAAAACACCAAAACATGAGGTTTGGACCTATTGGAGTGGATTGTGTGCGTTCGTTTTGAAAAATCAATCCGAGAGTCGTGCGATGAACTTTTGTCATTTAATGCCAATATTGGCAAACATCGGTGGGATGTTTTTCACCGGAACACACCAAAACATGAGTTTGGGACATATTGGAGTGGATTGGGTGAGTTCGTTTCGAAAAATCTCTCCGTGACTCGCGTGGTAAATTTTTGTGAATTAATGCCTGTATTGGCATATATCCATTGAATTTTGAACCTAAGGAGCAAAATCTCCCTCTCCCCTAGCTGGTCCAGTAGCAATAGAGCTCCTCTCTATTTTACCTGCTTAACTAAGAATGGAGGTGCAAATTATGTTTGTCAGTGCTATATATGTCGCCCTTTTTTTTAACAAAACCAACACAAAATGATATATGTCACTTGTTTAACAAAACCAGCACAAATGTGCCACATATGACATTCGTGCCAGTTATCATTTTGAACCTGCACATACAAGGCATCGCATGACCCTTGGGAGGCTATTATATATATGTGCTGGTTCTTTTTTGTAAACATGATATATAAGGTGGTACCATCATATGTGTTGGTTATCAACTTTGGTCCGCTACACGGGTCACGGTAGGCAAGGAATGCCTCATATGCGCAACTAGATGAGTATCCCGCATATTGTTGCGGGATAATTATATGATAAAATAGTAGATATGAGTTGTGAAATTTTTTATTATATGATTTTCTTTCATGTGTTTATATATTTTTTTACCTTGATCAATTATCTAAAGGTTATAAATGATTGAGTTGTATGGTATGGCTTTGGGGGAGGGAGATGCAATTGCACCCTTGATAAATAATCCAAATGTTACAAACAATTAAGGTGATGTGGCTTCATGAAGAAGAGAGAATTAACATTAACTACACTTAGTAGGGATGAATTTTATAGATATACTAGATAAATACCCGCTGGCACTGTTGCGGAAAATTAAGTTGTATAATATGTACAAATAAACTGCGATATGTTTTTTAAAACAAAAAAAAAAGACTTTCTATGCTCTATATAATTTACACATGGTCACAATAATTGATATTGCATGGTCTTATAAGAGAAGAAAGAAGAGATAATTTGTACCATAGATCTATCATCCAAAGGATAATAATAATTGGGATGATATGGCTTCATCAGATAAGAGAGAAATAGCATTAAATACACTTATTGGGGATGAACTATAAGTATATGGCAGCGTATCAGGTGAAAACCAGGTAAGCTGTGCAACCTTGGAAACTCTCAATCAAGACCACACGATGCTCATCCGATGGCTAGTGACATAGGTGGGGTACTTTTACACTTAACGCCCGCCAATCCCAGCGCCCTTTCCTGGTTTTTTGCAAATCCACCCCCTAAGGCCCTAATCCGCCAGCGCACGCCGCCCAACGTCGTTTCGTTTTCTTGCTGCCGCCCGCTCTTCGCCGCGATTCGCCGCCGCCCCTTTGCCGCGCCGCCCCATGGAGTGCTCCTTCACCCTCCGCAGGAACACCTCGTCCTTCCCGGCCAAGAACAGCTGTTATCTTTAGTGCATGTCTGCTGCTGTTTGTTCTCTGCAGTTATCTTCAGTGCATGTGCATAGAACAAAAAAAAAAGCAGGTTGTGTCTAGTGGCAATATAGATGTTGCAGGACCCAGCATCATCTTGAGACACTTCTCAAAGCTGAGAAGAGGTCCAATGATCTGGAGTCATTAGTTATTCTACTCACTTTGCTGCTGTAAGGAGGAAAAAAGAGGAGATTTTGTACTGCAGAAAATCTCAATCGTTCAGTGTATTGCTTTGCTCAACTCTTTTTCTTGGGCAATGTATGATGATTCAGTCATGAGGGCAATGTATGCAGTACTATATACTTGTTCCTCACAACAGATACAGACATATGCACAGAGAAAGGACGTCGCGCGCGAACAGCGGCGAATCGCGGCAAAGAGCAGGCGCCGGAGGCGAATTGTGGGCGGCGTGCGCTGGCAGATTAGGGACTTGGGGGGGTGGATTTGCAAAAAAACCAGGCAAGGGCGCTCGGATTGGCGGGCGGTTAAATGCAAAAGAAACCCACCTCTGTCCCTAGCCATTGGATGAGCATCCTGTGGTCTTGATAGAGAGTTTCCAAGGTTGCACAGCTTACCTGGTTTTCACCTGATACGCTGCCTAAGTATATAGGATAGGATACGTGTTGGGTGCTGGTGAACCGATGTATATGGTGGAATCACCTATTTCTTTTTTACATTGAGAAAGTTTAATTGATCTGAGATAATTACATCAAGATGATACAATTAGTTTAAGACCATTCACGGCCTCTACATATCTACGATTATTAAACATGAAAAGGAAAGAACGGCAAGACAATAAATATCATGCCATGGCCAGCTACAACAACAACCAATCATCCACATCATCCACCGAAGCAATACTTGGACTAGCATAATGGTTTTCCTAAAACAATGCCTTCAACAAGAAAATGGTAATTGCCATTGCTAGGTACTACCAGCTAATTTTGGACCATAATCCCGGAGGTGAGGAAGGGTATTTGAAGAGCATCAGCTAATAAAAGTTCCACGGTACTATGGTCCCCTTGTTTCGAGGTGATGTAGCTATGCCTCCCAGTCTTAGCACAACTATAATTGGCCACAAACACCACAACCGACCTGCAACCTTGTTTGGATGTGCTACCCAATGATGATCATTTCGTGAGGAAGACAATAGGCATACACCCACAATCCATATTGTCCATCTAAAGAATGAATGAGATGTGGGTGTAAGCATACCATGAATAGAAATCAAGTTGATACTAGTCTATAGGTTGATGTGGAAAACCCTAACTAATGATGAAAACACCGTAGTAATGATTAGCCCGAGATGGCGGTAGTCAGGGTCAGATCTACCCATGATTCCTTTGAATCGGTTGGCCAAATGGTTGGAGCCCCCATTAACGCCGGGGGATTGGGGGTGCGCCGACCTGCTGCCGTCATTCTCGGATGACAACGCGCCACTTCTGATGCCTAAATGTTGTGCCAAAGCTGGAGTTGTGGTCACATCATGACAGACATGTCAACAAATAATTTCTTTACTTGTGTACTCTGTGCCGATAAAAGATTTTAGTTTGCCATTGAATTGCATGCATTGAAAGAAATAACAAATCTAGTCACACTTTACTAATAAAAAAATTATTTGGCCGGAGTCGAGCCTGCACTTTTTATTGTACATTAGCTGCCTCCGACAGCATCGACGCAGCTGGGGGACCCGTGGCCCTGGTGAGGCCAGCAGAGCAGAGAGGCAGCGACAGAAATGGGTTCTGTGAGACTTGTGTAACTAGGAACCGGCATTATCGTAAACAGTTGCTAGTGGGGGAAAACCCATCGGAAGAAGATAGCTTGATAGAAGAGAGACGGTTCTGCCAATCCCAGTGGCGTACTAGATTTGTGGTGTAGGTGCACGAACAAGGGGCTGACTTGTGACAGGGATACTCATGTTGCTTCCGCCACCCCCCCCAATCAGCCTCTCGGAGAGCATATGTGGCTGGACACCCCAATTGTCGACGCCACCTTCTGACCGCTTGGATCCCGTTAGTGGGCCACCGAATCTAGATCCGCCACTCTCCTCAGAGCCAAAGACGATGCCGATGGGGTCCGCTCTCCTGCTTTATGTAGTGAAACACCCAAGTCTTTTTTTTGAGTAAAGTCCATCACCGGTCCCTAAACTTGTACCGCTGTGTCATCCCGGTCCCTAAACTCGCAAATCAACCGTTCAAGTCCTCAAACTTATTTGACTGTGTCATCCCAGTCCCTAAACTTGCAGATCACTCGTTTAGATCCTCCAACTTGTTCAGTTGTGTCACCCCGGTCTCTAAACAGGACGGTTTAAAAAGGGATATCAAAAAATAATTCATAACTTTTTCATGTGAACTCTAATGAAGACAAACTTTATATCAAAATTATAGCCCTCGGCGTGACCTACAACTTTGTAGTTGAAAAGTTTTTGAATTAAAACTGTTTAGGGTCCCAAAATATTGTTGCATGTTTATAGATTTTGAAATTTTAATTTTAAAATTACATTTTGGGACAAAAAATGACTTAAAATAAAAAAAAATATCAACTACAAAGTTGTAGATCGCGTTGAGGGCTACAAGTTTGATATAAAGTTTGTCTTCATTAGAGTTCACATGAAAAAATTATGAATTATTTGTAAATATAAAGTCTTTAGACCGTCCTATTTGACCCAGATGATATTCAAATCTAAGTTTAGGGACCCGGGTGACACAACTGAACAAGTTGAAGGACCTAAACGAGTGATCTACAAGTTTAGGGACCGGAATGACATGGTCAAACAAGTTTGATGACCTGAACGGTCGATTTGTGAGTTTAGGGACCGGGATGACACAGCGATACAATTTTAGGGACCGGGATGACACAGCGATACAATTTTAGGGACCGGTGATGGACTTTACTCTCTTTTTTTTTCTATGCCTGGAACCTCCAGCTACATATTTGTCCTCATTTTTCTATTATTACACATATGTCCTGATTTTTCTCTTTTTTTTAAAAGAACTGGTATGCAAAAAAAAAAAAAAGAAGACATCGAATGTGAGAGATTTACATAGAGATCAGACCATATCAGAGAGAAGGTTGTGTTGTTATGGCTGCAATACAATCGGCAACTAAAGACTGGTAAGCCAACCCATCCCGTCAGGATTCACAATACCAACTGATAACTCTGCTCTCTGCAACAGTGTCAAGAACACTGCTGGCTGCTGCTATGCCACAATGGTAGTGGGTCAAAAGGAAAAAAAGAACAAGAAAGGACTTATCAAAGAAATCGATTAGAACTTTCAGGCGTTTATATAACCTGAACTGTTATAATAGTGCGGAACTACGCTTCTAATGCATGGTTTGGGGAGACTATTGTAAACACTCAGGGACATCTTCTTCTTGTTTACATGCCATCTAAATGGTTATAAAAAAGGTTGAAAACAATCATTAATTCAGGCAAGGCCACGATTCCTTCAGCAATACCCGGTGTGGTAACAATCCATTGGTTGGCAATCATAATTAAAGTATCCAGGATATTCAGCATTGCAACACAACAACAGAATCTTGCAGATATGCATTGGCAACCCATCAGGCCATGACCTGCTCTCCATTCAGAAGAGCACATACTGACATAGCTTCACTTTGTATTGTTCATCTCTAGTTTGATTCATTTGTCTATCTACCGCTCTGCCGCATCAATAAATTCAGAAGATGGTAAAAAAGATATGTAACAGTATATGATGGATTGGTTACACATATTACGCACTAACCATCTCCGGGCTTTAGCTACCACAATTCACATTTCACAAATTAAATCCGCAACATCATAAACCCTGCTGATAATGCTAGTGACTCAAAAAGAATCTGGCTATGGCAAATCAACTGATTAGAATGTTTATATGATCCAAACTTACTAAACTGTAAAGTATGGTGTATGCAACTATGTTTTGTAATGCCTGGTGCTTTTTTCCAGACAAGCTACAGAACTGTTTGCAGCAGTAAAATCTTAGCAAAATTCCTCTCCTTACCTCACTTTGCGGGTGTTCCAATCAGCTAGCAATGGACTCGCCGCCGGAGAGGGAGGCGAGGTAGGCCACACGGTCCATCTCGTAGCCGAAGAAGCTCGACGACAACCGGCGGCAGTGGCCCGGCGGCGCCGCCACCTTCCGTGCCTCCTTCTTGTCCATGTCCAGCGCGTAGAGCGCCAGGTCCGGCTGCTGGTTGTACAAGTCGGTGCCGATGGCGAGGAAGACGACCCCGCTCCTCTCGCACACGCCCCTCAGGCAAACCCTCCTCACGTTCGCCATGGGCAGCACGCGGTTGAGCTCCACGTCGCGCGCATTGTCGCACTCCCATGTCGGCGGGCCGTAGCCGTCGTGGCGGGAGATGACGTTGATCCTCACGGTGTTGTTGCTCGTCACGTGTCGGTCCACCTGCACGGCGCAGAGCCGGCCGTCCGGCGTGACGGCGAGCTGGCGGTTCTGCACCGGGCTGCCATAGCAGAAGCAGAGCTTGCTGCACCATTTTGATGGGAAGGTCTCGGTGGTAGCCTTCAGCGCGCCGAGGCGGACGACGAACAGCAGGTTCTTTAGCAGCCAGAACACGGAGCCGCGGACGGCCACCGCGCCGGTCATCTCGCCGAGGCGCCTGCCGCCGATCTTGGCACCGGACAGCTTGCCCTCCGCATCCCAGGTCTTGGTGTCCGACCAGTAGGATCGGCACGCCGTGAAGTTGCGGCGCTTGTAGACGAGGAGCAGGCGGAACGCGGCGGGGTCATGGACGAAGCCGAGCCGATCCGGCGCGCCCTCGTGGTCGTCGAAGGTGATTAGCGCGCACGCGTAGTGCCCGGGCCTGTCCTTCCCAGCGAGGATGGGGAGGGTGGCCATGTCCCCGGTCATGGGGTTGCACACGACGAGCCTGACGGCGGCGGCGCGCGAGGAGCGGCGGAGCTCGAGGACGAGGAGGCCCTTGCGCGACGCGATGAGGCGGGAGTTGCTCAAGAGGCCGCTGTCGAACACCTTGTCGAGCTCGCCTCCGCCGGCGAACCTGGAGGAGTAGGAGGGCAACGGGATGAACCGTGGTGGCGGTGGCGCGCCCGAAGAAGACGACGAGTTCTCCTGCCGCCTCTGCTGTACGAAGCCGACGGCGAGGGCGCCGACGTAGCGGCGGGAGGGCGGCTTCCGGCGGCAGATGTACTCCGCGTCGCCGGCGACGAGGCGGCGCCACCGCCTGCAGGTGGCGGCGCACCGGACGAGATCGTCTGTCTCCAGCGAACATTCCGCGAACACGAGGAGGAGGACCTCGTCGTGGAGGGGGCACCCATCATCCTCGACCGCTCCGCCGCCGACCCCTCCACCACCTCCTCCGCCTCCTCGCTTGAGGCGCTTTTGATTGCTCTCTCCCGACACCGTCGAGACGGACAGGGAGAGCCACCCGTCGTCGCACGCCGCAGCAGGACACGGCGGCGGCGGCGGCGGCGGCGATGACATCGAGACGAGAGGGGGATAACAGAAGGGAGATCGCGATTGACCGCGTCGTCGTGGCGAGTTATTAGGGTTAGGTGGTGAAGAGATAATAATTTTATTTGCACTAAACAAAAGTTAATTAGGAGTTGTAATTAGCCCAGCCTTTTCTGTAGTTAGTAATATTCGTTACGTGTTGTCACTTCTCAGCACTGGGCCTTTTCTTGCGTGGGCTTCCTTCCGGCTTGAGTTTAGTTTTTCCACGCAATTACGCAAGCAAAGGCCACCCAACTACGTAGCATTTCGGCGCCGTTGACCGCAAACATGTTGAATACACAGTGCGCTCACCAAACGCGCTAACGCCGCGGCCGCCGCATTGCGGATCAATATGCCTAAGGTATGGAAGAAGTAGTTTCTCTAAACATTGACACGGATACTAGTTTTATTCATTTGGGTACTCATCGGTCCACAGTAGTAGTTCATTTGTAGTATTATAATTTTACACAAACAATATGAAACGGAGTAGATACTTAGATAGATACAGTTACTAGATAAGAAAAGAAGAATGCATTTTTAAGTGGGATGGAGTAGGTCAGTGGGTTACACATGTGGTTCCAAATTATTACTCCTCTATTTCCTATTATAATAAGTCGTTTTAAATTTTCTGAACTTCTTTAAAGTTCATAGAAAAATATAGCAACACTTATAGCACGAAATTAGTTTTATTGCAACAAACACCGAATATATTTTCATAGTTGAACTGAAAATATTATTATTTTTTTATAAATGTGATCAAATCTAAAATGTCTAATTTAGAAATAAGTCAAAAAAAACTTATAATATGAGACGACGATAGTAACTCAGATCCTTATATGTCCCTATGATTATTCGGATATAATTTTAAAACACAATATCTAGATATCAGCACTCCTTGCTATAAAAAAAAACTCATAGGTAGGGCCTATAGGTGCCGGTTCCGATGCTGACACTTATTCGACACCGCACTAATTACAAAAGTCATTGATGGTCACTGGTGCCGGTTCAAGAACCAGAACCTATGTAGTACTGTAGGTTTAGAACCGGCACCTATAAAGGTACACCCGTTTTTTTTATTTTTTAAGGTGCTTTAAAAATTAAAAAAAATATTTGGTATTTTTCTTTGGCACCTCTATCAATACATTTCCACTCACACGTCAAATGATTTTATAACCCATATTCATACACATGGGTCAAGCAAGATTTGAACTCAAATCCTCTCTCTGTCTATCCAAAGCCTCCTTACCATCTCACCTTCGAACACTTGTTTTCTTGAAAACAAATGCTATTCATTTCAAAATAGTGTTATCCGAACTTATAATCTATATTTAAGACCATAGCTAAGCTCAAACGAAACGTTTGTCAACTACGAAATTGTATATCTCATCTAGATCTACAACTTTCATATAGCTTTTGTCTCCATCCGATATCGTTTATAAATTTTAAATATTCACTTACGCAAATATATCCGAGACCTTGTAACACAGTTTTGGACATCCAAACTACCTAAAATCGAAAAGTCATCAACTACAAACTTGTAGATCTCACCGAGTTGTACAAATTTGATATAAAAGTTTATCTTCATCTGATTATATATGAAAAATTTAGATAAAAAAACACATATATGAGTTGTGTTATGATATGCGCCGGTTTAAATTTAAGCCAACACCTATGGGCTCATAAGTGCTGATTTTTATTAATAACTAGCACATGATGCCCATATATACCGGTTCATGATAAAAACTGATACCTATGGCATCGTACTTAAACCGGCGCCTATGTGATGTCTATATTTACCGGTTTGTCATAATAACCGGCACATATGACTTAGGGAGACTATTTTTGCCGGTTTTTATAAACCAATACAAATGAGTGGTTACAGATACCAATTCTTAATTTTATAAAGCTTCATAGGTGCCGATTTTAAGCAAAGCAACACTTACAAGGTCGGTCTCTACGTGGTGTTTTGTAGTAGTGCATAAAAAAACTGATTTCATATCAATTTACCGTGTTTATGTACGGTGGCGCTACGTGAAGCGACACACAGACGTTGCGTGCTACGAAACTTCATAGTGCTACTCACGACTTCCCCCACCACCGAGGCAACCAACTTGTCCGTGGAGTTAAAATTTAACTTAGATACAGTTAGGTGGTGCCCTGGTGGGTTAAGATGATGTCGTTGTGGAGTTAAAATTTAACTTTACAACGTGAATTATCTAACTTGGAGTTAAATAGTACCTTGGAGTTACGTAAACTCAAAATATGGACTACTAACTTTGAATCGATGTGATAATAACTGACGTTAAAAATATTTGTGTTATTAGTTAAAAAAACATGAAGTTGTAAAAACACTTATACGAGGACTGAATATATAGTTAAAATTTAACTGGTAGATGTAAGATCTTGTAATTACAATTATAAACTAAATTAAGAAATTTATATGATGTTATAATAGTTGGATTTAATAGTTAAAAATAACTTATAGTTATAAATACACTATGATGTCTAAAATACGTAGTTAAAAAATAAATTTTAGTTCTAATAAAAAATATGCGTGATCGTAGGGAGTATTGATTCGGCTTTAATTGAAAAAACGGTTAGACGAGGTGCCCCAAAAGAGGTTTTTTTCGTGCGACAATTCCTCCTAATAAAACCAGATTCTCCGTGCGGATAAAAAAAAAATGATGTTACACCTTTTTTTCAGCGTGAATTAAAAAAAAAAAAGAAGTGGGTTGCGTAATTGTAGCCTCGTATAGGTGAGTGCCAAATGTCACATGCAGTGAGTTCTTCGTCCTGTTTGCCATGGATTCGCCGGAGTCCACCGACATGCCCTGCTCTGCTATCCCATTCACACCGAGCTCGGGCACTCATAACGACTACGCAAATGACATCTGTGCATCCAGCGAGTTCGTTGCTGGTCAAGGCTCTCGTCCTGTCGACATTTTCACTTTTTAGAGCTATGTTCTTTTCAGTAATATTTTTACTGAATTGCATTTTTACTCAAAATATACATCCTCACAATCTATAAGCATAACTTAAATTTTTGTTGGCGCTTGCTCTGGACATCGACGACGGCACATCGTGGAGGTAGCCGCCGCCACTCCTCCATATCCATCGAAGTCCGAGCTTACCGCGGTGGAGGTCGCGCCATGCGCATCGGGGCGGAGCGGCGGCTGGACCTGCCGCCGCCTCGCCTCCCGACCGTTGTCACCTGTGGAGGATCCATGCCAGATCCGCCGTCGCATCGTTCGTATCCGTGCCGGATACGCCCCACCGCTGTCGGATCTGTGTGTGTGGGGCGCGGAGCGGCCGCCGGATGCGTCGCCTCCTCGCCTCCTCGCCTCCCGTCCGTAGTCGTCCGTCGCCGCGTGCTTGCAACCATGGTGTGCCCGATCCGCTTGACGCTGCGCCCACCGCCTCTCGGCGGTGGAGGTTGCACCGCCGCGCCTCCTGCCCGCCGATGTCGCGCCCGTGGTCGCCCGTCGCCACCGCGCTCGCAGCCGTGCCGTGATGGATCCGCCTCCCGCCCGCCGATGCCACCGCCTCTCTCTCATATCCGAAAAATAGGATTGGGATATGTGGTTGGTTACGGGGTGGGGGAACACATGTATATATATGCTGAAAAGTTGAGTAACATCAAGTAAAAAATTTTTTTACTTAGACTATGGGAGTAGGGGGAGGGCACAGGGTGGGATCGAGATTGATTGTCGGTGAATTAAATTTTAAATATATATATATATATATATATATATATATATATATATATATATATATATATATATATATATAAACTACTGAGAAGTTGGATAACATCAAGTAAAAAAATTTACTTGGACTATGTGAGTAGGGGGAGGGGGCGCAGGGGTGGGATCGAGATTAGTCGTCGGTGAGTTAAATTTTAACTGAATACTATGGACCTGGTGGGGGCAGGGTGGGGACTTGGGAGAGTGGGTGGGTGGGGGGTTGCGCAGTGGGTGGGGCTGGGAATTGTATCACGTGCTATTTAATACGTAGTATCTTAAGGTGTCATATAGTAGTTCTATATTTATGTAAAACTTCTTTTTGGCAGGAAATATTCTAAGAATGTGATCGTTAGGGCTTTTTTTGGATTGTACGAATGCAAAACCATGGGAATAGAGAAAAATTGGGAATAGTATAAGATTACGTATGTAAAATAGAGAAAATATGATATATAGTATTTGGAACATAGGAATTAATAGTCCGAATAGAGTAAAACACATGATATTTAGTAACTATACGTAATGAGGCTGATCGGAACTGCTAGCTACTGCAGCCGCTATGGCTGTGACTGTTTTTCAGTTGCTGCCGCTGCAGCCGTTTTTAGCTCTTGCAGCCGCAGCGGCTACAGCAGCCAGCACAGCCGATCACACCCAATACATTTTCTTTTTTTGCTAAAGTTGTGTTTACACTGCTCATTTAGAGATGCAAACATTGATTTGTGTTGGACCGTTCAAAGGAAAATTAAACAAGAAAGAGATTCTAGTAGATGTTAAAATTCCTATGGATTTCCTATGAAATCAAAGGTTTAGAAAAATTTCCATCATTTTTGCTATGCGCAATACACGAATTCATACTCATGGAGCACTCCACTCGTTGATTCCAAATGAAAGAATAGTGTGAATGTAACAACCCGAAAATTTAATTACTAGTCTAACTCGTCTTATGATGTGTCCAAGATGCAAACATAGGAGTTTCAAAAAATAAAATTCATGGATAAAAGAAAATTTTAGATGATTTTTTTATGTGGAACATTGATAGAATTTAAATAGTCTTGGAGTTAAGTAGGGAGAGAACATATCCTATGCACACAAGCTTCTCGTGCACACTGATCCGTGCACACCAACTAGCAAATATCACAGAAAATTATAGAAATAAAATTGGACACATACTTATTACACCTATCTATGAAATTATATTTTAGTCGTAAAAAAATAAAATTCTAACAGATTTTTACTCTTAAAATGGTCAGATTTTTCACTTTTTTTTTGTTACAGTTGAAATATAACGAATTTAAATATAAGACTTTATATTTATATGTGATATATATATATATATATATATTTGTTGACGGTTCCTAAATCATAATATCTGACTATCAATATTTGCATATAATAGAATAAAATATGGTATTCAACTTAGTGATAGGGTTTATTACTAATCATTTCCACTAGTGTTGGTATATATTTGGATGCAGGTGACAAACTACCAAAGTTGAGAGAGAATATACATGAAGAATGAGGAGAATCAAACACATATCCAAACTTATAGAGTTTTGGACCGAAAAACACAATTAAATACCTCTAAATGGGCCCAACCACCATGCCAATGGACCGAGGGCCTCAAAATTAGTGTCCACGAGGAAAAAGGGGCCAATGGAGCCATCTCGGGTTCGGCCGAACCACTAGTTCGACCAAACCCATCCTGAGGCCGTTGATCGCCATCTTTCACGTGGACGGTCTTGATTTCATCCCAATGACAGTTGGAGGGTATTTTGATCATTTTCTATAGCAGTAACCGTCATTTGGAGCCTATAAAAGGAGGAGAGGCTCTCACTTCACTCACACACAACTTTGAGCTGAATTACAAGAGGCTTTATTGTATCTTTTATACATTAGAATTAGGTAGAGAGTGAGGGGAAGCTCTGGAGGAGAGCCCGGAAGTTTGGCGCTCTCTCCGACTTCTACTTCGACGAGTGTAGCTTTCTAGGATGAATTCTAGAGGAGTAACGGAGCTGTCGGTACACTCTGCTCTGGGTTCAGAGAAACTTCTTCTATTAAGTAAGTATTCGGGTTCCTTTCTTATGTTATTTAATTATTTAGTCTAACTGAGATATATTTCGATCTTTGCGGGTTCATGGTTTAGTATTCGTACTAAGTGTTGTAGTACTAGTACTCTAGATAAAGAAGGAATTTCCTGTGCAAGTATTAGAGTAGTAATTAATAACTTAGACGTGGTGTCTAGGTTAGAGATTACTTTTGTTTGTTGTGTATCCCACGGATTTGTCAGAGGTAGACGGCAAGTGGTGACAGCCGGGAATTCCGTCCTAGTAATCCTCCATATTCGGATACATCATAGAGCTATAGCCAAAACCATGATGGCAGACCAGCAAGGGTCAGTACCCGAAGCAACAGATAGGAAATTACCTTTAACTTATCTTAGATAATTAAAACACATAGAAATTCCTCTCTAGCCTAGCCAACCTAGCAATAGTTGTTATCCTTGGATAGTCTCAGCCTTAGGTAGATTACACATATTCCGTGAGTTCGATATCCTTTTGAGGTCACCCGAAGGTGAAGTGCTACAGCGGTATTCCGTGCGCTTGCGGATTTATTTGTGGACGTAAGAAATACAAACAATATTAAAAGTAGATGTCACATTTTTTTAAGAATTTTTTTATGTTATTTACTAGTTGGTGTGCATAGAGTATGCACTGATATGTTCCCGGTAGGGAATATCCTAACTATCCTATTTTGATTAACCCTAGTCATGTTGCCCTTCCTCGATTATAGATCAAATGCCCTAGTTCTTGGGTTACAATAGTTTGGATGATGAGTTGGGTTAGCCTAAGTAAATAAAACAAAATGAATAAGTCCCTTATAAATTCAAATAATGCACATAGGCACTTGTCCTAAAAACTAATGTGAGTAATCTTAACAATCCTCTGGTTAAGTACGTTAACTAATATTAGTTTCGGTTAAATTTATTGAGTATGTGATGACCCAAGTAAAATTTAGTCATAGATAAAAAATTTAATAAAATATGCCAAATGGTTTCTTTTTTTTAAGATAATGGAAATAAATCTAACCTTTGCTCAAAAGAAGCTACAGCCACTTATTACACAAACTTGTTCAAAAGCGAACACACACAACAGAGTTCACAAGACATACTCCGAATTTAACAATACTCAGAACACAATCTAATAAGCACCAACATAAGATAAAGAAAACACAATTATTGAATCCTGTTTATGAATCTCCACCCGAAATTGGCTAAAATATGAATGACCTTGACTCAAGTTTACTACATACATTCTTTATTAGCTTGATGTCGACATCACGCCTTTGTAGTTAAGCCAACACCGGAGCCAATATGTTGCCTTGTAAAGTACCTGCATATAAGATTTTCATGGTGATTTGTCAAAAACAGTATCATTTGTACTAAACCATAGAACCTAATATATAGCAGATGCTTCTACAAGGATAAGTTTCGTTGCCAAATGGTTTCCTAGGTTTGTAGTGAAGCTTTTCCAGTCAAATTAATTTGCAGACCAAATATTCATAGTAGTTTTTTTTTTCAGTGTATGCAGGACTTCGCAAGAACTAAATCATAAAAACTCCAGAACTAATGCTAGGATGCATCCAGTGTCATGTGTGCCTCTATGGGCTATCCTGAGATTAAAATATTTTGAATCTTTGAGCGCAACTTTTGAAAATGGAATGTAGATACCTTGATCTACCACCACACAAATCCAATGTATTTTATCAGCCTTGTAGCTTATACAAATGAATTATTAAGAGAGGGCGATGAATAATCCTGAAAATTCCTGAAAATCAAATAAAACCCACTGTTTTTGCAACCCATCCCTCTCACAAAACCTTGGTCCAATAACTCCTGAACCCACTTGGCAACGACTCTAGCTCCTCCCGGCCTCTGTCCGAAATCGCTAATGAGCCCACGCGAGAGAGAGCGCCCAGGCCGACTCACAACGCAGCCAACACGTGTGAAACTCGTCCTCTCGAGTCTCGCCCCCCTCCTATTCTGCCAATCGTGTCGCCCAACTCTTCACTCCACCCCAATGCTGAGAAACCGAGGAAGGAGGGATCCAGCAGCCCTCTCTTTTTTCTTGCTGCTGGCCGTCGAGAAGAAGCCGTCGCGCCGCTCGTTCTCCACTGTTCTTAGCATGCCATAGCTGTTGTACCGTTCGAATTAATAGATGGGCCTTAGCTCACTCGAAGATTAATTCTTTACCCACCTCATGGGATGGCATGCATGGGGAGTTTAGTACCATTTTACTTATTCTAGGAGAGGGAGACCTCCTTAAAAGGGAGAATGCCCTCCTAGCCACTTGAAACATGTGAGGTGGAGAGAAGAGGGGGAACACGCGCGCTCGCTCGCCTGGCCTGGCAGGCGACGTGTGCACGACGTTACGCGTCGTCGAATGGGTCCCGCAAATTGCACGGATGCCTATTCGCTCGTGTGTTGCAGTCGTTAACGCCTGCTGGTTCCTCTACGTGCTCACTATATTACGCATATTTGATCTATTCATGTTATACTACCTAGTTTACATGTGTAGATCTTATGATGCGTTCATTTTAGTTTACATCTGCAATGTTATGATTTATTTATGGACTAAATTAAATCATTATGTGCTTATAATTTCAACATGTACTCTCTCCGTCCCTAAATTAAATCATTATGTGCTTATAATTTCAACATGTACTTGTACTCCCTCCGTCCCTAAATTAAATCATTATGTGCTTATAATTTCAACATGTACTCCCTCTATCCCTAAATATTATGTGCTTATAATTTCAACATGTACTCCCTCTATCCCTAAATGCTTGACATTTGATCTATTCATGTTATACTGCCTAGTTTACATGTGTAGATCTTATGATACGTTCATTCTAGTTTACATTTGCAATGTTAGGATTTATTATGGAATAAATTAAATCATTATGTGCTTATATTTTCAACATGTACTCCTCCGTCCCTAAATGCTTGACGCCGCTGATTTTTTTTAAATATATTTGACTGTTCGTCTTATTCAAAAGTTTCTGTGTAATATATAAATCTATATATATATATATAAGTATATATTTAACAATGAATCAAATGGTATAAAAAGAATTAATAATTACACGAATAGTCAAACATGAGTATATATTTAACAATAAATCAAATGGTATAAAAAGAATTAATAATTACTTAAATTTTTTGAATAAGACAAACAGTTATGTTTAAAAAAGTTAACGACGTCAGATATTTAGGGACGGAAGGAGTATTGATTTCGTTCCATTTTTCACTACCAATCTCTGGGAACGCCGACCTCGCCATGGGAGCTCTGGAGCGCGGCTGCGCCGTCGTCATTGTGTAGCCGCAAGATCGCGTCGCCGTTCCCGCTGCCTCGGAGCGAATCCGACTGAGCTGTTTCGTCACCAGCATCACATCATCATCCTCTCTAATACGCCCAAAGAATCCCTAAGAGTAAGAACGGTGCAGCGAGAAGAGAGATCGGCCACCATCTTCTCTGACTCTGGCCTAGCGCCTCTATGGTCAATTCCCGTTCAACCGGTGAGCCATTTGTCGATTTCTTGCAGCAATAGAAACCTTAGACAGTGTTCCACCCGCTGAATGTAATGCTTTCGGCATCCACGTACCAGATCAAACCATCGTTGTGTCATCGTCCTTTTTGTCGTTCGTCGCCATTATCGCCGCCACATCTCCATAGCACCTCCGACCTCTTCTGGCTTAGCCGAGAGCTGGTTAAGCTTCCTAATAACCTGGAAAATCCTCTGCATGTGTACGTCTAGCAAAATCGTTGCCGCATTGTCACATGCATGTGCAGCCCCGATGCAGCCCCACCACTGGAGCTCGCTGCCGGCGAGTTTCTGGCCATCTCCGACCACCGCTGGTGGAGCTGAGTAGATAAATGGATTTGCACGATGATCCTCTTCTTTTTATCTTTTGTCAGCAACCTCATCTGGGTTGCCGTTTGGCGCCGGCGCCAACGAACGTAGGTGCCCGCCATGGCTGCTCTGTTGCTGGACGTTTGGAGAAGAAGATTGGACTTTGTTGCATATTTTGGAAATCTCAGGGTTCGAGATGCAAAAGTACAGTCCAAAAGAAAATTTGAAGAATTGAAAAATAGGCAAACTTCAAAAATCCATAAGTAATTCATTTTAAATCATTTTTTTGAGTCAACCAAATTTCTATGTATTCATAAACTTGTGGTATTTATGTTTGTAAAATAAAACTTTCCAACTTCCGTACATAAAATGTCACTAAAATTTTGAGTAGCACAAAAACACTTATTTTGCACCTAGGACTTGTAAAATCTCTAGGAAATTTATGCTAAATCCTTAAAAAAACCACATATGTTGATCTTATAAAGAAGGAAGAAAATAATATGACAAAACTACCTCCTAAAACATGCCTAAAGATTTAATAATTTTTCTTTTGTTAAATTTGTAGATTTCATAACTATATCATTTTAACTCCAAATGTAGTGAAACAAATTTTGCTAGAACCAGTGAGTTATGATATTTTAATTTGAAATTATAGCACTTATGAAATATAACTAGAAAATGTAAGCATATCTTTTGACCTAGGGTAGTTCATTTATAATTACAGAAATGTCATTTTCAGTGCATATGGCTTATTATTTTTATTTCTCCCAACCAAAAATTTGTAAATGAGATGATTATTATTCCTGAAAATAATTTTATCATAGCCTCTACCTACTGTATTTATGCCATGATTTATGGAGCATGCTGCATATGGATGTTTATTTGAATCTTATTAGCATATTTGAATTTTATCGGTAGATTCGGATGTTCCGGAGTACGTGGAGTAAAAACCTTAGATCAAGTGTGATTACTCATAGTAGCAAGGGAAGAATCTAAGCATATAGAACCCTTATTTTGACTAAAAAAATTTGATTGCAAAACACTATATATATGCATGTGTTGATTTATAACCTAATCGTTGCATATCCTTCATTGCTTTGTTGTCATCATTTATCCTTGTAACTTATGGATGGAAGTAACTTGGCAATGTTTTATTGTTTTACCGATTCTTAGCCATGCTTAGGTCTAGTGTTGTTAAAAATCAATGGATGGAGCCATCGATTGAACTTAGTCACCACCTGGAGTACGTGGGCATATAATTTGATAATTAAATGATGAATGTGGAAAGCATGATTTGACTTGGATGGGTGATAGAGCAATGACGGGATGGTGTTTCCACGATGCATGTAGCCCCGTCTATGTCATCAAGAACCAAACATGTTGGCATCTATTAAAACACCATATATACTCCCACATGGCTCATTGGGGACCAGCTTGTCTTAGTACCGAGTGAGGTTGTGGCCATCTATTGTCGTCCGTCATTCGCGTGGGGTGCTTCCCTTGGAGGTACTCATGCGTGCCTAAGTTGGCAAGGGGTATCTCCCACGGTGGTGAACCCGCCTTAGTCACACACACATGCAAGTGGCTAAGTTGTCAAGGGCCTAGGCATGGTTTTGGTGGTTGGGGCTGAGCTTGAGAATGGACATGAGCTTGAATCACTTGTAGGTTACACTTATGTGCGTGTGAAACATTTGATTCTTATTCATTTTGTGTGGGTAAAGTTTTATATCTCTGATTAGAGTAAAACTATTCGAATAGTGTGTCCACGGTTACGGACGCATATTAGCATCAAACTTTGGTTATATGGTTGGGATACATGGCTTGGTTTAGTCATGGATATAGCGATGTTTATGTTTGGAACCAATGCTTGGGCAAGGCCGCAAGGGTAGCCCATGGAGATTGATGAGAGAACCGGTTGTGCTCATTTGTGATTCAGTTTCAGATTAGTATACTTGTTGTACAGAAATTTCAGATTAATTATGCTATTTTACAATTCCTATTCTTTCAACTTACTACTTGCTCAGTAAAAGCTCTATGCAAAACTTGAACCATTATACGATCTTTTTAAGTTAGAAGCTTGCATACTTCTTTCTTCCATGTGTATACAAATATTTAAATGTGTAAGACTTGCAACTACAGTCTTGTACATAACCCGATACCTGCAAATTTCAAGTGAGGATACTGACGTGGTTGAATGTTTTTACTACCTTACCAATAGCAGTGAGGGTAGTGAGTAGCCTTTTTAGCATGGCTTTTGTTCCGATCGGTTGCTTGTGTGGGATTATTGGCACACCACGGGTTTTGCTTTTGCTTATGTGAAATTATGAGACTTTCACTGCTATCTTTTGTGTTGTATGACGGTTTTATAAACCCAGTTAAGTCATATGTACCTTGTTGCCCTCTTATCAATATTTATGCATTTGTGATGTTTATCAACTGCTTGCGATGAAAGTGCGAGACTAATTGCTTTTCCTCGTAAGGTGAGGATATGGATACCACATTTATCTGTTCCTCTTGGTGCTTATTCAGCTCCCTTTCTTCGGAAGAGAAGTAGTTATATGGCGCAACTATCTTGGTGTATTGTGATAATATGGACAGCGACGGGTTTGAAAGTTTTTCCCACTGCCATCCTTCTCCTCCAGGTTCAGTGGCGGTGATCTCGATGGGGGTCTTGGACCCAACCGCCACTTCAGCGACTCCCACCTCATCATGTCATGAAACGGCCGCCTCGTCCTCGAGCTCCGTCGCGTCTCGCAGGTCGCCGCACTCAGGTTAGCAATGTGTCCATCACTCCATCCCTGTGTCAGTGACACATATCCCTCTCATTTACGATTTTGCTAAATATTTGTCAGGTGATTTTTTTCATAGCATTTGACGTTTTTCTGGCTTTCTAAGATTCGTGCGGAAACATGGTTAGTTAGTCCATGGTCGAGTCAACTTGGCCTTAGTATCGATAGATGCCTCTCAAACGTCCGGTCTGGTCCTCTTTCACGTGATTTTTTTTTCGTATTTGACATTTTTTCAACCGCAGGATCTGCACCGCGATTTGTGCAGATTTCACGCTGGATTAGGGTGTGAGGGGCGATGAGGCCGCGTGGGGCCACGTTTACCGTAATCTCCGTGCGAATATTTTGATTTGCGCGCCCATGTCCATAGCTGATGCCGCCTTCTCTCTATTTCTTTCTTTCTTTTTCTAGTTACTAAAATTACAGTACACTTACATGCCATATCTATTGTTTTTACAAATGTAATTTTAGTTATAAAGCACTGTAATTTTAGTTATAAATACAACATTTAACACTTCATATACCTGGACGGTTTCTCAAGCAGTGCATTTGTACTAAAAATGACAAATATTCTAGTTACCAAAATTTACAGTGCATTTGTACTAAAATTACAGTGCACTTACATGCCATATCTACTGTTTTTATAAATGTAATTTTAGTTATAAAACACTGTAATTTTAGTTATAAATGCAATATTTGTGTTAATCTCTACTGAATACTACTCTACTAACCAGCACAATCACAAGCTACCTCTGTATTGTTGTTTTTTACCGTTGGATCCAAATCTGAGGGGAGAAAAAATCTGGGTGAATTTTTCTGAAAAATCACACAACTTCCCTCATTTAAGTTAGAGGAACCACGTCGCAAAAAAACCTGTGTGGGCCGTGCATGGCCTACTTGCATACTGTGCATAAACTCCGAAGCCCACCTGGGAAAGCTGAGGCTAATATGCGAACGTTTGCGGACCGCGAACAGGTTCAGAGGTTTAGTACTCGTATCATCCAGCTCTGTTGCACTTGCAAGCTCTTAATTAGCAGCACAATTTGCATGCGCATGCACACATCTTGCAGCTAGAGAAAGAGCTGCAGCCATACATGACGACGCTTCAATTAGCATGTACTGTTGGGAGATGCACACGTTTTGCTGTCGAAAAAATTAGGGTGACATTTGTAACTAAAGCATTATTACTACTTAATTAGTGTGTAACTAACGTGTACATAATTTTTTTAGCATCATCTTCTACTTAAATTTTTACCCAATTTTTGAGGCTTTTCATTCAAATAAATAATATTCAAATTATGAACATCTCTACTCACAAATTTTAACCCAATTTTTGAGGCTTTTCATTCAAATTATTAACATCTCTACTCACAAACTTTAACCCAAATTAAACTTCATACATACAAACTTTATGTATATAAACTTTTGATATACAAACTTTATATATAAACACAATTGATATAAAAACTTTTTATACATATATGAATTTCAAAACAAAATTAAAGTAAATTCTAATATAAAAAAACTATTAAATTTCAATTGGGCTAAAACTAGCACAAACAGAAAGTAGCAGACACGGGTATACATTGAGTAAGAATTCTCGGAAAATCATCTCGCGTCTTGTACGTGCGTCGCGTAGCAAATGACCAAAAAAATCACCTGCGTGATCACTCAAAAGTTCGATGATTAAAAAGGGAAAGCTATATACGTACACACTTTAATTAGGTACATAAGGAAATCTGCTGCATTCACGCGTGGCATGGCTGTACATGCCAACCTGTCCGAGCCGATTGCGAGTAGGAGTTAACGCGTACGTTCGCGTATTAGGTATTTCGCCGAAAGGCCACACGAGAAGCCAGAACACCTGACAAATTTGTAAAAAAAGAAATGCTGGGCTAATTTTTGGTACTAGTTTATTAGTGTGAAATTACATCTTCGTCACCCAACCCTAGCCGTCAATCCCTATCTCCATTTGGATCTCTCCCTCTCGACTCCATTTCGATCTCTCCCTCTCGACTCCATGTCGCCGCCGCCGCCGCTGCGTTCCGTTGCGGCAAGCGGCGACGGGTGGCTCTCCCTCTCCGTCTCCACGGAGTCCACGGGGTCAGGAGAGAGCAACAAGCGCCTCAAGCGAGGCGGCGGCGGCGGATCGGTCGAGGACGATGGGTTCCCCCTCCACGACGAGGTCCTCCTCCTCGTGTTTGCGGCTAGCTCGCTGGATCTTCACGACCTCGTCCGTTGCACCGCCACTTGCAGGCGGTGGCGCCGCCTTGTCACCGGCAACGCGGAGTACATCTGCCGCTCCATGCTGCCCTCCAGCCGCCTCATCCGCGACCTCGCCGTCGGCTTCTTCCACCAGAGCCACGAGGACGAATCGTCTTCCTCTGTTGTGCCGCCTCGGTTCGTCCCGTTGCCCTCGGCCTCCTCCAGGTTCGGCGGCGGTGAGCTTGACAGGGTGCTCGACAACCCCGGCCTCTTCAAGAACTCCCGCCTCGTCGCATCACGGAAAGGCCGCCTCGTCGTCGAGCTCCGCCGCGCCTCTCGTGCCGCCGCCCTTAGGCTCGTCGTGTGCAACCCCATGACCGGTGACATGTCCGTCCTCCCCGTCCTCTCCGGGAAGGACAGGCCCGGGCTCTACGCGTGCGCGCTGCTCACCGCCGACGACCTTCAGGACTCCGCCGATCCGCTCCCACCGGGTCCCGCCGCCTTCCGCCTGGTGGTCCTCTACAAGCGCCGCAGCTTCACGGCGTGCCGGTCCTACTCGTCGGACACCAAGGCCTGGAGCACCGAGCGCAAGCTATCCGGCGTCAAGATCGGCGGGAAGCGCCTGGGCGACATGGCCGCCGGTGTGACCTTCCGCGGCCGCGTGTTCTGGCTGGTGAACAGCGTGGTGTTCGTCCTCCACTTGGACACGCTGGTGGCGACCACCGAGAACATCCCATGGCATTGGAGGTGGAACGGCAAGCCATGCTTCTGCCTCGGTGACCCGGTGCCGAACCGCCGTCTCACCGTCTCGCCGGACGGACGTCTCTGCGTGGTGCAGGTGGGTCGAAACTTGAGGACCTACAACCCGGTGATCAACGTCTTCGCTCGCCATGACAGTGGCGGCTGCAATGGGAGCACGGCGCAGAAGATCAGGTGGAAGGTGGAGGAGGCGCACGACGTGGAGCTGAGCCACCTGATTCCATTGGCGAACGTGAAGAGGGTTTGTCTGAGGGGCGTCTGCGAGAAGAGCGGGCTCATCTTCCTCGCCATCGGCGCCGACATGTACGCCAAGAAACCGGACCTGGCGCTGTACGCGCTGGACATGGAGAAGAAGGAGGCGAGGCTGGTGCCGGCGCCCCCGGGCCGCTGCTGCGTTCGCCGGTCGTCGTGGAGCTTCTTCGGGTACGAGTTGGACCGTGTGGACTACCTCGCCTCCCTCGCCGGTGGCGATTCCACCGCTAGATGATGGAACAAGCATCCATCTCTGCACTGAGGTAAGGAGAAGAAATTTGGGTCAGATTTTACTGTTGTCACCTGCTGAAGACAGCACTGTAGCTCGTCGGAAAAAACCAAATCAGGCATTATGAAACATATTTTCATACATCTTAATTACATCATACTGTTATAGTTTAATCAGTTTATAACATATGGACATTATATATAATCAGTAGAATTTTGTCATAATTATATTTTTCTCGAGTCACTAGCAATATCAGTGCATTGCTAGAGGGTTTATGATGTTGTTTGATATTGTGCACATGATGGGTTGCCATCACCTGGTTAGTGTTGGTAAAGGTCGAATGGAAATGTGTTCAAGATATACAAGAGAATCAAGATAGAGTAAGAATCAAAAGTGAAAGCCATGTGCTCTTCAGAATGGATTGTGAACACATATGATGTTGCCCATTTGTGAAATGTGAACTGTGGTGGCCAAAGCCAGACCATGGTTTTCATTGCTGATTAGTATTGCTGGCTGCTAAACGTAATCTGCGGAATCAATCCATCATATACTACATGTCTTTTGTACCATCCTGTGTACAAAGCAGCAGAGAAATGAATCGAAAATAAAGGGTGGGGGGGGGGGGGGGGGGGTTTATGGTTTAATCGGTGAAAGAGGGTGAAGAATACAATCAAAGCTCTTGTGAAATGGACAGCAGGTGATGGATTGTCCTTACATATTTGCAGGATTTCTGAACTGTTCTCTCCGTCTCAAAATATATTTACTTCTGATCTCAATAATGGATATTCTTCACTCGTGAATTTTCACAGCAGATTTTAAAATAAGCAGCACAGCAACTGCAAACTGGCCAAGGCTCCAAAACTAGTGTGATCATGAATACAGACACAAGGTTATTCTTAGTGGGCAAACACAGTAGCAACCCGTAAGACTCCTACCTCTGCCAAAAATTGTTTCCTTTTTTCGGCGAAACACTCCACAAATGTAGAGGATAATATACATGTGCGCTCATACACATCCTCATTATGAGCACATCTGAGATACTAGACCAACATAGATTACTACAAAACATCAAATAAGTGCTAAAACCGGCACCTATAGACCTTTTCCCACCTCCGCGGGTTGAAATCACAAAAACAGAACCTTTAAGCAATTATAGATGTCGATTATAAATAAAAACTGGCACATATTCTATGTGTCGGTTTTTTTAAAAAAAAACCAGCACCTTTAATATTAAAAACCGGAGGGGAGGCGGTGGGCTCCTGTGGCTGCCGGCGAGCTCCCCACGGGTGGGGGCGGCGTCCTCCCATGGGCGGTGGCCCGGCGGAGGCGGCAGGGCGACGACCGCGCCCCCCTCCACCAGATCTAGCCGGAGGGGAGGCAGCGGACCTCGGCAGCAACCAATGGTGGTGGAGGAGGCCGGGCGCAGGTGTTTGCTTTTGATTTTTTTTTTGTTGTTGTTTAATGGCTCTATGTTGTTGGATATGTTCTTGATTTGGGTGATTGGGAACTTAATTTGTTTTTGGATGAATGGTGAAATGTGTTGCTGGATGAATGGTGAAATGTGTTGATGGATGTGTTCTTGATTTAGGTGATTGGGAGCTGCTCAATGCATCTGAGCCTTTTTTTTTTGGCTCTTGGAAACATCTTAGTTGCCGGTTGGGAACCCCACAACCAGTATCTACATTTGTTATTGGTGTCAGTTGTAAAACCAACACCGATGAAAAACTCATCTGTGCCGCCTTCGTGGTGCCGGTTGGGAAAACCGGCACCTAAGGGGGTTTCCCAACCGGCGCCATTTAGGGGTTTTGTAATAGTGATATCTTAAGTGTGAAGAATGTTTTGTTTCTATTTCACAATAGGTGATGTACAGTTAAAGAAACATATCTAAGTATTATAAAGAACTTTTTGGATCGCTGGAGGAAAATAATTTTTCCATGGTGGAAGCCTAAAGAGATGATATCACCTAGATCACAGATGTTAAGAATGAGTTGTCAAGTGAAAGCTTCAAGGAGTTGGAAGTTAAAGAGGCAATTTTTCAAATGGAACACAACAAAGCTTCAGGACTTATGGTTTCCCAGCAGAGTTTTAGCAAGTGTTCTAGGATGTACTCAAGGATGATCTTATGGCTCTCTTTCAGGAATTTTATGAAGGAGCTTTGCCACTGCATAGATTAAATTTAGGGATCATTACCCTACTACCCAAGCAAAAGGACGCCAGTAGGATTCAATAGCATAGGCCTATTTGTCTGTTGAATGTTTGTTTACAAATAGGCTTAGAAGGTCATTAAACCTTCACGCACAGCTTTCTTGCCAAAAAGGAATATTATGGAAGGAGTGGTAATTCTGCATGAAACACTTCATGAATTGCGCAGGATAAAGAAGAATAGGGTGATTCTGAAGTTAGACTTTGAGAAAGCTTATGACAAAGTTGATTGGATGTGTTTACAACAATCGTTGCGAATGAAGGATTTCTCTTCTAAGTGGTACAATTGGATTGACTCGACTATTAGGGCTGGGAGTGCGGAATGATGACATTGGCAGTTATTTTCAAACTAGGAAAGGTTTGAGATAGGGTGATCCTTTGTCAACTATTCTGTTTAATCTTGTTGCAGATATGTTAGCCATTTTAATGCAGAGGGCAAAAGATCAGGGTAGATTCAAAGGAGTGGTACCTCACTTAGTTGATAATGGTCTCTCCATTTTAAAATATGCCAATGATACTATTCTTTTAATAGATCATTATCTTGATGAAGCCAGAGATCTCAAGCTTGTACTAAGTGCATTTGAGAAATTATCTTGTTTAAAGATTAATTTCCATAAGAGTGAATTATTTTGCTATGGCAAGGCAAAAAGTGGAGAACGAGTACGTCAAATTATTTTGGTGTGATACCGGGGCTTATCCTTGAAATACTTAGGGATTCCAATGCATCATAGGAAAATCACCAATAAGGATTGGAAGGGTGTGGAGGAGAGGATTCAAAGGAAATTGAGTAGTTGGAAAGGAAATTTTCTCTTGGTAGGAGGAAGGGTGGTCCTTATCGATTCGGTGTTAAGCAGTTTAGTGACATTCATGTTGTCCTTCTTTGAGATACCTATGGGTATTCTCAAAAAGTTACACACCAATAAGGATTGGAAGGGTGTGGAGGAGAGGATTCAAAGGAAATTGAGTAGTTGGAAATAAAATTTTCTCTTGGTAGGAGGAAGGGTGGTCCTTGTCGATTCGGTGTTAAGCAGTTTAGTGACATTCATGTTGTCCTTCTTTGAGATACCTATGGGTATTCTCAAAAAGTTACACACCAATAAGGATTGGAAGGGTGTGGAGGAGAGGATTCAAAGGAAATTGAGTAGTTGGAAAGGAAATTTTCTCTTGGTAGGAGGAAGGATGGTCCTTATCGATTCGGTGTTAAGCAGTTTAGTGACATTCATGTTGTCCTTCTTTGAGATACCTATGGGTATTCTCAAAAAGTTACACTATTATAGGTATAGATTTTTTTGTAATGTGATGAACATAAGAAGTATAGGTTAGCAAGATGGAGTATATTGTGCAAACCAAAGGAATGTGGTGGATTGGGTATATAGAACCTAGAGATACAAAACAAATGCTTGCTTAGCAAATGGTTGTACAACCTAATTAATAAAGAAGAGGTTTGGCAGGGCATTCTTAGGAATAAATACTTCACATCGTACAAGTCAAAAACGTCCTAGATATTCACATTTTTTGTCTGGGCTAATGGGGGTGAAGGATATGTTTTTTAAAGGCGAAGCCTTTAAGGTGGGGGATGGTTCTTAGATAAGATTTTGAGAGGAATGTTGGAATGGTTTTTTACCTTTCGAAAAGCTATACCCTACTTTATACAGCCTTGTAAGGAATAAGAATGCTAAAATTGTAGATGTTATAGATAGGGTGTTGTTTAATGTTGCTTTCAGGATGGCTTATTTTGGTGCGGGTAGAATTTGGTAGCTTGGTTTAACTTAGTGGTTAAAGTGGTACTTTTTACGCCCTCAAACCATAGACACAAGTTTATTTGGAAAGTTAACAAAATCAGAATGTATAAAATGATTATGTATGAGGATGCAGTACCAAGGAAGAATTTAATTTGGAAACTTAGAATTCCTTTGAAAAACAAAATAATCTTGTGGTATTTAGAAGGGAGTGATTATAAAAAACTTAGAAGGGAGTGATTCTAAGAAAGGACAATCTAGCAAAAAGAAATTAGAAGACATCTCTTCTTTGGTTGTCTTGAGGCTAGATTTGTTTGGAGTACTCTTTTTATTACCTTTGGGATAAATCCGCCTAACAATGTTGCTAATATGTTTGGGATTTGACTAAAGGGTATACAATCTAGGCTAAAGTACCAAATCTTAATAGGGATCGTGACGTTGTTATGGGCAATGTGGATCTGTAGAAATGATGTGGTCTTCAATGGTCCACTTGCAAGTTATTTTCTGGGGGACATGCTAGGCTTGGCAATGGTCCTTGTTGCTTAAAGAAGAGGATCGTGATGTGATGAAGGAAGGATGCAAACTGCTAGAGGCAATTGTCATGCACTTCTGGTAAAGATGGGTGGAACTTAAGGAAATGGTTAAAGCAGTAATTTGGTCATTGGTTGGTTTGGATGGTCTTTTCGCCTTGATAGGTGTTGGCGTCTTTGTTCTCTTTAGTGTTATGTAAGGTGTTTGAGCCTTTGTGCTCCTTTTGGTGGTAAACTTTTGTGTAAGACTAAGCTAGTACGCTTGGAATTTATGTGGCTGTATACACCCAGTTGGTGTAGAAGCTAGGTTTTATAAATTCCCATTATCTAAAAAAAGGTTGATGTTTCAAAAAAAAAAATCTAATGACATGGTCTAGATACCATTGATATATTTGGTTGTGTATCCACTTGTCGATATAATACCTGAATATTTATCCATTATATAAAAAAGATGTCTGATATATTTGGTTGTGTATATCCACTTGTGAATGTATATATTGGACGGATTTTTATCCATTCTATAAAAACGATAGCAGTGATATATGCTAGTTTCTCTTTATAGCACTACTACATATCTCGATGTTATTACACCCACCTTCTATTGAAAAGAAATCTAAACATATACTAGTTATGGTATTGTATAAACAATTACAAGGACGGACAAATCAATTGCACAAAATTCCGGTTGTCACAAGCTGAAATACAAATATAAGAAAAACAGATAATATGAAGTGAACAATAGTTAGCACAATCTTGTACTATGACAGTACTTAACACAATCTTTTATTGCACACAAGTTGCTTCTCTACTTCGAATTACATAAAACATAAGTATGAGCATAAAACATAAGTATGAGCGGGCTAAAACTGACTTGTTTTTATTAAAAAAAAATAAACGATACGACACTGATTTATAATGTAAGTCACACAGATATATCCTCCATCTCATAGCTCTTCCTTTTCCGTTGATCTAAGCGTTGGAGAAGTCATTGTTGGCTGGAGTGGATGGAGCAGAAAGGACTGAGCTACTTACACTAATAGCAGTTTCCAAGCTCAATGGAGTTCCTTCAGTACTCATCTCCTCAAATTGTTGTGGACTTATGTTGTAGTTTCCTTGTCTGCTCTTCCTAGATCTTCTTAGAATCACAAGTTGTTCCGCAACTTCCTTCATATCAGGCCGTTCTTCAACCTTTTCTTTCAGGCACTCCATTGCTAATCGACCAATTTCTTCCAAAACGAATATTTCTTCTTCAATTGTAAAATCTTTGTCGAACATTGCCCTCCCACTATTTTCTTGCTCATAGGCCTTTTGGAAGTCAATTAAGAGACTGCAATTAGCATCATATATTGTTGGCTTCCTGGTGATGAGCTCTAATAGAACGACTCCAAAACTGTACACATCACTCTTTTGTGTTAAACGCCCGGTTTTATGAAACACAGGGTCTATGTAACCCATGCTCCCCACTACAAACATAGTGAAGTCTTTATCCACGGTAAGCAGCTTGGATGTCCCGAAGTCTGAAATCTTAGGTTTGAATTTGTCATTCAGAAGTATGTTGGCTGGTTTAACATCACCATGTCGTATGGTGCGGTTTGCGGATGAGTGCATATATCTTAGCCCTTCTGCAGCTTCAACTGCAATGTCCATGCGCAAGTCAAGTGGGAGTGGGACTCGACGGTTGTTGTCACCATGGAGAATGTCTTGTAGATTTCCATTTGCAGCAAACTCATAAACCAACATTGGAACATCCACCTCCAAACAACACCCTAAGAGCTTGATGATATTTGTGTGAATCATTTGAGATTGGATGATAACTTCATTGGTAAAATCCTCCTTTCGAGCGTCATTTACCTCAATTGAGGCTTTCACTGCCACCAAGGTGTTATCTTCAAGAATCCCTTTATAGACTTTGCCAAAGCCTCCTTGACCAAGAACTTCTGAATTGTTCTTTGTTATTTTCTTAAGCTCATCCTTGGTAAAAATCTTGATGTTCTCTACTTTCTGTAGTACTGAACCACCATTCTTTCTGAAATATTCATTCATTCTTCTCTTTTGGCGCATCATTAGAATGAATAGGAGACCAACGATCAAAAAGGAAATGCCAAGAGTGATGCCTACAAATATTGTGTGGTTTTCAGTGTGCATCACTTATGTTATATTTTTTGTAAAAAAAATAACAAATAAGAATGTAGATCAATTTGCAAAATACCTAAAGCAATTTGTGCTGCGAGGGGGAACTTTGGGCTGCAGGGTTGTTCTTTTGGATCACCACTGTTTTGGTAACCCCGATGGCATTTGCAATCATATGAACCATCGGTGTCCTGGCAAATGCCATGGCATGGATAGTCAGATGGCCGATCGCACTCATTGATATCTGCATGATTTTTATAACCATCACCACTAACATCTTCCAACTAATAGTATAACTTTTTTTTATATTGATTGACCAACAATTCATCCACAATTAATGTATCATGACAAATGATATTTATAAGTCATTTTTTAACCATTTATAACTTTTGTATCAACATGCAGGTTTACTTTTTATCGGTAATACAACAGTTAATAGCCTTTTAAAAAATTGCAGTAGTCAAATCCCTAAGAATGTGAATGAAGAAGTCCTAATCTCCAAAAATAAGAACAATCCAAGTTTAAAATTGTAATATAGTTAAACTACATTCAATATAACCTGGCACACCATATCTAGGTCAAATTGTGGGTAAGTTGACAAATGAGGAGAACACTTACAAATAGTAAAGGAAATAATGATCAACTCTCCTTGTTGTGAATGTCAAGGTGTGAAATATATGAAGATGAATAATACTTTCTTGATACGTCATGATTTACATATACTAATATATCTAGAATTTTTACTATATACATTCGAATGACCATAAACATAAAGCATTAAAAAGTTTGTATTAATTTTGTCCTTACAAAAATGGTGTACTTAAGCTATAGTTCTATGCATGTCGTGTAACTTTCAGGCTATGTGTTGCATAGTGTAGGTAGCAATAATAAGAAAGAAGTATGAACAACTACAACAGCAAAAAGTATAGATGAAAGAATTTTACAAACAAAAGAAGCCATAAACCGGCAGTGATGCCACTACCACTGGTAATAGTATTGTATCGACCCCTTGACAAATACCCCTATGCTTGTCTTTTCATGGTTTGAATCAAAAGTGGTAGCGACGTCCCATTTTTGAAATTTCTAGGTTGTAGCTGTGTATTGAAAGTCGCATGTAATGCGATTCTTGATGCAAAAATACACATGCATCAGGTATAATGATTTGACCCAAGACGCGCCTCACACATAGCCTCCTTACCATCTCATCTATATAACCCTTCTTGCTTAAAAATCATATGCTATTTATTTTGTCTCTTCATGTCCATGACATATACTTCATATTTGGCAATCCATGAATTCAATTAGGAAAAAGTCAACTACAAAGTTACAGATATGATTGAGCTCCACAACATTTATTTATAGTTTGTTTTCGTCAGAAGTAATTTGAAAATTTCAAGAATTTGGACATGTAAACTTCTAACATATATTTGAGCATGTAAACGATTTTAACATTCAACTATGATCTTGTAGTTCTCATGAAGATCTATAATTTGGATATAGAGCTCATTCCTCATCCGAAGTCATTTAAAAATTCAAATATCCACCTAGAACCTCTAACACATTTTTTTATCCAAAACCTCTAACACATATTTAGGCATGTAAACATTTAAAATGAAACAATTGTCAAATAATATATTATAAATCTAGTCAAGATCTATAATTTTGATATAGGGTTGGTCTTCATCTGAAATCATTTGAGAAATTATCCAAATAATGCAACAATTTAAATTATCCAAATTAATATCTAAAAATTTCAAATGCATATTCGTGCATGCAAACTCTCTAATGGGAATGTCACCACCTACAAAGTTATAGATCTCATTGCTCTACAATTTTGATGTAAAATTTGTTTGCATCCAACTTAATATGAAAGAGCTATTATTTAATTATCACTCTTGGTTCAATACTCAATAAACATGATGAATTATTAGAGTTTGTTCATGTTATGAACCAGTAATGATACTTAATAAGAACCAGTTATTTGTATAGAGCATATCTCCATATAAGATTGTGTGAAAAATTTGAAAATTTGAATTTTCACTCATCATTGACAAGTCGTAACTACCACCTGCCAGAGATAGCATTATCTTTGACGTGTGGTAGTTAAGACCTGTCAGAGATGAGTGGTCGCATCTATGATAATTCATAATAATTAGCCAATGACAGATGGGCATGTCAGCTGTGACGAGCCAGTCACAGATCATCTATCACAGATTATAACTACGACTCGTCACAGATAACCTCACATCTGTGATGGGTCCTCCTCAGTAGCCATATGTCTAACGAGTCATGTTGATCCGTCAGATGTCATGTCACAGATGTGATGATCTATAGTACGAAGGAAATTGTTACTTACTAGTACATCCATCAGGAGCATAGGCGTTTCCCTCGTAGCCTGCGGTACACTTGCAGTTGTAACCCGGACCATTAGTAGAGTCGACGCACTCGCTGTGGACGCTGACACAGGCGTACCCTGGCTTGCCCTTGGCCTCAGCGCAGGACATGGAGCCGTTCTCGCGGATCGCCCAGTCAAGCCACACCGGAACGTTCCGGTTCTTGTCCATCTTGATGAGGTCGGCTCGCCGGAAACTGTAGTTGGTCCGGTCGGTGAGGAAGGCGTAGTCACAGGGGCTGTAGTCCACCATACCGGTGTGGTCGTACACCCGGAAGTTGACGGAGCTGTCGGTGAGCCCCGTGGGATGTCGACGTGGCAGCAGCCGACGCCGGCGCACTGGCCGTCCTGCGCGCTCGCCGAGTTGTTGCAGTAGGACATGCAGCCGATGTAGTATGTGCTGGAGTAGGCGCCTCCCTCGCTCCTCAAGCTCTCAGTGTAGCCGACGGTGTTGCAGCCGAGCACGACCAGCATGTTGTGGGTGTTGGAGATGCGGTACACTCCGCCGCGGTTCATCTCCGTCTTCGCGCGGCTCCAGTCGGGGTATGTCCTGGTCGGCTGCGAGGTGTTGTAGCACTGCCACCCCACGGGGAGCACAACCTGCGACTCGGCCGGCTCGACGGACAGGCGCGTCACCTGGATCGACGTGCCGGCGAGCACCGCGATCGGGCCGGCGCCGCTGCCGTTGCTGACACACGAGAGCTCGAAGCCGTGGCGGGAGCATCCGGGCCCGATGCCGAAAGGGTATGGGATGTCCACGCCGCCGCAGCGCTCCTGGCACCCCGTTTTCACCGCCGTGCTCGTGATGCTCTCCAGGGCGGCTGACATAGCCGCCAGAAGAAGAAACACAAGAAGCAAAAGATCCATATATATTGACAACGCTGGAGTCACTGACTCGATGTAATCTGGTTATTAGATGCACGGTGTTCGTTCTGGCTGGCCTGCTTAAATAAAGGTCCGGGGCTGTTGAAATATAGTTAATTCTCATCCCTTTTGTTAATTCTACCTACCGAAAACAGATCAATTAATAGTAAAAAGACCTAGACTTTCTAAGTCTTTCTAATTATGATATGATGAGGTAGGACAGTAAGAGGCACCTCCCCTCGTTACATATCTGTTTCACCTAGATATATATTACTATTTACAAATGAAACAGGAAGTCTCGTTAAGCCACGTTAGTCAATAAATCATTATGATAATCACTAATTAATCCGAGAAACAGTTACTAGATCAATTGCATTGTTATTTCGGCTTTCTAGGCTTATAAGAAAGTTTGAGTCAAAACTCCTCCACCTAAACAAACGACTAGTTTTTTTTTTGTTTTTTCAAAGACATATAAGCCATTCTTACATTATTAAGCCCAAAAAAAAAACCTAGCTTCATGTAGCTTTTTTTCCTTATGTTAGATGGAGATATGGCTCAAAGCCACCGGTTTATAAAACATACTACATCCGTTTTTGGTTATAAGACTTTTTAGCATTGCCCATATTGATATAGATGTTAATGAATCTAGGCACACTTATATGTCTAGATTCATTAATCTATATATGAATGTGGGCAATGCTAGAAAGTCTTATAATATGAAACGGAGAAAGTATAAGCCAAAATATTAGATTGAAAACCTAAATAAAAAAATCTAAGCCTAAACAAAGAGGGCCTTAGAGCATAAAACATATAAGCTAAATATTGGATTAAAGACCTAAATCGGGCCTGTAACTGGGCATGACCCATAAATTGATCATTGTATGGGACTTCGCAGGCCACAAGAAATTTTGTGACAAAATAAATTGACAAAAAAATATGCCATGTCAGCTCCATATCATGGTGTGCTAAAATTTTTATGACGTTTTCTATCTGACGTGGCATCTACTCATCAAAGTTTAGTGAGTTCAGACGATTTCTAGGCTCAATAATGATAGAAATGGGTGTCATAGACTCAATGATGATAGAAGGATCGTTACTAGATTAATGCCAAAAAAAAGTTTTTGTCATAAAACTTGATTAGAGACGCATAATAGGTGACAAATGAATTTTCGTCATACGAACATCACAAATTTCAAGTCATGACGTAAATTTCAGTTTTTGTGACGTAAGTGAAACGTACCTATCATAAGATTTCTTATAGTAATTAGAGCATCTTCAACAGACTACCCAAATCAAACACTTCAAACATCTATATAGCCAGCTATGAAATTGATTTGGCAAGCTAAACTCATTGCTAAACTCTATACTCTAAGTCTATGACACTGGGACCCGTATGTTAGTCTCTACAACCCTTTTCTTTCCTCCCCTTTCTCCCCTCTTCCTCTTCTCCCACTGCTCCTCGAGCCCATTCCCATCCTCGAGCTCGAGGTGGGGCAGATGGGCATGGTGGCGCTCGAGCTCGCCGCCTCATGTCCACACCCAACCCTGTCATCGCCACGGGCTTCCTCAACGCCGATGGAGGCGGAGGTGGAGGCAGCGGTGGCCTCCCAAATCCATGCCAATGGCCAAATCCGCGTGGGGCAGAGGCGGTGGAGGCCGCGTAGGGGCGGAGGCGAAGAAGGCCGTGTTGGCGAAGAGGCGCGCGGAGGCGCGGTGGTGGAGTCGAGGAAGAGGCGCGGGATGTGGCCCTGACGACGACGGCGGTAGACAACGACAGCAACCTCGTTGGGGCGACAACGAGCGGGAGGCCACGACAACGAGGAGGCACATGGTGATCGCAACGGCAGTGTAGAGCGGGGTACATGGGATGTGGCATTGACAACAGTTGCGTTAGACGACGACGGCGGTAGCTTCGTTGACGTGACAGCGAAGCCGCCGGGGCCGGGGTTACCGTGCACCGGCAGTAAGCACGGTTACCACGCGGTAACTGTGAAAAACCGTACGAAACCATACAAAATTTATCAAAAATTCAAATTATTTTTTAAATTTATTTGAATTTAAGGAGGTTAACCGCGGTTTTTTCTATTACCGTGCCCCACGGTAAGACCGGTAACCGCAGTAACCGCGCGGTTACCGACGGTAATGTAAACCCTGCGCGACAGTGAGCGGGAGGCGCACAATGGCAAGGAGACTTGTGGTGATAAAGTCCAGCCCGATCTGCATCACAAGCGGGAAGAAAGATAATAGATGTACCCACAGATCGATGGCAAGTGAAGCAGGCTAGTTGACACGAAATTCGTCATTCACACATATACATGCCAAGCCAAATGTGCATATGATATGTTCCCAATTGAATGATAACGGTTAGATCAACTACATTGCGCAGTTACCACAAAATTAGAATCCTGCAAAGCTCTACACAGCTGTATACAAATAATTACTGGCATATACTAAGTTTTTAGTTTACAATAACATTAAGTATCGTTGACCTTTACTTTGTTGCAAACTTGCTTAATTAGATGCAAGGGTGCCATTCTAGCCTACTTTAATAAAGGACCAGATCTGTTGACTTAATTAACAGCCATCCCATCCCATCTTTCTTTCTCCTTTGCAGGAGAAGAAAATTAAAAAGACCCGCTCATACAGGGGCGGATCCAGCTTGGGGCGGCGGGGTCTCGAGCCCCTACTACTGGCGTGAAGACTATGAGAGCCCCCACGAAGACCCCACTAAAATTTTTTACCATATGTAGTTGGAAGAGAGACTGTAACTCTATCTAGTTTGCTCAGACCCCACTGCTATTTCGTACTGCGCTCATCCTATGTCTAGATGCAACGTGGCCGTTCTAACTTGCTTATAGAAAGAGATGGAGTTGTTCGCTAATTAACCCATCTCATCTTTCGCCATTGTAGAATAAGAAAAGAAGAACAGAAAGACTTGTATGGTATAGCGCCGTGCATTTCGTTATGCTGTACATCTCGATCAGGTATATCGACTGCAACTTCAACTTCCACAGTTGCATGACCTACCACGAGCAAAATGAATTAAACTGCCAATTGTAACGAAGCCTTCATTACTACAGAAAACCATATTGCTGCCAGTCACTGCTACGAAATGCATTTTTCCATATGATCAAATCCAGTTATCGCATGCGGTGGAACGACTTGCACGCACCAAATGGTCTGCGAAAATCATTATTTTTGTGAGTGGATTTTCGCTTGCAGGTGTTTACGTCATCTGCATCCAAAGCCGTCGCCACTCTCCTTGTCGACGTCGTTTCTCGAAGCCGTCGGTCGTCGTTGTCGCCGTCGCCGCTGTCCTCGTCCTCGTTGTTGCCGTGGGGGCGTATGGGTGGTCGGTGTTGATGAAAAACACGAGGCCTGGGAGATCTGCTTAACTCCAGTGCAGGTCCAAAACTCGCCTTCGGGTATACAAGCGTGCCAGTTGATTTGATCCTGCAATCAACAAGAAGTAAAGGCAAAGAAACCGTGGTTAAATCCATAAACAATAGCCGATCGGCTAAGTGCCGATGACATATCATTTATCTTTGAGCCAATGTCATATATGCATTGATCGGCAGTTATAGGTAAATAATAAAGAACTAAATCTGTTCAATCGGCTGTAGATATTAACATTATATAATCTTTATGTCAATATATACTTAAATCAACTGATTGGGATAGATCGGTCACCATACCGAGACAGTATAAATCACTTAGATTAAAATATATACTAACAACGAGACTATATATGTTCATGGCATAGCTGATCAAATAGATCTAGCACGTATCGGCTAATACTCCGATACTACTCTATACCAAGATATTAAAAGCAAGCAGGATATATCAAACAAAAGCTTAATATACTTAAATGCTACAAGATCTTAATATAAAGGGCAGATTCTTCATATCAATGAAGCATATAAAGCAAATATAATTAAATCAGGTAAGATCGGCTGAAACCCCGATGCTACCCTAATCGGTAACCAGAAGGCAGGCTAAAGATTGATATTCTAAGCACGACTTAATAGATCAAACTCAACTGATGCAGCATTAAGTATGAAAAGAAGAACAATATCTAGACAATCAGGCGGCTGGAAGTTTCATAGAGTGGTAGATATCCTGTATAATCTAAGTCAACATCGATGTCTAACCTAATCGGCTGCCCTCTACCGACAGATGTTAGCCAATTGTAGGTTAGATAGCGATACTGTCAGAGATTACGTATGATATATAATAACTCGACGAATTACATAAACAAGATTAGAGTATCATAAAGATGGAAGCACTAGTCCCGAGAACGCAAGCCGCCATAACAAGTTTTACCTCTTGTTCAATATCGAAACCGATGCAGCTCAACCCGAAAGCAAGAACTCGTCGAAACAAAATGAAAGTAAAAGGGTGGCGATGCGCCGAGATTGTATTGAACGTGTGTGTTCATTGATTACATAGGGTTCGGGGTCAATTTATACCCGCAAATTACAAACTATGCCCATATTAGACACGACTCTTATCTCTAACAAACTCTAAGATACCATAAGTCTTTACGGCAGACTTTTGCCCAAACATATCTCTAAGTAAATTACATAAAATATCCTAATTAATAGATACAATTGCCTTCCCAGGACTCTATCCATGCGTGGCAATCATCTTGAAGCATATGAACTCAACCCGACGTTGTACACCAAGTCGTATTGTCGGAATCGGCTGCATCACCAAACCAAGTCTGACTCGAATTTAGCCGATCCAATCGTAGCCGATCCGGACTCCAGCCGATTCTTACTCTATTCCCGCGATAATCCTTATCTTTGATTCCGCTTCGATCTAATCATCCTTTCTGATGCTGATATTACCAAATTTTGTCGTTAACACATGCCCCCCAAGTCCGGAATATTTGGTAATGTTTCGAATTTGCCATACATCAACTCGAGCAAGATTCGCACTCTGCCGTTTCCCGACCGTTATTCCAGTGCTTTAAATACTAACCTTTGCACCCGAGAAACTCACACCGTTTTCTTCCGTTTTCACCGCCGAAGTTAACTTTGTCCTCTCTCTCTCCGGTGATTCCTCCGACGCACAAGGCGATCCCAGGCGATTTCGTCTCTGGTTAGATCTCCGCCCGCGGCGATGTCATCCTCCGCCAATCCATCCGCCGCGCCATCGGCCGAATACGCAGAGGTAAGTACCCATCGGCTAGATCTCTTTCTTTTGCAGCAGATTGATTTTCTCTTGCCTCATCTTGTTTTCTTCTTCTCTATCCCCATTTGCATCTGTAGCATCTGTCCAATCTGGTTGCGATTCCAAGTCTGTCGCATGAGAACCACTATGTTCTTGGCCCAGTTGATAATCCCGATCCTACCGAATTCATTATCGGTGAAACAAATAGGGTTCCTTTCAGATTAGCCAACCCAGATCTAGGTCATTGGAAGAACACCTTCAAATCTTGGCCATCTCTTGAGAAAACCTCACCCGAGAAGAGCTGGATTACATGGTTCAAGCGCATGTCGGCTAGCAAAAAGGTTCACTGGGACGAAATCGGAATCGGCCAAGCACTTGATCTTACCATAGCCAACTCAGCCGAAAAACGAACATCTAATGGCTGCCGCCACCTATTTCTGGTCCAACACCATCAATGCCTTCCTGTTCAACCAAGGGCCGATGACTCCAACTTTGATCGACATCACCATGATCACCAGATTAGATGTAACTTCATCGGCTAACCCTATGAGTATGAACACCAAGAACCAATTTGACTTCAGGACCAAAAGCATAGGGGGTTGGTCTGGCTATGTAGCAGCATATATGGGTAAAGGGCCTGTCACTCCTCGAGAGCATGTAGCCTTTCTTCTGATATGGCTGGAGAAATTTCTCTTCTGTGGATCAAGTTGCGGCCCTACAACCAACTGGCAGTTTGTAGCCGAAGCCCTAGAAACAAAAAAGCAATTTCCCTTAGGCAAGATCCTCCTTGGCTACTTGTATCAAACACTGAACAACATGTCGGCCAAGATTGCTGTCAGCTCAATTGTCAGTGCAGGCGGGCCATGGTGGTTGTTGCAAACTTGGCTAAATCTAGTAGTCATGAAAGCTGTCAATCGGCCATCCGTGACGGAAGCTGAATTTCCAAGATTAGAGCCGATTACAGATGATGATGGAGAAGAGCGCACCCACCGCAGGTGTATGTCCTATGGGGAATATGCATCCACACCAGCCGATGCAGGAGCAAAGTTATCGGCTAAGCTGCTCAAGGACTGGTTCTGCAGCTTTTATGAAGGCTTCCAGAAAGATGCCCGTGTTTGGTTCTTCTATGAAGATTCATCACTTCTGGAAAATCCATCGGACTTCAGATTTGAAGACATTAACCATGAAAGATACCAAAAGTCCAGGGAAGTTTTCTCAACTGCAATCAGCCCATGCATCTTACCCGTCGGCATCCACCAAGGGAGAAACATCCAAGTCTCCTATGAATTCTACCACCCAATGAGTTCAGCTAGACAACTTGGAATGGGCCAACTCCCAATCGGCTTATTCTTTGCCAACAAGATCCAGTGCCGAGGAGAAATCTCATCAACTCTGATGATGGAGCGGCTACTCAACATCCCAGGACCTCCCTTGGGCAGTATTGAGAACATAGAGCTGGCAAGGTTCAGGAGCAAGAACTTTGACAGATGGTGGGGTGAATTGAAACAACATATCTTCCATCAACCAGCTTCTATGTACATGACAGATCTGTTCCCCGATGTTATACCTCAGGTAAACCTTGATCTCATTAATTCTGTTTGAACAATTATCAGTCGATTCATAACTTGACTAACCTTCTCTTCTATTTTGTAGACAACAGAATCTTCCCCTCCACATCAAAGCAATAGTGGCAAAGATATCAAATATGCCCCAGGCTTCATTCCAAATGGAGGTGGACCATCTCCTCCTATCATCGGCTATAATGCCCCCAAGACTTCAACTCTTCTTCAAAGGCTCATTAAAGAACCAGCCGATGCTGGCAAGAAAAGAAAACCAGATCGTCGGCTGTGGAAACATCAGCTCCGGCTCCCAAGAAGAAAACCAAATCAAAGAAAACCAAGCCAGGTGATGATCTGCCTGCCCTAAATCCATCTATCGAAGAAGACATCGAGATGATGTTGACCAAGCCGCAGCCGAAGTGAGCGATACAGAAAGAACACCATCGGCTTCGCCCAAGCAAACTCCTCCAACTCCTTCTGCTCCGGCTCATTTTCCAAGAGTAAGCAGCTCTCCTCGGCTCCTTTTGCAATCACTTCACTTATAGCCGATTGCTCACTGTTCTTATAGTTGCAAAAGAAGAAAACTATTGTAAAGAAGAAATCGGCAGCACCAACTCTCAAACCGGCCCCACTAGTAAGACATTCTCAATTATGTCATTAATTGATCTCAGCCGATTACGCCTAACATTTGTCTCTTTTACAGCCTCCTCCTCCTCCTTCACCTCCTGTGCAACTAGAATCAAGCAACCGTACCCCATCGGCTGCAGACAGTCACAATGTCGAAGAGGAAGAACAACCAGCTGCTCCTACTATTCCAGTAAGTTTTTGTTGACACAAATTTGAGATTGGTTAATCATGTTTTGATCCTTAACCATCCATAATATTATCTCTTGCAGGTCTTCGCCGATCTGTTTTCCTTCGACATCAAGGATTGTCTCGATGAAACAGAGGAAGACACCACTAGTAAAGCCATAGCTCCTCTGTCCGATGATGTGAAGAGAATGCTTAAGGATATCTCTCATCGGCTAGAAGCATCACTAGAGAACTTGGTGACCAACTATGGCTCGATCCGGACAAGGTTCACAGATATCCAAGCTCTACTCCCAGATGAACTAGCCGATGCCCTTACTCCAGCCGTCTACCTTGAGCAACACCAATTCAAGCTGGAGAAGGCCAGGCTGAGATTTGCCGATCATCGGGAGCGCAAAGATATTGAAGCTACAATCCAGCACAATCGACAGCCTGTGCATGAAGAGAAGTCCAAGCTTGATCAGCTGTCTGAGGGCCCGATCAAGTCCAATATCGATCGGCTTGAAGCTCGTAAGATTGATCTCATGGCACACCTTCAAGAATGCAACGTCGAGCTGGATATGGAGCACAAGAAGCTAGCCGATCTCCCGCAAGCTGTCGAAGAACAGAAGGCAAGGCTGAAATCGGCTATCAAGAATGTTGCTGATATGACCAAGTCCTTGAAAGTCATCCCTGGAACCGATGCTCAAGATGCCCAAGCCATAGAAGAAGTAGAACAAATTAGGCAGAGAGCTACATCGGCTATCCAGCGATATTTGTCTCAGTGACATTCTGTATAATAGACCTTAAGAATTTTTTGTAATCGGCTAAGATACTCTAGTACTTTACTGTCTTGACCATCCTTCATGCCGATTAACATAACTTCCAAATACGCTCAAAAAGTTGCAATTTTCCATGTATGTGCCCCCCTAATTTTACAATGTCAAAAACATTAATAAAATTATAAAAACGACTAAGAGCGATATATTTATATTGGCCATTGCACACTGGCAAACCACAACTGATTACAATATGAAAACAACTAAGCGCGATATAACCATATAAGCCATTGCACATCGGCAAAGCACAACCGATTACAATATGAAAACAACTAAGGGCGATATAACCATATCAGCCATCTCAAGGCGATGTAAACACATCGGCTATCATGCATCAGCAACATCAGCCGATCATGCGTTAACCCAAACACTTGGGTAATATTTCTTCAAGTATTTGCCATTTAGCGCTCTGCCATAAACTTCTCCATCGAGTCCTTGCAACATGTAAGCTCCTTTAGATACCACCTTATGAATTTGGAACGGTCCTTCCCAATTTGGCGACCACTTGCCAAATTTGCTATCCCCAGTCCCAATCGGCAAAATCAACTTCCATACAAGTTCACCTTCTGAAAAATCTTTGGACACTACTTTCTTGTTATAATGCCGAGCAACTCGCTCCTTATCCTTGGTAACCTTTGCAAGGGCTTGCAATCGTGATTGAACCAGATCTTCCCTCTCATCGGCCATAAGGTTATAATACTCATCGGCTGTTAAATTATTTTGCAACTCTGTTCTCCTCGAGCCGATTCTAACTTCCCATGGCAAAACAGCTTCATGACCATAGACTAGCTTACAAGGAGGGACTTGAATCGATCCATGACAAACCATCCGATAAGACCACAATGCTTCAGCTAACCGAGTATGCCATTGCCGAGGATAATCAGAAATCTTTCTCTTAATCAATTTGATCAAGCTCTTGTTAGATGCCTCGGCCTACCCATTAGCTTGTGCATAATACGGTGAAGAATTCAACAATTTGATTCCCATGCTATTGGCAAACTGAACAAACTCATCGGACACGAAAATTGAACCTTGATCGGTTGTAATGGTTTTAGGGATACCAAATCGATAGATTATATGCTCTTGACAAACTGTATAGCATCCCCAGAATCAACTTTCTTGAAAGGAATCGCCTCTACGCACTTGGTGAAATAATCGGTCGCCACCAAGATAAACTTATGTCCCTTACTCGATGGTGGATTAATCATACCGATCATATCGATTCCCCAACCTCTAAACGGCCATGGTTTAATGATAGGATTCATAGCCGACGCCGGTGCTCGCTGAATTGCTCCAAATTTCTTACAATCTTGACATCCTTTGTAATACCTGAAACAATCTTCCAGCATTGTCGGCCAAAAATACCCTCCATGCCGAAGCAACCACTTCACCTTATGAGCCGATTGATGAGTACCACAAATCCCTTCATGAACTTCGCCGATTGCAACCTTAGCCTGATCGGCACTCAAACACTTAAGCAATATCCCATCAATCGTCCGATAATAGAGTTCATCATCCAACAAAGTATACTTCAACGCTTGATATCTTAATTTCCGAGAAGCCGATTGAGATGGATTCTGGAGATATTGATGCACATCATATCTCCAATCATCGGTTGTTATCGAGGCAACCTCAACCTCAACAAGGAAACCCGAGCTAATTCGTTTGGAAATCGTCGGATTCAATGCTGATTTGGTTAGCTTCTCTTTCCAAACCCTAAAACCTTCCTTCTCGCCGCCGGTCGCCGTGGGTCTTCGCCGCCGCCTCCTAGCCCCTATAAAAGGATCCCCGGGACCTCCTCTATCCGCCGCCACCTTCGCCCTAGCTTGCCGCCTTCTCTAGCGCCGCCTCCGCATAGCCCTAGCCGCCCCCGTCGTTGTCGTTGGTCCAGCCGCGCCGCGCCGCCGTTGCAGCCGCCGTCTTCAGTCGCCGTCGCCACCATCGGGATCGCGAGGAGGAGGAGAACCTCGTCCACCCCTCCGTTGCCGCTGTTTCCCGCCGGAGCACCACCGTCACCGTCGACCCGAAGACCGCCGCCGCTTCAACCTCGCCGCTGTCGTCGTCCGTCATCGTTTGCCGTCGTCCAAGTGCTCGGTGAGTTCGCCGCGTCATCCTCTACAAGTTGGTGTCTTCCGTTTGCGCCGCCTCGCCGTCATTCACCGTCGAGCATGCGTGAGCCGAGTCGCCTCTGGTGGTGACGTCATCGCCGATGTCATCGTCGACGACAGCCGTGGACCGGCGGTAGACCGCGTCAATCTCGGCCATCCGTTTTAGATCAAGTCGATCTCGGCCGTCCGTTCCGTAGACCGCCACTGTGCACCTGGTCCACCGTAAATCTGAGCCGATGGCGCAATAATTCCCTTTTCCTTTTCAAAAATAATTCATTATTGCGTCATAATTCAATTAAAATCCATATAAATGCTTTAATCCGGTTTAATCTTTAAAAATTCATAACTAATTCATTGTAACTCAGTTTAATATGGTTCAAGTTGAAAAAGTTGTATAAAATAAAGATCTACATATTAAAATTATCCATAAATTGAATTAAATTTATTTAATCCTTTTTAAATGGGCTTTAATTAGATTTAATCTTGTAAAATTCGTAATAAATTCATTTGAAGTCAGAATGAGGCCGTTCAAGTCTCATAATTCATCTAAAATTATGATCTACATGTTTGTTTACTTTATATGTATTGTTTATTTGGAGTTTCTTAGTCGTTTTCCTCGTTTTTCGTTTTAGCTTGTCGTTTCCGTCGTTTCAAAGGTCCGCGAGTGCGTCGGAAGTGTTCAAGAAGATTAATTGAAGACCGAATAATGCAAGGCAAGTCACACAGATCCCAAACACAGTTCCTTTGAGCATGTTGATCCTATATTTAAATTCTCTATTTATTTCAACTGTGCATTTAATTTCGAATGTCACCGGGTGGTGTGAACTTATTCCTTTGTTATGGCCTGTTTGCATTGATTACTCTATTCCTTGATACCTTGGGTTATTATAATTTGACTAGTTGAGCTTTATATATTGGTTCAGCTAGATGTTAGACATAATTGCTTAGCCATGCTTAGAAACATTAGCACACAATTGGGATAACTAATGTTTCACTATTACTTAATGATGGATATTTAATGATAGCTCACGATGGTCAATCGTGATTGGTTAATTAATTAATATGCCAACTAAAACTTGATAATGGTGGGTTGTGAGCACATGGTTTTGATGGTAGTGCTCATGACAATTAAGGACCGGTTCACGATTTTCGGTTGTGAAACATTAACCGTGCCAACCACAAGCCAGAATGGGCAACGGCTGGACACTTTGTATAACAAGACTCACTGCGGAGCACCAGACTGAGAAGTGGCGGAGATAAGCCCACGGGGGTCGCTGGGGAGTCCATGCCTTGTTTATAAGGCGATGACTATGATCCGGGAACGGTGCACTGCTTTGAGTTGAGTTATGCAAGGGGTCTTGTCACAATCACTCAACATGGTGACGTGTCTGGCCGGGCACGGTAACATGCTGGTGGGTTGTGTCTTGTGGGTACAATGGTACACCTCTGGCCAGAGTAAAACTATTCGAATAGCCATGCCCGCGGTTATGGGCGGGTTGAACAATGTCTTTCGTGATTAGTCCCACACTACTCATTAAAAATAATGTGGTAATTGATGGTAATTAATTTAGCTCCTGGTTTGGAATGGTACATTCCTGGTTTGGAGATAGATCTATGCAGCCGGGTATGGTTGTTCAGAATGGTTGGGCCTGTGCAGCATGGGTGTGCTGTTCAGTGTTGATTAATATTGATGATTAATTACTCTACTGTTTTACAATTCTCAATTGTTTGCTAAATGCTGCTTTTGCAAATGAGCCCTATATTATGCCATCCTTTGGTATCCTTGTGCACTTGCATATTTGCTGTGTGGCTTGCTGAGTATGTCATATGCTCACCTTGCAATAATCAATCAAACCTCAGTTGAAGATAAGTTGCAAAGGAGAAGACGTTTGGTTTATACCCCTGTTGAGCTGCCTGTGGGAGTGGAGCCGGAGCTTCGCTAGATTTTATTTTCCGCTGCAGTTTTCTTCATGGTAAGGACTAAGTGCCTCTTAAGTAAGTATTTATCATTTTAGTTAATTTGATGAATCTGTATATTAAATTGTCAGTTTGTGTACCTCGACTGATTCCTGGACGAGGATTTTATGCACAAATAAGTTCGGAAATTACTAGTGAATTTCTGGGCGTGACAGCCGACCCGTGGACCGTCTCTGTGTACTCGGTCTACCGTAGTCCTTTAGGTTGACATGTGGGGTCCACATGTCAACAGCGTAGCCTTCCTGTCTTTTCCAGGCTAGCACTTACACATGTTTTGTAGTTGTAAAACCTAATTACAATAATCCGTAAATCTCCATGTAACAGCATTAAACATCGGATGACCATATCTTGGTCATACGAACTCCGAATCGACCCGTTCAAGTCTTTTAATGTTTGTTATAACCTAAAGAACCTTGTGCTTTTCTTTTTATGTATTGTTATTGCTTCTTTATAGGGTTTAGCTTTGCTTGTATGCTTCGCGTAGCTTCTGTCATTCTGGAGGTTCCCGAAGCGTGGTTCGCAATCGTCGCCAAAGGTTCGGAAGGCCGTTCTCTCTGAGCAAGGCAAGTCACATCATCCTTGAGCATATTGAATCCCAGTTTATAAAATTATTTTGATTTAAATTAATGCATTATCGCTTTATTTAAATTCCCGCGTTATCACTATTTTATTTAGCCATGCCTATTTACCTTTGTTATGACCTTATTACTATTGCTATTGTTATTATTACCTTGCTCACCCTAGAATAAATAAAACCCAACTAGTGGGTACTCTATCCATGGTTCCACTAGTATGAACTTAGGTAGATGCTTCATTGGTTAATTAGGCAACATTAGGTGGTTTTATAATTTTAGACTTTGGGAATTCTCATATCACTTGGACACTATGGAATGGTTGGCTTATGGTGGAATTGGACATACCCCTCTCTTCCTCTTTCAAAACCCCTAAAACCTATTTTCCGGTGGGGTTTGGGTGCATGCCAGTTGTGGGAAGTAGCACCCCGGCCAATATAAGGATTAAGCTCGGCCTCTGTTGCAAAGCACTACCGTACTAACCACATGTCTAATGGGTAAGGCTTAACTCGGTGCTCAGTCTAGTCCTGAACAAAAGGACACGGATAGAGATGGATGAAGTCGTTGCGACGATGGATATCTCTGAGGCAAATGAAGGCTACACGAGCTGCGTCTCGGTAATCGAGATGTCTAGGCAAATGAAGGCTACACGGGTCGGTGCCCGTTAGTCGAGATGCCATGGCACTGGACTAGTACGCGGGTGGTCTCACCCCTATATGTGTGGCACACCTGGTCTAGATCCTGTTGCTAGGGGCTCAATCCTAGCCTGCCTGTCCGGGATATCGGCCGTAGGCAGGGTTGGGTCGGTACTTTTGTTCACGGCTAGCATGAGTGAAGGGTTATGTCACATATTTACGACGGATTCCAAGGCCATGGAATGCAGAGTAAAGATGTGTCTTGTGGGTAAAGATGTACACCTCTGATCAGAGTAAATCTATTCGAATAGCCGCGCCCTCGATTATGGGCAAGCCTAGCAATGTACCCAAGTTAGTGGTTTAATTCTTAAAACTTGCTTAACAACTAAAATGTGTAATGGTTGGCCTGGGTTGGCTTGGGACGAGCTGGGACCCAGGTCGGGTTGCCAGTTCGGTCTGAATCATCGTAGGCCTTGGGTTAAGGCAGGTTCGTGAGGGTTCACGGCCTTGATTAATAATATTGTGTAGCTCTAGGATCATATTTACAAAATAGCTTTGAGCAACTAAGTGACTTTTAAATGTTGTTTACTGCAAAACCTAGCCCCTATATTATTACCCCTTGTACCCCCTTGCATAAATCATGCATCTTCCGGTGTGACTTGCTGAGTACTGTGGTTGTACTCATTCTTACTCTATCTTTCCCCCCTTCAGTAAGAGAAGCTTTGGAGAAGAAGTCCTAGGTGGAGTCCTGGCTTATACCCCAGTTGAGTGCTTGTGAAGATGGAGCCGTAGGCCCGCTAGTCCGCTGCTGTTTATTTTTGTTCGTCAGGCCTAAAGTGCTTTTGTAATAATGTAAATATTATCGATATAATAAAGATGTGTCTTTTATATCATGTTTGTGTGGTGTACCCCGGCTTTTCCTGGGACGGGGACTAATACACTAGCGTTCTGGAAAAGGTATTTTTCCGGGCGCGACAACCAGGTATCGCAAACCCAGCCGATGCATTCATTGAGCCTTGTTGCTGAATCGGCTGAACCACCTGTTGCCTTAATGGCGTCTGTTGAACCGGCTGCAAAACCTGCCGTCTCTGTGGTGTCTGCTGAATTGGTTGCACAACCTATTGGACTGGGGATGTTTGTTGAATCGGCTGCACAACCTGCTGCCTTGGCGGTGTTTGCTGAATCGGCTGTTGCTGGGTTGGATCAATGGCATGTTGAGGAGGTAAGAACATAGATGCAACCTGGTCTTGGGTTAGCCGATTCACATTCTGTCCACTGTGCTGTGGTTGTTCTCTCACCAACAATCGGGGATTAACTAATTGGCCTAGAGCCGAAAGTGGTGCGGCAGGTGTAGGAGCTGGTGATGGTGCCGTCGGCTGAGCCGATGGTGCATTAAGAGGGATCGATTGGACAACTGGTTGATTATTGGTGACTAATGGCCGATAATTCGAGAAGACTCCTCCTGGTAAGTAGACTGGTCCTGTAGCTTGATACTCGGCCATTGAACCATCAACCATTGACTTCACCATATTTGCCAAAGTATTGATTGATATCCTAGATTGATTGATCAGAGCATGGTGTACAGCATAGTCAACCTGATCTTGGAAATTGTTAAACTGCAACTGTGCTGCATTGCCATCTTGATTAGGTCCTTCACCTTGAACTCCCTGAGCACCATCACCTTGAACTCCCTGTGCTCCCTGAGAGTTATCACCTTGATTTCCTTGAGAATCATCTGCAGCACCTTTGTTGCTCGGTTGAGCCGAGCCATCTGGGACTTGTTTCACCTCTCCATCCTTAGAAGAACCGGTCCCAGGAACATCAGCAACTACTTTTACCTTGTACTTTTGCACCACTGTCCCCTTGCGGGTCTGCATAAATGAGCTCAAGAACTGATTCCCTGCCTGCTGCATCATTGCTTCGAAATCCTTCTTTTGATCAGGTGTCAACTTGTCTGGAGTAATGGTCACGATGTTGCCCACATTAACATCAGATAAGCCCAGCTGCTGAATCTTCTCTTTAACAGAACCTGGACTAACCGAAGACGGCGACGTTGGTGGCTTCTCGTCCATGAGGAAAGCTGCTGACTTCTAATCTGTCCCACTGAGCGTGCCAAAAGCGTGTTGATGGAAAACACAAGGCCTAGGAGATCTGCTTAACTCCAGTGCAGGTCCAAAACTCGCCTTCGGGTATACAAGCGTGCCAGTTGATTTGATCATGCAACCAACAAGAAATAAAGGCAAAGAAACCGTGGTTAAATCTATAAACGATAGCCGATCGGCTAAGTGCCGATGACATATCATTTATATGCATCGATCGGCAGTTATAGATAAATAATAAAGAATTAAATCTGTTCGATCGGCTGTAGATATTAGCAATATATAATCCTTATGTCGATATATACTTAAATCAAGTGATTGGGATAGATCGGTCGCCATGCCGGGATAGTATAAATCACTTAGATTGAAATATATACTAACAACGAGACTATATATGTTCATGGCATAGCCGATCAAATAGATCTAGCACGTATCGGCTAATACTCTGATACTACTCTATACTAAGATATTAAAAGCAAGTAGGATATATCAAACAAAAGCTTAATATACTTAAATGCTACAAGATCTTAATATAAAGGGCAGATTCAACATATCAATGAAGCATATAAAGCAAATATAGTTAAATCAGGTAAGATCGGCTGAAACCCCGATGCTACCCTAATCGGCAACCAGAAGGCAGGCTAAAGATTCATATTCTAAGCATGACTTAATAGATCAAACTCAACTGATGCAGCATTAAGTATGAAAAGAAGAACAATATCTAGACAATCAAGCCGCTGGAAGTTTCATAGAGTGGTAGATATCCTATATAATCTAAGTCAACATCGATGTCTAACCTAATCGGCTGCCCTCTACCGACAGATGTTAGCCAATTGTAGGTTAGATAGCAATACTGTCAGAGATTACGTAAGATATATGATAACTCGACGAATTACATAAACAAGATTAGAGTATCATAAAGATAGAAGCACTAATCCCGAGAACGTAAGCCGCCATAACAAGTTTTACCTCTTGTTGAATATTGAAACTGATGCAGCTCAACCCGAAAGCAAGAACTCGTCGAAACAAAACGAAAGTAAAGGGTGGCGATGCGCCGAGATTGTATTGAACGTGTGTGTTCATTGATTACATAGGGTTCGGGGTCAATTTATACCCGCAAATTACAAACTATGCCCATATCGGACATGACCCTTATCTCTAACAAACTCTAAGATACCATAAGTCTTTACGGCAGACTTTTGCCCAAACATATCTCTAAGGAAATTACATAAAATATCCTAATTAATAGATACAATTGCCTTCCCAGGACTCTATCCATGCGTGGCAATCATCTTGAAGCATATGAACTCAACCCGACGTTGTACACCAAGTCGTATTGTCGGAATCGACTGCATCACCAAACCAAGTCTGACTCGAATTTAGCCGATCCAATCGTAGCCGATCCGGACTCCAGCCAATTCTTACTCTGTTCCCGCGATAATACTTATCTTTGATTCCGTTTCGATCTAATATTCCTTTCCGATGCTGATATTACCAAATTTGGTCATTAACAGTCGGGTCCGCCCCTCCTGTCACCATCACCACGCGGGAGGGGGAGCAAGATCTACCGTCCCCATGCCTCCCAACTGCTGGATCTGCCACTGCCGCACCTCCCTACCGCCTGATCCGCCGCACCGCACATCCCCACCACCGGATCCGCCGCCGCCGCCGTACGGGGGAGGTCGAATGTCATCGGATCTGCTTGGGCGACGACCGCCATGCCTCCCCACCACTAGATTTGCCGCTGCCGGCGCATCCCTACCACCGGATCCGCCGCCGCCATGCAGGGGAGGGCGGCCACCGTCTGAGCCATGCGGGCGACGAACGTCGCCACCATCACGCGCTTCCTACGCCCTCCCTAGCTACCCGAGCCCTCCACCGCCGTCAGGAGGGAGGAGAGGGGTGAGCAGGAGTGGGGAGAGGAGGAAACCGTCATCGTCGCCCTTACCCTCTGTTGCCACCGCCGCCACCGGAGCCCGCCACGAGGAGATGTGGTAGGGAGAGGAGGAGGCCGGGAAAGGAGGAGTGGGAGAGAGAGAGGGGAGGGGAGAGAAAAAAAAGAGTGGGAACTAAGGGGGGATTTTTGCATGCGAGTAAGTTAAGAGTCCCACATGCAAAAATACCCTTATTTTTGCGTGCAGACATTTCAAGTGGGCCATTAGAAAAATTAATTGTTACATATGGGTCTGTTAAGGAGCCGTATGGGAAAATAAGGGAAAATGAGGATATGCAGACACTTATGGCATGTCTTCAACCTATTAAGGTGCTCGCCAGAAAAATCATTTTTGTCATCCATCCCATCTTTCTTTCTCATTTATAGGAGAAGAAAATTAAAAAGACCTGCTCATACTAAGTCTTACTTAGATGCAATGTGGACGTTCTAATCTGCTTAAAGAAAGAGATGGAGCTGTTCGCTAATTGGTAACCCATCTCATCTTTCGCCATTGTAGAATAAGAAAAGAAGAATAGAAAAACTTGTATGACATAGCGCGTGCATTTCGTTATGCTGTACATCGTGATCAGGTATATCGACTGCAACTTCAACTTTCACAGTTGCATGATCTACCACGTGCAAAATGAATTAAACGGCCAATCTTAACGAAGCCTTCATTACCACATATTACACCCAAATTTAGTACTTAGAGTCGAAATAGGGAAATATAGCCAAAATCACGAAGCCTATAGACCGGTCTAGCTAACCGGTGGTGTGTGCCTGGTCAGACCTGCAGAATCCAATTCAGAGACGTTTTCATCGGTTCAAAGGTCTTCTTACTCGGGAAGGCATGTTTCAGATTTTCATTGGTTTCTATTCCGAGTTGGACGTGGACGAGGACTTGTAGGAGGCTAAGACCAACCTTTTAGAAAAGCCAAGGTTCGGTTCTAGACCCCCATCCCCAATTCAAAAACAGTATGGTCGTACACGATAATTGAATTAAAGGAATTCAGCGTCTGCTTGGTTCAATTTCACATAAATTTCATTTGAAACAGCCACATCCACTACACATTGACACATTGATGGTTTTCAGAAGCAGCCACATGCGCCGGGAAGCTTTCCCGTCGTCACCCGAATCCTCTCTGCCTTCTCCCTCACCTTCCTCTCTGCGCTCCTCCGCTTCTCCTCCGCCGTCAGCCTTGATGCTGCGGCCACCTTGTTGATCCTTGTAATCTCGTCGTTGTACTCCTCCAGCGCCTTCTCTCGCTTCCGCTCTGAATTATCGCCCTGACACAGCAGATTTACCAATTTAAGCAGCATACATAGAGAGCTCACGATTTTTTTACATGTGAATTTTGTGCGGCGAATTATAGATACTATAGTCGTGTGCAGAAATTAACCTCTTTCAACTCCATCTGGCGTTTGGCCTTGGCCTTCTTCTCGGCCTCCCATTCGACGATGGTATCCATTGTCATGTTGTACCTGCAGATCAAATTGACAGCTCAATGTAGAATGAACTGCAGCAATTTTGATGAGAAAATTCAGTGTTTTTTGTTGACAGGTTTACTTACTGCTTCTTGATTTTTGCCATCTTTTCCTTCTCCCACGTATCTGCCATTGCTTCAGCCTCACTAGAATATGAACTCGTCGGCGCGGAAGCCAAAGATGGCATTTGATTTGCCTTGTCTTGCTCAAACTTCTTGCTCTCTTTCTTCTCTCGGGAAAATGAAGCTGTTGGCCTAACATCTGGTGGCACCCTTGGGATTGCCTGGTCTTGATCAAATTTCTTGCTCTCTTTCTTCTCTCGGGGAAATAAAGCTGTCGGCCTAACATTCGGTGTCACCGTTGGGATTGCCTGCTCTTGCTCAAATTTCATGCTCCCCTTCTTTTCTGGTAAAGGCTTGGCGAAGCTCGGAGCCTTTCTTATGCTTGGGACAGAATCAAGAACCTTCCCTACCATATTTTGACCTGAAATTCCACCTTCTGGTATCTTTTGTGCCGTTCTCACCGGCCTCCTCACCGATACATTAGCTAAAATTCAACAAAAGTTTTTTAGTACATAATGGTATAGCTGGTTGCAGGTTGTGCTACAGTAATATATCATTGTTGCCCAAGTAAGTTGTTTTGAATCTTGTACCTTCTAGTCCGTCGTCTTCTTCATCGGGTACAATCTCCTTACCACTAAACCGCCTTGTGATTCTGCTCCCCTCGGTTTGCCTAGGCCTTTTCAAGATTCCTTGTCTGTTGGGTGGTAGTTTGAGAGTTGGTGTGGTCGAAGGCTCATCGTTCGCGACAGGCTTCTTTTCAGATGTTAACTTCTTTTTCACACGGGTCTCTTCTGTTGCCTGTTTCTCCTCCTCTTTTGCTGCAATAGCATACGCTACCGCAGCCACTGTGGCTGCATATGCAGCATCGTATTCTACTCCATTGCTCATTTCCTCTGAAATGTCAATTCAGTCAGTGGTTAATTCAGTTCTTCAAACTTAGAAAAGCGCATTGATGTAGGGTTCACCAAACCGTTTTGGGTGGGGTTACCAAACCGTTTTGGGTGGGGTTACCGTCACCCCATGGTTTGACGGTTACCACGAGGTATACTGTGGTTTCAAAAACTGAGAAGGTTACTGTGCCATAACTGCACGGTTTGTAAACCCTGATTTGATGACTTACCTCTTCCAAAAAATCTACCTTGTTGAGGTTGCATTCTTATAGTCTGGTTACCACCTTGATCTTCCTGTTCATGTACCAGGAAATCGGACCCTGCCAAGAGATATCAATTGAAAAATAATACCATCCTATTTAGAGAATTTGGCATTGTTTGGAAAGTAAATAACTATTGTGCAATGCTAATAAACTCCTTGGGTCAGATCATCTGTTCTAAAACTCCGGAACATTTGAGAAGAACAATGGAAAAAAATGACGATGAGATATGGAGGAATTAGTAAGAACATAAGTTGTAACAATCTGGATGGCAAAACGAACAGAACAGATGTATGAAGTCCAAAAGAGCCAAAGGCCCTTTATTTCCTTACTTTCAATCTTATTCCTGGGCCTGTGGCACTCAATGTTCAAGATTAACTTGTAAGTTAAGCATTGCTCCATGAATTGGATGCAACTATATATAGAGATGGGTTTAGATGGACATGGAGAGGGATGTAGAAGGGGGCAAGAGCAGTTTGCATGTCTTGGAGGCAAGCAATTAGCAAGGGAAGGGAAGAGGAATCGCTTTGCCCTATTGAAGTCTCTGAGAATCCTAGCCTTTTGCTTGCAGTGTGGTTGCTACCAACCTGAATTTTCTGAGCAGTTTATCCTCTGAACTAGCCTTGGCTTGCCATTCAGATTACAAGTCCAACACCATTGCTTTACCTTATAATATTCAAGGTAATATCTGTCGGCAACCTGATATCTAGCTTGCTGCATTAGAATTATTCATGCTGGTGTTTGTGAGAGATGTAGAACAAACCGTATCCATTGTACAAATATATGCTGTAGATTGTATTCTAGCGACATATGTATATATTTGTGCCTCTGAAATCATGGACTCATGTACTACTTTCATTTGGATGTATATATACATGACAATGCATTGATATCATGTCATTTTTTTCTAATTCAAAATTTTGTAATTACCAGTGTGAGATCAGTATTTCATACTCCTACTACTCCCTCCGTCCCATAAAAAACGAATCTAAAACTGGATGTGACACATCCTAGTACAGCGAATCTGGATATGTCCAGATTCGTTATACTAGGATGTGTCACATCCAGTATTAGGTTGGTTTTTTATGGGACGGAGGAAGTATTTCCTAGAAACTACTCTCTCTGTACACTTTTATATGGCGTATTTTGATTTTAAAAAGTCAAACTTCCTGTAATCAATCCAGTCTGTAGAAAGGCCTTTGATCTTCCGGCTAGCCAGAAGAAGTGGGCTAGCTGACCTCACCCCTCTTAATAAATTTCGATACAAGAGTCTCTTCCCTCATATCCTCCGTTTTTTAAACATCCAAACTGGAATATGGAGAGGGCACGTAGCTTGGAATGTGGAGGTCATTATTTCTTTTTTTTTATGTAATTTGTCTGTAATGGGAACATCTGGGCTGCAGGTGTGAACTTGTTGAGAACGATGCAATCTTAAATAAGTTGAACGAGGACAGCAAAACTGTTTTATATTTGTCTTTTTTAAATGCAATTTAAACTCACTGCATCAAGAGATTTAGAATCAAGGTCTGGCTTTTTTTCCGTGTAAAATGGAAGTATGTTAAATCAGGGTCATCAGGAGGTGCTCTTCTCATGTCTCTGAATATAGTATCATCAGGTTAGTTCGGGAGGCCCGTCAGGGGTTTGTTCATGCGGCCAAAATAAAATGGTTCTAATAAGAGAAAAAGGAAGGAATAAGTTCATCTAAGGTCCCTTAACTTATCAACGAATCCGATTTTCGTCCTTCAATCAAAAAAACCAGATACTGCGGATCCCTCAACTATTAAAACCGGTGCAGATGAGGTCCCTCGATGGTTTAGATGGTGGTTTTGGCTGACGTGGCGCCTACGTGACTAATTTGACTCGGTCTTCATCTGACGTGGCATTAACGTGGCGCTTACATGGCAATTTGATTTGGAAAAATAATAAAACCAGTGGGACCCACGTGTCAGTTTCGCACACAAAATTTTTAAAATGGTGGGACCCACGTGGGCCCCACCTGTCATTCTCACCCCTCCTTTCTTACTCTCTTCCCATCTCCTCCTCATTTCTATCCCCTTTCCTCTCATCTCTCTCCAGCGTCACCACCACCGACTCCGCCGCCGCTCCCGCCTCCCGCCACCGCCACATCCCTCGCGCCGCTGCCGCTACCAACTCCGCCTCCACCACCACCCTCGCCACCTCCGCCGCCGCCGCCTGCGCCTCCACCATCAACTCCTAGCTCCTCTCTTGCCTTCAGTGGCGTCTCCGTCATGGAAGCCGTGGCGGGCGGCAGCGGGAGGCCGTCTCCGCCGCGGCCGCCTCGACGCCGAGGAGCTCCGGGCGGCACGCCAGCGCTGCACGGCCTGCCTATGGAGATGACGACGGGGGAGATGGAGGCCGCCATCGTCGCCCTCCCTACGAAGGAGGCCCCTTCCTCTTCCCCTCGCCAGTCGCCGCTGCAGCCGCGTGCCGCCGTCGAGCCGACTCGATCCACACGCAGAACTGGAGGGAGGAGGACGCCGCTGCCTCCGCGCAACTGATTGCGCCGTGTGCCTCGGCATGTTCGTCGCCGCCGCTGCCGCGAGATCAAGACCGATTGGACCACCATTGAGATTGTGTTGCCGTTCCTTCTCAACCGCCGCCGCCGCCTCGGCCGGCGACACCTCCCCCCGCGCGTGCCTCGGCCGCTTCCGCATGAATGACGCGCCGCCGCCCAACGAAGTGCGCCTCCCCCCGCATCTCCTCTCCTCCCGCCGGCCGGTGCCCGCGCGTTCTGCGGCTTGTCGTTGATGACGAACTCACCGCGGCCGGTGTACTCGACGTGGTCGAGTGGCCCCTTGACGTCGATGTAGGCGCCCACGGGGAGCAAGTCCAGGTACTGCGTCATGAGCCCGCCATTGGGGAACTTGGGGTGCTCGTTCTTGAAGTACACCTTGATGAAGAGGTCGAAGTGGCCGACCTCGTCGACCATGCTCGTCGGCGTGTACGCTCGCATGCACAGCTTCCCTTCGATGCTGGCGCAGATGAAGATGTGCTTGCCGACGGGGAGGCCGAGCACCTGGTCAAAGGACGGCAGCGCGAAGCGGAAGAGGCGGACGTCGCGGGAGAGCTCCTTCTTGTCGATGAGTTGGCAAGGGACCTTGTCTCCCGGGCTGGAGAGCGCGATGGGCGCCGGGGCCTTGATGGCCTCGCGGATGGGGGCGAGCTGGGAGAGGTTGGACGCGCCGTGGACGGAGTTGTCGGAGCTGTACCCGGAGCCGGTGGTGATGAGCTCGCCGATGCGGTAGGTGTCGAGGAGCGCCTTGGCCTTGTCGGAGTGGATGGCGTCGAACTCCTCGTGCCGCCGTCGAGCACTCGAGCCAACTCGATCCGCGCGCGGAAGTGCAGAACTAGAGGACGAAGAGGATAGAGATAAGAGGGGAGAAAGAGGATGACAGGTGGGGTCCACGTGGGTCCCACCATTGTTTTTTATTATTTTGTATGTGAAACTGACATGTGGGTCCCACGAGTTTTATTATTTTTTCGGATCAAATTGCCAGGTAAGCGCCATGTCAATGCCACGTCAGACGAAGACTGAGTCAAATTAGCCACGCAGGCGTCACGTCAGCCAAAACCACCATCTAAACCGCCGAGGGACCTCATCTGCACCGGTTTTAATAGTTGAGGACCAGGGTATCTGGTTTTTCGATTAAAGGACGAAAATCGAATTCGTTGACAAGTTAAGGGACCTAGATGAACTTATTCCATAAACGAATCACCACATGACATAGCTATGGGCCAAATGGCCCAAATCATCTGTTTTTTTTCGTTGTATTTATGAGTTATGACTCGGGTAAGGCCTTCAGAAATCACAAAGATAAATCGTAACATGACAACAAGCACATTTTAAAAAGTACAAGACAAGTTGCAAATGTTGAAGCGTGTCAATTGAACAAGACAAGTATCAAGCGGAAGAAATGAGGAGGGACTGAAGAAAACCAGTTAAACAGTCTGAAATACAATCTCCAGTATAGACCTCAAGCTTGACCCGCCAACATCACAGATCCACAGAGAACGAACATTACGCAGTTTATTCAGTTCTACTGGATATGCATTCATCACACGAAATTCACGAGCTTCTCAGTCATTACCGTCTATGATGCATGCAGGTCACGACGATCCCAAATAACTAAACATAGAGAAAAGATGCATGCAGGTCACGACGATCCCAAATAACTAAACATAGAGAAAAGAAACATAAGATCCCTAAGCATAGATTACACATATCTCCCCACTGTTCAAAATGTTACACATAAGATGGCGCGAATAAGCAATCAGTGGGGAGACCAAGCAATACATTTCTTGCATTTAGCAACCTACTGCAAGACCAGACTAAATTATCAAGCCCATAGAGCTACAAGCTTCTAAACACACAAATGCTAATTAAATACACAGGCAGCTAAACCCAGTTCCTTCAGTTCATCTCTCACGAAGTCGGATTATAACGAAGGCACTGCTCGTAGTAGCTAATAAGCTGGAAAAAAAACATGAGAGCATTTTGGCGTTAGATGTTTCCCTCATCATCAAGTAATAGGAGAAGACAATGGGATGTACCAGCAAGGGATTATTTGCTTTCAATTCTTTGTCGTCCACCATGACTTCCTGCCCATCAGACCTGTCGAAACACTTGGTTAGAAAAACAGTTCAAACATATCAAACTAACAATATGAATAACTACATAAAAATGGTCATAAAAAATGCAGAATATATTATTTGATTAGTGAAGAGACCAGAGGATTCTTTTTGCGACATCTCTAAATGAGTGAAACATAAAGCACTCAATTTGTAGCCAAATAATAATTCATTGCTAGATATAGTCACTTTCCTTTTTGTAATAAAAGTAGTCAGAAAGGGAGCAATATCAGCTAGCAAAAAAAACATGTCTGAGATTTAGAAATTTTAGGCCTATAACTACGAAAAGAAATTACAGAAAATACCTGAGTGCTTTGAATGTAATTGAAACTTGCTGCACATCGTTGTTCACAGCTGCTGCAAATCGCACTGGCTTGATGATCTTGGTGATATGAACTCGGTTAGGACAGCCCTCTGTCTTTTTCTTATCGCCAGTTTCTCCTTCAGTGGAACCAACATCCTCAGCCACCACTAATGCTCCACATTCTCCTTGTCCTTGTGTTGGTTTATTCTGCTCAAACCTCCTCACATTTCCAGATTTACGCTTCTTGGCACCAGTTACCTGGCCACCCTGAGATGGAGGTACCTTCACTAAGTTCTCAGAATTAGACGAACCATTCACAAGGTGATGCTCGTTTTGTTGGTCCGTCAACCTAATTGAGAGCGGTAGCTCCTGACATGGTGTCCTTGAAATCACACTGGAACTACCCTCCTGTACAATGTTCTGTGCAAGCTGGTTCCTCACCACACTCCCTGACGCATCAAGCCCTGCAACTGTCTTACTACTACAATTAGTCGCTCTCCTACTACTTGTCCGACAGGGCAGTTGCTTAGGTTCTGGTGCAGGAGCTCGAGTTTGGGACTTAGCATCCAAGCGAGGGCGGCCCCGTTTACCATGAGATGGGTTTGAGCCTGCTACTGGAGTAGTTGTTATCTTCCGCTTACGCTTCCGACCGGGCCTTGGAGATTGTAACCTGAATTGCATACAACCACAAGGACAAATCAATCTTATTTACTTATTATCTTCTGAAAATGTGAATAGAACTACAGACGGAAGTGTGAAAAGTACATACCGCATCTCGAAAGCATCAATAATGTCAGAGCAGGCACTCAGGTTTTCTAGGGGCTCCCATGTGTTAGCACTTTCCGGCCATCCACGCCTAGCAAATCATATAAAATTGTTAGGAACACAAGAATTATCACCAAATCTAAACGAGTAAAACAAGAAGCTTCCACGTGAGCCAAAAACGTTTAAACTGCAATAGACAAGCCAGCGAATAAAAATCATATAAGAAACAATAAAATACAAGCATCAGCTGCATTCAGAATATATCTAAGCTCTAAGGTAGTGTTTGGTTCATCAATTTGAGGGTGTAATCAAATTGCAGTACGATCTGGTCTCACAGATGTTTTTTTACAGGGTACCCTGTAAACAGAACACAGCTCAGAACATGACACATTACCAAGTTGACCAGTACCTGCCGTACTGCTGCTTCTTCTGAACGCAAACCTGTTCTTGGTCTTCATAGCTCTAAAGGCAGTTAATACATCCATCATCTCCAGTGAGGTAAGTTGGTTGCGGTATTGGCAGCTAGGATGAAGAAAACACAACAGTTGCAATGTGCAGTGTGCACTAGGGAGCATGTGTAAAACGGAAATGCCAGTTTCTTGCTCCTGCTGCCAAATAACCAATGGAGAGGTGGGTAGTGGATCTAGATTGATTTCTAGCCACTACTGCCTCTAAATCTGGAAGCTTACGAACTCGTAGAGGTGTATTGTCCCAAATATGGCAATATGAGTGTCCACAGCCATTCTCAACCTGGGCACTTTTACCACATGGTCCACATCAACACGCACTTGCTACCGACAAACACCATCATACTATTAACGCATCAACAAATTAAAAGCTGTTCCTGCTACTCAGCCTTGCCTTGAGCATTATACAAGGGCATGCTATAAAAGTCACCCAAGATGTTATGTGGAGGTGGCTGTCCTACACAGCTACAACCAAGCGCGGGAAGCAGCCAAAGATTTGTTTGTTATAACTTAGCTTGAGATTCATTAGGAGTTTGTTAAGTGAGACTCCTATAAAAGGAACAATGGAAAGATTAATTACTTTAGGCAAACAATAAGTTATTTCCTCTTGGTCTTTCCAGTCCTCTGTTCTTATCCTTCCTGACAGCTCCAGGGCTGCGAGGTCCCATGCCCCACCCTCCCATTGAGAACCCCTATGCTGTTCACCACCTTGGGCCGCCACTAGCACATAACACTAACATTTAGCTAGTAAGGTGGTCCTTGGTGATTCAGATGGATTCCACATTCTCCAAACCACTAAGCTCAGAGTGTAAGCTAGTGATGCTTTCAACTACAGGAGTCCATCAGCAGCACTCAACCGCTTCACCTAGAAGCACAATGTGCTCTCTCACAACCCTGTTTGCACAGTTTATGCTGCTCCAATTTGGTTCATTGCTATTACAAGAATCACTTTTGGCAGTATAGGAATATTAAAAGGAAAGGGATGGAGTTTTCTTGTTTTGGTGTAGTAGGGGAGGCTGGTGTTACAGGCTATCAGCTCAGCAGCCATGCCCCTGAAATTGCATCTATGCCTTGGCTGTGGGATGGAAGTATATTGGATATATCCAATCCGCCTCCAAATCTGTTTGGAAAAGGATATGGTGAAAGGTTTTTTATATATATAATCGGATGATACGGATTCAGACAATAGTTGTAGGTGCAGATATGCTATTCCAAAATCCAGCAGATACGGATTAACAGACATTTTTTAGCACATAACCCAACAAGGATCTATTTAGATAATCCGATAAACTAGGGTACTAGGCCAACTTCCCACGGCTTCAAAGTTAATCTAGTCTACTGTCTGCTGCTTGGCTTCTGGGATAGTGGGTACTACCTGCAGCTCCTGCACGATGCTTTCATTGTGCTGTTTAGCACCTGCTGCTGGCTGATGCTACTTTGTTGCACAGTAGCACTACTAGCTGATGCTCTTATTGTGCTGCTTGGACTGATAGTTGCTTCTCAATTGGTACATTCCTAGCCACTAATGTAGTAATGTTCTTCTTTACTTTTTCTTGTATATTACCATGTACACACTTACTACCAGAGAGCTTTGGTCTATTTGCAACCTAACTACGTTCCATATCCGTGCCATTTATAGCATCCCAAACAATCCGTTCAATATCAGCATCCATAGATCATCAGAGCCGAATCTGAATCCGACAAAAAAAGTATGGTAATAAGATAAAGTACAACTATTATCTGTCTAAATCTGACCCGTTTTCGTCCCTAGCTGTGAAGGCTCTCTAACTACATGGTTGGCTACTTAGCGCAATCTGGTCATCAGAGCCTAAACCAAAATGTGGATCATCCAAGGCACATTAGCAAATCAAACAGTACCTAAACCCCAAAAGCTACGGATGCTGAGCACACAAACCCAATCCATGAATCCAGCATTACGACCTTCACCTTCCACCGAGTGCTAGAGCCCGTGCAGGGACTACGAGAATCCCAATCCAAGAATCCAGCATTACACCTTCACACTGTTGCAAGAACCGTGCAGGGATTACGAGTGGGGATCGGAAAACCCAATCCTAGAATCCAGCATTACGCCTTTCAACTTCGACCGTGCTAGAAAGCGCGCATGGATTCGCGAGAAAACGGAAGGGCGTGAGAGAGAGGAAGCGAAAGCGATCTCACCATTTGACAAGGTACTGGAGCTTCCCCTTGCGGAGGCGGCGGCGGCGGATGTCCTCGATCTCGTAGTACCCCTCCGCCAGCTTCGGCGGGGAGCCATCCACCACAGGCGCCGCCGCCTCGGCCTCCACCACCACCAGCGGCGAATCCTCCTCCTCTGCCGCCGCCTGCTCGCTCTCCTCTCCCCCCTCCACTTCCTCCGCATCCTCCCACTCCTCCTCCTCCTCCCCTTCGTCTCTCTCCTCCCCCTCCCCCTCCCCCTGCTCCTCCTCCTCCTCCTCCTCCATCTCCCCCTCCTCGTCCATCTCCACCGGCGCCTCCTCCTCCCCCGCCGCCGCCGGCGCCTCCTCCTCCCCGTCCGGGTGATTCTTCCCACGCGCCATGGCTACTCCTCTCTTTCTCGGATGGATCTTTTTCTGCTGATTTTGGTTCCTTTTGGCCCGTTTGGTGGAGCGGCCACGGAACGGGGAAGAAAGCTCCGGCCGCGGCTGCCCGCACAGAACGATTTTTATATTCCCGTTTTGCCCTCCGGATTGTACTATGTGCTAATCGTGTTTCTTAACAAAAAAGTATAAGGGACTAAGGGAGGGCCTTTTATGGTATTTACCACTTGGGATTTGGTACTGTTTTCACCCAAATGATGTTGTTATTATCCTACCCATTTAGATTGGATTCATCACACTTGTAATAATATAATTCAGTAAAGCGTGTACTCCCTCTAAATAATGTTTAAGTCAAACCTTGGGAATATAAATCACAAATAACTCTCAAGTTGTTGAGTTTGAAAATATAAAAATTATATGAATAGATTTGTCTTGAAAAATACTTACATAAAAGTATACATATATCACTTTTCAATAAATATTTTTATAAAAACTAAGAAGTTAAAGTTGTGTTTTGGAGACCGTGTCGCTGTCCAAAACGACTTCCTTTACGAGTATGGAGGGAGTATATATAAATGTATGTAGTGTACTTCTACAAAATTCAGCATAATTGTGGGCAACTAGAGATCTAAGAAAAAAAGATGCTATCACAAAGTACTCGCTAAAAATAACAAACAATATAATAGAGCTCATAAGGCCTTCATACATCACATAGAGTATCCAGAGGTTTACATAATAATATAAATAAAACAAAATAAATACTTATGGTTAGCCGATAACCAACATTGGCAAGTTGCGGGAGGATAGAAACATGGCAACTAAGTCTATTGGAGGGGTTGAATGTTGACAAGGCATAGTAAAACAACTTAGGTTGCATTCGTTCGTTAGAGTTGGGAACATTCCCCTCTTGCACGGTAAACGAGGTAGTTTATTAGCGCGTGATTAATTAAGTATTAGTCAAAAAAAATTAAAAAATAGATCAATATAATTTTTAAAGCATTTTTCCTATAGAAATTTTTTACAAATAAAACACACCAGTTAGCCGTTTGAAAAACGTGCACACGAAAAATGAAAGAGGAGAGTTGGGAACTCTTAGTGCCGAACTCAGCCTTAGGGAACTATATGAGAAAATAAAACAAGAATAAGTTTTTTTTTTCATAGAACTAGATTTAGAAACCAATCCATCCCTGCCAAAGGTATCTCACAATGCCAACTAATGCGCTGGTTAGCCCAAAGTGACCTATAAATTCCTATATTATGATTGCATTAAATCAAATCACTTACGAGCTATCAAGTATCAATCATCGAGCGAAGCCAAGGAGACCTCTTTCAACTGCTCCGCCAACCACCCTTGAACAATCCAGTTTATCTAAATCCCTGATCCCTGATGAGGTTAATTGACAGGTCTAGATTAGGTCCACATAGGTATAGATTAGTTACATATACTCCCTCCGTCCCAAAAAAAGACAAGCCCTGATTTTCGTGCCCAATATTTGACCGTCCGTCTTATTTGAAAAATTTATGAAAAAAAATAAAAAGACAAGTCACGCATAAAATATTAAGCATGTTTTATCATCTAACAGCAATGAAAATACGAATTATAAAATAATTTCATATAAGACGGACAGTCAAAGTTGGACACGGAAAGCCAGGGTTTACCTTTTTTTGGACGGAGGGAGTACATCCTTATAACCATAGTGTTTCCATATATCAATCACAACAGTAGACATAGCGTTATATCACTCCAAAGAGGGCACGAAGCTATGTAAAAATAAGTCTCTACGTTCTTAACTTGCATATCACGGGAGGAGAGTAAACAAAACATAATCGACATATATATTTTACTATATTCAAATGTTTACCGACAAAAGTTACAACCGCAAGAATATCAATTCTCAAAACTATTAAGGAGAATCAATATGGCTGTGTTTGTTACTTCTTGTTGGAAGCAAATCCCTTTCGCATGAAAAACAGAGCGATCCATTAAAATATGATTAATTAAATATTAGCTAATTCTTTTTTAAAAATGGATCAATATGATTTTTTTCAAGCAACTTTCGTGTATATATATATATATATATATATATATATATATATTGTCAGGGTTATGGATACCACATACCCAATAGTAATCGACTAAGCTCAGCAGGGCCCACCACATACCATGTCTTATACGGAATCAAACCTCATATATAGAAGGAGTTCCGGATAAGAAATGATGAATAGAGTTCTATATGGAAACGACAAGGACTACTCATATCGTATCCATATTTATCTCCCTAGTTCTACTTAGACAATGGGTTATCTGTGGGTATAAATACAAGCCTCCTAGGAGAAGAGGGGACAGACCCACCACAATCTACGACGCCACAAAGCCACAAGCCAATACGCCGTCAGATCTCGACATCAGATATTAGTCTAGCCATACCCCATCCGGTACCTACGGAGGCCGGCAAGAGGGATCCAGCGTCGTCTCTGATCTCGCCGAGTACGGATTCGAGGAGGAAGACTACCCTGTCGTCGACTACGAGTTGATTATCTAGCCGTCAAGTCGATGACGGATAGATAGATTATCCCAAATATTGTATTTGTGTGATCCAGATGAATAAAGGGCAACACCGGCTTCGGCCAACAGGATGTAGGGCTATTACCTGTAAGATGAGGGGCCCGAACCTGTATAAAAATCCCTGTCTCCATCTCTTTTACCTCAATCTCGTATATGCCCTGTACCAACGATCCCCATACCATCCAAATACCCTAGTCGTGACTATCAAATGTCGACATATATATATATATTTGAAAAAAAAATACACCGTTTAGTAGTTTGAAAAGCGTGCGCACGAAAAACAAGGAGAGTGAGTTGGGAACTCAGCCTTAGAAGTGAAGTGTGCATAGCTCAATTAGTTAGGTTTCTAATGATAGAATAGTGAGGTTTCTAATGATAGAATATTCTCACCGAAGTTTAATTTCTAGTCTTGGTATATGTGCTCATATCTACAGCTAATTATTAGTGAAAGATGAAACGTGACTGTTACATGAAAGGGTGGGGTCACAAGCAACATCCAACATATAGCAAATATGAAACATTTGAAATATTTATTTCTATACAAGATTTAAAGCGAAGCGCAATCGTCCTCCTTCAATTCCATCCTCGCACCGGGTATCCATACGCTAGCACGTTCAGTACTTTATCCTTAATCACTCTTCAAGCCCACGTGATCAAATAATTTATCCTTTATCACACTTCAAACCCATCTACTATGGGTCTCTCTACACATCATTCGACAAATTTTCAGGCCCCAAATTTGTCAGATTTCTGAGCCCTTGGATTAGCATCCAACGGCATAATCTAATAATGAAGCAAACATCAAAGTGGGAGTACAATCAAACTAAAAATAACGTACTGGGCCAAAAAAAACATCATTTTGGGCCAACACAAATTTTAAAATAAACAAAGATTTTCTTAAAAGGCCTATTGATACTATGGATCAAATGAAACTTTCTCAGCCCAAACAAATAACGAATCTTGGCAGTCAAGAAAGCTCGACAAAAATAGAAAAACAAGATCACGTGACTTGTACATGCTCCACCCCATCACCACCAACCCTATTTGTACCTGCTCCACCCCTCACCAACCCTGTCCACATCCAAAAAAAAGGGAGATCCAAACCAAATCAGATCAAGAAGCAAACATCAGCAGAAGAAGAAAACGAAGAAGAGAAAAGATGAAGAAGATATCAAATCCAATGTCAGATCTGAAGAAGAAGTCCAAAAATCCAAACCCAAGCAAGGTCAGTGCAGATCCTTACCTCCTTTTCCCATTCAAACTTCATTAAAAATGAACAGAATTTCATAAATCTTTTAAACTTGGAAGATATATTTCCTGAGAATCCCTGCAAAAATTGAAAAAGTAAGACCTAGTTTGTACAGAAATAGTACAAAAATGACATCAAAGTGTAGTTTGTCAACATGCTACAACAAACAAAAATCTGCTACATTCAGAAACTTGCCATTGCAATCATCAATATCTGCATCTCATAATAATTCTCTCAACAATGTGGTAAGAAGTAGAAAAACTAATGAACTTAGTATATAGTAAAGAACATGTGCTTGAATTGTTAATGAGCAAGTTACATAGTAAAATTGCTGAAGCTACATTTGTAACTACAAAAAACCCACCCTGTAACTGCATTGCTACAGAAGAGGTGTATGGAAACCAAATCACACTAAAACTAATCACTTAGTAAAATTACAGAAAAGGCATTAAAGTTAACACCCTGTAACTGAAATCACCCTTGAAAACTGAATTATTATAAAATTACATACAAAAAAGCATAAAGTTACAGTTGTAAGAATAGTACATTGAACATGTAACTATACTGAAAACTTTCAAAACAAATTCACCACAAAAAAAATGCATATAAGATGGTAGAATACAATCAAGCATCTGAACATGCATACATGCAATTTCATCACTTTCAATTGCAGGGCCGAGAAAAAAAACAGAAGACCAGCTAACATCTAAAACTGAACATGCATACAAAATTAACTTTATTTGAAAGAAATCACCTTGTAACTACCAAAAAAAACTGATCTGCAATGACCTGCTGAACATTCATAAAAACCTCACATAACCTACAAAATAAAAATCTAGCAATTTTCATGTTCTAAAACTGTACCACAGATTGTACTATAAATCAAATCTTACCAAAATAACTCAAAAATTCATATCATGCATCTAAATTGATTTAGAAAAAAGAAAATATATGAAATTACATACACAAAACCCTAAAGTTACAGTTGTAATAATGGTACATTTAACATGTAACTACACTAAAATTTCTAAAAAAATTCTCAGTTTAGTGTTTTCCATAGCCTAAAAATAACAGAAAAAAAATCTGAATGATTTGAACTACCCAAATAATTATCATCCAGCAAAGCTAAAACAAAAGTTTAAATACAAGATCTGAAACAAATTCCAATAAATATGAATTTTAAAAAAGAAAATATAAGAAATTACATACACAAATACCTAAAGTTACAGTTGTAAGAATAGTACATTTAACATGTAACTAAACTAAATTTCTAAAAAAATCTCAGTTTAGGATACTCAATCCACTGTCACAAAATAATTCACCTCAGTGTCATGAAGCATGTTATCTCAAACTTTCAGAATATAAAATTCACTAGAATAAACCATCATTGTAAAAAATTCAGTGACTACAAATCACTTTATAATTTAAACTAGTGAAATCTAATGCAGTTCAGGTCCTTTTGTACTAAGAAACAGAACAAGATTTCCTCTGAAAATTTCTAGATGAATAGCAGACACTTGTCCCCTCTAAAAAATCTGAATGAACAACAGATTGAAGAAAGTCATCTCAAAACTTTCAATACAATAACCATCATTGAAAACATCAAACAATTTAGTTTAGAAAACAATATCTACGAGGCATATGAATCTAAAATTGATTTTAAAAGAGAAAATATACGAAATTACATACACAAATATCTAAAGTTACAACTGTAAGAATAGTACATTTAACATGTAACTACAATAAATTTGTAAAAAGTTCTTAGTTTAGCGTATTCCATAGCCTAAAAAAAAACTTAAATGATTCAAACTACCCAAATAATTCTCATCCAACAAAGTTAAAAAAAAAGTTTAGCAAAAGATCTGAACAAATCCCAATCCATATGCATCTAAAAATTGATTTAGAAAAATGAAAAATATACAAAATTACATACACAAAAACCTAAAGTTACAGTTGTAAGAATGGTACATTTAACATGTAACTACACTAAATTTCTCATGTTTAGACTAATTGATAGGCTCAAAAATAATCCACCAAATATGGGCACATTTGGCTGGGATCTAGCTTCAGATCCACCTTTTCTAGAGCTGTAGTGTAACCACCAACATGCATACTAGTTGCATTCACAAAAAATGACTAAAATTACACATGTAACTACTGTTTATCTGAAATGTAATTACAGAATAACTATAAAACAGAAATGAAGCCAATTCACACATAATTTACTTTTTTTTGCAGGAATGAAGCCAATTTCAGAATATAAACAGAAAGTGAGCTTGGAGATAGAGGGGATTAAAGAAAAACACAAGATGAAAGAAAATGCAGGTATCAGATAGAAGCATTAACCAACAAAATAGTCTGAACAAGCATAAAAAAAATCCATACATTTGGTTTTTACAGTGAGTCAGAACCAAAAATACATATGTATATACAGTTGATTTGTAATGTAACTTTGTTTTTCACAGTATTTGTTTCTATATTTTTAATAAAATAGAGAAAGTTACAATGAGAATTTAATAACATTACACATGTAATTATAGTGTGTGTGACATGTAACAAAACTTTAACTAAATGTAAAAGTACTCTATGACACTTTGAATTACACATGAATTTTGATGCTATAACTATTTTTTTAATATTTCGCGGGAGCAGGAACTATTTCAAATGCATAATCAAATGAGAATAGCAACAGTATGACCCAAGGTACAAAAGAAAAAAAAAATACAAATTTGCTAGATCGTAAAAAATCTGACATGCCAGTACTTACCAATAAATGTGACACTTCTTGCAGATATTCATCAACTACAAGATATAAGGGGAAGTTTAAAAGAACCAGAGAAGGACAAAACAGAAACAAAGCATATTCAAGAAAGAAGTTCTACCATCACACAAAATTCAGGTAAAAAAAATAATATTCTTTGACTATATGTATTCTGCACCAAATGAAAAATAATTTTTTAATTACAAATAGCCAATCCTTCATGCATTTTCAATTGACAGGAATAACTGCAACTCAAATACCACAGAGCCCAGCATTGCTACATGATGAGTTAAACATGCTAAACTCTCAAGCAACACCGGTAAAATATAAATAAATAAGCAACATACAAAAAAGACAATTACATCATTTTCTCTGATACTAACAAATTGAAATGCAGGTAGCACAGTTATCATATACAAGTCTCATGCACCAAGTGATAAACAGTCCACGCATAAACATACAACCTAATATGGTAAGAATATAGAATGACAATATGAATATCATTGTACAACAACAAATGTTTGACTATGAGAAAAAATAAAAATGATGCAGGCAAGCCTAGAAAGTTTCACAAGTCTCCATCAGACACCCTCGGCCTTTCATGTAAGTATTTTTCTGCATTTAAATTTTTGTAGAGCTAATTTATCATATTCATTGTACAAACTATTTTTTTTTTTAATTTTGATAGTGCAGAATTCAATGATCCTAACGACAAGCAGGTTTTCTCCTCAAAACACAGAGCTGAATGACAGAAACAGTGCAATATCATTGACCAAACCCGAAAATCTATCCATCCATCTGTGCTAATCTTACAGAAAAATCAAGGGTCCAAAAAACGACAAATCCAGCCACCAAAAATCATTCGACAAATGTATAGCAATTTCGTCTATTATTGGTGCTACCAGGGGAGACATAAGACGCATTGCTAAACACATTCTTGAACAAAGGGAGTATCATCCGACGGTGAAATATACAATTTCGAATTGACGTTTTGTCATTAAACAACAGGGCTAAATTCACATAGCGAGGGCAACATTCTGCAATCTGGATTGGTCAATAAACAACTGGAAGACAGGCACAAGACAACCTTCGCTCCAAACTCCGACTACTTATCTGCGGCAGGCACAAAGAGCCCAAATAATCTTCAAGCAGTTTAGCTAAGTTACATTCATTAGGAGTACAGGAGCTTGTGCATTCTGTTCTCTGTTGCAACAAAATAGAACCGGAGAAAAATGAGCAAGCATAGTTGCTTTCCACCTCAGGCTATAGGTGGCTGCGCTTGCTGTTTCTGTACCATGGCCTTATGCTTCTGACCAATTATGTGAAACTCATAAACTTTCTGGCTGTTGACGACCACATTGCACACGGTACATATTTTCACTTCTCCTTGAGCTGCTCCAGCGTCAAGTACACGCCTCCTCTTCACCTCCAGTTCCTCTGGGGTTGCTGCAGCACTCTTCTTCTTCTTCGTTTGTGCAGCAGGCATCACACTGGTAGTGACACTAGTAGTGACAGGATCAGGTGCCATATTTGCTGCAAGAGCAACAGTGTTTGGAGTACTTGGAGGCTTTACTGGTTTAGGTGTGATAGAGTCTTGTAGCCTCTCTAAGTTTTTCTTGTGCTTCTTTCCCGTCTTATGGATCCTTAGAACTTCTGGAGTATCGCACTGAATCTTGCAAACTTCACAAGTCAATGGTTGCACAACCTTTGGCTTTTTCTTTATATGCTTTCTTGAAACAATTTTCGGCACAGGATGCCCGAAATGGGCATTCCACTGAGCAGGGTGCATGCCTGGGGCTGCAATTGCTGGTGCCACTCCATTCGAAGATCTGGCGGCTGCTGCCTACAGATACATTGTTGTTGTGAAGCTAAAAGCAAAGAATAAGTATGAATATAAAACAGATAACCAGCAGACTTATAGCTCCCTCCTTGATAAGATATGGCACATAAACAAACAATTACAAGACAAACAGAATTATGGGTTTAAACAGGATTTTGGCAAATGAATGAAGGATAGATGCGACATATACTAAATAGGTTCAGCAAATGCTTAAGGCTAAAAATCTAAAATCAACTACAGGAATTAAAAATGACACACGTGTGTTATACCAGAATGACACATATTATAAGGATTGCATATAGAAGGAAAACAAAATAAACAAAACACAATCTATGGAACATTTAATCTTTGATAAGAGTCAGTAAAGCTTCCATAGAGAGAATGAGCTCTAAAATAATACAAGGATTTTTGTTCTCATCCTATGTCAACATGTATCGTTATAAGTCGATTATTTTAGCATTATTTACAAATTTCTTCTAGTCACAACAGGTATGATTTATTTTCCAAGGTGATTGTTCCAACGGATACTTGATCCAAGACTTCTGCTGTGTTGTGCAGGAAAAGCTTCACATACTACTAATAATGTTCACTTGATCCATACTTAAGGTTCTATTTGGCACAGCTCCGGATTCGAGATTTATTGGAGCTGAGTATTTCTAGCTCCACAAATCCATAGATTTAGATCTACGATTACGTTGATAACATTTGGATTAATCATTTTATTCCCATTTTATATGAAATATAAAATTTTAAACAACTATAATTTGACATACAATCTTCAAATCCAGCGTTGATCTGGGATCTATAGTTGTACCATACATGACCTTAAATAGGTCACAACTCTTGCTTTCTGCTGACACTATGGCAGATAGGGACCAAAACCACTTTAATGACGAGAAATTACAGCAAGCTCAACATGAACTCCACTGAAACAGATTATTTGGAGGGAAAAATAAGAAAATACCAAATGGATTATATATTATACATCATGGCTCTAACAAATAAATATATTGACAGATTATTTCAATTATATGTTCATCTTTTTCAGCAAAAAAATATTTTGTAAGTTTTTTAATCATATAACACTCGCAGACCATACATGTTCTATAGCTTGGCTTGTTAACCTTGAATTTATTGGGACCTCCAGAAAACACGTCAATAATAGGAACTACAGTAGTTGCTGTCTGAGGAGCATAAGCAAAGTTCAAGTAACTAAGATCTGACTGCAAGATGAGAGATGCTTCAACTTTTGCCTTTGCTGTCTTCTATGTAAATACACACTTTAGATTTGCAGAAATAAGAGAACTAACTGAGGAATCATATGTCACATTCCAACAAAACGTGCCAACGCAAGCAGTGTGGTATGGGAGCATTACAACGTGCATGAACATCAAATCAGACCACCAAAACTATTGCTCAATTGATGCATTGGCTGTCTAAACTCTACAGAGACATCTAGCAAAGAAGAAAATCAGCAACCTTTTACTAAAAACCTAATCAGTAGTAGTAGTCTAGATTCAGATATTAGAGCACTGCTTTATTTTAATTTTCAAAATGCCTTACTTTAATCAGTACAGAGGATAGTAAGTTTCAGGATGACATAAGACATATCTTCATAAACACATATTGTAAGATCACCACAAGCAATTGAGTGCATATTGATTAATTTATTGTATTTGTTTCATAGTTTGACAAGATCAACTTTGTGGTGTGAATTGTGATCCAAGTGTGCAATTACAACTACAACAACCGAGTTATTATTATTGTTCTAATTGGTTTTTCATCATAGAATAGAATGCTATAATCACCACAGTAGTAACATATCGAATGACTAATCTTGAAGACTGTATATGGTTTGTTTTGCTGCAATCTTTTGCCCGACATTCCAACATGTGCAATTGAAGAAAACAATCTCAAGGACCTCAGAAATGAATTTTCTATTTCTATATGTCCCAACGGTGTCCACACAATAAGACATGAACTTTACTGAAAGAAGTGAACTGGTGTAACCAAGTTAGCAAAGTTTTTCAAACATGAAAAAAACATACAACAGGCTAAAATAACTATAACAGGCAAATGGTATACTTGATTATCTTTTAACTTTCTTGAAACAAAACTCCTGCTACCATATGCTGATACAATCCTTTGGTTGGCACATAATAAATACAAATAACATAAACATTAATAAATAAATTAATTAAAACCAGACTTCGCATATTTGAAACATGGTGTCAGGTCAGGCAAGTTACCACTTGTTTCTACTGTATTATATATGTAAAACCCAATAAAATTGTAATATTATGAAAGTGCTTTTTAGCACAATCCAAACATATGAATTTAAAGACCCAAATTAACTATTTCAAATATTCAGTTTTGGAAGTTTGCCATGAAGTATGTCCAGAATGACATTTTCTACAATTGTTTCAAAGGAAACCAACCCAACTAAAAACATAAGTTATTCAGTTAACCATACAGGCATAAGTTCTCCAATATCTCCAATATCAATGCGTTTCAACGATACGGAAACCATAAGATCGAACTCCAGATAGTCAAATGAGGACAGGTAAAAAGAATGAATGTTTCACCAAGTAAAAAAAAAATGAGGTTACGTGATAGCCAAAAAATTAGGATGCAAGTTTTGCCATTACTTAGGATGCAGTATACACTTAATATGTCTCACTGTGAGGTCCAAAGGAATTGCGCGTAGGCAATAGGCATATGAAACTGTGGCAAGTATCTGAGTAGGCTGCCTAAGCTTTGGGTGGCATGGTAGTGGTCAAGTGAATAGTACTCAATATATGCCATATATTTTTACAAATCTTTTTACAAATATTATCTCTAATATATGCCATATATGCCATATATTTTTACAAATCTTATCTCTAATATAGAATGTATGTTATCCTTCAAAACAAGGCTTCGATTTAATCGATTCATCATCTTTTAAGATTTCACGGAACAAACTGAAATTCGTGTGTCTTGGCTTATCCACAAACAAGAGTCTTTCATGGAAGCAAAAAACTCCCATGCCACAGAACATTTCAGTTTGCACGAAAGAATTGTGCTTCACAGTACCATGATTCCACAACCGCTACCAACGGATGAACTAAACAATGTGGAAAACACCTAATCCATGCAAATGTCTGAGTCTCACATATAAAACCAAGTTAGGACTAATCGAATAACAGGTAATCCCTTAGCGAGAAAATCGCCAATAGGCCATCAAATTCTTAATTTATGCCTAAAAATGACCTCTCAAACCCTAACACGCCTGAATTCACCACAAAACAATCAGGAACTAAGGGACATTGAATCAAAAGAGAAGCAGGGTGGATCCTGACCTGCGCGTAGCGCTGAGGATCGAACCCAAAGTGCTTCCCGGCCTCCTTGCCAGCCGCCGCGGTAGCCGCCGGAGCACCCTGCGACGCCGACGATGCCGGGGCCTGAAACGCCTCACCGGCGCCGAAGTAGTACCCCGGCAGGCCCCCGGCGCCGCCGCTGCCTGGCCCGGCCGCGGCGGGGTCAGCGTAGTACTGGTACGCCGCGTAGGGGTCGTACTGGCCGGCAGAGGCGGCGGCGGAGACCGCGGTGGGGTAGTAGTAGGAGGATGAGGCGGCGGTGGCGGGCTCCGAGGCGGGGGCGGCCGGGTTGTACGCCGCGTAGGGGTAAGGGTAGCCGGCGTAGGGGTGAGGGTAGTGCGGGTGGTGGGGATCCGCCGCCGGCGGCGGCCCCGCGGCGGCGGCGTGAGAGGCGGCGGCGCCGTAGTCCATGTTGGTGCGGTGCGAGTGCGAGTGCGCGACCGTCAGATCGCGGCTGCGGGCGCACGTAAGGCACAGGACAATATTGTCGTGTGTTTCCTTTTTCCTCTCTTTTTTTTTTTACGCGTCTTCACAAAATGCTTGCTCGTTTCAAATTTGAGGAAGAAGAATTTCATCAGGGAGAAGAATTTCATTTGTGGTAAATTTCAGGGGAAAAGGACTTGCTAATTTTGGTTGCAACATTCTGTTATCTCAGAATGCAGATAAGCTGAGTCCTACGAAGAATGGGTAGCAAGATCCTTATATGTTGTAGTCAAATTAGCGAAATCATCTCAAGCACATATATGACTAACTATTTTGAACACGGTTAAACCAAATGTATAAGTATTCTTGGTTAGGTTTATTTTCTGGTACATCATGAGTTTTATGTGTTTCCTTAGTCTTATCAATCATTGCTTGAGTTAGGATACTGGATGGATGGGACAATACATATTTTCATATTCCGGATGAAGATAGTATTAAACTTTCCATTCTCTGATTTAAGAATTTGATGTCCTTGTTATATATTTAATCATACCCATAGCTGTATGGATTTGATTTCATTGTGTCAGTGGAGTCACCAACTTACATTGGTAAGATCTCATAGGAGCTTGGTAAAATGATTAAGTGTGTGTGACTTTCAAGACTGACACCTAATAGTTTATTGGAACATGCATATTTTTACGTGTATTCTTGTTTTTTATTAACCATGATAGAGATACACAAAACAACTAGAGATGATTGTGCACAACTTCAACATCTTCATTAAGACATGAGGACATTGAGATATGAGGACCGACCAACATGGGGCATATCAGATATGTGATGATGTTCTACATAAAATCATTAGTACACTCATATTTTGAAGGAAATTACCTCATGCTTACATTAAATGGGAGCTAGCAATAGATAAAGAATTTCAAAAGCATGATTTGTCTAAAAAAACAAAAGCTTTGGTGTTCTAATTTTAAAAAATGCTTCATATGATTGAGAATATTTTTATAGGCATGATAAAATACCTCAACCTTGGAAATACATGAAACATATTTGAGATATATTTATGTTTCCATGGATTATGCCAATATTTTGTTCATTGAACCATAATATTTCGAACAAGAGAGCCAAATCGTTACATCATACACCATGATCTTCTTTACTACAATGTGGTTTACACGAATGCAAAGAAACTAAAGAAATGAGGTTTTTAGGGTTAACTAAGAAATTTTAGACAAGATTGCTCGTTGAAGTTATAGTTATCTTTCTCATTTATTACAACTTGCTTGCAATGCTGAAGTCAAAATAAGGAAGACATAAGTGTTGATGTGAAAACACGACAGCCTGGGAGATCTGCTTAATTCCAGTGCAGGTCCAAGGCTAGACTCGAGAGTGTCAAGGGCGTGTCAGCTGATTTGATCTTGCAATCAGTAAGAAAGACAACAGCAGAATTAGTCAGCCGATAACCGATCGACCGAGAGGCCGATAACGTATTGTTGGTAATCTTAGCCGATGGAGTTAGACCAAATCGGCTATGGACTGAGTATATAAAAGAATATTGTAATACTGTCTATCAAGTTTGATAAATTGGTTTAAGACAATATCATAAAAGTAGCCGATGTGACAAGAAAGATAATGTACTAGTTAATACTCCAGTACAAACCTATATAAATAAATTGATCTATATAAACATATCAAATAGAAATCAGGCATGAAGGTGCAAGAATCTAGCCGATACTGACTAAAGCTTGATATGCTTATATAAAATGATCTATCTATATAAGTGGCGAATATACATGAAACAAGTAGTAAAACATGCATATTAGGTAAGATCGGCTGAAACCCCGATACTATCATTATTATGTCTAATTGCAAGCTGGTTTGAATGGTTTTAAACATGACTAGGGATGATACATCTCAAAGTATGAAAGAAGCATACAATCTAGACAATCAAGCAATTAAACACTTTTCAGGATGGTAGATGCCTTAGCTAATCTAATGTCACGCCCAGAAATTCCCGAATAGAATTCCAAGCAGAATGTGCATTAAAATCCCCGTCCAGGACCGGCCGGGGTACACAAACAACAAAGTTGACATACAGATCCACGTCTTACAAACATTATAAAAGTCTTACATACATGCAGCGAAAAATTAAAAGATAACTGGAGCTAAGCCTTGACTTGGACCGCAGCGGGATCACCCACTCCACAGGCATCCTCGACGGCACGAACGAAGCCTACTCCTCGGAGAAGCTACCATCTGACGCATACTCAAACTCTGGGGTTTGGGAAAAATAGAGTAAGACTGAGTACTACCCACTGTACTCAGCAAGACATACCGGAATAGGGGTATGATGCATGGAAATATCGAGGGATGGCTATTGTGGTTCATTTGCATAAAGCGAGCATTTATAAACAGTAGTTGAAAGCAGTAAAACAATTGTAATAATTAATGAATATTAATCATCCACTGTCCAACGCTATACCACGTTGCAACAGGCCCAACCATCCACCTATACTATTCAATTCCATTAGACTAGACTAGGGTGAAACTAATCACGGTGAATCTGGTTGACCGCCCATAACCGCGGGCACGACTATTCGAATAGTTTTACTCTAATCAGAGTTGTACAACTGTACCCACAAGACATAGCCCCACGACACGTTTCCGTGCGCCGACATGCCACCACGACATACCGGATAGAGGCCGTGACAGGACCCTTCGCATAACCCCCTCTAACCAAGCACACCACACCTCAGGTTTCACCCCCACTCCTCGCAAGGCAGCGGGCAGTCCCCTCTCATGCCTAGGTGAATCCGGAAGCCGCATAGGCCGTCGCAGGGCCCATCCAAACTCCATCACACCCACCCTTGCCTGGATACGTCAGCCAGAGGAAAGCTACACTACAAGCCCAGCCGTTGCCCACGTTGGCTTGTGGTAAGTACGGGGAATTCTCCCAGGGTTTCCTGCGAACCGGTCCTTAAGTGCCATGGGCGCGACTAGCAAAACCATGCACCCACAGCCCACCATTTAACATATTTTAATGAAGCGACACCAGGACGGTGGCTCTAATCCAATGTCAACACTAGAATCTGAAGTCTAGACATTAATATAATTTTCCCCATTGTGTGCTAGTTGAACTAAGCATGGCTAAGCAATCCCTAGTCCAATATCTAGTCATGTTATATCCCAAGCTAACAAAGGAACATGGTACAAAATAGCATGGCTATAACAGTAGGTAAACATCCCATGGTAATATTATAAAACAATGCAGTATTTGAAGGAAAACAATGGAGCATTTGCAATATAGAATCAACATGTTCAAGTGACAAGCATGACTTGCCTTGCTCTGCTGCTGGAGGAACCTCGGTGACTATTTCAAAGTACACCGGAGCGTCGGGAGAGCCGGAATCTAAGCGACATACAAAGCAAACAATACAAACAAGCTATAAGACTACTGAAACAGAGAGCAAAACCATTTTTAATGGATTCTACGCATTTTTCTTGATTTACTGAGACTTGAATGGGCTTAAACGGAGCTCGGATGAATTAGATATGAATTTTAGAAGATTCACTGTGTTTTTACTATAAACAGAAAAATCCTTAATTGATTTATTGCGCAATAAATAAATCCCGGGAGAGAGAGAGGCGGCGCCGAAATGCGGGCCCCACATGGCAGTGACACGGGTGGCGATCCGCGGTGGACCGGGTCTACGGACCGGGAAAGGGGCGGCGCACCACGTGGCGCTGACGTGGCGCCGACGCGGCGGCCACGCGGCGGCCACGCGGGCGGCCGAACGGATGGCCCCAATCCACTCGGGGTGGATCGGACGGCGGAGGGGGCGGCACTCGGCCGGCGCGCACGGGTGGCTCAAGCTGGCCTGACGGCCATGGCGCACGGTGGTGCGGCTCGACGCAGCGGCGGCGTTGCGGCGACGCGGATGGCGACAGCGGCGGCTAAGCGGCTAGGCGGCGGCTAAGCGGCGCAGGAGAGAGGGAGAGAGAGAGAGAGAGGGAGAGAGAGAGAGAGATAGAGAGGAAGAGAGGCCTCACCGACGACGATTGACGAGGCGAGCGATGGAGGGCGATGGCGACGGCGGGACGAGCTCCGGAACCACCTAGCGAACAAGATGAGAGGGGTTAGAGGGAGAGAGGAAAATGGGAGAGGGCGAGGACGCCGGCCGAAGGCGGCGGCCATGGCGGTGCTCACCGGCGCATGATGCGGAGTGGGTTCTGGCGGCGGATTCTGATGGAGAAGAGGTGGACGGGACGATCCACACAACGGCGAACGTGACGGCGTCGACGGCGCGGCTCGGCACGGCGGCTAGCGGCGACCGGAGCGGCGGCGACAGCGGTGGAGAGGAAGGCGACGGCGCTAGGGCGGTGGAGGGCACGGGAGAGCTCGGCGAAATGGGGAAAAAGAGAGAGGGGATGGCGGTGGTGCTTACATAGGGGAGGAGGGGTCCGGACGTGGCCGGGAGAGGCGGGAATCACCGGCCGACGTGGGGGAGTGCGAGAGGAGAGAGAAGCGGGATTCGAAAATCGAATCCCGGCCGTCTCGAGCGCGGGCGCGGGCGGGAGAGAGAGGGAACTGGGCGTGGGGGACGTGGGTGCGAGGGCGACGTGGGTGACGTGGCCCGGGAGACGCGGGAGCGGGGTGTGGCGGCACCGGCTGGAGGTGGGAGACGGGCCCGACAGGTGGGCCCCACCTGTCGGCGACCCGGGGAGAGAGGAGGGGGCTCGGGCGGCTGGCTGGGCCGTGGCCTTCGGCTAGCCCAGTGGGGAGGGGGAGAGAAGAGAGAATGGGCCGGCGGCCCATTCGAAAGAGAAAAAGGGAAAAAGAAAAAGAAAAAGAAGGAAATGGATTTTCCTGGGATTAAATATTGCTTGTGCTCAATTTTAATTGGTTAAAATTATTTCTAGAGCTCTGAAAATTCCACTAAAAATCTTGTTAGCGTATTTCGACATGTAGAACTCAAGAAAAATTCCACATGCCAATTCCGATTATTATTTGCATTGATTTATTAGGGTTTACTCTTGCTTTACACCGGTATTTTCTTGAGACCATTTATAACTTCAATTTAGGCTTGGGAAAGAACTTCAGGGTGTGACATCTAATCTAGCAAGACAATTTAGCTGAAACCAGCATAAACCCTAAAGTGAGCAGCAGCCGATAGAGCTAAATTGAGAAGCTAAGAATAGATTAACTAAGACACATGATAGCAATTACTCGCGATATCGAGCCTAACACGTCTAAAGCGACATGTTAGCCCCAATAGCACCGGCCATTGAGATGGGTTACCTCTTGCGAAGAACTCGCCGAAAACGAAGAAAAGTAAAAAGGGTAGCGATGTGCCGAAGTTGTATTGGATTGTCTCTCGTATTGCAATGTTATGGGGTTCATATTTATACCCCGAATACAAACTTAGTCCATGATGGACATGACTCAAACCTTTCTAAAGTTAAGATACAAACAAGACCATATATGGCGGTTTCTTACCAAATCTCTAACAAACTGACTCAATATCCTAATTAATAGATACAATTGCCTTAATCGAGCTCTATCTCTAATTGGCAATGACGGTTATCTCAATCTTGGCCCATGTCGAGCCCAAGTCATACCATAATGGTTGTATTAGCCATCTGCCTCATCTACCTAGATCTGACTCATACTCTGTTTTTAGCCGATACGATATCCAGCCGATGCGCAGTCCGACTCGTAGGTCAACTCGATTTCACACCGAATCCTCTTTGATCTTATTCCTTTTTCTCCGAATCTGATGCAAAATTTCGTTGTTAACAATAAGAAAGCAATGTCTCTTACATGTTTCCTAATGAAAGGGCATATTCTAGAACAATAAAGGTCTATTGGATTTGGCTAAACATCGGTACGTGGTTGATTGTATTAGTGGGAAAAAGTTGGATTTTGTTGTATTTTAGAGACAAGGAAAAAGGACATGTCTAAGACAAATCCAGATTGCCTCACGGGAGCGTGGATTTTATCTAGCATTGTCTTCTTCCTCGTGGACAATCTTGGGGTATCATCCTATGGATAAAATGCTTTAAAGATGGACATATCTCTCATTGTTGAAGGTAGGGGTGGGCACAATAAACTGAGACCAAAGACCGAAACCGAATAAATCGAGACCGAGATTGAAGTACCGATCTGTCAGTCCTCAGTCTGTTGATCGGTCTGGGACGTGGAAAGACCGAACTTTTATTTGGTGCTTCGGTCATGACCCTCGGTCAACCGAACAGACCGAACTCTAGAAGTAGCAGCAGGCCATAGGACCACAGTTGCTGCAGAACCATAGCCCACTTCACCCAGGAGATCAGGATCCAAGAGATAACAGACTGAGGCATCAGAGAGAGTAGTACATGCACAACTGCACCATCGAAAACCCAAATCGTTCCCCACTGCCCTCCTAGCAACCGCCGCTTCACCCTGCGCTCGTGCTATGGTGCCTTCCTGCCGCCGACTACCACCAGCGCCGCACCTCGGCGTGCCTGCGCCTACTGCCAGCACCGCTCGTTCACAACTGCATTGCTGCCGTCTCCTGCGTCCCCCTGTTGTTCGGCTTCTTCCTTTCGCTCGAATCCACATAAGAAGAGTTGGCCCCAACGACACTCTTCTCACTGCTGCTGTTGTCCATGTCCTGCGGGAGCAGTGCGAGACGACTCAATCTTCGTCTCAGCGGTGGCGGAGGCGAGACCTCCTGTAATCCTACGTGCTGTTGTGTCCTATACTCCTTCCTACTAATTAAGGGTGCTCGGTCAGGTCAGGTAGGACCGAAGACCGAACCGGTAGTTCAGTTAACCGAACTCTCAGTCTAAGAAATTTTGTTGTGTTGATCGGTCATCAGTTTCTAGAAACCGAACTTTAAATAGACCGAACAAACCGGACTGAAAATTCAGTCTAGACCGAATGCCCACCCTAGTTGAAGGCGAATATTACCTAAAATTCCATCTGATCAACAAAGAGGATAATTTCAAATGGATTCTCATGGCGGTATATAGACTGGCACATACTCTAAGGTGGATTTCTTGGTTGAAATGGTTCGGACATGCCAAACAAAATCATCTTCCCACTCTAATGGCAGGTGATTTTAGTATACTCAGGAAAAGTACTAAAAAATGCAATGATCGCCGCAATAGCCATTGTCCATTTCTTTCCAGTGTTGTCATTGACAGCTTTGATTTGCGAGAAATCGATCTCACGGGTAGACAATTTACTTGGGCAGACTCACTATTGACACCAACTTTTGAGAAGTTGGATAGGGTCCTCATGTCTACGGAGTGGGAGTCCAAGTATCCTTTGGTGCCGGTACATGCCAAAAAAGGCTTATCTGATCATACCCCTCTTCTCATGGACACTGATGCACATGTTTTCACGGGGAATATGAAGTAGTTCAAGATTGAACTTGGATGGTTCCCGCGGGATGATTTGTATGTTTATGTGGTCGAGATATGGAATAAGCCAATGAAACGGGGAAATATTGTTCAAAGGTGGAACATTAAGATGAATGCCTTACGACATCATCTACGAGGTTGGATTGCACATGTTAGTGGCCTTTATCAAAAAGAAAAGGAAAAATTGCAGCACACTATTGACACTCTTGATATCACCGCAGAAGTTTGTGTTCTAACTAATCTTGAAAGACCGACTCTTATTCAGTCCAGAGATCGGCTAGCGCACCTACATCGTGAAGAAGAAATTAAATGATATCAAAGCGATAAAGCTACCGATGTTCTTTTTGGTGATAATCTATACTCTAAAAAGATTCTAATGGTGGTGGCGTTGGTATTTGTCGCGATCACAGATAAATCCGCAAGAGCATGGATACCGCTGTAGCACTTCACTTTAGAGTATTTCAAGGGTATGAAATTACAGGGAACGTGTGTGTATAATCTAATAACAGGTTCATCCAAGGACAACATGTAAATGGAAGGCTTAGGATAGAGAAGATTCCTATGGATTAAGATTCTTGAATTAATTTAAGGTAAAACTTTATCTCTTGCTTCGGTCACCGGCTTTCCCTTGGTCTTCCAAGTGAATCTGGAATATAGTTCTGTGACATACCGAACGTGGAGGATTACAAAGAATGGACATGGTTGTCTCCACCTCCGCCTACCTCTATACCCGTGGAGTACACAACAAACAAATGTAACATCTAACCTAGACATCACGTCTCTATGTTATTGATTATAACTCTAGCCTCGCACAAGATCTTTCTTCTTTATCCTGAGGTTTAGTACTATAGCGCTTTATAAATATTAAATGATGAACAAGTAAGGATGGGAATATATCTTACTTAAACAAGAAAATTAAATGACCAAAAGAAATCTCGACTTACTTTTATAAAAGAAGTATCCGCCGAGGTACAAGAGTTGAGAGAGTGCTGACAACCCCAAGACTCCTCCAAAACTTCCCCTCACTCTCTACCTATTTCCTAACACTCTACTAGAGAGTTGCCTTGAATGAAAGTCACAGTCCTTCACTTGAGTTGTGTGTTGTGAAGTGAAGTGAGAAGCTCCTTTTATAGTGCTTAATGACGGTTGCTAATGTCGGTGGTTAAGGCGGTTTCATCCACAATTGCCATTAGCAGCCAATAGGGGATCACCACGCGGAATATGGTGGCAAGGGGCGCCAACCACCCCTGGTTCAGTCGAATCCTGGTTTGGCCGAACTAGGATAACCGCCACGGCCCACCGACTTCCTCCGTGCGTATGACATGTGGGCCCTTATGATGATGAATGGTGACTTTGGCCTAAATTATGTTGGTTTGCTCTGATTTGTGGGCTCTTCAATCCGTGTACTCGCGTCTAATTGGTCAGAGGTGTATTTTGTCGCATGGCGGGTGCGTTGTAAGGGCAATATACTCCCATTGTAGTTTTTACACATTACCCTTGAACTTTTTAATATTACATAACAACTAAATCTAAATAGATAGCCACATATAAAATTAATTTGAGATGAGTATTCCTTGTAGAGAAAAGGTGGGTAACATAATCATGAAAAACATGCTTTCATTTTTTTAATGCATTGTTATGATATTTTTTCCTTTTATCCATATATAGCAAAGCAAGGGCACTTAGCTAGTCATACTAAATATTATCACTTGATTGCTAATTGCAAACATAGGAATAACTTTTGGTTTGCATTTAAGCAGCGTTGCTGGACTGCCGATCTTCTCCAGAAGTGTGGTATCGATAGCCACTCTGCTTGCCCCTTTTGCGCTCAGGAGCTTGAGACGGAGAACCACATCCTCATTGACTGCGTGTTTGCTCGACAGGTCTGGCTCCGTGTGATGTCCCCTCCTGGCTGGGCTGCCTTCTCTCCCCCTCGTGGCAGCTGGCTCTAGGATTGTAGTCATCCTCCAGGGCCTGTTTACCTGAGCACCTCCGCATCGGCTTTGACTCCTTTGTTCTCCTAGTCTCCTAGCAGCTGTGGAAGGAACGAAACTCCAGGGTTTTCGAATCTGCGCTCACTTCGGTCCTGGTGGTTCTGGAGTCCATCCGCTTGGAGGGCCAGCTGTGGTCTTTAGCCGGCGTTGCTATTTTTGGGGATTTCTTGGGAGTGTAGCGTGGCTCTGCCCCCTCCCGCTGTCTGGCGTTGCATTTTTAACCGTCACAGTAGTTCCTAGCTTCAGGTTTTTTTATTTTGCCTTTTCTCCCCCCTGGGCATAAGCCAGTCTGGCTGATTGCTTTGTGTAACAAAAACTCTTTTCTTGCTAATATATTGACGTGCAATCCATTTGCGCGTTCACGAAAAAAAAGGAAGAAACGAATTATTAGCCTTGACTAGGATGAAGGAAAATTTGAGGGAAATGAAGCCTTAATAATTTACATCATAGAGTTTTGTATTAAAGATTTTGGACCACTAGATGTGAATTCCTTCTTTCTCAATGAAAACAGAAAAGAAGACATCCCCCAAGTGTCTAAGGCATAAAATGATCATTTTATTGCATCTTTCTCTAAGGAGGAAGTAAGAGAGTTGATTTTTGGTATGGAAACAAATAAGGCGTCGGGCCCAGATGGCTCTCCGGCTGAATTTTACCAAAAAATTTGGAATGTTCTTAAGCATGATTTATTGCACATGTTCAATGAATTTCATGCCGGAGATTTCCCAATGTTTAGCCTCAATTTTGGAGTAATCACTTCATACCCAAAGTAAAGGAGGACAACCAAATACAACAATATAGATTGATTTGCCTCTTGAATGTCAATTTTAAAATATTTACTAAGGTGACCACTAACAGAATCAACTCAAAGGCTGGCCATATAGTGAGGCCAGCTCACTAAAAGAATCAATTCAAAGGCTGGATGTATAGTGAGGCCAACTCAGTCAACCTTCATGCAAGGACGTAACATCCTTGATGGGGTTGTGATCCCACATGAGACTATCCATGAGTTACACAGTAAGAAATTGAGTGGGGTCATTTTTAAGATTGACTCTAAGAAGGCTTATGACAAAGTCAAATGGACTTTCCTTCTACAAACCCTACATATGAAAGGATTCTCATCAAAATAGATATCTTGGATTGAGTCTTTCATTTTGGGTGGAAGCGTAGCTATCAAAGTGAATGACGATGTCGGGCGTTTCTTTCAAACAAAGAAAGGACTTCGACAAGGGGACCCTTTCTCTCCTATTCTTTTTAATTTGGTAGTTGACATATTGGCTGTTTTAATCCAAAGAGCGAATACAATAGGACCAATTGATGGCATAGTGCCTCATCTGATTGATGGGGGCTTAAGTTTGTCGATTCTGCAGTATGCAGATGACACTGTTCTTTTCATGGAACATGATTTATCATAAGCACATAATTAAAAATGTTGCTAAATGTTGTCGAACAATTATCGGGCTTAAAAATCAATTTCCATAAAAACGAAATATATTACCTTAGCGAGGCCAAAGTCATGCAAGGGCAATATACTGATCTTTTTGGTCGTGCCATCGATAACTTCCCATTTTGCTATTTAGAATTCCAATGCACTATTGGAGGCTAAGTAATTTTGATTAGAAAGAAGTGCTAGAACATTTTCAGCAATGGCTTGCTAGTTGGAAAGGTAAGATTTTATCACTTGGGGGAGACTCACACTCATTAATTCAGTGCTCACAAGCCTTCCGATGTATATGATGTCCTTCTTTGCAATACCTAAAGAGGTGATCAAGAAAATTGATTACTTTCGGTCAAGATTTTATTGGCAAGGAGATGGTCATAAACGTAAGTATCAACCTGCGAGATGGGATGTGTTATGTCATCCTAAAGATCAATGGGGTTTGGTTTTACATGATTTGGCATGTAAGAACATAGCCCTTCTTAGCGAATGGTTGTTTAAGTTGCTCACAACTGATGAAGCACAACAACAATTGTTGTGTAACAATTGGGTTCACAACCTTCATCTCAAGTTTGGTGGAAATTGGGGGATTCACACTTTTGGGCTAGTCTTATGAAGGCCAAACCGGATTTTCTTAAGTTTGGCTTCTTCACTATTGAGGATGACACTCAAGTTTGGTTCTAGGAGGATAAATGGTGCTGGGTAATGCAACTTTGCATGGGCAATATCCTTGTTTTTACAATGTGGTAAGACATAAACAAGCCACCATTTCAGATATCTTTCAACCAACCCTTTCAATTTCACCACATCTGGATATTATTGGCTCTAAGCTAGTGGCATAGAATCATTTACTCCCACGTATCGCTAAATGAGCAAGATGAATGTAAATGGAATCTAACTACCATTGGTGGATTCTCGGCTAAATCACATTATAGTGCTTCACTTCATACTGGTGTTCCCAATATTAAAAAAATCTAGAAACTAAAATCCCCTCTTAAAGTAAAGATTTTTTCTTCGTGGTATTTGCATCGTGGTGTTGTGTTTACAGAAGATAACCTAGCTTAAAGTAATTAGAAAGGAAACAAGACTTGTTGCTTTTCTCTGTTTTCTAAATGTCGGTTTGCCTGATCGATTTGGTCTCAAATCCACTTTGCGGCCAACATTTGTGCGCCAAGGGATGCGTCACATATGTTTGGGCAATGGATTTTGAGTCAACCCTTAAAATTTCGAACTCTAATACTGATTGGGGTGGCAACAGCTTGCTGGTCTATTTGGCTTTGTAGGAATGATGTGGTTTTGAAAGAAAACTTTATTTCTTCTAATCCGCAGGTTATATTCTTGATTACACGATGGCTTCATGCTTGGCTTAATTTTCAAAGGCCCATTTTGAAGGACTTTACTGTTGCGGCTTGTTTTCAATTGGAGCAGGTAGCCAAGGAGTTTATTTCACCCCAATGTTTGGGTGGCGTTTTAGTTTTCAGATAAATGGCCTTTGATTTTTACAGCTTTTTCTTTAGCGATGTGCATGGGGTGTTTTGGTTGTGTGAACTTTGTTGTGCAGAGACCGGAAGTGTTCTCAGACATTTGATTTCAATAAAGTTTCCATTATCTTAAAAGAAAAATTCTTGATGATAAAAAACTATCTGTTGTTTTGCATAGACCTCCAAGATATAGTCATTCACTTATAATGGTCTTGTATAAATAAAAGTAATTATGAGATCTGAACCCTTCTGTACATGAGTGTTGTCTAGAAAGTTTGTATGCAGCGGTGTGAAATGATTCCTTTGTCTTAATGTTAATCATCTTTTTTTTAAAAAAAAGATAAGAGAGCAAAGGCTCTCATAGCAAAATTTATTAAGAGATCGGTGAGGCTCGAACCCGCCTTTCTCAATGCTAATCATCTTACAAATATGTCACATGTATTCATCCTCATCATCCCAATCAATAAATTTATAAGGTTCATACTTGATATCAACACAAGGATGATTTGGATGAATGCACATGACATTATTGAAAACAAATTCTACAGCTGTTCTATCTGACAGAGTAGCACAGAATCCACTGATGCTTGCATGGATTTGTTTGAGGCTTGACAAATGCCCTATGCCAAAAGGTAACTCCATTTGTCGTTCCATTCCTCGTGCATTGAATTCTAGCTCAAGAATTTGGAGCTTGGACATTGCCCCTGCCTCAAATGTCAAAGGTATTCTCTTACAAATGAGCTTAAAGTGCTTGAGAACTATGAATGTCGTGCCACTGATGACAATTCTTTCTTTAGCGGCACTCCGAACATGCAAGTAAAGATGAGCTAGGGAAGGCATCTCTGCAAGGATAAGAATGTCATCCTTCAAAAGCTTCCCTAAAGAAAGTTCCAAGCTGTGTAGCACATTGAGTTCGCCTATCCAGCTTGGAACCCTAGAGAACTGCCAGTCTGAAAGAAAGAGCCTTTGAAGATGGTGTGCGGACTTGAACAAACCATTCAAACTATCAAAACACATAGTAGACAGATGATGATTTATATGTAGATCTTTGAGGTTGCAATCTGCAAGTCTTGCAAGAGATTGGAATAGAACATCTTTATATCCCACAAAAGATGATCCTCTAGAACAAGAGAGATGCAAATCTTTCAAATTGGTAAGCCCTTGTAAGCTCGCAATATTATGTAGGGAATTCGTCCCCAGATCAAAATATTTTAGAGTTTGCAAGTTCTTCAAGTTGCCGATTCCATCTGGCATGATTGTTTGGTCTGGTATAATCAGATGTAGCAAGCGAGGTAAATGAATAATATCTGATGGCAAAATGATGTCCAAATGATGGAGCGAATTGAACCTGAAATGTGGTACCTTTTCGATTTCAAATGTCTCCAAATGTTGTAGTCCCCGTATTTGAGATGGGAGCTTAAATTGTTCCATAGTCCGAATCTTGAAATACCTCAGTTGGGTCAAGGTGCAAATTCCAGTGAGATCTTGTTGATCAGAATTTTCTAGGATTAGGACCTGAAGACTCCGAAAGTCTAGAACATTTGGAATGAATCCATAACTTAACATAACAAGTGAACGAACTTACGATAGGCAAATAGTTGCAACTATTTTATTATATTTTTCCATATTAATCCAAGAGTGGAATGAGAGCCGTCGAACCTTACCACACAACCTTCTCATGAACTTTGAATCATTAACAATTGTAAAAAGATTCTCATCTGTTGACTTGGATATGATAAGATCAAGTATCATATCATGTACTCTACATGTTAATACATCATCATTATGGTCTAGAAGTATCGGTTGGATCATGCTTCTATTGATAAGCTCATTGAAATAGCCACGTGCAACACAGTATGCATCATGATCATTATGTGCTGTACGTACAAAACCTTCAGCTACCCATAGCTTGATCAAATCATCTTTTTTTATTGTGAAATCTTCTGGATATATCCCGACATAAAGAAAGCATGCCTTAATACAATGAGGAAGATTTGTGTAGCTAAGGTTCAATATTTTTCTCATTCCATCTAGTGTGGGATTTTCTCCATGGCTGGTGCCTAGAGAATTCCGTATGTACTCCCACTGCTCCTTCAGATTGTTTGGTTGGCTAGCTAAAAGACTAGCAATGGTAATAATTGCAAGTGGGCATACCACCACACTTTTTCAAAATTTCAGTTGAAACGGATTTAAAATGTGGGGGACAAGTACCACCAGAGCCAAATATTCTGTTGAAAAATAGTCTTTTAGCATCTTGGTCCGTGAGAGCTTTCATATTATAGATATCTTCATAATTGTAGTTGCAACATGCTGCAGCAACACTTCTAATTCGCGTCGTTGTCATTACTCTACTCTGGTGATGGTTTTCTGGAAAGGCACACTTGATGACCTCCCATGCTGATGTGTCCCACAAATCATCAATTATAACAAAATACCTACCAATAAGTCAACATCAAGTATAAATGGTGTCAATGAAATGGAACAGCTTTTAAAATTGCATGCTACTAATGCATTGAAGATAATAGAGGGATATACGGATTGACACACATACGGATTTCAATATTTCCATTTGTAACTGTATTTTCTTCCCTTATTCTCTCATAACATTTTTTGATCCATTTATATATCTAGGAAGATTCCTTACCACGCATATTTACTAAAATCTAAAGCTTAGGTATGCACATGGGAGCGTTTGTTATTAAGTCCATTGTGAATCAGTATTATTTTTCTTGGATTTACTTCCTAGACCTGTGACATATCATTTTAAGTTTGTTAACTGGTCGACTAATAGTTAGCATGACATATTCTAGCAGGCATGTCAAATAGAGACTAGCTATTTATCCATTATAGGACACTACTAAAAAAATTTCAAATTGAGTAAATTATATTGGTGGTACACTTTAATCCATTTATTAGATTTCATAACTTTGTTGTTCTGTACATCATCAGCATCAACATTGTGTTAAATGTCACATTACGCTGAAAAATATTTATATGCCTAAATGTTAGAAAAGAATAATAACTTCAAGAAGCAGGTATCGATAATTAAATTAATAAACCACAAAACTTTGTGAAACTCCTTCAATATTTTTTATTCATATGTGCTTCTGATCTCACAATAGGACAGCAGGTATTTTGACCATGTATCTGAACTTATTTTCATTGGTCAAAATAATTATGATGTAAACGAACGCACTTCAGTTTTTATTTTCTTTATATATAACTATACTAGTCCTAGATATGATTTATTATTGTCAAGATGTGAAATAAGTTAATGTTTTACAGTTATGTATTCATTAATACGTACGTTCATGAACTCATATCATAATATGTACACTTACCTCAACAGATTTAGATAGCTTAATTCACAAACAAATAGCATGCTTAATTAGATGTAGCATGCATTGATAAGAGCACAGGCAAAATTTGAGCAAATACTACATAAAACATAATTTGTAGATATGTTAATGATTTATTGAGATACATTAAGAAGAATATATACTAGTCATACCTCTTAGACTGTAGATATTTCCGAATTTCGTTGAGGTGGTGGCGCACGTCACATGAGTCAGACAACCGTTGTTCCCCAAATTCCAAGAGGATATTATTGAGAAGATTTTTTATATCTGGTTTTTGAGATACTGAAACGATTGCCTTACAGTCAAATTGTCCATCCAGTTTACAATAAACTTGGTTAGCGAGTGTACTCTTGCCGATACCCCCAATTCCTACTATAGATACCACCTTCAGTTTTTTGTTTCCATCCATCAACCACTTAATAAGTTCTTCCACATGACCTTTGATTCCAACTAGACTGGTTGCATCAGTGTACAGTGCAGATACCCGTGGATCAATCACCACATAACTAGACATGGATATGTAGTCATCAAGCTTATACCTATCATGGCGATTGCTGATTTCCACGACCTGGGCCTTGAGCTCGTCGATTTGTTTGGCGATTTTACTACGTGCCCTTAGTGACTTGAACCTCTGAATAATCTCTTGAATGAACCCAACCTTAGCTTCGTTCTTGGTAGGGCTGTGGATGAAGTTGTTAACGCAATCTTCGATGTCATAGGCTGCCTCTCTCACTTGGTTTCTCCACTCCCTTGTTAGCGGGTCGAGCTCATCGATGTCGTCCAGCATCTCAAGGAGAGCATTCATGGTGCTCAGCTCATCCTTGAGCAAAGCCACCTCTTTCTGTATCCTCTTGTGCTTTTGGTACTCTGTCCCCAACAGGATAGTGAGCTTGGTGACGAGAGATCTCATCGCTCCTGCCGATGAGCTCACCACCACCTCTGCCATCGCTATTTGCTAGTAATATTTTTTGATGCTGGCTCGTCGTGTGATCTCAATACATACAATTGTTGTACATGGCATAATATCATGTAGGATATATGCAATGTTGGTCTTCAGTCAACGGCCTCCTTTTCTCGATGCCAAGCTATCTTCTTGTGTTCACATCCTATTCTGTTGGCCTAATAGGCTGATAACATGCACATCAATCATCCAAAGTGGCCACTATTGACTATGAGGAATTGAAGAACATGTCGTGCTAGTCTTCTACGCGTTATTCCAAGATGACAAGCGCAGAAATCGATGACCTGACACGAAAGCTCAAGCTGGAGTAGTAGTATTTGGCCAACGGCTGATAAGCCATAAAACGGCATATTAAAAAAATATGGTTAAATTTTTTATATTTATGTTAAAACGCCATAGATAGAAATTATCGGTAAAATTTTTATATTTATGTTATTCGTGGTTTAGAAAACTACGATGGGAAAAATTCCCAAAACCAACACTTTTAAATTTAAATTTTGACAATAACTTGTAAGCTGAAAAGCATGTGATGAGATATATTGCACTAAAGTAAACGGTGGGATATATCTATTCAGTATTTTTGTTTGAGTGCTGCTAAAAAAATATAGTTTCAAAAATCTGTCTTCAAAGTGGATACATCGCAATAATCCAATAATTAACTGGTTAAGGATGGAATCTAGCTGTGGACCACCAGAGTCGCCGATTGAGAATTTCATGTTCATTTTCTTGCTTGGCGTTTGCCTAGTGATGGCATGTCAGTGCAGTGCAACAACAGAGCTCAGTATACCTGATTTTCCTTTAGGGATTAAAAAATCATTAAATAATTTATTTCTAGAATTTATATTAAATTATAAATCAATTTACAAGTATAGTTAATGTGGGAAATAAAATTTCCTTTAATAAATCATGGTTGGGAATATTTTTGTTATATCCTCCATGCCCTAAACTACTCTCTAAAAATTTCCTAGAATTTTCATAGCTCAACATCTAACTTTTAATATCAGCAATTTATTAAATTAAAAAACTAAATAAAAATACCCTCATGCTGCTTCCGGTCCAAATCCATCCCACCTCCCTCACCTTCTTTCTCTTTTGGAAAAAGTGCACCGAAGGTCCCTCAACTTGTCAGCGAGATACGAAAACATCCTCGAACCACAAAACCAGATATGCGGGGTCCCTTAACTATACAAAACCGGTCACCCGAGGTCCTTTGGCGGTTTTGATCCCGGTTTTGATCTACGTGGCAGCGGAGTCAGTGTGGGACCCACATAGGCCCCACGTGTCAGCCTGTCTAGGTCAGCCACTCCCTCTTTCCCCTCTTCTCTCCCATCTCTCTCTCACATCTCTCCTCTCGAGCAAGCCAGGGCGGGTGGGGAGGAGGTCGTCGGGGCGGTTGATGACACGGCGGCGGCAGCGACGGGAGCACGAGGCGACGCGGCCGGCGACACGGCGGTGGCGGTAGCACGAGGCGACACGGCGGCGGCGGCGGGAGCACGAGGCGACGCGGCGGCAGGAGCCGGGGCGGCGCCGCATCCATGACGCCTGCCGCTGGTCTCCTGCCGTCACCCCGACCTCCGACGTCGGCAAATTCTGACGACGCCAACTAGCTTGTCTGACTATCATGAGCAGACTCCCTCGGGATTCCATGAGGTAGCGAGCAAGGACCTGCTCCTCCTCCTCGTCGTCGTCACGGCGCCGGCGCGGCTGGAAGCGCCACATTATCCGCTCGGGAGATTCATGGAAGATTGTTAGCTCTGGGCACACACGAATGTGTTCTTCTTTGGTGAGGAAAAGGAAGTCCTCATCGAGGTAGAGGAGGTCCTCCACTTGTTCCAGGGGAGAAAGCCACACCGTCTGCTCTGCCTCTGAGAACACCCGATCTGTAAGCTGGATTGGCTCAACGCAATTAATTGAATTCATCACGGAACAAGAGTACATATAGCCACAACCTAACCATAATATCTCAACCGTATTAACAACAGAAACGGGAGATTTAGGAAAGGATAGCGGCAAACCAAAGATAAGACTAAACATGTTGAATTATCTCTAACACGATCGCCCATGGGCCAGAACGCGATTTGGTGGTGGGAGAGAAAGGAATTGATGATACCGGCGACGATGCATCCTTGTTCGGTTGGAGCCCGTGAGAGGGTGGCGGCGACGATGTCGACATTCTCAGGATCCATGCAGTCGAAGTGGAAGATCGCGCTGGGGAGGTCGATGTACTCGAAGTTGTTGAGGTTGACGAGGACGTGGTCTAGACCTCGGGGTCCATGGCCATCGACGGCGAGGAAGAGCCAGGCGCCGTCGTACGAACCGAAGTAGCTGGCGCAGCGCGGCGCGTGCGGGAGGAAGAAGGGGTGGGTGCGGCGCCAGCCGCTGAGGGCGCAGGAGAAGGTAAGCCCATGCTCGCCGTCAACTTTCGGGAGGAGGAGCCACGGGAGCGCGGGAGGCGGCGTCGGTGCCAGGGGCTCGGTCTTCGTGAGCGCCACGCGCCAGGAGCAGCAGGCGCGGCTCATGTGGAGGCGGTCGACCTCGCACGGGATGCGGCAGACGACTTCGCCGGCCGCGTCGCCTCATGCTCCTGCCACCGCCGTGTCGCCTCGTGCTCCCTCCGCCGCGTCGCCGGCCGCCCTGGCGACCTCCTCCCCACCAGCCCTGGCTTGCCCGAGAGGAGAGAAGTGAGAGAGAGAAGGGAGAGAAGAGGGGAAGAGAGAGTGGCTCAAACGTGGGTCCCTCGCTGACTCAGCTGCCACGTAGACCAAAACCAGGATCAAAACCGCCGAAGAACCTCGGGTGACTGGTTTTGTATAGTTAAGGGACCTCGTATATCCGGTTTTGTGGTTCGAGGACCTGTTTGTATCTCGCTGACAAGTTGAGAGACCTTCGGTGCACTTTCGCCTTCTCTTTTCTCTCTTCTCTACAGCAGGTCACAGGCCTCGTCCTCCCATGACCCTGGCCTTCCCTTCCCTATCCTTCTCCCTGTTGGCCTAGCCTAGTAGTCATCCTCTCTCTTTTCTCTCTCACAAGCCTGCTCCATGTCCGATGGCATAGGTGCACCCATGGCCCACCTTGGCCTTCCCATACTTCGCACTTGAGTTGGCCCATGTGACTCAAGGCTGCACCGGCCCACTGCCCGCACCACCTCGCGTGACAGGTGGGACCAGGTCCACATGTTAGGCTTATCCACTCCCTTCGTTTGGGAACCGTCAGCCACATTCACCATGCTGCCACTCCCTCCCTTGCAGTCAAACCGAGTGGACTGAGTCGCCACCCTTCCTCCAAGTGCCTCTTCCCCACTTCCCTATGAATTCGGCACAAAATCGACCTACATGAGCTCGTAGTGCCCGAAATCATGGTCCCCACGCCGCTCCCTCGCTTAGCCACTCGCTGTCCTATTCTAGGCGAATGCCACCGTCGCTAGCGGCCACTGTCACACACTTATTTTTCTTTCAGGTTTTAAAAATCGTTTAATAACTCATTTCTAGGATTTATATTAAAATGAAAACCAATTTACCATGTGAATTAAATGTGTAAAATAAAATTTCCTTTAAAAATCACGGTTGGGAATATTTTGCTAATATTCTCCATGCCCTAGAGTCCTTAGGTGGTTTTAACCTTGGTTTTATCTGACGTGATGGCTGAGTCGGCGTGAACCCCCACATATCAGGATGCCACGTTATCATCCTCTCTCTTTCCTCTCCTCTCCCTTCCTCCTCTCTTTCTCTCTCTCACACACTTTTTTCCTCTCTAGGCAGGCTGGTAAGGAGGAGGTCAGCGGGGCGAGGCGGGAGAGGAGGAGGTCCGGCGGCCGGTGACGGGCAATGAGGCAGCAGTGACGCGGGAGAAGGGGTGAGTGGCGGCGGCAGAGCATGGAGGGAGAGCGTGGAGTGGCCGTTGCGCCACGATCCACTTCCTCGCGTGGTAGCTTGGAGCGTCGGCCGCTCGTGCAGTGTTCGGCAACCATCATCCGATGCCGCCGCCAAGCTACTCCTCCTCCCTCCCACTCGTCACCACCGTGATACCAGACACGCCCCTCCTCCTCATCGCTGCTGCGACATCCACCTCAAATCGCTCGGCGGCGGCCATGCGACCAACCAACCATGCTGATGCCACCGCAAAACTACTACTGCTCCCTCGTACTCATCACTGCCCCGATACCCATCACGACCATCCTCCTCCTCATCGTCATTGGGAGCGGCAGGCGGTGAAGAGGAGCTGAGCATCGGTAACCACGCGTGTCTCAGACGGGGAGGATTGGAGGAGAAGGGCAGCGACGTCGATGGTGGCGAACGCTGTGAGGAGGGAGACAAGAGAGGGGATGGGAGGCGCAAGATCATGGACAAGCTCTGTCGCTGCCTGTCTTCGCCACCGACCGTCGCCGCTGATCTTTTCCTCTACTGGCTGCCGGCCGCGCCACGCCTTTGGTCTCTCCGGCCTCATCGTGTGTTCGCCACCGATCGTTGCCGCCGCTCTTCTCCCTTGCCGGCCACTGGCCACACCGTGTGCCTCCAGTCTTCCCCCGCCGCCGCCCGTCTTCGCCACCGAGTGCCACGCTACACTTCTCCCCGGTCGGCCACTGGGCACACCGCATGCCACCGGTTCTCTCCCGGCTGCCGCTCGTCTTCACCCTGGACTCGGACCCCGGCGTAGTGGCCTGCTCCCGCGTCGCTGCCTCGTCACTTGTCGCCGCGTCGCCGACCGCCGGACCTCCTCCTCTCCCGCCTCGCTCTGCTGACCTCCTTCTCACCCGCTGGCCGGCCTGCCCAGAGAGGAGAAAAGTGAGAGAGAGAGAGAGGAGGAGGAGGGGAAAGAGAGAGGATGATGACGTGGCATCCTGACATGTGGGTCCCATGGTGACTCAGCCACTACATCAGACAAAACTGGGGTCAAAACCACCTAAGGACCTAAAGTGGATCGGTTTTGTAAGTTGAGGGATATCATATATCTGTTTTGCGGTTGAAGGATGATTTTGAAATCCTATGACAAGATTAGGGACCTTCCATGTACTATTTCCAGTATGTTTCCCCTCTCTCGCCTCCTTCTTAGCCCACTCTCCTCCTTCCTCCCTTCCGGGCCGAAGTTTGCATTTTGCCCACTCCAACCAGGCAGGCCCATCTTTCCTCACGGTAGCCCGCTCGCTCCATCTATCTTGCGCAAAGTCCATTTTGCGTCCCTCCTCTCTTGGACGCTTACCCATCGGGTCCTCCTTCAACCTCCTATCGACCGGGCCGGAAACCGTCTCCCACGCGCTGCCCCTGCCTTCTGGCTCCCGCCCTCGCCTCTAACCGTGCGGATGCGGGTCGTCTCCACCTCCTCCACCTCCTGCGGTTGTATGTATGTGTGTCGAGTTCAAATTTCCATAGGAGCGAATTTCAGACTGGGTTATTTGAGGAGCTAAGTTTCCAACTTAAAAAAACTGGCTGCATATATCCTGTTGGATGTAGAAGGCCTAGTAAAAATTACCCTTCTGTAGAAACCTGAAGCTTTCTCTGCCAAAAGTTGACAAATCTAACGAGGGGTGACTGGACCAGCAGCAATTTTGCATATGACCTCTAACCGAAAATGTCATTGGGGTGTCGCGAGGTTGAAGATAGATGCAAAATTAAGAGGTTAAGGTATGGTTACACGTGGACAAGAACACTGGCAATTTGTGAGGAAAACGACAAACAGTTATAAAAACCATATAAGGCTGAGGCCTTGTTTATTTCCCAATATTTTTTTTCCAAAAATGTAACATCGAATATTTGGACACATGTATGGAGCATTAAATATAGATAAAAAGAAAAACTAGTTCCACAGTTTGCATGGAAATCGCGAGACGAATCTTTTGAGCCATGATTAGCCATAAATGCTACAGTAACCCACATGTGCTAAAGACGAAATAATTAGGCTTAATAAATTCGTCTCACGGTTTCCAGGCTAGTTATGAAATTACTTTTTTTTTTCATTCTTGTAAAAAAAAACCATCCGATATCCGGTCAAACGTCCGATGTGACACCCAAAAAAATTCTTTTCGCGAACTACATCGGGCCTGAGTTCTTCTCTTCACTTTCCTGACTCACTTGTCTCGTTTTCCACGTGCACGCTTTTCAAACTACTAAACGGTATTTTTTTTACAAAAGATTTCTACAGGAAAGTTGTTTTTTTTAAAAAAATCGTATTAGTCTATTTTTCAAGTTATTTTAAACTAATACTTAAGTAATTATACATTAATAAATCACCATGTTTTCCGTGCGGGGAGAACTCCACCTCCATAAGAGCAGGTAAAATAGAAGACTATAAGCCAGCTATAAACATATATCGAGGAGATAAAAGAAGAAAGAGATGAGCAGCAGGCTACAGATTTGTAGCCAGCTGTAACACGGACTCCAAGACACAATGTATATATGATAGGTGAGACCAGATATTAATAGTGTAGTATATATTTATAGGTAACTATGTATGAATTGGCTATTAAATTGACTATAGGTGATTTGGAGCTCATAGTTGGCTATACTATTAAACTTTCTCTAACACAGCCTAAGGGTAACAAAAATGCTTATGTCTTTGGTGGAAAAAAGGTAGGTCCCACTGTTGGTATTTCATAACGTCATTACTAGAAATATAATTCCCAGCAATCGCGCAGAAATACTTCTGGTATATTATGGTTATAGAGTTCATCCGCAAGCGCACGGATATACCATTGTAGCATTTCACCCGAGAGTATTCCAAGGGTATCGTATTTATTTTATCCCGTGGGAAGATCATGTAGAGAGAACTTGACTAATAGTTTATATATTACTTGTGATAATCATATTCTAAGCAGGGGTTAAGATAATCCAAGGGTAGAGTGACACACAAGCATTTGCTACTCATTCTCATAATATATTGTCTAAGCTAAATGGGAAGAAAAGAGAAAGAAAATCTATTCCTATACTTCTAATATACATAGTATACATACATTCTAGTTAACCGATATACTAGCTAATACCCTCTATCCGATGCCCTCCTGGTACTTCGAGAAGCCACCCCTGACTGCCGAGTTCCTTACGACAGCTTGTCATGACCATATAACCGGGGCTAAATACGAAGGAATACCCTCCCCAGGGAATTAACTTAGGATTATATACAAGCGCGGAGGAATACCGGTACTGAGTTGCCACCATCAGCGGCCCATCTCTCATCCGCAGCATATAACCCCAAATAATGATATCCCGTAATCTAGACACCACACCTAAACTATGAGATACTACTCTAATATCATCGTCATGACATAGAGTAATTGCATAAGCAAACATTATACCCGCACCAAAGCATCTCCCAGATAAGCTAGCCGTATATTCAGTATAACATGAACATAATGTAAAGTAGGCATTCATATACTTGGAAAGTATTTCAATACCATAAATGTATATAGAAGAGTATTCTAATAAAAGTACAAAGCATACAAAAGAGGAAATGAAAGCTACTAGAGCCATACTCGAACTCTTCCGAAGGTTTCTGGAATCCTGATTTGTACTCTATTCCTATTCCACCAGATAGATACTACTAAACTAAACTTGAGAGAAATGAGAGAACTCTTGCTTGAGGTGTGTGTTGAAGTGAAGAGAGAAGCCTTTATATAGAGGTGGTATGATGGTTGTGGAAGGGGAATTGTCTAAAGTACCCTCTAACCATCATTGGGGTGCAATCTTGGACGTCCATGCCGAACCCTGGCCTCAACAATGGAGATAGGGGTTTGGCCGAATCATGGGCTGGCCCAAACCAGCCAATCTTCGGCTGGCGACCTCCTCTATTGCTTCACTTTGTAGACTTGTGAATTTTGGCCCAATTCATCGTGTTAATTCTGAGTTCTTGGCCCATTCATGCATAAGTCTGATTCTCGACATCGTCCAATATATTTATCATTTGAGTTGATGTCGATTCTCCTCCACTTTATTGTTATTCTCTGCAAAAGGTTAGTAGACCTAATACTAGTGAAATATTATTATTCTAACATATTTATGCATTGCAAGCAACCCGAGTGAAAGACCATTAACAAAACACGGACGAGTGAAAGACGAAAGGAAACAAAGACTTGGTTGTTGATCAGGAGTTGCTACTATGCTGCATATCTCAAAGATACAGGTGCAAAGTATATGTACTCTCTCTCAGATTAAATAATCTTTGGCATGGTGGCTTACCCTGACCCCAGATTCCCACGAGACACTGCTTTTCCTTGCATTGGGCGGTTGAAAGATAGAACAGCAATTAGAGCACCAATCATCCAATCTTTATTCAACTCTTATTCCGGAAGTTTTCAAATGATTTTGCAAAAGAAAGCCAAGTTCCTTAGTTGATTCACTCAGTCTCTCCAAGTGTATCAAAATGAATTCCTCACCAATTTGCCTTTTTGATTCCTACTCTAAGGTTTTAATATGTGAAGCTCAGTAGGGATCAAACATGGCATACTTGCATTAACATTTATTACTAAGTCAAAAACTCAGACTAAAGCAGATAACTAAACATACTCAAGATCAAGATCGTGCAATGTGTGTATGGTATATGATGAAAATGGTACATGAGGAAAAATAAAGAAAAATGCTTCTCCTTGTGCTTACTTTCTTCTCCCAAAAATCCTTCTTTTATTGATTAGGAGAGGGCATGGCTACACTTTTTTTTCAACATCATGCTCATGCTTTATGGAGCATAACTTTATTTTTCTTCATAACCATGCCTTTCCCTCCTCTTTTTTTTTCAAAAGGACTTTTATCTTTAGGAGAAGAAAGCATATGAAAGCATGGAAAATTTATTTTGGTGGTAAAATGGGAATGGAATGGAATATTGCTTAGCTCCCAGTATAGGAGTTTAGCATGTACATATATGTGGGTGTATGATCTTGATCATAGAGCATGAGAAGTATCTACACAAGTCATAAGAGTTTGAAAAAGTTCAATGAAATGACAAGCAACTAAAATGTATATGGTTTAATCATGATAGCACATTTTTGGCTCTGGTAGGAATTTATATCAAATGAGGAACTCTCAATTTATCATTTTGAAAAACAAAATATCCGGAATTCAAGTCAAACTAGTATCAGGATCATAGCAACTCTTATTTACTATCTCATATCTCGCAACAACTTAGACTTAGATCAGCAAGTGCTGCTCATTTACCTCGGGTTCCCAGATAATTGTTGGCTACTTATATTTAACCTTTGAGAGAGCACTTACTATGAACCCATATATGAGGGATATAAAACAAAGCAACTATTCATCATTTCAACAAAGAGAACTAGCTTGTCTTACCTAGCATGACTCAAACCTATCCTACTTTTTTGGTATTTTCTATTTTGCAATTTTTTATTTTGTTTTCATTTTTATAATATGCAATTGGAAAGGAAATATGCAATTGGAAAGGGAAATATGCAATGTGATACAAGTTACCTCAGTGGGGGGAGAGATGTCTTCCCCCAAGCTTGGCTTTCGCTCAGGGTCCTTAATAAGGATTGAACCCCTGAAAGCGGAAGTACGCTTGAAGGTCATCGTGTTATTGCTGCATCATGTTGTTGAAGTTGGCGAACTGCGCATCAGCAGATTGTTGCCATTCTTGCGTTTGAGCTGTGTTCCGTGAGGTTGTATTGGATCTCCCCCGTCTGCACATCAAGGGTGTCCATTCTCCTAGTGATTTTAACCAAGTCCCAACAAGAGGAACTTGAGCGCCATTCACTTGGAGATGGAGGCACACCACTTGATCTGGGAGGTTGATTGTCCCCCATTGGATGTCATGAGGCGCACGCCACCGGTCCTCACTGGCACTTGCCCAGCTTGAGACTCCGATGCTGTGGTGTGGAGCTTGGGTCCATCCGGGTGCATCCCCAGTTGGCTCCTAACCTGCCTCATACATTTGCACGGGTGTTGAGGATGATGAACTTTCTCATTCATTCCTTGTCATGGTGCGCTTTTTCCTGTATGCTCCACCTGCACGAGATTCTTCTATGGTTTGCAGGGAAATGGTTAGTTCATGGCAGTTGTACAAATCATACCCCGCATTTGGCAACGGGATTTCATTTGTACAACCAGGGAAAAAGTAAATCAAAGATCCATCTACTCCATGCTTCAGAATATGCCCTTGTACTAGATAGGTCTCATCAATACACGGACGAGCGGCTGAGATAAAAGCAATTTGATCACTAACAACCCCTAGCCCTTTTGCTATCCGAGTAATCAGAGAAGTGCACTTAACAGGAGTAGAGAACTTTATACTTTCTAACCATTGCCTTATCATACATTTCAAAGGAGCAATTTTGATCTTTCTAACCATGGCAAACATGATAATCAATTCATCCCCCCTAATGGGTCTAAGATCACCTCTAGGAAACAAAGTCATAGCAATTCATTTGTGCATGAGCCTAAGTGTAGGATTATGGATATCATTCGTCCTAGGTTTCTTGCAAATTGTAGCACCAGAAATGTCTTCCCAAAACCTATTTTTCTCGAACCTAGAAATTCCTTTCTGAAGATCGATTTTACAGGAATCGTGAAAACCAAGAAGTGTACTAAAGCCTTTCCATGTAAGTGTGTACTCCTTATGGAAAAAGCGAAAGGAAATTCCATCTTCTATTTCTTTCAAAGTGCACAGAAATTGCAAAGTAAGCAAACGAGAACCAGGCTCATCTACCACAGCAAATCTCTGCCAACCAACCGCTTTCCAAATAGAACGAAATTCAATATCTATACCTATCTTTTTCAGCAGCTCCGGAGAGTATTCTCGTGTGTGAGCATACTCCTGGTCGCTCAGCATGTAGTAGGCTTGTCTCTCCCGATCACTGACAACGTCGAGGTCGGTGTCATTCAGGAGTCGTCACGGAGCTTCGGCGTCTTCCATCGAGACATCAGCTGATGAACAAGTACTAGACTCGTCATGATAACTTGATGAAGAGCTGGACCCCTTGAACAGACGAGACAATCGCCTCCTCATTCTGCACAATGGACAAAGAACGGACTAACTCGGTGGGGATTAGGAATGATAAGAATTTTGCCCGCCGGTTAGTTTCACCAAAGCAAATTGTATATATGCAACTAAGTATTTGAATTTGAGGGAAACTATCAAAGCTTGAATGAACTTAAGAGCAAACTTTGGAGAGGGAATGAAAATGTGTTGAAATGGGGTGGAGTTCCCTCTCCCGGCCGGTTGGCTTAAGTAGTGCACCCACAACGGTCAAAATCGACCTGTGGGGCCCACTAGCTGTTGCCTCAAAGAGGGAGGCAGCCGACCGTTGCCTGGCCAGTTTGGCCGAACCCCCTGGTGGGCCCAACCAGCCCCACTTTCGACCGTTGGATTCCAACGGTCAGTGTCGTTGTGGCACAACGAATTTTCGTTGGAAATTTTATTTTGGTTTGCTCTGAAAAATTCATTTGAAGAATTTCCTCAAAATTCAAAAAATCCTAAATGCAACTTTGAAATTCAAACATGCGATGATGCAAAATTTCAAAGTGTTGAAAGCAAAAATGCAGGTATATACCAATTTACCTGTTGGCGAAGGTCGCGTCATTTAAAGTCTGACGTGCAAGACCGTACCTTTTAGTTCAGTTTGCGGATTTTCTACCCGTCACCGGAGGTGATGGAGCGGGCGTCTTTGGCTTCTCCCTCCACACCTTCATTGGCTTTGGTGTGGACGGCGGCTTCCTCTGAGCCGACTGCTCTAGCTTCTTGGCCGGTATGGGTGGTTTTACCGGCGTCCTCCAATAACGATTCCTGGGCATTATTGTTTTCTTCTCCAGGAAATTTTGCATGAACTTCACCAGGCTGTCCGTCTTGGGTGGCTCCACTTCGACCACTTGAATATTCTGCGGATTCGGTCTGTACTTTATCCTAACCATGGAACATTGTTCCTTCCTCGGTTGAAACTCAAACTTCTCTTCCTTCCCGTTGATGTGGAAACGGATACTCCCCGTTTCCACGTTAATGTTGGCTCCCGCGGTGCTAAGGAACGGACGCCCCAAGATGAGCGGCGTCTCTTTTCCTGTGTCCATGTCCAGCACCACGAAGTCAACCGGGATGAAGAAGTCCTGTATCTTGACTGGCACATCCTCCGCTATCCCTGCCGAGTAACGGACTGACGAATCAGCCAGTTGAAGGCACATTGGTGTTGGTGCCAACACCGTGAAGTTGAGCTTGTCGAAGACGTCTTTTGGCATGACGCTGACACTGGCTCCAAGATCGCACAAGGCCTGGTTGAACTATTGTGCCCCGATCGAGCAGGTGATCGTAGGACACCCCGGATCTTTCTTCTTCTCCGGGAGCTTGTGGAGTATCACGTCGCTGCATTGCTCCGTCAGCTTGACAACCTCCGTTGTTGGGAGCGGTCTCTTGTTGTTGAGTATGTCCTTGAGATAACGGGTGTATGTTGGCACTTGCATAGCGTCCAACAACGGCACGTTGATGTGGATCTTCTAGATTACTTCAACAAAACAAGCGAATTGCTCGTCCACTGATGGTTTCCTACTCCTTTGGGGAAATGGCAACAACCGTGTGTCGCAGTACTCCTGCGGCACGGTCTTCTCTAGCTAGGGGTGGATAGCGAGCCAGCTCGGCTCGGCTCGGCTCGACTCGGTCCAGCTCGTTAGGATAACGAGCTGGCTCGGCTCGGCTCGTTATCCTAACGAGCTAAAAACCCAGCTCGGCTCGGTTCATTTAAAAGCTCGAGCTAGCTCGTTTGGCTCGCGAGCAAAGCAAAGCAGTAGTCTGGTAGATGGCAAGAAGATGGCTGGCGACACTCACATGATGACATTGGCGCTGGAGTTGGAAACAACTTGACTTGGAGACGGGCAGGAAGAGCTTGTGTTGCTATGGCTACTGGCAGGACGATGATAGACTCCGGCGGTGGCCGCCTACGGGAGATGGTGGCGATGAGAGCATGAGACGATGCCCAACGAAGAGAGGCTAGAAAAGCTTGAGGAAGGTCTCGAGGACCGTCTCCCACCGCACCTCCATCTCCATCGTCGCCAACCACGGGATTCCCCTCACCGCTACACTTCGCTCGCTGCCATGCGCCGCCCATGGAAGCACCCGACGCCGACCACCACCGCCGACGCTGTGGCTCGGCACCGCGCCGCCGACCTCTTCCTCTGCGAGGTCGGGATCCTCCTTCACCGCCGTATTCCACTCACCTTGCTCGCCGCCATGCGCTGCTCGTCCAAGCACCCGCCGCTGCAGCGGCTCGGCACGGCGCTGCCGACCTCTGCCTCTGCGAAGTCGGGCTCCTCCTCCGCCGCCGCTTCCTCCGCCGTGCGACAGCCTCCGAGGTGCCCCCACCCCTCGGCCGGCGAAATCAGCGATAGCGAGCTCCTCGCCTGAGAGGCTGTCGTCTCTTCTCCGTTTCCATCTTTTTTTTTCTTTTTTTTGTCTTTTGGTTTATCCATCTGAGATTACGAGAGGTCGGGAGCTAGGCTGGCCAGTGACCACATCACAATGCGCTGATGCACACATCACATGAAACCGGCACCGCTGTATCGTGGCCGATGGGCCTAGTTGGGCCGTAAGGATGTCCATCCTGGCATCTGACATGATTTATTCTTGGCTCGTTTGGGCTCACGAGCGGCTCGCGAGCCAGCTCGAGCTGGCTCGTTATCTCTAATGAGCTAAAAAGCCAGCTTGGCTTGTTAGGAAAATAAAACGAGCCGAGCTTGTCACGAGCTGAGCGATATGGCGGATTATGAGTGGACTTACCTCCCCTCGTTGTGATCGCCTTAACACTTTCAACGGAGGAGTCGGGTTGCCCCGAAATCCTCCCAGTTTCATTTGCAGGGACTAAGCATGCTAACTGAGCTAGCTAGGTCTCTATCATTTTATTGAAGCTCAGTTGGTTTTGGAAAGCAGAAGCGAAGCCATCTAACTTAACATTTATATTCTCTAGGATCTTGTCATTGGCAACAAGCTTTTTGCTTAGCGCATTAGTGGTTTTAGCTTGCGCAAAAACGAGATCCTTCAAGGAGGGCTAGTTAGAAAAGTTACCGTTGTTGTTACCTCCTTGATAATATGGGCGTGGTTGGTTCCACCCCTGACCTCCTTGTGGACGGTACCCATTGTTGCCCATGTACATCGCCTCCTCACGGGTTTCCGGGCAGTCATTCCCAGAATGGCCCGTGCCGCCGCAGACCTCACACGTAACGTGTGAGTCCAAGGCCTTGACGGTGCCTTGTGGCCTTTTGTCGTGGTCGTCCAATCGCTTCATGAGGAGGTCCAGCTTGGCAGCAAGCAACTCCGTCTCCTTGACGGTATGCATGCCTCACTGACGGGTCTAGAGTCGTTCCACGCTCCAACCCATGTTGGAGACCATCTTCTGTATTAGATCAACGGCTCCTTGAACCGTTTTAGAGAAGAAAGCTCCTCTAGCTGCCACGTCTAGGTGATCGCGGGACATCGGGGTGAGTCCATTGTAAAAGTTCTGTAGGATCAGCCAGTCGTACATCCCATGATAAGGGCAGGCGGCCACGTACTCCTGCAGTCGTTCCCATGCTTCAGGAATAGACTTGTCCCTCGTCTGTTGGAAACTGGAAATTCGTCCACGAAGGGCATTGGTTTTGCCCATCAGAAATAATATCGAGAGGAATGCCGTTGAGCATTTGTCCCAGGTATTGACAGCAGCACGGTTGGCATAGAACCACTTCTTCGCTCTCCCGAGAAGGGAGAACGGAAACAGCCGCAGCCTGACGGCGTCGGGACTGACGCCCTTGATGGTGTACGTGCTACAGATCTCCAGGAACTGTGGCAGATGAGCATTGGCATCCTCATTAGGCTTGCCACAAAACGGGCTAGCCTACGCCATCGTGACGAGGCTGGACTTCAAGTCAAAATCCACATCTCCCATGTTGATCTGTGGCCCAATGGCTACATTGTCAGCAGAGGGAACAACGAACTCGTGGAGAGTCTTGTTAATTAGCCATAGTCTTGAAGGTCGGTGGCGCTGGTACGGCTGGTTTCTCTATCGGTAGAGTTTTCTGCGGAGCAGCGACTTGCGGCCTGACGCTCCGGAAGAAAGCTTCTGGATTTTCTTTGAAGTTTTCTGGCAAGTTGAAACCAGTCATGCACTACCCTGTTTCCACAACAAAAGTGAAAACAACCAAGGTTAGCCTGCAAAGGAAAATGATTATACAGAGGTAAATATAAAGTATTAGTTCAGGTAATCTCTATTATGAATCTTCCCCAGTAACGGCACCAGAAATGCTTGTTGGTATTTCATAACGTCATTACTAGAAATATAACTCCCAGCAATGGTGCAGAAATACTAATGGTATATTATGGTTATAGAGTTCATCCGCAAGCGCACGGATATACCATTGTAGCATTTCACCCGAGAGTATTCCAAGGGTATTGTATTTATTTTATCCCGTGGGAAGATCATGTAGAGAGAACTTGACTAGTAGTTTATATATTACTTGTGATAATCATATTCTAAGCAGGAGTTAAGATAATCCAAGGGTAGAGTGACACACAAGCATTAGTTACTCATTCTCATAATATATTATCTAAGCTAAGTGCAAAAAAAAGAGAAAGAAAATCTATTCCTATACGTCTAATATACATAGTATACATACATTCTTGTTAACCGATATACTAGCTAATACCTTCTATCCAATGCCCTCCTGGTACTTTGAGAAGCCACCCCTGACTGTCGAGATCCTTATGACAGCCTGTCATGACCATACAACTGGGGCTAAATACGAAGGAATACCCTCCCTAGGGAATTAACTTAGGATTATATACAGGCGCGGAGGAATACCCGTACTAAGCTGTCACCATCAGCGGCACACCTCTCATCCGCAGCATATATCCCCAAATAATGATATCTCGTAATCTAGACACCACGTCTAAACTACCAGATACTACTCTAATATCATCGTCATCACATAGAGTAATTGCATAAACAAACATTATACACGCACCAAAGCATCTCCCAGATAAGCTAGCCGTATATTCAGTATAACATGAACATAATGTAAAGTAGGCATTCATATACTCGGAAAGTAATTCAATACCATAAATGTATGTAGAAGAGTATTCTAATAAAAGTACAAAGCTTACAAAAGAGGAAAGAAAAGCTACTAGAGCCATACCCGAACTCTTCCGAAGGCTTCCGGACTCCTGATTTCTACTCTATTCCTATTCCACCAGCTAGATACTACTAAACTAAACTTGAGAAAAATGAGAGAGCTCTTGCTTGAGGTGTGTGTTGAAGTGAAGAGAGTGAAGCCTTTATATAGAGGTGGTTATGACGGTTGTGGAAGGGGAATTGTCCGAAGTACCCTCCAACCGTCATTGGGGTGCAATCTTGGACGTCCATGCCGAACCCTGGCCTCAACGGTGGAGATGGGGGTTCGGCCGAACCCCCTGGTTCGGCCGAACCATGGCTGGCCCAAACCAGCCCATCTTCGGCTGGCGACCTCCTCTATTGCTTCACTTTATAGACTTGTGAATTTTGGCCCAATTCATCGTGTCAATTCTGAGTTCTTGGCCCATTCATGCATAAGTCTGATTCTTGACATCGTCTGATTGATTTATCATTTGAGTTGATGTCAATTCTCCTCCACTTTATTGTTATTCTCTGCAAAAAGTTAGTAGACCTAATACTAGTGGAATATTATTATTCTAACAAATTTATGCATTGCAAGCATCACTAGTTCTCCTCTATTTTGGTAATATTTACGGTTCAAACTGATCGATAATGACTGTCAACACCCACCACACCTTATGACTATGGTCACAATGTTTAAGACAAGAAGTGATGGTAAGATGCATCCCACAGCTATGTAAAAAAGTCCTATGTAAAAATAAGTCCCAGCATATCATAGAGTCATTCTCACCCTCGTCTCTAGTGTGCTTGTGTGTTTTATCTTATTATTTTATTTCTCGAGGTTGAGCCATAAGCGCATCCATAATGTTGCATGCAAAGTAACCTTAAGAAATAAATTAGTATATTTGTTCTATCTTTATGCATTGGGATAAGAGAAAGCAAGAAATGTTGTTATGGCCAATCTTAAGCTTAAGACTTAAGGCTAGACCATAAGAAATAAAAAAATAATTTATATATGGTGCTCTTTCATTCACGTTGAATAGAGTTTTCTCATAAGTGGGTCCTAGCTTAAGATAAAAAAAAACATACACATTGTAGCATGTGCTATATACAAATGAATATAAAGCTGTGGGTCTCATTTTATTGCTCTAATGACCTTAAACATTGAGGATGCCCTAAGCTTATTACTATTTTTGGCATTTAATGCCTTATGACTAATGTCCACAATGAATATGATTTGTTATATGGCCTTATGTCTCATTCTTATGGTACATTGTGGATGCCCTAAGAGTGGTATTTAGATAGTTATTAAAAGTAGATGTACTACTCTGTGTCATTATAAGTGCAGATATGGTTTTTCGTGTCCGAAGTTTAATCGTTTGGGCGGTTGTAGTTTTTTTTTTTGAACGACTCGCATGAGACAGTGCGAAGTTCTATCGATAGAGTAGGAAAAAATTACAAGAATACAACCCTGGAGGGTCGTAACAAGGAAAAAGGAAAAAATATACCACCACCTGCACACCGACAGCACCAACACCGAAAGCGTGACCGACCACCGCTAGACCAACAAAGAAACACAGACGAGATCACCCCCCCTAGGGGATGCTAAAACGACGTCTTCAAGAAGAGAAGCGACGGAAAAACTGCCGCCGCCGTCTGTCGGGGCTCAAAGGAGCCAAGACTAGGCTTTCGCACGGCAACCACCCTTGAGGGGGTGAGACAGCACGCCAACACCCTCAAGAGGGGGAATAAACCATCGTTGTCGGACCGGCCAAGGCCGGTCTGAGTTTTCACCCGCCGCTCACCACCTACGAATCCACGTCTGACGAACCGATGCTCCACCACCACTCAAGCTCTACCGACATGTGGGACCCTTGCACCAGCGTCCCCCACCAGCCAGCCTTCATGCGCCGAAGACCGCGCCACACCCACCGGCAGCTCCTCTTCACACCGAGGTCCCCTCCTCCACCGCCGGCCGCGTCTCTCGCGCCAAACCGGCCTCCATCTCCGCCGTCCGCGCCTCTCAGGATGAGCCGGCCTCCGCTGCCATCGGCTGCGCCTCTCTGCACCAAGCCGATCTCCGACCCCACCTCCAAATGATGTTGCGTCGGCCAGATGCAGCCATCTGCCATGCCCTCGGCTTGCCGTCCGAGGCCGCCATGCCTCCGGTGACCTCAGTCACAGTCACCGCCACCGCAGCCGCTGCTGCCAAACGCCAGGCCACCTCGCCATCGCCATCCTCACCTCGCACCTGAATCCTTCCCTGCCTCCACTTGCTGTCGCCAGCGACCCGCATCCACCGACGTCGCCACTGCCTCCACAGTCACGGCCACCGCAAGCCGGCCGCCATTGCCGCTGCCACCATCACCAGCCGCCGATGCTAGCCGCCGCCTCCGCAAACCGCCGCCACCACCAACGCAACTGCCGCGCCGTCACCCTTCGCCACCAAAGCAGCTTACCGCCATGTCCTCCGCCGTTGTCGCCAGCCGCCACCGCCGCCTCGCCAACTACTGCGACCATGTCACGCGCAGAAATTCCCGAATAGAATTCCAAGCAGAATGTGCATTAAAACCCTTATCCAGAACCGCCCAGGGTACACAAACGACAAAGTTGACATACAGATCCACATCTTACAAACATTGTAAAAGTCTTACATAAATGTAGCGGAAAAACAAACTGAAATTTTTACATTTTGGTCCTTTTTTAAAACTTATTTTACAAATAGACCCTTGAAAAAACTTAAACCGGAAATGGTCCTTTTTGGGACGCCAGAGTGGCTGGCGCCGTACCCCAACATGGCGGCGCCAGCCACACTGGCGCCGTGCCCATGCCACCGTGGCAGTAGGGCTGTCGTGGAGGTGCTGACTAGGCCGAAGGGGGCGCCAGCCAGAGTGGCGCCGCCCCTCATACCACAGCGCCAGCATGGCTGGTGTGCCCCTCCTCTGCGAGCCCCACCAACTTTCACCCCCCCTCAAAATTTTCGCCAAGTCTGTTCTGCCTCCGGGCAACGGCAGGCGCCCCCCCAGACCGCGGCGCCAGGGTGGCTGGCGCCCCCCTCCTCCCCCATCGAAGCCCTTCTGCCTCCGGGCCTCGGTTGGCGCCGCCCTCATGGACCACGGCGCCAGGGTAGCTAGCGCCGCCCTCCCTCCAGCCCGAAACCCTTCTGCCTCGCGGCACTGGCTGGCGCTGCCCTCCCCAACCGCGGCACCAGGGTGGTTGGCGCCGCCCTCTACCTCCCTGCAAATTGAAGATCCATATTGCACAAATGTACCAATTCACAGTTCGCAATTCAAGTCACAATTCACAGATTCGTACAGACTAAAACAAGTTCCAATTGCACAAATCACAATGCCAAAAGTCCATCACATAGTCCTCACATAGTCCATCACATATTCCACACATCAAACAATGCCAAAAGTCCATCACATATTCCACACATCAAACAATGTCAAAAGTCCATCACATATCCCACACATCAAACAATGCCAAAAGTCCATCCTATATTCCACACATGAAACAATGTCAAAAGTCCATCACATAGTCCTTACATAGTCCATCACATTTTATATCACAAAGTGCACCACATATGTCATACTACCAACCAATAGATTAACTTCATACAAATCACTTCTTCCGTTGGCGCCGAATTGCTTGCGAGCCCAGAGTGTACCTACATTTGAAAATCCAATGTTTAAAACATTTTAAAAACAAAATAAGGGAAATCAAATAACATTTGAGAATGGTAAGCTCATTTTACCTCTTTTTTGCTGCCCGAGTGGATCGCAAGTTGTATTGCGTGGGTTGCGTCCCCTGAGGCGCGTCGGGAAGCTGCGACATGTCTATCTCCTCGGCGTCTGCTGCGACGTAGTCCTCATCCTCCTCGTCCTCGTCGTCATCGTCATCGCTAGGTGGAGCCGACGCCTTCCCCTTTCCCCTCCCTTGCTTAATGCGTGACGACGACGAGCCACCAACTCCTTCACGCTCTTCTATCCTGATGGAGTGTCGAGCGGTACTTGGACGCATGGATTGAGGTTGTGGTGGTGGTAGTCTCCGCGGTTGGTACACGTCGTCCAATCCACCCGACCTGCAACCTAATCTTGCTGCAAGTTTCCGGCACCTTTGACGAACTTTCTGCATTTCAAAAAAAAAGAAGTTTGTTAGGCATAACTCAAGTAATGCAAAGTGCTAAATAAATTTTACCTCTAAAACATTGCGGAGTGTGTTCTCCGTGTCCTCACCACCCCTCGGAGCTTGGAGGGCATGCCCCATTTCATTCACATTCCTGAGGAGCACTCTCGACTGAAAGCGTGAGAAGATATATGTTAGGGTCTAGGGTGCAAATGGAAATAACTTTGACAAATGCAAGAAAACTTACGACTCTGTCTCTAAGTGAGGCGTGCTCCATTTGATATCCAACTCTAGTCTGGACATCATAGGGATTCCGCCCCTCATCGGAGTCGTGGTCATCCTCTATGCCGGCTTCCGTCCAAGTAGGGCGGAGGAACAGTCTATATGTCCTATGCAGCCAAAGAAGGTACTCTGAGAAAAGATGATTTTGGTGTATAGTCTCGATGTACCTGTCTTCCTTCCGGCTGTCCTCCATTCATCAATGTATCTATTATGCTCTAGCCCCCAGTCTTTCACCTTCTTTGTTCTCACCCTGTCATACCTAGACAAGTAGAAGGTGATGAAACAATAGTGAGCATCGACAAGGGTTAAATGGTACAAAATTGAACATTGACAATGAAAGCAAACAAAGATAAGAAATATTTACTTGTGTAATTTAACTCCAGTTGAGATGTCCTCAACCGGCCAGTCTTGTTTCTTCCCGAACTGTCGCATGACACGGTGCGGAAGGTGGTACTCAACTGCCCAGAAACAAACCAATGGGCACTGGTACATGAAATAGTCAGAGTCTCGATTGCACATCGAGTTCAGGGTCAGGCTTGAAGCCTCATTTGTGTGGTATGGTAACCACTCAATCTGCAAAAGTTGAAGAGATGTCGTTGGTTAGTATCTCAATTAAAGAAGTAAATATCTAACTAGAAGTGATATTGAAAGTACTTACATGTTGAGGCTGTAAGCAGTCCATCTCATTGACATAATGCTTGTATGCCACATCCCGGTGAGCATGTGCAGTGGCAGTACTCTCAAAAAGGTAGGCCACTGTCTTCTCCATGTCTGGCTCATTGTAGGGCCAAGGAGTGAAGCTTTGCCTCCACTTAGGCCTTCCAACCGGTAGTCTTAACCACATCCATAGCTGAATCAATAGCACACAACCACTCATGTTGGATGATGGTGCCTGACGACAACAGGCCTCACAGAGCTGTCTATATGTCCACGCCAACACTACTGAGCCCCAACTGAAACGGCCCAGATCACCAAGGTTGGCGACCAAAGGAATCCATATCGCCGAAGCAATGTCACCCCCAGCATCAGGAAACAGAACCCCTCCCAACAAGTGCAAGATGTATGCACGGGCATAACACTCAACACGCCATGGCTCAGCGTCGTCGTCAAGATGTGAGAAGTTCTGACTCAGCCAAGACAGGGGTATTCCATTCTGCTTCTTCTTCCCCCCTTGCCCCTGCTCAATGTTCAGTGGAATGCCAAACAGCTGCTCCACTTGTGCACGCCATCCAGGAGTCTCTGTCCTGCCCGTCACGGCATGCCTCTGTAATGGAAGGGCCAAGATCATAGCCACATCCTGTAGAGTGATGGTCATCTCACCACTGGGAAGGTGGAAGCTGTGTGTCTCAGGCCTCCATCTGTCCACAAGTGCTGTCAACGCAGGAGCGTTGAACACTGGCATTCCTCTGCTCACGACCAAGGCCACCCCGAGCAACCCGGCCGCCCTTAGGTATGGGATGTACCTATCGTCGAACACTGGGGGGCATGAGCTCTGACTCGGAGCGGTTGAAGTACCTGCATTAGCAATTGTAAATCAATTAGTTAATATAATGTCAAATACACGCTATCGATACTTATGCACAAGTGAATCAATGCCTATTCATACCCTCCCCGCCTCGATCGCAGCCCCGCGATGACGGGCCTCGTAGTACGCCTCCAAGGCTGGGTAAGTCGGCGGTTGTCCCTCCTCGGCCATCCTACATGAAAAAGTAATAAATTCACCGTTAGTTACCAATGTGATATATATTAAAAGAAAATGAATGCGAGAACATGAGTAGGAAAACAAAATATTTACCTCCCTAACACTTATATTTTTTTTTGGACTTCTTCCTTTTTGGACGCTTAGGACACTTATATTTAGCTGCCGGTGGCTCCCAGAACCTTCGGCAGTAGCACAACTATGTTCCTTACCTACCCGTGATATCCTCCACGTGCCACTAGACCTCTTAGTTGCATGGACCTTCCATTTGCACCGTGGGTTTTCACATTTAACAGTGTACCTCCTATTTGCGGCAGAATTGACAACACAGTATGGACGATGGTGCACGATGGCGTACTCCTGGAGCCATAACTTCAATGCGATCATGGATGGGAACTCTAAACCCTTTCTGAAACCATCCACCTGGAATGGTTCTGGCAACTGATCTAGGTTGATGCCGCCATCTAGTAGTGCACCATGGGCATGTGTTAGGTCCCTAAACTCAGGAATGTCCGGCTTCCTCCCAAACACCTTCTCAAACGCACGACATTCCTCTAATGCTAACTTGTCATTATTAGTAACTTCTCAAACGCACAACATAAGGTTCCACCACTCTACCACCGTAGTAAACACGAACAAGTCTATCCATCTACACCAAAAAATCAAATGTAACTTTGCAACAAAAATTAAATCTTCATTCCTAAACGTAGTCCAAACCGACATATTATAACCAATGTATAACTTAAATTGTCCCAAAGCTACTACTCCAAAAAAATATTTAATCCACTTACAACTATCAACAAGTTTACTAGTGCATTACACATCGAAATATTACAAATACTCCGTCATATAACCCAACCTAGTTCTAGTTAACTATAATCAATTTATATAATGCAACCAAAATTTTCTCACCTTCATATAATTAATGGTTAAAAGTTTAACCTATAGACTATAGCATCAAGTTCATCAAATTAAAATTACTTTCATGTCTCAACCATAATTTTTCATCCATCCATCCAACCAAACCATCCAAAAATTAACATTACCACATATATGGTTAAAAAAATCATGACACCAATGAGTACATTGCAAACATGTAGCACTACAACAAGCCAATCCTAAGAACAAATGCTAAAAATCACAAATTTGGGTAAAAAAGGGGTTCTAGTGTTACCCACCGATCTACAAATTCAACCAATAAAAACGAAAAAAAAGAGGGGTGAATGAAGGAGTCTACCTTTCTCTTCGATTTCCACAAAAAATCCCGCGAAAAACGAGTTCAAATGGAGTGGATTTGAGGTGGGGAGGTGATGGGGAGAGAGAGGGGGAGAGCTGCTGCTGCTCAGCTCGGGCTGGTGCTTGGGCGAAAATGGGAGTGGGGAGGAGATAGGTGGTGGGGCCCACGGGGTTTAAGGGGTCGGCCAACAGAGGAGGGGCGCGCCAGCCATGCTGGCGCCATGGTATGAGGGGCGGCGCCAGTGTGGCTGGCGCCCCCATTCTGCCCAGTCAGCACCTCCACGACAGCCCTAGTGCCAGGGTGGCACAGGCACGACGCCAGTGTGGCTGGCGCCGCCATGTTGGGGTACGGCGCCAGCCACTCTGGCGCCCCAAAAAGGACCATTTCCGGTTTAAGTTTTCCCAGGGGTCTATTTGTAAAATAAGTTTTCAAAAATGACCAAAATGTAAAAATTTCAGAAAAACAAAAAGATAACTGGAGCTAAGCCTTGACTTGGATTGCAGCGGGAACACCACTCCACAGGCATCCTCGACGGCACGGACGAAGCCTACTCCTCGGAGAAACCACCATTGGACGCATACTCGAACTCTGAGGGTTGGGAGATCGAACAAGACTGAGTACTACCCACTGTACTCAGCAAGTCATATCGGAACGGAGGGTATGATGCAAAGTATAACCAAAGGAGGGCTAAAGGAGATCATTTGCATAAAGCTAGCATTTATAAACAATAGTTGAAAGCAGTAAAACAGTGGTAATAATTAGCCAATATTAAACCAATCACTGCTCAACGCTACACCACGTTGAGATAGGCCCAAACCACCACCCGCACTAATCAGTTCCATTAACTAACTAGGGGTGTGACTAATCACGGTGAATCTGGTTGACCGCCCATAACCGCGGGCACAGCCATTCAAATAGTTTTACTCTAATCAGAGGAGTACAACTGTACCCACAAGACACAGCCCCACGACACGTTACCGTGTGCTGGCATGCCACCACGACATACCAGAAAGAGGCCGTGACAGGACCCTTCGCATAACCCCCTCTAACCAAACACACCACACCTCAGGTTTCACCCCCACTCCTCGCAAGGCAGCGGGCAGTCACCTAGGTGAATCCAGAAGCGACAAAGGCTATCGCAGGGCCCATCCCGCTCCATCACGCCCACCCTTGCCTGGATGTGTCAGCTAGAGGAAAGCTACACTATAAGCCCAGCCGTTGCCCACGCTAGCTTGTGGCAAGTATGATAAGTTCTTCCAGGGCATCTCGCGAACCAGCAGTTGATTGCCATGGGTGCGACTAGCAGAACCATGCACCCACAACCCACCATTTAATATATTTTAACTAACCAACACCAAAGCGGTGGTACTAGTCCAATCATCAATGCTAGAACCTGAAGTCTATGCATTAGTGTAATCCCCATATTGTGTACTAGTTGAACTAAGCAAGGCTAAGCAATCCCTAATCCAACATCTAGTCAAGTTACAACCCAAGCAAGCAAAGGAACAAGATGTCGAATAATATGGCTGAGACAGTAGGTAGTCAACCCATGGTATCATTATAAAACAATGCAATATTTAAAGAAAAATAATAGGGTATTTGCAATATGGGATCAACATATTTAAGAGACAAGCATGACTTTCCTTGCTCTGCGGCTGGAGGGACCTCGGCGACTATCTCAAAGTACACAGGAGCGTCGGAAGAGCCGGAATCTATGCGACATACAAAGCAAACAATACAAACAGGCTATAAGACTACTGAAACAGTAAACAAAACCATTTTTAATGGATTCTTTGGTTTTTTCTTGATTTACTGAGACTTGAATGGGCTTAAACGGAGCACATATGAATTTTCTATGAATTTTAGAAGATTCAATGAGTTTTTACTATAAAAGAAAAAGGCTTAATTGAATTATTGCGCATTAATTAACCCCGGATGAAATTAGTGAGGGGGGAGCGCCGGCATGTGGGCCCCACATGTCATCGGCTCAGAGGCGCCGGTCCACGGTGGACCGAGTCCACGAGATCGAAGGAGCGGAGCACCACGTGGCGCCGGCGTGGCAGCCACGTGGGCTGCCACGCGGACGGCGATGGACGGCCCTGATCTACCCATGGGTAGATCGGACGGCGGAGGTAGCGTGCGGCCAGGCGCACGCGCGGGCGACTTAAGCCGGCTTGGCAGCCATGGCGCACGGCAGCGACGGCACGAGGCGGCGAGCGGCGGCACAGCTAGGCGGCGGCGCAGCGGCTAGGCGGCTAGGTGGCGGCTTAGCGGCACGGGAGAGAGGGAGGGAAGGAGGAGGGGAGGCCTCTTCGATGACGATCGACGACGGCGAGCGGCGGCGATGGCAGGACGGGCTCCAGGATGACCTAAAGAACAAAATGAGGGAGATTAGACAACGAGAGGGAGGCCGCGGCGACTTAGGGCGCTGGCCGAAGGCGGCGACCATGGCGATGCTCACCGGCGCAAGAGGGATGGCGGATTCCGGCTGCGGATTCGGCCGACTGAGGGGTGGACGGGGTGGCGCTCGAGGAGGTGAACACAACGGCGTTGACGGCGCGGCTCGGCGCGGCGGCTAGCGGCAACCGGAGCAGCGGCTGCGGCGGTGGAGAGGAGGGCGACGGCGCTAGGGCGATGGGGTGCACGGGAGCGGTCAATGGCAATGTGAAAAAGAGAGAGGGGCCGGGGGTGCTTTATGTAGGCTTGAGGGGGCGGGACGTGGCCGGGATTGGCGGGCGAAGCCGGCGAAGTGGGGGAGGTGGAGAGAGAGAGAGGGCTCTCGGCCGTTTCTCGGCACGGGCGCGCGTGGGAAGTGGGGTGGCGGTTGCGGGACGTTTGGGAAATGGCGCGGGAGGCGGTCGATGTGGGCGGGACGCGCGGGAGAGGTGGGAGCGGTAGTTGTGGGTGCGGGTGGCGCCGGCCGGAGGTAGGGAACGGGCCCGACAGGTGGGCCTCACCTGTCGGCGACCTGGAGAGGGGAGGGCGCGGGGCAGCCGCGGGCTGGGCCTCGGCCTCGGGCCGGCCCAGCTGGCGTGCGGGAGGGGGAGGGGAAATGGGCCGGCGGCCAAAAAGGAAAAGGAGGGGGGAAAAAGAAAATGAAAAAGAAAAAGAATTTTCCAGGGATTTAAATAATGCTTGTGCTCGATTTTAATTGGTTAAAATTATTTCTAGAGCTCTAAAAATTCCACTAAAAATTCTGTTAGCATATTTTGACATGTAGAACCCAAGAAAAATTCCACATGCCTTTTTCGATTATTAAATGCCTTTATTATATTAGGGTTTCTCTCATGCCTTTACACTTGTAATTTCTTAGGACCATTTATTAATTTGATTTAGGCTTGGGAGAAGAACTTCAGGGTGTGATAGACCACCACCGCCGCTGCCGTCGCCAACTGCCGTCGCCAGCCGACCACCACCGCCGGCCACCCTCCAGATCCGGCCGAGAGGTGCGGATCTGAGGGCCGTCGCCGCCACGACCACCACCAGGCGTCGCTATCGTCTCCTCCACTCCTCATCGCCAGCTACCCCTTCGCCAGATCCGGCCAGGCCAGGCACGAATCTGGCCTCCACTGCCGCCGCTCCCGAACATGATACTTCGCCGTCGTCGCCACCAAGCCCCTCGTCCCCACGACCGCCACCAGCCGCCGCCGTCGCCACCTTCGCCAGATCTGGCCGGGCCCATCGCTGGTCTGGCCTCCACCGCTGCCGCTCCGAGCATCACCCCCTGCTGTCGCCGCATAGTATGGGGACCCCCCGTCCTTGTGGCCGCCCAGCTTTGCCGGTGCCTGCTCAGGTGGCGGCGAGGTGGGGGAGGAGGCGGGTGAAGGAGGAAGACGCCGGCGTGGTCGCCTTCCGAGTCGCCGGGGAGGCGACGTGAGAGGGTTTTCTCAAGATACTACTGCAGTTGTAGTTTAATTCCCTACCAAACACAGGGTGCAGAAAGCATAGCAAGCAGGCAATGGGATGGTTTGACTTCGCCGAGCAAGGATAGCTATGCACGATTCATTTCGGGCGTGTTTAGTAAGGGAAAAGAAAATTTTTGAGTGTCACATCGGATGTTTGACCGGATGTCGGAAAGGGTTTTCGGACACGAATGAAAAAACTAATTTCAGAACTCGCCGGGAAACCGCGAGACGAATCTTTTGAGCCTAATTAAGCCGTCATTAGCACGTGTGGGTTACTGTAGCATTTATGGTTAATCACGGACTAATTAGGCTCAAAAGATTCGTCTCGCTATTTCCTCCATAACTGTGCAATTAGTTTTTCTTTTTATTTATATTTAATACTCCATACATGTGTCTAAAGATTCGATGTAATGTTTTTTTTTTTTTGCCCGAAGTAAGAAAGAGGTCGATTAAAAACAAAAAGAAAAATGAAGAAATGGCTACCGCCTACCGTAGTGGCAAGCTCCGTAAAAACCACGCCTCCGTCCGCCGCCAATGGGTGCATCGGCATATGCCGCCCTTCATCGCCTCCTCCCTCATTCTTCCGGTGGGGGTGCTCATCTTGAGGATCGAGGGAAGGGGAGGAGCCCGCGCGTCGTCCGGTACGCGGTAACCCTACTTTTGTCAACGGGATTTCCTTATTCGAGTTCAGATGGATTAGATGGGGATTCGAGTATTTCGGTGTGTGCTAAAGTACAAGAGAGTTTCCGGTTGCAGGCGGGAAGCTCCGAGGCTGGATGGATGGAGGAGGCCACCATCATGGCTGCGGGGAGAAAGGAACAAAGACAACATGGCGCAAGGCCAAAACGGCAAGAGGAAGTTGGGACTGGTTTCAAAAGGAATTGAAGTCAAAAAAGAGGAGGAACAAGACGAGTTTAAATCAGTGTGGCAAATGCTAAATAAATGTTTTCTAAATGGTGGGAAACTGTAAATTAAGCTTTGGCAGCAGCATGTCCTGAAAGTTTCAACAAAAAAAAAATGTCATATGATTAGTTATCCCACTATGGATCGAAGATGTTGCTTGAGAGTATGACAAGGAGAAGGCCCTTGAAGAATTGAGACAAGATTGACTGTGCAACGCAGCAGTCTGCACTGCAGTTATAACACTTGCTTTGAAAGGAGATACGCAGGGTGCTTCGGATCTTGTTCGCAACAATGGTTGGTGGAGGACTGGAGGCACCTAAATATTCTCAGCTATAATTATTATTATTTTACTTTGATCAAGACTAAACTTCCAGTGCTAACTGTTGTCAGCACACCTACTACAAATACTGGCGAGCCTGCTGAGTTTTCTTGAAGCAGAGGAGTGTAGGTAATTGGTGCATGTTGCTATCTAGAATGGTATGAGATTGGGAAAAAGTCAAGAAAAGCGACTGCAACGGAAATAGGAAAACAGATGTAATCCTCTTATCTCCTTGATACACAGAGACGGTGCCTCCATTTTTCTCTTTTTGCACAGGTACCTTTGTGATCTGTTCTGTGTTATTCATTTTTCGGAGTTCAAATTGCAGCGATGTTTTGCTACTGCACTATTAAACTTTTTTTCTGACATGTCACTTGTTTATGTATTAGTTGCATTGTAAACAGATATACTGGCTATATTTTCCTTCTGCTAATGTTTGTTTTGACTTGTCCATATCTTTCAGGATCCTCCTTTAGTTTTCTATCATCATCCTCTATTCAAACCCCAGTGGTATCATCAATTGTATTTTTTTTTATTTCGTGGACTAAGCTTTCTTGATGTAAGATTTCGTCAAAGTACTCACCTAACCACCGATGTTTACATTAGGTACATGCAACCTGCCATCTTCATGACTTCATTTCTCAGCTGCCAAAGAGTCGCTAGCATGACCTTTCACCCATACATATGAGCTACTTCTCTTGCATATTTGTTTCTTTGTGTTCCCTTGTCGAGAGCTTGTCAAATTTCTGCAGATCTGTTTTTGAGCAAGATTTACACATTAGGTATGTCTACAAGTTCTGGACAAGCCATGGTGAGTGTTTCGACGGGAGTGATGAACTGCCTTCTTGCCAAGCTTGCCACCCTGATTGATGAAGAGCATGTTAAGTTCAGCAACATTCCTAAGGAGGTGGGCTTCCTCAGGGATGAGCTCAGGACCATGAAAGCTTTCCTGGAGATACTTGCAGACAAAGACAACCTCGATCCACTCACAAAAGAGTGGATGAACTAAGTAAGAGAGATGGCTTATGAGATTGAGGACTGGATTGATGAGGCCATGCATCATCTCACTAAGGACGACAGCAATTCTGGGTTCATTTCGAAGATCATTTTTCGTCTCAACAGGATGAGAACACAAAATCGCATGACCAATCAAATAAATAAGGTGAAAACACGTGTGGTGGAGATGAGCCATCGGCACAAAAGGTATAAGCTTGATGCAAGTATCTCTACATCTGACTATACAGCCATTGATCCTCGCCTCTGTGCGCTATATGCGGATGCAGAGGCCCTTGTGGGTATGGATGGTCCAAGGGATGAGATTACCAAATGGTTGATGGGTGCAGATCAACAGTTGATGGTGGTGTCTGTTTTGGGAATTGGTGGTCTAGGCAAGACAGCACTTGCTAACGAAGTGTACAAAAAGATTGGAGGGCAATTTGATTGTCATGCATTTATCTCCATCTCTCAGAAACCAGATATAGTAAGGATCCTCAGTAATATACTCTCACAACTGGGCAAGGAGACATTTACTCCATCTTGTGAGATACATGGTGTTCTCAAGGGAGAATCTACAAGACAAAAGGTACCTTTTCTTCTTCTTCTTCTTTTTTTTTTGTTTCTGCAATGTAATGTCTCATGGATGGTTATATATTGGTCATGAGTAATCTACAACTTATCTCCTCTTAAAAACTTAATTGGAACAGTTCTGCTCTGTCCAAAATGTTCATAGCAATGAACTGAGAATGAGTCTTTCCTTTGTGCTATTTGCTCTGTTTTTAAGGAGAGTGTAGTCCTTACTTACTCTTAGTCTAATTTGCTTATTTTATATGCTGCATGTGAAACATTTGCAGGTATTTGATCATAATTGATGATTTATGGGACAAATCTGCATGGGACATTTTTAGATGTGCCCTCCCCAAAAATAATCATGCTAGCAGAGTGATAACAACAACACGGATTGAAAAGGTGGCTATGGAATGTTGCAGCTATCGCTGTGAATTTATTTATAAGATGAAACCACTGAATGAACATGATTCAAGAAGACTATTTTTTAATAGAATATTTGGCTCGGAGAATGCCTGTCCAGAACGATTTAAGGGAGTTTCAACTGGAATTTTGCAAAGATGCGGTGGTCTGCCACTTGCAATTGTTAGTGTCTCTAGCCTGTTAGCTAATCCAGCAACCTCTGTAGATAGACAATGGGAGTACGTAAGCAATTCTTTGAGTGATAAGTTTGGAATAATGCCTGCATTGGATGGAATGAGAAACATTTTACATCTTAGTTACAAAAACCTTCCTTATCATCTCAAGACATGTTTTCTATATCTTGGCATTTATCCAGAGGACTACATAATAAGGAAAAGTGATGTGGTCAGGCAATGGATAACTGAAGGTTTTGTTCATAAAGCCCAGGTACAAGATGCAGAAGATGTTGCAGGTAGCTACTTCAACGAGCTAGTCAACAGGAGCATGATTCTACACACAGACATAGACTATCAGAATAATGTAGTATCCTGTAAGCTACATGATATGATGCTTGATCTTATCTTGTATGAGGCAGCAGAAGAGAAATTTTTTACAGTAACAGATAATTTCAGTACATTGCTGGGCCTGCACAATAGTGTCCATCGGCTCTCCCTCCAATATGACAACAGAAACCATGACACCGCAGCAGCAACTACTAGTCTAACATATCTTCGGTCGCTTGCAATCTTTGGAAATTCTAAATACATGCACATGCATCATCTTTCAGACTTTAAGTTTCTCCGAGTTTTAATTACAGTGTTTTCAGATGCTGTCCACCAGATGAGTTTGGACCTAACAGGAATTCGTCAGTTGTTTCAACTTAGAGATGTGAAGATTGAAGCCAATATTCATGTGCAGATACAATTGCCTGCTCAAATTCAGGAGCTAAAACTTTTGGAATCCATTGATATAGAATGGGGATCAGTTTGCATTCCACCAGATATTGTTCATCTGCCTCACTTGATTCATCTTGTTATCCCAGAAGGAACAGGATTGCCTGATGGGATCGGAAACTTGAAATCTCTGATCACTCTGCGTTCTTTTGATCTGGGGGAGAACTCGTTACATAATATCAGAAGTATCAGAGAGCTGACTAATCTGAGAGATCTCAATCTCTGTTACTCTGGAAAAAATGTAGTATCTAATATGGAGACATGGATTGATGTTTTGCGTTCTTCCCTTGAAAAGCTTTCCAACCTCAAATATCTACATTTATATTGGCCTGGTACTTGTGAAAATGGCCTATGTTCTTTGAACCCTCCATCCCGCCATCTTCAGAGACTGGAGATGGCGTACTGGTGGTTTTCCAAAGTTCCTAAGTGGATTGGAGGGCTCCATGAGCTTCACGTCTTGAAACTTGCAGTGAAGGAGGTGTCAGATGATGATATCACTCTTCTTGCACAACTGCCTTCCCTGACAAACCTTGGATTGCGCATGCGAGGAGCACCTAAGCAGAAGATAATTATCTATAAGAAGGCATTCCCAGTTCTCAGATACTTCAAATTCTGGTGTAGCACACCTTGCCTGGTCTTTGAGGCCTCCGTGATGAGCGAAGAGCTGCGGAATTAGCGCTACAAAATGCCATTGATATGCATCCTGGTCGTCCTAGTGTCAAGGTCGTCAGTTGCCCGCATACACAGTTCCATTCTGACATTTCCGATTAGGAGGAAGTGGACAGGGATAACATGTGCCATCTGAACAAAACCTAGTAAACGTCGCTACTTGATACCGTACTTGTAGTAGTAACTGTATGCAGAAATTTTTTTATTAATGCGAAATACAACAGAAAATCGCAGAGCAAACATGATCATCTGCTAACAGCATTTTGAGTACTTTGATGGTAAACAAACCCCACTGTCTGGATGTGCTGCTAGGCTGCTAGCTAGCTATCTAATGGCCTTATACTATTGCTATTTAGTGGCCCTGAAATCGATGTAATCACCTTCTGTCTTCAGGCACCACACATTTCACTACCTGTTCTCAGGAAACACATGCTCCCTCTGTCCCTAAATATAAGTGATTTTGGTAGGATATGACACATCATAATACAATGAATCTGGACATGGTTCTGACCAGATTTGTTCGCTGTACTAGGATATGTCACATCACACTAAAATCCCTTATAACTAAAATCCCTTATATTTAGGGACGGAGAGAGTATATGTCTGCCGCATCTGTAGCTGCAGAGCTGTTGACTTGTTTTTGCACTTGAGAAGATGAACTATGTGATGTCATACATCGAGGATTCCTCTGCTGCAGGTTGCTGTGAGAGCAACTGCAGCATGTCCGGAACTTGGCAAGTGAAAAATAAGGTTCGCCAGGCCCATTTGTGGACAAAAGTGATTTCCTGCTAATACTGTTCCAGGACTATATTTGCTATTGTTTGTGTGTACCGTGGTTTCTGTTGTTTATTTGATCGCTTGAGAAGGCTAACCCTAACTAATCTCTTCAATCCTGCATACAAAATTCATTTTTTCCCCTTTTCGCACGCACCGTACGTGTTGAGCAGTATACCCATAAAAATGGCACAAAACATGATGATTGATGAAATCCTGTATGTATGATATGATATGATATGACGAAACACGAAACTGCGATCGAGTGATTGATATTGCACGTTTTGCTTGATCTTGATCAACATGGAAATGGATCGGTCTGATGAACTCACGTTGTAACTCCTCACTATTGAGTTGAACATGGACGAAATTAATATGGTGATGGATCAGCGATGGGTTTATAACTTCACCTATCAAAACTAAAATATTGACGTCCACGAATATCATGCACAAGGGGTATGCTTTCAATCTGAATTTTATGGGGTTAAGAACTGCCGCTGATCCTCGTATCTTGAATCATATATTAGGGACACACTTGCGGATATCCTCCGTGAGAATGTGTGCATGCGTCTTTGGGGTTAAAAGGGAAAATGACAAGGGTATACCTAAGCAAGAAGAACCTATAATTTTGTAGTTGTGTTCCATCCAATATGGGAAGGAAAAATGGGACCGATGGCAAGCATGCACAAAAGGAAAAGCGAAGTTAAAGGGCAAGCTAAAGATGGAACGTGTGGTTGGGACGAAGCAGTGGGGGATCCAGTCCCTCTTCCCCCTCTCGCCGCTCTCCTCTATTTATAGCTTACATATGCGCGCCTCACAACCCGCGACGAACACCGAGGAGCCAGCAAGAGACAAACCTGACCAAATCCACCCTAGCTACAAATTTTCTTGGCCGCGCGCGGCAGGCAGATCGAGCAGGCGAGCGAAGATGTCGTGGCAGACGTACGTCGACGAGCACCTGATGTGCGAGATCGAGGGCCACCACCTCACCTCCGCCGCCATCGTCGGCCACGACGGCACCGTCTGGGCACAGAGCGCCGCCTTCCCTCAGGTAACAAAACCACCAATTCCTCGATCGCCGCCGGCCGCTGTTGTTCTTGTTCTTGCGTGATCGATCACCGGCCACCGTTGTGAATTCGTCTGTGCCTGTGCAGTTCAAACCGGAGGAGATGACCAACATCATGAAGGACTTCGACGAGCCGGGGTTCCTCGCCCCGACCGGACTGTTTCTTGGACCAACCAAGTACATGGTCATCCAAGGTGAACCTGGCGCTGTCATTCGTGGCAAGAAGGTACTTATCGTATCTGATTTCTAACCATGATGGGTCCGCAGTTTCTCATTGTCTCTAACCTTTGATTGATTAAATTTGCAGCTTCTTCTCATATGTAAGCCATGGGTTCTTGTTGCAATGTTTGGTTTGGCAGGGATCAGGAGGCATCACAGTGAAGAAGACCGGGCAGGCGCTGGTGGTCGGCATCTACGACGAGCCCATGACCCCGGGGCAGTGCAACATGGTGGTTGAGAGGCTCGGTGACTACCTCGTAGAGCAGGGCCTGTAGATCGATCGATCACATCCATTGTCGCGCACCGTTCCCAAATTTCATCAACAAATTAACTCAGCCAAACGAGTCACATTACTAGATCCATATGCAATTTTTCTAGCCACCACCGCGCATGCATGGGATTAATTGTGGTTTAATTTTTTTTTTCTCATCTTCCCCTGTCAACACCACACATTGCAGATCACTTCCTGCAGTGCCATAGTCCCTCTCGTTTCTTCGTGTCGTTTCGGCTAATAATTGTGTGTTTTTTTTTTCTTTTTTGCCGGTTTGGTCATTTCGGCTGCCGTTTGAGTTGTGAATCTGGAACAACATATATGTGATTGCCATTGTTTCATTGCAATACAAAGAAGACAGTATATACATTCATCCGGTCTCTTGGAAAAAAAAAACAACGAAAACTATATATAGTTATTTCTTCAGTTTTTGTTTCTAATTGTATATGCATCACTCATAAGTATATAATAACTAAATTAAAGCTAGCTTTCTATGCATAAATGGGGCAAACTAAATTTGAGTAAGCATCAGATTGTTTTGGTTCTTAGAGCATCTCAAGAGAGACTAAAAAAGTAGCCTCCAAAAACCAAGGATTGTGACAATCCATAAAAAAATGGGGCCCAAAACCTTTACCATCTTTGCGCCCTAGATGAAGAGGACTAGCGGCGCCCTAGATGAGAAGACAAGTTGATGACGGCATGAGCGCAATGCTGTTTGGAGGTACCGAAAATAAGAGCCAGGCCGACAATGGCGGAAGAGGAAAAAAGTGGTATATGGGTGGCCGAAATGATATGTGATTACTATGAATGGGGGCATATCGAGGTGCCGAAAAAGCTAGATCAGATTGGCACCATTTTTAGGATTGGGTAAATATTGAGATGATATTTGGGTATATCTGTTCGAGACTTTTTTCTTTTTACTAAATTCCTGAAATTTACCTTTAGGGAACCTGTTTGGGCCTCTCTTGTAGATGCTCCAAGAGCATATCACCAAGAGATTGGCTAAATTCCCCCCTCCCCCCAAAAAAAATAAATCTGATTTTAGGAATCCTAAATGAAATTTGATATCTGAAAATAGCTATCCCTCGAAGAGACCGGCTAAAATTGACTCCCAAAAACCAAGAAGCGGACCCATGCAAAACAACCATTATATAAATCAGTTTATTCCTCCTCCCATGTGACGATTGCTGACAATGCAAGAGATGACAAGACGGTGAGCAAAGCAAACGCATTGTAGGCTCCAAGCTTGCATAACCAGACAAACAAGTCAATGCCTTCTGACCTAGCTAGGCCATCTCTTCATATCATTCTCGGCTGATAAATGAAAAAAGAAAAAGTCAGAGCCCAAAGGGATCAAGGAGGTAGGAGAAGTGGTCACTGGAGGATTGGGACCTAGAGGTGGTCGCTGTTGGCAGCGATGCGGTGGAGGGGACATAGATGCCAACGGTGGGGTTGATCTGATGGTGACGACAGTGGGTGGTGGGTCCCAAGTAGCAACAAGACGGAATAATTCCAGGAGTGGTGTTCCTCGGTAGGTGGCAAGGAGGGCCTGTTCCTCCCGGCAGTGGAGCGGAGGCCTGGGACAAGCACAATCACAGCCTAGGCGGCAGTGTTTATCAAGAGAAGACAAGGCGGAGGAGGCGTGGGGCCAAGTTGTCGACGGCGACCTGTGAGGTAAGTCTCCCGTGTGCGACGATGGTGAGGATGCCAAGAAGGCTTAGGTGGAGAAGTGAGCCGTGGAGCCACATGTGGCCAAGAATGACCTTCCCAATAGCGACATTGGAGATCCGGTGGAGGGGAGTTGGGGAGGCTGGCAGTGGAGACGATTTGCGTGGGCTAGCTAGCATGAGGTTCGGGAAGGAGACGTCACCCAGGTCTGCATGAGTCTAATGGATGTGGGAAAGAGGGTCGACGCGGAGGGATGAGGCCCCTGGCCCGGTGGTAGGCAGATGGTAAAGATCCAGATGGAGGGTGATGGATCTGACCAGGTCGAGGTAGCAGTGTTGGTTGGAGATGAATCGACATGTGTGGAGGTTGAAGAGGACAGTGACGAAGCTTGCAGTTGCACCGATTGATTTTCCAACTTTCTGCGGGAAGATGAAGCCAATGTCAGGGCACATCGAGCTGTCGGCAGCTAAGGTTGCCAAGAATTGCCGGACGGGAAAAATTTGCTCCTCATGTAGGAACAAGCTGAGAAGACCGAGAGCGCAAGATTGGGAGTGGAAGAGGAGCCCTTGCTTGGCCTCATATGTTGAGAGCGAAGACTATAGGATAGGAACTCCAAAAGTTAAGGAGCAGAGTAGAGAATCTCTCGGAGCAGCTTTTAAATTAAAATCCTAAAATATCAGTATTGGAAATGGAATAGGGGTACTGGTGATGCTCTTATGCATGTCTAGTCATTGTTCAGGTGGTTTTTATATTTTGTTTCTAGGACCTCGATCTGACTAGAGAAAACTGAACCACACTCTAGGACAGGGCTTTTTATTATGGTTAAACCTTGTGGCTTTCTCGGAAGCACTGAAAACTAGGATGGTCTTAGTAATCGAGTAGTTAAACCATATGGTTTTTCTCGAACCACCTAAAAACTTGGGTGGTCCACCCAGTTAGGCGTGACGAGGGAGTTGAACACTACACGTTGTGTTGCAATATATAAAATTATTATTTTTTAACTGGTGATTTGATCTGTGAACCGTTGGTGGTTAACTACTAATTTCACCGTTTTAATCACTATAATGACGCAAGATGTTGATAGAGGATGTTAATTCCTTTCAAGTATGTTTGTTGGGGCCAATACTTGTAGTCCTCTCTTTTCGATTTGTTTGGACACAACAGTGTGTTGGAGGGATGAACACCCTTCATGGTCCATATTACTATATTGGCCAAGAACAAAGTCGTGTAAACTGGTTCTGGGTGTTTTAGAGGATGTGGAAATGAGACGGTGTGTGATGTTGCTTGTTTGGAGGAGATCAAAGAGAGAACGATGTCATACGTGTCTCACAATGTATTATCACTACACCAGACCGGGTGGCTGGTGATGGGTCCAAACCATCATCTCTTATAGTTATGACCCTCATCAGAGATGAGTGATCAGTGATAATTCTATCTCATCTCTGAAAGGTGAAGACCCGTGAGAGGTGGTCATCACCTATGACGGGCCGTATAAAGGACCCATCAGAGGTGAGTCTGACCACCCTGACCTAGTGGTATTGCCACCCGTCAAGTTGATTCATTTGTGATGGGTTGGTTTTGACACCTGCCACAGGTCAGGGTAATCGGAAATGGGTGGAGTCAATACCGCTCATCACTATTGTAATTCACTGGTGAAAAAAAAATCATCTGCCCTTCCTAGTGACCGACTGGTGGCATCACTCACAAAAAATCACATGAAAAATTATAGTGGATATCAATCATCCCAATCACACATTCACATTGCATGGACTCATCACTCACAAGTACCAGGAAACACAAAAAATCACAAGAATCAGTGGATCTCAATCATCACAATTACTGCTTGAACTTCTTGACAAAGAGCTAGTCACAGTTGGAGGAGACGACTGCAGCGAGGTTGATAGACAAGCTGAGGGAGGACAGCGGTGACATCGTCGAGGAGCTGCTGGTGACGCTGATTCATGGCTGACTGCACACGGTTGCAGGCGTGCAGTCAGTTCCGCCCTTACATCCTCCGCATATACTACTGTACGTAATAATGTGTTGATTTTTAACATGTTATGGTGATTCAACAACATAATGGGCCTTTTTGTGTGTGGGGGGGGGGGGATTCTGAGAAGCAGCTGGTTGGTAGCCAGCTTCTGATAATCTGGAAAAGCTGGGTTTCCTACCTTCTGGCGTCTAGTTCATTTTTTGAATTCTACAACTACAACTTATCATAATCTGGACCAAAAGCTTGACTGTTTGGGGGAACTTCTGATTCTGGCAGAAGCTGCAGCAACTAGAAGCTCCCCGAACAGGCCCAATATGCTCATTCAAAAGTTGTGATAAGGATATAAGTAACGCATGGCACAACTCCTCTTTATCACTTGGAGCATCAAGCAAATTGTCCTGTGACAAAGGTATTTCATCAATTATGTTATAACTACCGGACATATTTAACACATCAAAATTGTTCATACCTTGAATAAGTATAGCACATTTGTCAATACCTTTGTTCTCGGTAATTGTGGGTGTGGTATCAATTAAACCTTATTGAAATATGCATGAAGCAATAGGTATTTCTTTTTCCTTATTAACTTGGAGGTTCTTAAGTACATGCAAAATGTTAGTATCGAACAAGAGGTACAACAAAGGGTCACTCCTCCAACACATTCACATCATCTTAGCAAGTAGTTATATCTATTTGAATAACAATTTGTTTTCTTAGTATTATCAGGCAATGTATCATGTGAAAATGAAGCTAAACTATGTCACCATATTAATACTAATCCAATTAATGTACTAGTCACATTCCTAATTTTCTGTTTTTTCATAGACGTGGCACTATGCAAAAATTTGATCATTTCTTTTCCCAATCAATGTTTCCATCCTTGCAAATTTTCATCATTACCAACTCCATTATAATAATGAATGGAAGAAAGGATATAGCTAGACCTCAACGAAGTAGATGCGCAGTGGTACAACTCTCATCTAACTTCTTCATATCATGCCCATAAGTGGTCTAACCTGCCATAGTTAGTAGAAGACAAAAGATAATTCAAAAATATTATCCCTTATCAGCTACTATATTGGAAATAAAGTCACACTCTCTCAAGCATTTTACCATGCTCTTACAAGTGTTCTTACTTACAGAACAAGAGATGTAATTGATGGCTAACTGAGGCACTGTAGGATGTGTAGTGTGAAAATTGCTAGAGGATGTCAATCCTGATCAAGAGTATGCGTAGCTTGAAAGGCATATATAATAGCAAGGATGTGCTAAATTTAATAATAGAGTAGCAAAGTTGAATAAGTATACTATATACTTCACAATCACTAGCAGAGACACGTCCCTAAAACTAGTATAAGCAAGCAAGAGTAATGAAAAAAGGAACTTAGGATGCTACTCTCTCACGAAGTCTCTCAAGATGAAACAAGAATGGCACAAAGACTTCCCCTTTTTTCTCCTTTTTTTATCCTCTTTTTGTCCCTTTCTTTCTTCTTTTTTTTTTCTTTTCTTCTTTCTTTCTTTTTCTTCTTTGTTTTTTTGATTGACACCTTTCTTTAGTTATAATAGCAAATACTTCAAAACAAGAAAGACCCAAAGTGGATTCACAAAAGAATCAAAGATGATGAAAGGCCTTAAAACAAGAAAGACCCAAAGTGGATTCAGAAAAGAATGAAAGATGATGAAAGGCCGGCAAAAAATGAATTCTGGAACTTGTAAGGGCCAAAACACCTTGCAAAGCAACCTTGTTGCTTCGGCTAGGGCAAACATTTGATTTCACAATCTCGAATAGCTTACGAGGAATTTTGATGTGATACGAAAACCATCTGAAAGCATACGATCATAATCTTTTGAAAAAGTACTCATGGGTCCCAAGCAACCATATGCATCAATGGCTAGGTCCGTTTCATGTTGATACTGTTAGGAGGACCAAATCCGACCGAAACATGTTGAATCATATATCTTGGCTTATATAGCTCAATAGTTACGTTATATAATTGGAGAAGACTTGGGAGAGTGTTGGTATTTCTTAACGACATTACTAGAAATATAATTCCCAGCAATGGCGCAGAAATACTTCTGGTATATTATGGTTATGGAGTTCATCCGCAAGCGCACGGATATACCATTGTAGCATTTCACCCGAGAGTATTCCAAGGGTATCATATTTATTTTATCCCGTGGGAAGATCATGTAGAGAGAACTTGACTAATAATTTATATATTACTTGTGATAATCATATTCTAAGCATGGGTTAAGATAATCCAAGGGTAGAGTGACACACAAGCATTAACTACTCATTCTCATAATATATTATCTAAGGTAAGTGGAAAGAAAAGAGAAAAATAATCTATTCCTATACTTCTAATATACATAGTATACATACATTCTAGTTAACCGATATACTAGCTAATACCCTCTTTCCGATGCCCTCCTGGTACTTCGAGAAGCCACCCCTGACTGCCGAGTTCCTTACGATAGCCCTTCATGACCATACAACCGGGGCTAAATACAGAGGAATACCCTCCCCAAGGAATTAACTTAGGATTATATACCTGCGTGGAGGAATACCCGTACTGAGCTGTCGCCATCAGCGGCCCACCTCTCATCCGTAATATATAACCCCAAATAATGATATCCCGTAATCTGGACACCACGTCTAAACTACCAGATACTACTCTAATATCATCGTCATGACATAGAGTAATTGCATATGCAAACATTATACCTGCACCAAAGCATCTCCCAGATAAGCTAGCCGTATATTCAGTATAACATGAACATAATGTAAAGTAGGTACTCATATACTCGGGAAGTATTTCAATACCATAAATGTATTTAGAAGAATATTCTAATAAAAGTACACAGCTTACAAAAGAGAAGAGAAAAGCTACTAGAGCCATACCCGAACTCTTCCGAAGGCTTCCGGACTCTTGATTTCTACTCTATTCCTATTCCACCAGCTAGATACTACTAAACTAAACTTGAGAGAAATGAGAGAGCTATTGCTTGAGGTGTGTGAGTGAAGTGAGAATGAGAGCTCCTTTTATAGCCTCCCAATGACGGTTGTGACGGTTGGAATGGTCGGTAATACCCTCCAACCGTCATTGGGGAGCCATCTCAGCCGTCCAGGAGAACCCTGGATCAAACGGAGCTGCGGGGGTTCGGCCGAACCATGGGCTAGGCTAACCTGGCCCAATTTCGGCAGGCAGCCTCCTCTTTTGTTCTCATACGCAGACTTGTGAATTTTGGCCCAATTCATTGTGTCAATTCTGAGTTCTTGGCCCATTCATACATAAGTCTGGTTCTCGACATCGTCCGATTGATTTATCGTCTGAGTTGATGTCGATTCTCCTCCACTTTATTGTCATTCTCTGCAAAAGGTTAATATACCTAATAGTAGTGGAATATTATTATTCTAACAGATATATGCATTGCAAGCATTACTAGTTCTCCTCTACTTTAGTAATATTGACAGTCGAAACTAATCGATAACGGCCGTCAACAGAGAGGTTATGGTTTGGTCCTCAATTAACTTCGTTTATCATCCATGCATTCCATGAGCCTATTCTTGCATCATCCCTTGTTTAAATATATAGTAAGTAAATCTTACATAGAGAATATGTACCTTTAATTTATTAATGTGTAATATAGCCTTGGTCATATCATAGCTAGTGATGTACTCGTCATTGGTATGATTGTTAGGGTGACTATTTAATAGCTATGGAAAAGTCTAATTTGCCTTGGGGATGGTAGGAACGTTGGAATTTTTTTTATTATATTGTTCGAAGTACTAGCCAAATAGCCGTGTGTTTCAACAGATTCTTGAAAATAGCAAAACTAAGTGTTTGTTAAAAAAATGTATTTTAATTGGTTGAAACAAGACTTTTCATATTAAAAACAAACTAAATGCCATGTTTAGAAAATTAAAGAGCTGTAGTCTACATAGTACGGACTGTAGACTCACCTGAACCCTAATGTCAGTGATGGTATTGGTGGTGACAGATTCATCACCCCCACTACTTTTTTGTAGTATAGATTAGATATTGTACTCATAAGTTTGTAATGTTAGGTAGTATTCATGACTAAGTAGCATATTAATTGTGACTTCTACAGCATATGTTTAACTTACATATTCAATATTGTACTCATAAGTTTGTAATGTTAGGTAGTATTCATGACTAAGTAGCATATTAATTGTGACTTCTACAGCATATGTTTAACTTACATATTCAATATATACTAGAAAATCAGTGTGCCGGCTGGCATGTCGGCAAATTGACCGCATATATGGCTATATATTAATTTGCACAAAATTCGTATTATAAGATTAGAGATTGACTGCATATATGGAAATTTTACGTGGAGATGAGTGAAGACGTGCACCAACGATTAATTTACACATAATTTGTGTTATAATATTATTAAAGGTTGACCGCATATATGGCTGGTTGTGGTAAATCTGGATTATTTCTGATTTCTCTAGAATCGTCCGGTGATATTTCATATTTTGCACGGCCTGTTAATTTTGCAGTTGTCCATGGGCCCATTTATTTTTTTTAGCAAAAGTCACACCAACGCAAGCGCGAGGCAGGAGCTCTTTCCGGTGAAACCAGTTGAGCCACGTGGCACGAGCCACTGCGAGAGTTTTTGCACAAATTTTGATATTAGAGATTCGTTGTAAAAGTATCACGTAGCAATTTTTTTTAAAAAAATGTCATACATAGACTGCACAAAATTAAACTTTATGTTCATTGCATACATAAGGATAAAATGGACTTTTTCAGTATCTTTTAAATATAATGGTCAACTGATAGAATGGGCAGAAGACATCAAAATTAAAAATTAAAGGGTAATACTAATTTTAGCAAAATTAGCATAAAAACATAAGGGATTTTAGCGGCGTCAAAGGAATTTTCTCATGTTAATTACATTTGTTGTTACATTTCCAAACTCCAATGGAAATCGAAATGACCACGTCAGAAAGAAATATAAAAAGTTATTAGCCAAAAACGGCATGAAGAAATGGGATCAAACAAAATATGGCAGAACGTACAAGAGGTGATCCAGAACATGCTTGCGGAGGTGGACAAGGAAAGAGGAGAGGAAAATTAAACCACAATCCCCATGCATGCATGCACGGTGGCTAGAAAAATGCATAGCATAGAGATCTACTATGTGCTGTGTGTGTCTCTCATTCGTCTCCGTTTAATTTGTTGCTGACGAATTGAACTGTGGCAACGACGACGATGATGGCGACGGTGATCTACAGGCCCTGCTCTACGAGGTAGTCGCCGAGCCTCTCGACCACCATGTTGCACTGCCCTGGGGTCATCGGCTCGTCGTAGATGCCGACCACCAGCGCCTGCCCGGTCTTCTTCACCGTGATGCCTCCTGATCCCTGCAAATCCAACCATTGCAACAAGAACCCATGGTTTACATATGACAAGAAATTGCAAAATCAATCAAGGTTAGAGATAATGAGAAACAGCAAACCATGGTTAGAAAACAGATACGATGCGTACCTTCTTGCCACGAATGACAGCGCCAGGTTCACCTTGGATGACCATGTACTTGGTTGGTCCAAGAAACAGTCCGGTCGGGGCGAGGAACCCCGGCTCGTCGAAGTCCTTCATGATGTTGGTCATCTCCTCCGGTTTGAACTGCACAGGCACAGACGAATTCACAACGATGGCCGGTGATCGATCACGCAAGAACAAGAACAACAGCGGCCGGCGGCGATCAAGGAATTGGTGGTTTTGTTACCTGCGGGAAGGCGGCGCTCTGTGCCCAGACGGTGCCGTCGTGGCCGACGATGGCGGCGGAGGTGAGGTGGTGGCCCTCGATCTCGCACATCAGGTGCTCGTCGACGTACGTCTGCCACGACATCTTCGCCGCCGCCTCCTGCTGCACAACGAACGACTCGTCCTCCTCTCCTGCGGCTGCAAAGATACGGGCTCGATCAGGTGGTTTCTTTCTCCTCGTCGGGTGTTCGTCGCGGTGGTGAGGCGCATGGTGGGTGGATGGTTTGATTAAATAGAGGAGAGTGGTGAGGAGGTGGAGGGAGTGGTTCCCCGCTACTTCGTCCCAACCACACGTTCCTTCTTTCGCTTGCCCTTCAACTTCGCCTCCTTTGTTGGGCTGCTCGCGATAGCTAATGGTCGTCCCAATTTTCCTTCTGCCCCTGGATTGTTGGCCCAGACTAGAGATCAATAGATCTAGTATCTCTGTGAATATAATAGTAATATTTAGCTATGTATTTGGACATACTTTAAAGTTTCTATTTTTTTAGAACGGAGGTAGTAGTTTTTTGTTTCGGTAAATCTAATTGGAGAGGCCTCTCCAATTAGTTTTAACCAGAGACACCCACGTGCTAGTACTTTAGGAGTTTTGGTTGCTATTAATCCATTGAACAAGTACGGAAAATATTCCTATCATCTATACTTCAAATAAAATTTTCTCTTAAATTACTCATCCGATTTAGAATCCGATTACACCGTTGTGTTCGTAATAATTAAATCTTTACAACAAGATCTTACATGATTATATTTTGATGAAAAATCACAAATTACTTTTATGATATGTCTAAATTACTTTTAGATTTCACTAAGTTACTTCTTAGACATATAAAAGTAAATTCAGTAAAGGCTAAAAGTAATTTACATATATTATATATAAGTAACTTATAACAAAAAGAAAGTAACTTTAATTAATGTTTTTTTTCATTGAACAAATTATCATATATATATATATATATAAAAGTTACTTTTAGATTTGATAAAAATACATCCTATACATTCATAATGCTCTGAGGTGATTACTTTTATTATTATTTTAGTTAATTTCATAATTTGTGCTGATTAATTTAATTTCTAGATAGAGTCATGTTTTTATCTCCACAACGGATTTACTTCAAATGACATGCTAAAGTTACCTTCGTTTTGTTCTAAGTTACTTCTATAATATATATAAATTACTTTTAGGTTTTACTGAATTTACTTTTATATATCTAAGAAGTAACTTAGTGAAATCTAAAAGTAATTTAGACATATCATAAAAGTAATTTGTGATTTTTCATCAAAATATAATCATTTGAGATCTTGTTGTAAAGATTTAATTGTTACGAATACAACGGTGTAATCGGATCGTAGATCGGATGAGTAGTTTAAGAGAAAAATGTATTTGAAGTATAGGTGGATGATGCCTCTTATAGATGAAGTGGTAGCTAGTTTAGACAAACTAGCTACCACTAGCTGTGTAGTTACGTCCTTTTTGTTTATATGCTTTGTAAGAGCTCTCATATCACTTCCACCCATGGTTTTCAATTTCTATTCGGAACTGTGGAAATTTTAGTAATTTTGCACCCCACAAGTAACCAAATTTCTCACCCAAATTTCCTCTTTTTTCCAAATTTAGTTAAAATTTATTCGAATTCAGTCAAAATTTGTTAAATTTTCAAGTAATTTCGGGAAAAAAGTTTCAAAATTCCCAAAATTATTGGAAATTTTGGTGCAACCGGAATTTCCGGTGCCGAAATTGAAAACCCTGCTTTCACCTCATGTTCTTCTCTTTTCTTTCACTTCCTAAGTGTTTTTTTATTTTGATTTGCCAAATATGGTACCATGTCATTGAATAGCAGTCTTGAACAATATGGTGCCATGTCATTGAATAGCAGTCATGTTCAAGACCAGGAATGAAATGTGAATGGTACTGAAAGTTGATAGAACAATAGTCACTACTGGTTTTATATATAGTTGAGGGGAAAATCAGACCAAATGTGCGCCTTTTTCTTGTAGCATCAAAATGTATCTATTTTATTATTACAATCTGTGTTTATTCAGTTTTTGGTGCAAGAATATTATGAATTATGTACAACAAGTCCATGCATGATATCTCTTTATACAATCAATGAATACATGAATGGTCACTGCTCGGTATGCAATCCTGCGTGTATAAATCACAACTAGATAATAGTAGGGTAGCAATGATCAAGGCATCTTGATATATAGGCGACTCAATTTGATCAAGAGGAGGATGCCAAGAGATTCTTGAACCACTGCACTGAATTCTTTGGGTATCTCTTCCGGTTCTTGTAGTCTACGTAGTATAATCCGAATCTCGAGGTGTATCCAGCGGCCCACTCCCAGTTGTCAAGAAGAGACCATGCAAAATACCCGCGAACATCACAACCATCCTCCCTGCATAATAAAGTTATTAGAGTGTCAACCATAACAGGGAAAATTAGTCCTCGACTCATAACCGAAAGTTCAATTGTGTCATTGTTTAAGCACCTTATGGAGTCTGCTAAGTTTGTAAGATAGTCATTGTGGTATTTGGTCCTCTTGTCGTCCTTGAGGGCATTCTTCAGAGAGATGAAGGGGCTGTTGCCATCATCCATTCCTGAGGCAAAAGAAGGGAATCTATTATATTACTTGATTTTTTGTTCTTGCGAGGAAACTTCAATGAAAATTTTATTCGAAAGATTATACTTTGTTATGTTAAACTTGAAGCAATTTTTATGTTTGACATTTTTTATTACTGTAGTATTTGTTTTAAGCATACAGGAACAAATCACAAATAACGTAAGTACACTTGCCATTCTCTGTTATGTAGACAGTTGGTTTGTTGTATCTGTCCTTGACATAGTTCATCAAGATCCTCATGCTACGAGGCACGATGTACAACCATATCGAGTTGGCCTGCATGGCGAATCAACAGTTATATGCTCAGTCAGTTCAGAAACCAAGTTCAGTTTTACAAATCAAGGTTTTCAAATCTTGCAGTAAATTAACAACAAAAGAAAAAAATATTAATGTCAATTTTATTTTCACATGAGAAGGATGTAATGTTGCAGAATTAATTACCCTATCCCCAATTGGCTGTCCATTTCTGAAGGCTGAAAAATGCAGGCATGAGAAATGAATTAGTCATGAGCTAGCTAATTTTTCAAATTTAATCATCCAAACTTGCAAAAAGAACACAATGGGCGACTAGTTTTCTCATAGCACAAGCAATCTGAGAAGTAGTTAGCCCAGTTGTGTGCTTTGTGCTTTTTATCATTTAGTTCTCTTATTATTCAGAAAACAGTGTGAATGAAAAGTGGAACTTACGGACACTGATGGTTGCAGTATCTGCCAAGGTGTTGTTCAGCAATTTTTCTATTACAGTAGATTGGTCATCCTTTGTGTAGAATGTGGTATAGTGATTGATCCCCATGAAGTCCAGTGATCCGTTCACAAGTGCAGCCTCTTTCTCCGTGAACTTCGGTAGCCTGCTTCCCACTCTCGATCTCATCGTTGCCGGATAATCTCCGAAGAAGAAGGGATCCGCAAACCTTCCATACCAAATTGAGCATTTCATCAATGGTGGTTCTATCAAAATTCAGTACAGGGTTGAGTACAAAGGAAAAACTACAGTAGTTACAGAACAGAGTGCAATGGTTCTGTCCATTTTGTCACAGTAGTGGTACTGAATGTCTCACAGCTGTGGAATTTGCAAGAAAATATGTAGCTTGTGAGTTGTGAACCTTACCATCCTAGCTGGAATTCCTGTGCTCTCTTGGCGGCTTCAATGTCAGCTGTGGAATTTGACATTGGTTCGTACCATATAACATCAAAAGATATCCCCAGCTCCCCATTCTGACTTGCCTGAAAAACATGAAAGCTTTACCTTTGCATCATTGTGTTACCGAATTACGTACTGAACACTGAAAATGATCTATGGACAAATCTTCATGCAGGATTGACTTGAGAAAGCATTGCAATATCAAAGCAGCACATACATCATGCTTACAGTTACAGAAGCCTGAACTATATGCAGAAGAATTGTTCACCTACCTTGTATTTCTTCCTGTATATGTCTGAAACCGTGGCATGTGAGAGGATCATGTTATGAGCAACTATGTAGGGCTCGGTGCCTGAATTCCCTTTCTTGCAGTAGAGGTGCAGGAGCACCGAGCAGCGGCCCGGTGCATGCATCCCGCTGTCATAGGCCTGCACCGCGACGGTGTGGGGCTCGTTGAAGGTGATCCAGTGCTTCACCCTGTCCCCAAATGCCTTGAAGCACGTCTCAGCATATACCGCATAATCATTGCTGCAACAAGATCATGGTACTTCTGTTACAGATCGAATAGCCATTGTAACTGCATGAGAAGTTTGCAATGCTTACATGATCTGCCTGTCAAGCCACCCAGTGTACTTGTCCTCCAAAGCTTGTGGAAGGTCCCAGTGATAGAGCGTTACATATGGTTCAATTCCTAGGGGAGATGTTCAACTTGTCAGTAAAATTTAAGAAAACTTTAGATTCAGTAGTGAATTAAACCTATGTTTTAATAAGTAGTTAGCTCAAACATTTCAATTTGTAGGTTTTGGGGAGTCAATTTTAGTGTCCACCTTTAGCTAGTAATGCGTTGATTAGCTTGTTGTAGTGATCAATGCCTGCCTGGTTGACCTCACCAGTGCCATCTGAATAAGAGTGCAGATATGATTATTGTTAGTAGTGCAGGTCTGTTTATCCACAGATAAAACATTTCATAATGAAGAAAAACTTCAAAGGTTACGTGTGACCATTAAGTTAACATAAAGATGCAAAATAATGAAGAGATACAAGTGGAAATACCCATATTAACCAATGAATTATTATATTACATACTTGGGAAAATCCTAGACCATGCAATTGAGAATCTATATGCATCCATCCCCATGTCTGCCATAAGCTGAATATCTTCCTGAAATATTGATATGACAAGCACAGTAATCTCAAAATTTGAACTCGATCAAAAAAAATAGATAGATATACTTTCACTTTCTGTGTTAGAGAGTAGTGTCCAATTGTCTACCTCGAAACGGTGGTACTGATCCACTGCAACATCAGCATTGCTGAAGTCAATGATCTTTCCTGAAAATAAGTAAGGCAAATATTTGCTTATAATATTGAACCATGGGTGATTAATTTTCATGATCAAAGGTCAACTCTTAATGATTTCTTTGTTATTCCATATGTTCGACCAAGTCAATAGTCAAAGCTATTTACTATATGGTTTCACACATGCCCAGAATGTACGAATCAGGAACACTGAGATTAAGTGTAATGACAAAGAAAAATATCTAATCTGTGGTAGCATAATTGCATACAGGTTTTGAATATCTGACCTATAAATTATACAACATGAGAGTCGAGAGATGCTTGTTCCATACGTGAAGCAGGCATAACTATTGATAGTAACAGTAGTACTAAGATAGTAGAACTAGGAAACAAGGTAAGGCAAGGATAGCCAGATATATATCAAGAATCCATAGGCATCTTGAGTCGTATACCACTACATATATTACGTATGTTTCTCGACCAGAATTACAAACCTAAAAATATAATTACTGAATCTTTATCCTGCTTGACTTGGCCCTGAGGAAACTAGAGATGATTAAATACTGATTACAGTGATTGGGAAAAAAGATACCAAATGTATGTGCGAATTTGTCCCAAATGGTTGGCCCCCTTCCGTCCTCCTTGACAGCACCTTCATACTGCAGGAAAAATAGATAAATATGAAACAAATATTTTTTTTGCGTGAATATGAAACAAATATTAATCATCTTAATAGTCAAATTGAAACGTGGATATTACTGAATTCAACTGTTTTACTTATTTATGATCAGTACTTTTGTGTAGCCAAAATAAGCATTCTAGCGAGCGGTGCCAATCGATTGGTGTAATAGATATACACTTGAAACAGGATACACGCACAACTTTTTTAGGAGAGATTTTTCTAACATAGCTTAGGTAAAGATGAAGAATATAAGGATGTAAAATAGGAGGGCACAAACCTGAACAGTTACTTTACAGTTCATGCAAAAAGGAAACATAGAACACGCTTCATTGGCTGCATTTTTCTTTTGGAGATTAGACGGAAAACTCACAATGCATACCACGAATACACCCCTAACACACACTCGAAGATAATTACTCCCTCCGTTTCACAATGTAAGTCATTCTAGCATTTTCCACATTTATATTGATGTTAATGAATCTAGACATATATATTTATCTAGATTCATTAGCATCAATATGAATATGGTAAATGCTAAAATGACTTACATTGTGAAACGGAGGAAGTATTTTGTGTCATCTGGAATAAAGGGACATATAGTCGTAGCGCTGCTGTGGTGGAAGCTTGGACTTTGGGGAAGAAGATGGGAAGAAGAAGAAATGGGAAATTTAGTTAAATATAGCTTGGATTAGTTGGAAATTTAGTCCTCAACCATTTGATTTATTTAGTTGAAGGTTTATAGAAATTGAAGGTGCAATAATAATAATTTGCCACCAGTATTTTGTAAGAGCAATTTTTTTTGTATTTGTAGATTTTCCAAATAAGGTAAATGTCCAAAATATCTCCTAGTATTGTATCAGGGACCATTACAACACTTTAAGATTATCCTGTTTGCATGTTTTTCTTTTTTGTTTTTACCAAACTTAATTAGGTATATACTGGTTTGCAAAACCGTTAGCCATATATAGCAATGATCATTATCCAAAAAATATTAATAGCAAATAGTTTATATATGCCTGTGTATTCACAATTATGATCAATTTATGATTTTTCTATTATTGGTGTAATTAATTAGGGCATGTACATCCTGGCTTATTAATCTGTCCATTGCTTTCACCATCCTTATAAATATGCAAAGAAAGCGATGAAGGAGAAGACTTTTTTTTTGGCATTGAGATTTTTTTGGGGGGATTTTTTGGCATTGAGATGATTATACATGGCCGGTGCTTAACATAATATTGATATCCGTTTTTATCTGCTGCTAATTAAAAACTGCCATATGACTTCCAAGCAAAAGAAGGGCATTGAAGAGAGAGTCGGTGATGACAAAGACAAAGCACATATCCTAATATCACGGGAGCAAGGCACTACCACTTGTTCTTTTGCCTTATTCTTGTTTAGCTCAGACTCTTTTCCAAGTTCTCTCCAACTAGATACCGTCTCAAAAGCATGTGAAGCAACAGTTCAATTGCAGAGGTGCCATGGAAAATATATTCAAATCTCTCTTCTCATGTACCATGATATATGGACAAATTAATCAGATAGATCACCCCTTCTATTCTAGTGGTCTCCAAAAAGAAACAAAATATCATATGTTCTAGTAAAAAAACTGTGCGCTAACTGATCATCCAGGAACCAAGGGCAGAGCCAATGCAAGATTCTCCAGCATAACAATATTATTATAGTATGATCTAATTAATTTTTAGAGATATTTTAGTTAAAAAAACTCCGTTGTTTGGACATTGTTTTTCATTTGCCGCGTACCAGGATTTTTTTCATTTGCCAACTTTTGGATGGAGGGAGTACATGAGAGAATGACCTCTCCCAAGACCATTATGACGTGTCAAAGTCGAAGAAGAAGAAGAAGAAGAAGAAGAAGAAGAAGAAGAAACCTGATAAGCCGATGAAGCGGTTCCAAAGACGAAGCCATTAGGGAAGCTCTTTCTCGTCAGTCCTCCGGTAGTATTCTGCGCATCGCATCCTTGCGACATAGCCATCAACATAAGAAGTATCACCACCTCCACCATGCATCGCCCTCCATTCCCCATCTTGGTTTGTGTTACAAAGAGAGGGAGAGGGAGAAATATGAAGAGAAGAGAAATAGTTCTAGGGAGAAAATATATAGAGAGGGATAGAGATAGATGCCAACAAGCTAGCTACTATGCTGATGAAATATATGCGTGTATAGTATTGATAGTGTGCATACTAGGAAAGATTTGGAAGAGATGACTTATATACTGGTATATGAATAACTAACTATAACTAACTTGTCTAGCGAGTTTTGATGTTGAGAGGTACGAATATATGTGCAAGTGCAGGCGAAAGTGATGAGCATCAACTGTGTGTTCGATCGGTCGTGTGTTGCTTCAAGGGACGGCAATCTGACGTAGCCCAAGCTGAAAACGTTGGTTCACTAGGAGATGGAGAGGGACAAACTAGGGAAATGGGCAAAGTGTGGAGGCAACTCTATCTCGTCAACTTCATGTGTATGCATGCTTTACATATATATCTGAATTCCTATTGCAAATGCTTGCAGTAATCACAACATATATATTCAGGGAAAATATGACCTAAGATGCTGACCGTTGGTTTCTGTGGAGAGATTACGATAGAAGTGGCAAAAGTTATTGTTCGATTTAGTTGGGCTTGGCCCTTTTTATTTTCAATTAAATCAAATAAATTGAGAGGCCTACGATTAATGCTAGTGAGTTACAAAGGAGAAAATCCAATATGGGAAATTGAGGAATATTCATCGCACTAATCCTATCTTACTATAAAATTATCTCCCACTAACTCCTTAAATTTAACATGCAAAGATGCCACATCATCATCCACTAATTAACAAGATGCCACATCATCATCCACTAACAATCATCACATTTAAACATCATGCAAACATGCTATATCTTTATAGTTTTTATAATTTAAGAGCATTTCAAATACAAACATGTTAAATTATCATCCAACATAATTTCATCCCACTAATCTATACTTTCTATAAAGTTATAACCCACTAACACTAAAGCTTAACATGCAACCATGCCACATCATCACCCACTGACAATAATTACATATTCAACCTCATGCAAGCATGCAAGAGCATCTACAATCTATTTAATTCTACAAATTATCATGTAAGCATATTCAATCACCACCTCTCACATCATTTCCACAATAGTTTTACAAATCTCTCTATCATTTTTATAATATTTAATATATACTTATCAACATGTTCTACATTAAAGTGCGAATTTCATTTGTTTCATGATAAATATTGATAAGCCCTAAGATTTGATTTTTTTTTCTTTTTACTCCTAGCTGAATTGTAACGAAAAATAATATTAAAAATTACTTAGTAATTCACGCAGCAAAGCGCGGGGAATCCCCTAGTAACTTTAATAGCAGGCCGGTGGACTCTTAGTGCACCGTATGCAGGGTTTGAAATTTTGAAATTGGATTTTATGCCGAAGGTGACCGAAATTACCAAAAATTCAGAAATTTCAATAATTTCTGGCTGAAATTATTTGAATTTGAATAAAATTCGTCCAAATTCACAAAAAATTGCAAAAAAACCAAAAATTTCGGGCGAGATTTGAGTATGCCGGTGGGGGATGAAATTACCGAAATTTCGAACCAAAATTTCAAACCCTGACCATATGTGAACTTAAGAGGAGACTACCTACTTGCCACTCGCTCGCGCTTGAGGTATTTATTTTGCTGTTGATGAATAATTGATTCACTCAATTAACCACAGCCAATAAAATCTGATAGTTAATTTGCTGTTGATGATATTGATTCACTACAATACACTATAGAAACTACGCCCTGCAGGCCCCCGCGTGGGCGGACTCAGGCAGATGAAGAAACCCTTACCGCCGCCACTCCCAATCCCCCTCCACCTGCCTCACCACCGCCAGAGTGATCGTCGGTGTCCACCGCAGTGAGCTAGGATGGCAGCAACGAGGAAATATTGCCATGGTGGCTTGCCTTTTCGTGTAGGGAGAAGATTGGCTGGCGGTGACCGCGGTGGTCCAGCGACAAGGTTCCCCGGTGACGATAGCGGGCTCTTGCCTGGCAAAATGGTGGCAGCGATAGAGTTGGTGGAGTCCTGGGGATCGGTTGGCTGGCCGATGAAGTTGGGGGTGTCCAGATCTAGATCTGCTAGATCTGGCCGCCCTACCTTGTTCTGACAGGGGCCGGGTAGTGTCGACGGTGGATCTCGGCGCGCTGGCCAGCGTGTTGGTGGCGGGGTACTAGGGCTCCCCTCTGCTGCTCCTGCCCCTTTGTCGTTGGTCATCGTACCTCTCTGGCATTGGCACTCCTCCCTCTAGGCGGCACTTATTTCCTCCCCCTCACCCACCTCCGCAACTGCCATCTGCATTTCCTACACTTCCCCCATTTTTCACTCTCTCCCTCGAAGATGGTTGTAGGTCCTCACAGCAAGGCTTCTCGCCCCAGCTCTCCCCTCTCTGTTCTTGTGGTGAAGTTGAAGGTGGTTGATGGTGGCTGCAGTTGCAAGGAGGGATTGTTGTGTAGGTTGCTCACTTGGTCATCGTTTGTTTTTCTCTTGGTCGTCCCCGCAAAGTCCGACGATTCTTGGGAGCTGTCTTGTTCCCCTTCGGTTCTCGTCGGAGACATAAAAGACAACATCGTCTTTGGTGCCCATATCTTCATCTTTTTGTTCCTCTTCCGGTCGGCCAGGGCTCCTCCCTCTCCTTGGTGCTCCTCCTCTCTTATGGCCGGTATGTTTCTAGATTTCGGTCATGGAGCCATTGAGGGGATGAGAAGGTGTTTGTGTATGAAAGTGGTTTCCCAAGTTGGTGGTCGGGGGAACTTTGACCTTGCCAGTGCTTTGTCGAGGCTTCCGGCAAGGTGGACCTGCCGTAGTGCTGATTTTGTAGTGATTACTGGTCCTCTGTGGTGCTAGAGTGTTCGTATTTTGGTGCAGTCGAAGCTACTGCATCGGGTTTAGCCGATGGGCTGGGCAACGATAACACTCAACGCTTTCGCTCTGGCATCGTTGGAGGTCCTTCAGCTTTTGAGAGTCATGGGCAAAAGCCCTGCATGGCCTTTATCCATGACTAGCGACATCGATGCCTGCGGGTGCCGTCTCCTCCTTGAAGGTGTTGCCTTGATGACTTTCTATCCCTTCAGGTGAAAACCAAGTCAAGTTTTGGATGGGTGTTGGCAGCGGCATTGTCGTTGCTTCCATCCTTGGAGGATATGGCTTGAAGGTCCTACTCTTTCCTCGGTCGCTCATGTGATTCACAGTCGTTTCGTCACAGGCTTTTTGCATTTTTGTCTTCTGTGTGGGGTTTCGTCGGTTTTCATATAGTTACATGTGTAGTTGTATGTTTTTTGGACCCGGTTTTCTTTATAAGTTGGGTCAACTCTTTTCTTGTCAGTATATCCGGTAGAACTCCTACAGTAGGTTCTTCAAAAAGTGATATTGATTCACTCAATTAACCATAGCCAATAAACTCTCACCATTACTAGTACTTGATGGAGATTATGGTGACGTCCAACTGCATCCTCTCCTCCTGCATGCATATATATGAGAGGCACTCCTTTCCTATTCGATAACTAGAAAAGGAAAGAGACAACTCCACTGTTCCTACCGCTACTGCAGCGAATTTTTTTTATTATTTTGACCTTTTTATTTTTTTTAATTTTATTAATAGTTTAAAAAAATATTTTTAAAAACTGAATCTTTTAGCCACGCCTGATAGCGTTGATTGGCCACGTTAGCCATGGGGACGTTTGCAGTGATAGATGGGCTATCAGGCTTTTAGAGGTGGAGCCTTGCGTGATTGCTCGCGTCTGATTGTCTACTTCCTCCACTTCCCAAAGGTCGTTCATGGCCCGTGGGTCTGCACTGTGAACATCTTTCTGCGCCGAGAGTCGATCTGATTGACTACATCAACCAAGCTCCGCTGTTTTTTTTTTTAAAAAAAAAAAGAAAAACCCAAGCTCCGCCACTCGTACACTGGTACACCCTGAACTTCTCTCTCTTTCTGGTGTTCACGCTTAATAGGTGTTTAAACATGAACACGTGCACATTCTCTGTAACAAGAGCACTAAATAATCAATATCATAATTGATAATTTACCTATTATATTATGGAATTAAAATAGGCCGTCAAATGCCTTGTACTGTAGGAAGTGTTAACATCTAAACTTTTCATGTCGCAATAGAATAAAATAGGCCAAGTTTTCCTTGATTTATTTTCTTGTATTATAGCTAATGTTTTATGGTAGAAGTGATACCTATACTAATATAAAGATAGTGGTTGGGTGGTGGTGTGGCAGACTTAACACCACTACCATTACCATGCGAGACCAATAAACTTTGGGATCAAACTTTACATATTTCCTAACCCCACGTGCCATATACCCTATCGAAAGGAAAGGAAAGGAAGGTGAGTTAATTTGTCACCATCACCACCTAACTATCATGTAGCACACATGAAGACCATATTTTGCTAGTTTGGCAGCCCCCACATGTTATAGACCCCATCGAAAGAAAAATATAACAATAGAATATTATGGAATTTTCATAATTACAAAATGACAGCAAAATTAGCATAAGGACAATGTATGACAATAGAAAAACATTGCAACACACGGGTATTATGCTAGCGGTAGTAATATTTGCATGGACACGTAAGCGTGCGACATTGTGACAATATATGGTCGTGGAGGCTTGTTTAAATTCCTGACAGTTGACAACAGGAGCAAGGCAACACAGAACCTTTTCCTGATGATACAGATCAGTCAGGTAAAATGTATTTAGTATAAAGTGGTGATGAATTTGTACCATATAAAGCAATAGCTAGCATGCATGTATATACACCTGATCGGCATCCATTGCGAGCTAATTAAGCTAACTTAATTGGACATGCTGACATACATATGTTTTGTGGACATGCTCTCCATTCTTTGGAGTACATGGTATAGTACAGCCACTACAACGTTGTGAAACCAGTACCGGGCCAGGAACATACGGCAGGGGGATGGGAAGCAGTAAATATGTGAAAAAAGAGGTTGATTTTCCCCTGTTTTTACCAGAGTTTATTGATTTTGGGATCTAACTAAAAACTACCACAAGGTTTTTTGTTAAAAAAACTTTCCAATATAACTATAATTACAGTGTAATTATACTGTAACTTTATTATAACTTAATATAACTTATATATAATTATATAAGTATTAAAAAGTTGTATGTAACTTCATACAGTAATTTAGATGTTAGAATGTCGTTACAGTGTAAGTACACTGTAATTTGTAATTTGTTATAGTTATATTGAACCGGGAGTATTGTGGTTTTTACACCATATGGAAAAGATCATTTCTCCAGTACTGAGCTGTACTTAAGTATAGCATGGTTACATTTAGAAAAAAAAAATTATCAAAAGACACTTTGCGATTTTAGTAGTTCCCTTGATTTTTCTTCTCTCAAGTGATTTTTTACCGTAAGGATTAGGAAGAAGTTTTTCTCTCAAATTTGAGTTAAACCTTTTTTTATCTCCAAAGTTTCGAGCGTCTATACGAAAATTTTTGGGTATGTGTTTAGGCTAGTTGTTTAAGTTCCTTAATTTTTCTTTCAATCTTTTCCCCTGTCTCTAGGCACTTTTTCTGTTTCTTCTCTGCTGTCACCCATTCACTTTTTCTTTTATAAAAAATTATTTTTCACTGGTTTAGTACAAATTCCCGCTGTTTACTTTTGACTAGAAAAATACACTTGTGTTGCAACAGAAAAAAATAAATTATAATAAACATCAGATTTGCAGGTCTCAAGTTTCGTCATAATTCAAGCAAAGCATATCCTTTACATGGAATTATTAATTAACCTATTCAAAATAGTCTAAATCAGCTCTGAATTAGCACGGCACCTACATAGTATCTTCACTAAGCTAACACACAATGCAATCACAAATTAAAGCCTGCGTCAAATACCGCAAAAGAAGATACATCAAAGAAATTATAGTTAGTTCAATTCAGTCCCAACGTTACATTAACTCTTTGACCCAATTCCATGTGATGCCAAACCAACCGACCAAATGTATATATTTTTGGTGAGAAGAGACCATGCCTATCTTAATGGGTTCTTTCTTCCAGTTCACAGGCGCCGAACCCTCCATGCATCGGTATAATTGCATGCTTTAACTGTGAATATATAAATATTTGGTTGCATCTTCTCACCAAAAGAGCCAAGGAAACTGAAAACACATGTATTCAAATATAACCGCACATTAATTTGGACGCTATCCATCAAAATAAGATTTTGTATTTATTTGACTTGAAAACTAATTAATTCTAAAAATTACCACTATTTGGCCTAACAAAATTTGGTGTGGGCCTTGTAATGTTGAGCGTGCATCGCTCACTACTTGTGCGTTTGTGACCGCAAGACCGATGTAGACGCGGACCTTTCGTGCGGGCGTGTTTCTCTCCTACTCCAGCATGGATCCACGCACCCATCGATCATCGTGTTCTATCCTACTTCTGCACGGACAACGGACGAAGCAGAGAGTATGAGAAAGCAGAATGACACGCGATGATGCAATAACGGGCTATGCTCAAAAAGTTTCCGAATGCTTGTGTATTTTTTTAATTAGGTAGGTGTAGAATTAAATCAATTTACAAATATGGTAAGTGTGGAAAATAAAATAACATGACTGAATTTTATTTTCATTAAATTCTTTATGATTAATCACACTATCTAGAATTTATTTGATTTTTTTAGAATTCAATTGCTAATATTAATAATACCAAATAATTCCAATAGTTAATTTAAATTAAAAACAAATAAAAACTCTCTTCTAAGTCTGGGCCAAGTATGTCCCGTTCTTCCTTCCTCTTACCCTGAGCCGGCCCGCTTCCTCTCCTCTCTCTTCTCTCCCTGGGGCCGTCATCCCTGTCCACTTGGCCCAGCAGTCGCCGCTCCATAGTGATCGCTTGTGAAAAAAAAACAGCGACGCGTGAAAAAAAAACAGAGCGGAAAAAAAAGGAACGGACCAAAGAAAAATACGGAAACCTTACCTATTTTTTAATTAGGTATAGATATAATTTTATTACAAAGAAATGCCATCTTTAAAATACCATGACCATCTTTTTTTTTCTCACGTTTGATTTTATTATCACTACTCAAATTGATCTCAATCGATGTGAAATACTATGATTGGGCTAATTATAAAGTCAACTAAATAATATTCGACGTGTTACTGCAGGATATTTGTATTGCTTGCTAAACACCGTACGATGATCGACAATCTATACATTTTATTTACCAATTGAAAAGGGGTCACATAACAAATAGGTTTTTTTTTTTTACCATAGTCCATAATGTTAAATACATGTCTATGATTATGATAATTAATACAACCAGGTGAAACCCTGCGCGTTGCTGCGGGAGTTTACTATGATAACGATAAGTAAAATAATGTGTAAGATAGATTAAACAACATAAGCTTATATAAACATAAGTTTACATAAGTTGATTTGATTTAAATTTAAATAGTATGTAGAATGATGATTCAAATGTAAAAGTAAGATGATGTTGCTTTATAAGAGAACAAAAGAAGGAAGATAATTTAGACCATACATTTAAGGAATAAAAAAATTGAGATGATATGGCTTAATGAGAGAAGAAAAGAAGAGAGATAATTTGAACCATAGATTGATCATCTAAGGACTAAAATCAATTGATGTGATATGACTAAATGAGAGAAAAGAAAAATAACATGAACTAAGTGAGAATGAACTATATAGGTATATAGGATATTATAAAAAATGATGGAGAGATATATTGAAATATTATGTGAATTATGTGGGGTGATTTGGCATGCTTAAATTTAAATATCTAAAATTTAATAAATTATTAAATTATAGATAATATAGCATGTTTGCATGATGATTAAATGTAATAATTGCATTTATAGAATCTTTGCATGTTAAGCTTTAGATAAATTATTAAATTATAGATAATACAATATGCTTGCACGATGATTAAATTAAATATAATAATTGTCAGTGGATAATAATATGGCATCTTTGCATGTTAAACTTTAAAAGTTAGTGGCTATAACTTTACAGTAAGAGAGGATCTGTCCAATAAGTGGCTACTTTTTTTTTCATCTAGAAGTTCTTAGGAAATGCCAGATTAGCAGATAAGATAGAGATAGATAGATAGACAGACAGATAGTACTTAATCACCCTAAGTGTTGTTGATATTATCCATTTTGGATATATTTACTTACTACAGTATCGTAAGATGTACTTATTACAGTATTAAATTAGCCAACATAAATGAAGGAAAACTAATTAATGAATACCATAGCTAATTTAATCCGTCGTATTCGTACATTACTAAAACATCCACGTTGATGCAGCTCATTAAAAACACTTGACATTCCTTTTTTATAGAAGGTAAACAAACGACATTCTTAGTCATACATGGACATATGAGAACGTTCAGCTAATATATAGGATAGACTCGAGGAGTTCACAATTTTACACAAGCTTGCTTGCTTAATAGATAATTAAGCTTCTTCATATTGCTTGTTTCATACCGCTTTTTCCCCATAATAATTGGTTAGCCTATTGCTTTATAGGTGCATCTGCTATATGCATATGCATGCGCGGCACCTCTTGTACGTTTACAGCGTGACAACACATGGATCAGCTTCCTTGCACGAATTAATCATGAGTCTAATTAAAGTAATTAAATTACCACCACGCAACAATCAAGGACATTAAGTTAGCGTGTGTGCCGATTTTAAGGGAGTTAAGCAAATGTGTTAGTACAATTTGCAAGCATATATATATATATATGCCACCAGTTTGCCAGTATGGTTCCTGTTGACCTAGCCAACCATCACCATTATTCAAAGTTAGCACAGCTTTGTGGACTGCCACATCCTATTCTAACAGAGATATATACGTTTATGTACATGATATAACAGAACAGAATCATTCAATCTTCCAGGAATTAATTACATGACTTCAGATATATCACATCCCAATTTGGGGAATAATTTGTTGTATTTTAAAATTTTAAATCAGTTTTTATTGTCTTAATTCTAGCTTAATTATAATAGACATTTGAAAATAGAAAAGGATTCTATCTAATTAATTAATTACTAAAAAAATATGTTTGATGTTTTTATCTTTTTGTTGGGCTTCGTGTTTTTGTCGGTTTTTTGCATTAATTTTTTCCCAGTGATCACTAACTTCAGAAAATTTCTACAACTTCCCCTTTCATTTTTTTCTCTTTCCCATTCTGTTACAATCCAACTCAAATATTACAGATCAACAACATGCACAGGGAGAATAATTCAATTCCGACGCAAGATAGAGTGCTTTGTGACACAAATTTACATAGAAATAGAAGTATAGGATAGGATAAGCAATAGATTGGGAAGAAACGGGGGATTATCAGAACTAGAGGGCTGGGCGCGCCAATGGCGCGCCGCCTGGGCGAGACTCGACGAAGCAGGAAAAGTATGCACAGGTATAGCTAATCATTCTAAAAAGGTCAAGGGTAGTGAAGATAGGATAGCAGGTACAATGAACAAATTGAATAAGGAAGAAAGCAGTGAAGGAAGGACAGTTCGTCTTTACAGATAAAGAAGTGAATGGTTCATACATAGTTAAGGAGGTTGACTGGTGTCCCTTCCAGTGTAATAGACTGATAAGTAGAGTGCACACAGTGTATTTATATGGTTCCGAGCTGATGGCCATAACATTGGCACTATAATATATAAATAGTAGGCTGTATGGAGGTAGGGACGCTTGCTATTAACAAAAGCATGATATCAGATAGCATTAGGGTATCTTCAGAAGATATCGACAATCACTCCTAGATGGGTTGTCTTGTAAAAATGGAAAATGCACACTGTGTTCAACTTGATGCCATTGCTGAGGGCGAAATCTGTCCATCCTTTTTTTAGGTTGCAACGATGGTCTGTTGATGTGTGAAGAACCATGTTCACTGAAGGGCCTACTAATGTCTGCACTTCAATATCTTCTGTTCTGCCAGTCATGAGCTGCTCCAGATGGTCTATAGAGTACCTTTTTGAAAAGTACTGTACCAGAAGTTGGGTGTTAGCTGATGATTCTAAATATAAGACGATGATAAATAGGTAAAAAAAGCTAACCACTCTGTCTTGTTTCATGAACGTTTCATTCATAGTGACAACATAGAGTTTACTTGGATGTTCGATGCACTATGCAAGGGTTTTCATGTGCCTTTTCAGAGCAGTTGACAAGGTAACATTCTCGGCACAGAAGCAAAGATCTGCAAACTTGGGTTTGTTGTTTGCTGCATGGAAGTATTGTATAAGTATTTTGAATATGTATGAAAGAATCCAATTAGCAATAATACAGGGAATGGCAATGCGGGGTGGTTCGGCCTGTAAAAGTGCTTATGCTACTTCTTATGGGTGCACTATGCAGCAGTGTAAAAATAGGAAGTTAAATATATTTTTGGTGGTGGTGTACCTAGGCCATGAAGAGATGTGAGATGCGGGCTGTATGATTAAATGATGTTGTTGCGTGCCGTGATGCTAATTGTACGTGTTGAAATTCTATTAGGACTAAAAGAGGAACGCAATCTAAAGTAACGGCATGGGTAATCAGTTGACCTGATTTGGTCACCCTGCGGTTGATAATACGTGATGGTCCTGGATCAGTGTTAGATGGATGGCCTGCAATAGGAATATGAAGCACGTTAGTAAGGGAGCTGGTATCGTTAATGATATGGTATAGGTTAATGAATAAATGAGGCTCTTGACTTAATTGGTGTGAGACTATAATCATATTGTTTGTAACGAAAGGTGTTTGTGTGGCGAGAGTACCTTTGCTGTCCTGGTGTGTAGACCTTTTTGACTTTAATTTCAGATCTCTTTTTGATGGAGGTATGGCAAGACTTGTTCCATGCTTGTCAAGTATGAGGAGATCAAGTGTTGATGGAGAAGAGACACTAAATCTAACACACTGTCCAACACGTAAGTCAGTAAGTTCAACAAATTTTTTCCAGCCTTTCGAGATGTAGAATGATTGGCCTCTTTTTTCGAGCCTGACATTCACTGGTTTGCTATTCCGTGTGACTAAAGTTAGATGTTTCCCATTGTGTCCATTGCAGCGGGCAACAATCTCGGGTGGGAGAGGCTACAAAAAAAATTCCCATCAGTAACAGATAGCGTAGTATGTTCATGCGAATGCGAAAAGTAGCTGTTTGCACTTACAAAATCTTCTCCATCCAACTGTGTGAACCTTAGCATAGCAGATGTTGTTTGAGTCATCATAAAGAAGCTGGAACATATGTTGTTTGTATATCAGTGGCTGAATAAAATGTTGCTGTTCTATAATGGAGGCAGACCTAAAATTAGGAATAGCATTATTGTGGGTGCATGTAAAGATCAACTATTTTTGGGGCAGGGAAAATATGTACAATATAAGAAAGATAGTGACCTATATGATAAGATGATAAAAGAGTGTTTTTAGCGGTCTAATAAGATATGGAAAGAATATAAGAAGGTGATAATGGTTAGAACAAATTTAGATAATAAAGAGAAGGAGCAACTAAAGGTTCACAGTTAATACAATATTTAATATTGATTGTTAAAGAAATATGGGAATATCCTGTATTCAACGCTGTTTATAATTTGCGAAGGATCATGGAAATATTTTCTATCTGGCACAAAAAAGCAAGGAATCAGCTATAGTACTTCAGCCAGAGAAGCAAACTATACAAGGGGCATGATTTACAATAAATTAGTTAGGATTAGTACTTAATGGGACGATGTTTGTCATGCAAGTGAAGAGAATACCTCATGATATGCATATCTCTGCCCATGCTTCCGATTCTCTCCATATCTGATGTTGCTTGATTGCTCATGGACGATAGAACTTGTAACATGGGCTGTTAGCCGAAGTGAAGTGCTTAGAGAACATCTGCATTAACAAATCCGATGCATGAACATTAACTAATTAATACTGATTGGATCTCTGAATATACATAATGGAATCTAACATCAAATAGAGCAGGGAGATAAAAACAAACTTCTACGGGTCGCCACAGCCTAGCCATCATATCGGCTCACACATCATGCCGGAGTTCACCGTCCTGATCTGGCACCATGCTTGGAGCTCACCTCAGCATAAGATTTGCAAGACCGCTGCTGATCTGGGGTCATTGGAAGAGGATAGAAAAAAAAATGAGGTGTCACCCAAGGCCAAGTGCAGGCTGAACACAGAAACAACATTCTCTCGATGGCATAATATTATGAGATAGTAATTAAACCCAATAAATCAACATTCAACAATACTATAGTCCATTTGCAAACATGCTTTAAAAAGAAAGCATCTAAACCACATTGGCAAATGAAGATTCAGCAATAGATGACCAATTTATCGATGATTCTAATTTGTAGACCGTAGATATATATAATATGCCAAACAAAGGGCGAAGGTATATCAGTATTGCCACAAGCAAGATAAGAAAAAATAAGTTGTGAAGTCATCCCTTTTATGCACGGTTTAGATGTGACGAAGCTTTTCTTCATTAAATGTGCAGCAAACCTTTATTATGCATCCTAAAAGAAACAGATTCTAAAATGCTAACACTAATATAGATGTGAGACGAAACAAGCTTAATCCTTTATTTGACATGCAAAAGATAGTCCATATGAAGAATTAGCACAAAATGCAATTACCCATCTGAGTGAAAAGTATGTAAACTACTGTGATATTTAATAATTCTAGCATTGTTTTCACCGGGCAATTCTAACATTGTTGGACCTTAGCATTTTCAATGGACAGATGGACTAAATGTGTTCAACGACCAGAGCTATTGTATGTGTTTAATAATTCTAATATTGGTGAATTGGAAATAAACAAAAAATATTATTGGGAGGGTAAAAGGACTATTCATTAATCATTATTATCATGGCTTCTCTCTGTAGGTTAACTTTTTTTTCATTTAATACACTCCCATGAAGTGTGTTGTCGAAACGACAACCGCATAAGACATGGTCACTCAACATTGGTTGGAAAAGAAGTAAAAAGTGTATTAATTTGAGAATTTTACTTGGGATCCCCCTATTACATGGCCCTATGGGGCTATTTATAGCCCCTATTACAGGTCTTACTACTAGGGCTTTGGTTATGCAGGGGAATTTATATGGTTGCTCTTATGAAAGGGACATTTCCATGGGTACATAGCGTAATTACGGTCCATACAAGGTTGTCAGGATCGGGATACTAGGTAGTATCGTTTTGCTCAAAGTAATATCGTATCGTAGGATCGGGATACTATGAGATTTTCTTTTTTTAAGTTTAATTAATATTTATATTAATTATATATAGCCATTCTATATAAAAAAATGTAGTAATGATATATGTCATGCAAATAGAGACATTTATCAAGAGAAACCATGTTGGTTTTGATATATTTAACTGATTTTCATATAAATTTGAGCGTATTTAGTTACATTATTTTCAAACCATGTTATTTTAAATAATATTTTGTAGTATCTAGGAATCGTAGAATCGGGATACCACCTAAGATTTCGTAGGATCGTGTAGTAATGAATAGTAGGATCAAGATACTATGAAAATTAGGATACTAGGTGGGATCGGTATCGTTTCGGCTTGGTAGAATCGTAGTATCGTAAGATACTAGGATACGAATCAGAAAACTGACAACCTTGGATCCATGGGCCCTTAGCGGGCCGACGGGTTATTGTTGACCCAATTGACCCCTAGGCTTGATGGGCCAAGATAGCTTCTTCGGCCCTCCCGGGGCCGAAACTGCTACGGCGAAGTCGTCCCCCTTCGGCATATGCTCTTCGCCTTGCGCCCTTCGCCCAGGAGGCCTCTAGCTTGGCTGCAAATCCCTGCCTCTCGCCGTCCTTGCTCCATAGTCTTCGCCATGGGGAGGGTTCGCCTTGACTAACCCTGACATCTCGGGCTTGAATCCTCATCGGTCATATCCTTTCGGCAGGTTTGGTCGAAGGGCCTCATGCCATATCGCCAACAAGCCCCTCACGGGCAAGGGTGAGATAGGAGCTTCGGCCGAGACCGTGCAAACCATGTGATATGGTATGTGGCGCCCCCTTTCGACCGGTGCTCCTGCCGAAACCTACATCGCTCCTGCAAGTAAAGTTTGTTTGTTTCTACGCTTAGAGAAAATTTCTTTGAGAAAAAACTCCTCTTCGCATTCGTTGCAAAGCGTCGAAGGGGGGTTGTTTAGTCTCTTTTATTACTATGAATAGTAATGGGCCCAGTGGGCTTTTCCTTCTCCGTATTCGGGCTTTTTACTGTTCGGCATCGTCCCGATGGGAATTTACCGTTTCGTCTGCCCTTTGACACATGTCAGAGCTCGATTGGTTGGCAGGCGAACGGTCTCGCTACGGGGTTATATATACCCCCAAACCGGCCTGCCATTTTTCACTCTCCCCGTGCTCTCCCCTTTTTTACCGCTTAACACGCTCCGTGCTCTCTTCGCTCTCCTGTTTTTTAGCTTTTTCGCCATCGTCGTGCTCCTAGCCTTCCAGCTTTTTACCTCTCTTTTCTGTGTGCTACGAGCCTAATGGCTCCCCACAAGCCTACCAAGGCCGGGTCAACTGGCGAAGATCCTGGAAGCCTTGGCGAAGGATGGTCGTGCTTCCTTGGCAAATCACTTGTCAAAGAGGCCGACTTGGGCGAACTGGTATCATTCGGTTCTCTCATAGAGGGCCAAGGATCGTGCGGGGGCGAGGCCATTGTTCCCTCGCCTGGGGATGGGCGAACGGTTGTCTTCATACTTCGCTAATGGGCTTCGCCTCCCGTGCGACCACTTCTTGCCTTCAGTGCTTTCGATGTATGAGGTTAGGCTTCCCTAGCGTAGCCCGTCGGCGTTCCCGAAGCTAGCGGTTTTCGCTTGGATGTGCCGGACCTGTGGGTTCGCCCCTACCGCCGAGCTTTTCGCCACTCTGTTTACTGCATGCGCCTCGACCAAAGATGTGCAGACGCCGACAGGTCCGAGGAAAACTGTTTTCGGCTGCGTGAACTTCATGCTGCGGCCGAAGCGTTCAGATGCTTGGCCAGTGCCTACATCGATGGCGAAATGGGACAGGAACTGGATGCAGAAATGGTTCTACATCAGCAACCCCTACTCCGCCGAAGATGCTCAAGCGAACTGGCTGCTTTTTGAGCGTTCTGCCGTCTCCATCAACGCGAAGCCAAACGTGGAGATCGATGGGACTCTCGAGTCCCGGCCCATTCTCCTTTGCAAGGTTGCCCAACGGCTGAGCACCCGGGATCTTTGCGAGGAGTTTTGTCTCCTTCGGATTTCCCCTCTCGCCCGTGTGTGGGACGTTTCCGTGAACGAGGGCGAAGAAGTTCTTGGGCTTCCCCGCCTAGTTCTCCCTGCCAGGGCCGAAAGTAAGGTTTTTGTTTTTGACTTAGGCCGCATACTTCCTTCACGAAAGCGCTTTTAAGGTTAAACGGTTGTGTTCCTCTCTTTTCGCAGTGCGGACTTTGGAAGAGCTGAAATTGAGGCGTCAAAGATGATCGGGGCTCTAACCACAGCCGAGTTCGCCCGCTTGCTCCAGCGCCAAGCCGACGGCCGACTGAATCGTGTCTATACCGGCGAATTGCCGAGCCGATCAAACCCCTCTCGGGCCGGCGATGACGAGGCTGGCACTTCGAAAAAGCGCAAGCGTGCGGTCGCGAAAGGCGGCCAAGTCCAAACTCGCCGTAGCGCGAAGGCCGCCGTCGAAAGTGATGGGGAGGAGGAAGAGGAGGATGCTGATGCCGGTTCTGAGGAGGATGGCTCTCATGGCTATACCCCCAGCCCTACCCCTGCGAAATCCGGGGCAGGCTCTCATGTCTCACCTACACGACCACAAGATATCGTCGTGGCGAACACCCTTTTGGCGATCTCCAGCACAACCACGAAACCGATGATGGCTGTCAGAAGGAAAAAGAAGAAAGGGAAGGTTGTGCAGGTCGGCCATGGCTTTTCGGACAGCGAAGGGTCCGACGGGACCCCTACTTTGCCGGTGTTGCGGCGCGCAACTTCCCATGGCAGGCGCATGTCTCCGCCACCCGCTAGCGATGCCGAAGCGGCGATGGGCGGGAGTGCCTCAGCCCCGGCCGCTAGGGCGAACGTTGCTGAAGACGAACTGGTCGATGTGGTCCCTTCACCTATTCGTCAACGAGAGGGGAAGGCCCCGGCGGTCGAAGCGAGCGTTTCGGACGTGACACTTACCGCCCCACATTTCGTCCCCGCCGACTTCGCCACGCGGCCGGAGATCACTCCGTTCGTGGACGGGGTGTGCCAGGTCATAGCGCTGACCTAAGGCCTTTGGCTCTTCACCGAATTGAACGAGTTCGGCGAAAGCTGCGCGGCTGTCGAGAGCCTATTTGTGCGGGTATGACTTATTTTTGCGTGCTGAATTTTGCTCCTTCGCTAGCTCTCTGACGTAATGTATGTTTTTTTATCAGGGCCTTGCCGCGCACTTAAGTGCCAAGAAGTCTGCCTTAGAATGACATCTGGGTACCGCCTTCGCCTTCGCAAGTCCGAAGAAGATCTTCGCCACAAGGAAGACGAAAGGCGTGTGGTGGCAGAGACTTTGAAGAAGGCGAATGCTGAAAACAGGTCTCTCTGCTCTGACCTTGAAGCAGCAAGCAAGCGGGACACCGAACGAGACCGACAACTTGCTTCAGCCGAGGAGAAGATTAAATCCCTCGAAGCCCGTCTCGCGTCGGCCGAAGCTACTGCTGCGACCCTGGTACCGGCCACAGAGTCTGCCAAGGAGGCCTGTTACACTCTCCGGCTGGCCTTAACGACCTTGGGGCGCGGGCGGAAGGTGCTCCGGGCGAAGGCGGGACTGCACTCGATTTCTCCGAATGGACGCAAGAGGTGGCCGACTCGGTTGTCGAAGTGGCAGGCGCCTACGGGGACTGTTACGCTCATGTTTCGGCAGGATTCGTTCTCAGCCTCCTGCATGCGCACGGCTGCGACCACATCGGGAATTTTCCCAAATTCGTGAAGGAAGAATGGCCTAGCAACACGCAGTGCTCCGGAGCTGCGCTAAGGGCCTTTCGGAAGGGGTTTTGGGAGGATGGCGGCCGGGATTGTGCAAAGATTCGACTCCGCGAGAACCTTGAGAGGATCGCGAGGAACGAGGAGGCCGCTGCCGCCAACTCCGAAAAGGATCCCGGGCCATCGGAACGGTCACCCGGGCACGAGGGCGAAGGCGACGGAGGCCAAGACCACCCTGAGGTGTGAGGCCCTTCGCCCTCGTGTCTTTTTATTATTTTTATTTTTCCTTTGATCCTTTCGGACCTTCTTGTAGCCTAAGTTTTTGTATATAGACTTTTTGTCTGTTCGGCTTTAAGCCGTGTATTTAATATAGTCCCTATTCTACTGGCAAAGTATAACCTTTTCGCCTATTTAATTGTTCTGTTTGAAATCGGGGCTGATCTTCGTCTATATTCCCCTCCCTTTTTGTACTTCTCCTTTTTTGACGCTTTGCCAGCAGGCATGCGGCCGAAAGGTTTGCGTTCGACCTCCCGCTAAAAATTGGCGAAACAGTAACAAGAAGTTTGTGGCGTTGAAGGGTTTGCCGAAGGTGCGATGCCCATTTCGGCCTGTTTATCGCGAAATGGTGATAAACGGCCGCAGCTATAAGGTTTTTAAGGTTGTCGGGTGGCTTCGAGCGCACCCTGGGCAAACCTTAGAAGACTACGATCTTGTTCATTCAAGACGTTTGGAGGATATGGCTCGCTTTTGGCGAAACCATCAGAAGACTGATCGGTAGGAGGCAATCTCCCAGCGTCGTTACAGTCTAGTCTGTGTTTCGCCTCCTTCTCTTCCTAGGGTTGTGTATGATACTAGTAGTTATGATAAACCTAGTTCGCCTGATCATTCCTTACAGAGAGAGAGATCGCGGGGGCGAAAATGTAATTTATCTGTAAGTTGGGCTGTAACACCATTGTAATGGGTTTGTATTCTTCGATACATTTTTATTTAAAATCAATAAAGGTGTGTTTTATTTCCTTTTTGCTATTTTTGCATTGTCACTTCGCGTGCTTTTCGTTGGGTCGGAACGTGTCGGCCCCTTTGCATATATTAGCGAAATAGGTTGACTTTTTAGCTTTCGGCTTCCGTTTTGTTCTACGTTGTAGGAAGCACTTTGTGCTTTCCCCGAAACAAGCTGTTGCGGTTTCAACGTTCGGCGAGCGATGCTTCGGCCGATTCATTTCGCCCCCCTGGCCTTTTTCGCTGATCAGGCGTTTGCCTTGGGGTTTTTCCGCAAATTATCAATCACACAAACAAATAAAAAATAAAAAGAAGGTAGAGGGCACAGAGATTTTATACTGGTTCAGGCCTCCGTGGTGGATAATAGCCCTACATCCAGTTTTTTGTCTTCTTTCATTTTCCTCTTTTTTTTTTCTTTTCTTTTTTTTTCTTTTTCTTGCCGAAAAGCTTACATAGTGCCGAAGGGCTTACAGAACGATATATACATTTTTACAAGTTGGCGATTTAGGTGCCACCCGTTCTAGACATAAAAACGCTTGAGAGAGGCAGTGTTCCAGGAAAGGTCGAACTCTTCGCCTTCCAGTGTCGCCAGTCGAAAGGACCCCGTCCTGGACTTGTGCTTGATGAGGTACGGTCCTTCCCACTTCAATTCAAGCTTGCCAACGGCTATCGGGTTCGCCTTCTTCCTTAGGACAAGATAACCAGGCAACAGCTCCGTCGGTCGAACTTTTTTGTTATAAGTTGCCGAAGTGCCTGTGGCATACTTGCGCATGTGCTCAAGTGCTTCGACTCTTACCCCCTCCAAGAGTTCGGGCGACACCTCCCGCCCCTCTTCGCCCCCAGAGAACGTCACCCTTGGTGAGTTAGCCCCTAGCTCTGTCGGGGTCATTGCCTCATCGCCATAAAGAAACATGAACTGGCTGAACTTGGTTGGTCTTGTGGGGATCGTCCAAAGGGCCCAGAGAACAGATAGCATTTCCTCTGGCCATTTGCCCTTCGCTGCCCCCTCAAGCCTTTTCTTTAGTGCTTCTAGGATCTTACCATTTGTACGTTCGGCCGCCCCATTTGACTGCGGGTGCGCAACCGACACGAACATGATTTCCAAGTTAAGCCCTTCGCACATTTCTCTGAACTTGTCAGAGTCGAACTGCTTGCCGTTGTCAGTGATGAGCTCTTTTGGCACTCCGAAACGGCAAACAATGTTTTTCCATACAAACTTCTGTACTGCTGCCGAAGTAATCGCTCCGAGGGGTTCGGCCTCAATCCATCGAGAGAAGTATTCAACGGCCACAATTGCAAACTTGTACCCGTTTCGCGCCACCGGGAACAGCCCAATGATGTCCAGTCCCCATCTGGCGAAGGGCCAGATTGGTGCGATGGGCTGCAACTCATACTGGGGCGCGGTTTGGCTTCGGCCATGACGCTGGCAACTTTCGCACTTCTTGATTTGCTCAACACAGACTTTCAACACAGTGGGCCAGTAAACTCCTTGATAAACACTTTGGAGGCAACTGTTCTTGCGGCTTGGTGCGCGCCACATAGCCCCTGGTGTATCTCCCTCGTCATTTCCTCGCCTTCGGCAAAAGAGATGCAGCGAAGCAAGGGTTGAAGTACCCCGGAGCGATAGAGCTAGCCCGAGACCATCTTATACCTCGTGGCTCTGAGTTGCAAGCGCTTTGCCTCTGCTTCGTCTTCCGGAAGCCAGCCAGTTTCAAGGTGCTTCACAAACGGGGTTCGCTAGTCGCATGGGTCTTCGCCCAGTTTCACCTGGTCGATTGCCATGACCTCCAAGCTGTCCATGGGCACACTTGATGCATATAGGACTTCAAAAAAGATGCCAGGCGAATGTGGGCCATCACAAGCAGCAGATTTCGCCAAGGCGTCCGCTTCCTCGTTCTGGCCTCTAGGTAAATGTTCGACCGTTATGCCGATGAAGCACTTTTCCATAGACCGAACGGCCTCCAAATACCTCTTCATCCCTTCTTATTTTGCCTCAAAAGGACTTGTCGATATGGCCCGCCACGAGCTTAGAATCGGTTCGGATTAGCAGGCGCCGAATCCCCAATGCTTTCGCCTTTCTTAGGCCCAGAAGAATGGCTTCGTATTCTGCCGCGTTGTTGGTTGTGTCAAACTGCAGCCTTGCGACATACCGAATCGGCACACCGTTTGGCGAATTGAGTACTGCCGCAATGCCCGCCCCCTTGTGCGACCACGAACCGTCGGAGTACATCACCCAGGGCTGTTCGACGGGCTCGGGTTCAGGGGCGACAAAGTCAGCTAGCACTTGGGACTTGACAGCAGTGCGGGCAACAAAATGTAAGTCGAAAGGGGATAGCTCTGCTGCCCACTTGCTAAGCCGACTAGTAACTTCTTTGCCCCGGAGTATTTCGCCCAAAGGGTACTGCGATGGCACTATGACTTTGTGGGCCTGAAAATAATACTTAAGCTTGCGTGAAGCCATCACCAGGGCGTAAGCGAGTTTTTCCATTTCAATGTATCTAGTCTTCGCTCCTTGCAATGCTTCGGAGATGAAATAGACCGGCTTCTGGCCTGAATCCGTTTCTTGGACGAGAGCAGCATTGACTGCCACTGGCGAAGCTGCCAGGTATAGCAGCAGTTCGCTTCCTGGTGCTGGGTTGATCAGAGCTGGCGGGCTTTGCAAGTATTGCTTTAGCTTGTCGAACGCTGCTTGGCATTCGGGTGTCCAGTTGAATTTTCCCGCGCCCCGGAGGGTTTTGAAGAAGGGCAAACCTCTTTCGGCTGCCTTTGAGAAGACTCGACTGAGTGCCGCAATTTGGCCTGCGAGCTTTTGTACTTCACGTACGCTCGATGGAGGCTTCATTTGCTGAATGGCATCGATTTTCTCGGGATTCGCCTCGATGCCTCTTTCAGAAACAAGGAAACCCAACAACTTGCCTACGCCGAACGCCGAAAACACACTTCTTAGGATTCAGTTTCATACCCGCTGCACGCAAGTTGTCGAAGGTCTCCTGTAGGTCGGACGCGGGGTCGAAAGCCTTGCGGCTTTTTACGACGATGTCGTCGACATAAGCTTCCACGTTTCGCCCCAACTGCTTGTAAAGGACCTTGTACACCAGCCTGGCGAAGGTTGCTCCAGCATTCCTCAGGCCGAAAGGCATCCTAAGGTGAAAAAAGGTGCCAAATGGTGTGATGAAGGCTGTCTTGGGGATGTCGGTCGGGTTCATGTGGATCTGGTGATAGCCGGAATATGCATCTAGGAAGCTCATGAGTTCACAGCCAGCTGTCGAATCCACGAGCTGGTTGAACCGTGGCAAGGGGAAATCGTCCTTCGGACATACTTTGTTTAAGTCTGTGAAATCAACACACATGCGCCATTTGCCATATGACTTCCGCACCAGCACTGGATTCGCCAGCCACTCAGGATGGCCGATCTCTTGAATGACCCCAGCCTTGAGCAATTTTTGGATTTCGGCTTTTGCTGCCTCTTGGCGATCAGCGGACATCTTGCGTAACTTCTGTTTCCTTGGCTTGGCATCCGGCTTGACTGCCAGGTGATGCATGATGAGATCTGTCGAAACACCTCCCACTTCATCAGAGCCCCAGGCGAAGATATCAATGTTCTTCTTGAGTACTTCTAGGATGTTCTCAGCTTCTTCTTCGCCCATGTCACCCCCCAGCGATACGAGCTTTGTGGGGTCGGCATCATCAATTTGTATCTTGATTATCTTGCCGTGAGGGGCAGGCTTTGGCGCATGCTTCGCCCGGTCATGTGGTTCAGCCTCAACATTGTGCACTGCTCTGTTGATTATGGCCAGATCGCCTTTTGAAGCAGCCGTAGGCTGAAGCCCCTTGACCATGATCACTCCTGTCGGGCCGGGCATCTTGAGCTTGAGATAATTGTGGTGGGAAATGGCTTCGAACTTGTTCAAGGTTGCACGGCCGAAGATGGCGTTGTAGTTGTACGGGATGTCGACAACGTCGAACAATACTTGCTCTTCGCGTCTGTTTTCCCCCGTGCCAAAGGCTACCATCAACTGTGCTTGGCCAAGAACTTGAACTGCTTCTCCGCCGAAACCTCGGAGCGATGATGGTGCTGGGGTAATGGCTTGGGTGGTCAACCCCATCTTGGCATATGCTTCAGCGAAGATGACATCGGCCGAACTCTCTCCGTCGACCAGGATTCGCCGGACCCCGAAACCAGCTATCTCGACTGAGATCACCAGAGGATCTTGATGCGGGAACATTACTCCTTCGGCATCTCCTAGCCCAAAAGAGATTTGCTGGTTCAGATACTGCGGGGCCCCTTCACCTGTCGAAGTGATATTGTGGACCGTTCGTAGCTGCATCTTCTTTTGTCGCTTCGGCAGCTGGATCAGCGGGTCGGCCCTTGTAATCACTTGGATTACTCTGCACTGCGCATCTTGGCGCTGTTCGGCCGGGGGTGCTTTTTCTTGAGCTGCTTCACGAGATGCTTCGACAGCTGCTCCCTGCTGCGGCCTTGGATCTTGCACGCTACCACGTTGCCGAATGTTTTGGCATTGCTTCGTGGTGTGCGAAGAGCGTCCGTGAAAGGCGCAGTAGAGGTCTTTTTAGACCTTCTTGCGGACAGGCTGCTGATGGTTGCTTGCTTGCTTGGCGTCGAACTCCTTGCGGAGGGCTTGCACTTCTTCGACAGCCATCACAGCCTTGCCCGCCCGGTCGGTTCTGAACTTTCTCCAGGTCATGGGGGCTTGACCTTGCCTTGGCGGTTGTCCTTGGATCGCCGACTAGGGCTGGCGAACAGCGAGAGGAGGTGGTTCGGCAACTTGAACTTGTGCTTGGGCTTGGGTAGCGGCGACGGAAGCCTTATCATACTCAGCTTGTATTGCTTGCCATCGCTTGGAATCCTCTTCGCCCCTTGCGTACCCGTCAATGATGCGTAGTAGGTGCTCAAGCATCTGTGGCTCCTTGTTGACGGTTTTTCTTGTGAGTTCGCCCTCGAGTAGACCGGCCGAAGCGGCGTTTATGACAGACGCCTCGGTTATGTCTTGAACTTGGCACCGGGCTTGCGAGAAGCGACGCATGTACTCCCTTATCGACTCCCCCGGCCTCTGGCGAATGCCGAGTAGATGCTGCTGCGTCTTCGGCTCCTCATAGGTGCCTCGAAAGTTAAGGACAAAGACATCGCGCAATTGCTCCCATGAGTAAATGCTATTGGCTGGTAAATTGAAATACCAAGAACGGGCGATGCCGTCTAGAGCGAGATGTATTACCTTTGCCTTGGTATTTTCGTCGCCATGAGCCGCTTCAATCACGGACTCATAAATGGAGAGGAATTACTTCGGGTCAGTTTCGCCTGAGTAGCGTGGGACGGGTGGGAACTTGAACTAGGGTGGGATTGGACGGGTCTTGATTCCCCCACTCAGCGGTAGCACCTTTTCGCCCCCTGCCCTGTTCACGACACCCTGCTGCGGGTACAGCGTGGCGAAGGGCGAAATCATAGCTTGCGCGTGAGGTTGGGCCATGGCATTCGGCTGCCCGGCTCCGATTGGTGATGCTTGCTGAGCCGCCATGGATGGGTCGAAAGTTGGCTGTGACCATGTCATGGCGACCTGGTTTGGTGCTTGGTTTGCTCCAAAGCCTGGCGTTGGTGCTTGCGGCTGGACGGTTGGTGCCTGAGCGGCATTGATGAAGTCGAACTGCGGTCCTTGACTCCACGGCAAAGCCCCCAGACCTGGCTGATTCGACGGCAACCAACCAGGCGCACCTTGACTTGTATTCCCCTCCGGGTGAGCCAAAGGGGCTGTTCCTGAAATGTTGTGGGGTTGGCTGAGCTGCTGAAGGAAAGGTTGGAGCTGCGCCTGCAGAGCCGAAGCCCCTTCTGCCATTGTTTGTGGCACTTGGCTAGGCGGTTGAGGGTGTACTTGGCCAGCGACCGGTTGAGCTTGCAGTTGCACGTGAGGGGCCGGATGCGCTGCTACGGTCGATGGCTGCCCGGCGAAGTACATTGGCGCTTGCCCGACTTGCGGCGGAAGGGGCTGGGTCGGCACTTGTGGATAGACTTGGGGTGGGACATAGCCTGTCGAATACTAGAGGATTGGGGCCGAAGTGACCTTGGACCGCCTTGCCGCCTCGTATGCTTGCTGCTGTTCTTGCATTTGGCGAAGCATGTCTTGTAGTCGTGTCATGTTCTGTCGCATGGCTTCCATGTTGGCTTCGGTTTGTGTTTCGGGGTCAGGGTTGACTTGGGCTTGCACAGCGACGAGCGCAGTTGGGGCCGCTGCCGGCTGCGACGGAGCGGCTTGGGGCACCAGCAGTTGGCTTGTCGAAAGGATCTCCGCCCTGGTCTGGAGTGCCCTTGCCGCCGCAGCCGCCTTCGCCATGTCAGCCGCGTTCGGCACCTGCACAGAGGTGGCAGGGGCCGAAGGCTGTAGTGATGGCGCAGGTGCGGAAGCAGATGGCGCTCCTCTATCTTCGGCGACGGGCACCGAAGGCTCTGCTCTCTCCTCGGCGGCCATATCCGCCCCGGCATCGTTTTCCTTTCGCTTGTAACCTTTTCCTTCACGACCTTCTTCGGTGGCATTCGCTCTCAGTGGTTTCGCTCGGAGGTCCCCACGGTCGGCGCCAGCTATTGTCGAAACGACAACCGCATACGTCGAAAGATGTGGTCACTCAACATTGGTTGGAAAAGAAGTAAAGTGTATTAATTTGAGAATTTTACTTGGGATCCCCCTATTACATGGCCCTATGGGGCTATTTATAGCCCCTATTACAGGTCTTACTACTAGGGCTTTGGTTATGCAGGAGAATTTACATGGTTGCCTGTATGAAAGGGACATTTACATGGGTACATAGCGTAATTGCGGTCCCATGAAGTGTGTTGTCGAAACGACAACCACATACGTCGAAAGACGTGGTGGTCACTCAACAGTGGTTGGAAAAGAAGTAAAGTGTATTAATTTGAGAATTTTACTTGGGATCCCCCAATTACATGGCCCTATGGGGCTATTTATAGCCCCCATTACAGGTCTTACTACTAGGGCTTTGGTTATGCAGGGGAATTTACATGGTTGTCCTTATGAAAGGGACATTTACATGGGTACATAGCGTTATTGCGGTCCATGGGCCCTTAGCGGGCTGACGGGTTATTGTCGACCCAATTGACCCCAAGGCTTGATGGGCCAGGATAGCTTCTTCGGCCCTCCCGGGGCCGAAACTACTACGGCGAAGTCGTCCCCCTTCGGCATATGCTCTTCGCCTTGCGCCCTTCGCCCAGGAGACCTCTAGCTTGGCTGTGATTCCCTGCCTCTCGCCGTCCTTGCTCCATAGTCTTTGCCATGGGGAGGGTTCGCCTTGACTAACCCTGACATCTCGGGCTTGAATCCTCATCGGTCGCATGCTTCCGGCAGGTTTGGTTGAAGGGCCTCATGCCATATCACCAACAAAGTGTATAGTACACAATTCTCATAACGAAATCCAGAAATCTAGTATACAATATGCTTATGTTAAAAAGCCTTCATAAAATAGTAAAGGCCCTTAAATATTATCAGTCATGGGCTCATGAGCTTCTAAACTGGAGAAAATCTATGTTGGTGGAGATTACAGAATAATTGAGGCACCAACTAAACTTCAGTAAGATCCCCAATACTATATGTACCCATGCTAAAATGACACAACAGTTAAGAGCTACAACAAACTCAATTATTTGAAGCAGCTAATAAAGTTGGGATAAAAATTGAACCCATTTATTGTTTACGGATAAAAGAACAGCTTTACTCAGATACACACTCTTCAATGGGTTTCGGGTCTACCAGAAATAGACTATCACCAACCTATGTACGCCCTCCGTTTCATATTATATATCGTTTTGACTCTTTTTCCTAACCAAAGTTCTTCGGTTTGACCAAACTATTAGAAAAATTTAGCAACATCGATAACACCAAATTAGTTTTATTAAATGTAACAGTGAATATATTTTGATACTATGTTTGTTGTGCTGAAAATATTGCTTTATTTACTTATAAACATGGTCAAACTTAAAAAAATTGAATATAAGAAAGTCAAAGTGACCTATAATATAAAACAGAGGGAGTAGATATTGTAGGAGAGCAGCTGCATAATAATGTAGCTAAAATTATATATATATATAAAACTTTTATAGGGATATGCCCCGATCTTATGGGGAAAAAGCAAAATGCCAAGATTAGTTGCATACCTCCAATGCCAAAATAGTCACTTCATGCTTTCATAGTGTAAAGAATCATGCCCATTAAGAAAGTAGTCACTGATCAACTCCTATACAGTTCATAAGGAGGCAAAGATTATAGACAGAGCTTTGTCACTGCGAGCGAACAATACCATTCTCATCCATGGATCAAAAGAGAGAGAATTATCAAAATACCTGATAAAAAGCTTGCAACATGGCAGGAGGTACCTAGAGGTGACTCTTGATGTTGTGGGTCGTAAGGCCTGTGACAACTGACACCCATAGCTTGCATTGTCTCCTTCACTGCAGCTGGTTTAGCTTCTGCAGGTTGCAACAATCGTATAACACGGCATCAGTTTTTTTTAGCAATAACATAGCATCAGTTTCGTCCAGTGGTGGACGCAGGATTAAAATAAAGATGGGGCGAAGATGCTCGTCTCAATAAGAACAACTAAACGCAAAAAATACCATATTTATGTTTTAATTATATGTTATATAAACATATAGTATAATCAATAAATTAAGACAAACAAAAAACAAAAATGATATTAAAATACAGTAATAATTTTTGCGTCATATTCATCATACATAAAAAGATACTAGTAAACATATCAATTTGCAAATATGAGTCAATTTATAAAGCATAGTTGATAGATATCTTTTAAAAAATAAATATATGAGAAGATATCACATACCCAGAATAAGATAATTATTATTTTGCTTAGAAGGGAGAGAGAGAAAAACATTAGGCACCTAACTATAGTAGGGGACGGGGGTGAGCAGTGTCGAGAAATTGACTCAGGAAAGCATCACATACGCAGGATTAAAATTGGACAGTTGGGCTGCTTATTTATGGGCTAATTGTGAATTGGATGTAGTGGTAGGCGGCCCAAGAAAGATATGGAGGGTTGGGGCGGCGCGGGCCGTAGCTGAGCCGGCCGCCCAACCCCGCCTAATGGGTGGTACCGCCCCTGGTTTCGTCAATGAGTATTTTGAGATCCAAAGCATGATTTTTAAGGCCGAGAAGCCAAACCATAGGGACCTCCATGATAGGCCACAGCCTCCACAAATATCTTATGGAGAACATCAGGCCATCGAGGTAACTCCTTGTTGGCTGAATAGCTCAGATAAGGCAAGAAACCAGAATGTTTGACATGTAAGAAACATCATCGTCTTGTGCAAGCTGGCTGTTGGGCATTATTTTGTAAATCAAACTCAGAGCAGTTCAGTAAATATAAAAGAAATGAAGCCAGTTTTGTCAGTGTGTAAATGTGAGGATGTGCCCTTATGGTAACTGGAAACATTTCCAAATAGAAATGGGAGAGATCAAACATGAGTACCAATGTCTTAAAGTCCAACGTTAGAGATCAAGCATGCATTAAATCAGAATAAGAGAAACCAGAGGTACATTTTATCCTTTCTAATTGTTTAATACCAATAATATGCTAATTCACTTGTGTTAGATATATAGTGCAAAATTTCCTAATATGTTAATTGAATTATATGCTAAAAATAATGCTAACAGCACATAGCTGAAGGTATATCTATTGACCATTTCTTCTTTTTCGGGATCATCGTTAGCGAAGGCGCTGGAACTGCTTCTCATTATAGAAAGGGTAAAGAAAAAGGTTTAAAACTTTAAATGCAGTAATGTGCTATAATTTGGTGGACTTCGTGCTCACTTAGGCCCTGTCAGGACTCAGGAACATGGGATTTTTCCCAATTGCTATAGAAGTTGAACTATTCACAATGAAAATCCTGGACTTAACATAGGTCTGCTCCGAATTCTCATGAAAGAAATGTTGTTTTTCTACCGGCAAGATCACACTTTCATTGAATTGTTCAAACATTAGCCTTATTGTTTCCCGTTTTGCAAATTTACAATATAAGAGCGGGAGGGGAACTCACTGTGCTTGAACCACTCGTTGAATAGCACCCTTCTTCTCCTTGTTGACCTGCAGGATTTTCACATCGCGGTAAAGGACGCTTTGAGCAGGAGAAGTAGGAAACGATGGGGATTAGTAGGTTGAGAGGTGGCGCGGATGACAAACCTGGAAGAGCGGCTTGTCTCGTCTATTACCTGTGGCTTCGAGGGACGAGGAGGATGGCGGCGGCTGCTCGAACTGCTCCATCCGCGCTCGCACCTTCGTGCCCAGCGTTGATCTGCTCCACCCGAGAGCGACCCTTCCATGTGGTCAGGGGACACGGATCTGACAGCCCCCCGACGGATCCGGACGCCGGCAGCCGGCAGCCGGCAGCCGGAGACAGTGGTCGACAGCGACGGTGGCAACGGCGGCTCGGTGACGGTGGAGGTTGTGCGCTCGGTGACGGCAATGGAGGCGGTCGGTAACGGCGGAGGCGGCGGTGGCGCGAGGCGGACGCGGAGATAAGATGGAGACGGCGACGGCAGCGAACGGCGGACCGGCGGCGGGAGAGGGAGGCGAAGGCGTCGGACACGGCGACGCGACCGGGACGGGGACACGACGGCGGCGGTGCGAGGGGGAGGCGGTGGCGGGGGTCGAGAGCGTGGGACGAGAGGGAGGAGAGACCGGCGGTGGTGGCGAGGGCTGGGGATTGAGGTGGGTTAGTGGCATTAGTGCGCGTAGTTTTGCGAAAAAGCCCCTCACCTTTAAAGTTTCACGGCTCGGTCCTAATTGCCGATTTTTCCCTCCTTCGTATGGAATATCCTGTCTTTAGAAGGGCCTAAATAAAAAATAACACCCCATGGGGTACTGTTTATGAGGGACTTATACCGAATTACACGCAAACCGGAGGGTCTTTTCGAAAAATTTCCACCTCTCGCAGTGTTCCTATCAGGGGTACTGTGCACCGGGGACCGCGGACGAATTACGCGCGAAGCGGAGGGCTTTTTTGCAAAATTCTACACCGGGACGCCCCAACGCCCGCCCAGTCTGCGCGGCTTACATTTATGAATTAGAACTTTTGGCACGCTTGGCGGCGCCCTACCGTTTGTTTTGGACAATATAAAATTAGAACTTATATGAGTAAACGTGAGAGCATGTAAAGCAGATCAAACGTTATAGTAACCCATGTGTTTATGGTAGTGTTTCAATGGTTGTCAGCAAGCAAAAATATATATTTGGCACGTTTAGCAGTAAGTACACTGATAGCATTATTGAGGGCACCTGATCATATCTATAATGAAGCACAAAAGGTCAATTGATCACGACAAAGGCATTAACCGAATAGGTTTTCCTAAAACATTATTACTCCCTCCGTCCCTAAATGTTTGACGCCGTTGACTTTTTTAAATATGTTTGACCGTTCGTCTTATTAAAAAATTAAGTAATTATTAATTATTTTACTATTATTTTATTTATTGTTAAATATACTTTTATGTATACATATAGTTTTACATATTTCATAAAACTTTTTGAATAAGATGAATGGTTAAACATGTTTAAAAAAGTCAACGGCGTCAAACATTTAGAGAAAGATGGAGTATTAAAGAATGTTCACACATGAAAAGAAACAAATAATTGAGACAAAAGGGTCTAGCTCTATGGAAATACAATTATACAAACGATTCAGGAAGCACTACATATGAAATAAATGAACATTCATATCTGTAGGATTTTGCGTACCAAATAAGAGAGCAATTTCTTTTAAAAGCCCTCAATCCAAATCTAGACTAGTAATATGCCCGTGCTAAATGCTACGGTACAACTCTTTTTGTCTAACAAAACATATTTTTCAAACTGAAGATGATGTGGCATGAATGAATATATAAATGAAAGGATATATGCAGAGCTCAGATGGAATTTTTATGTGCAGAAATCTGAATTATGATTCATGTCATGTACAGGATTTTTTGTGGGCTTGTGATAAAATATTTTATTTTAGATAGTTTCATGTATCTCTTTTATTTTTTACCACGATTTGATAAATAGTTTATTTTAGAATTTGTTTGTATTCATACTGAAGCCACCCATTATAAAGCACTACAATGTGATTAATGTCACATGACTATTTTTTTTTGCGTGGTGTGATAAAATAGTTTTATTTTGGGATCATGTTACCCTTTTGTATACGTGCGTTTAATAATTAGTATATTTTAGGATATTTTTTATTTGTATTTATATAATTAGTATATTTTAGGATATTTTTTATTTGTATTTATATGGGCAGTCCAATTTAATTTTGTTTTATGTATAAGTATAATGTATTTTGAGACATGTAGGTATATATTATCGTGCGCGCATTTGGTCCCCGCACAAATCGTGCATGTTAATTCTGCATTATAGCATCATTTGTCACAATATCTTCACCAAATTTTGACTCAGCCATCTGTGTGCTCCTTGCACCCCATTCACGCAACTTTTTGTTCTTTTCTTTTTCCTTTTGTTTGTCTAACATCTTGGTTTGTGTCACTTGATTAGGTGTGGTAAACACAAATTCTTCCTTTTATTTGTCTAGCATCTCGGTTTTTGTCACTTGGTTATGTGTGGTAAACACAAAAGGGTTGACACATGTCTCATACTCAACCTTCTTTTCATGTTGATCTATATGCTTTCTAGCAATTTCTCCCCTTTTACGTTCAATAGTTTTAGAAGGTGTGTTTTGAGCTGTTTTTGAGCTGTTGTAGTTTTATTGCAAAATGAAAAGAACAAAAGATGTGGTTCATATATGTACATAAAGTCAGTCATAAATTACAAAATATTATACATGTTACAACACCTGAAGAAACATTAGTTAGATCACTGAAGGCAATACGCCCTTCATTAGCTGAAGTATTTGAATCCATACCTAGCTAATAAAATATAAACAAACCTGAGATTCATCAAATTCATAATTACGATTTCATGTTGTAAATATGAAAATGTTATATATCAATTGAATATATCTTACAAGTCGTATAAGTTATTTTATATCTAGGATGTATAGTATATAAACCACGCATCACTGACAAACCAGTTGAAGGGATTCAAGCAATCATCAAATAACGTGGTAATTAAATGATCTCTTTACGGGCATATCTATAGATAATTAAATGATCTCTTTACGGGCATATCTAGAGTAAACCAAAATACACTTCGAAAACATGCCAAAATGAGAATCAAGATTTATAAAACAACATGCAAAGCATTAATCAGATAGTATTGAGTCAAAAGTAATTTGGTCTGATAGATCACTCCATATAGAAGTCCTCTAGGGTGAGCAGATATAATTTGTCTATGATTGAAATTAAACTGATTACTCCAAATCTACAAATGAGCTAGGTTATAGTAGTAAGGTACTGGTGGTAGGGTTGCAAGAAACTGATACAGAGGGAGTTACCGACTGAAATTAAACTGATTACTCCAAATGGTGGTAGGGTTGCAAGAAACTGATACAGGGGGAGTTACCGACTCAAATTAAATTCAAACTACAAATGAGCTAGGTGATAGGAGTAAGGTAATGGTTGTAGGGTTGCAATAAACTGGATATTGTCATTCTTGTGTGGCCGTCTCCAATGTTTATGGATATACATTTTGTTAGCATGTACAAGTTTCAAGAATTAGCAGGAATTTAAGATGGTAGCTGAGCTACCACATGGGCCCCACTTGGGACGGGGTCCAAGATGAAGTTACAAGCCCACATGCCCATTACAGGTGATACAACACCTTGTTTCTTCGATTGCGGCCGATTGAGATGGAATTTGGCAATGAGGCTGGATCCATTGGAAAGAGGAATCTGAGAGCTTTCCATCAAGTACTCATGGACCCAAAACGGAGCTCGTATGCATATTTGGCGGCCATTTGAAGTCGGCAATATAGCATGTGGCCGAATCGGATTACAGCACTTGGAGGACATGATCTTGATGTATTCTTGTTGATCCATGATGTGAACAACGGTTGTATTTATAGTAGCCATGGTCACATCACTTGATAAACCGTGAGTTCCACTCGACTCTCACGGATGTTCCACTCGACACTCGATATCTACGTTTTGGGAGAAACGTTGACGACCCGACTACAACCGTACAAGACGTTGTGTTGCACCTTAGGGATTGATACACCTCTCTATGGGTTGTTGATCTTGCCTGTGTAGATCAAACTTATTCCTGCAAACAAATCAAAGAAACAAGTAAGAACTAGATAAAAACAATTTGATAATGCAAATAGGAATTGAATACACGCGATAAATTGGGGTTCCAAAGACAAGCAGATTTGGACGGTCTAGTCGAGACACGCACTGCAAGCAAGTAGCAATGGCTAAACTTTAATCTAAACAAAACCCAAGAAACCCTGAATGGGTACCTAGCTATTTAACAATGTGGGAGGACGACCTAGGGGTCCCTAAAGTCGTGCTCCACCTGGTTGGGGCACACCCCACATGGCCCGGGGTCCCAGACGAAGTTACAAGCCCATAGGCCCATTACAGGTGACGCAATACCTTGTTTCTTCAATTGCGGCCAATAGAGATGGAATTTGGCGACAAGACTAGATCCATTAGAAAGGTGACACTAAAATCTTTCCATCAAGTACTCATGGACCTAAAATGAAGCTCGTATGGATCTTTGGCGGCCATTTGAAGTCGGCAATGTAGCAGGTGGTCGAATTGGGTTCCAACACTTGGAGACCATCTTGATGTCTTCTTGTTGATCCATGATGTGAGCAACGGTTGTATCCATAGTTTTCATGGTCACACCCATCCTCCCCTTCTTCACGGAAAACCATTCTCGGTTTTTCCATATGATGCTCTTCACATAGTTCATTTAAAGCAACATGTTTCTTCAAATCAAAACTAGAGAAACTCGAGATAATGATTTGCAATAACAAGTCTCTCTAAATTGCATGTTTTATCCACATCTACATGAGGTTCTAAATCCGAAAAGATGTAAACTTGTTAACGCCAAAATTTGGTATGCCCTGGAATTATCATCGGTCTAGAGTCAGTATCGGCTTCAGAATCAGCCGATAGAAATTATCTATCGCTAGCAGTTGTATTCTTGATGGATTCGGTTAAGGAAATCAATCAATTAAAGGAAGCTTATCCAGAAGAGTCCGAGTTTAAGGAAGATGCGGTATGATAGTTTATCTATTAAATTAGGAAGTATTTGTTAGTTTCCTTTAGTTTTTAGGAAAGTGTGTTTAATGTCTGATTAAGACTTGTGTTTTTCCTTTTATCTTTAGGAAAGTTTGTTTATTGTCCAATAAGGACTAGTATCTACCCATGGGTATTATGTATACTCAGGGTTCATTGTAATCTATCTCTCGATCAGTACAGCTTCGGTGCATCGCCACTTTTTACCTTCTTACTTTTTCGACAAGCTCTTGCTTGGAGTTAGGGCATCGGGTTCGATCTTCTAGCAGAAGGTATGACTTGTCTCAGCGGTTTGCGTTGGCGGATTAGGGTGCCGCTTTAGATGTTCTAATCTATCTTCTACAACCGTTGTTTATCATATATCTTAGTTAGTCTAGCTTAGCATCTTAATTTAATCATATCGGCAGAGATTCGTTTTAGGGTTTATGCTATCGGCTAAATTATCTTGCTAGATTAGATTAACTAAGGTATCCACCACCCTGAAAATCAGTAAATGGCTTGATTCGCGCTCCACTTGGTTGGGGCAGCACTCCACATGGGCCCCACTTGGGCCAGGTCCCCAAACGAAGTTACAAGCCCCTAGGCCCATTACAGGTGATGCAACACCTTATTTCTTCAATTGCGACCGACTAAGATGGAATTTGGCGATGAGGCTGGATCCATTGGAAAGGGAACTCTTAGAGCTTTCGATCAAGTACTCATGGATCCAAAAGGAGCTCGTATGCATATTTGGCGGCCATTTCAAGTCGGCAATGTAGCAAGTGGCTGAATAGGATTCTAGCACTTGGACATGGTGATTTAGTAAGGAGAGCTGATTTTCTGCTGTTGGGACGTGGTAAATTCTCTTCTAATCAGTTTGTAGAACTTAGATCTAATTTTTCTAAAATATAAAGAAACAATTCATTTGTAGTATATCATATAGGAAAAAACAGTACTAATCATATCGTCATATGCGTGTATAGAGCGAAAATGTTAAGCGGTCGGGCGATGTCTGCACACGCCTGTTCCCACTTGATCGAGGTGGCGCCCGCCGGTGCACGTGTCCGCGCCTCTCGGATTCCGTTGCGACGCTGTCCCCAGCAGCTGGTCTCGCTGGCTTCGCTCCTCGTCTGGAGGCGAGCGAGCACCATCAAGCAAGGAGCACAAATTTATCTTGTGGCCACATATTATTTTACCAAGTGGTTGAAGCAATTCCATTAAAGAAAGTTGATTCCAGAGATGCTATTGAGTTTATTAAGGAGCATATCATTTATAGATTTGGAATACCACGAATAATCACTACATATCAAGGGTCTATTTTTGTGTCCGATGAATTTGTTTAATTTCTTGAGAGCATGGGCATTAAGTTATTGAATTTATCTTCTTATTATGCACAAGCTAATGGACAAGCAGAGGCATCTAACAAGAGTTTGATCAAGTTGGTGAACAACCTAAAAAGTGGCACACTACATTGGCTGAATCTTTGTGGTCCTATCGGATAGCATGTCGTGGATCAATACAAGTTCCACCTTATCAACTAGTTTATGGGCATGAAGTTGTTTTACCATGTGAAACTAACATCGGCTCAAGGAGGATTCTTTTTCAAGATCAATTGACAGCCGGTGATTATCATAGTTTGATGGTTGATGAATCAAAAGATTTCGTGTAGGCTAGATTGCATGCATTAGACAAAGTTAAATGAGGTAAGGAGAGAGTTGCAAGGCATTATATGTCTACTTTTAAATGGATCCTTCCTTATGTCCATTTCTGTTCTAGAGAGATCCCAATCATCGTTTTACTACAGAGACCTTTTTCTGTCCACGGTGTTGCGTCACCTTATTTAGGCCCAATGTACTGTGTATCAACTTGAGTCCGTTAGGGACGTATCATAGGGTTAGAGGACGACCCCAACTCGTTCTCCCACATATATTTCCCTTAGCCGCCATAGATCAACTCGGATTTTGTCTAGATCAAAGTTTAGCTTCGCTATTTTGCCATAGATCAACTCGGATTTTTCCATGTTTTTCCATTATTTATTTGTCTTCTAACTTCGACCAGATACTTAAGTTAGTAATGTCAGCAAAAGTACCTCTTCCTATACATGTATGCAAGTAAAATAACAATTCACAACTATAAGCGATAAATAAAGTACCTTGCAGCAAAGCGACGGGAGAACGACAGGAAAATAAGGTAATGGCGTAGATGACGTGTCAATTGCACTAGCGTGGCACCTCCAAGTTACACAGTTGGCTGACAACCCACAGGTCACAGCAAGGTGAAGTAGAAGTGCAAAAAATTGTGTGCAAATATATAGCTCCATGCAAAGGAGCCAAATTTCACAAGTCCATACTCCCTTCTCCAACTACTGTCATTAGTATCATCATAAAATGAATTTGTTTGGTGCACATATGTGACAGAGAAAGGATCAGTCCAAGTTCAACAGGTGGAGGTACCACAAATCATAAACTAAAGATTTTTTATTATGCCTTTGAATTATGGTTTCATGCCACCAAGTCTGATCTACATGGTTGAAACCTACAATCGTGCATGCGTTAGTCACGTAATACCAAGACAACCAGTATGTCTGAAGAAACCTACAATTTGTCATAGCACTGTGAGTTTGTGAGAAAAGAGGGCTTAGGAATTTGGAGAAGAAAATGCATTCTATGTGACTGGCATTTCTACAAACACATGGTGGGCATGGATTGGCATATCTTACTTGTCTGCGAGCACCACATCAAGCTATGGAGACATGGAGTAAACAACGGAAAGACATGCACAGAGGACGCCGCTGGTGCAGGCGCAATGGCTGTGAGGATCTCACCTGGTGCCAATGCAGTTTCTAGTGCTGGTAAAGCATAACCCTAGGAAGCAAAACACAAAGCCTCCAAGTTGGGGTAGCGGTGAGGATCTCACGTGGTGCTGTACCAGTGCACTTGATCACGGGAAATGTATACCAACACCATCCTCCCAATTATTTTGCTATATTCTTCATCTGTACAGTAAATCATAAATAGATTCGGTTGGAAAATCAAATCAAAGGGTGTGACAAAATGAATCAAATACTTTACAGTAACAATAAAGAGAAATATATATCGCCGAGGATTGTTTATAGGCATTGTTTGTTAGCGGTGGTAAAAACAGATCATTTGCTTTGCTGGTCCAGTTTACGATTGGATGATTTACAGAAGCATTAGATAGTACTATAGTAGTGATAGGGATAAAGCTCTAAGAAAAATGGCATAAAGCAACAATACTGATGAAACAAGCGTCTCACGCTGATGCTACGGAAGAGAGAATTTGTTTATAAAATACAAGTTACAAATAGTCATGGTTATGAAACTGTTTGCTAGTGTTTATGCAAATGGTCATTTCTTTCATTACACTTTGAATAGATGATTACTAAAAGCACCATTATATTGCTAAATTGGATTATTGCTAACAGTATCATTAGGTTGCTGCGACAGTATGTTCTATGTACTGAAAAAAAAAGTTCCATGAAGCTGTGAGCCCAAATGCAGAATACAGCGACATTTTTTCAATTGGTCAGCATTTATCACCTCCCTGAAAATATCATATTGGTCAAAAAATTTGATAAAGGAAGCATAAATAAATTAAGAAAGAAATGTTCTTCATAGATCAACTTAAATCAATGGTGTGATAATATATCTGTTTTGGAAATAACCAAACTTCATAAATCAATTGATGTGACCATAGCTACTACGGATACAAACATTGCTCACATCATGGATGAACAAGAAGACATCAAGGTCAAGGCCTCCAAGTGCTGGAATCCGATTCGGCCACCTGCTGCACCGCTGAGTTCAAATGGCCGCCAAATCTCCATACGAGCTCCGTTTTCGGCCCGTGAGTACTTGATGGAAAGCTCTCGGTGCCCTCTTTCCAACGGATCCAGCCTCATTCCGAAATTCCATCTTATTGAGCCGCAATTGAAGCAACAAGGTGCTGCGTCACCTGTCATGGGCCTTTGTGCTTGTAACTTCGTTTGGGACCCCGGCCCCAAGTGGGGCCCATGTGGGGTGCGCCCCAAGCTAGTGGAGCACGACCCTAGGACCCTCTTGGTCGTTCTCCCACATCCTAAAATAGCTAGGTACCCCTTCAGGGTTTTTTGGGTTTTGTTTAGATGAAAGTTTAGCCATTGCTACTTCCTTGCAGCGCGCGTGTCGGCTAGACCGCCCGTCTGCTTGTATTCGAAACCCCAACTTATCGTGTGTATTCATTCCTATTTGCTATTCAGATTGCTTTTATCTTGTTCTTGCTTGTTTCTTCGATTTGCTTGCAGGAATAAGGTTGATCTGCACCAGCAAGATCAACAACCGACGGAGAGGTGTATCGATCGCAAAGGCGCAACACAACGTCTTGTACGGTTGTAGTCGGGTCGTCAACGTTTCTCCCAAATCGTAGTTATCATCAACTCACCGAAAGATCGGGCCAACAACAGCCTTGAGTGCCGAGTGGAACTCAGGGTTCATCAGGTGGTATCAGAGCTTTCGTTGCTCGGTGAGTTTTTATCTACCTATAACCAGAAAAAATTGCCATACAAAAAAAATTGTATCATTTCCCTAGCCATATTGTGCCATTGCATTGTTCTTTTCAGCTTTTGCTTTGTTGAGTTTGTGTTGCATCGTCTAGTCGTGTTGCTGGTCTTAGTGTCTAGTTCGTGTAGAGTTTCGAGTTCTGGTCACGTTTTGTGCCACTGTCGTCGCCGCTGCCGTGTGTTAGTTGTTGTCGGGATCTACAAAAACGGAATCAGCTCACTGCTACGGTTCTAATTTTGTAGTTTTCAGAAATTTTTATCGGTCAGTTTTGGAGTTGCATCTAGCTTTTGCTTGAGTTTTTGGTTTGCCCATGAATAGATCGGTCGTGCTTGTTGCCGGCGCTGAGAGGAGGGAAAAGAATTTCCAAATTTGTTTTTGGAAGTTTGAGAGTTTAATCTGAAAAGAAATAGTAGATCAGATTGATTGTAGATTAGTTTCCCTTTTTCTCTCACCAAATCCGGACTCCTAGTGGTGCCGTATCCATCCACCCGTCGCCCACTACCACCGTGAGGAGTCCGATTCCCTCCCTCTTCTCTCTCGGTTTAGATCCATACCGTGTCTTCCCATATAGCTTGGTGAAAATTTTTGAAGTGTCGGATTGGAGATCCGTTTGCAAAAACGGAACCTTCGGGACGAGTACATTCCATTTTTGTATAATTTTAATTTTGAGTTTGCACTTTTACATTTGTGTCCCTGTAATTTTTATATTTACATCTGAGTCCCTGTAACCTTACATTGAGGTCCTTGAGTATGTTTTTAGTAAAAAAATAAAAAGAAAGAAAGAAAAAAAAGGCAGAAAGGTGCATAAAAACAAGAAAAGAAAAGGCCGCACAAAAAAAAGAAAAGAAAAGGAAAGGAAAGAAAAAGAAAAGAATAAAGAAGAATGAAAGAAAAGAGTTGTTATGTTTGAGCTGAACTTCATATATTAGAGTTGTGCATGAGTTGTTCCTAGTGCTATCTTGTGGTATCGTTTGTGTCTAGGCTCGTGTCTCTAGTACGTTCTAGCCTAGGACCAGCACGGTACTTGACTTTGAACGATCATTCAACTTTGCATTCTCTGATTTGAGCATTTGCTATTCCTTTGCTACATATTTAAGCCTACCCAGAGCTCCGCAGATTTAATTGCAGCCGTACAGCAAGTGTTTGCCAAGGCATCGATACATCCAACCTCCATTGGGGTGCTTGGTTGAGTCGGTGTATGTCACCATTCCGCTTGCATTGGTAAGATCATGTAAGAGCTTGGTTAAAAGCTTGAGTGTGTGTGATATTTGAGCTGCCACTACCTAGTAGTTAATAGGAACGCGCATATTTTTGTGTATGTTTCTTGTTTTCTACTAACAATGGCAGGGATACGCAAGATAATTGGGGATAACGGTGCTCAACATCGACATCTTCGTCGAGACATGAGGAGTGATCAACATGACCATTATGAGGTAAGTGACAATTTTCTAGGTAAGATCAAATTTGCACTGCCTTATTTCGAGGGAAACTATGATCCTCATGCTTACATTAATTGGGAGCTAGCGGTTGATAGTGAATTTCAAAAGCATGTCTTGTCTGAGAAACAAAAGGTTATGTGTGCCTCTAGTGTTTCAATTAAACATGCTTCTAATGATTAGAAACATCTTTGTAGGCATAAAAAAATACCACAATCTTGGAAAGACCTGAAACGATATTTCAGAGATGTTTATGTTCCCATGTATTATGCTGACATTTTGTTCAACAAACTGCAATGTTTAAAACAAGATACCAGAACTGTTACTTCGTATTATCATATATGCATGCTTGTTTATTACGTTGTGGTTTAGATGAGTGCGAAGAAGCTATAGAGTTGAGGTTTTTACGTGGGCTTAATAAAGAAATTTAGGACATGCTTGTTTGTCAAAGTTATAGCTCTTTTGTTACAGCTTGCTTGCCATGCGGAAAAACAAATTGAGGATGTGAACAAGAAACAAGTTGTGGACGTACCTCCTATTACTAATATTTTGCAGGAAGTGAACAACTGCAACAAGGAGGAGAGAGACATGAAAGAGCCGTCAGTCCCATTGTTCACACTCAAAGTCGAGGCACCTCCATCATCTGAAGAGGGCATCAAAGGTAAACTTAATGGTGCTGAAATTAATCAAGGTGAGTGTGTTGTTAATGAATTGAATTTGTCCACTTTTCATGCTATACTAGAGCAACCATTAGTGGAACCAACTGCTGAGATTCCATTGTCACAAGTTGATTTGTTTGCTGTTCCTTGTGATAAAGAAGAGTTGTGTGATAATGCTTCACTTATATCAATGCCACAACTAGTGAATGAACATGCTATTTCTAGTGTTTCATTGTGTGCTGATTTTAAGCATGTTGTTCACATTGCTAATGATATTGAGGAACGTAAATTGATAACTTCTTTCAATACTTTGGGCTATGTTCAGTTTGATGATTTTTGTGAGCTCAATAATTTGGAGGAGAAATTATTTGCTAAGTCTGATTTGCCATGTCCAACTAATGCTATTTTTCATATCTTTGGCGAATATAATGATAGAGGAATATATTTGGTGCATAGAGTTTTCATTTGTTCGGATTTGGAGAAACATATTATTGCTAATCACACTACTTCGAGTTTCTCTAGTTTTGATTGGATGAAACAGGTTATTTTGAATGGACTATGTGAAGAGCACCATATGAAAAAACCGAGGACGGTTTTCCGTGAAGAAAGGGAGGATGATGTGACCATAGCTACTACGGATACAAACATTGCTCACATCATGGATGAACAAGAAGACATCAAGGTCAAGGCCTCCAAGTGCTGGAATCCGATTCGGCCACCTGCTGCACTGCTGAGTTCAAACGGCCGCCAAATCTCCATACGAGCTCCGTTTTCGGCCCGTGAGTACTTGATGGAAAGCTCTCGGAGTCCTCTTCCAACGGATCCAGCCTCATTCCGAAATTCCATCTTATTGAGCCGCAATTGAAGCAACAAGGTGCTGCGTCACCTGTCATGGGCCTTTGTGCTTGTAACTTCGTTTGGGACCCCGGCCCCAAGTGGGGCCCATGTGGGGTGCGCCCTAAGCTGGTGGAGCACGACCCTAGGACCCTCTTGGTCGTTCTCCCACATCCTTAAATAGCTAGGTACCCTTTCAGGGTTTCTCGGGTTTTGTTTAGATGAAAGTTTAGCCATTGCTACTTCCTTGCAGCACGCATGTCGGCTAGACCGTCCGCCTGCTTGTATTCGAAACTCCAACTTATCGTGTATATTTATTCCTATTTGCAATTCAGATTGCTTTTATCTTGTTCTTGCTTGTTTCTTCGATTTTCTTGCAGGAATAAGGTTGATCTGCACCGGCAAGATCAACAACCCACGGAGAGGTGTATTGATCGCAAAGGCGCAACACAACGTCTTATACGGTTGTAGTCGGGTCGTCAACGTTTCTCCCAAATCGTAGTTATCATCAACTCACCGAAAGATCGGGCCAACAACAGCCTTGAGTGCCGAGTGGAACTCAGGGTTCATCATCAATTTATCAAGAGACATTCTTCCTAGTGATCACATATGGTGATGATGGAGTGTTGTTTGTAGCACATACATTTCAATTATAGTCATCTTTTCACCTCTCCATGCATGTACCAATAAAACAAGGACCATTTCAAAAATTAAATACGGCATTCATTAGCAGCATAACAAACTAAACCACATCCCCAATTGATTACATGGCATAACACAGGTGAAGGTAGAAAAACAAAATATATACAGTGATTTTTGGTTTTTCTCAGTTTTTTTTGTGAATTTGGTCAAAATTTATTCAAAATCAGTCAACTTGTGTTAAAATTTTAAATAATTTCGGTCCAAAAAGTGTCAAAAGTTCCAAAATTTTGGGAATTTCGGTGCTACTGAAATGGCCGAAATTTTGAGCAAAATCGAAAGCGAAAACCCAGCCCTGGTTGTAGCTCTTAGATCTCATAAGAGTGTGAAGGTGAGAAAAAACAAAATAGGTAAACAGAACGGACTGAAATCACTGGAGTTTAGATGGGTATAAAGTTGGTACCTTGTTGTAGTTTTCAGATCTCAGCGCTGGTGTTCTACTACAGAAAAGAACCAAACTGAATTTCGTCAGACATCAGGGTAAGAAATTAAGCACCGGATGGCACTAATAAAGAAAATGAATTCACGGCCTGCAGAAGAGGGCTAACTATCTGTACTAACTCTTACTATTATGCCTTGATTTGACAACCTTGATTAATTTTACTACTATATTACAAATGAAAATGTTTCTAAGGGAACACCCAGAAATATCTTAGCAGGTATTCTGATATGAGACTTCTTGAGAGAACATTTTACTTATAAAGAGAAACATGTCCCAATTTAGGACACTTGAAATTACTTCTGTTGTTGGCATTTTCAAGGAAAATTTTATAGGCATAATGTATGCAGAATAGATAAAATCCGCATAATATTAAGCTGGATTTGAGGAATGCCATAAAAACGACTGCATCTCCATATGCCCTGACAAAAGGAAAATAAAAACATTGTTGCTCCATTTATGAAAATCCCCCATCCATTCACAAAAATTGCATGAAAAATTTGACCACAAGAAATGGAGCTTACCTGCACCTTGATCTGCATGGCATACTCCTCATTTGCACCAAGCAATCAAACCTGGCAAACCTGGGTTGGAGGGGACTGTTGCCTCATGTGCGAGCTGGTTGAATCATGGACGACCTGCTGAAGAGACAGGACATCCGATGGAGATCACTGCCAACACAAACTTCAGTTCATTAAGCCCTTCCATAAGCACAGAAGATATCATTCAAAAGGATAGAATAACATACAAACTGGAAGTGATGTAGCAGCCTCAATGGATGATCATTTGTCCAAAAACCATGCTTAAATCACTTCAGAGTTACAATACCAAAAATGCGAAGGTTAAGTAGAATACATCAAGTACATTGAATTGTTAATTTGGAAGCAGCAAACAATCAACCTGAGATTTGGCCACCAGAAATAAGCTAAGGAAAATAATGTATATTCACTTAGAACGCAAACCTTGATGATTAATGTGAAAAGTGCCAATCTATAAAATATAATCAAGACTGATACATCACAGATTCATGGTCATTATATACAAAATTTTAGGTCTGTTAGTAGCAGACAGATCTTTAGTGCAAAACTCTTTCCGCTTTTCACGCACGCTCCACGGCTAACTGCCATTTCTTACTAATAAGCATTGATTTTACAACTGATTAATCTACTTCTAGAATCAGAATGGCACAAGTATTTTAATTAATAAAAGGACATCATGAACTTAAGGTTCTGAACTTTTGATCATTACATACTTCACAATGTATGAAGGATATTTTTTGCTGAAAAAATACGAAGGATATTTCAACAATAAGAATGATCTTTCTTTCAAAGAAAAACTCACTACATTAGAAGTACTTTTCATTTCAGAGACGGTGTCAAGCTTTATCTTAATCTTTCATCACAAAGAAAACAAAAATTATTTATGAATACCATGCTCGAATAAGGCCAACAATAGAGATGCAGCCAAAACTATCAGTAGCTCACATTGGTAGAAGGTACTATCAGAATTATGAACCATAATGGGAAAAGGAAGAATAGCAGTTAAAATTTCCCCTGAGATCTCATGGCTTCACTGCGTGGTTCTGGTTCCGCTGCAGATTAATCTTATATGAATCGTATGATGAAGTACCACATGAGTGGAAATATAGGAAAGGAATCCAAATATGCCGAATCGCTCATGTTATGACCTAAGTAGTAGTAGAAGGCTTAGTATCTGACTTGATCCAATAGAGTCAGAACACGCTTCCCCTTTCATGCTCCAACGCTGATGCAAGTATGAAGGTTAATAACATTTCTCTAACTCAAATCATAACTTCATTTAAGCCAATGCAACATATAAGCAATTGAAGCATATTACATCTTTTCAATCAAAAACAGTTATAGGAATTCAGCAATTTGCTACCTCTTCACTGAGGAACGAAAACATTACTTGCTCATTTAAAAGCAGAATAGTTATTCAAAAGGCATCATAGCAAAAGCAAAAGCTAACCCACTATTTGATAGCATTCTTCAACAACTACTGTTAACAATTGTGTTAGTTTATGTAGATTGATTATTGCTTTTGCTATACAGATATATTAGGCTACAAAATGTACTAATAACCACTAATTAGAAAAAAAATGTTGGTACCTGTTATTGGTTTGAAAAAAATATTGGTAGGGGATTACAGTTTTCACATTGTACAAACATGCAAAGGAATACAAAAAATAACGATGCTTGTGTTTTTTATCAGCAGAAGAAAATAGTCTGACAAAATATCTTAAACAAAATTATGTTAACCGTAAAGAGGAAAGTGTGAATCATTGACAACTTTCCTAATAGACCAGGCATTGGAAAACAAACAATAAGATGCAAGTAGGTGATTATGGGATCCCAAGATTAAATGTCCTTTCAAGGGTTAAGTGGCTGAATAATTCATTTCTTACAATTGAACCCAGTGAAAAGGACAAGCTAGCAAGACAGAGAAGGAACATAGCTTCTGAGAAGTAATTTAATGGAAATAAGCAACACAAACAATAGCGAAGTTTTATTGACTATTTTTGCAGTAACAAAAAATTTTCAAACCAGGAACCTTGTGCCACTATTATCTGCAGCAAAGAACTGAAATCTGAAGGTATAGTACAACATGTAAACTTAGCTCAATCTATCTCCCTTTATACACACTAAAAGTGTTGTTTTTGCATTTTAGATTAAAAATGGCATGCCATTTTATTTCTTCAAACCACACTGATTACTTTCCTATGTGGCAAACAAATCATACTTACCTTAGCAGGGTGATTGGAGATATGACATTGGTACGCATCTAAGCAAGAGCACCTTTTGTGACAATCAAGAAAAAGCTTCCACATCTAAGAGATTTTCATGCCATATCTTAGTGATTACAGGGAGCTATTGCTCTTTTATGTTTGGTATATAATGTTAGAGATAACAGCGCTTGGATGCCTAAGATTTCAATTGGATCTAATCCATAGGAATTATCATGGTTGTCAACAAAGGTAGTTAAATAGGCCATATATGCAAGTCGCTTAACCGAATTATCCAACTACTATAATTATAGATAAGTTACAACAAAAACCATAGGGTTCAAATCCTCCGTATTTCCTATATTCCAGAGGAGATAGGAAATGAAAACTCTACTTTAATCAAAATGAATTTGCCTACCAATAGAATTGACATGAACTCATAGTATGTATAATTGAAATGGTTGGATAGTCTTACATCGATACTTATAGAAAAAATGTACTAAGTCTATTCCTCTATAAAACTAAACTAATGTAGACATAATTCTCAATAGAGAATGCATGGGTAGATTGCATGTTCATCTGCTCCTGAAACCGTTGAAAATTACTTTCACTACTTACATGTACTATGAAAGGCAGATTATTATTTATGCAAGATATATGAGTTTTAAAACAAATCTAGCGTATTACTCAATGAATTTTATCCATCCAAGAGTTTTATCCTTGACGACACAAGATTAGAACTTCCTTAATAACAACAAGAACATGTGAGTAGATTGAACAATATAATGCTAGGCTGCTAGCAAGGGAGCCAGTCTAATGCCTTTATTTTTACACAAACCTAATATTTACTTTATGTCTGAAAAGATTATTATAGCAAAACAATAATACAAATCCATCACCCAATAGGTTTTATATATGCAAAACTATGTTTTACACGTTTTAAAAAAAGGGACAAAAATTTAGATTCAGCACAATCCTAAATTTATTATAACACATGTTTTCACAACTGAACTTATCACACTTTTAAAAATGTGAGCCTAGTTCAGAATTTAGAACCTCAAGCTGCAGTTAGAAATATAGAGAAAATGTTTAGACTAAAAAGTGCTACATAATATTAAGTATGCCATGTACAGATGTACTCCAGCATATAAGTACATAGTTTCTTTCAGATTGCAATGGCCACATATATACATCATTCATCATCTTTAAAATGTGGAGGCATAGATCTAATTGATCATGCATTGGTCATTGGTTATATCCAAGTACATGAGCGTTGCAACACAAATCACACAGATACATGCATGATAGCAACTTTTAAAATGGTACAAATCATTTTATACCTTGCATGATAATAAATTTATTACACACTTTTTTCATGCAATCTATAAACTTAAATTGAGGGAATACATGTGATTGTATAATAACACCCCCTACATATGGAAATTTCTTAAGATATTTTATCTAAATTTCAAAGTAAACCACGTACGTGCAGGAACACGGCAGTCTAGTCATCATCTAGCCAAAGAGATTAAATGAATGGGAGCAATGAACATGTATGGCATTCTTAGAAGCTATCGCAGCAACATCTGCTAGGCATGAATTTAGCATCTTTCTTCTACCCACAAGGTGTACCAGTCTTTAAAGGAATATGCTAGAAATTGCTATCTAATATGCAAGGGCTGAGTTTATCATGCATATATTGAAGTACCTTTTCCCTTAGTAACAGAAGCTGGTGGTGCTAATTGCAGGTGGGACAACAACAATGACCAGGCAATGAAGGCATCATCCTAGTGAGAGAAAACAAACCTGCTGAAAGGTGAGTCTGAAGACTTTCAGAAGTAGGCATCTCAATTAAGGATGAGAGTTGTTCCCTTTGAACTTCTCTGAATCTGGCATCAATTCAATACCTTGGCCCATGTCAGATTAATTCCTGAGTCAGTGTTCTATTTCATTGACATAGTATAAATATAGATAAGTTCAACAACAGCAAAATTATATATAAATGTCTACTCAACCCCCTGAATATAGTGGTTCATCTACTTAACAATCTGAAAAATTAACTTTAGTGTATCCAATAAATATTGAAAAAAAATGTGCAAAAAAAATACATAAACCAATTTCAGTACTGTGGCGAATGAAGTGGGTAGCATGTGGCAATGATAGAGCAGATGAAATAGTCTTAAATCCTGATGGTGTAATTGTCTCTCCTATAATAAGAGACCATATTAAGGCAGAAGTTAATAGGAGGAATGAAAAAAGGAGCAGCGATAAGAAAGAGGACCAGTCAATCTAATCACATGGTCATTTTGCAAATACTAGACATCTAGCGAAGAAATTAAAGAAATAGAAAGCAGGGATCAGATGTGTCACTGAAGTAATGAAAATAAAGTTTTGACTCTTTTCACGCAGTATATATACAAGTGTTATTGCAAAACAAACAAGCACCTTAACTAGAGGTAAACAGAAGGAACGAGTTCAGCACTTGAGCTTACCAAAGACTTGATAAGCATAGATTGTTCACTCTGTAGATGTTAAATCTAATCTAGGTTTAATATTGTGAGCTACTTGCAAGGATCCCCCAGACGCAAAACCCTCCAAAACCTACAAAAGAAACAACCAGATTAGCTACAGATATTAACCTTATCATCTAGCCACATAAAATCGACTTAGTCTGTTTTTGGATTCAAAATAGCTGGTTGAAAAAATGAAAAAAGATCTGACTTGATTGTTGCTCCTATCCAAAAACAATTAAGTTGGGTGATCATTATCTATAAATAATACTGAAATTATTTATAACGAAATTAGGAGGTCCAATACTACTTAGAAGTCTCAAAGATGATTTATTTCATAGCACTATACTTGCAGCAAATAATACCATAATATCATGTGTGTAAGCCATCATATGATCAAGATACAGTATTTAATCATTATATATATGTGCAGATCCATATGATGAAAGTATAGGTTAAATAATAAAGTATTGTGTATTTGCACAGTTGTGTATCAAGTAAATTCCCATTATCTACTAATATCACTAAAAGTTTATCAAGTAAATTCCTATCCTTAAGTGTCCCACTGTGGAGATATAGTTCTAAAAACTCGTGAACATTTCCATACTTTGGAACCAGCAAGTAAAAAAATACTGAATATACATGGCCAGCAATGAGAGCATAAAGGTCCAAAGCACTACTTAAACCTCAAAAGAACTAGAAAGAGATGATTCTACTAACTATAAGCCCACCGTGTTAATACCATAATGTGGGAAGAGTTTGGCTGCGCCAACAGACATGGCAAGACAACAAAATACTACCATGACATTGATCATGGCGTGGCAATGCTTTGCTATGATTTCAAAAGCCATCCTTCTAATCTTCTATATTTAATTTCTACAAGATGAATTACAAAAACTCTGTGCATTGACAACTTTTTGTTTTCCTTGATTCCTGAATATCACTCGTTTGTTTGTTCTCTTACATGTTGCAAAAGCACTAAATCAACTGGTCACATTAGGTAACAGGTTCAGTTGTGAAATACCAATAATATCTTATTTACCTTGGTGTGGATAGCTCTCTTGCCCAAGTTTGTTCAGAACGTGGTGTATCGGATGCCTTCGTGAATACATGCATTGTATGCAAACGACAACTAAGGTACTCGTTTCAATCTATTGAATACTTCAATTCCTTTTGAACTTAATCATGATTGTTCATGTGCCTTTACTAAATTTCATTAGAAACTTTTTGGACGCAACCAAAAAACTTGTTTTTTATATCAGTTTCTTATGCTCTGATTAAATTTAGTTCTCACAGTGCCCTATACATATGAATTTTACAACCCTTTGATAAACTGAAACAACACATACAAAAGAAAAAACAAATGGAACCTTCTACTTCAAAGGTGAGCGGAAGGACAAATCTCACTCTTCCTGTGCACTGACAAGCCCAAAGGACTGGCATCGGAACTGTGCAAAAACAAACAACACAAGTAATATGCATGTGCTAATGCAACGGCGATATTTAGTAATTCAAATAGCCGAAAGTTGATACTGTTTTCAGTCACAAAAGTTGATATTGTTTTAGTTATTAAGCATAGAATAAGATATATTTAAGATTCACTAATCAAAGAAAGAGAGATTTATATTGTTTTGGTAATAAATGTTATTATAGTGTTAATATCATCCTAAAGTAGGTCATGAATGGAGTTTTGCAGTATTTTCATCACTATGACTGAAACATTTTAACAGACAAACAACAATAGCTGTTGGTTTCTAACTTTATATAGCACCAATAGATACAAATATCAGCAGAAAGATTCTACAGGTGTTATTTTTTCAATAAATCTAGCAGCCTGGAAACATTCAGCAACTTCTGCTGCTCACTGATCACCTACTTCTTTGTAGAGCACCCCAAGATTAACCGGTCCACATAAACTGTCCTATCGAACGCATAATTCAAGCACCGTATCGAAGGCAATGACATGTTGTCAAATTCTTGAAGAACAATAGCACTTCATATCAAACTCGAAACATGTTTATGTAAAAGCTTCTTCAGACTTACCTTTCGCTACAGATAGTTTTCCTACAAATAGAATATGTTTTTTTTGTAGAAATTTAATGGTGTAAGAAACAGTTAAAAATTTGATCTTCATAGCACCCATAAAAAATGTCACACTCTTCATAAGAAATAAACAATAGTCATATATACCATGCCAGCCAGTCCAAAGCAGAATATGGACGTATGGCTCTTATGTTGGATACACGAACCTATGCATAGGTGCATAAGTACAAGAGAGCTAAATCATACCATGTCTCTCATTCCAGGATTTTATCATCCTTAGAGCCCAGTAAAAGGTAAATATCAGAGACATGGTGCCTTCTATTTCTCCTAAGCTGCATAAAAGCAAACGAGAAAATGCTTATGAGCTATAATAGAACAGTGATCTTTTCCAACAGCTATATACTTCCCTGAAAATAAGTGGCAAGAAATAGACATTATTAGTCCATCAGAACATGGAATACCTTCTTATCATAGACATCTAGACTCAGGTGTAAAATAACCTGTTGTTTAAGAGAAAAATAGACTGGAGCTTGTGATTAAAATTCAAGAATGGTTGTGGTTAATATTTGCACTATTGAAAGAAATGTATGTACAGAGCTGATGAGATCAATCACACGATCTCAAACCAATCCCAGGTGTTGTACCTGAAACAAGGTTTAGGTTTTTAAAATTTCGGACACTCTGCAGCAACTGATAGAATTAAAAGCTAATAAAAATCTGAATCCATGCACAATACAACTACAATAGATAGGCATACTTATATTATCAACCAGTGTGTAAGAGCATTTTATAAATCATAAAATCAAACAGATTTACCAATAACTCTTTTTAGCAAACAAAATAATGTTACAGACCAATAACACACATGAATATACTGGAGGACATCTACATTTTTGGCTGATGGGACTTTTGGGCTAGAAAATGTAGCTGTTACTATTAATGGTGCCATCCCATTAATGTTTATAACTAAAGGTTCTCAATCTTGCAGAAATTATATAAGACTGGTACAACCATGTTCACATGTAACCGCTGCAAGGACCTCATCAGTCTAATGGATCTTGGTTGTCTCCCATCTTCCCCCTTCTTCTCTTTCCATCTTTCCCCCTATTCTCTTTCCATCTTTCTCATGTTTCCAATCTCTGCCCGTCCTATTCTCTACTCTCTTTCCATCTTTCACCCTTCCCTCTCCCTAAATTGGCACACCCCTATTCTCTATTCTCTTTCCATCTTTCACCCTTTCCTCTCCCTAAATCGTCGCACATGCAATTTCTATCCTATCCTCATGCGATTTCCTTCCCAGCATGCGTTCCCTACAGCGCATGCGCCCTTGACCCCCCTCCCCACCTTGCCCGTATCTACCTGATTTCACGAGATATTAGGATCCAAGACGTGTAGAAGGGTAAGCGGTGGGGACGCTCTGCCCCCTGATGGCGCTCAGACGCCTAGGCGTCGCCTAGGCGACGCTTTTAAACCATGATTATCTTAACTAATGAAATGATTTAACCAAGAGTTGAATAAATGAGCATACCTGCCAATCAAGGAACCTGCAATTGTAGAATGCACTTCTACCTGTTGTTACTCAAACTGCATCTATCTGCCCATACCCCTGCACCACAATTGGTAGATGAGCTTTGTGCGCTCTTGCACAGGCATCTCTCTATGGAACACGAACAAGTTCTGGTAAAGAAAAAGGAACAAGTAAAAATTAAGCACCTAGGGAGATGAGTTGTCAAACGTGACATTCTCTGCAATGAAATCTTTCTCCTCCACAATAATTGTTCCACAACCGAATGTTCCTGTCCCCCAATAATCCTGGATGACTTTACAAGAGAAAAGGGCATGATAACTAAATTAAAAAGATAATATAACTATTCAAATTGCACAAAAGGAGCACTTAGCATTTGACATAAACTGCAATCAAAATTAGGGGGGCAGTTATGGTCTTGTCAACTGAAATGTGAAATACTGAAATGTTCTTTCTAACAAGCTCAAATGTGAAGTGCCTTCACTGCTTTGGGGGGTAAAGTTAGACTTGAAATTAATTACATCGATTAAATTTACCTAAATTTTAGCAGAGGTCAAATTAAAATGACTTGAAAATAATTGGTCTGCATGTGTAACCAGCAACCAACTAAGCATGACAACTACGAGTATAGTGCCACTCCTGTTGCACATGCATCAAATTAGTAATCAGATAGCAAAATAACTTACACAATTGCAGAAACTGCAGGACAATATCTAACCCACATGCTCTGGAATCTCTAGCCTCCAAGATTTCACAATTTTATTACAGAATATATAAAACTATATTACCACTCGATCGATCAATAGGACAATGATGGGAACACGGTTCGAACTTGATTAGTACAGTATGGCCACACCATATATATTAGCTTGAGTATATCTAAAAATCAGTAGTTCAATCACTATGTATTTTTTTTAAAAAGCATTTGAAGCTGTCCCTAATAACAGCAGGGATTAATCTGAATTGGAAGTATACTCTTCTTCTAAAAGAAGGCAGAGGTGGTAGGAGTAATTCTTTTGCAATGCATCTATATCATCGGATAATCAATACCCATGCATCTTCAAGTGCCACTGTTAGTTTTAGTTGTAATTTCATATCATGTTAGACACTTGTAGAATAATAGGCATTTATATGTCACCTAGAGAATTATCTTTTCTTGTAAAAGCAAAATAATGTTAATTCAGGTCAAGGAATCATGGAGACAATAAAATCAAACACTCACCAAGCAATCGGTTAATAAGTAGACTAAAGGACGATAGAAGTGAAAAAAAAAACAAACTTTAAAGATTCCTGGGTCTCCACATGATTACGCACCTCTTCTGCTATTGTTCAATTAAATTTCCCCTGAATAACAATTTCAGAGTGCAGAAAAAAGGAAGGGGAAAAATCTGTGATTAAAGTAATATTTGCATATCTAGTGATACAAGTAATACAATATTTATGGATTGGGGAAATAACCTCAGGACTGAACTGTGATGCAAAACTCAATTTCAGTGTTACTTTCAGAACTCAAATATAATATTCACACTTGTGCTGATATTTCCTTTGCTGTATAAAAGAGTAGCAGAAAATAAGATACCGTTGTACCAATATTATTTTGACAGTGTGGTTCATAGCCTTGGTGAAGAAATATTATTTTAAAGGATATGCAGAGATAAGGTTTTGGAAGGTAGTAACCTCTGCATCTCAAGGCTAACGTAGAAATGAAGCACATCAGTAGAACTGATTCAGTATTGGAGGAAAAGGATCATATTTAATCATCTCATCGCAGGAGTTCATTTTGTTCGCAAACCTCTGCATCTCAGGCTAAAATGGAAATGAAGCACATGAATTGAACTTTAGATTCAGTATTGGAAGGGGGTATTTAGCCATCTTCTGACAGGAGTTTATTTATTTCGGCGGTATGGGATATTCGAAAGTTTACTGTTTCAACAATTAAACATGTAATAAGATGGCTATATGATTCACACAAAAACAATGAACTAATGTACACTATGGCACTGTGCAGAATCTGCAAGCACAACAGGGAAGGAGAAAAATGCACAAACATGGCACTGCACTAATAAGTTTGCAGTATCTTACATGTTCCTCCGTCGTCACTGTCTAGATCGCGGTCGACTCAGGGCGGTATCGAGGGACAGAAGCAGTGAGGGTAGCGTCGAGGATGTCAGGGAGGTGGCATGGACGGCGTCAGAGGCCGAAGGCCGGGGTGGCGGCATGGACGGGGCTGGGCCGCTGGGGCTGCTTGTTTCGGGGATACGAGTACGACAACTTTGATGACTCAGGGGAGATGACGCCCTTGATGACGAAGGATCGATGGTGGCGGATCAGGAACGGACAGGGCACGAAAGTGGATTTCCAGGGGCAGCAGTGACAGAGGATCGATGGCGGCGCTTGTGGTGGGCGTGGAGGCACAGGCCGGAGGGAAGGGAGGAAGCTCATGGGGGAGGACGGCGAGGGCGGCGTCGAGGGACGGAGGCAGCGTGACGATGGAGGTATTGGCGACAGACGGACGGCACTGCAAGGAGTCGCAGTGGTTGACTCGAGCAGCATGACGGCGACCGGTGGCAGGGAATCGGCGAAAAACAAAGCTCTGTAACCAGAGAAGAATGTTACTGGACCGCATCTATAAATTACAGATTGGTAAAAGTTGCAAATTGAAGTGAACTTCGATTGAACTTACCCTTCTAACCTCCTGACAGGCACACCATTATCCGTGTTCAACATTATATATATATATATATATATATATATATATATATATATATATATATATATATATATATATATAGACCAACTACAAAACTTTGGGAAACATGCTCGAGTTTTACACCAGTGCATGATTTTGCTTAGATAAAAAGCATTAACAAAAGATGATCATAGGAACTATAGGTCATGTCAAAAAAGGGAGAAAAGAGAGACTAAAATATATTTTAATAGCAGTAGTTCATATTACAATGTAAAATTGCAGATAATGAAAGGTTCCCTCTGTGTTGCCTACGCAAATAGCAGAGTAAAACAGGTATTACAAACATAATAAATTACCAAGGATTAGATGAAAAACGATGTGAGCAGTGGGACAATCAGATGGATGAGCTAATTGATTTTTTTTTGTTTTCCTTGATTATTCAAGCATCACAATTGCACAAAATGGCATGGCTATGTGATTTTGTATATTCAGCTTTCAGCTAGCCGATTAGGTACTCTTTCAATGATTATGCCTAATGGATGTAGTACTAATTGACCCAGAAGACATGTGCTTCTACATGTAGTAACTCACCACAACCAAACAAAGAAAAACATGAGGGAAAAAAAATATAAAACCAAGGGCATTTTCCTATGCATGTATCAGATGCTGATGCAAGTATCAAGGAAAATAACTTTTCTCTAAATAAAATCACAAACTTCATTTAAGTCAATATAGCATATAACCAGCTGAAGCATATCACATATAATCAAAAAGCCAAAAACACATTTAGGAATTCAGCAAACTGTTACCTCTCCACAGAGCAACAAAAATATTACTTTCTCATTTAGAAGTACAACAGCAATCAAAAGATATGACACAGCAAAAGCAACCCATCCCTTAATCATATTCTTCAACAAAAGCATAACTAATTCTGTTAGTGAGAAGGGTTGCCACCCAAATGCAGGACTGATTGTAGTCTTGGACAAAGCAATATAAACTAAAACAGAATCACATCCTGCACTGAAATGAACTTCTCATAGCAAAGATGAACAAACAAAAATTGGATCCACCGGCCTCTGAAAACATGCATCTCAACACAAGAACCAAAATTACATCAATTATTCATGAGTATGTGCCTCTCACCCTATGGGCTGACAAACTAATCAAATCAACAGAGTATAAACCAAAACATACTCAAATCAATCCACCGTTCATATTTCCAAATCGCTCAGCCACCCGCTCGAAGCGCACATCTCGTCATGAGGACAACAGAAACGAGCACAAATCAATCCACCGCTCCAATCGCACATCTCGCCATAAGTACAACAAAAGGAAAACCCAAATCAATCCACCGGTCGAATCGTGCCAAACTTGCCGCGAAGGAATCAGACAAGTAGGAGAAAAAGCACGCACGTAGTCATTAAGCACGAGCCCCAGCACATGACCAACTTGGTATTGCGAACCAGGAAAAGGGAACTCGAATAAAAAAAGGCACAAGAGACTGGGCAATCCAACTCAGAGAAGTAAAAGAAACCGAAACCCAGGTAAGGCTGGCACGAAACCCAAATCCAACCGAACCAGATTGGATGCGGCGAGACGCAGCGGCCTCCTGGACCGGCAGTTGCTCCGGTAGGCGATCGATGATGGCGAGATCCCTCTACAAGCCACACCAGAAAACCAGATAGATTGGACACGAAATCGAAAAGTGGCAGGGGAACGAAACGAACTGACCGGGCAAAAGTGGACGGCCGAGACATCCCACCGGCGGCGAGGCCCCTCGGCGAGCAATGCGGCAGCTGACTCCGGCGGGGGCGCAGCCGATCCGGACCCGTAGAGATGGGGCTAGGGTTTGGGGCTAGAGCGAAACTGGATTTGTGTGGGAAGGTGGGATCTTTCCGACCGTTGCGTTGAGCGCTCACAAACCACGACTCATTTCTTGTAGCGAAGGCTTCCAGCCTCCCTGACAGGTGGGGCTATTGCTGGAGAGGGAGGCAAGAGGCAGAGGCTTCCACCCTCCCTCAATTGCAAAATGGATGCATATTCTTTATTTTAGAAAGTAATCACCTCGTTCTTTTTCTGAGTTCTGAGGTAATTGCAAAATCATTTATGGATGCATACTCAGGTTGGAATTCAGAGAGATGTTGCAATTTTTATATTTAAGCATACTACTCCGTCAGGTTGGAATTGTCCCTTGTCCGTTTCGTCCGTGTGCGATTTTTAGTCCGTCCGTCCGCGCTAATTTTTTTCGTCCGTACGAGATACGCGCTAATTTTTTTTTACATGTCCGGTTTTCTTTCTACCCCGTTCTAGGATTCCGGATCCATTTAATCCAATCCAAAAGGAGAAAAAGAATCACAAGTTAAAAGTTAAGAAATCAAGCCGATGATTCCAACAAAAAAAATCACATAATAATAATAAAAAAAAGCCACACCAGAAAACCAGGATAAACGCTTGCGTCACCATCTCTCCTTGATCTAGCGCACCTCTTAAAATATATTGTCGATCCTAGAAATTGACAGTGTTGCAACAGGAAAAGGTTGATGAAAGAGAGAGTGTGTGGTCAATAATAGAAGAGTGAAGCAGCAACGTGAAAAGTGAAATGGTCAGTTCAAGTTAAGCGAAGCAGAATTGAACGACATACCAAGAAAAGCAAATAACGACATACCAAGAAAAGCAAAGAATACAGAAGGAGTCGTATAAGAAATCTTTTTAAGAAAAACTTGCATGGTAACTTGAGATGAGAGTTGGACTTCTAATTGTAGCTTATGATTTTCTAAAAAAAAAATCGAAGCGAATTCTCCTAGTGACTTTTACCCTAACTAAGTCGTATAACAATAATAGTAAGACTAAAATAGTCTTCACCCATTGCAACGCACGGGTATTTTTTCTAATCCAAGTTTTATATGTCATTGTATCATCACACATTCACAATGCATGATAATAGTATTGAATTTCAAACTGTTATAGAGAATATGTGCATAAATTATCTATCGATCTATGCACAAGCTTGTTATATCCATGGCCATCATCAGTCATCATTTATCAAATCCGATGCCCCACACCATTTGCGTGCAAACAAACGTCCCTGATTTCCTTTTCCTATGATCTCACTATCCACACACGTGCCCCAGTGAAAGTACTGTGCGTAATTACCTCTCTCACCACGTGATCTCCTCCCCCTCCATTAGTGGCCCAGAATCACTCGCCTCTCCCTCTCAGCCACTGTTGTCAACCCCTCGCCTCGCCATGCAGCCTGATCAGGTGATCCCATTGTCAACGAGAGGTGATGTCATCTAACTGCCGCACCCCCCTCTCTAATTTTCCTCTTCTACCACTTCTGCTGCAGGAAGGCAAACTTGCGAGAGAGATCTATCAACACCGTGCCTTCCTTTCCAACATTGTTGCCGTTGCCCACACCATGCCATTTTTTCCTCTCGAGTCACCACCACCATCCCGGTTGGCAAATTTTCGTATCATTTTCACCCCGAATAGCTTGACATAATCCTATAATACTATACAAGTGATTCCCACTTAGTGCAGTTATTAGGATTTTCCTGAGTTCTGGTGAAGCCACGTCACCCTTTTAATCCCAACTGTTCGATCGAGATGGTTCCAACGGGTTCGATGTATTCTATCCCACAGCTCTTTTGCCTCCCTCCACCGAGCCACCAAATCTTCCGCCACCGCCGCCGGGCGCGGTCCTCTCCCACATCGCGCGCGCGACTTCTCTCCTCCCCACCAGCCCCTGCGCGCGCCAGGCGCGGGCCCGCCACCGGTCGCTCTCCCCACGCGACCGCGCACGGTCCCTCCCCAATCGCGAGCGCCAGGCGCGGGCCCGCCGCCGGCCGCTCTCGCTTCTCCTCGCATCCCCGCGCCGCTCTCATCCACCCCCCTCCCCCCGGGCGCTTCTCCTCCCCACGCCGTTTTGCTTTCTCCTCCATCTCTCCGCTTACTCTAATTAAATAGTTCACAAATAAATGCGAATAAGTAACTCCTTAATCCATTGGCTAATAATTTTATACTAACGCGATCAAATGGCTTAGGATTGTTGATGACATGGCTTCATGCATGTACTTATTTTCGTACTATTTAGGATATATAAATAAGCCAAATCAAAGGGTGGTCCATATGCAAATCTACTAAATCTAAAGCTCAATATGCAATCATGCCACATCATCACCCACTAGCAATAAATACATATTTAACCTCATGCAAGCATACAACATCATCTACAATTTATTTAATTGTACATATCAACATACAAGCATATCCAATCATCACCCCTCACATCATTTGCACAATGTTTTAACAAATCTATCATTTTTATAATATTTAACATATACTTATCAATATGTTTCGCATTAAAGCGTGGGTATCATTTATTTGTTTGATGATAAGTACTGATAAACCCTGATGTTTCATTATTTTTTTCCTTTTTCTCCTAGCTTGATTGTCAAAAAAAAATATTGAGAATTGCTTAGTAATTCCCGCAGCAAAGCACGGGGAATCACCTAGTATTTATAATGTCAGGCAACACATCTGCATATTTAGCCTAATGCAAGCATACAATGTCATCTATAATTTATTTAATTATGCAAATCAACATGCAAACATATCCAATCATCACCTTTCATATCATTTGCACAATATTTTATCAAATCTATACTTATCAATATGTTGAAAAAATATATTGAGAATTGCTTAATTCCCGCAGCAAAGTATGGGAATAACCTAGTATTAACCAAATGTCCACGCCCATGAAAGCGAATTCACAATTTACAATCTCTAAGCCCTTGTGCAAAAAAATCAAACACAATACAAACACATGCACTCACAAATGCGCGCACACTCATACCTGAAAACACACACACACACGCACACATCTTAACTTCTAAGAGGTTTGCTAAAAAGAGAAATAATGTCAACAACATATACGGTTACACATCTGATTCAGAAGATAAGGACCCACAAATTGGCTTGGCAGGGTGGTCTAGGAACAAAGAGACTATTGTTTGCCAATGGGTAAAAAATACTGGGAAGGAAGAAAGATATGACTTTGATATTAACAAAGCTGATAGGATATTTGACTTATTGCTTCAAGAAAAACATACTCTATTTAGCTTCTAGCAGGGCATGTCTTTCCATCAGCTGAAGAGTTGAAGAAAAGGATATACTGCAAGTGGCATCATACAGGATCTCATAATACTAATGAGTGCAAGTTGTTAAGACGGCAAATCCATCCGGCTATTGAATAAGGCAGAATCAAGTTTGAGGATGGCAAGAAGCCGATGAAGATTGATGGACATCCTTTCTCAGTCAACATAGTGCATACTAGGAGTAATGATCAAGCCGATAAGAGAGGATATCGGACGAACAAGTTTAATTCTACTAGGATGATTAACAAATATCAAAGGAAATAAGAGAGAGAAGATCAAAGGCAGTATCAGGATGATGGCTATTGTTTTGATCCTCATTGGCGGTGTGAAATTTCCAGATTTTGCTGGAATGAGGGTACGAGACTGCCATCAATTGAAGATTGCCTAGGGTGCAATGATCCTAATGTGAGATATATTGGGAATTCTAGTAGACAAAAATAATGTTAGAGATGAGAATTGACCAATTCAGAAAAAGTTACCTATGCATCAGAGGTTGGGGCCAATTCATCAAGATTATTTTGAGGAAAAAGCTGAAGATAAGCCTAGAGTCAGAAATCCACAATGTTGTCCATATGGTATTTTTACAAAGAACAAGAAGAGACGAGTTCAAAGGATGAGAAATAGGGAGCAGATGCAGGAAATTGAAGAGGAGATTGATAATTTGCTGAAGTGCACTAAGGAGTGGTGGGTTAAGAGCAAAGTGGTGCCAGCCGATGAGGTCAGAGCCGATAAAACAAAAGATCAAGCATTCTTCTTCAGTAAACATGGTTTTTGTGCTACCAGCAGAGTACAACGCAAAACAAGCTGGTGACGATGTTTTTGAAGAATCTCTAGCCAAGTTAGTATTATCACCATAGCAAGCTATTTTTGAGAAGCCTAATGGGACAGAGCATCGGCATCTTAAGCCATTATACGTCAACAGTTTTGTTAATGGGAAGCCAACGTCCAAGATGTTGGTTGATGGAAGAGCAGCTGTGAACTTGATGCCATATACTCCATTGCTGAGGATCAAAACCGATCAAGAATTTGTTTGGGGGGAGAAGCAAGGAGAGCTTTAGATAGTATAAGGAATATTTGAGTTCTCCTCCAGTTTTGATACCACCACAGAAAGGGGTACCCTACAAGCTATATTTATCAACCAATGAAAAAACGATCGGCTCTGTGTTAATCCGGGAGATTGAAGGCAAGGAAAGAGCTATATTTTATCTAAGTAGAAGACTTTTGGATGCTGAGACAAGGTATACCCGAGTGGAGAAATTGTGCTTAAGTCTATATTTTTCATGTACAAGGTTGAGGCATTATCTACTTTCAAATGAGTGCATAGTGGTTTGCAAAGCCGATGTGGTCAGGTACATGCTAACGGCTCCTGTGTTGAAACGGAGGATTGGAAAGTGGATTTTGGATTTGACGGAATTTGATCTAAGGTATGAATCAACTAAGGCGGTAAAAGGACAAGCGGTAGCAGATTTCATTGTGGAATACCGCAATGATTCACTTGGATATGTTGAGTGAGTACCTTGGACTATATTTTTTTATGGGTCAGTGTGCACTCATGTTTGAGGTATCGGCTTAGTGATTATATCGCCTTGGGAGGCAATTTTTGAGTTTGCCTTTACAATTAAACTATATTATACTAACAATCAAGCAGAATATGAGGTAGTATTGAAGGGATTACAATTGTTGAAGGAAGTTGAAGCTGATGCTATTGAAATTATGGGTGATTCATTGTTAGTAATCAATCAATTGTCTGGAGAGTATGAGTACAAGAATGATGTCTCGAGAGTTTATAATGAAAAATGTCAAGAGTTAATGAAAGAGTTCGAGATGGTTTCTATGAAACATATTCCCAGATAACAGAATGTTGAAGCCAATGATCTAGCTCAAGGTGCATCTGGATACAAGCTGATTTTGAAAGATGTAGAGATTGAAATTGTTGCTATACAAGCCGATGATTGGAGGTATGAAATGTTTGAATATTTAAAAAATCCTTCTCAATCGACATCAAGGAAGTTGAAGTATAGAGCTCTTAAATATGTTGTGTTGGATGATGATCTTTATTATCGGACAATTGATGAAGTTTTGCTTAAGTGCTTAAGTTTGGAAGAAGCCAAAGTGGTTATGTGTGAAGTGCACGAAGGAATATGTGGAACTTTCTTGGGCGACCACTCGCCTGAAAAAAGAATTTTCAGCAAAATAAGTTCAAAAAGAAATTTCTAAAGCCCTAGCTAGAAGTGGCCACCGCTCCCGTGCCCAGCGAATGTCATCCATCACTCCTGTGCCCGGTAGCCATCGCCATCGCTTCTCCTATGCCCGGTGACTTTCGTCATCACCGTCGCTACTGCCCTCCCTGGTGTCCCTGCCGCCGAACCTACACCTCACATTGCCACCGCTGGAGGAACTGCGCGCGAGAGGGAGATGGGCGAATCTATCGGTGACATATGGGGCGGGCGGCCGGTGGCCTCTCCCCCTCCCATGCGAATCCATGTGCGAGGGAGAGAAAGAGGCAGTGGGATCCAAGAGGGAGGGGGAGAGTTTGCCACTCCTGTCGCGACCTCCGACGGATCATCTGTCCTTGAGGTTGCCGCCCCTCCCTATCGTCGTTGTCATCTCCCTTCACTACAAGAAATATGACCTTCTGTGACGAATTCCTCATGACGTCGGAGCTATTCGTCACTAGCACATTCCATTTTATGACGATTAGTATGAGATGGGGTGGCTTAGTGACGAAAAAAGATGTTCATCGTTAATACCAACTAGAAATCGTCATAAAGTTTTTCAATGGGACATCGTGACGAATATTAATTTGTCATAAAGGGTACAAAGCAAACGTCATAAATTTATATAATGCATTTCTAGAAAAATATATTAAAGTTAAAGTAATTTAATCAAGTGAATTAATGAGGAAACTAAAATTTTCCCTTAAAAATCATGGTCGGAAATATTTTTCTAATATTCTACATGGTCGAAATAATTATCTGAAATTTTCCGTGAATATTCGATACTCAATAACTAATTTTAATACTACAAAATTCATTTAACCTATTAAAATAAATGAAAAACAAATTGAAATTCCTCTCTCTGTCCTTGGGCCTTTTTCGGCCCAAGTATTACTCTCTCCCTCCCTCAGCCCGCAGCCTTTCTCTCCCTCCTCCCTCTTCGGGCCGCCAGCCCAGCCCTTTTGTTCCTCCTTCACCGAGAAGTCTATATTGCCTCCCTCCTTTCAATTCAAATAATTTTTCGGATAGTAAATGATTTCAAATAAAAAATTACCAAAAACAAAGTTGTATAACTTATCAAGATCTACAACTTTTGTTTTGGTCATTTTGCTATATGACTTTGTTTCAATAATTTGAATTTGAGTTTCAAATTATGACAACTTCAAACAATGTTTTCAAATACTAAATGATTTCAACTGAAAAAGTCATCAATAAAAAAGTTGTATAACTCATCAATATCTACAACTTTTGTTTTGGTCATTTTGCTATATGACTTTATTTCAATAATTTGAATTTGAATTTCAAATTATGACAACTTCAAACAACATTTTCAAATAATAAATGATTTCAATTGAAAAAGTCATCAACAACAAAGTTGTATAACACATCAATATCTATAACGTTTATTTTGGTCATTTCTTTATCCGACAAAGTGATAGTAACATTGTTCACAAAATTTATATATCTCTCTTATAGTTTATAAAACCATATAAGAGATATGTAAAATTTGTGAACAATGTTACTATCACTTTGTCGGATGAAGAAATGACCAAAATAAAAGTTATAGATATTAATGAGTTATACAACTTTGTTGTTGATGACTTTTTCAATTGAAATCATTTATTATTTGAAAATATTGTTTGAAGTTGTTATAATTTGAAATTCAAATTCAAATTATTGAAACAAAGTCATATAGCAAAATGACCAAAATAAAAGTTATAGATATTGATGAGTTATACAACTTTGTTGTTGATGACTTTTTCAATTGAAATCATTTAGTATTTGAAAATATTGTTTGAAGTTGTTATAATTTGAAATTCAAATTCAAATTATTGAAACAAAGTCATATATCAAAATGACCAAAATAAAAGTTATAGATATTGATGAGTTATACAATTTTGTTGTTGATGACTTTTTCATTTGAAATCATTTAATATTTGAAAATATTGTTTGAAGTTGTCATAATTTGAAATTCAAATATTATATAGGTCAATCAAACTCAGATGGAGAAATAACCAAAATAAAATTAGTAGATCTCAATAAGTTATACAACTTTGTTTTTGACAACTTTTTCACATAATTTTATTTAGTATGATTTTTTGTGTGTTATTTCACAGTGGTACAATAAAATAAAAAGAAAAAAAAAGGTTAAAAAGAGATGGGATGAAAGAAGGCCTGTTATGGGCCAGCCCATTTGCTCTTTTCTCGCTGAGAAGTCCATTCTACGTCCCTCCTTTCAATTAAATTCAAAATATTAAAACTACTGTTCAAATTTTATCATACTAACTGAATTTATGTGAAAAAGTTATCAGAAACAAAGTTGTATAACTTATTGAGATCTACTTATTTTATTTTGGTTATTTTTCCATCTGAGTTTGATTGACCTATATAAAATTTGAATTTCAAATTTTGACAACTTTAAACAATATTTTCAAATATTAAATGATTTCAACTGGAAAGGTAATCACAACAAAGTTGTATAACTCATCAATATCTACAATTTTTGTTTTGGTCATTTTGCTATATGACTTCATTTCAATAATTTGAATTTGAATTTCAAATTATGACAACTTCAAACAACATTTTCAAATACTAAATGATTTCAAATGAAAATGTCATCAACAACAAAGTTGTATAACTCATCAGTACCTATAACTTTTATTTTGGTCATTTCTTCATCCGACAAAATGATAGTAACATTGTTCACACAAATTACATATCTATGTTATAGTTTATAAACTATATAAGAGATATGCACATTTTGTGAACAATGTTACAAATCACTTTCTCGGATGAAGAAATGACCCAAATAGAAGTTATAGTTCTTGATGAGTTATACCACTTTGTTATTGATGACTTTTTTAGTTAAAATCATTTAGTACTTGTAAATGTTGCTTGAAATTGTCATAATTTGAAATTTAAATTTAAACTGTTCAAACAAAGTCATATAAAAAAATGACCAAAACAAAAGTTGTAGATCTTGATAAGTTATACAACTTTGTTGTTGACAACTGTCCTATTTGAAATCATTTACTATCCGAAAAATTATTTGATTTTCTTCTATTTTAAAATTCAAATTTTATATAGTTCAATTAAACTCGGATGGAGAAATGACCAAAAGAAAATTGGTAGATCTCAATGAGTTCTACAATTTTGTTTTTGACAACTTTTTCACATGAGTTCATTTAGTATGATAAAATTTGATTCGAAGTTTTAATATTTTGAAACTATTTTTTTTATAGAAAGATAGGGCGCCAAATTTTTTTGGGCAGGTGCCAAAATTTTTCAGACTCAAGCCACTTCGCGGTCAAGCCAAACATTTTCAAGGTGTATTGACCGTTTTATCCAAACAATTCAATAACTACTATGGACGCACTAGGGTTATTTTGGTAAAACCGCGTTGTGATTGCTTCATATCCCTGGTTCCCCAAACCCTAGCCAATCCCAAACCAAATCCACCAAAACCCAGCCGCCATCGTCCCCTTCCTCGCCACCGCCATCCACTCTACCACCGATCTCCTCACCCACCACCATCGACGGCGACTACCTCCACCGTTGCAATGTCCCACCGTGACTCCTCCTCCATTGGCTCATCCACTGCCGTCGCGTCGTCCACCACTAGCGGTGGCCTCTCCTCCCTGTTCCCCAACGTCGACGTCCCCCTCTCTTCCCCTCAATCCAACGATCCACGCCGCCACAGCCCCCCTCTTTTCCCCTCTCTCCGTCGCTCTCGCTCCCCCTCAACAGCCGCCGCATCTTTGTCGGGACAGCGACACTCGCTGCCCTCCGCTCACTCTTGTCCGGGCCGCCCCCGTTCTTCGCCTGCGCGCCCGCCTCTGCGCCGCCAGATCACCATCGTCCGGAGTCGCCGGGGCCGTTGTCCTCACCTGCCAAGCCGATCTCCTACGCGTTGCCGGTGGGATTTGCAACAGGGATGGCGTCGTGCCTTGCTCGTCTCTCCACAGTAGTCGGCGCCGATCCCCTGCCTCTCCCACGCCTTGCGTTGGCCTGGCACCACCCCCTCGCCTCTGCATCGCCTTGCATCGGGCTGCTCCTCCGTCGGCAGATCCCAACGCCGACATATCAAGGACTCCGCCTCGCTGTCATCAAGGTGGTGGAGGTGGTTGCCTCTGGAGTCCCTGTGATGATGGCAACGCAGCTCGGCCACGTTGATTGCTTGGATGCGGCTCAGTAAATGCCTGGCGGGTAGCGATTGTTGCGCTCAGGTTTTCTTTCTTTGTTGCTAATACTGGGTCCTTATTTCTTTCTTTGCTTACCAACTTCTGGATCCCTATATCTTCTGACTTTTTTTTTTGCAGCAGTCGAGCCTTTGGGCTGCCTTCCTCTTCCCCATTTTTCTTTACTAGTGAGCGTGCACGTGCAAGGCACGCCATCACGTCGATACCTATTGAATGGAATCAAATTAGAAGGAGACTATTGAGTCTTGATACTAATAAACATATACTTACTCATAAATATGTGATTACTCCATATAGCTCTAAAAAGAAAAATACGTACTCATAAATATGTGATTATTTCATATAGCTCTAAAAATAAGTTGGATAATTCGTCACGATTGCTTTCAATTGATCAAACACGTTGGAGTCTCCAATTTGAACAAAATTCTTTCTAAACTTGAACTCAAATTCCTTTACAATGGAACCGACGTCAAACATCAACTTTCAAGTATCCTTTCATTATTTTACAAATATTACAATTTAGGCAGGCTGAAAAGAAAATCAGAGACCATTTATCTATAATATGCTTGTTTTGTGAGAAAAAAATCAACCGATTTTCAATTGATCTACACCGCGCTTCTGAGTTCTTACATGTATATCCTAACGGCATAGATTGGCCGATGGCAGCATAAGCATACAAAAGAACATATACAACTGTAATTACACTAGATAAATGGCATAACATGAACTATTTTTTTTGATTTAATAAGATTAACACAGTCTCATTTCCAGCATGTGCTTGCTGCCGACGTTGTTGGTTGACCGCTTCCTCATACTGAAGTAGACCTGGTAGCTCAGCAAGACTGCAACGCCCTGCTCGCTGAACACCCGAAGTCAGTGCATAAAGACCATGTTTTCTTGTGTTAGTTCGTGAGATCTTGTCAGTTTTCTGAATTAAGCATTTGTCAGTAAGTTCAGTTCATGCCATCTTCTGAAGTTTCTAAATTTATCATCTTTAGCTCAATATTACCTCTGATGAAACAAGACGTGGCTTCATAAGCTGCTGCCCCTCCACACGCAACTGCTATGGAACCACGACAAAGTTTTCTGTCACCTGTTATCCTGGTGAGAACTGTCTCATTTTGGAACTGAATCTAGCAAGGACAGTACTTTGGACCTGTAGCGCGCATATTATGAATTTTGATACTAAAACTTCTTACCGAGCAACAACTCATTGTAGGCCCCTGAGATGTTGCTTTGCAAAGTCCTCATGTAGATATATATATATATATATATACAAGTTACAAAATGAAATTATTTTGATTAACAGTATATGCACTACTGAAATAGTGATAGCAGAGCACTATATGAATTGGCATTAGCACTCCAAATATTATGTAGTGAGTCAGGCAACATGATGTACCAAAGTTAATTAGAACTTAATCGAGATTCCTTATGAATTACGATGTGATTCAGATATTCTATTAGAACTTAGTGAAATTCCTCTTATATGGTCAATATTCTTAACCTTCCTGTGGTTGATCCAATAACTGAAGGACATGCATGTAACGTTGGCGTATGTGTTGCTCAATTCGTGTGTGTGTGTGTGTGTGAAGAAGGGGGCCTTTTAAGATCATATGCCACCAAACCACTACTGAATACAGCACCGAATAGAAAAATGTAGACATATATGCATATTTGCTGCATTATTTATCCAATGAGAGTAGATAATTCGATATACAGCTCAAGTTATTAATATAAGAAGCGGAGCTATTTACCTGAGATGCTATTGGACATCTGCCATTTGACAATGCAAAGCACCAAGGTGACTTGATAATTCCTGCCGAACAATTGATTTAATCAGCATCTGACTTGATTGCTATCATAATTACTTGGACCACTTTCATATTCTACTTACCTTCCTGGGTTCTTGTCCAATTTTCCCATTTTTCATTCATCGCCACATCACAGCTCGTATTTTAGCCCCCTTTGTTCATAACTTGACCACCCGCATACTGCTTTAGCAAGTCCACCGCCAATAACATGTCAAAGGGCAGCTGACAGTAGAATAAATCGAGGACGACAGCATAGAAAAGGATAACACACTCTAGGACCATGGATCGATTGATTGCCATGATGGCTAACTACATGAACCATTAAAAAGCAGAAAATAGTAAAATTGATTGTCCGAGAAAGTGGATGTTCAGAGTCCAAGAAGATAGAACAATACTCCAAAACTCAGGGTATTAAATGCAGATGAAGGAAGAGCATACTTGAACTCCATGAGAGGAGTTTATGACACCAAAACGATTACAGAGAAGTAGAGTCAGGCAGTGCCGCTGGCAAGCCAGGCAGTGCCACTGTGGCAGCGACCAACGTCACCAGTGCGACCCACAGCCTTTCTGCCCCCCGCTAGAAGGGCAGCAACGCCTCGTCGTGGCCCCTGAGCATGACCGCAACCAGCCAACCAACCAATAGCTGTGGTGAGACATTCTGTCTTGTTAGTGATCCAGAAACATGTGGAGAGCTGACAATATAGATTTATATCTGCATAGTACAATACCAAACAAAAAGAAAAGGCAGCATGCCTAAAGAATTAGAGGACTCTGCAAGAAAGATTCAGATGGATCATGAGAGAATGGCGTTACGAATCTGCAAACTTATCAAAGGTCAATACATGATTTGCAACTGATTCGTTGAGAGAAAGATGAGGAACTGCAAAAGGGTGACATGCATATTTATGATCGGGGATGGCAATGAGAAAAACCTGGACTGTTTGGAGCTTTGAGCTTGAGCCTACTGCCAAAAATTTTAGCTTAATCAACAATGTAACTATGTAAGGGCTAAGCCGGGGAACAGAAAGCTAGTAAACTTATTTCACTGCACATGCCCTTTAAAGTTTAGGATGGTGAACTGTAAGAAAAAAAAATATTCTACCTGATTCTTTACTGTCACTCTGACTGACTGCTTGCCTATAGATGTACTCCCTCACAGCCTATAGAAGTTCAAGTACAGTACACGACCATCTAAGCTGATTAGGCACTACAAGCATTTGGGCATAACTACAGAGCTTAATTTTCCAAGCTTCCTTAACAAGTCATTTGGGCATAACTACAGAGCTTAGTTTTCCAAGCTTCCTTAACAAGTCAATTGATACAACAGTCAGGGTTTCACTTATCGATATGTAAAATCTATCGGAGGGTACCGATAAACGGGATTATCGGAAATATCAGAATTTTATCAGCGATACGAAAAAAAGTTCGGACAAAATTTATTAAAATTTGGCTGAATTTGTGCATGAAATCAAGTAGATTGTATCTAGATCATTTGGTATAGAAAATAACATATATAGTATGTAAATAACCAGTACAAGTGCAAAATATCATATAGGCAGTACAAGAACACAATGTCACGCATGCATAGTCCATTAGATTGAGTTGAACATGACAGATTGTGTCAAAAGAGGGTCATATATGCCAAGAGAGGGTCGCATAGCCCATAACATCTCTAAATTGGCCCATCCTGACATAACATTCAAATGAGTCTATAGTCCCAAATATCACCAGTTTCTACCAAAATACACAACATAAGTCTGGAGTCTGAAATATTACAGGCAGTACATATGCCAAAAGAGGGTCACAGCCCCAAAACATCTCTAAATTAGCCCATACTGCAGCATACAACCATACATACAAGCATAAGAACCAATGGGCAAAATAGAGGAAAGGCATATGCTCAAATTTTGGTCCAGTACATCTATCCATAGTCCTTGGAGGCTTAGATCACTACAAATGTTGACATATGCTCAAATTCAGTCACTATATTGGATTTAAATGGTTATATAATACAGATGAGGTCAGGTTTAGCTATACCTTTTTTTTAGAAGTTTTGTCTAAAAGAACCTTGACAGAAACTTTCCTTTTCCTTGTTGATTTTGGGTGGAGTGGGGCTGGTTGCTCACCTGCAAAATAAGATGCAAGTCTTATTGGTACCCATTTAAATTTAAATGTTACATACACAATTGATTCATTATTTATCAAGCACACATGTATTACCAACAGGTGCTCCCCTAGCAGTAGGTTCACCATGATCCTCCTCACTACCAACATCAACAACAACATCGACATCATCTATGAGATGATAAAAGATGGAAAGAAAGTTCAGGATGTTGAAGCACTTATAATGAAAGCGGTTGAAACTGCAAACTTACCATTAGCTTCACCATCACTTGAACTACTATCCCCCGATTCAGCATAAGTCGGGCTACCTCGTGGAGAATCTGACACATAATCTTCTGCGTTATCTTCTTCAACATCTTCCAAACGTGCTTTTCCTTTCTTATTAGCATCACCTGTATCAAAATGAAGCTTCCTCTTAAATTGAGCCACTTCTTCATTACTCCTCTATGAGAAATCTACTTGGGCTCGACAATTCAGGTTCATTGTCATCAAATTCATCAAGAATGGGCACAGATTCACTCCTAGAGTTGCACAACCAATCCATGATTGGGTTACCTTCATCATACATAGCAACATCGATCATGATGCTAAACAGATCTCCTTCTCTTTCCTGGGCAGAATGCATACCATCAAGAAGTTGCATGTCATTTTGGAAATGCTGAATGCGCAACTTCAAGTTGTAGTGCACGTAGACCAGCTTATGGATCTTCTCGTATCCCAGCCGATTTCTCACTTTGGTATGCACCAAAGCAAACGTGCTCCAGTTCCGCTCACAGCCACTGGAGGACAGGCATTGTGAAACAAGGCGGCGTGCAAGATTTTGTAGTTCTTTGTGCTCTCCTCCATATGAATCCCACCACTCAGCTACAATATACAATGGAATGGGTACGAAACAGAGGAGCAATAAAAGAAGTACAATGATAATTGAAAATCCAGAGTCAAGGTAAAACCTGCACTCATTCGACCATTAAGTGCTGACCGCCGAGCCTCATCTCCTCCAAACAACCCTCTCTTTGTGATGAAGTTAAATTGTTCAATTGCATTAGAGGCCTCCAACGACGATCTTGCAATCTTCTTGAGGGCTAGTGTTACAGCAAATCTTGAATTGCGTTGCCTTCCCATGTTCGACGTATATAGCACTCTCGGATCAAGTGCAGCAGCTAGGAAAGCAAACAGATGCAATATGTTAAGCATGGAAATCAACATGAATAGAACAATTTTCACTTACAACTATTACCTGCAGTAATAAGAGTTTCGTTGAGAAGATAACGAAGCCTCTTGTTGACTACTTGTAGTACCCTATCATGAAGATTTTGCTTTTGACATAAATTAGCACGTATGTCACCTAAGACTGAAATCATCTTTGGAAGAAATCCAGAAATCGTTGCATTTCTTTGTTGATCAGCAAAGCGAAGTACAATATAGATTGGTTTGACAGCTGTCAACACCAATTCCATGTCCCTCCACCACCTTCTGTTTGTCAAACAATCATATGTGAACGCATGGTCCTCTTCTTCCCTCCACTCACTATTTTTCCACTCATCAGACACCATCCATTTCACAAACTGACGCTGCTTGTCCCAGAAACTTTGAAGGAAGATGAAAATAGTACCAAACCTGGTGTCAACAGTAACATATATATACGGGAAAACTTAGAAGACATTATAACTTGGTCTCGCAAGGATGGAAGTGGTGGACACGCAAAGAGCGGTGGCGTGAGGAGATGCTCGTGCGGGCTGCGTTGGGCGGGCTCGATGGGGTGCAGCGGCTAATAAAGAGGAGGGGTAGAGGGAGGCGAGATCTGGATGCGTGGGCTGAGGGGGGAGAGAGATATATATATAGAGAGAGAGAGAGAGCAGGGGAAGGAACATCGACCAGTGACTCTCTTCGGCAAGATGCGACGGTGGAAGGAGAGGGCAAATGGAAATGTTGACAGAAGAAATCCGATTGTACCTTCAATTTGAAGAGAGGAGCAGTTCGATGGCCACGATTTAGGGAGGTTGATCTCCGATGGCAGCGGTTGCAGGTGGAGTTGAGGGCTGGCGTCTGGCAGCGGTTTGGAGTGCGGTTGGAGGGCCGGTGGCACCGCACGTAGTTGAGGGCGGCGATGGGCTGGGTGTGAAGGGGCGCTGACGGATTGGAGATGCGCATGGAGACAGCGACGGCCGACGGTGAACCCGGCTCTCCGTCCCCTCACCCGACCTTGGAGACGCACATGGAGACGGCGACCCCGATTTTCCGCCCTGTCGCCCGGAGAAGCGTGTGGAGACGACGGGCTTGCATGGAGACGGCCGACGGCGACTCTGGTGCCTACGAGAGGTGGCGGTTGCGGCGGCAGGGTAGGGCGAGCGCTCGATGGCTGTGGCCTGTGGTCCTGTGGAGACGGAGCGATTGCTCTTTTTCTTTTTTCCTTTTTTTGGATCGCTATTTTCTTTTAACCGCTGCTCCTCGATGTGGGGATCGCAAATTGCAGAGGTTGATCCAACTTCTCACATAAGCCGTTGGATGAATAGATCTAAGGGTAAGAAAAGATAGGTGTTTGATGACTGGTGCTTTTTATATTAGATAGATGTGCATGGTTTTGAAGAGAATCATTTTTATTTTTCTGTTTTCAAGAGGTATAGTCTGATGGTCATTTCATAAAAATCTGCTGATATGATTTTATAAGTGAACATGATCAAATTAGTTTAAATGTACAAGCTGTTATGGAATTAAAAGAAGTAGAAGTTTCTTGGAATGTACATGCTATTAAGAAAATTTAGGGTGAACTAAATCCTTATTCAATCTGTTCCCACTGTATCTAAAATTATTTTTCAACTGTTCATATACACCGTCTGTTTTGTTTAGAGCGGCAACTCACTTTATGCAGTTTATCTGGAATTCAAACCCATCTAATCTACTGATCTGATCCGTGTAATATACAAGAGAGCAGATGTGTGCTATCAAACTTAATTTGACGTGTTCTGTACAATGTGCTATGTTATTCTCTTCGAGATGAAGGTCTTGCTGCAGTGCTTCAGGTACTCGCAAACTGGTAGTCCAAATATTTCTACGTATAGATCATCCTTATGATGCTTGGATTACTCAAATGAAAAGCATAGGCCACCACAGGGTCCTAACCAATATTGTTTCATATTCGATTGTTAGGAACAATCTGTTCCTCAAATCTAAAAGTTTGCTTGCACCTATTAAGAACATTCGCTCTATTTCTAGCAACAAATGATTAATTTTCCATATGTCCTGTTTGTAGATGTATGCACACTGTATGTAGTCTGCCATTTATATTATGAATTCTCATGTCATTAAATTAATCCTTATGGCAACTTTTTCCCCTGATAAGTAAACATCTATATATGGCTAATAAACCTGCCGCTTGTTACTTCATCCAAATGCATTTGTCCCAAAGATCTGTACATGATTATGTCGATAAACAAAAGAATATGGCCGGTGAGGTTGTTTATTTTATCATAAACAAAAATTGTTGAATAAAACATGCAATAGAGAATAACATGCTTTCTTTACATTTCCAGAATTTACTAATTTAGATCTTTTGGAATTAACAATTATTAAACTGTAGTTGTCCCCATCTTGAACACTTAATGAGTATTTTATCATTTATTCTAAAATTAAAAATTCATATTGGCAAGTTCCAATTGATGTACAATCTATTTTAATCTAGGCTACTATAACACAGTGCTTTTAGCATACAATTGAAATTTTACATTAGGTAATAATAAGCTCGTGCAACGCACAGGTTGGCGACTAGTTAGAGATAATCTTTATACTAACTTGCAGTTGTAGAGGTACCCTAATAGCTAAAGGACTTTTCCGCACATCTTTTGTTCTTTCCACTTCTTGAAGTGTGCCAAATAACTTGACAATGACGTTATGCACATACAGCTAAATGGAAGCATCATGATTTTGGTCTACAAGAATGTTGGTGATCTTCAGATTATTCGCAAATAGGCCAGGTATGATCCCTCCATGCAAGAACTGAATTCCCTTGGCAACACCAATAGCTATCGATATTCTTTGCACCCAGGTGAGCTTTCTCCCTTCTGTTCCTTCTGAAAATGAAACTATCAACAAGTTTAGTGACCTTTAGCTAACCCGTAACTGATTATCGGAGACCAATTTCAGGAGAAGATGGTAAACTTACATGAAATTCTGCCTCTCAGGTGCTAACAAAGCAATAAAATCAAATAATTAAGAAAAAACAATTGATATGAAGCTTGAAAATGACATTTGTTAACTTTATTGCAGATTATGTTCCTCTTAGCTCTCTTTCTTTTGTGACATATATTGCACTCATGAGCCTTGAGTTTATTTGGGAAGTTGGCATACACTTTCATGTCATTTTTATCCGCTTGGCAGAAATTGACTTCTATGGCTTTGTCATCTCAAATGCTTGTTTTTCCACGGACTGATGCTTTGTAGTATAGTCTATAGACTAGTATTGTTTTCTGAATTCAGATTTGATTACAGGATGGAAGGACTGCTTTGGACTTATGCTTATGTTTTGGAAGAGATTTCATGTCTTACGATTTGGCAAAGCTTGTTTAACCGACTCAGGGGATAAGAGGGCTGTTGACACAGGAAAGTTGTGTGATGCACAATTAACAGGTGTCGATTTAAATTTAAATTTATGTTCTGCAAACTGGGGCTTAATTCCTAAATTTTGTTGTCTCACAGATGCCTAGGAGGACTATATTGAGGTTGTTGCTGAGTATGGTTGGCTGAGTTGGACGGCTTAATTCCTAAATTTTGTTGTCTCACAGATGCCTAGGAGGACTATATTGAGGTTGTTGCTGAGTATGGTTGGCTGAGTTGGACATTGATTTTTTTGCTGAGTTATTTGTGGTGGACCTAGTGTGGATTTAATTAATCTAGTTTGCTGTTGTGGCTGCATTTGTTAAGTTAACCTAGGAGGCTAGGACCTTATTTTGATATCTAGGATATGGTGGAATTGAACATAGTTTGCAATTGTAGCTTGATTTGGTGAAGATGTACTAAACTTGTTATTTTGCTATGGTCTGTACTGATGTGAGATTTTATGTGAATGGGCTTCGATTGTATGTGACCGGGCTTTTCCTGTATGTGTTTGGGATGATAAATGGACTTGTGCTATATTGAATGATAATTGGGCTTTTATATAGTATGATATATGGGTTGTTATACCTTGAGCTTATATGGGCTTTTGAAATGGGCTTTTGTAATGGGCTGAAATGAGCTTATATGCTTAGCCCATAAACAGATTGCTCCATACGTGGACCTTAACAGCCCATAAGAAATTTTATGACGATTAACATGCCATATCAGCTCCATGTGGCATTGTACTACAATTTTATGACGTTTGTTGTCCTATGTGGCAGCTGCATAGTCATCCAGGCTTAGTGATTTGTGACGTTTTTTAGGCTAGATAATGACGAATATGAGTGTCACAAACTTATGACGACAGAAAGATCGTCAGCAGATTAATGACCAAAAAAATAAGGTTTCATCATAGAACACCATTAGAAACGCGTGATAGGTGACGAATGAATTTTCGTCACGCGAGCGTCACAGATTACGAAACGTGACGAAATTTTATGTGTTTGTGACGTAAATGAAGCGTGCCGCTGTTGATGTGTGCCACACCACCTAACCCCACTATTGTTGCTTTGAGAGAGAGAGGAGAGGTGAGGAGTTTGTGAGTGTGTGAGAGAGAGAGAGAGGAGAGGTGAGGAGTTTGTGAGTCAGAGAGAAAAAGAGAGAGAGGAGTTGAGGAGATAAGGATGAGGAGTAAGAGAAGACTTAGCTTTTCAAAATACTGAGAGGGAGGAGAGGTGGTTGGTCGGCCATATAGGCAGGCCTCTTAATTAATAAGCCCGCCTGTAAAAATAAACCTATGAGGTGTCGGTTCTAAAATTGGTATCCATGTAATTGGATATTGGTGCCACTAAATTGGTTCTGGCTGGGAAACCGGCACCAAAGGGTTTCTCCAGTAGTGTCACTAGTTCCTAATTTACTTGTTATCCAGTCGACTTCATGCATGCATGTAGGAATAATTTCACAAAAAAATCCGTTTGTATTTGTAATGCCCACAAAATAATTCAAATTTTCATACAAAATCGAGTCTTCTTGCTATGGAACTCCAAGAAATTGTGCATGAACCAAATATTTTGAGATTCTGTCACACAAATATAGATGATATTCAGTCAAACACATTTGTGTAATTTTGTGTCGAACATGCACAATATATCCAATGCTGAAATAAATACTACTTCCAAAATTTAATATATATGACGTTGGTAACTACATAAAAAAAGGGAGTATATATGCATTTGTACCATACACATTTACACATATTACTTTTAGAGCATATAGCACGTACATTAGATGGTTTTAACAATCATAGGTTGCAAAGCAAACTTCAGGTCCATAAAAATGAAGTATGAAATATCATTATTCATTGGATCAATAGTAACGTAAAACCTGCGTTAAACCATATTCTATGACATTGGCCTTGTCATAAGCTCGACAACTGCGTTCAAATTTCTGGTGGACTCACCCTCTTCGCTCATGTTTGTTTCTGCAAACTCCTTCAACCTTTGCACCCTTTCCTTGATACCCTCATCTAGTAGTAGCTCTTTCAACCTCTCTACCATTATCTCCTTGGTCACGATCCCCTCACCATAGGTTTGCACCATCTTTAGCCCAATCCGCCAAATATCACAAATGTATATTTGATTTGTGAACTGATCGGTGAAATATGGCCAACATAGCATGGGCACTCCATTACGAATGCTCTCTACCGTTGAGTTCCACCCGCAATGCGTTACAAAGCACCCAACTGCAGGGTGCGCTAGCACCTGTTCCTGTGGAGCCCACTCCACCACTATACCCTTTCCTTGTCCCGTGGTGGCGTCCAAGAATGAGGTAGGGAGGTTACCAGCAAGTCCAGGCCTAACTACCCATAGAAATGGATGACCAGAAGCCTCTAGCCCTAGTGCAAGTTCCTTTAGTTGTCCTGGGCTCATGATAGTAAGACTGCCAAATGCCACATATACAACAGAACCATAGGGTTGTTCATCAAGGAAAGAGAGGCATGTGTCATCATTGGTTTGCCAAAAGTGCCCAACCACTTCTACCTGATGAGCAAAACGCTGCCCGGTACGAAGTGGTCCAATAGGGAGGATGGTGGCTGGGGATTTTAGAGTAAAGATGGCTGGCTCCAACTCCACGAATGAGTTGCAGAGGAGAATGTCTGCTTTGGCCGCAGCAGCCCGTGCGGAGGAGGTAAGGTAATGGAACACCATACGTTCTGCATCACGGTTGCCCATGAAGTTCCATGCAAGGAAGGTCGCGTCCATGGGTGGCGTGAACTCGGAGAGACGGAATGAGTTGTTCTCTAATTTGAGTGGTGCACCTGCGACATAATGAACAAAATCATATCAGTTTCAGGCATTATCCGAAAAAATCTGAGCTATAAATTTTCATGAAATTACTCAAATTTGAACACAAAAGTTGCTTTGTTTTGACGCTCAATCCGATCTATTTATTGTTATATAAAAATTAAAAGTTTTAAGTAATTGAGTTTCTATAAACAAGATAATCAATTTATTATTTCATTGTTGTTCTTGTAACACTCTGATCCAGACCAAATAAGTGCAGATCAAGGAAACCATAAGGTTAGAATTACTATAATTTAAATTGATATGGTCACATACAAAAATAATGCGGACCGCGTGAGCTCCCGATATGGAACAATTAGTTATGGCCGAAGGGGGTAACAGAATGTGTGCGGGTAAATTAGATTTTCTGCTACTTCTAGTGTAACGCTTGCATAATGGATAACTTTGTTACGCTTTTGGAGGGGTGTTAAAAGTAGTCTTTGTTACACCAGTCTGTTAGTCCAACAATTGGTTAGTATGTAGCTATGTACAATTAATACAAATAATGAGAAATAAAAAATAACAGAAAAGATTGATAGTAATAACTAGGACATACATGGAAATTTCAAACAGATAAAGAATACTTGAAAAACAATTACTCCCTCTGTTTCAGGTTATAAAATGTTTTGACTTTGCTCAAATTTAAATTGCTTCAAGTTTGACTAAGTTTATAGACAAATATAGTTATATTTACATTACCAAATTAGTTTTATTAAATTAATAATTAAATATATTTTATAATAAATTTATCTTGGGTTGAAAATATTACTTTTTTTTCTATAAACTTGGTCAAACTTGAAGCAGTTTGACTTTAACCAAAATCATAACATATTATAACTTGAAATGGAGGGAGTACTTTATAAAAAGCAGGGGTCACTGTGCATGCACCTATATATTACTTATGTGTCAGGACATGATATAAGTATTAGTTTTATTTCACCTGAGGAAATAAGAGTTATTAATGTTACTAATTTAATTAATTTACTACGACATCCTTTTTCATTTTTTTTTTGAATGAAGTACTACCAACATCCTTTTTCATATTGTGGAGCCTCGTTAAGAAAGAAATTTTAAAGTCTAATTTAGGTTACTATACTCTCTATTAAGTCTATTTTCGGTATGAATTCGAAACTCTGTTGTTTTACCACCGGTATAAAACAGTGGTTTGCCTTTTCCGGTAGCGGAAACATCTACTTTTGTGTTTTGTTAACATAGATGCTACAGCTAGCTAGATCTAATATTTTCTTCAGTTGGATACTTTTAGCACGAGAAATCTATATGTCTATCTGTGATTACATTAATAACATTTGAAAAAATTATATCTTTTATTATCGTGATAATATAAAATTTTATATAATATAATGCAACTAACAAATTCCAAATCCAACGTGAAATTACAATCCAAATCTATGTCAAAAATGACCTTTAAAAATTATGATAGTTTCATGCATGGTAGTGAAGAAGATAGTCATGTCAACAAAAATCACAGTACATTAAGTTTTAACACATCATCATTTATTTATGATATTTTAAAGACTGAGTTGAGAAATAATGGGTTTTAAATTCAAGGTAAAAATAGTTTCAAGGATAAAAAGGATATACCGTAGAAGGATATTTTTATCCTTTTTAAAACCTATTTTACAAAATATATACCTTAAAAAACTTATTCTAGAAATAGACCATTTTCACGACAGCAACGTTATTGGCGTCTTGGTCCAACATGATGACACCAATAACATTTGCGCCGCCCCCTGCCCCCTTGAAGCTAAGTCACTAATATGAAGGGACTCGGCGGCAATAACAGTAGCATATATAGGACCTATTCTATACTATTAAAAAGTAGTGGCCGTGATGAGTAGGGAATCTACCACCTCACCACCAACTCCCTACCCTTTTGGAGTGAACAAAGGACATGTGGGGCCAAAGGGCCCACATGTCGACCACCTAACACCATCTCTATTTTTTGTGGGAAGGAAAAATGATATTATGAGGCCATAGGACCCATATGTTAGTACTCCCTCCATTTCACAATGTAGGTTATTCTAGCATTTTTCACATTCATATTCATATTGATGTTAATGAATCTAGACATATATATCTATCTAGATTCATTAACATTAATATGAATATGGGAAATGTTAGAATAACTTACATTGTGAAATAGAGGAAGTAGCAAAATATGTAGAATTTAAGAGATGACGTACACAGAACATAATAATAATAGCATGTTAATGATCATTTTCATCAATTAAAACCTCGTTGCGATGCATGGGCAATATGCTAGTTTTGTAAAAAGTAAAAAATAAAAAATAAAAAAATGACTTATTTGTAATATAAAAATATTTAGAAATAGATCCTCGGCGCAACTGTCATTGGTATAAGGATCTATTTGTAAGAAAAGATATTTACATTTTAGTTCTTCTTTAGAATTTGTTTTTGCAAATAGGTCCTCAGTGATAGTGTCATTGGTGCATAGCCCATTCATATCAGCCACTTAGTTTTCGGGTGAGGGAAGGGGACAAAGGGGATGACACTAATAGCATTGGTACTATCTTATTGGATCATGGTGCCAATAATACTGGTGCAGCGAAAATGGTCCATTTCTAAAATAAGTTTCTTTAAGAACCTATTTAAAAAAATAAAAATTTAAAATATCTAAAATATAAAAAAATCCAGTAGACTTTAGCCTAAAAGTAAAACCCTAATGCTTTATTTTACTACCTATAAGCCCTAATCAGTTGAGCTAAAAAGAATAAGATAAAGCCAATATTTGAACTTGGAACTTTAACACTTAAATTTTGAGATATAATGTATATATAAGTTTTACATAGTATTAATTATTATTTTTGTCCAAAAAGCCGTTATGGTTTTTGTAAGTGGGCACCAGATGAGAGTCATGGGACCCTATATTATGGCATGTACAATGGTGTCTAATAACGGGCTCTCTTTATTGTCATGCAAGTAAATTTGGTGACGTGGAAGAAAGAGAGGGAATGAATGTGAAACATCGTTGCTATGCATGACAATGGCTCAGAGTCGACTCTTAGCATTTATTAACGAAAAATTTGTTGCATGAGGGTGGAGAAAAGAAAAGAAGTATAATAAAAAATATTTAGTACATTAATGGTTTAGAAATCTTATTATCTCTACAATACTATTGTAAGAGGATGAGACATTAGTTAGTATGGAAAGCTTATATTAGAGCAGGTACAATAGCTGGCTATTAGTTACCTATAAATATATTTTAATGAGATAAACGATACTCTCTCCATTCCAAATTGATCTACATATTTCATAGGTACACCAAGACCAAGAAAAGCTAATAACTCTCTCATACTATATTTACTTTAGCAACAAACTCGATGCATGCACCATCCCCACTATTTCCTAGCCAATAGCAAATCAAGATATTGCATGTGGTTATAAATACTTGTATGCATGCTTGCATGCATCAATGTCCATTCACTCCAATGCACAAATAACGAATAGACTTAATGAATGAATACAAATATGTAGATCATTTAGAAATAACCTCAATAAAACTATATGTAGATCAATTTGGAATGGAGGGAGTAAGAGAGAAGAGCAGCAGGCTACAGATGCAGCACGGACTCCAAAACACAGTCACACTGTGTGTATGATATGTAGGACCATATATTAATAGTATAGTAAGCAAATATTGTATGAATTGGCTATTAGATTAGCTATAGATGAATTGGAGCTAGTAGTGGGCTGTAACATTAGACTTGCCCTTAGACTCTACCTTTGTTCACGCCCATAATTCAGATCCGGTACAAGAGGATAAAAAGGGCATGTGCTGTCGGCTACGCACAGTTAATCCAATAATTTCGGGAGAACAGAAATGTATTTTTTTTAGATAATATTCCCTCCGTCCCACAGTATAAGGGATTTTGAGTTTTTGCTTGCAACATTTGACCACTCGTCTTATTCAAATTTTTTTTTTCAAATATAAAAAACGAAAAGTTGTGCTTAAAGTACTATAGATAATAAAGTAAGTCATAAATAAAATAAATAATAATTTCAAAAAAATTTGAATAAGACGAGTGGTCAAATGTTGCAGGCAAAAACTCAAAATCACTTATATTCGGAAATGTATATAATAATGTATTATTAATAGCTGAATTAATAGATAAGACAAGTGAGCTGGCCGCTTATCAATTATCATACCGTCGTCATCAATGACGCCATCGCGTATCAGCTTCTGCGCTCCGAGTAGCACGGCGAGCACCGCCGCCGACGCTGCCCAGAGCGCGGCGCCCGGGAGGCCCCTCCGCTTCACGGCATCGAGCGCCCACGACATGCCGACATCGACCACCACGCACGTCACCTTGCCCAGCTGCCCCTCGCCGCCGGCGCCATCAAGAATCGGCTCCAGCTGAGGCGGGATGGCCTCCTCCATGACGGCGTTGAGGCGGACTAGGTTGTCCCGGTCGTCGCCGTCGCCCATCCCGTCCGCCACCGCCACGAGCCGCAGGCGCCGTGCCCGGCTCCCCGGTGCTTGCACGCCGCCTGCGCCAGCGGCGGCGGCCACGACGCGGCGGTGGTTGTGCTCGGTGTTGACGAAGGTGACGGCGAAGCCACGGTCGATGAGGCAGTACGCGAGCTCCATGAGCGGGATGACATGGCCCTGCGCCGGGTACGGGAGGATGAGCGCGTGCGCGCGCGGCGCGGCATCGTGGTCTGCTGCTGCTGCGGCGGCGGCGGCCATCTCTTGCGTGGTGGAGTCGAGCAGCGAGTGTGGACTCTTCCTGAGGTATAATTAATAAAGTAGCGGCCACCGCCCAGCTCGGTAGGGGCGGCATCACTGTGGACGGGTCAACGCCGACATGGGCGAGTCATGGGCGGCTGCTATGCTGGAAAATTGGAGATTGGAGTAAACTATTGCTGATTTATTAGTACGTATTAAAAATGGGATTTGCTAAATAAGTTGATTGTAATCCATTCCGTCCATACTAAAATAAAAGGAAAATACCGAAATACTCACTTTATCAAATCCTTATTGATTGTTTGTAATTTATCTAGTTTCAATATATATTGGCATATACTTTCACAAACTCGGATCTAATGATGTCTAAAAATTATATTATCTTGAAACAAACGATAATTAATAAAAAAATGGTTTTATTTTAGGATGGAGGAAATAGTATCTTCAAAGCACGGTACTGGAAAAAGATCACCAGGCGCTGATTGTTGGAGAGTTGAAAAGGAAGTAACATAATCACCACTAGTTTGTTAATTCTTCTTTTAAAACAAATTTAGATGCAGTCTCTTTAACTCTTTGTATTCATCAGAGACTTCCATTTTTTTAGTTGTTGAAGTCAATAAGTACAATTTTGACTAATTTTTTTATAAATACGAAAAGTTTACACAAATTTGGTATTTTGAAAGCATTTATGTCCTGGCTATATAATTTTATATGCGAGACCTATATTTTAAACAACAACTATAGAATAATTAACTTGTACTCCTGTTTATTTTTAATTGACACTCCCAGTTCAATATGAAACCTTCCTTTTTTTTGTTTTTTGAAACAAACCGCACGAGACGGGGCGAGTTTCATGTATTGATAAAGCAGGAAAAAAAATACAAGTTATAGTCCTGAAAGACTATAGCCCAGAAAGGAAAAAAAAACCAACACACCACGCGTCTACAACCACAAACGCTGCAAAAGCAAAACAGGAAATCTTCGAGACGATGCCTCCAAGAAGGAAACGACACCAAGGATGCCGCTGTCGCCCGTCCCGAGAGCCAGGACAAGGTTTTCACCTGAAGAATGGGAGAGACAAGAGTTACAGCAACACCCCAAGGAGAGAGCGGCGCCCGCAGACGTCGTTATTGCCGGCCCGAAGGCTGGGTTTTCTCCCAAATTTCGTCTCATCCCAAAAAAAACTCTTGCACGCTCTGCCGCCGCCACAGTCAAAAGCCTTCGACGCGCAGCCACCGCGTCGGCGCCACGCCGCCGGCGAACCGTCAAGGAGGAGCTCGACCCCCTACATGCTCCAACGCCATCCACGCAGTTGGGTTGGATGGGGAAAGGGTGAGAGAGAAGAATGGATCCCCTCTCCCCCACACTAGCCTGACCGACGTGGCCATCTTTGTCGGCAAAGGCACCGTCGTAGGAGGACGAAGTCTGGGTTGGAGCCCGTCGGAGAACCGCTGCTCCTCCTTGACAATGCAATACGTCGACTCCGCCGCGATCCCGTTGCCCGCGTCATCCTCGGGCTAGAAGACCGCTTTGCCGTCTTCTAGCCACCCTCCGCGCCATGCCGATGACACCCTCCGTCACAGTGCTCCACAATGGTGCACCGAGACGTCCACCGTAGCACGGCGCTCTCGCCCTAGATCCGGTGGAGGGGACCGGATCTTGCAGAGAGAGAGGCCAGACGCACAACACACAAGCCAAGCCACCGCCAGGGAGGACGCCGACGCCGCGAAGGCGCCGTCACCGCTGCAAAGCACTGGCGCGGCCTGGCAAGCGTGTTGAAGCTCTGATCAGCCACCCTAGCTTGGGCTCCGCCGCCGCCGCCGCCATCACCAACCGCCGCCACCATCACCACTCGAAAGCACCGCCGCCACCGCTCATCCCCGCCGCCAGCTGCCTCCCCGCCACCTCCGCCGTCGACGCCAATGCCGCCGCTGCGCGGCCCTCCGCGTGGGCCACACGCCGTCGCCGCCTCCTTCGCGCGGCCCTCGCGCCGCCGCGTATCCCAGCCCAGATCCGGCCGAGGGGCCGGATCCAGGCTCGCCGGCGCTCCTCCGTCGCCGCCCTACCTCCGACCACCGTCGTCGCACCTCCAGCCGTCGCCGCTAGCACGACCGCTCAGCCCCGCCGCCGCCGAGTGCCTCCCCGCCAGATCCGTCCGGGGGGCACGGATCTGGGCAATTTCCGCCGTCCCGGGCAGTCCCCCTCTACCCTGAGCATGGCGCGAAGATGAAGCCCCGCCGCCGCCGTCCTTGCACCGCGCGGCTTTGCCGGCAGCCGCTCGGGTGGCGGCGAGGCGGAGTAGGGAGGAGGGGGGGGTCGCGCTCCGGTGGGGGCGTCGCCTCCCGTGTCGCCCAAGGGGAGGGGCGGCGCGAGAGAAAAAATCTAGATTTTTTATGAGATAAGTATAAATTTGCCACAAGTTTAAATCGTTATTGCAAAACTAACATTACAAAATTATGAAAATGCAAATAGAAATGTCATTCTAATGTTATCCTTGCAAAATTTCAAAAAAAAAGTGCCAAATTTGTAAATACCCCTTCCCTTATATGACGTTACCAGTTCAACACTCACGTCGCATTGTCTAATTTTCATCTTTGCCCTCCATCTCACCACCGCTGCGGTGTGGCCTCATCGTCCTCGCGACCAGACTCACTGCTGCCTCCTCCTCTCCTCCTCCGACGCGTCGCTGCCGCTCATGCCTTCCGTGCACCGCCGTCGTACCCCAATCCGATGGCCTCAACCCTGTGACTACAGATTCAGAACCTACCACGATTGGTGGGGTGAGCAAGAGTGGGGCCCGAAGTGGCGGCAGGCCACGTAGGCAGCAAGCAGCGGGCTGGAAGCACCCATGCGGCACTTGCATCATGCTAGGGGAGAGGCCGCAAGGCAGGAAGTGAGCCAGGCGGTGGGGCCATTATTGCCACCGCCATTGTTGTTCTTGCCGCTCAGCTGGACAGGGGACACCAAGAAGAGGAGACGGCAGACAATATCAGCCCTGACGCCCTGTTTAGATTTCAAATATTCTCTTCAAACTTTCAATTTTTCTATCACATCAAATTTTCTACACACATAAACTACTTTCCTACACATACAAACTTTGAACTTTTTCGTCACATGTTCTAATTTCTTCGAACTTTTAATTTTATCGTGAAACTAAACACAACCGATGTCGTTCTGGCCGTTCGGCTGGAGACCAAGCAGGGTTTCTCCTCTTCCATCTGCTTGTACGTTTGCTGCTGCAAGCTGATGGAGTACTGCATATCCAATTCAAGAATTTAGAAGAAGTGAGCAGAATTTATACAGATTTGATTTTTTTAATAGAAAGATGAAGTAGAATATTCCAAAACTCTTGGTTTGAACTAAGCCATCATGCATGTAGAAACCTGAGCCATTCGAACCACATGTAAATTGTATTTTCTTTTCTTCTCTCCTTCGGACCTTCCGTGTTACTTTTGTTCAGCTACCCTCTACTGCAACTATTTCAGTTATTCAGACATAACATAAGGCCCCGTTCTTTTCTCCAACAAAAGTTGGATTAAATTTTGGATATTCATGCCACGCTTTTCAAACTGCTGAACGGTGCATTTCATGCGAAAACTTTATATATGAAAGCTGTTCTAAAATATCAAATTAATCTATTTTTCAAGTTTGGAATAATTAAAACTTAATTAATCACACGTTATTACAACCTCTTTTTGCGTATAACATTTAATCTTCATCTTCATTTTCAGGACTTTCAAACACCACCTAACTAGTTTAAGAGGTCGCCATTACTCAGGCCCAATTTAGATCTCACCCTAAAAATTTTCACCCTGTCCCGTCGAACGTTTGAACACATATATGAAGTATTAAATATAGGCTAAAAAATAACTAATTACACAGATTATGACTAATTTGTGAGACGGATCTTTTAAACTTAATTGCTCTATGATTTGACAATATAGTACTACAGTAAACATTTGCTAATGACAAATTAATTAGCCTTAATAAATTCGTCACGCAGTTTACTGATGAATTCTATAATTAATTTTTTTATTAGTGCCCAAACACCCCATGCGACACCCTATTTAATACCCAATGTGACACGTCGAAACTTTACACTTCTGGATCAAACACCCCCTCACATCTCCCAACTCTCATATTTATAGCCCTCAACTGCATGGTGACAACAACCCAAGGTTATTCACATATCGGATAGTAAGTTCATAACTAATTTGCACACTCTAGTAGCATGATCATATGTCTTAGTGTTCATAGTACATGAGAAATCAGTCAGTCCAACGAGTTCAATGAGAAATTAATTAGCAGAAGTTAGCTTGGGTAGCTCAACTTACTTGAAAAGTTGTTCAAAGCTTTTTCTGCTTGTTTTCAGAAAAAAGCTTGAAGTATGATCGTTTCGATGATTACAGAGTGTGTAAAGTTTGGATGATTGCTACACGCGTCAACTTCTAGTCAATTGGGCTTCGGGCACTCTGTAGTTATGAAAAGTTATCATTGTGTAGAAGAAATTAGCCATGTGAGCATGCCAATTTGAGTGTTTCTGTGGTTCTAACTTTTTTTGGTAGAAATTATTGAGTAGTGCCAGTAGAATCATGTGGACATGACAAATTTGTACTCTGTTTGTATGACAAATTGGAATTGTGCCTGTAATGTATGAATAATGTCAATAGGAAGAAATTACATATCTCGCGAAATTTCCTCCTCCACTTGGTGCAATGATGCGAACACACTCGCGAGGGTGGCCCGATCTTCATGGCAGTAGGTTCAAGGCAAAAGAGCGCCGGCGTAATCCGAACAAAAGAGGGTAACTAGCGTGAGCAGCAAGAGGATAACTACCAGATGCGACCAAGTGGTGAGGGTGAGAACGATCCGAAGCCTCATGAATTCCGACCCGTTGTTGATATTTCTTAACGACACTATTAGAAATATAATTTCCAGCAATGGCGCAGAAATACTTCTGGTATATTATGGTTATAGAGTTCATCCGCAAGCGCACGGATATACCATTGTAGCATTTTACCCGAGAGTATTCCAAGGATATCGTATTTGTTTAATCCCGTGGAAAGATTATAATAGAGAGAATCGTACTAATAATTTATATATTATTTGTATCAACCAAAGTCTAAGCAGGGGTTAATATAATTCATGGGGTAGAGTGACACTAAGCAGAAGCATTCATACTCTTACTCATAATTATCTAAGCTAAGTGGCAAGAATATAGAAAGATTCTAGTATACATATATATTATACATACATCTGTCACGAACTCGCCGAGATTTCGCGGCGGAACGCCAGCTTAATTGGAAATTGGAAAAGAAATTGGGGTTTCGGATGAACAAGAGGAAGAACAGGTTGGGGAATGAGACAATTCACATGAGGAGTAGTTGATTTTGATTTCTCTTTCTCGATACCGTCTCCCTGACGGATGGGTCCTCCTTTAAAGGTTACAACCACTCACGCGACGTGACCACCGAACCTGCACGGCACGTCTGCAAACTCACTCACACTCACACGGCCCAACCGGCCCAATACTCAAAACACCACACAACACCAGAGATACATAACATTCTCCACCCCTTAAAGATTGGCTTGTCCCCAAGCCAATGCTGCGGGAAATCTTTCTTTCAATTGCCGTAAATTCTCCCATGTAGCCAACTCATCAGGGAGTCCAGACCAACGAATCAGCCCATACGGTACAGCAGATTTGCCTCGCTTGATCAATTGTCGACGAAGAACCGCGACAGGAGTAAGCTCTACATTGTCAATGAAGCAATGCTGAGGAATGTCAGAACTCACCTGAATGTCTGGTTTGGCTGCCTTCTTCAGAAGAGACACATGAACCACTGGATGAACATGAGAGCCAGCCGGTAAGTCAAGACGATAAGCAACTGCTCCCACGCACTCCAGAATTGTAAAGGGCCCAAAAGTATCGAAAACTCAGTTTGTGACAAGAGCAGTGAGCCACTGACATTTGCACATAAGGTTGGAGCTTAAGGTATACTTGGTCCCCCACCGCAAACTGTCGCTCTGAACGATGTTTGTCGGCCTGGTTCTTCATTCGTTGCTGAGCCCTAACCAACTGCTGATGAAGAATTTCATTCATGTGTGCTCGTTCTTGCAGCCACACCTGAATATCCGGCACTGTACTTTCTCCCATATTAACCAATCCAAACTGTGTTGGTTTCCTTGCAAAGAGCACCTCAAAGGGAGTCTTATCCAAAGCACTATGGTAAGAGGTGTTGTACCAATGTTGAGCTTGAGCCAACCATTGGGACCACTTAGAAGGAGCTGCATGGACAGTACAGTGCAGGAAGGCTTCCAAACATTGATTAAGGCGCTCTGTTTGCCCATCGGTCTGAGGATGATAAGAAGAGCTCATATTGAGCTTTAACATCTGCCAAATGAAACAATTCCTGCCACAATGCAGTTGTGAAAACTCTATCTCGGTCTGAGATTATCACATGTGGCATCCCAAAAACGTCATAGATATGTTTGATGAAGGCTTGAGCCACAGTAAGAGCTGTAAAGGGGTGAGTCAAGGGCACAAACTTGGCAAACTTGGAGAATTTATCTACCACAACCATGATTGTATCAAAACCACCTGACTTTGGTAAGCCTTCAACAAAATCCAAACTGACAGTTGACCAAGCTTCTGTGGGCACCGGCAAAGGTTGCAGCAAACCTGGAGATTTACAGTGCTCAGCTTTGGCCTGTTGACAAATAGAGCAACTGCCCACATATGTTTGGATGTCCTTCTTCATTCCTGGCCAATAGAACAATTTTTTCACCCTCTGATAAGTGCTGGTAACTCCAGAATGTCCACCAACACCACTGTTGTGTAAGGCCAATAACACTACTTGTTGAGCTTCTATATGATGCCCCAACCAGACCTTGCCTTTCCACCTCAATATCCCATCAGTTAACTGAAACCCTGGTTCTCCTCCTGGATTCAGACTTAAAGAAGTCAGCAACCTTTGAGCTTCAGCATTTTTAGCATAACCATCGATCACTATTTCCATCCACCGAGGCTGACCACTTGAAATGGCCCCCAATGCATCATCAACCTTTTGCCTTGACAAAGCATCAGCCACAATGTTTTCTACCCCTTTCTTATACTGGATTTTGTACTGTAATCCCATCAGCTTAACAAAAGCTTTGTGTTGAATAGAGGTGGTAAGTTGTTGCTCCCCTAAGTAGACCAGACTGCGATGGTCAGTTTGAATGATAAACTCTTCATGCTGCAGATATGGCCGCCACCTTTGGATTGCCAAAAGAATAGCTAAACACTCTTTCTCATAAGTTGAGAGTGCTTGAGCCCTTGGACCTAGAGCTTTGCTAAGGAAGGAAATTGGGTGCCCTTGTTGCAGAAGTACTGCTCCAATCCCCTTATCACAAGCATCTGTTTGAACCACAAACTGTTGAGTGAAATCTGGCAACCTAAGAACAGGTGCCTGAGTCAAAGCTTGTTTAACAGAGTCAAAGGCTTCCTGAGCCAAGGGTGACCACACATACTTGACATCTTTTTTGAGTAACTCAGTTAAGGGATTGGTCATCAATCCATACCCTTGGATAAATTTCCTATAATAGCCAACTAACCCTAAGAATCCCCTTAGTTGTCTCAAATTTTTGGGCACTACCAGTCTTGCATAGCCTTTACCTTACCAAGGTCAGTAGACACCCCTGCCACTCCAATTATGTGCCCAAGGTATTCAAGATGAGACTTAGCAAATGAACACTTGCTTGCCTTTACATACAACTCATGCTGTTGCAGTAATTGAAATACCTCCCTGAGATGACTCACATGGTCCTCCAATGTCTGACTGTAAATCAGAATATCATCCACAAAAACCAGTACACATTTTCTGATCAAATGAGCAAAGATTGTGTTCATTAAACCCTGAAAGGTTGCTAGGGCATTTGTCAGACCAAAAGGCATCACTCTGAACTCATAGTGCCCATGGTGAGTTCTAAAAGCTCTTTTTGCCTCATCACATTCAGTTAACCGGATTTGATGGTATCCTGATCTCAGATCTAACTTGGTAAACCATTTTGCTCCAGCCAACTCATCTAGAAGCTTATCCACAACTGGCATTGGGTATTTATTCTTTTCAGTAATGTCATTCAATCCCCTATAATCAATGCAAAATCTCCAAGAACCATCCTTCTTTTTAACCAGCAAGACTGGAGAGGCAAATGGGCTTGAACTTGACTGAATAATTCCCTAATTCAGCATTTGCACAACTTGCTTCTCAATTTCATCCTTCTGTGGAGGTGAATACCTGTATGGTTTCTTATTTACTGGTCTTGCACCAGGAATCAGAGGTATATTGTGATCAAAGTCCCTGTGTGGTGGTAAGCTGGTGGGCTCTTGAAACCTTGCTGCAAACTCAGTTAAAACTTCTGTCACCTAAGGGGGTACACTATCTGATTCTGCTGCATCTTTCTCTACAACACACAACTGAACCATCCGTGATACAGCTCCTGATTTAACCAACCCAGAAAGTTGTTTTGCATTCACCAACTTGTAGTGTTCCACCCTATCCTTAACTCCTGTCAGGGTAACCCTTTTATCCTGGAGATTGAACCTACGCTTCTTTCTCTTCCAGTCTATCCACATAGGACTGAATTGCTCTAACCACTCCATTCCCAGAATCATATCATATCCACCAAGGGCCAGCACCTTGAGATCAATAACAAAACTGCTCCCCTGACACCACCACTCAACCCCCTTCACACAACTGTTGCACTGCATTCTTCCCCCATCAGCTATGGTGTGAGCTGCAATTTCTGTACCAAATGTTCAGCTATGAAATTCCCTGAACTGCCTGAGTCCACCAATATCAGTACCTCCTGTTTGTTGATTAAACCTTGTAGCCTGATTGTTTTTCTTCCCATGGTACCATGCACAACACATTCAAATAGGACCAGCTCCTCCTCACTTGTATCCTCTTCATCCTGATTAGAGTCTGACTCTTCTTCCTGCACCTGGAACACCTCAAGTAATTCTTCTACTACATGCAACTGTACTGCCTTTGGACACTTATGTCTTGGTCCCCACTTTCTCACCACATTTGAAACATTCACCTCTAGCCTTTCTAGCTGCCTTGAGGGATTCAAATCTATCTTCCCATTTAGATTTCTCCTCAGTTTGCTTCCCATCTTCTAGACTAGTACCCAATATACCCTTGCCCATATGAGTTGATTTCATTGCAGGCTTAAAAGAGTCTCTGAAACTGCCCCCTAGAGTAGCTTTTCTTACCAGCTTCTTCAAGCAATTCCTCCTGTGTTTGAGCCAGAGAAAGAGCAGCATCAACTGTTCTAGGTTTATGCAACTTAATAGCAAGCTTAATGTCAGCTTTCAAACCACCTACAAATCTAGTAACAAAGAAGGTTTCATCATAACCCCTATTGTACACCAACACTAAATGCATCAACTCCTCAAACTTATTATGATATTCCTCTACACTACCAGTTTGCTTCAAGTTTTCCAACTCCTCTAAGTGGTGCTGATATGGATCTCTACCAAACTTGCTATTCACTGCTACACATAGCTCTGCCCAACTCTCCACACTATGCAATTCTTCATAGGTTTGCAACTAGAGTGCTGCATTTCCAGTGAAATGCAACGTTGCAAACTGCGCCAGGTCTCATATGCCACATGGTACATCCCAAAATATTTTTCAGCATTTTTCTTCCACAATTTTGGATTCTCCCCACTAAACCTAGGGAAATCAGTCTTGGGTAACCTCGGTCCAACAGATCGACCACTCGCTTGAGAGCCCTGAGACCCTCCCCCAAATTTCTCTAAACTTTCTCCCAACTCAAATGTAATTGGAGAATTTGGGAATTGGCGCTTACCCTTGCCCAGGGCATGCTCTGGACCTTGAGAGGCTCCAGTTGCCATACCCTGGTGTAGTTGATGCGAGCCGTGCCCAATGGGTGTTGCCGTCGCCACCACCGGACTTCCGGCAGGCTTGGACTCCAGCACCGCCAAGCGCCCGGCAATCTCCCCGACTTCCTCCTGAAGCTTCTTCATCCCAGCATCAACACTCGGAATCCAACTCTCCATACCTTTTCAGGCTCCCTGTAAGATCCAGCACCTGCTGATTCAACCCAGCCGCATCTGCTTCCACCGCCACCATCCTCTCCGATAGATTGGGTACGGCCTTCTTCCTCGCCAGTTTCCCTCAGGATTCACACTGCTCTGATACCAAAATGTCACGAACTCCCCTTATTGTCGAGTTCCTTACAACAATCAGTCGTAACCATCCAACCGGGCTAAATACGGAGGAGTACCCTCCCCAGGAAATTAACTTAGGACTATATACACGCGCGGAGCAATTCCCATACTAAGCTGTCACCATCAGTGGAACACCTTGTTTCCGCAGCATATAACCCCAAATAATGGTATCCAGTAATTTAAACACCACGCTTAAATTACCAAATACTACATTAATATCATCGTCATGACATAGAGTCATCGTAAATACGATCATTATACCCACACCATTGCATCTCCTAGATAAGCTAGCACCATAATAAATATAACTTGGGTATGTAATAAAGCTGGTATTCATATACTCGGAAAGTAATACAAAACCAAAGTAGTATAAAGAAGAATATTCTAAATAAAGTACAAGTCTTACAAAAGAAGGAAAAGCTACTAGAGCCATACCCGAATTCTTCCGAAGACTCCGAGGACTGAAGATTCTATTCTATTTCTATTCCACTATACTCTAGAAACTATATTAAACTTGAGAGATGAAATGAACTTCTTACTTGAGGTGTTTCTTGAAATGGAGAGAGTGAGCTCCTTATATAGCCTCCCAATGACGGTTGTGACGGTTGGAATGGTCGAAAATACCCTCCAACCGTCATTGGGGGCTAATCCACACCGTCCAGCCGCAACCCTGCATCCAACGGCGCCAGGATGGGTTCAGCTGAACCCCTGGTTTGCCCGAACTAGGGGCCGGTCCAATCCGACCCATTTTCGGCTAGCGGCCTCCTCTTTTGTTACTCACTTCAGACTTGTGAATTTTGGCCCAATTGGTCGTGTCATTTCTGCGTTCTTAACCCATTCATTGATAAGTCTGATTCTCGACATCGTCTAATTGAATGATTGTTTGTTTTTATGTCGATTCTTCTCTAGTTTGTGTTCATTCTCTGCAAGAGGTTAGTAATCCTAGTGCTAGTGGAATATTTATTATTTTGACATAATTATGCATTGCAAGCATAACTAGTTCTCCTTTATTTAGGTAGTATTGACGGGCAAAACTGATCGCTAACGACCATCAGCACCCGTCACACTGAGCAATCACAGAACCACAATCTGGAATAACTAGCTTTATACCTGCCAAAGTTGGATGCGACCAAGTGGTGAAGGTGAGAACGATCCGAAGCCTTCTAGACTCCGACCCGTCAAACCATGCAATCACAGAACCACAATCCAGGACTAATCCACACAAGAGGCCCGACAGCCAAAAGCACAAACTAGGGGCACCAGAGGAGCCTTCTCATAAGTCCAAAAGGACTCACAAGAACAAAGGGGTAAGACACTTATGCAGTCTTCAGCAATCTCTCATACATGAGGTTTTCAATTGAACAAAAGTTGTCTAATGGATGGAGTAGAGAGGTATTTATATTAGGAACATCCCTCCTAGCTGAGGTGTGAACATAAGAAGCCACGTTCTGGTGCTTAAGGCTAACATAAATGAGAATGCAAGGAGTTTTCTCGGGTTCGCGCACAACCCTTCAACTCCTGCGCAGTCTTTAGTAAAAATGCTATAACTTCTTATTGGAAAATAATATTAAGGTGGGGTTTGATACGTTGGAAACTAGACTTGCCCCTCTTTCCAACCATGTATGCCATGCAACCCGTCTCTTGACTGGCTGGGTTGCACAAGCCATGGAAATTGAGCCTTTACAGCGTAAACCATCTTCTTGTTGGCGTAGACAGCTGCTGGTTGGGCATGGGCTAATTCCTCCTTGACTTAACATAACCCATCCTCCTTGGCATACTAATGATGTCCTCGGGTGTAAACCTTAGAAATACAAAGGTAGAGCATTTAGGTAGTATAAAATTCTCACTAAGATTTGGGTTAAGTTGAGCAAAGAGTGAGTTCAGCTCTTGTTGTATTTTCCTAGCATGGCTGCGCGTAATTGAACCATGATAAGTTTGGTCGTTCTTGCTGAGACGAAATCCATCAACTTGATTTACGACATCTTTATGTCCTTCATGTGATGTATGACGTAAACCATCACCCTTGTTTACGTCAAGTGTAGCTGGCATGTCCTCGTCATGCAAGATGTAAGGTATAGGGTCACATTTTTATACAAGATGTAATGTGCCCTGGGGTCTTTGTTTTTTTTGAGTATTTGAAGCCCTACATCATTGTTTCACTTCTCCAGTTCAAATGTTCTCTGATAATGTGAATCTCTGCATCACTATTTTACTTCTCTAATACAAAAGTCATTGGTTATGTCTCGCTTTTTTGGATCATGAAGAGCAGACTAACAAATGTGTCCGTGTGTTGCAACAGAAAAAAAGTTAAAATTATTGTTGACGGACCGTCAATATTACCAAAATAGAGGAGAACTAGTTATGCTTGCAATGCATATTTGTGTTACAATAATAATATTCCACTAGTATTAGGTTTACTAATATTTTGCAGAGAATAACCATAAAGTGGAGGAGAATCGACCATCGAATCAGACGATAAATCAATCGGACGATGTCGAGAATCAGACTTATGTATAAATGGGCCAAGAACTCAGAATTGACACAATGAATTGGATCAAAATTCACAAGTCTGCGCAGAGAAGCAACAGAGGACGCCGCCAGCCAAAACCTGGGCTGGTTGGGCCGGCCCCTAGTTCGGCCGAACTAGGGGGGTTCGGCCAAACCTCCCGTGGCGCCAATGGATGCAGGGTTTTGATAGACGACTGGGATTGATCCCCAATGACGGTTGGAGGGTATTACCGACCGTTCCAACCGTCATAACCGTCATTACTTGCCTATAAAAGGAGCTCCTCTTCTCACTTCACTCACACACTCCAAGCAAAGCTCTCTCATATTCTCTCAAGTTTAGTTTAGTGTTCTTAATCTAGTGGAGTAGGAATAGAATAGAAATCGGAGTCCGGAAGCCTTCGGAAGAGTTCGGGTATGGCTCTAGTCAGGGGCATAGCCAGGGGGTAGTCCTGGTGGGCCCGGGACTACCCCCGATTTTGGCCCAGGGACCCCACCCCGCTAAATTTTGGCCCAAGAGCAAGTGCAAGATAAGAAAAGAAGCCTAGCCCAAAGAGAAAAAGAAAAGAAAGCAGAAGCCCTAGACGTGAGTACGCGACCCTCCAGTCCCTCCTCGCACGCCCGTGAGAGCGCTGCGCCGCCACCGTTCTCTGCCTCTCTCCCCTCCTCACCTCGACGTGCCATCGTTCCCCGCCTTCCTACGCCGCCCTCTTCCTGAATCGATTCGCGGACGGTAGACGAGGACTGGCGGCGCCATGGCATAGGCAAGGCAACTTCTCCCTATCCAGCGCTCAAGCTTGCTTTCCCCCCATGGTGGCATGGCCCCGCCACTCGGCCCCTGAGGCCCTATTTGATCTCCCATTCTCCCTGCCTCCCTACCAAGTCCTGTCATCCTGTATTCATGTTCCATCTAGACGTCTGTTGTTCGATCTTGGAGTGTGCAATGGAGAAAAATTTTGATCTTGGAAGAGAGAAACAAAACAATATAGTTCATCCCACTGGTGGAATTTGGGTATTGCGGGGTAATATTAATTCCTCTAATGTTCTTCAGTGTAGCTCTGAATAATTCGTGTTCCTAGGTTGTTACAATTGGAGAAGTTTCGAATTTTCTCAACATGTAGAACATCGGATCTTGATTAATTACTTCTGAATGGAATACTTTGGTTCAGTTGTTCTGAATGGAAATCAGATTCTATCAACCTAATCAGTTGTTTAAGAGCAACAGAGCCAAGCGTGAGCACCATCAGCATGACCGAAGCTGCTCACCTTGATTAGGCCAAACCTGGTTCATCTAATTTGGCACCTTGGTCAATATAGGTCGCCTGAAGTAAATTTTACTCTTATTTTATTTATTTGTACCATATGTACATTAAATTACTACTTGTATATATGATTTACGGTGTTTGAAAATTTTTTATGTGTGATGAACTTGTGAAGTAGGACTACCTAGTGAAAAATTTCTGGCTGCGCCACTGGCTCTAGTAGCTTTCCTTTCCTCTTTTGTAAGCTTTGTACTTTTATTAGAATACTCTTCTTTATACATTTATGGTATTGAAATACTTTCCGAGTATATAAATGCCAACTTTACTTTATGTTCATGTTATACTAATTATACTGCTAGCTTATCTGGTAGATGCATATGTACGGGTATAATGTTTGCTTATGCAATTACTCTATGTCATGACGATGATATTAGAGTAGTATTTGGTAGTTTAGGCGTGGTGTCTAGATTACGGGATATCATTATTTGGGGTTATATGCTGCGGATGAGAGGTGGCCCACTGATGGTGACAGCTCAGTATGGGTATTTCTCCGCGCGTGTATATAGTCCTAAGTTAATTTCCTGGGGAGGGTACTCCTCCGCATTTAGCCCCGGTTGTATGGTCATGACGGACTGTCGTAAGGAACTTGGCAGTCAAGGGTGGCTTCTCGAAGTACCAGGAGGGCATAGGATAGAGGGTATTAGCTAGTTAATCATATAACTAGAATGTATGTATACTATGTATACTAGAAGAAGTATAAGAATAGATTCTCTTTTTATTCTCTTTTCACTTAGCTTAGATATTTTAGGGCTCCTTTGAAACAAAGGAAAAACGGAGGATGTGAATTCCTATGGATTCATTCACTGTAGCAGCCTTTGATTTGTAGGAATTGGTCATAGAAAAACTGAAGGAAATATTCCTTCGTTGCTGATTCTACGGGAGAAACACAGGAAAATTTCCATCCAGTCTGAGCTCATTTTTCACTTGCTTTGAATTTCCATCCAGTCTGAGCTCATTTTTCACTTCCTAATCTCTTTCTTCACTGCAGGAGAACAAGCAATGAATGGATATAATTTGTGTTAGCTGCAGTATATTTATTAGAAATAGCAAGTGGGCCCAAGTTCTTAAGTAAATATTCCTGTGTTTTTCCTATACCCCGTTCAAACACATACTCCTATACATTTCCTATGGTTTTACATTCCTCTATTTTACACGTGAATTCCTATCATATTCCTGTGTTTTTCCTATTCCTGTATTTTTTCAATCCTATGTTTCAAAGGGGCCCTTAGTATGAGAATGAGTAGTTCCCTGCTTGTGTGTCACTCTACCCTTTGATTTATCTTAACCTCTGCTTAGACTATGGTTATTACAAGTAACATATAAATTATTAGTTCGGTTATCTCTACTATGATCTTCTGATGTGACCATGGCTACCACGGATGCAACCATTGCTCACATCATGGATGAACAAGAAGATATCGAGATCACATCGTCCAAGTGCTGGAATCCGATTCGGCCACCTGCTACACTGCTGACTTCAAACGGCCGCCGAATCTGCATACGACCTCCGTTTTGGGTCCGTGAGTACTTGATGGAAAGCTCTCGGAGTCGTCTTTCCAACGGATCCAGCCTCACTGCCAAATTCCTTCCCAGTCGTGCGCAATTGATGGAACAAGGTGCTGCATCACCTGTAATGGGCCTATGGGCTTGTAACTTTATTTGGGACCCCGGCCCAAGTGGGGCCCATGTGGGGTGCGCCCCAACCAGGTGGAGCACGACCCTAGGGTTCCCTTAGGTCGTCCTCTCACCCCTATATATAGCTAGGTACCCCTTCAGGGTTTCTTGGGTTTTGATGATAGAGATAGCTACTTGCTACCGGCTCGCAGCGCGCGTGTTGGCTAAACCGCCCGTCTGCCTGTAATCGGAACCCCACCATATTGTGTTTGATAGCGAAACTTTCATCTTTATCTAGCAATTTCAGTGCTTGTCCTACTTGTTCTTGCTTGTTCTTCGATTGCTTGCAGGACGAGTGCCCTCGTGGCCGGGTTGACACGCACCACAAGTTCGCGGCGACCATAGGAGACGGTGTATCGGTTGCTAAGGCGCAGCGTCTTTGGACGGTTGTAGTCGGGCCGTGAACGTCGTCTTCATCCAATCGAGTTATCCCTTACCTCTCATCGAAAGATCGGGCCACAAACCCTAGCGGGTTCGCATCAGGTGGTATCAGAGCTTTCGTTGCTCGGTGAGTTTTTATCTACCTATAACCAGAAAATAGCCATACAAAAAAATTTGTATCATTTACCTAGCCATATTGTGCCATTGCATTGTTCTTTTCAGTTTTTGCTTTGTTGAATTTTGTCTTGCATCGTCACGTCGTATTGCTGGTCTTAGCATCTAGTTCGTTTAGAGTTTCGAGTTCTAGTCACGTTTTATACCACAGTCGTCGTCACCTCTGTGTCTCTGTTGTCGTCGGGACCTACGAAAACGGAATCGTCTTTCCGCCAGGGTTCCATTTTTTCTAGTTTTCAGAACTTTCTGTCGGTCGGTTTTGGTGTTGTGGAGTTGCATCTAGTGTTTTGGTATGTGGTTGCACGCTGTCCCGTGCTCCTGTTGTTCTGCTGATGCGCGTGAGGAAGAAGGAAGGCGTGAGGAAGATGGAAGGTAGAGATTAGATTGGTTTGGTTTCTATTTCGGGGCCACGTAGAAAAGGTAATAAGGAATCCTTCTTTCAGACTTTTTCACGAGTCCCACCACCTATGCATGCGGCATTCCTTCCTTGAGTTCGACTCCCTCCACCAAATCACGTACATCACAAGGGTCCAGAGTTGTATCAAACACCTTGGTGAATTTTTGTTTGGTGTCGGTTTCAAGATCTGTTTGGAAAAACGGAACCGGCATAAATTCAACATTCCATTTTTGTATAGTTCTAATTTTGGGTTTGAACTTTTACATTTGAGTCCCTGTAATTTTTATATTTACATTTGAGTCCCTGTAACTTTGCATTTTGGTCCTTGGTCAGTTCTGGTCGAAAAAAAAAATCGAAAAAAAAAGATAAAAAAAAGAAAGAAAAGGCAGAAAGGTGCTAAAATAAAGAAAAGAGAAAAAAAGCCGCACCGAAAAAAAAAAGTGTGAAAAAAAAAAGAAAAAAAAAGAAGAGACAAGGAAAAAAAAAATCAGTTTATTCTTGATCTTGGTTTTGTATATCAGAGTGATGCTTGAGATGATTTTAGTGTTATCTTGTGGTATCGTTTGTGTCTAGGCTCGCGTCTCTAGTTCGTTCTAGCCTAGGACCAGCACGGTACTTGACTTTGAACAATTATTCAACTTTGCATCATCTGATTTGAGCATTTGCTATTCCTTTGCTACATATTTAAGCCTACCTAGAGCTCCACAGATTTGATTACAGCCGTATCGCAAGTGTTTGCCAAAGCATCGATATATCCAACCTCCATTGGGGTGCTTGGTTGAGTCGGTGTATGTCACCATTCCACTTGCATTGGTAAGATCTTGTAAGAGCTTGATTAAAAGCTTGAGTGTGTGCGATTTTTGAGCTGCCACTACCTAGTAGATAATAGGAACGCGCATATTTTTGAGTATGTTTCTTGTTTTCTACTAACAATGGCAGGGATACGCAAGATAATTGGGGATAGCTGTGCTCAACATCGACATCTTCGTCGAGACATGAGGAGTGATCAACATGACCATTATGAGGTAAGTGATGATGTTCTAGGTAAGATCAAATCTGCACTGCCTTATTTCGAGGGAAACTATGATCCTCATGCTTACATTAATTGGGAGCTAGCGGTTGATAGTGAATTTCAAAAGCATGTCTTGTCTGAGAAACAAAAGGTTATATGTGCCTCTAGTGTTTTAATTAAACATGCTTCTAATGATTGGAAACATCTTTGTAGGCATAACAAAATACCACAATTTTGGAAAGACCTGAAACGATATTTCAGAGATGTTTATGTTCCCATATACTATGCTGACATTTTGTTCAACAAACTGCAATGTTTAAAACAAGATACAAGAACTGTTACTTCATACTATCATGATATGCAAGCTTGTTTATTACGTTGTGGTTTAGATGAATGCGAAGAAGCTAAAGAATTGAGGTTTTTACGTGGGCTTAACAAAGAAATTCAGGACATGCTTGATTGTCAAAGATATACATCTCTTTCTCATTTGTTACAACTTGCTTGCAATGCTGAAAGTAAAATAGAGGAGGACATGAAGAAGCAACATGCTATGCTTTTGTCTTCTATTACTAATCATTTGCAGGAAGTGCATAATCATGAAAAGGAGGAGAGAGACATGAAAGAGCCACCAATCCCATTGTTCACACTCAGAGTCGAGGCACCTCCATCATCTGAAGAGGGCATCAAAGGTAAGCTTAATGCTGAAATTAATCAAGGTGAGTGTGTTGTTAATGAATTGAATTTGTCCACTTTTCATGCTATAGTAGAGCAACCATTAGTGGAACCAACTGCTGAGATTCCTTTGTCACAAGTTGATTTGTTTGCTGTTCCTTGTGATAAAGAAGAGTTGTGCGAAAATGCTTCACTTATACCCATGCCACAACTAGTGAATGAACATGCTATTCCTACTGTTAATTCTTACTGCGCTGATTTTAAGCATGTTGTTCACATTGCTAATGAAGTAGAGGAGCGTGAATTGAGATCTTCTTTAAATACTTTGGGCTATGTTCAGTTTGATGATTTTTGTGAGCTCGATAATTTGAAGGAGAAATTATTTGCTAAGTCTGATTTGCCATATCCAACCAATGTTATATTTCACATCTTTGGCGAATATAATGATCTTGGAATATATTTTGTGCATAGAGTTTACATCTGCTCGGATTTAGAACTTCCTGTATATGTGGATAAAACATACAAGCTAGAGAGAAATGTTATTGCTAACCAAATTGTCTCGAGTTTGCCTTGTTTTGATTGGAAGAAACATGTTGTTGTAAATGGACTATGCAAAGAGCACCATATGGAAAAACCGAGGACGGTTTTCCGTGAAGAAGGGGAGGATGATGTGACCATGGCTACCACGGATGCAACCATTGCTCACATCATGGATGAACAAGAAGATATCGAGATCACATCGTCCAAGTGCTGGAATCCGATTCGGCCACCTGCTACACTGCTGACTTCAAACGGCCGCCGAATCTGCATACGACCTCCGTTTTGGGTCCGTGAGTACTTGATGGAAAGCTCTCGGAGTCGTCTTTCCAACGGATCCAGCCTCACTGCCAAATTCCTTCCCAGTCGTGCGCAATTGATGGAACAAGGTGCTGCATCACCTGTAATGGGCCTATGGGCTTGTAACTTTATTTGGGACCCCGGCCCAAGTGGGGCCCATGTGGGGTGCGCCCCAACCAGGTGGAGCACGACCCTAGGGTTCCCTTAGGTCGTCCTCTCACCCCTATATATAGCTAGGTACCCCTTCAGGGTTTCTTGGGTTTTGATGATAGAGATAGCTACTTGCTACCGGCTCGCAGCGCGCGTGTTGGCTAAACCGCCCGTCTGCCTGTAATCGGAACCCCACCATATTGTGTTTGATAGCGAAACTTTCATCTTTATCTAGCAATTTCAGTGCTTGTCCTACTTGTTCTTGCTTGTTCTTCGATTGCTTGCAGGACGAGTGCCCTCGTGGCCGGGTTGACACGCACCACAAGTTCGCGGCGACCATAGGAGACGGTGTATCGGTTGCTAAGGCGCAGCGTCTTTGGACGGTTGTAGTCGGGCCGTGAACGTCGTCTTCATCCAATCGAGTTATCCCTTACCTCTCATCGAAAGATCGGGCCATTCCCTAATGGCCCGATCTTTCGATGAGAGGTAAGGGATAACTCGATTGGATGAAGACGACGTTCACGGCCCGACTACAACCGTCCAAAGACGCTGCGCCTTAGCAACCGATACACCGTCTCCTATGGTCGCCGCGAACTTGTGGTGCGTGTCAACCCGGCCACGAGGGCACTCGTCCTGCAAGCAATCGAAGAACAAGCATAGTGGCCCGATCTTTCGATGAGAGGTAAGGGATAACTCGATTGGATGAAGACGACGTTCACGGCCCGACTACAACCGTCCAAAGACGCTGCGCCTTAGCAACCGATACACCGTCTCCTATGGTCGCCGCGAACTTGTGGTGCGTGTCAACCCGGCCACGAGGGCACTCGTCCTGCAAGCAATCGAAGAACAAGCAAGAACAAGTAGGACAAGCACTGAAATTGCTAGATAAAGATGAAAGTTTCGCTATCAAACACAATATGGTGGGGTTCCGATTACAGGCAGACGGGCGGTTTAGCCAACACGCGCGCTGCGAGCCGGTAGCAAGTAGCTATCTCTATCATCAAAACCCAAGAAACCCTGAAGGGGTACCTAGCTATATATAGGGGTGAGAGGACGACCTAAGGGAACCCTAGGGTCGTGCTCCACCTGGTTGGGGCGCACCCCACATGGGCCCCACTTGGGCCGGGGTCCCAAATAAAGTTACAAGCCCATAGGCCCATTACAGGTGATGCAGCACCTTGTTCCATCAATTGCGCACGACTGGGAAGGAATTTGGCAGTGAGGCTGGATCCGTTGGAAAGACGACTCCGAGAGCTTTCCATCAAGTACTCACGGACCCAAAACGGAGGTCGTATGCAGATTCGGCGGCCGTTTGAAGTCAGCAGTGTAGCAGGTGGCCGAATCGGATTCCAGCACTTGGACGATGTGATCTCGATATCTTCTTGTTCATCCATGATGTGAGCAATGGTTGCATCCGTGGTAGCCATGGTCACATCATCTTCCCACGAGATTAAATAAATATGATACCCTTGGAATACTCTCGAGTGAAATGCTACAATGGTTTATCTGTGCGCTTGCGGATGAACTTTGTAACCATAATATACCAGGAGTATTTCTACACCATTGCTGGGAATTATATTTCTAGTAATGTCGTTAAGAAATACCAACAATTATCTTATATGATAGAAAGCGCAATTTGGATGGGGTGTCTCTTGGATGGGGTGAAATTTTTAGTAAGTATTGATCACCTTGAAAGGAAGGTGTTGCCTAGAGGGGAAGGGGGGGTGTGAATAAGTCTTTTGTGAAAATTATTACAACTTTAAAGCGGGTTAATAAGCAATCAAAACTTTGGGTTCAAATCAGAGTTTCTGATATGACATCGGACTTTCCGATATGAACCTAAAGTTTTAAATCAGAGTTTCTGATTTGACATCGGAGTTTCTGATATGAACTGAAAAGTTCGACAACTATGAGAGTAAAACACTATTTATGAACTTTTAGCTTAAACAAATCATATGTATATGAATCAAAAGGTGATAAACAAAATATATACGCAATATATATGGTCACCAAGTACTAAGCATACAAATAGATCGGGTAAGAATAAACTAAAGCACAATATGAATAAGAAAGAACATACAAACCAAAAGAGGAGACACATGATTTGTTTACTGAAAATTCGGATCCACTGATCCAATGTCTCCATGGAGGAGCCACAAATGCCATATCCTCACAAAGGTGGTGTTTGAATCTCCTGAAGATGAAGATGAAGATTAAGTGTTTCACGCAAAACGATGTGGTAGTAACGTGTGATTAATTGAATTTTAATTATTACAAACTTAAAAAATAGATTAATATGATATTTTAGAACAATTTTCATATAGAAAGTTTACGCACGAAATGTATCGTTTAGCAGTTTGAAAAACGTGCCATTTTAATCCAAGTTTATCCTCAAACTTCAGAGGAAACGAATAGGGCCAAAGTCTTCACAAACTTCCTGTGGCACACCATAACCATAGATGCTCACAAGTGACTCTTAGCTATCTAGGAGACCTCAATCTCCAAGAGCAACAAATGACCACGAAATTTGTTGGGATATGAACTCTAATGATCAAGAAACAAGATTTGTTCTCACCACTAGAAACCCAACTCAAATCCACACCCACAAGATTCAAATCACAAAAATCAAAGGGGATTTAAGAGAGAGATAAATCAATAATCAAAGCACTTAGCCCAAGCCTCAAAGCCACAAAGAATCAGAATGAAAAGGGCTAACCCTACAAAGGGTTTGATTGGGGGTTTAAATAGATCCCCAAAATATGACCGTTGGAGGGAATATTTCAGCACACATCGGATAGTCCAATTTTATTGCCCTCCAAAGACAAATAAGAACGAGAGATAGAGAGTGAAGTTCAATAATATTTCGGACTCTCTAAGACATCGAACAATCTGATTTAACATAGGATAGTCTGATGTGTCTAAGCACATGTTTCTCGTCCTTAAGCAAAGACCCAAGTTTGGTGATATTTCGGATTCTCTGGATCATCGCATAGTGTGATGTATTTCGATTAGTCTGATGCTGCTCAAATAAAAAGGCAAGAACTTTTTTACTCCTGAGTCTGATTTCGATGATTTTGGGCTCTATGGAAAGCTTGTTTTGAGAGATAAATCAAACCCAGCGTAAAGATGATTCAAAAACTTCAAGAGATGTTTAAAAGAAACCAAGTGTAAGTGTTGTGACATGTGAAATAATCCGGAGTTGGTATCTTTGTTTAGGTTTTTTAACTCACACAATGATAAATAATTTTGAGCACTTGAGACATAACTAAGGCTTCGCTATAGGAAAGTTTCTTTAAAAAATCATATTGATCCATTTCTCAAGTTTTTGTTAGCTATCACTGAATTAATCATGCACTAATAAGTTGATTCGTTTCCGTTCTAGAGAGAATTGTTTCGAACAGACCGGTTCGAATGCAACCTAACCAAACACGTTTACATCTCTTTTGATAGTATGGCATTCATATACTCAATCCGGTTTTACTATAAACACCAAGACCGGTAAAAAGGCTAAAAAAACATACTTAGCTTTATTATACCTTTGCCTTGTGCACATCCTCGTGGCCTTAGTTTGTTGAAAATGAACATCACTCCCTTTAGTCAATACTTAATTCATCATATGATGTCCGGTCACTTTCATTTATTTAAGCTACTTGATGCCCTTCAACTTATGCCATCTATCCTTTGCCTTTCATCAATCTCTTGATGTAGATCAAGGCATGATATCCATCTTTTAGATCTTTATCTTGAGTCTTTAGGAGTCTTGATCTGACTTGAGCCTCAAACACCATTTTTAATTCTTGAGATCTATTTCTTTTATTCAAATGACATTGTTAGTCCAAATGATTCGATTGTCTACCTCCACTTGTTGACCATCCAATCGCATATACACCACGTGTCATATAGTCAAAATGTAAAGTTCCCAATTAAGTTTAAGGGATTAGCTTGGCTCAAAGACATGCATAACTAAAATATAGAATTTGCTTCCCCTAAATATATCTATATAAAATATTTGTGTGAAGCAAGAGTATACATTGAGATGAAACATTGGGAGCTTATTCTATACCAGGATAGAGGTTCATTATCAACAAAATTAAATGTATTGTGGTTCAAAATTAATTGTACTGGTTTTAATGTCATAGAGACGACGAGCAAAAGAAAAATAGCAAAAAAACCTCCATCACCGGTGGCCTCCACCCTATCCTCTGCAGCCAGCCATATGGAGCACGATGTGCAAATGTAGGACCTGTGCAGCCCATCAATTTAGATAAGGTAATATTGGAGATTATATGTTAATTTGATTTGCAAAAATAAATTAGGGTTCATGAGTAAAGGTAAAGGAGAGTTTTTAGATTAGTGCCATTTTAAGCTATTGGTAAAATTGACAAATATATAGCTACATTTAGTTGTTACCAAACTTTGGTAATGCATAGGAAATTTTGGCAACAACACATTGATCACATTCTACCAAAATTTAATAATGTTGTTAACTTGCCAAAATTTTAGCATTACCAAATTTTACCAAGATTGATTTTGGCAATAATATGAAAAACCCTTAAACCAAGGAAAAAGAAAAAGTCGAGGGGGTGATCATATGGATTTATCCAGTATGAAATTTTGCTCCTGAGTCCTAACTAGTTTGCTCTGCTGAGCCGATACAATAAATATTTGCTGATACAATTTACGAAAATGCCCCTGAGAAGAAAAATCCTAAACCTCAATCCTCCAACTTCTCCCCTTCCTGAGCAGCAGTCGCCTCAAGGGTTTTGCCACCCGAATCGCCGCCGCCTCCGTTTTCTCCAGGTAAGAGACGCTTCCAACCCTAATCCCCCCAACACCATCAACGGATCCACCCACTGGTTGTCCGCCTGCTTCTCCCCGCCCCAATCCACCTTAGGAATAGCGCCTGGCTGGATCCCAGGCCGTTTGCTTGTTTGCGTCCGGAGATTGGAGCGCCGATTGGGATGAAACCGATCGGCCCTTAATGTTTATTTTTTCCCATCACGCGATTGTATTTGTTGCCTCCGAGAGATTCTGTGCTGTTGCTGAATCCAATTTTCGTGTGATTTTTGGCAGGGGATTCTGAGATATGGCCTTCTTGCGGAAGGTTGGGAACCTCGTCAGGCAGTCCGCAGGCTCGGGCTCGCCGCTGTTCCAGGCGGTCCGATGCATGTCCTCCTCGAAGCTCTTCATCGGAGGTTGTTGTCGTTTTCTCTGTTCCTCACTGCTCACCCATTTCGTTCTTTTTTTTTTCTAAAAAATATATTTTCTCTTGTTTGGAGGGGTATTTGTCTGATATTTTGCCGTTAAACTGCTTTTTGTTCCTGCAGGAATCTCTTATGGTACTGATGACCAGAGTCTGAAGGAAGCGTTTGCTAACTACGGTGAAGTCATTGAAGGTATGTCTCTTGTTTTTTTGTTTTTTGGTTTTTGTTTTTTTTTGTTCATATTGATGATAAGTTTGTTCCTATACGTATGAACAATCAGTAGTGGTGATATTTTTCAGCTAGGGTGATTGTGGACCGTACCACTGGACGGTCAAGGGGATTTGGTTTTGTAACCTACACATCCACGGATGAGGCTGCAGCTGCCATTACTGGCATGGACGGGAAGGTGTGTTGTGCAAACTTTGTTATATCTATTGGTTTGCAATTCAACTTCTACTTGAGGTTTAATGCATAGGTGTTTTATGTCTAAATTAATCTGGCATCCTTATTTGGTAAATATTTAAATCAATTTGACTTATGAATGCAATGCATATGGTGTATCAGTATGTGGTATGGTTGCTTCAAAGGCACTCTAGTTGGTACTGAAGATCTTTACTTTGATGTACTGCCTTGCAAAGTTAAAATTCTGAATTCCGTCAACTCCATTTTTCTCTTGCATTGCAAAGATTTGTTGGACTGACTAGGTGATGGATGAAAGTTTAAGTGGTTGGAAAGCGTTTGCACTGAGGAGCTTGGCTCTCGCACTCGCATATTAGGCTTTTTGCAAATTGATAAGGTAAATGAATATAAAGTTTCTATAGAAGTGGTGCAGTGGGAACACAATGTGAACATTCAGAATTGCATATGCACTGAACCTTCATGGCTCGCACTGATCCAGGAGCCATGTGCAATTTGCATTGGGTGCTGTGCACCTTCATGGTTGTCTGTGGGTTTCATCAAACCGGTTGTGTGTGTGTATGTCCTTTTTGCTGTGCTGAGCAGTCTGTTGTCATGGTCCACACGCCGAGACATGAATGGCCTGTTGTCGTTGGTGCCTCTTTGCAAGTGTGTTAGACAAAGCCTTTGTAGATAGATATCTGCTCTGAGACCATGGTACTAAATATTGGTGGTAGTGTCACACTATTGTGGCCACAATTGCAGGTGGGGAATGACGTTGACAATGTGAGGTCAAAACCCGCAAACGCTAAACCACGCCCTTGTCGTTATCAACCGTGGCACACCCGACTGACCTATTCACGAATAATGTTTCCTGCAATGCAAATGGAGAACACAAGAAGAAATAGATTGAGGCAACTCAGGTAGCTAGATAGGTAAATGCGCACAAATATGAAGAAGCAAACTTATATTTGCTAGATAATGAAGTGGTGAACTGATAGCAAAGAGGTTCTGTAGACAAACTATGATCTAATTGATCACGACCAATATCTGGGTGCATTTAAAGAGCAAAACACAACCTAAAAAAAATCTATGAAACCCTGAATGGGTACCTAGCTATTTAAAGAGGTGGGAGGACGACCAAAGGGCACCTAGGGTCGTTCTCTACCAGGTTGGTGCGCACTCATGTTGGGCCAATACTTGGACCGGGGTCCTAGACGAAGTTACAAGCCCAATGGCCCATGATAGGTGGCGCAACACCTTGTTTTTTCAATTGTGGCTGGTTCAGATGGAATTTGGAGACGAGGCTAGATCCGTTTTGAAAGATGACTTCGAGGGCTTTCCATCATACTAGTTAGGTGCCCATGCGTTGCTATGGGGAAAATATAGATCAACCTTATCGAAGCTCAATATGGTTGTGCTGTGGAAAACAAAATCAAATTATGCTTCTTTAAATACAAAAATTAGTTAGTGCATCAGGAAGCAGTCAAGGATATCACAGCATGAAAATTATCAAGGAGCATGCACTTGCAATTAGATATTTATGTACTTATAATGTGTCTAGACTATAGAGGGTCCTGATGTGTGACATTTCTCTATTTTCGTCTACTGATAATATCCATCATCAAAACTTCATGTTATATGCCTATAATAGGCTATATATATATATAACTGAATATTATCTCGAGAGATTACAACTGAATTTACATGATCAAATCCAATTCATTAAGACATAAACAAATACAAGTAAATTTCTGGATAATGCACTAATGATCATAGCCATCTCTTAAGAGATTCTCAATACACCGAGTTGTAAGTTTGCATAAATATGCTGATCTTTAAGAAACATGAATGAATCACCGTTAATTAGGTACTGTAGCAAGCTGACATTGTCTGTTTGCTGTGAATCAGACGTTAAAAAACTTCAAAAATCACAACACTGCTCACCTCTGACATTATTGCAACTAAAATAAGAGGAGCCTTGTCAAGGTGATTGTCTCCGTATGGTAGATTGCCATTAATCTGTCCAATTCTCAATTCCATTATACTCGTATCTGCATCAAGCCGAAGAGAACAATCAACTTTGCACTCTTCAATTGTTTTGCTAGTAGCCTTTCTATCAACAAGAGGACGGGAATCAAAGATGCAAATGTCAACTTTTATGATTTAGTGTAAAGCCCAATTGTATTCAATTATCTAGCGACAACAATGCTGATAAGTCATTGGAAGGAAAAAAAGAACTCCATTATTGACTATAGAACAAATGTCAGCGTATAATCACTTGAATTGCTTATATAGAAAGTATGTTGATGACAACAATATACAGTAAAATTAGTGACCGCTACATAGTTCATGCACTACAACATATTTATTCTTCCCCTACATTAATTTTGATTACTCAGAAGTGTTTTAGCAATGGAATTTTCTTTGCAGCCACATGACACGGTTTACGTTTTTTAATGTACATACAATTGCTTGATATAAGGGAGTTCACAGTTAACACAAAGCCATGAAGACTCAGATTTTTTTTTCATTTTTTATTTTTTAATTTTATTAATAGACCTTTCCGAAAACTGAACCTTTTGGCCACGCTGGCTGGCAGCGTTGTTTTGCCACGCCAGCCACGGTGGCGTGACAAGAGGCTGGCATGGTAGGACAATGCTGCCACGCCAGCTGCGCATGGTGTGACAAAGTGATTTGGCCACGCCAGGCAGTCTGGCTTGGCCAAACGTTTCAGATTTGGAAATACTTTTCGGAAAGGTCTATTAATAAAATTAAAAAGTAAAAAAGTCTAAAAAATAAAAAAATTTCGAGGACTCACCTGCTTTGCTAACTTGCACCTCTATCCACAAAAACATGCACCTACAGCTGTAAAAATAAGATGGGAGACAGAATGATTAGCTTGTTGCAAGACATTTGGTTGGCATACATGAGTGCCTAATCCTGAGAAAGGGCACTGCATGGCAGTAGAGGAATTGTCCATGCACTTATGATGAGTCCCCGCAATAGTTCAAGAGGTAAAAAGGGATTATAATTGTGAGTAGCAGAATTCTTCAAGCAAAACCCTGCATAGGCAAAGGATTAGTTGGTGAGATTTACATGTTATGTATCAAACAGAGAAGATTAGTGCCACAAAAAGATTATAATTGTGAAATGTAAGTTACTAAAAGATTAGCAGCTTATCGTTGAGTAGCACACATCTTTAGGACTACTTATATACTATCTTTTGCTGCAAAACAGCTTGGCAAATTGATAAAATTGGCACAATTCTGCTTGACTATATTAGAAAATTAACTAAGCAGAAATATCGATCAGAAAACTATAACAAGTACATCTGTTAGTAAATATGTTCCTAAATTATGGAAGTCACTGGAACATTGATAACATCACTTTGTATGGCAGAATTCATCAGAATCTAAAATCTACTTGAGATTTATTATTCCTGTGGTTTGTTCAGCACAATACTGTAGTGCTGAAGGAAATCATTGGCATAATAGTGGTGAACTCATGTGTGTCATGACTCAATCAAAACAATATTGTGTTATTGATCTTTGAGCATCTCAGGAAGAAGCAATTCTGCCATGATGTCCATCTTCGCTTTTTACTGAACATATTAAAATTAAAGACCCTAATGTCAATCAAACTGTCATTAACAATGCAAAAGAGAATAATATTTTGTTTTTCAACCCATACATAGAGATGAAACATTTGCAGTAATACATATACTTAGTAGTAAAGCCTCACATTTTATTAAATTATCAATGCTATGAAAAATGAAGAAAATCGAGCAGTTCTTTCAAGTTATCTTTTTTACATAAATGTATGAAAACACTATGCAGGCATATTGTGCCAGTTATATTTTGAGTTTTACTAACATCCATAATACCGCTAAAAGAAAATATAGATCAACGAGTGGATTTAGGAGCTACTTATTCCATCAAACATTGATGTGTGCAAGACAGATCTTTCAGATCCAACCTTTTAGTCATGCACAATGATCTGAAAAAGATACATGAGATAAATGGTCAACAAACATCATGGAAGAGAATTAGAATTTTTAAGTCCATCAAATATGATAATTTTTATTTTCTTAATCCTTCAACAAAATCTACATAGGAAATGGTAAACATAACACATGAACTACATCCTTTTAGTACATCTAGCACAAAGACAGGTGTTAATTCTTTTCCTGTGTCGCATGCCAAAAAATTTAGATCGGTTACAGCCGAGACAATAGCAGTATTCAGATTAGTTAACTGAAAGGCCTGGAAAACATCTAATGCGGAGAAAATGAACTTCGGCCTATGAATCATTGACCTCACCTTCATTGCTGCTGGTTCAGCAAAAGGTTGGCTGCCTGCCGAGCTAGGGCAAGGCTGCAGCCCATTCTGCTGTGGGTTCCTCTATTCCCCTCTTCCACGCCCATTGCCAGACTGCCTGCCCTCATGCCTTGCACCATGTGGGAATGGGGATGGTGACCGAGGATAGACTGATAGAGGAAGGACTGATGTGCAGCGGTGGGGAAAAGGAAGGCATGAGGTTTGAAATTCTCACGACATGTGGTGGGAGCTGTGTGATGTTGGTTGGATGAGTGAGCAAGCGACAGCAGCCTAGTGCCGTGCGGGGGTTGCTAGGGTCAGGGTGAGCGTGCGATATGGTGGATTTGGCGGTAGAGGTGGTGGCTGAGATAGATGGTCATGGCGGTTCGACCCTTGCTGTTGATAAATTGGCTTCGCGTGAAACTGAGTGGTGAGGGGAGGGATGACCAACGAGCGGAGGCTAGAGGGAGGGGAGGCAGCTTGGTGCACCGAAGAACGACAACCCTGATCTAGCAGGTTGACGGCAAAGGAGTTGGGTGAATGACGAGGGATGTAGCGGCATGGCGAGGGTTGTGTCAGACCGGCGGGCGTGGGCACGGCTACAGCAGCGTGTTGATGGTGAGGAGGGGAGGGGCGAACCAAGCGAGAGGGCCGTCGGCGTGAATGGGAGGGCACCGGCAGCACGACGATGGATATGTTGTATCGATGGACATGGAGAGTGGGATGATGGATGAGGCGAAGACGCTGCGTGGGTAGAAGGCGTGCGTGGCATAGGTGAGGAGCGATGCGGAGGTGTTACGAGCTATTCTATCTAGCGATCCATGCGTCTGCCGTGTCAGGAATCAAGACCACCACTACGGATTTTAAGTAGTAAGACTCATGGACCCAAAACGGAGCGAGTTTGCAAATTTGGCGGCTGTTTGAAGTCAATGCTATCTCGGGAGGCCGAATTGGATTTTCCACAATGTAGGGGACTTGGTCTCTATCTCGTCTTGCACCATGAGTGATGTCTCCAACTCCATTATATGTTCCCAAACATCGAGATCACCCCTGAACAAATAAATGTATATATTTCAATCACTAGTTAGCATCATATTCTTAATACAAGTAAATTGGCCATGTTAAGGAACGAGTTCACCGGTTGATATATGATGGAAACAATGGTCGGATCCATACTGTTCTTGGTGACATCATACCGCTGCCACAATGAGCTAGCAGTTCTAAATAGCGGCGTGGAACACAGTGGCTGCTATTGCAGCCCGAGAAGAAAATAACGGCCACTATTGCTGCCTGACAAGCGCAATAGTGACCGCTATTTTGCACAAAAATTTGAAAATTTAAATTTGAAGTTTGAACTTGTTATTTTCAACTGATTATTGTTGCTTCCTTGCCTGAATATTTATATGATAATGAGGATCTAAATATTTATTATCTTATCGATTGATATCATGTTTCATTTATGGAGATGTAGTGCATATATCTATTTGAACCTTTTATACTGGGTTTAGACTTGGTAGTCTTTATTTTGTTATGTTAGGAGGGTCATGAACTCATGATACATACACAATTAACATACAATTTTGAGTCTCTTCCATCCGTTATAGGAATATAGTGGCCGCCATCTGCAATAGCAAAGCCAATGGATGTGCAGGATGGCCATGCTTTGGTTGCAGCCAGTGTGGAACTGAATGTTGTCTTGGGATCTTGGCAGGACAGTTGCACAGGGTGCATAATGGAGCATGTAGTGAAGTAGTGCACTTGGTTGAGCTGCATGTCACCACCAAGGGGATCAGCTTCCACGATCAAGGGGGGAATGTGGAAAATTGTTGAAGGGGTACCCCCAGGAAAAAGAAAAGCCGCTATAGATTGAGTGTTGCTGTTGGGATTGGCGAGTTCATGTGAAGAAGGGGATTGGTGAGTTCATGTGGTTTGTCAACTCATGATTTTGGTGAGAGGAGCATAGGGCGAATGAGAGACATCCACCATTTGAATTTTTTCAAATAGTAAAGATATCCTGGCACTGCAATTTCTGTGTATCTTCAACATCATTATCGTGTGACTGGTTCTCTTAGAGACTGTTCTTCAATACTTCTTGGCTTCTGGTGCAATTTGATGAGCTGCTATTTCATTTGATCTATTCCTTGTTTGCTTGTTTTCATGGTCTGAATAGGGTTGGCAACGGGGCGGGTTGGTCTGGAACGCCCCCGCCCCAATCCCCGACTTCTCCACCCGACCCTGGCCCCGATTTGAGATACGGGGGCAACGTCACCCGGCCCCGGCCCCTCCGGGGCCCCGCAACCCGATCGGGGCCCCGCAATAAGAGTGACCATTCCATCCAACCAGAAAAAAATTGCAAAACAATCCGTCGATTCAACAAGAATACTTGTACACAATCAGCAATTCAAGACTTCAGCAAGACCACTCCATCCATAAACTAAATGCACAATCAAAATACTTGATAGCAGTAGTAGTTCATGCATCACTAACTTGTTGCCTGCCTGCTGCAGTGCTGCCCCTCGCAGACAGCTGCTCGTCCCGCTTGCTGCCCCAATCACTGCTTGCATGCCGCCCGGCTCACCGCATCGCTTGCCGCCTGCACACCGCCCTGCTCGCCGCCTGCACACCGCCCTGCTTACCGCTGCGCCACCTCGTGCCCTAGTCCATAGCAGCCTGCCTGCGCACCTTGCCGCCGGCTGTCGCCGGTTCGCCACGCTGCCCGATGCGTCGAGGGAGAAGGGCGAGAAACAGAGGCCGGAGGCGGAGGGAGAGGGGCGGTGGTCGGTGGAGCACTGGAGCCGTGGTCGCCGGTCGGTGGAGGCGTGTGGAGCCATGGAGAGTGAGTGGCGGCTGTGAGGATGAGGATAGGGAGAGGTGAGGAGAGAGGATAGTTAGGTTTTAGGGAGAGGTGGATTGGGCTTCTTGGGGCTGTATGGGCTGTATGTTCTTTTGAAGTCTAATATACCTGCCTCGGGTCTCCGTGGGTCACCCGCGGGTGGATTTTCTCCCCCGTCCCTGCACCCGACCAAGACCGGGGCCCCGACCCCGAAGCCCTGCGGGTTGAAAACTATACGCGCCCCCGGCCCCGCGGGGCAAATTGCCATCCCTAGGTCTGAAACTGTATGGTCATTATAATATTTTCTAATTTCTTCCACGAGTCATCTATGACCCTCAGTAGCTATTGTGATCAATATTGGTTGGTTTGTATTAACAGATAAACCTCCTTCCTTTGATTGTTGCCCACTGTTCATGTAATATGTATTATTTTTCCTGTATCAGGATCTGCAGGGCCGGATTGTGCGGGTGAGTTATGCTCATGACCGTGGTAGCCGTGCTGGTGGCTATGGTGGTGGAGGCTACGGTGGACAGGGTACGTATGGTGGTGGCGGTGGCTATGGAGGTGGAGGCTATGGTGGACAGGATGCATATGGTGGTCGTGGTGTTGGAGGCTACAGTGAGGGTGGCCGTGGGTATGTTGGTGGTGGATACGGTGACGGTAACAATTACGGTGGGTATAACACAAGTGGTGGATATAATTCTGAAGGTGGGCGTGGTGGCTATAGTGTTTTTGAAGGTGGACATGGTTACGGTAGTGGCGGTACTGGTTACACAGGAGGCAGCGGCGGATATAATTCGGCCCCTGGAAATTACAGCAGTGACAACTTCAATCAAGGGGGTGCAGCACCTGGTGCATATGAAGGTGCAAACTACGGTGGAGGCAACAACTACATGAACAATGCAACCAGTGATGATTCCACCGGTAAGCTGGACGAGTTGTTAAATGATCTTAAAGCTGATGGTGATGGCAAACAGGATGGTGAGGGCAAAGCGGATGGCGCTGGCCTGGTTAATGAGGATCTGAAAGGAGATGATGGTCAGGATGAATTGCTTCAGAATGATTTCAAAGATGAAGATGTGTCTGATGACTATGCCAACAAAAGACGTTAAAGTTCGCTCGACCATGAAGTCCAGTCCGGTAACTTTTCATGTGTTGCCGATGGAGGTGCTCTCCACAATCGCGAAATCCAAAGTTAAGACAACGTCCTGTATGCAAATAAGTTTCGTGTTGTAGCCATATATGCTGGACCATCGGGACTCTTTCGATATGCGGTCATTCAAAACCTGGATTAGTATGGATTCACTGCACTACAATCGCATTCTCTGTGGATAATCCATTGTTGCTCGGCTGCTCTCTTTGGATACAATCTACTGATAGACACTCCCTCCGAAGTCCGACCGTGTTATTCTTTTTTGGGTTAATTGGATCCATGCCATTATAAATTTTTGAGTTTTGAAGTATACCATTACAATTCATCTATTTGCAATGATATCATTGCAATTTTACAGCTATTTGTGATATGCCACTGGATACCCCTTCACTATGTTTATCAAAAATTTTGGACCAAAATATCCTCGTCTTCTACATTCATCCCTTCTTCCTTCTCTCTCCTCTCTTCCGGCCAACAAACTCCGATGTGCTGCCGCCCGTCCCGCTGGAAGAACTTGGCGAGGGACCTGCTCGATTGGAGCAGGCAGGGCAGCGACCTCCGTGCTCAGAGGACACAACATTCATGGTGGCCGACGGCCACGCGGTCTTGAGCACAGACCGGAAGGATGCTGCATCAGGGGACAAGAGGAACATGAGATTAGTTAGCACTTAGTACGACCCATTTCCTCCAATGAAAGAACCAAACTGATTAAGCATGCCTGAATTCAGATTAATCAACATAAATGTTATTCATATGACAAGATAAGCCTTTTCTATTCCTAAAATTCACAGTATCAATCAGTTGGCAGTAGCAACACTAGTATAAAGTAAACTTGCCAACCAACGCAACATTCCAGAAATCACTAACTACGCAAGAAAGTAAAAACACAAAATTTCTTCAAACATTGAGACCCCTCAGATCTGTCAACACAATCGCAACCCCCAAAAAAGAGAACTTTTTCATCACCATCCACAAGCACTAGCAAACCGCATAAGCCGCACTATTTACTACTCCTCGACGGCGGCAGCGGCAAGCATTGGAGCTCTCTCTCCCCCGCGGTTGCCGTAAATGGAGGCAGGGACCTGCTGCAGCATGATGCGGGTGGCTGCTCGTTGGAGTTCATTGCCTGCAAAAGAGTAGAGAAGGGGAAGGAAGAAAACGGGGGTATTTTCGTCTAAAAGAATTGATAATTGAAGTGAAGGGGTATGTAGTAGCATATCTCTTATACTTATGAAATTGTAATGGTATACTTTTAAATAGCAAAATAGTAATGGTGTTTTTCAAAACCGTGAAATTTTTAATGGCATGAATCCAATTAACCCTTTTTTTTTTGGCGATGCCCCATTTTACAAGGCGTGATGATTTTTCTGCTGATTTTCTCTCGGGAGTACCCTTCGCACACATGCAAATGACCCCTTGATACCTGCGCTTAATAACTAATCCATTTAACTATTTGCCACTTTTAGATTTAGCTAATTATTTGTAAACCCACTGAATTACTCGCTGAATTCAGTTCACTGAATTACTCGCTGAATTCAGTGGGTTGGCACTGAACTGAACTGGGCCGGAAGAGATGAGAGAAATCATTTCCACTAAAAGTTGAAAAGGGTGTTTAGTACATGTTAGTTTTTTGAAGAATGGAAAGGTTGTTTCCCTAGCTAATTCGTTTCCCAGTAACACGAGTTGCTTGTTAAAACTTGGTTTTTAATTTTCTTTACAACGAAACATCAGCTGGTTCTATCCTGTATTTTTCGCCGAAAGCTAGAACTAAGAGCAGTAGAGCATTTAGTGATGTACAATGGTACAACACTTCCATCGAGATTAGGGTGAGTTCGAATCTCCCTCTTCTGAACTTATATTCTCTCGTTTTCCAAGTTGACTTTCGGAGAAAACTACCAAGTTGGATGCACAACAGGCAAAAACATAAATGGAAGCATGAACACACGAACAGATGCATGTATCCCAAATTTCCATACACACAAAAAAAAAACCCAATCTTATAAACAAATCAGGCCCAAAACGCATGTTTGTAGTAAGACAAATTGAATCCAGAAGAAAACAAAGAGAAATCGAGTTGGAGAAGATAAAATCAAATACAGGCTCGAGGAGGACATGGGTCTGGATGCTTAAGGGGCATGAGTGTTGCAACATGGGTCTGGATGCTTAAGGGGCTCGAGGAGGACATGGGTCTGGATGCTAGTCGGATATGGCAACGTCGACGGCGCGGCGTCGACGGCCTGGGGAGAAGGGAAGACGGTGGTGGTGGTGGAAGAGGAGGCGGCGACGGATCTAGCTCCTAACCATGTTGTCATCCCTGTTCTGCACCGTCAACCCCGTCTTCGTCCTCTGCTCCAAGCCGCCTCGGCCAGTCCGCAACAACAGTAGCTTGACGGCGGCCTCCTCGAATCCACTCCACCGTGCCGTCGGTCATCAACACGCGTCGGAGTTCTCTGCCTCCCACGCTAGCAACCTCCGCTCCGTCCTGCTCCACGTCATTGAGCGGCCATCCCGCTCGTAGTCCCCGAGCTTCACGTCGGCGCGCCAGTCAGGGGAGGAGGGACGCCGGTCGCCGGTCGCGAGAGGAGATGAGGACCCTAGTCGGGGGAGGAGGAGAGGGAGCTGAAGTCGCCGGCTCGCTGTCAAGAGTGAGTGGAGGAAAGTCCGAGAAGGGATAAGGGAGAGAGAGGGGGGTGGAGGGGGAGCTTTTTGTTTCTGGAGTCTGGGGCATTTGGTGTAAATTTTGAACCTCTACACAAAAGTGAAAGAAGGGACTGAAATATAAAATTAAAGCCATACCTAAAGCCACTTGCACTGTAGGGAACTCAAATTTTGGATTCGTAGCCCTAGCATACGTGGCACTTTGTGGCCTCTCATACAAGTGAGACGCAATGTGAATGCCCTATGCAAACCCTCCGACTATTCCTCTCCTTTTTTTTTCTTCTATCCTTTTTGTTTTGTTCACCGGATCTTGAATCGTGATGCTTAAAAGAATGCATGTGTTGGAAATCAAAACTATTCACTCACTCAATCTCACAAGAACACATCCGCGCACACACACACAAGGACTCAGAACACAGAGAGTTTGCAAGTGCGTAGCACTCTTTTTCTGTTTTTCTCTCACAATAAAACTGATTATATTGATCTCTATTTAAAGATGCACATGACCTGCTTAAGCCTAAAGAAATGCAAGAATCCTAGATAACAAACTCACCCACGTCTAACAGAATTCTCCTAGTCAATCGCCGATACGTGCATGCAGCGTTCGACCGCTTCCTGCTCCTGGACGTGTGCTGATCTCTTCGCCACATTTGCATGCATGGCTAACTAATTAGCTAGATGTACTCTCACCTCCTGGCAACACGATCAGCCACTACTCACTGCCAATCTCTCTACTCACTAAGCCATGCAGCACAACCACTAAGCTAGCACTCACGCCATGTAACACACATACATGTGACTTCTACTCAGCTACTACCAAACAAATAAACATGCTGAAACTAAAACAACAAGATTATACTTCTAATAGTATGGCTGCAACTTCTAGGTTATATGGAAACCTCTATCGTTCTTTTTTCTTCTTATTTTTTTTACTCGTCATTTTGTTGGAAACAGAATTGTTTTTCTTTGACTTAGATAGTAATATGTTAATTTTATTATAAACCAAAGTAGTATTCTTTTGTGTGCGCGATATTGTTAAATGGATAACTTAACCATTCAAATAACAAGGAGGTAGCTCAACTCACCAAATATGACCAAGCAAATAAAATCTCTTTTCATTCATATCCGGCCAACTAAACATCTTAAATCAGTCAATCTGAATGTAGTCCAGCAACCAAACAACCCAACATGGATTAGGCAAATGAGCCAGGCTACCTGTTATGTTGCTCGGTGGATAGGAACGAAGTGGTCAATGGGTTGGAACTGAGAGAGACGATAATAGACAGAGATAGAGATTGTTGCTATAAAAGCCGATGATTAGAGGTATGAATTTTTTGAGTATTTGAAAAATCCTTCTCAATCGGCATCAAGGATATTGAAATATAAGGCTCTTAAATATGTTGTATTTGATGATGATCTTTATTATCCGACGATTGATGGAGTTTTACTTAAAGTGGTTATGTGTGAAGTGCACGAAGGAATTTGTGGAACTCATCAATCGCTCACAGAATGAAGTGGTTGATTAGGAGAGTTGGGTATTTTTAGTCGACCATGCTGAAGAATTGTTTCATATATTATAAGGGATGTCAAGATTGCCAAAGGTTTTGAGCAATTTGGAGAGCACCTGCATCAGCTATGAACCCAATAATTAAGCCATGGCCGTTCAGAGGATGGGGAATCGATATGACTGGTCAGATAAATCCACCACCAAGGAAAGGTCACAATTTATTTTGGTGGCTACAGATTATTTTACCAAGTGGATTAAAGCAATTCCACTAAAGAAGGTTGATTCTAAGGATGCCATTGAATATGTCAAGGAACATATCATATATAGATTTGGAATACCACAAACAATAACCACATATCAAGGATATATCTTTGTGTCCGATGAGTTTATTCAATTTGCTAAAAGTATGGGCATAAAGTTATTAAATTCTTCTCCTTACTATGCACAAAGCCAATGGACAGGCAAAAGCATCCAACAAAAGTTTGATCAAGTTGGTGAAAGGAAGATTGCCGAAAAACCTAAAAAGTGGCATACTATATTAGCTAAGTCTTTATGGTCTTATCGGATGGCATGTCATGGATCTATACAAGTTCCACTTTATCAACTAGTTTATGGGCATGAAGATGTTCTACCATGGGAAACTAACATCAGCTCAAGGAGAATTATTTTACAAGATCGGTTAACAACTGATGATTATCATAATTTGATGGTTGAGGAGCCAGAAGATTTGGTATAAGCTAGATTATGTGCAATGGAAAAAGTTAAAGGAGACAAAGAAAGAATTGTAAGGCATTATAATAAAAGGTTGTGCCAAAGTCTTTCGTGGAAGAAAAACTTGTTTGGTAGTTGATATTATTGATAGGAATAAGAGATAACAAGTTTGAAAAGTGGTCACCAAATTGGGAAGGAACTTTCGGGATCCATAAATGTGTGCTAAAAGGGGCTTATATGCTTAAGGGTCTTGATGAAGAAGTTTTTGGAAAAACACTTAATGGAAAATTTTTGAAGAAATATTACCCAAGTGTATGTGTTAACTCATAATTGGTTGATTATAATGATGTATGATAATAGTTGATGTTTGAACATCACTTTTTAGATGTCCGATATATAATATCGCCCTTAGACCAAAATTTTGTGAAATATCGCAAGTGTGAGATAAGCAAGAGTAAAATCGGCTTAGTAGCTGATGGATATATTACATGAAAATGTTTAAAGTTGCGGTATCAAAAAATGTTTACGGAGCTAAACTATTACATCAGCCAAAAAGTTCTAAACTTAACTTAATGCTACATCCGTTAAGTTTGATCTATTAAGTCGTGATTTGAATCTTTAGCTCTGGCCTACTTTTTGATTGCCAATAAGGGTAGAATCGGGGGTTTCAGCCGATCTTACCTGATATAGATGTTTTAATATGTTTAGTTAATCTAATCATGCTTTTCATGCTATATCTGCCATTATATATATGTATCACTTAAGATAAATAAATTTGGTGTACATCAAGTATATTTCTGTGACATCTGGGCCCAATCAGGATGAGGTCTGTGTGGCCCATGTGAGCTGTGTGCGCATGTTTAGTACTACCTTGCTAGTTTAGCAAGGGTGGAACAAACTCATAAGGCCTTTTCCCTTCAACCATACCACTCTCGAGTTAACCTTTTTACACGAAGCGAGGACGAAAGTATAAGTGGGGTGGTATGTGTAAGTGGGTCTGCCCGTCGGATGGGCTGGCTACGCGGTTCTGGAGGGAGGGTTGTTACAAATTCTCTAGATTGATATGTATATATAAAGTTGTATTAGAGTATTAGCTAATACATTATCTTTTTATCCAAGTATTGTCTATGATATAAACATATCTAATCTCTGAGTCCATACTGTCTCGGTTAGGTCCGATCTATACAGTTTGTCTATAATTTAGATAAGATTGATTTAGAGATTATATGATTGTTTGGCTGTGGTATTAGAGTATTAGCTAATACATTATCTTTTTATCCAAGTATTGTCTATGATATTGTTGGAGGTACACCACAGGGCCCTTCAGCCGGAACCACCGAAACCAAGAGCTTAGGCGACAAGCCTGGACGGGAGGCAAATGGCGAAGGTTAGGAAGACAACCACAATGGGCGAAGGGCGCATGGCGAAAGCCGTAGCTGGGAATACGTCAACTTCGCCAAGCGGAGACCATGTCGGAGGGCCGCACGGGCGAAGATGAAGAGGCGAAAGCCTCGGCACAGAGGCACGGGTTTCACCAAGGTACCGAACCTCATCGCCAGGAGGCCTAGCGGGCCGCCGAGCCCTCGGTAGACTTCGGCAAATAGATGGGCCAAGCCATTTATGGCCCAATAGGGGCTCGTACATGTAAAAGACATTGTGTGCCCCTAATAATGTCCCTATCAGAAGAGTAACCATGTAAATTCCCCTGTAAAACCTAAACCCTAAAGGGGGAGCCTATAATAGGATTATAAATAGCCCCCTAAGACTATGTAATGGGGGGATCAAAAAACTTTTCACCAAGTAATACAATTGTTCTTACTTTCAACCACTGTTGAGAGAACCACGCCTTTCTGCGTGACGTAGTTGTCTATTCGACAACAGCTGGCGCTGACCGTGGGGACCTCTGAGCGAAACCACTAAGAGTGAGCGAAACCACTGATGCGACCGAAGAAGGTCGGCAAGGAGAATGTTGCCAAGCGGAAGGAAGGTGGAAGCGTAGGTGAGACGGTAGCTGAAGAGGGAGCAGAGCCTTCGGCCTCCGAGGGTGAAGCTGGAGCTACATCGCCTCCGCTGGGGCCGCCATCCCACCCGCCTTCGGCACCCACAACTTCGTCCGATGTGGAAGCGGCGAAGGCGGTAGCAGCGGCGAAGGCCCTCCAAGTCAGAGACGCGGTCTTGTCATCCTATGCACCAGGGGCGCCTTCGATCGCTGCTTTCGCCCAACTAGCTTCGACGTCGGCAGCGATCACTACCTCACAAGCCAATGCCAACCTCGAAGCTCAAGCTGAAGCTGACATGGGGGCCATGTGCCAAAACATGGACAAACTTCAAGACACGCTTCGGTAGATGCAAGAGCAGCAGCAAGCGTATGAAGCAGCAAGACAAGCCAAGGCCCACACACAATAGTTCTACACTCAGCCCCAAGTCACTCCTCCATACGCTGCGTATGAACCGGTGTACTTCGCCAGGCCCGCCCCAGCCATTGTTGTGCGCCCGACACCTCAAGTGATCCAAGCACCGGTTCGCCCGGCGGTGCCTCAAGTCCAGTACCCGAAGCCCACTCACACACCGCAAGCGATGATGGAAGCAGCTTCGACCTTGCAGGCTCAATTCCAAGCTTTTCTGCAACAACTCAACCAGCCCCACAACAACATACCAAGAGCTTCGCCTCCGGCTCAGGCCGAGGGAAGCACAACTCAGGGTACATCGGCGGGGCAGCTGATGGGACAGTTCGCCTTGCCAAGTCAAGTCCAAGGGCCTTCGCCTCAAGGTCCACCTTCACAGTTCGACCCAAGTACAATGGCCCAAGCACCAACGACTTTCGCACAAGCCGTATCCCTAGGATACGGAATCCCCAGGATACGGAACAGCCCAACTGCCGAATCAGGCCTAGAATCAAACCATGATCGACCCAGCCACGACGGTACAAGTCACTTCGACAGACCAGCAAAATCAGGAAATGATGTTCGGCTTAACGCATCAACCGTTGCCCACAGCTCAACCACCTATGCAAGCTGTGGCTTCGCTGTTCGCACTTCCATACCCACAATTGAGTTGGCCTGCTCAGCAAGGGGCTATGATCAAGCCGCGAACCGAAAAGGGTTTGCCTCTCAGCTGGGGGATCAAGAATCACCCCATCCCACCCCAATTCAAGTACCCCCCAGTGCCACAGTATTCGGGAGAGACAGATCCGAAAGAGTTCCTGTCCATCTACAAATCTGCTATCGAAGCGGCTCATGGCGATGAGAATACCAAGGCGATGGTAATCCACCTCGCGCTCAATGGCATAGCTAGATCTTTGTATTTCAATTTACCTGTTAATAGCATTTACTCATGGGAGCAATTGCGCGATGTTTTTGTCCTTAACTTCTGAGGTACCTATGAGGAGCCGAAAACTCAACAAGACTTTATGGGCATTCGCCAAAGGCCAGGGGAATCGACAAGGGAGTACATTCGCCGGTTTTCGCAGGCACGGTGCCAAGTGCAAGATATAACCAAAGCATCCATCATCCATGCTGCTTCGGCCTGTTTGCTCGAGGGCGAACTCACAAGGAAGCTCGCGCGAAAGGAGCCCAGAACGCTTGAACACCTCTTTCGCATAATTGACGGATATGCTCGAGGTGAAGAAGATACCAAGCGAAGACAAGAGATACAAGCCGAATACGACAAGGCAGCCGCGGCTACAACAGCCACCATGCATGCCAGCACCCAAGCTCAGGTCCAAGCTCAAGTTGTAAGTCCAGCACCCGCCCAGGCTCATCCAGTACCTTTTGCGAACCAAGTACCGCATCCAAGGCCTAACCAAGCACCCATGACATGGAAGAAGTTCAGGACCGAGCGAGCTGGCAAAGCGGTGATGGCAGTCGAAGAGGTGCAGGCCCTCCGCAAAGAGTTCGACACTCACCAAGCGGGCGGGCAACAACAACCCTTTCGCAAGAAGATTAAGAAGGACCTGTACTGCGCCTTTCATGGATGCTCTTCGCACACGACCGAGCAGTGTCGAAACATTCGGCAGCAACACAATGCTTAAGTGGCAAGGTCGTAGCAGCCGAGGGTCGAAGAGGTACCACGTGAAGCGGCCACAAACCAGGCACCCCAGGCGGAGCAACGCCAAGACGTGCAGCGAAGAGTGATTCATGACATAACAAGATTTGATCCCCCCTCACAAGTGTCGAAACGGCAAAAGAAGATGCAACTTCGAGCCGTGCACAGTATTGTCTCAGCAGGTGATGGGGTTCCAAGATACTTGTCGCAGCCAATATCCTTCGGGCCAGAGGACACCGAAGGAGTTCTTTTCCCACACCAGGACATGTTGTTCGTTTCGGCAGAGATGGCTGGCTTTGAACTACGGCGCATCTTGATTGATGGAGGGAGTTCGGCTGATGTCATGTTCGCCGGGACATATGCCAAGATGGGTTTGCCAACTTTGGCATTATCTCAAGCACCGACTTCACTCAGAGGTTTTGGAGGCGAAGCGGTGCAGGTTCTGGGACAAGCCCTCATCAAAGTTGCTTTCGGCTCGCAAGAGAACAGAAGAGAAGAAGAGATACTCTTCGATATCGTCGACATCCCCTACAACTACAATGCCATCTTCGGTAGGGGCACTTTGACCAAGTTCGAAGCAGTCTCTCATCACAATTACCTCAAGCTCAAGATGCCTGGCCCAGCCGGTGTGATAGTTGTAAAGGGTTCTCAGCCTTCGGCTGTCGCAGCAACCCCTTTCGACAGGGAGGTCCACACCTTAGAGGTCGAAGGGCAGGAAAAAGCAAAGCCAATACCGAAGCCCACCCCACATGGCAAAGTCATCCTGCGACAGATAGATGATTTTGACCCCGCCAAGGTCATATCACTCGGTGGAGACCTAAGTGAGCAAGAAGTCGATGGCATACTAGCCGTGCTAAAAAAGAACATTGACATCTTCGCTTGGGGACCAGACGATGTGGGGGGCGTTTCGCCATATCTCATCATGCACCACCTCGCAGTCAAACCTGAAGCAAAGACGAAGAAGCAGAAGCTAAGGAAAATGTCGGCAGATCGCCAAGAGGCGGCGAAAGTAGAGGTGAACAAGCTACTGAGAGCAGGAGTTATACAAGAGATTGACCACCCAGAGTGGTTAGCAAATCCAGTACCGGTGAAAAAGTCGAACGGCAAGTGGCGAATGTGTGTCGACTTCACAGACCTCAACAAGATGTGCCCAAAGGACGATTTCCCATTACCACGGATCGACCAGCTCGTTGATTCGACCGCCGGTTGCGAGCTCATAAGCTTCTTGGATGCATACTCTGGATATCATCAGATTCACATGAACCCGACAGATATCCCCATGACAGCCTTCATCATGCCCTTCGGCACTTTCTGCCATCTCAGAATGTCTTTCGGCTTAAGAAATGCAGGGGTTACGTTCACCAGGTTGGTGTACAAAGTCTTGGGGTTGTAGCTGGGGCGAAATGTCGAAGCCTATGTTGATGACATTGTTGTAAAAAGCCGCAAAGCTTTTGACCACGCATCAGATCTGCAAGAGACTTTCAACAACCTTCGCACTGCTGGCATGAAACTAAACCCAGAGAAATGCGTTTTCGGTGTTCATGCCGGTAAGTTGTTGGGTTTCCTTGTGTCCGAACGGGGGATCGAAGCAAATCCCGAGAAAATCGATGCCATTCAGCAAATGAAGCCACCATCGAGCGTACGACAAGTACAAAAGCTCACGGGGCGAATTGCGGCACTAAGTCGATTCTTGTCAAAAGCAGCCGAAAGGGGCTTGTCATTTTTCAAGACCCTTCGAGGGGCAGGAAAATTCAGTTGGACGCCCGAATGCCAAACAACCTTTGATGAGCTCAAGCAGTACCTCCAAAGCCCTCCGGCTCTGGTTAGCCCGGTGTTGGCGGGTGTTAAATGTCGATTCTATACCGCCAACATCTGCATAAAGATCAGATAATAAAACATCCAACATAGAGATAGGCACTTAATCTCACATATTCCACAGGTGTTGGTGTATATTTGTATGCAGATGATAAACACTGAAGGTGGGAGGAAAATCAGACTAAAGTGAGGAGAATTCTGTATCCATGCAAGGATGGGTTGTGAACTTCATCGAAACATACGTAAATCAGCCCAAAATACCAAGAAATGGACAGAGGACCAGGGGAGGACTTGGGCCAAAGGCCACGCCAGATGGGCCCAGCTCAGGTTCGGCCGAACCCCTTGGTTCGGTCGAACCACAATCTCAGCCATCCAGGCTGGGGTTTGGCATGGACGTCCCAGATGCATCCCTGATGGCGGTTGGAGGGCACTTCGGACATTTCCCCTTCGCCAACCGTCATACCTATTGTACTATATTGTACTATATTATATAAGGACATCATCTCACTCACTTCAACACACACTTCCAAGCTTGAGCTGAATTATAAGAGGTTCTATTGTACTATATTGTATACTAGAATAGGAAGAGAGTAGAGTAGAAGGAGTCGGAAGAATTCCGGAGTTGTCGGTAATCTTCTCCTATTTCTTTTATTCTGTTTATTACTCTGAATTCAATATAATATTCTTCTTGAGTAATTTAGATTTATCTTGTGATAATTATCTCTTTGTTAGTTCCTAATCAGCATACGGGATTATTGTTCGCTATAATCAACTAAAGTATAGTGATTGCTTTGGTGAGTTATAAACACTAAAGTAGATATTAATTTATTAGACGTGGTGTTTAGGTAATTATTATCCAGTAATTGCTGCGTATCCCACAATACGTTGAGGTGGGTGTAGAGGTGGTGACAGCCCTCGAGATCACTGAAGTCCTCCCTGTCCAGGTACGTAGTAGAGCGACATCTGGGAACAGCGGGTTGCCAGTGCCTGAAGTATTGCGTTAGGATTAAAATTAAGCTTTCCCTGGACACTAAAATTAAGCTTTCCCTGGACACTGTTTCTCACTAGTAAATCCTCTCTATCCTAGCCTATCATTTTCTTGGTGTCCTTGGATGAACTGGAGGAAGCTCTGATCACACACGTTCCCTTGGATTCGATACCGTTGGAATACTCCGTAGGGGAAGTGCTACATCGGTATATCCGTGCGCTTGCGGATTTTATCTGTAACCGTATCAAATACCAACAAGCATTTCTAGCGCCATTGCCGGGGAACGGTTGCTGATCATTTCCGAACCCAGTTCATCCTCGTATCCTTTTTCATTTTTTATTCTTCCTTCACCCCTGCTATCCTAGAGAAGTATTCCTGTCAACTCTTCTCGACTATGGAGCAACCTCTGTTTGAGCTATCTGCTCCTCGAGGCGAATTCTATGAGCCACCTCCTTCATCGGAGCCCATTTATACAACTGGCTATGAAATTCGTCCCAAGCTAATTAGTATGGTTAGGGAAAATCCTTTTTCTAGCTTTGATCTAGAAAATCCCTACCATCATCTGCGAGACTTTGAACAAGTCTGCTCATGCCTTAAGATTCGTGGCATGAGACAAGAAACTGTGCGGTGGAAATTGTTCCCGTTCTCTCTTCAAGAGAGAGCAAAGCAATGGTACACCTCTACCGTTGGATGTGTAAACGGTAGCTGGGAAAAGCTGCGAGACAGATTCTGTCTTGCCTTCTTCCCAGTTACCCGTATTACTACTCTTCGAGTAGAAATTCTCAGTTTCAAGCATATCGAAAACGAATCAATCGGTGCAGCTTGGTCCAGATTCATTAATTTAGTGCAGTCCAGACCAACCCTGTCTTTACCCGAGTATGTGCTTCTCCAACATTTCCATACGGGTTTGGATAAGGAATCTGCATTCTATATGGACATAACCGCTGGAGGATCATTCATGCACAAGACACCGTCAGAAGGAAAAACGATTTTGGATCGCATCCTAGAAAACACTTCCTTCATGACGCAGTCCAATGAACCCCAGCCGGAGGCATCCATGTCCAAGATAGAGGAACCTCTAACGATCGAGCCACTTGCTGAACCATCTACTTCTGCTAGCTCGATTGATGAGAAGGTTCCTGAGCAGCCGTCCGTCGAGAATGAAGAAATTCAGACTCCGGATTGTGCCGCAATTATGTTTAGGGAAGGTTTTGACGAAGACTACGACATTACCCTGAACTACTTTAGCAAGAGGAAACCACCCGTTCCTTTGTCACTTCCCGATCCTATGGAACTTGGGTTCCTACGAGAAACTGTCCGGGAGCTGACATCCATAATGAGCGACGAATGACTAAGGGAGGCAGAGCGTTCATCCGAAGTAATTCGGATAAATACCGCTCCCCGAATCATTCCTTGCCATCTGGAAGGGAACGATGTCGGTATTCTCTACAGTCCAACTGTCAAGGCCAACCTCGTCTCTGAGTCTTTTGCATTCGCTTATTTGAGTGATAAGGCAGTGACCCTGATAAACAAATTCTTCAAGCATCCGAACGGAAATATCATCGAAGGATTTGGGATTGTACAAGGCGTGACTGTCTGCTTTGAAGACAGGGAGGCGATCTTGGATTTCCACGTCTTTGAAATCCAAGACTTTGATATCCTAATCGGGCTGCCCATTGAGCAACTTCTCATCAACACACCCCGATTAGGTAGCCTCAAAATAACACTGGGAGAGAATGAATTCTCTATTCCATTCTTGCGAGCAAGGATCACCTTGACCGACCCTCTCCCGAGGCCCTTCTGGAAGATGAGGTCCCCGACTTCATCAAGGAAGAAGGAGATCCCGGTGAGACTCTCGACCTGCCAATCGTGGAATCGCTACCTCGACCTCTGCTTGAGCTTAAACCTCTACCTCCAGGCCTACGATATGCCTTCCTACACAAAGACAGAGAGGCTCCGGTCATAATCAGTGACAAGCTCTCTGAAGATGAGACTCAACGTCTTCTTACCGTGTTGGAAAAGCATCGTTCTGTTCTTAGCTACTCGCTTCAGGACCTTAGGGGGATTAATCCCGCACTTTGCACCCATCGTATTCCTATTGACCCCGAGAGTGCTCCCTCTAGGGAACCTCAACGACGGCTCAATAATGCAATGCGAGAGGTTGTAAAGAAAGAGGTCTTGAAACTGCTGCATGCCGGGATTATCTATCCCGTACCATACAGTGAGTGGGTTAGCCCAGTCCAGGTTGTGCCAAAGAAGGGAGGAATGACGGTCGTTGCAAATGCTCAGAATGAACTAATTCCACAACAAACCGTAACCGGATGGAGGATGTGTATCGATTACAGGAAACTCAACAAGGCTACAAAGAAGGATCATTTCCCGCTACCCTTCATTGATGAAATGTTGGAACGGCTGGCAAATCATTCCTTCTTTTGTTTCCTTGATGGATATTTCGGATATCATCAAATTCCCATCCATCCAGAGGACTAGAGTAAGACTACGTTCACATGTCCATATGGCACCTATGCGTATCGTAGGATGTCCTTTGGACTGTGCAACGCTCCTGCATCTTTCCAAAGGTGTATGATGTCTATTTTCTCGGACATGATCGAGGATATCATGGAAGTCTTCATGGATGACTTCTCGGTCTATGGAAAGACTTTCGGTCATTGTCTGCAAAATCTAGACAAAGTCTTACAACGATGCCAAGAAAAGGACCTGGTGCTTAACTGGGAAAAGTGACATTTCATGGTCCGTGAAGGGATAGTTCTTGGGCATCGAGTGTCCGAACGAGGAATCGAAGTTGATCATGCTAAAATTGATGTGATAGATTAGCTTCCTCCTTCCGTGAACATCAAAGGTATCCTCAGCTTCTTGGGTCATGTCAGCTTTTATAGAAGGTTCATCAAGGACTTCTTTACAATCGCCAGACCCCTGACCAATCTGCTAGCCAAGGATGTGCCCTTTGAGTTAGATGACGCGTGCCTAAAATCTTTAAAAGTTTCTCAAAAAGGCACTCGTCTCCGCTCCAGTCATTCAACCTCCTGATTGGACTCTACCCTTCGAGATTATGTGTGATGCAAGTGACTTCGCTGTTGGTGCGGTCTTGGGCCAAACCAAAGATAAAAAGCATCATGCAATCTGTTACGCTAGCAAAACTCTAACCGGAGCCCAGTTGAATTATGCAACTACTGAAAAAGAGCTGCTCGCGGTTGTTTTTCCTATCGACAAGTTTAGATCTTACTTAGTAGGAGCCAAGGTGATAATTTATACTGATCATGCTGCTTTGAAATACCTGCTCACTAAGAAAGATGCTAAACCTCGTCTCTTAAGATGGATTTTGCTACTCCAAGAATTTGACTTAGAAATTAAAGATAGAAAGGGAGTAGAAAATTCTGTAGCAGATCATTTGTCCAGGCTGCAGATCACTAACATGCAAGAATAGCCGATCAATGATTTCTTAAGAGATGACATGCTGATGACGGTTAGCGACTCTAACCCATGGTATGTCAACATAGTGAACTACATGGTATCCATGTACATACCACCAGGGGAAAATCAACGAAAATTGAAGTATGAAAGTCGCCGTCACATATGGGATGAGCCATACCTGTATCGGGTCTGCTCCGATGGCCTACTACAAAGATGTGTGCCAACTAAAGAAGGACTAATGTAGACCCCCGTTTTTATAACAGGAATCATTCGTGTAAACAGTACCATTTCCCTGGATCAAGTAGTCTGGTACACACGAGTTCATAGCTGAAATACCAAAAGCACATACACGAGAGTCTAGTGCTAATTATTACATCATGAGCCCGCAGGCATTGTCTTAAATCATCAGACCGAGCGGTCCGAAATACATCCAAAAGCAGAAATAGATGAGGTAGCGGAATTCAGGCGGCGGCATGCCATTGCCACAGGCAACGACCGTACTAAGACCTACTGAGCGTCATCGTCTTCATCTCCCTCCTGGTAGTAGGCATAGGGATCCTCCGAAGCTTCATCTCCCACTTCTGATTAATTTTATATTTGCAAGGGTGAGTACCAACCGTACTCAGCAAGCCATCACAGTAACAATGCACATGATAGGAGTATTCAAAGGATGGCTATGGTTCTTTTGCGCAAAGCAAGTTTTGTAATTCTTTTCACAAGCCTAAGACCTAGCATAGACTGATCAAGTTTTAATACCAATGTTCACATTAAACAATGACGGTTCTGTCCACCATCCATTGTGATCCCAAGGATAGCTTCCCGCCATTGAGTCGTCATGGTTTTCTGAGGACGTCCACATTCCCGCCTCTCAGGAAGTGGCTCCATCAGCATAAAAATCATCATGTAATATCCCATCCCACACAAGTTAAAGAATTTAGAGTCTAGCCAAGTGTAATACATGTCCCGGTGCTCAATAACCGCGAGCACGGCTATTCGAATAGATTTGGTTTACTCACACTGCAGTGGATGTACACTTTACCCGCACTCCGCGTCTGCCCAACACATGAGCCTCGTCCCAACACATAAGACGCGTCACGGCAAAGCCTTTCGATAACCTCGCATTGGCAGTACCCGCTCCATGAACTTTATCCCTCATGCACTCTAGGCGTCATACGTTTCTAGCAGTGAGAGGAGTTCTGGCGCTCCCGGGAAGGGAAAAACACGCACATTCCTACGTTGCTTCTTGTTGTTGAACCCAGTCCATCATGATTGTTCTCTTATGGGTATCCTCATGTAGTATTGCCAAGCCAGCCTCTGACCATCCGGAACGGGCATCCGCCATCCACCTGGCCATCCGAACCGGGCATCCGCCAGCAGACTGCTTGCCGCATCACACACCTAAAAGAAGACCACTATGCAGGGATACTGCCTCCGCTCAGCTATCTACTCCGCTAGGTCTATACCCATATGAGAAGTGCGGTTGTACGGGGGTCGTTTCATGCTTAACTTCATGGCTCGGTCCTTAACTGACCAGGGACGGCACTAGCCTTTTCCGGACACCACCCAAATCCTCCAGCCGCCCCAGTCGAAAACAGTTGTTTAACTTTATTTTCCTTTCACAAATCATGTCATCAATATCATGGCAATGTGGCGCTCATGTCTCCACATGCCGCATCTCAATTACCTTCCCAAAGGTAATTGCCCAAGCATATAGCATTTTATAAATATGAGTATGCATGATTCTAGAATAGCATTTCTAAGCAATTGTCATAATTGACTAGGGACTCATACGTAATCATGGTTACAAGGATTTTAAGGGTAAACAATAATCAAGGCATGGCATAATCACAAGTAGGATGTTTATCATTGCATGCAATTTTATTTGTAAACAAAACAATTTCGCAATTGGGATCAACATGTTCAAAGAATAGTGATGACTTGCCTTGCTCAAGGTCTTGCGGGTCTTGGTCCTCGCTTGGATCCGCAACTCCCTCGGGCTCTACAAGTACGTGCGAAGAATCGATTTTGAATTCGGTTAGAATTCAAGTACAATCCAAATAAATCCAAGTGGGAGTCGAATGCGAAGGTCAATTCTTTTATATTAACTTTACTATTTGCGAACTAAGGCAAACCTAATTTCGATTTTAAATATTCTAAACTATTTTGTGGGTGTAAATGTTTGGTTAGCATAAGTTTTTGATTGAATCTACCCGAGTATTATATTCATATCTTAGGTTAGAAATTTCTATTGCGAGCTAAACATCGGACGGAATCCTAAAATTATCTTATAATATTATACGATTTAATTTAGTCTATGACTAAATGATTAAATATAATATACGTCTAAAATTCCTAGTGATTAAATCCGAATTTCTATCGTGAATCGATTTCTTATAGAGATTACCCAAATATAATTTATAATAGCCTATAAGAATTCATCTAATTAATTATATCTAAATTACTACCGCGAATTGATCATTTGTAGAGATCATTAAAAACAATCTACAATAATCTATATAATTCACCTAATTGTTTAGTTTTTAAATACATTTATGATTATAGCATTATTTTGCAAATACTATATTTTCGTTAATCCTATACTTAAATTCTAATATTTTTAAGTGTCCTAAATTTCCCCTAACTTTTCCTTTCTTTTCTCTCTTTCTCTTCTCTTTTCTTTTCTCTTCTCCCTCTCTTTTCTTTTCTTTTCTTCTCTCTCTCTCTTCTTTTCTTTTCTTCTCTCTCTCTTTTCTTTTCTTTTCTTCTTCTCTCTCCCGGCTCCTCCCTTCCTCCTCTCTCGGCTCTTGCTCCACCGGCGGCGACGGTATAGGACGCGAGGGGGGGGGGGAGCGGCTTACCGACGGCGGCGCTGGCGACGGCGGCGACGGCGACGATGGCGACGGCGGCGCAAAGCGCGGCGCGGCGCGACGGTTTTGTGGCGGTGGCACGGCGGCTCTAAGGTGGCGGCGCGGCGGTCACGACAACGGCGGCGCGTGGGGAGAGGGAAGGGGAGGAGAGATGGGGTGGCCGGGGTGGAGAAGAGGAGAAGGAAGGGGGCGGCCGGCTTTATAGGGCGCGGGGAGGGGAAGAGAGAAGGGAAGAGGGGAGAGGGGGGGCGCGCGGCGCGAGGCGCGGCAGCGGCGGAGGCGATGGGCGACAGCGATGGGACGGCGCGCGGCGCGAGACGATGATGCGACGCGCGATGGCGACGGCGCGACAGCGGCGACGCGACGGCCGAAGCTGCGACGGCGTGCGGCGACGAGACGGGCGCGTGGCGCGGCGACGCGACGAGCGACGGCGATGGCGATGGTGCGGCGACGTTGGCGCGGCGCGGCAGGGGCGGCACGGGGCTCGGGGGCGCGGCGCGGCAGGGGCGGCACGGGGCTCGAGGCGGCGCGCGGCGCGAGGCGGCGACGCGACACCGGCGCGGCGCGGCAGCGGCGACGCGACGGCGATGGGACGCGCGGGCGCGGGGCGCGAGGCCGACGGCGACGCAACGGCGACGATGGCGACGGCGGCGCGGCGGGCGGGCAGCGCGCGGGCGAGCAGCGCGAGCGGCAGGGGAGGGGTTAGGGCTAGGGACGCGATCGAACACCTTCGCCATAATGAACAGTGCATTTTCTTATTTATTCCACTTTTAGTTTATTTCCCCTATAAATTTGATTCTATAATTTCTAATCTTTGCATTCATGAATTTTACTCAACATTTGTGTTATTCCAACAAATGGATTCACTTAAAATTAATATTACCCATTTTTATTTTTATATAATTTATTTGAATTTTTACTTAGGTTATTTGAATTTTTAATTAGGGTTAATCTTTATTCCGCGACAACATTTCGTTTACTTCCAATCTCACCTCATCCTTATTTTAAGTTATATTCTAGTCATTTATTTTGCTTACTTAATTTTGGGTTTTATTCCTAATCAATTGTTCTTTATTTGCGATCTATGAACTTCGAAATCCGAATCCGATAAAATAGTCGAACAAAATCGGCATGATGCAACTTATTTAAAAAGTTTTTTGAAAATCCGTATTTTTAGTGTTTTGATTTTATCGGTCGAATTTTTAGGGTGTTACAACGAAAGATCATAGAACGATGCCATGCCTCACCCTATGGTGGCCATTACGGTGCATTCCGCACCCAGGCCATGATTTGGCAAAGTGGTTTCTTTTGGCCAACAATGTACGAAGACTCAAGAGAATTCATTAGAAGATGCACCAGCTGCCAGAGGCAAGGAGGAATCACTACTCGCGATGCAATGCCCCTCACATAAAATTTGCAAGTCGAGATATTCGATGTTTGGGGTATAAACTTCATGGGACCTTTCCCTAAGTCTCGCAGCTGCGAGTACATTCTGGTGGCAGTCGACTATGTCTCCAAGTGGGTTGAGGCTATGCCGTGCAGTGCCGCGGATGCGAGGCATGCCAAGAAGATGTTCACCGAAATCATCTTCCCAAGATTTGGTACCCCCAGAATGGTCATAAGTGACGGAGGTTCTCATTTTATTGACAAAACCTTCCGAGACCAGTACTATATTGTATACTAGAATAGGAAGAGAGTAGAGTAGAAGGAGTCGGAAGAATTCCGGAGTTGTCGGTAATCTTCTCCTATTTCTTTTATTCTATTTATTACTCTGAATTCAATATAATATCTTTTTGAGTAATTTAGATTTATCTTGTGAGAATTATCTCTTGGTTAGTTCCTAATCAGCATATGGGATTGTTGTTCACTATAATCAACTAAAATATAGTGATTGCTTTGGTGAGTTATAAACACTAAAGTAGATATTAATTGCTTAGACGTGGTGTTTAGGTAATTATTATCCAATAATTGCTGCGTATCCCATAGTATGTTGAGGTGGGTGTAGAGGTGGTGACAGCCCTCGAGATCACTGAAGTCCTCCCTGTCCGGGTACGTAGTAGAGCGACATCTGGGAACAGCGGGTTGCCAGTGCCTGAAGTATTGCGTTAGGATTAAAATTAAGCTTTCCCTAGACACTGTTTCTCACTAGTAAATCCTCTCTATCCTGGCCTATCATTTGCTTGGTATCCTTGGATGAACTGGAGGAAGCTATGATCACACACGTTCCCTTGGATTCGATACCCTTGGAATACTCCTAGGGGAAGTGCTACATCGGTATATCTGTGCGCTTGTGGATTTTATCTCTAACCGTATCAAATACCAACACCCGGTAGCAGGGAGCGAACTATGGCTCTATCTGGCAGCTTCGCCTGTGGTCGTCAGTGCAGCTTTGGTACAAGAGACCGAAGCAGGTCAGAAACCAGTTTACTTTGTTTCCGAAGCTCTCCAAGGGGCGAAGGTCGGATACATTGAAATAGAGAAACTCGCTTACGCCCTGGTGATGGCTTCAAGAAAGCTTAAACAGTATTTCCAAGCCCATAGAATCGTGGTACCATCGCAGTACCCTTTGGGCGAAGTGCTTCGAGGAAAAGAAATCGCGGGGCGTCTAAGCAAATGGGCCACTGGGCTATCACCCTTCAACCTGCACTTTATCGCTCCCACCGTAATCAAGTCCCAAGTCATCATCGACTTTGTGGCCGAATGGACGCCTGCTCGACGGAGCATTGAGCCGAAAGAGCCTTCACAAATAAACGAAACAAGTTATGAGAAGAAATCAAAGGTGTTGTTGAGATAAGCGCAAAGTAGGCCCAAGTGCATACCCGAACAAGGAGGCTCTTCGCCGCGGTGCATCCTTCGACGAACTCATTCAGTTCGGTGAAGGGCACAAGGCCTCCCACCGGTGAAACAAGGTGCCCCACCCCCTGCACAAAAGGGATGAGTTCCGCACGAGTCTCGAAATTGGAAGAGACGAAGCGGGGAGCAGACAGCAAATTTTCCAAACCCGAAGTCTCGACCGCCGCCTGCTTCCCCCGCGCGGGTGCCAGGAGCGAAAGGTGAGGCCCAGGGAGGGGACGATTGAAGGTGGCGCAAGCCGCCGCCACAGCACCTTCGGCAGATGCAGTAGCGCCCGCCGTGAAGCTTTGTGCCTCCTCACCAGCAGATCCAGCGACAGCAGCGGGGACCGGGGATCTCGAGGTCCGCTCAGCCAGCAAAGTGGGGGTGCCATGCGAGGGGTCATCGTCACTGAAAGCATTCCCGATTTGCACGACCCCTCGCGCGCGGGCCTCGGTTCCAACCTCGGTCCGAAGTGGGGGAACCCCCGCGATCGCGGTAAGAGTTTCCGCCCTTCCACCTCTTTCAAGTGAAGGGGAGATGAGCTAGATGCAACCCCTGCTTTGGCATGGGAAGGGCTCAGAGTGTAACGGGGAGACATCAGTTTTTCCCTAGTCTCATCGACGGTCTCCTCCTTCCCCTCCTCTTCGTCTTCGCCCTCCTCCTCGTCATCGGCGTCGGACTCAACCGAGGCAGCCGCCTTACGCTTTCACGAGGCAGCCTTACCCTTCGCACGCTTACGCTTCCGCGAAGGCTCAGCATTGTCAGCGTCAATTAAGACGGTCTTTGTAGGGTTCGCCCGGGCCGGCAGTTCGCCGGAGAAGACACGAATCGCCCGGCCGCCTGCCTAGCGGGAGAGCAATTGACTGAACTAATTTATGGTGAGTTTGCCAATCATCTTCCGGGCCTCGCTTTCGGCCTGTGGCAGCGTAAGAACTGTCGAAAACAAGAGTACAGGGCATAAGTGTAGTATCGAGATGTCGACTAGAGGGGGGGTGAATAGGCGATTTAAAACTAAATGGCAACTAATCAAAACTAACCTAAGTTGCTAGGCTCAGTGAGGAACAACTCTAACTAAGCAACTAAGTTATGTTTTGCAAACCTAGGGTGATAGTGGCTCAATTATATCTCTAGGAAAGTAAATCACACTCCTATGTCAATGTCTCTAGTGATATGATCTCAAGTATGTCTCTAGAAATGTAAATTGCACAAATGTAAATGCGACAATCAAATGAGACAATGAGACAAGAGATTTTTCACCGAGGTTCGGAAACTCACCGGTTTCCTACTCCCCGTTGAGGCGAGCCCAACTCCATCGCTCAACCACGAAGCCACCGCACGCCCCCTTCGTCAAGGGGTGGGCAAGGCGGGAGCCGGCCCACGGAGAGGATTACCCAAGCCTCGATCACTAGGGTAGTTCTTCCTTCACTCCGAAGGTGGTGAACTCCAAACCACTCACAAACCGGCGCCGGGCCTCCTCCACAATCTTCTCGGAGAGGTCACCGGGCAACTCCTCCACAAGCAGTCTAGGAGGCGGCAATCTCCAAGAGTAACAAGTAATGACCCAGCGTGGAGATGATCAAGTGCCACACTAGCTCTACAATGGAAGTAAATGCACTTGACTCTTGGCTAAATCAACCTCAGTCACTACAATGGATGAACACTAAGCTCAATGGTGTGTGAGAGAGGTGCAAGGGGTGTATGCAATTGAATTGGGTGCCAAGAGAGTCCCCTTGCTGCTGGTGGGGGAGTATTTATACTCCCACCCACCAAAACTAGCCGTTGGGGGTGAAATCCCCCAACTCTGTGCTCTGCCAGTCTGACCGGAGGAATGTAGCCGGTCAGACCGTGCTACTCTGCAACGGCTAGAAAACTAGCCGTTGTAGCTCTGTCAGAGGGCCCCATCGGCCTGGCCGGTCAGACCGATGTTGAGTGGCCGGTTAGACCGGCATTGGCTCGGTCAGACCGCCATCAGCTCGGTCTGACCGAATACGGCTCCGTCGGCTCTGTATCGGCCACCCCGAGCAACACCATGCCGGCCTCCAAGGGGCCGGTCTGACCACACATGTGCCGCCGGTCAGACCGGCCTTATGCGCCGGTCAGACCGCCGTTTTGTGGCCGATCAGACCGGCCAGGGCACTCCGGTCAGACCGCCACTCTGTGGCCGGTCGGACCGCCCCTGGTCAGGCCGAACCCAGTGAAGGGTGATATGAGAAGTGTGTGTGTGAAATGTGAGCACAAGTCTAAATGCATAATGACCTAATGTGGCAATTAAAATCATCTCTTTGCTAGGTCATTACCCCTCTTAATAGTACGGCGAAACTAAAAATAAACTAGTAAATTTGATCGCCCTATACCTCGATCAATTCTAAATTAAAGCGCTAGTTTTACCGTTTTCTTTCCCTTTGCTTTGCGCCGTCAATTTTAATCCATCGATAATCATCCATGCGCACATGTGACGTGGACCTAACTTAAAATATATAGCTCAAAGACAACGGTTAGTCCACAATTAGTGCTTGTCATTAATTACCAAAATTAACACCGGGGGCCTAAATGCTTCAATCTCCCCCTTTTTTGTAATTGATGACAAACACCACAAATATATATAATCAAATTTAAATCACACGGACATATATTGCAATGACAAGCAAAAAGCTCCCCCTAAACATATGCATAACTATCACAAATAGCAAATATGGAGCCAATGCACATTTCAATTTCACATTTCAACATAGCACAAACACAAGAGCAATATCTCAATGTGAACTTCAAGAAATATTTATCCATGAGCATAAGATGGTCACATATATATCAATATCACATACACCATCCATCATCGCACAAGTTCACATCACTTAACCATTCAAATCACATAAGTTACAAATCATCCTAAAAGGGCTCACAAATAAGCATAGGCTATTAGAAGACCAGGAAGGGTCCAAATGACATATAGATCAACAAAACGATAAAGAACACACAATATAGAGTAATAGTCCATACCCATACATAATATAGCCCAAACCACCTTAACCTATTAGATATGAGGTGACTAACCTCACTACCACTAGTCCCAACCCACAAGACATAAATATATATATTTCATTGTTAATATATATTTCGATCTAAGTGATTTATATTGTCTCGGCATGACGTCCGATCTATCCCAATCACTTGATTTAAGTATGTATCGACATAAGGATTATCTATTGTTAATATCTATAGCCGATCGAATAGATTTAGTCCTTTCTTACTTATTTACATCTGCCGATCGATTCAAATATGACATCGGCTCAGAGAAAAATGATATGTCATCGGCAATTAGCCGATCGGTTATCATTTATGGATTTAACCGCGGTTTATTTGTCTTTATTTCTTGTTTATTGCTGGACCAAATCAACTGGCACGCTCACGAACCTAAAAGGCAAGATTTTTGGACCTGCACTGAAGTTAAGCAGATCTTCCAGGCCTCGTGTTTTTGCATCAACACGCTTTTGGCACGCCTAGTGGGATCCGATAAACTTGTCAGGGGACAAGCAAGCTTCGAAGTCAACAGATCCTCAAAACAAGCCGCCAAATCCAGCTGGGTCTGAAATTCACGAAGGAAATATTATTCTAGTCACACTAGACAAATTGTCAGCTGAACACAGGTAGGAGCTTGAACAGATGATGAGCAGCGTGAAGGACAAGTTCATGAATTCATTCAAAGAAACCCGCCAAGGGACAATTGTCCAGAAATACAAGCTGAAAGTGGTTGCTGCCGATGAAGTTGGTTCAAGCTCAGCTCAAGGCGATAAAGGTACTGCTGGTGAACCAGGCGACAAAGGTAGTGGTTTTCAGGAGGGCATGGTTGAAGATCTTGGTCCAGATGGCAGTGGATTACAACCACAGTTTGACAACTTCCAAGATCGGATTGACTACGCTATGCAACATGCTTTGATCAATCAATCAGGAGTCTTAGTCAATACTTTAACCAACATGGTGAAAACAGTGGTTGATGGCACAATAGCTGATCATCAAGTTACAGGACCAGTGTATTTGCCAGGTGGTGTTTTTCCAAACTACAAGCCTTTGGTTACAGGCAATCAACAGGGTTCTTCTAACACACCATCAACTCTGCTGATGGCACCGGTTACAACTTCTGCTCCAGCTGCACCATCATCGGCACAAAGGCAAATGACCAATCCTCGATTGTATACAAGAGAACAGCCACAGCATGGTGGACAAAACATCAATCGGCTAACTCAGGAGCAGGTGGCTGCTATGTTCTTGCCAAATCCACCAGCTGCTGATCCAGCACTACCGAGCCAGCATACGCCACCAAGGCAGCAGATTACTCAGCCGATTCAACAACAAAGTTTGCTAAATGCATCGGCTAGGTTGAGGACACCTGATAATCAGCTAAGGCAGCATGTTGCAACTCAAGTCGTCCTTGAGCACTTGGTTCATAATGTGCAACCAGATCAATCAGTTATACCTCAAATTATCCCTGAACATTTGGTGCGTAACATCCAGCAAAATACTCAGAATTACAACGGGGGTCACTTGAATTATCATTATCAGCCTCCTTCACCTCATGTCCACCAAGGGGGGTCACCCCAGCCTCAGTTTGCTCCCCAGTTTAATCAGTTTGAGCCGATACAGCAGCAGACGCAAGGGGCACCTCAGCAGAGATAGTGGGCCGATATGATCGCAGATGTAATGAGGGAGCAATTTGGGCTTAAGCCGAAGGATACTGGAAACTTATATCGGCATCCATATCCTGAGTGGTTTGAGAGGGTTCCATTGCCTGCTCGATACAAGGTTCCAAACTTCTCAAAATTTTCAGGGCAAGATAATGTTTCGACTTATGAGCATGCGACCCGATTCTTAGCTCAATGTGGTGAAGCATCGGCTGTTGACGCCCTGAGAGTTAGGTTGTTTCCTTTGTCCTCATCCGGATCAGCTTTTACTTGGTTTTCTTCTTTGCCATACAATTCTGTCAATGGTTGGGCCGATTTGGAGAAATAATTTCACAGCTATTTTTACAGTGGAATTCATGAGATGAAACTTTCTGACTTGACAGCAATTCGGCAAAGGCATGTTGAATCTGTGCAGGATTACATTCAGAGATTTAGGGAAACAAGGAATAGGTGCTACAGCTGGGCTCTAACAGATTCTCAGCTTGCCGATTTAGCTTTTCAGGGTTTGATAGCTCCGATTAAAGAGAAGTTCTCATCCCAGGAGTTTGAAAGCTTATCTCACCATGCACGGAAGGTAACTCTGCACGAGCAAAGGTTTGCAGAGGCCAAGAAGAATTTCAAGAAAATCAATCATGTGTATCCTTACATGTATAGTTCTGATGAAGAGGATGATTCCGAAGTAGCGGCAGCCGAATGGGTCAGGAGTAAATAGGTTGTACCTTGCCCATGGGGAAGAGTTCTGGAAAAGAGGAGAGATTTGACTTTGATATCATCGGCTTTGGAACTAGGCAAGAGGAGGTATTGCAAATGGCATAACTCTGGTTCCCATTCTACTAATGACTGCAAAGTTTTCAGGCAGCAAATCCAGGTGGCCATTGAAGGGGGAAAGATTAAATTTGATGACTCAAAGAAGCCGATGAAGGTTGATGGTAATCCTTTCCCGGTGAACATGGTGCATACATCTGGGAGGACAGCCAATGGAGGCAAAAATAGAAACTTTCAGATGAATTCGGCTAGAATATCAACAAGTATCAGAGGAAATATGACAAGCAGCAGCAGGAAAGGTATTATGAAAAAAATGATGGTGATTTTGATCCTCATTGGGACTGCGAGTTTTTCAGATTCTGCTGGAACAAAGGTATGAGGCTGCCGTCTATTGAAGATTGCCCTGGATGCAGCGAGGCTGCAGGGAGCTCAAGTCGATCTTATAATAGAAGCAATCGGCTGAGGCAAACAAGAGTTCCTATTCATCAGAGATTGGGCCGGTAAACCAAGACTGTGATCAAGAAGATGATGAGGACAGAAAAGCTCAATGGTGCCCTTCTAGTATTTTCACGAAGAATCAGAAGAGAAGGGTTCAAAGGTTAAGGAACAGAGTGCGCTTTCATGAGGTAGAGCAGGAGACTAACAATCGGCTGAAGAAAACAAAGCCGAGGTAAGAGTGGCGTGTTAAGAACCAAGCTGCCACAGCCGATGAGGTCAAAGCCGATGAAGCAAAAAGGTTTGCTAAAGGGAAGAGTGTCGTGACTGCATCGGTAAACATGGTTTTTACATTGCCTGCGGAATTTGGAGCTGAACAAGCCGATGTCGATGAAGTCGAGGAAGCTTCGGCTAGGTTGGTTTTGTCACTAGAGCAAGCAGTTTTTGAGAAGCCAAAAGGGATAGACAATCGGCATCTCAAACCATTGTACATTAACGGCTATGTCATTGGGAAGCCGATGTCTAAGATGATGGTTGATGTGGGGCTGCTGTGAACTTGATGCCATATGCTACATTCAGGAAGCTAGGCAGAAATTCGGATGATCTCATCAAGACAAACATGGTGCTCAAAGATTTTGGTGGCAATCCATCGGAAACAAAAGGGGTATTGAATGTGGAGCTGACAGTCGGCAACAAAACCGTCCCTACAACATTTTTTGTCATCGATGGGAAGGGTTCCTATAGCTTGTTGCTTGGAAGAGATTGGATTCATGCTAATTGTTGTATTCCTTCGACCATGCATCAATGCTTGATTCAATGGCAAGGCGACAAGATTGAGATCGTGCTAGCCGACAGGTCAGTTAACGTTGCCAGTGCCGATTTAGCTCTTTGGGAGATGGACGGTATTGATTGCTTGTCTGGAAAGGTTTGGGATGGAGATTTTCTAAAAGTGTCCGGTTGTGATATACAACCAATTGAAGATGGAGAGCCCAAATTATTGTTTTTAGGGCATCATGGAGGGTTCAAATGTCTACACCAAGGACACGGTAGATGATCTCGATGACAAACGAGGACAAGGTTTTATGTCGGCTGATGATTTGGAAGAAATTGATATAGGTCCAGGCGATAGAACAAGGCCGACATTCATCGGTAAGAATTTATCTCCGGAATTTAGAACCATGTTAGAGTTGTTAAAGGAATTTGGAGATTGCTTCGCTTAGGAGTATTACGAGATGCCAGGACTCAGCCGATCGATTGTTGAACGTCGGCTCCCTGTCAAACCGGGGGTTAGACCATATTAGCAGCCGCTGAGGAGATGCAAAGCCTATATGCTCGAACCTGTCAAGGCAGAGGTTAAATGTTTGTATGATACTAGGTTTATTCGTCCATACCGATATGCTGAGTGGGTTTCCAACATAGTTCCGGTTATCAAGAAAAATGGCAAAGTCAGAGTGTGCATTGATTTCCGAGACTTAAACAAGGCTACTCGAAAGGATGAGTACCCAATGCCGGTTGCCGATCAATTGGTTAATGCTGCCTCAGGACATGAGATATTGAGTTTTATGGATGGTAATGCTGATTACAATCAAATCTTTATGGCAGAGGAAGATATTCATATGACAGCTTTTAGATGTCCTGGTGCAATCGGCTTGTTTGAGTGGGTTGTAATGACTTTTGGCTTGAAGAGTGCTGGGGCTACATATCAAAGGGCCATGAATTATATATTCCATGATCTGATCGGTTGGTTGGCTGAAGTTTATATAGATGACGTGGTGGTTAAGTCAAAAGAAATTGAGAATCACATAGCCGATTTGAGAAAAGTTTTTGAGAGAACTAGAAAGTATGGCCTGAAGATGAACCCGACAAAGTGTGCTTTTGGCGTATCGGCTGGTCAGTTTTTGGGATTTCTTGTTCATGAAAGGGGGATTGAGATAACTCAGATGAGTGTTAATGCAATTAAGAAGATTCAACCACCGGAGGACAAAACAGAGTTGCAGGAGTTGATCGGCAAGATAAATTTTGTTAGAAGGTTTATATCTAATTTGTCTGGAAGATTAGAACCTTTTACACATTGTTGAGATTGAAGGCCGATCAAGAATTTACTTGGGGGGCAGAGCAGCAGAAGGCTTTGGATAGTATTAAGGAATATCTTAGCTCTCCTCCAGTTTTGATTCCTCCACAAAAGGGGATGGCTTTTAGATTATATCTATCGGCTGGTGAGAAGTCAATCGGCTCAGTCTTGATTCAAGAGCTTGAAGAGAAAGAGAGAGTTGTGTTTTATTTGAGCCGTTGGCTTTTGGATGCAGAGACAAGGTATTCTCCTGTTGAAAATTTGTGTTTGTGCTTATATTTCTCCTGCACAAGGTTAAGGTATTATCTATTGTCCAATGAATGCACTGTGATATGTAAAGCCGATGTAGTTAAGTATATGCTATCGGCTCCGATTCTGAAATGAAGGGTTGGAAAGTGGATATTTGCTTTGACAAAATTTGATCTTCGGTATGAATCACCGAAGGCGATTAAAGGGCAGGCTATAGCCGATTTTATTGTTGATCATCGTGATGACTCAATCGGCTCGGTTGAAATTGTACCTTGGTCTTTGTTTTTTGATGGATCAGTGTGTACTCATGGTTGTGGTATCGGCTTGGTTATAATTTCTCCTCTGGGGGCAAGTTTCGAGTTTGCCTATACTATTAAGCCTTATGCAACTAACAATCAAGCTGAGTATGAAGCAGTTCTCAAAGGGTTGCAATTGCTCAAGGAAGTTGAAGCTGATGCTATCGAGATTATGGGTGATTCCTTGTTGGTGATCTGTCAATTGGCCGGGGAATATGAGTGCAAGAATGATACATTAATGGTTTACAATGAGAAGTGCCAAGAATTGATGAATGGATTTCGGCTGGTGACTTTGCAGCATGTGTCTCGAGAGCAAAACGTTGAAGCTAATGGACTTGGCTCAAGGAGCATTGGGGTACAAGCCAATGATGAAGGATGTCAAAGTAGAAGTTGCTACGATAACAGCCGATGATTGGAGATATGATGTTTTTCAATATTTGAAGAATCCATCTCAATCGGCTTCACGAAAATTGCGCTATAAAGCTTTGAAATACACCTTGTTGGATGATGAATTGTATTATCGGACGATTGATGGGGTGTTGCTTAAATGTTTGAGTGCCGATCAAGCCAAGGTTGCGATAGGAGAGGTACATGAAGGAATTTGTGGCACAAATCAATCGGCTCATAATATGAAGTGGTCTCTTAGGCGGGCAGGATATTTTTGGCCAAAAATGTTAGAAGATTGTTTCAAATATTACAAAGGATGTCAAGATTGTCAGAAGTTTGGAGCAATTCAGAGAGCACCAGCATCGGCTATGAACCCTATCAACCGTGGCCATTCAGAGCTTGGGGAATTGATATGATCGGTATGATTAATCCACCATCGAGCAAAGGACACAAGTTTATATTGGTGGCAACCGATTACTTTACCAAGTGGATAGAGGCGATTCCTTCGAAGAAAGTTGATTCGGGGATGCATACAATTTGTTCAAGAGCATATTATTTATTGATTTGGATTCCTCAGACCATTACAACCGATCAAGTCTTGATCTTCGTGTCCGATGAGTTTGTTCAGTTTGCCGATAGCATGGGTATCAAATTGTTGAATTATTCGCCATATTATGCACAAGCTAATGGGCAAGCCGAGGCATCTAACAAGAGTTTGATTAAGTTGATTAAGAAAAAGATTTCTGATTATCCTCGGCAATGGCACAATAGGTTGGCCGAAGCATTGTAGTCCTATCGGATGGCTTGTCATGGACCGATTCAGGTTCCTCCTTATAAGCTTGTTTATGGGCATGAGGCAGTGTTACCTTGGGAAGTTAGAATCGGCTCAAGAAGAATGGATTTGTATGACCAGTTGACAGCCGATGAGTATTATAACCTTATGGCCGATGAAAAAGAAGATTTGGTTCAATCGAGATTAAGAGCTCTTGCAAAAGTTACCAAAGATAAGGAGAGGATTGCTCGACATTACAACAAAAAAGTAGTGCCCAAGTCTTTTTCGGAAGGTGAACTTGTTTGGAAATTGATTTTGCCAATAGGGACTCGAGATAACAAATTCGGCAAGTGGTCACCGAATTAGGAAGGACCGTTCCAAATCCATAAGGTTGTGTCCAAGGGAGCTTATAGAGAAGTTTATGGACGAGCGCTAAACGGCAAATACTTGAAGAAATGTTACCCAAGTGTTTGGGTTCATACATGATCGGTTGGATGTTGCCGATACATGATAGCCGATGTATTTACATCGCCTTGAGATGGCCGATATGGTTATATCGCCCTTAGTTATTTTCTTGTTGTAATCAGTTGTGTTTTGCCGATGTACAATGGCCGATATGGTTATATCGCCTTTAGTTATTTTCTTGTTGTAATCGGTTGTGTTTTGCCGATGTACAATGGCCGATATGGTTATATCGACCTTAGTCCAAATTATAATTTTATCAACGCCTTGTCATTGCAAAATTAGGGGGCACATATATACAAATTTGCAAATTTTTGAGCAAATTTAGAAGTTATGTTGATCGGCACAGAGAAATTATATTGAGGGATATCAAAGTTTCAGTAGCCGATTACAAAAATTGTTCTAAGACCTATTACAAGACCAATCATGCAGATAGGTAACGCTGGATAGCTGATACAGCCCGTTGTCTAATTTGATCTACTTCTTCAATAGCTTGGATGTCTTGGGCATCGGTTCCAAAGATGACCTTAAGGGACTTGGTCATATTAGCCACATTCTTGATAGCTGATTTAAGTCTGGATTTTTGTTCTTCGACAGCATTTGGAAGATTGGCTAACTTTTGCTTCTCCAAATCCAGCTCGGCATTGCATTCTTCAAGTTGAGCTATTAGATCAATCTTGCGGGCTTCAAGCCGATCTATGTTAGACTGAATCGGCCCAACAGAGAGCTAATCAAGTTTGGCTTTTTCTTCATGCACAAGCTGCCGATTGGCTTGGATAGTGGCTTTAATGTCCTTCCGCTCCCGCCGATCGGCTATCCGTTGCTTAGCCTTCTCCAGCTTGAATTGATGTTGCTCAAGGTACACTACTGGAGTGATGGTGTTTGCCAGATCATCTGGGATTAGGGCTTGGATTTTTGCAAATCGAGCCCGAATTGAACCATAGTCGGCCACCAGATTATCTAATGATGACTCTAACCGAAGGGATATATTTTCAAGTGTTTTCTTGAAAGTTTCATCTAGAGGGGCTAGAGCCTTGCTTGTGGTTTCTTCTTCTGCTTCTTCATCAAAGTAATCCTTGATGTCAAAGGAGAATAGATCGGCTAAAACCTGCAAAAGAGAAATTTGAAGATTGTTAAATATTAAACAAATTCAGCCGATCTAAGATCTTATGATAAAGAGAGACTTATTGGGATAGCAGGAGCGGTTGGTTGTTCTTCTTCCTCGATATTGTGACTTGCTGTAACCGATGGGGTACGGTCACTTGACATTTGCTGCACAGGTGGTGAAGGAGGAGGAGGCTGCAAAAAGACAAGTGTTAAGTAAATATCAGCTATGATTAGATGAGTTAAAGGATTTGTATAGGAAAATTTTACTGGTGGAGCTGGTTTAAGTGTTGTTGTTGCCGATTTCTTCTTCACAGCAGTCTTCTTTTTCTACAAATGCAAGATTTATGAGTGATCTGCTATAAATGAAATGATTACAAAAAGTAATCAAGGCAAGTGGTTTACCCTTGAAAAGTGAGCTGGAGCAGCTGGATTTGGAGGAGTTTGTTTGGGCGAAGCCGATGGTGTTTTTTCTCCTACATCACTCAGTTCGGCTGCTGCCTGATCGAAATCTTCCCCGATTTCTTCTTCATCCAAAGCTTGCTCGATAGATGGATCTAAGGTAGGCAAGTCATCGGCTGGCTTGGGTTTATTCTTCTTGGTCTTCTTCTTGGGAGCCAGAGCCGATGGATCCATAGCCGATGCTTTGGTTTTCCTCTTCCTGCCTACATCGGCCGGTTATCTCATCTGCCCTTGAAGCAGACTTGAGGTCCTGGGGGCATGGTAGCTGATGACAGGGGGAGCTAATTCACCTCCATTTGGTAGAAGGCCTGGAGCATATTCTATGTCCTTGCCAATGTTGCTTGTGTGAGAAGGGGAAGATTTTGTTGTCTGCAAAGTAAAGAAGGAGATTAGTCAAAATATGAATTGGCTAACAATGGTTCAAACAGAATTGACAAAGTAAAATGTACCTGGGGGACAACATCTGGAAACAAATTTGTCATGTAAATAGAGGCCGACTGATGGAATATGTGTTGCTTCCATTCACCCCACCATCTGTCAAAGTTCTTGCTCCTGAACCTTGCCAGTTCTATGTTCTCGATACTGGCCAAGGGAGGTCCTGGGATGTTGAGCAGTAGATCCATCATCAATGTTGATGAGATTTCTCCACTGCACTGAATCTTATCGGCAAAGAACAAGCCGATTGGTAACTGTCCCATTCCAAATTTCCTAGCTGAGCTCATTGGATGATAGAACTCATAGGACACTTGTATATTTCTTCCTTGGTGGATGCCAACAGGAAGGATGCATGGACTAATAGCAGCCAAGAAGACTTCTCTAGATTTTTGAAATTTTTCAGAGTTGATGTCTTCAAATCTAAAGTCTGCTGGGAGATCAAAGTTTACTGAGTCCTCATATGGAAACCAGACTCGAGCATCACTTTGGAAGCCCTCATAGAAACTGCAGAACCAGTCTTTGAGCAGTTCGGCCAATAGTTTTGCTCCAGAATCGGCTGGTGTCGATGCAGCTTCTCCATATGACATGCATCGGCGGTGAGTGAGTTCCTCTCCATCATCACCTGTGATCAGCTCCAGCCTTGGGAATTCTGCGTCTATCAGAGGTGGCCGATTCACAACCTTCATGATGACAAGTTTGAGCCATGTTTGCAGCAGCCTCCATGGTCCACCTGCACTTAATACTGAGCCTATAGCTATCTTAGCCGATGCGTTGCTCAACATCTGATATAGATAGCCGAGAAAGATTTTGCCCAATGGGAATTGTCTCTTGGTTTCAAGGGCTTCAGCTAAGAACTGCCAGTTGGTGGTAAGGCCGCAGCTTGATCCACAGAACAAAAACTTCTCGACCCACATCAAGAGAAAGGCAGTGTGCTCTTGGGGGGTGACAGATCCTTTGCCCATGTATGCTGCTACATAGCCAGACCAGCCACCTATGCTCTTGGTCCTGAAGTCAAATTGGTTTTTGGTGTTCAGGCTCATAGGATTAGCCGATGAAGTCACATCTAATCCAGTAATCATAGTGATGTCGAGCAGAGTTGGGGTCATCGGCCCTTGGTTGAACAAGAAAGCTTTAAGGGTGTTGGACCAAAAGTATGCTGCGGAGGCCATCAGGGGTTCATCCTTGGCCGAATTTGCTAGAGTAAGAGCAAGCACTCGGCCGATTCCTAATTCATCCCAGTGAACTTGCTTGCTAGCCGATACGCGCTTATACCACATAGCCCAACTTTTCTCAGGAGAAGTTTTGTCAAGAGAAGGCCAAGATTTGAAGGTATTCTTCCAGTGACCTAGATTTGGGTTGGCCAATCTAAAAGGGATCCTATTGGTTTCGGTGATGATGAACTCAGTGGGATCAAGATTGCTGATCGAACCAAGAAAATAGTGATGCTCATGTGACAAACTTGGGGTCGCGACTAGATTGGACAAGTGCTACAGATGTAAACAAGAATAGAGAAGAAGGAAACAAGATGAGGCAAGGAAGAACCAATCAAAGGAGAGGATCTAGCCGATGGATACTTACATCTGCATATTCGGCGGATGGCATGACGGACGGACTGGCGGAGGACGACATCTCTGCGGGCGGAAGATTGGCCGGAGAGGAAATTGCCTTGGGATCGCCTGGTGCACCGAGGGGATCGCCGGAGAGAGAGAAGACAAAGTTGGCTTAAGCAGTGAAAACGGAGCTAACGGTGTGAAATTTCTCGGGGACAACGGTTAATATTTAAAGCGAGGCGATAACGGTCGGAAAAACGGCAATGAGCGATATTCTTGGAGGAACGGATATGGCAAATCTGAAACATTACCAAATATTCCGGACTTGAGGGCATGTGTTAACAACCAAACTTAGTAATTTCAATATCGGAGATGGAGATAAAACTGAGGCGGAATCCAAGATGGAAATCGTTCCGAAAACAGAGCAAGGATCGGCTAAAGTCTGAATCGGCTGCGACCGGGATTGGCAGAATCCGAGTTGGATAGGGTTAGCCGATTGACCCAAGTCCGAAAATGTGACGCGGTACACGTTGTCGGGTTGAGTTAATGTGCTTCATGAGGATTGCCATGCACGGATTGAGTCCTGAGAAGGCAATTGTATCTATTAATTAGGATATTTCATGTAATTTCCTTAGAGATATGTTTGGGCAAAAGTCTGTCGCAAAGACTTATGGTATCTTAGAGTTTGTTAGAGATAAGAGTCGTGTCCGACACGGACATATTTTGTAATCTCGGGTATAAATAAACCCCGAGCCCCATGTAATAAACAACAGACGTTCAATACAATCTCGGCGCATCGCCACCCTTTTACTTTCGTTTTGTTTCGACGAGTTCTTGCTTTCGGGTTGAGCTGCATCGGTTTCGATCTTCAACTAGAGGTAAAACTTGTTATGGCGGCTTGCGTTCTCGGGATTAGTGCTTCCATCTTCATGATACTCTAATCTTGTTTATGTAATTCATCGAGTTATCATATATTCTGTATAATCTTCGACAATATCGTTATTTAACCTTCAATCGGCTAACATCTATCATTGCAAGGCAGCCGATTAGGTTAAGTAGCAACGTTGGCTTAGATTATATAGGATATCCACTACTCTATGAAACATCCAATGGCTTGATTGTCTAGATATTGTTCTTCTTTTCATACTTATAGCTGCATCAGATGAGTTTGACCTTATAAGTTGTGATTAAAATCTTAATCTCTAGCCTGCTTCTTGGTTGCCGATTAGATTGCCGATTAGAGTAGTATCGGGGTTTCAGCCGATCTTACCTGATTTAGCCTTATATTTTATGTGCTTAATTGACATGCTAGATCCGCCTTTTATATTAAGATCTTGTTGCATCTAGGTATATTACACTTCTTTCTTGATATATTTTACTTGCATTAATATCTTAATATAGAGTGGTATCGGAGTATTAGCCGATACATGCTGATCTATCTGATCGGCTATGCTATGAGCATCTATAATCTCATTGTTAATATATATTTCGATCTAAGTGATTTATACTGTCTCGGCATGACGTCCGATCTATCCCAATCACTTGATTTAAGTATGTATCGACATAAGGATTATATATTGTTAATATCTACAGCCGATCGAATAGATTTAGTCCTTTCTTACTTATTTACATCTGCCGATCGATTCAAATATGACATTGGCTCAGAGATAAATGATATGTCATCGGCAATTAGCCGATCAGCTATCATTTATGGATTTAACCGCGGTTTATTTGTCTTTATTTCTTATTGATTGCAGGATCAAATCAACTGGCATGCTCACGAACTTAAAAGGCAAGATTTTTGGACCTGCACTAAAGTTAAGCAGATCTTCTAGGCCTCATGTTTTTGCATCAACAGGTAGAACCATTTCGACATCCAGTGCTGATCCCACTTGGGCATGGACGCGTTCACTGGCCATACGTCAGAGCGCTCCGGGCGAATGTTGAAGTTCGCACTTCCGAAGACGGTTTTCTGAGTGCCAGCTGGGGTAGCCACCGTCTTCGAGTTGACAATGGCGTAGAAAATCGCCCCAAACAACTCGGCGGTCGGCTCGAAACCGGCAGTTCGGCATGCCCAATCGAAGATATTGATCCGAACCAGGGCGGAAGGGCTGAGTTGGGGAAACTCGACGTCGAAAAGACGAAGTATTTCTGGCAACAGGGAGCTGCACGGAAAACGAAGCCCTGCGTCGAAAAGGGCAACAAAGACCACAGTCTGATTCTTGCCGGGCTTCGGCACAACAGCCTTGGCAGATGCGAAGACCTGACCGCTCGCCACAACCCCGGCCGAGGCAAGCTTCGTCAAATCCGCCTCATCAATGAGCGAGGCACCTAGGTATCCGGAGTGGTCTTCACTGACCTTTCCCGGGTCAGGGCCGTTGGTTGAAGAAGAGCCATGAAAGGATAGCGCAGGAGCCTAGAGTAACCTAAGGGTTGGCAAGCTGGGGGAAAAGTCGAATGCTCTTAAGCGCAGAGAGACGGTCTGGGCGGCAGGGAAAACGGCAAAAATAACTAAGGGTGAAAGTAAAAGTGAAAGCGATGGGAGGGGGTATATATAGCCCACCCGCAAGGCGATTCGCCTACCACCCAATCAAAACCCGCCACGTAAGCCAGGGGTGTACGGAACGGTAATTTCCCATCAGTGCGGGCCGAAACAGTGAATGGCCGAAGATTGCAAACGGTCGGCCCAATAAGCCCAACACTGTTCACAAGCATGAAAACCAAGACAACCAAATCGAAATATTATTTTATGCAGAATAGAAGACAGGTTTCGGCAGGAACATCGGCCGAAAGGAGGCGCCCCACGGTATACCAACATGGTGTGCACGATCTCGGCCGAAACTCCCTACTCACCCTTGCCCGTGAGGGGCTTGTTGGAGGTACACCACGGGGCCCTTCGGCCGGAACAACCGAAACCAAGAGCTTAGGCGACAAGTCCGGACCGGAGACAAATGGCGAAGGTCAGGAAGACAACCACAACGGGCGAAGGGCGCATGGCGAAAGCCGTAGCTGGGAATACGTCAACTTCGCCAAGCGGAGACCATGTCGGAGGGCCGCACGGGCAAAGATGAAGAGGCGAAAGCCTCGGCACAGAGGCACGGGTTTCGCCAAGGTACCGAACCTCATCGCCAGGAGGCCCAGCGGGCCGCCGAGCCCTCGGGAGACTTCAGCAAATAGATGGGCCAAGCCATTTATGGCCCAATAAGGGCCTATACATGTAAAAGACATTGTGTGCCCCTAATAATGTCCTTATCATAAGGGTAACCATGGAAATTCCCCTGTAAAACCTAAACCCTAAAGGGGGAGCCTGTAATAGGATTATAAATAGCCCCCTAAGGCCATGTAATGGGGGGGATCCAAAAAAATTTTCACTAAGTAATACAATTGTTCTTACTTCCAACCGCTGTTGAGAGAACCACGCCTTTCGGCGTAACGCAGTTGTTTATTCGACAACAGATATAAACATATCTAATCTCTGAGTCAATACTGTCTCGGTTAGGTCCGATTTATACAGTTTGTCTATAATTTAGATAAGATTGATTTAGAGATTATATGATTGTTTGCCTTTACAGCCGATACGACATACTTAGGGTTTGTTCATATTCTTTTGTGACTATACCTGATAGCATCGGCTAGGTTAAAGACGATAGGTCATCGGCTTTCTAGCTTATCGACTATCATTTACAGATTTAACTGTTTTATTCTGTTCTTGTTGGTTGCAGGACAAAAACCAACTGCATGCATTGAATTCGAAAGCAAGATTTGGACATGCACTAGAGTGAAGCAACTCTCTCAGGCCAGTGTGTTTTTTTCCATCAACACTATCCATGGCCGCCCCCGAGCTCCACCGTGCTTACGCTCTGAGAGAGAAGAGACGCTCTGAGAGAAGAGAAAGAGAGCAGAGAGAAGAGAGGAGAAAGATGTTTACACCTAAATTTGGCACCTATGGACGAAATAGGGGAAAATTACTAAAGTTTGGAAAGTACCGGGTTTCCTTCACAGGGCCGGTCAGACCGCACGTATATGGGCGGTCTGACCGGCTAGTAGAGCCGGTCTGACCGCAGGTATGTGGGCGGTCAGACCGGCAGGGTCCGAGTCCGAGTCTGTTTTCGTCGGGTCTCGGGTTTCCTTGCTCGGGAAGGCATGTTTCGTATTTCCTTTAGTTTCTATCCCGAGTTGAACGTGGAGAAGGGCATGTAGAGGGCAAGACCAACCCCTATTTAAGGGACAAGGCCAGTTCATTGTAAAACCCCCGAATACAATCTACTTGAATCGTTCTTTTACTATGTTTTCTATTTACCCTAGTTTAGTCCATCTTTATCGGTTTGCACCGTAAACCGTCCGCCACCGCTGCGAGAGTGCGATACCTCTTTGTAGGTTTGTCCTGGAAACCTTCCGTTTTGCCCACGAGACGGGTAGTTATCCTCATATCGATCTAAATCGGCCTAGAGGCTGATTTTGATCTCTAAATCGGCTCCGCTAACCGGTTTAGCTGTTTTTCTCCAAAACCCATCTTAATTTGGCCCTTTGGCTAGATCGAAGTGGTTGGCGACTCTAGGATCACCGCAAGGCGTTTAGGTGCTGCGATCGTGCTTGTCGACTTGTCACAAAATGTTGCAACAAAAGAGAGCAAAGATAAGAGAGAAGCGAAGGGAGAGAGAAGGGGAGAGGGGTGATGATGAGGGTTCTACTATAATTTTTTTATTTTTAATCAAACACTCACTCACATGTGGATCCCATGTTTTTTTTTTTACTTTTAACGTGCCATGTGAACGTCATCATGTTGGTGGCACGTCAACGTCATGTAGGCACCACGTCAGTAAAAAACCACCGTCTAAACCACCTTGCGATCTTACTTGCACTGGCTTTAAGAGTTAAAGGGACGAGTCATACCTAGTATTGTGGTTCAAGCATAAATTATGGATTCAGCCACACATTAAGATACCTATACCTAGAATGAAATAGATGGATCGACAAAAACTCATCTACGCAAAATGATAAAAGTGGTGATCACGGGCGCGGGCTGGCGCACGACTGGTCACGAACTAGCAATTACGGAGGATTGAGAGCCCAAAGCCTGCCAACTGCAGTCGAGGCTCTCAGCCAACACAAGCAGCCGAAGGGCGAACTGCTGGAGAATAGAGAGGAAGCAGCGCCGTTAACATTATCCCTCCCAATGGGGAGGGATTCAAAGATGAATCCCACCATCTCAAACATGACGAATCCCAACCAAAAAGATCGATTCAGTCTGACCAACCAAGCAGATCGATTCAGTCTGACCAACTAAACAAATCGATTCAGTCTGACCAAACAGATAGATAAGTGAATTTGTGTAATGAGCGGGATATACCGATGAATGGTTGCGGACACAACAAAAAAAAAGAAAAGAGAAAGCTCTAGATAAATTCAACGCAGAACAGTGATCAATCATTTATGCAAAATGAACACAGCTGTAAAAGATTGTTTAAAATACGTCGCCATTCAGATAAACAAGGATGACTGGAACAAGCATTTCTGATATATGCATAGCACCGTCACGTAACTGGGCTAATTATTGCAACTTAAGCATGAGGATCCACTCGAGGGAAAGGCTGCTCCATATGACAAGTGAACTTTTTTCGAACAGCAAAACAAAAAAAGATGGGCAAAAGTTTCATCATTATCCCTCAAGGGCAGAAGCGCCAGAGATAATCTCAATGAGCTCTGTAGTGATAGATGCTTGACGTGTCCTGCGGGGATGAAATCGAATGTATCAGTTCTCCTTTCATGTTAATAGGGGTGAAAACGGTATGGAAATTTCCCGACCGTACCGATACCATTTCCGCAAAACTAATATAATAATAATATTTTAACCGATGGTTACCGTATTCAAAATTTAGTTTTTTTAATTTCTGTCGGCGTGGCATTGAAGTTGACACTAAATAGATAAATTCATAAATATGGAAATTTCCCGACCGTTTCCGTTCGTTTCAAGAAAATAATAAAATAATGATACCGTTTCCGACCATTTCCGACCGTTATGCAGTCGACACACATAAACAGATGGAGAAGGTAAGACGACCATACCTGTTGTATGTGAGGGTGAGTCGATCAAGCATTTCACCAGCGTTTCTGCTGGAGCTGTCCATGGCAGACATACGTGCTCCAAGCTCACTGCATGCATTCTCTAGAGCAGCATTATACATAACCTGCCACAAAGCAAAAACATAAGATACCACTAGGATACCTTGAAAAAAGAATGATTGCGCTCTCTACAAAGGGAACGTTTACCCTTATGGATGCGACTTGATTTTGTGGCTGTAATAGTTGTAGCTAATTCATCTATTGAGAGGTATATATGATTAATGAAGACAAACTTACACAAGAAAACTGGAACTCGGTAAGATTCTGAAGAATTTCTGATTTAGTTTCACCTCCTTCAATTTCATATGAATCCAGGTCACCAACCTTACCAGATTCCGATTCTTTCTCCATAACCTATAAAACAATTCAAACCACTAGTATTAACGTCACATCATTCATATTACTTTATAGGAGCACAAATTCATGTCCTCAGCACCGATATTTACCTCTGGGGAAAGTATGGTTGTCATTGTGGGCTTAAATGATATGACCGAGTGGAACTTGTTAAAAACAACCCTTAGAGCATCATACTCAACATTTTTCAAGATATCATCTGCCAGCACAGCAATCTGAAACATCATCAAAGAAAACAGTGGAGATCTATTCAATCCAATAGGCACATTAGGTTTTTGAAATCTGCTTTAGCCACCAAATAATAATCGACTGAACAAAAACTTCCCTGAAGACATTTCAAGGAAGTCAGACAACATAAGACTTTTTACAGTTCAGGGTTTGTTAGCAAATTTTGTTCAAATCATACCAGCTGCTATGATATATTGCAATGCGTGCACACATAACAAAAGATGAATATGATCCAGATCATCTTTCTTTGCAAAGGAAAATGAGATATTTCAACCTACAGCATAACTAGAAGCTTAAATCTAAAAAACACTTTCTTCTGACACATCATCTAGTACCATAATCCTCTCTTGTTTCATTGAAATATACCACATCCGTGAACTTCTGCTGCAACGTAATTAACACAGCTGAAACTAATTCTGCTAACTGCACAACTTTGCGCCCCCACCAGTGCCATTCCTTATCCTACAGCAATGAGATCCATCACTATATTTCACATTTCTCCATGCCGATGTGCTATTCTTCAGCCATGGTTGTTAGTCGCACAGTCAAGTCATCCCTCAAGACCTAAACCAACTTGAGGACTAATCATGACTTAGTCAAAGACAAGCCTTTGAGTTGGTACATTAGAAGTGAGGTCAGAAAAAACAGGGAGCAGATGAGGAAAGCAGGTGTGCAACTATTGGTGCTCCCTCTAATCTTACTCAGACTCCGGTGGCTACCTCTAATCATATATGAAGGAGAAAACTGAACAGCTCTCCTCTTATCTCGTATTCCAAGTTTCCCAAATCAAATTGTAGCCCTCAAGTCGTGCTCTGTGGCTGACTTGTCAATTGGTCCATGACTAGCCATGCAACTTGACTACAGTACCCTCCTCCCACTTTTTCAGCACAGGTTGATGCTCCATCCCCTTATCGGACCTTTTTCCCCACCAACTAGGGCCAGCAAAACCAAGTCAGATCCAATATGGCAGCTGTGTCAGCCCCCAACATAGCAGCTGTGATTCAGTGGCACAGGTGGACACATCAGCAGGACAGGACAGGTGACAGCCTTAGAGAACCCAGGTAGTGGTGGCTGGCTTAAGGAAATATTGAAACAGGGAGCCTCCCAAGATGGCACCAGGCTCCCTTCCCCTGCCTCATTGCTTGCAATAGCTCCAACATCATTGCCTTATTCCTAGTCCCTAACTAGTGTTACTATTAAAACACAAGAGGAACACATCATTTGATGATCAATCATGTCTATGTCTCATTCGAGTATCTCAGAGTGATTTTCTGTAACAAGTCTTAGCCCCAGCTTGCCAGCAACAGGAGAAAGTATGGAGAAAAAGGAATGGAAGGTACAGTCGGAGTGGGCTGAAGTGAGTCTGATTTGGTAAAATTTTAGATTGATAAATCAGTATATATATTTTGGCTATAATAACAGAGATTAGTCATTGACAAATTGAAATGTGTTCCAAATCAGAAGTCCAATGTGACATGACAGAATTCCTTTTACATTAGGAATGCTTCTCTTGCAAAATTCAAAATTCGAGAGCAAAATTCACTGACAATATAAGAAACTACAAAACAGTTTTCAATTGCCAAACTTTAGACTTAATTCAGAAACAAATTCACAAATAATGAATAGCATTTCATAATAAAAGGTGCATCCATAGCATAGTAAAAGCTCAGGAAAACAACATACCTGTGTGTAGTTGATAGGGTTCTTCTGCAACTCAGATACTGTCATCTCGATGTTATCCTTGGAGTCACGAATGAGTTGAACTTTACCCTTTTCTCCTAATATGACATACTTGCTTTCTTTCTCTGGTCCTGATTTGAGGTGCAAAAACTTTGTTTTAGTATCTTCTAATGTTTAAATGATAACAAAAATAACCATGCAAAGTATTACCAGAAGTCAACTTGTGGAGTGCTTTGCTGACTTTAACTGACGTTGAGTTGATACCACCACAAAGACCCTTGTCAGAGGTAATGGCTACAATAACATTCTTCTTGACATCGACACCTGGTGGTTGCATCAAAGACATTAATAACTAAACCAAAAACTCAATAATCTTATTGCCAAAAAGACATGAGGTCAATCTAATTCAGTTAAATTAAAACTGTTGTTCCGTAAGAATTAAATAATTTAGACAGATCCAAGCATGGAGTAAACTCAACAGGCAAGCCTATCAATGTTTCCTCATGAATTGAGGATCACAGCATCATTAGAAGTGGCATGAGACCTGTGGTGCATTTATAAATTAGTGAGAAGCGTGTCTAGTAAATAGATGTAGAGTCCATGGTTACACCACTGAACCAATAGCTCAGAAGATTCACCCATAGTATATATATCTACATATTTCTTTACCAGGGATAATTACCCACCATCAAATATCTCTTACCTTGAATGCCATTGACTTTTAAGAACCAACATCAAATGAACTTCCTAGATCATGAATAAGTTTGTACATTTGATTTGTGGCAGCCCGGCATGCTAATGTAGCCATAGGCTTCTAGCATATCATGACATTCAATAAGATAGGCATCAACTTTAGCTATAATAACTACGGCAGAAAGGTACTGTAAATATGTACTACAACGAAACATAACATACTAGGGACATCCCCAAGAAGAGCGGTGAATGGCTGCCATAGACCACGTGAATTTTCTGTTCTTATTTGAACAGCTCGAAGCTTTGATGCTGCAACCATCTTCATTGCTTTTGTAATCTTCTGGATGTTCCTAACACTCTTCATGCGGGTTCTCACTGTAAAAAAGTATTATTAGTTGAGGGGCCAATAATTTGCTTCAATTGCCAGGGTCAATATATATGTTCGGAAAGAAATAGAATAGAGAAGGAAGATCCTAACCAACTTGTGTTGAAACAGAACGTGCGCCTAGTGGGGCAATCTCCCTGGTTTTTAAATACGCAGTATATTCAGTTAGAAAGTAATACATAGTGGAAGCAAGAAGCGAATAATTTAAAGAGAAATCGAGCAGTCATGTATAACAAAAGCATGGATCATGCAGAGAGATAATTCCAAGGAATTTGGTGTAAATACTTACATGCACGATAAAAATGTGCAATTAACAATATAATGTCATATTGTTTGCAACAAAAGTAACCAGCTATACGAGGCTACAATTTTAACAAACAAGAAATGACATCTATGACACTGCACATTTCTTACTAATCATTCAATGCAAGACAATGAGAGTAAAACCCACCAGAAACATGAGTGGTTTCTATACAAGTCATACTTTATGAGTGGTTGCAATCCGTGTGGACAATCACAAACCAAACAACATGCCGAACCAGTCAACAGCATGTGAGATTAAAGTTACAACTACATATGGATTTTTTTTCTCCCTTGTAGCAGTGCATCAGAACCCTTTTCCAGCATTCACATCCATTTCATAATCCATAAGGGGATGCAGCCAAAGTTCATACGGATTCCAATCTCGTCCACTAAAGGTGGGAAAAGAAAAAGGAGACTACAAATCCTTCGTCTACGCAATCACCACCACAACCCATAACACACCCACACATACATTTCGCAGCCGCAAGCACCAACTCCAATTCGCCCTAGATGCGCCTCAAATCCGAGGGTAATGAATCCACTGGTCGCCCAATAAACTCGCCCACGGGAACACCAGATCCGCAGCCAGATCCAGCGGAGACGGACGAATCGAACCGGAGGCGGATCTGGCGGAGAGAGAGGGGGGAGAGGCGGAGCGGGAAAAGGGAAAGGGGATCTTACTGGTGGGCGGCGGCGGGGGAGCGCGCGGCCATGGCGGCCGCCGGGGATGGGGTGGAGGAGAGGAGGACGCGCCTCCCCTCCCGTCGCAGCGCCGCCATCGCCATCGCCGCCGGTGTGCGTTTCGATCCGGGGGTCTCGCTGCTTTCCTTCCTGGGGCTCGTGTGGCCGCAAGAGGTTGGGAGGAAAGAGAGAGGAAGGAGAGTGGAGGGGTGGGAGGGCAGCAGTGAGGGCACACCGGCACAAGCCCTAAGATGCCTCGTGCCAGCTTGGGAATGGGCCGCTTGTTGCTAATGGGCCTCCAAGAAGTGAAATAGGCCTTTTTCTTCTTTTACTATTACTATTATTGTTATTATTTTCTTCTTCTTCTTTATTTGTTACGGGGTACTCCGATCCCTCCGTCAGTCTGTCTCAGGATAGATGATTTTATCTTTCAAATTTGTCACAATATATAAATTTTGTGATTTAGACACATTATTAATTTATTTCCCAACTACCACAATATGTACTACTAGTTTATTCTTCATATCAACTTTTGTATTATTTTATTTCACACTTATCAATGTTTTACTAGTTTATTTCCCTGATTACCACCTTCTGTATCATGATTTGTTATTTTGGTACTTTCTCAATTTTAAAACAATTGCAGTAATCATAAAAAAGTCATAAAAAAATAAAAATATCTATCAAGATAGATCAACATATGATATATTTTTCCAGAACATGCAAGTTGAATTTCGATTTATACAATTCGAAACAAAAATAACAATTTTGATCGCCAATTACACATTTTATTCATATTGAATAGTCAAAATTTTTTATTTTTGTTTCTACTTGTATAAGTTGAATTTGAACGTGCATGTTTGTGGAGTGACATATCACATAATGATCTATCTTACTAATTTGTTTCAAATTCTTTTTGATAACTTTTAAGTGAAATGCAAAAATAAGGGTATATTCCCTTAAGGGATGAATAGAGTTTTCTGTCAGGGTTACGGATGCATACCCTTTATCCTATGGTCATGTATCACGCCCTAAAGTTCCCCTTTCTAGCTTTAAAATTTATTTAATAAATCGTCTGAAGAAATTGTTTAATTTAACCTAGAGATGAACCTTAACTAATAAATGCAATTGGTATCGTGGAATTTTTCTTAAGTTCCACATGTCACAATACATTAACAGGATTTTTAGCGGAATTTTCAGCACCTCGGAAATAATTTTAACCGATTAAAATCAATTCTATGCAATATATAAATCACATGAATCCCTTTTTCTTTTTCCTCTTTTTCCTTTTCTTCTTTTTCTTTCTTGGGCCGTCGGCCCAACTCCTTTCCCATGCCGTTCCCTTATTTGGCCGGCCCGTGTTAGTATTTCTTACGACCACTGATAAATCCGCAAGCGCACGGAATACCGCTGTAGCACTTCACCTTCGGGTAACTCCAAAAGTATATCAAACTCAAAGAACGTGTGTAATCTACATAAGGCTAAGACTATCCAAGAACAACAACACATGGTAGGCAGTCTAGGCTAGAGAGGACTTTCTATGGGTTTTAATTATCTAAGCTAAGCAAATGTAATTTCATATCTATTGCTTCGGGCACCGACCCCAGCTGGTCTGCCAGCGTGGTTCCGGCTATAGCTCTATGATATATCCGAATGTAGAGGATTACTAGGATGAGATTCAGGGCTACCTTTGACAAATCCGTAGGATACACAACAAACAAAAGTAATCTCTAACCTAGACACCACGTCTAAGTTATTAATTACTACTCTAATACTTGCGCATGAATTTCCTTCTCTATCCGGAATCCTAGTACTAGAGCGCTTAGTACGAATACTAAACAATGAACCCGCAAATATGGAAATCTATCTTACTTAGATAAAGTAATTAAATAACATAATAAAGGAACACGAATGCTTACTTATTTGAAGAAGTTCTCCAAACCCGGAGCAGAGTTTATCGACAGCTCCGGTACTCCTCCAGAATTCCTCCTACGAAACTACACTCGTCGAGGTAGAAGTCGGATGAGCGCCAAACTTCCGAGCACTCCTCCAGAGCTTCCCCTCACTCTCTAATGTACAAAATATACAATAGAGCCTCTTGTAATTCAGCTCAAAGTTGTGTGCTGCGAATGAGAGCGAGCTCCTCTTTATATAGGCTCCAAATGATGGTTACATTGATGGGAATTGTCGGAAATGCCCCACAACCGCCATTGGGAAGTGATCAGGAGCATACACATGGAAGATGGCGATGAACGGAGACCAAACCGGTTCGGTCGAACTGGTGGTTCGGCTGAACCCAGGACGGCTCCGATCGGCCCGTTTTGCCTCGTGAACACTAATTTTGAGGCCCTCAGCCCATTGGCATGGTGGATTGGGCCATTTGGAGGTGTTCAATTGGGTTTTTGGGTCCAAAACTCCATAAGTACTCCATAAGTTCAGACACGAGTTTGATTCTCCTCCTCCTTCATGTATATTTCCTCTCAAATTTGGTAGTTTGTCACCTGCATGTGAATATACACCAGTACTCGTGGAAATTGTTAGAAATAAGCCCTACCACTATGTTGGATACCATATTTTATTTCATTACATGCAGTTATTGACGGTTAGATATTATGATTTAAGGACCGTCAACAGCCCGCGCCCCCTCCCTCCTCTCTCCTGGACACTGACAGGTGGGTCCTACCTATCGGACCTGTCCCCTTCCTCTAGCCGATAGCGGCAACCGCCATCCCAACCGCCGCGTCCACGCCGCCCACTTTCCCCGCTCCTCCCGCGCCCACTTCGCGCCCCGCACCCGGCCCCACGTCACCGCCCACTACCCCGCCTTCCTGCCCGCGCGCACATGCCCGCATGGGGCGGGATTTAATTTGAATCCCTCTCACTCTCTCTCTCCACCTCCCCCACGTCGTCGCCGCCGAGATAGGGCCGCCTCCCCCTCGCCTATAAAAACACTCCCCCGAGCCTCCTGTCTCTTTTTCCTACCTCACCGCCTCCTCCAGTGCCCTCTACCGCCACCGCCACACTGTGCAACCACCTCTGTTAGCTTCGCCGCCGCAAGAGCTACCTTGGCCACCACCTCGCGTCGCCGGAATCCCACCAAAACACCATTCCCTTGGTCCTCCGGTGAGCATCTCCATTTTTCTCCATCTCCAGCCGGCCACGATAGCCGTCGTGGTTGTCCTCTCCACCCCTAATCCCTCTCCTCTATTCCTCTATGTGTCACCGCCTATCACACCCTAAAAATCCTAAATATATAAATTGTTGTTTAATTGGAATTATTAGAAATGATTTTAAAAGTCTAGAAGAAAAGATCTAATTTTAAATAATAAATTCCAATATAAAAGTGGGCCAGATAAAATTTTATTAAATACTTTACTTGATTCTATAGTTCCTAGATTTTTCTGGGATTTATTTGAGCCAAGGAAGTATTTTTAATAAATGGAATTGTATTTCATGAATAAATTAAATTGGAAAAAGTTTTAAAAAGTTCTCTTTTGGCTTTGGGCCGAAAGTCGGCCCGAAACCTTCTCTCTCTCCTCCTCGGCCCAAGTCGGCCCGCAGCCGAGCCGCCGCTCGCGCGCGCGCGTCCGCCCGCTGACAGGTGGGGCCCACCTGTCAGTCTTCGTCTACCTCCAGCCGTCGCCCGGCCGAACCCTAGCCGAGCTGCGTCGCCGCCGCCCTTCCAAATTCGTTCATCTCTTTCCCGATCCGGTGAAATTGATAGAGGGAAATTGATCCCCGCGATCCACTCTACCTTTTCTCTTTTGGAATCGTCGGCTAAAATCGTTTGGAAATCCGTGGATTCGATCTCGAATTGGATTCGTCTCTCTCCCCGAACCCTAATCTTTCCATCGCGTCGCCGATCGCCATGGGCCTTCGTCGCCGCCTCCTAGCCCCTATAAAAGGACCCCCGGTGTCTCCGCTATCCGTCGCCACCCTCGCCTACGCCTCTCGTCGCCGGTAGAGCCCTAGCATCGTGTAGGCTAGCGCCGCCGTCGCCGCCGCTTGTCCAGCCGTGCGCCACCGCCGCTCCGGTTGTCGTCGTCACTCGGGAAGGCCATCGTCGGGTTCGCCAAGCCGTCGCCGTCCTCGTCCCGTCCTCCGTTTTTACCGAAGACCGCCGGAGCACCGCCGTCGTCGTCAAGCCGAAGGTCGTCGCCGCTTCTTCCTCGTCGCCGTCGCCGTCCGTTGAGCTTCCGCCGCTGTTTTGGTCACCGGTGAGTTCGCCGCGTCGCTCGCATCATTTTGGTGCTCTTCGTTAGCACCGTCGTGTCGTCGTTCGCCGGCGAGCTTGCGCGCCCGAGCCGCCGCCGGTGATGACGTCATCGCCGACGTCATCGTCGCCATGTCCCGTGGACCGGTCGTGGGCCGATAGATCCCGGCCGTTCGTTTTGGATGGATCGATCTCGGCCATTCGTTTCCGTGAGCCGCCGCCGTGCACCCAGTCTACCGCGAACCCTAGTCGATGACGCAATAATCCCCTTTTTCTTTTCAAAAATAATTAATTATTGCGTCATAATTCAATTAAAATCCATATAAGTATTTTAATCCGATTTAATCTTTAAAAATTCATAACTAATTCATCTTAGCTTGGATTTAGTTGGTTCAAGTCTCTAAATTTTTCTAAAATTGAGATCTACATGTTAAAAATAGCCACATGTACTGTTCATTCTTGTTTATGTGCTGTTTGGGTGATTTTGCTCTTTTCTCTTTAGATTCCGACGTTCCCGGAGAGTCTGAGTTTGCAGGAGAAGAATTTGAAGAGTTCCAAGGCCAGCAAGGCAAGTCACACAGATCCCAAACAACCCTTTGAGCATGTTGATCCCGTTTAAAGCTATTATTTCTATTCAACTATTGCATTTATTTTCGAATGTCATTGGGTGGAATTAACCTATTGTTTGTTATAGCCCTTTTGTTCTTGATCACTTTATTCCTTGATACCTCGGGTTATTATAACTTGACTAGTTGAGCTTTATATATTGGGCTGACGTCAGCCCTGGGCTTTATTGCGCAATAAAATATTAAGGACTTTCCTGTTTATAGTAAAAACACTAATAATCTTCTAAAAATCATAACTAATTCATCTGTGCTCCATTTAAGTCTATTCAAGTCTTAGTAAATCTGTTTAAGTTAGGGGTGAAAACGGAGTGGATATTATCCGATCCGATCTGCTCCGAATCCGTCCAATGTGAGGATATGGTAAGGGTTTTTAGATATCCGACCGGATGCGGATGCGGATGCGGATTTTGTCATGCGGATGCGGATGTGGATGTGGTATGAACGATATCCGATGGATGCGGATTATCCGATGTACTGTTTGGCGGATAATCCGCAAATTTCAGGCCACACAACAACTTTCAAGCCCACCTAGCTAGCCTAATAGCCCAACCCGGCCTAACCTAATCCTCTCCTCATCCCCCAGATCCGTCTCTGGCTCTCTCTCTGTGCCGTCCCTCAGCCGTCAGTCGAGGAGTCGGAGAGAGTAGCGCGGCGGCACGGTGCGACGGTGACCCTGCGCGGTGGCCGCTCCTCCCCAACACACGCCAGCCGATCCTCCTCGGTTAGCGCCGCCGCCGCCGGCTGCCGGCTGCTAGCGCCGCTGCCAGCTGCAGGAGGCTGCTAGCGCCGCCGCTCACTGCTGTGTGTTTTGTGTTGTACACCTGTACTACTACTGCTGTATGCCTGTATGTAGTATGCTGCGTGTAGCACTGCATAGGGGTACTCTACTGCTCTATGCTTGCTGTTGCTGTATGCCTGTATGGCTTGCCTCATGCCGATGACTTTTATTCTACATTTTAAGCAACGTAGTGACCGGTGAATTATTGAACTGAACACTTATATTATGTTTTTGATGGATCATAGATGTATCTTGGATTATTTTGACTAGTGAACTATTGAACTGAACACTTATTACTTATAGTTATACTATTACTATTGAACTGAACGCAGTGAACTAATGATGTTTTGCCATCACTTATAGTTATACTATTACTATTGAACTGAACACAGTGAACTAATGATGTTTTGCCATCGTATTGGGGCTAATTGTATTGCCGCCCTCTTGTTGTATGGATTGAATACAAACTTGACATCCGATAACTTTTTGTCCGTTTCCGAACCAAGTCCGCACCGACTCCGCACCGAATCCGACGTTCGAAATAATCCGCTCCGCATCCGCATCCGCACGTCATCCACACCCGCTCCGTATCCGCTTAAAAAAAATGGTTTAGGATATGGTATAGCTATTATCCGTCCGAATCCACTCCGGTTTCACCCCTAGTTTAAGTCTATTCAAGTCTTAGTAAATTCATAAAAATCCCTAGAATCCATTAAAAATGGTTTTTTTCTATTTCAGTAGACTTATAGCATGTTTTGCTTGGTTTGTCGCGTTGATTTTGGCCATTTCGTCGCTCCGCAATACCTCGAGGTCGTTGCAGAGATCTCATCAGTACGAGAACAAGGCAAGTCATGCATTACAATTGATCATATTGTACTCAATTTACAAATGTCCCGCTTGCTATTAAATGTTGCATTATTTTACAATATCATGTGGGGATGGGTCCTATTACTCAGCCATATATTATTTCCCTTATGCCATTAAGAACTCGGGTATCAATTTGACTAGATGTTGGTTTAGGAAATGGTTAGCCATGCTTAGATCCACTAGTTCACATAATGGGATAATTACATTATTAGACACTTAGTATCATGATGAGCAGCGTGCTCGAGACATCCAGCCATGTTTCGTTGGTCATAATTATCAAATTAAAATGCGACTGAATGGTAGGCTGTGGGTGCATGGTTTTGCTGGTCGCGCCCATGGCAATTAAGGACCGGTTCACGGGAAACCCTGGAAGACTTACCGTGCCTACCACAAGTGGGAATGGGTAACTGTTTGACTTGTAGTATAGCTCGACCTTTTCCTAGGCACCGATGGCAAGGGTGGGCGTGATGGAGTTGGGTCGGGCGGGGTGTCCAATTGTCCATCTTCCGGATTCACCACGGCACACGGGGGGACTGCCCACTCTGGGTTAGGGGTAGGGGTGAAACCTCAGCGTGGTGTGGATGGTTAGGGGAGAGTTATGCGATGGGTCTTGTCACGATTTCCCCCTTTATAGTACCATGGTGGTATTTCGGGGCATGGCAACATGTGTGGAATCGTGTCTTGTGGGTACAGTTGTACACCTCTGGCTAGAGTAAAACTATTCGAATAACCGTGCCCACGGTTATGGGCGATCAACCAGATTCACCGTGATTAGTCAAATCCTTAATAATTAGCTTAATGAACTGGTGTAGTTCAGGTGGTTGGTTGGGCTTGTTGCAATGTGGTGTAGCGTTGGACAGTGATGATTAATATTGCTTAATTCACTACTATAGTTTACTGCTTTCAACTACTATTTTTGAATGCTTGCTTTATGCGAATGAACCTTTAGCCTCCTTTGGATATATATTGCATCATACCTTCTCTTCCGGTATGATTTGCTGAGTATAGTAGGTAGTACTCAGTCTTGCTCTCTCTTCCCCACACCAGAGTTGGAGTGCTGCTCAGTTGGAGGTCTCTCAGAGGAGTCGGTTTCGTCGCTGCCGTCAAGGATGCCTGTGGAGTGGGGTCGCCTTGCTACAGGAGTCAAGCTTTCAAGTTTAGCTCGTTTTTATCTTTCCGTTGCATTTGTAATATTTTATATGTTTGTAAGACGTGGATCTGTATATCAACAATTGTTGTTTGTATACCCTGACTGGTCCTGGATAGGGGTTTTAATGCACATTCAGCTTAGAAATCCTGGTTCGTCAATTTCTGGGCATGACATCATGAGATATACGAATACGGTAGGATACATGTAAAATAAGGAAACCAGTGAATTCGTGTGGGAAATATCCTTCACGAGTAGGACCGTATCAATATCCTACTCGGAGAAGGGAAGGACTGTATTGTATCATGTGGGGTTCGATATCTCCAAGTTCTACTTGGTGACCAAGATGATCCTCGGTACAAATACATACCCCTTGAGGGGTACAGGGCATCGGATCCTGAGTGCAAAACACCCGCCACCACAGAAGCAATCCGCAGGACTTGAAGCCTATTCGCCAATAGATCTCGTCGAGCTCCTCTCGACAAGGATCGCATCAGTAATCTCGGAGTTCAATTGTTCTCTTTTGTACTTTGTGGTTTCTTCTATAATCCCTTATAAACTGGATTAGGGTATTACCTTACGAGGGGTTTGAACCAATATAATTCTTGTATTTTGTATGCTTGATGTCATATCATGTAGATCATCATACCAACGTACCCCAGTACTCTCAGAATACGGTCTACGGGTATCCCCCGTCGACAGTGACGCGCCAGGGAGGGGAACTTGGTGCTCAAGGTTTCGCCAAGATGACTTCAAGCTACTCCGACAACTACATTTGCACCAACTTTGGCTCAGGAGATCCAACTCGGACACCGTTGGTATGGACCCAAGTCAGATCCATCGTCTTTCCGGTCTATGCTGCAACGCCGATCTCATCCATCCCAGTACCTGTCGGGATCGAGAACAGCGCAAGAGAGGATTCAACCAAGGTGGTCTTGCATACATCAAACTGTTCTGGGAGTGAGCATAAAGCAGGAGATCTTTGCAAGTTTGCTCTCCACTAAAGGCAGACACTTCAGGATGCTCTTCTTCCTTCTCGTTGTCGTCATCGTTGTCATTCTGATTCTCGAGAGTGCTCTGGATGCTGCTCATGTTTCCATTGTAGAGCGCCCATATCCTCTCCGTGTACTTGGCAACGAATATCAGCCATGCAGCACACGGCCCGCTACCAGCGACACTGATTGCGCATTACTACCCCATGCCGACGAAAGGGAGGTGATGGTGACGCGGCAGATCGCCATGTACCAGTACACCAAGAGAGGCATCGACGAGCCGACACACATATACCTAAACACGCGGTCGTACATGGATCCCATGATGGAGTCGCTGAGGGAGAGAACGTCGATGGTGTGGGATGCGATCAGCCTCCCTGATGACAACCACCCGCTGCACATCCACATGGAAATAGAGAAGCTTGGTACGGGACATTGACAAGCTGAGGGAGTGCATGATGGTGCGGAGCAGCGGCAGCGACGACATGGATGCGTGCAGGCTGGAGCGACACCTTGCCGGCGGGTGGAGGCATGTTGTGCCGAAGCAGGAGCGCGTACGGAAGAACATGTTCAAGGTGCAGCCCGACACTATGACTAGGATGTTGGTGTGGTTCCGGCCATTGTCGCCACTACATCGTACCAATCTCAATCGTCGGAGGACTAAGATTGTCAGCACCCGAGGTTGGAATTCCTGAATACTTGGAGCATACACTATACTAGTCTCATGATCCGTGGCTAGTACACACATCCACAACATTGTTATCACATCCATACAATATATATGGCACATCAGTAGAAAAGGTGGCTCTTATATATAACTTAGCGGTACAAGAATCATACAAGATAGTTGGCCCAAGTAGCCAAACAAAAGAGTATTTCAAATGCAATGGAACAAATATACAAGTTCTTCGGTATGCCCACCTACCAAAACCACATAGGCAACCGACTAGGAATCATCCTAAAAAGAACTATCCATAGAAACTCCGGTAACCGGCTCAAACACCTGCTTCCTGCAAATAAGACTAAAAACAACAACAAGAGGTAGGTCAATACACGAGGTATTGGTGTTAACGTCAAAATTTGGTAAGATTCTATAGTGGATTCGGTTAAGAAAAGAAGTCAATTAGCCGATGGAAACCTATCCCGAGCAAACCAAGTTCAAGGAGGAATCGTGAAGACCACGACATGGCAGTTTAATTCTGTCCATTAATTATATTAATTATGCAGAGTCAGTTAGTTTCCTTTTATTTTTAGGAAAGATTGTTTAGAGTCCGATTATGACTTGTATATTTTATTTTATCTTTAGGAAAGTTTGTATCTTACCCAATAAGGACTAGTACCTACCCATGAGTATAAATATGTACACTCAGGGCCCTTGTAAAATATCTCTCGATCAATACAACTTCGGTGTATCACCACCCTTTTTATTTTCATCTTTCTCGACGAGTTATTGTTTCGAGTTGGGCTGCATCGGCTTCGATTTCCGATGAGGAGTAAGGCTTGTTATGGTTGGTTTTATCTACGGGGCTAGGGCTTCGACACTCTAATCTTGTCGATGTAAACACCTATCATATATCTTAGTTAATTTAAGTCGATGTCTCAATTTAATTCTTCGTGTGATGACGCATGAAGCGAGCGCAACCGGATTCAATGCTATATATGATTTCTAACTTTGTTTTGCCATATTATTTTGTTTGACTTGTTTTGGTTTGTCATTTAAAATGGCAGTGTTTTTATCAATCGAAAAGTGTCTTCACCTGTTGCAACGCACCGACATTTTTGCTAGTACTTCTTCCGTTTCATATTATAAGTCGTTTGATTTTTTTTCCTAGTCAAACTTTATTAAGTTTGATTAAATTTACAGAAAAATTTAGCAACATCTAAAATATCAAACTAGTTTTATTAAATTTATCATTGAACATATTTTAATACTCCCTCCGTTTTATATTGTAAGATTTTTTGGTCTTATCTAGATTCATCCATTGATCAATGTATATGTTTTATATATGTGTCTAATTTATTAACATCTCTATGAATTTGGGGAATGCTAGAAAGTCTTACATAATGTAACGGAGGAAATAATATGTTTGTTTTGGGTTGAAAATACTATTATATTTTTCTATATACTTGGTTAAACTTAAAGAAATTTAACTAGGAAAAAAGTCAAACGACTTATAACGTAATACGGAGCAAGTAACTCATATATACCAGCGTGTTCATAAATTTTTCTGTATTATATACCAAATAATCCTTTTTTATGATTCCACGATAGTACTCTATTTTGCCACCATTTCTAGAGTTCCTTTAGTGCCAGATAACACCGAGATAGACTACTTTATTTTTCCACCAACAAACAAAACAAAATAATACGTCATATAATGCGGTCAACACTGCAAGTAGTCTCCACCGATTTCTGACCTTAATTTAAAGTGGTACTAGTAAGTAGACCGGTTTTATACTCCATAAGCCGATGGAAGCAGCCTTGGCACGGGCTGGACCATCAACGGCACGGCCCTCTGCAAGGTGAGCCCATAGGCCTCCTCCATGTTGAGCTTGTCCGGAGTCGCGCCGTTAGCCAAGGTCCAGTCGAACCCGTGCACTAGCGTGGCAGTCATCAGTGTGACCATCCGCAAGCCCCAACTAAGGCCAGCGCATATTCTCCGTCCTGCTCCGAATGGTATCAGGCCGAAATCAGCACCCTTGACATCCACGTCTGCATGCATCCTGCCGGGGAGAAACCGAGAAGGCTGGTACTGTAGCGGGTCGGGCCATTGGGTCGGGTCACGGGCTATAGCCCAGACGTTGACTAGGAGGGTAGCGCCCTTGGGGATACGGTAGCCGTCCACCTCACACTCCTCTGCAGCCTCCCGAGGCAGTGAGAGCGGCGTTGACGGGTGAAGCCGAAACGTCTCCTTGATCACCGCGGTGAGGTAGGGGAGGCGTGGAAGGTCAGACTCGGACACGAGACGACCCCTACCGACGACGGTGTCAAGCTCATGCTGGGCCTCCTTGAGGACGTCCGGGTGCCGGATCAGCTCCGCCAGTGCCCACTCCACCGTGCTCGATGTCGTATCCGTCCCCGCAGTGAATAGGTTCTATCACGATCCACAAAAAGAAAGAAGAAAGATCATGTCAACATGGAAGTGGTGTTGCGATAATCTGAAAAGGCACGGTCATCAGGAACTTACCAGGAGCAGAGCTTTGATGTCAGTCTCGGTGATCTTTTCGCCGTCGCCGTCCAGCTTCTGCTCCTCCTGCATCCTCGCCAGCAGCACGCTTAGAAGGTCGTTGCCGTGCTCGCCAGCGGCGACCCCGTCGGGCTGCGCCCCGGCCTTCCTTTCGTTGATGAATCCGTTCATCATGTTGTCGTACCGACGGTGCAGCCTCTTCATCTTTGCCACGACGCCCTGCGGGTCGAGCCACCGGAGCGCCGGCACGAAGTCCCCGACGTTGAAAACGCCGGCGAGCTGCATCAGCTCCACAACCATCTCCTTGAACTCCCTTGCGCCTTCCCCGCCGTCGACGGCGAACACCCGGTGACCGATGGTGGCGCGGGCCAGCGTGTTCGTGGCGCAGACGTTCGCTTCCTGCCCCAGCGCCACTGACGCCGCCTGCTGCCGAGCGAGGTTCCTCACCATGAGCGCGACCTCGCCCTCCCGGACGGCTCGGAGGTCGTCGAGCGCCTTGGCCGAGAAGAGGTGGAGAGCGCACAGCTTCCGCAGGGCGCGCCAGCGCGCACCGTAGGGCGCGAAGACGAGGTCCTGGTAGTTGTACGCGACGTGCTCGGCGCCCGAGTTGGGCGGGCGGTTGCTGAAGTTGGCATCGTGCCCGCGCAGGAACTGCGCAGCCACGGGCGCCGACGCGGCCACCACCACCTCGGCGCAGCCGAACCGGAGCCGGAACAGCGGGCCGTACTGCCGCGCCAGGGCGCACATGGTGTGGTGCGGCTTGTCGCCGAGCTGCGGCAGGTTGCCCAGCACGGGCCACCCGCGTGGCCCGGGTGGCAAAGGCCGCCGCTTCCTCGCCGCGTCGCCGCCGCTGCCGCCGCGGAGGAAGTACACAAGGTACCACACGGCGGCGGACACGGCCAGGGAGCCGAGCAGCAGCGGGAGAGGCACAACGTCCATGACCGTATGATCCGCTCGCTCGTTGTACGATGGGAAATGCGGGTTTAGAGAGGAAAACGCGGACTGGGTAGTTGATATATACACGGTACCCCCGCGTGCTGTGCAGCTAACAAACTACCCTTCGTACCTACCACCGAACAGGTACCAAAGGTTGTTTGCTTGATTCCTTTTCTCCTCATTGCATGTGTGGCTGTGTACTGGTCAAATGACGCAAAACCAGCCCACCTGTTGCAATCACTAATAATTTTATTTTATTTGGCTCTCGACTACTTGGCACATATCATAGAAATCTTGTTTCAAATGAGTAAAGAAAATATGTCACAGCATGTAGTGGTGCAACTTTCACCTTTTTTATCAAAGAAAATTTCATCATTGACACGAGATTGTCCCGGATATCAACAAATTTAATACTCCATCCGTTTTTACCCTTTCTGAATAAATCATGATGTTATTCTTTTTATGTATACTAGTAATTTGTCCGCGCTAACGCTACGGTAATATTTAAGTAAATCCATGTTATTAAAAAACTTATCCATTTCATTAAAAAAATTAAGTTATTTCCTTTTATTTTGTTTTTTTAGCAACATTGACATATTGATTAGTCAGTTATAGTTAATCTTGACAAACTAAAGCATCAGATGTCAAAGGACCAAAGAGCTGAAATATATAGGAGCTACCTTATGATTCGATACAAAATATGCATTATTAACTGTCTTCATATATCAAATGTTATCTTACGTGGCAATGTGACCAAAGTTACGGATCACATCAATTACCATATTTAGCATTACAAAACAAAGCTAGAAATGATTTGGTTTTACATAATCATTCGATATGATTTTTGGGCTAGTAAAAAACTATTGCTAACAGAATATGACAACACCAAGTCAACAGGCCCGTAGGATGTTAGTTAAATTTTCACAGTTGCAGCTTGAGGCCAATCTCGCCAATGAATGAATACACGGTAGATCACTTGGAGCTCAGCCTCAGTGGCAGTTCCAACACCGTCACTCCTCAACAGTGCCCCAAGTAACAATAGGATTCAAAATAAATTAGAGTATTAGATCGAAATTTCTAAAGAAAGTGCAGGATAAAACAAGGAACCTAAAAACAACTCAGATTCAAGACGAATGTACAGTAGACAATGCAAGAAAGAAATTTACAAGAGACCATCAGAGAGTATATATGCACTTCCCTTGCACTATCAGGGTGCTTGACCGCTCGATCTGGTGGTGGTGGCTATCGCACAACGGTTGTGGGAAGGATGACGACATCAGTTGCGAACGGCGGCACCCTCAGCCTCCACTGCTTATGCCCAGGATTCTCAAATCTCAAAGCGTTGCGAGCTGAGGCTGGGGAAGACCCGGTTTCCGCTGCCTGGGACATCTAACTGCCTAAATAATCAGAAATTTCGGACTGTAGTCTGTAACGACAAATGAAATAAGGTGTACCATCAGAACAGTAAAAACAAACTTGCTTGGATTCAAAGCCTCAAACTGCTTTTCATCTTGCAAAATAGTTGGAATATTCATAAAATAAAGAACAATAAATTGATGATTATGGCACTTGTATAAATAATGATATAAAGGCAATTGACTGATGATAAAGTAATTAAATAAATACCCAATGAACCAATCGATCGATGTTGATTCGATGGTTAAAATATGCATCGGCTAAAAATCCGATGTCATTAAATACAAATGATTAAGTAATCAATAAAGCCTTTGCTACAATCGACTAAAACCAACTTGTATATAATCCTTATAAGTCGATGCAACACTTAAACAATATCCAGATAACTCATCGGCTGAAATTCCGATGAAACAATGATTGATGCCTACTAACATAAATAAATTTAACTTACAACCACAACCCCATAGGTCAAACCAAACCGATGCAATATAAGGTTGATAATTGCTCGATAGATTTAAGCAAGCTGATATGACATCGATCAAAGTGTTCATGCATTAAATTTAACTAAGACAGTAAAACTAGCTGAGAGAAACTTAACACATAAGATAAGATTGGCTAACCCTCCGACGAAACATTAGCATGAACCTATCGGCTTAATAAGATTTAGATTATCTATAACAATCTAGTAGGTCGAACCTTACCGATGCCACATGAGACTGTATATGATAATCTAATACTCAATAAGTCAATAAATCTGTCTAATGTGATGGATATAACAAATCTATCTAAAGTAGCATTGTGATTGTATAGATAAACTACTAATCATTTTCCACTAGCTTTGGTAAATATTTATGCAAGTCATTCATGGATGAAAATGCACTTGTTAAGCGACAAAATGAACCTCCGGCCAATCCACGTGAGTACAAGGATTGGAGGGCCCACATGACTGTTAAAATCGACCTAAAGTGGGGCCAAACCATCCTTAACCGCCATAGGGGCACACCTGTGAACCTCTGGAGAAAGGCAATGGAGATTGGTGGGACCCTCAGGTCGGTCGAACCAACATTGTGCCCCCCATCTCCACCCTACACGTCGCAGTCCCTGGTTGCTCCCCAGTGACGATTGTGGGCGTACTGACATCCACAACTGCCATTCCAACCATCATATGAAGGCTATAAAAGGAGGAGCTCAACACAACACAACAAAGTAGAGTATTGTTGGTATTTCTTACATTACTAGAAATATAAATTCCAAGCAATGGAGCTAGAAATGGTCCTGGTATATATATATGGTTACAGAAGAAATTCGCAAGCGCACGGATATACCATTGTAGCATTTCACCCGGGAGTATTCCAAGGTATCGTATTTATTTAATCCCAAGGGAAGGTTGTAAGAGAGAACTATGCTAATAATGTAAACATGCCACTTGTATGATTAGAGTGTTTAAACAGGGGTTAATATATTTATAAGGGTAGAGTGACACGAAGCAAAGAACTCATATCTCTCATTAATCAATCCTAAACTATGTGGAAGAAGAAATAGAAAATCAATCAATTCCTATAATTCTAGTATACACCTTAATCTTAGTGTACATCTGCTAGTATACAACCATATAGCCAATACCCCATAACAGTGCCCTCCTGGTGTTTCGAGAGACCACCCCGGGTTGCCGAGTTCCTTACAACGACCTATCATAGAGTATCCTCCCCAGGAAAGTTTCTTAAGAATATATGCTATCATGGAGGAATACCCATACTGAGCTGTCACCATGTGCGGCCCACCTCGACTGACTCATAGCATATATGCCCAGATAATGATACTTAATAATCTAGACACCACGTTTACATTATTAAATACTACTCTACATCCCCCGAGATAACATAGAGCAACCGAATAATCGGACACAAAACCCACACCACTGCACCTCTCTGGTAGGCTAACTACTCTACCTTCACCCTTTTTTTAGAATAGGGACAAATCGGCAAGATATGCCTTAGTGAGGATCCATAAATAAAACCGCACGAGTGATCCGAGAGAAGGTCATCTGAGGAGTAAAGCTACTTTGCGAAAATATATGAAAATCCCAAGAGATTGGTAGGTAGAACAAGGACTTGAGTCACGACTATTCCGTTCATCAATTACCTAAGATAGTAAGTTAGACACTGCAAAAGTTCACAGGTACAGGTATGGCTTAGAATAATCTGTATACTTGTATTGTATCTTGGGAAATTTTATTCCACATTAATCCTTAACCTTTACTCGGGACGAGTAAAGAGCTAAGTGTGGGGGTTTGTTGACGGCTGTTAAATGCCAAATTTACACCGTCAATACCTGCATAAATCTGAAAAAATAAAACATACAACATAGTGGTAGGGTTTATTTCTAATAATTTCCACGAGTGTTGGTGTATATTTGGATGCAGGTGACAAACTATCAAAGTTGAGACAAAATATACATAAAGAAGGAGGTGAATTAAACATCCATATTCAAGCCTATGGAGTTTTGGACCCACAAACCAATCGAAACACATTCAAATGGGCAAATCCACCATACATATGGGTTGAGGGATCTTTACCAGAGCCCACGAGAAAATTCAGGGCAGATAGAGCCAGCAAGGGTTCTGCCGAACCCAAAAACAGCCCAATCAGCCCCAATGTTCACAAGTCGGTAGTTACCGACTATCCAAGACCGTTTCTACTGGTAGAAACCGTCATAGAGGACATATGGAAGCTCAAGAGTGAAGATGCTCCTTGCATGCTTAGCATCTCCACATTTCCAAGGCACATCCAAGCCTATAAATACCCCTTATGTCATTCATTCCAACACACACCAAAGTATGAGCTGAATTACAAGAGGCTCTATTGTACTTTATTGTATACTAGATTTAGGGAGAGAATAAGGTAGAAGAAATCGGAGGAATTCTGGAGTTGTCGGTAATTCTCCTCTTACCTTTTTGTACCTTGTTAATTATTCCGCTTTAATAGAAATATCATTCTAAGTAATGAAGGTTTACTTCGTGAGAATTATTTTTGGTTAGTTCCTAATTAGCGTGCGGGATCATTGTTCACTATAGTTCATTAATTTATAGTGATTGTTTTAGTGAGTTATAAACACTATAGTAGTTATTAATTGCGTAGACGCGGTGTCTGGGTAATTAATTTCCGGTGATTGCTTCATATCTCATAGTAGGTTTAAGGTTGGTGTAGAGGTGGTGACAACCCTCAAATATACTAAAGTCCTCCCTGTCCGAGTACACAGTAGAGCGACATCTGGGAGCAGCGGGCTGGCCAGTGACTGAAGTATTGCGTTAGTATTAAATTGAACTTTCCCTAAACACTATTTCTCACTCGGAAATCCTCTCCACCCTTCGCCTGCATTTGCTTCGTGTCCTTGGATGAGCCTGAAGAGCTTCGCCTACATTTGCTTCGTGTCCTTGGATGAGCCTGAAGAGGAGCTGAACACACATGTTCCCTGAGGAAATTGATACCTTGGAGTACTCCCATGTGAAGGGCTATATCGGTATCTTCCGTGCGCTTGCGGATTTTATCTGTGACGTCAAGAAATACCAACAAGCATTTCTAGCGCCGTTGCCGGGGAACGGTTACTGTTTATCTCCGAACCTTGTTCATCCTCGTATCCTTTTTACTTTTCTTTCTTATACCTTCACCCCTGCTACCTTCATCCTCGTAAAACTTTTCTCGCCTATGGAGCCACTATCTATCTTCCAATTATTTGCTCCTCGGGGCGAATTTTATGAGCCACCTCCTTCATCGGAGCCTATTTTAATACCTGGCTATGAAATATGTCCCAAATTCATCAGTATGGTTAGGGAGAAATATTTCTATGGTCTAGACTAGGAAAACCCCTACCATCACCTGTGAGAGTTTCAGCAGTTAAGTTCGTGCCTCTTGATTGAAGGCATGACATAGGAGACTGTTAAATATAAATTGTTTCCGTTCTCTCTCCAAGAGAGAGCAAACCAATGGTACATTTACACCGTTGGGAGTGTGAGCAGTAGCTAGAATGAGTTGCGAGCCAGATTCTGCCTTGCCTTCTTTCCTGTTACTCGTATTACTTCCCCTCTGGGTCGAAGTCCTCAGCTTTCGACGGAATAATAAAGAATCAATAGGTGTAGCTTGGGCTAGGTGGAGGGAATAGTGTTGACGGTCGTTATCGATCAGCTTCGCCCGTCAATACTACCAAAATAAAGGAGAACTAGTTATGCTTACAATGCATATTTGTGTTAGAATAATAAATATTCCACTAGCACTAGGATTACTAACCTCTTGCAGAGAATGAACATAAAATGGAGGAGAATCGACATCAAAACAGGCGATCTATCAATTAGACGATGTCGAGAATCAGACTTATCAATGAATGGGCCAAGAATGTAGAAAGGACACGACCAATTGGTCCAAAATTCACAAGTCTACACATGGGAGCAAAAGAGGAGGCCACCAGCCAAAGCCCGGGCTGGTTGGGCCGAACCAGGGGGTTCGGCCGAACCCTTCTCATCGCCGTTGGATGCAGGGCTTCTTCTGGACGGTGGAGATTCACTCCCTATGGCGGTTGGAGGGTATTACCGACCTTTCCAACCGCCATAACCGTCATTAATTACCTGCCTATTTAAGGAGCTCACTCTCTCCATTCCTCCACACACCTCAAGCAAGAAGTTCATTTCATCTCTCAAGTTTAGTATAGTTTCTAGAGTATAGTGGAATAGAAATAGAATAGAATCTTTAGTCCTCAGAGTCTTCGGAAGAATTCGGGTATGGCTCTAGTAGCTTTTCCTTCTTTTGTAAGACTTGTACTTTATTTCGAATACTCTTCTTTATACTACTCTGGTATTGTATTACTTTCCGAGTATATGAATACCAGCTTTACTATATATTCAAATATATTTATTATGATGCTAGCTTATCTGGGAGATGCAATGGTGTGGGTATAATGATCGTATTTACGATGGCTCTATGTCATGACGATGATATTAGAGTAGTATTTGGTAATTTAAGCGTGGTGTTTAGATTACTGGATATCATTATTTGGGGTTATATGCTGTGGAAGCGAGGTGGGCCGCTGAAGGTGACAGCTTAGTACGGGTATTCCTCCGCACGTGTATATAGTCCTAAGTTAATTTCCTGGGGAGGGTACTCCTCCGTATTTAGCCTCGGTTGTATGCTCAAGACGGATTGTCGTAAGGAACTCGGCAATCAGGGGTGGCTTCTCGAAACACCAGGAGGGCATCAGATAGAGGGTATTAGCTAAGTAGTAAAATAATTAGGATGTACGTATAATATGTATGTATACTAGAAGTATAGGAATATGATGTTTCTATGTTCTTTCTACTTAGCTTAGATAATCATGAGTAAGAGGATGAATGCTTCTGCTTAGTGTCACTCTACCTTATGAATTATATTAACCCCTGCTTAGACTTTGGTTATTACAAATAATATATAAATTATTACTACGGTTCTCTCTATTATAATCTTCCCACGGGATTAAACAAATACGATACCCTTGGAATACTCTCGGGTGAAATGCTAAAATGGTATATCCATGCGCTTGCAGATGAACTCTGTAACCATAATATACCAGGAGTATTTCTGCGCCATTACTGGGAATTATATTTCTAGTAATGTCGTTAAGAAATATCATCAAATAGTTAGGGGGTGTTGCCTGCATAATTGGACAATAGCAAGTGTAGACTAAAATGACTATATACTAGAAGTATAGAACTGATGCTTTTCTTATTCTTAGTCCACTTAGCTTAGATTATTATTCATCGGAGCCTATTTTAACACCTGGCTATGAAATTTGTCCCGAATTCATAAGTATGGTTTGGGATAAATCTTTCTCTAGTCTAGACCAGGAAAACCTCTACCATCACCTCTGAGAGTTTTAGCAGCTGTGTTCGTGCCTCCTGATTCAAGGCATAACACATGAGACTGTTAAATGGAAATTGTTTTCGTTCTCTCTTCTAGAGAGAGCAAAACAATGGTACATTTACACCGTTGGGAGTGTGAGCAGTAGCTGGAATGAATTGCGAGACAGATTCTGCCTTGCATTCTTTCATGGTACTTGTATTACTGCCTATTTTGAAGTTTAATTTTTAATCTGACCCTACTTTTTCAGGTTTGCTCATTTGACCTTGTTTTTCAAAACCGTACTTGCTGTCTGACCCTACTTTCACTCCCCCGTCAAATTTTCATTTAATTAAAAGAAAAAATAAATTTACTAGCCGAAAATGACTAAAATGCCCCCTGATTCTACAACATTATCCCCAACCTTATCTAGGCGGCTGCCACACACGCGGAGGGGGCGATGCCTGCTGCATGCGCGAAGGGGGTGGCGGCGGCTGTGGCGTGCGTGGGAGGGAGCGGCCACGGCGGCACGAGCGGAAGGTGGGAGCGGCGGTGGTGGCGCGCACGAAGGACGGGAGCGGCGGCGCGCTCGGAGGGCGGGAGTGGCGTTTGCAGCGCGCGGAGAGAGAGCAACGGCGGTCATCGCGGCAGCACGCGCTGAGGGTGGGAGCAGGGTGGCAGCGGCTTGCTCGTCGCTTGGCGCTGAGAAGGGAGGTGTGGTTCGCCGCTGTGCCGCGCAGTCGATGCAGTGCTGAGAAGTGAGAGGCCAGCGGCTCGCCGGCGTTCTTCATGATTGGGAGGAGAGGCAGCGGCTCGCCCATGCACGGTGCTGAGAAAGTATAGGCTAGCTGCTCGCCGGTGCTCTTTGCGATTGAGGAGCACGGCTCGCTGGTGTGCTGCATGGTCATGGGGGAGGCTGCATCTCACCTAGTGCGGTGCACACGGGGACCTCAGCATAAGGCAGGCAAGGGGCATGGCTATGAGACCTCCATGGCTATTGCTTGCCCATCTTCATCTCCTCTTTGTTGGATTGCTGCTCAGGAACATTGTTAGACACTAATATACTACATGTGTGTGTTTATTTCTTCAGTATATGCAATTTGGGATGGATTTGTTAAATTTTTATTAAACTTAATTCATATATTTTTGTCAAATAAAAAAAATTTTCAAACATCTACCAACTTGAAGTGAAAGTTATCAAATTATAGTAAAATAATACAAACTGTAGTCAACTTTGTCAAATCAAAGTCGAATTTGTCAAAAAGATGACAAAAACTAAGTCAAATTTATCATAAATCTATCAAACCTACAATAAGTACATAAATTTTTCGCAATATCTTTGCCATGAAAAAACCGGACCAATCTAACAAAATAACCAAAAATAGGTGACAATGAGAAAGGGCAAAAATGGCATTGCGATTTTTGTTTACATGGATAAGTGCTCTTGACAGAAGAGGGTCAAACCGTAGCTTCAGTTTTGAAAAAGAGGGTCAAATGAGCAAACTTATTAGAACAGGGTCAAGTTGGTAGTTAACCTTTTAAATAGGATCAAATATGCAATTGCCCCTAAAAATTATTAGCATAATACTCTCTTATCATATCTTTCATTGGGATTAAACAAATACGATACCATGGAAATACTTCCAGGTGAAATGCTACAACGGTATATCCATTCACTTGCGGATTATATCTGTAACCGTAAGAATACTGAGTAATATTTCGAGCGCCATTACTAGGAATTATATTTCTAGTAGTGTAGTTAAGAAATGACACGCCCAAAAATTCACTAGTAATTTCCGAACTAATTTGTGCATGAAATCCTCGTCCAGGAATCAGCCGAGGTAAACAAACTGACAATTTAATATACAGATTCATTATAATAATAACGTTACATACTTACAAAAGAAAAGAAAAACAGCAGCGGAATTACGGTCTATCGAAGCTCCGGCTCCACTCACATAGGCAGCTCAACTGAGGTATAAGCCAAACGTCTTCTCCATCTGGATCCTTTTCTTCAACTGAGATTTGATTGATTATTGCAAGGTGAGCATATGACATACTCAGCAAGCCACACAGCAAATATGCAAGTGCACAAGGATACCAAAGAATGGCATAATATAGGGTTCATTTGCAAAAGCAGCATTTAGCAAACATTTGAGAATTGTAAAACAGTAGAGTAATTAATCATCAATATTAATCAACACTGAACAGCACACCCATGTTGCACAGGCCCAACCATCCTGAACAACCATACCCAGCTGTACAGATCTATCTCCAAACCAGGAATGCACCATTCCAAACCAGGAGCTAATCAAATTATTACCAGTTATAGCATCATTTATTATGGTGAGAAGTGTGAGACTAATCACGAAAGACATTATTCGACCCGCCCATAACCGCGGGCACGGCTATTCGAATAGTTTTACTCTGGCTAGAGGTGTACCACTATACCCACAAGACACAACCCCAGAACATGTCACCATGCGCCTCAATACCACCACGGTACCTCGGAAAGGAGCTGTGACAGTACCCCTCGCACAACACAATCCACCACAGTGCACCATTCCTGGATCATAATCACCCCCTTACAAACAAGGCATGGACTCCCCAGCGACCCCCGTGGGCTTGTCTCCGCCACTTCTCAGTCTGGTGCCCCGCAATGAACCATGCTATACAAAAGATAAAGCCGTTGCCCATGCTGGCTTGTGGTTGGCACGGTTAATGGTTCACAACCGAAACTCGTGAACCGGTCCTTAATTGTCATGAGCACGACCATCAAAACCATGTGCTCACAACCCACCATTATCAAGTTTTAAATGGCAAGTAATTAATTAACCAATCACGATTGACCATCGTGAGCTTCCATTAAATATCCATAAGTGATAGTGAAGCATGATTTATCCCATTAGTGAGCTATTGTTTCTAAGCATGGCTAAGCATCTATTATAAGCATCTAGCTGAACCAAAACAATATATAAGGTTCTAGCTAATCAAATTATAACCCATAGGAAAATAAAGTCATCTTCGGCCATAATTAAATGGGAAAGGCTCACCACCCAATGACATTCGAAAATAAATGCACAGTTGAAATAAATAGAGAATTTAAATATAGGATCAGCATGCTCAAAGGAATTGTGTTTGGGATCTGTGTGACTTACCTTGCAATAATCAATCAAACCTCAGTAGAAGAAAAAGGATCCAGAAGGAGAAGACGTTTGGCTTATACCCCAATTGAGCTGCCTGTGGGAGTGGAGCCAGAGTTTCGCTAGACCGTAATTCCGCTGCTGTTTTTCTTTTCTTTTGTAAGTATTTACGTTATTATTATGATGAATCTGTATATTAAATTGTCAGTTTGTGTACCTCGGCTGATTCCTGGACGAGGATTTAATGCACAAATTAGTTCGGAAATTACTAGTGAATTTCTGGGCGTGACAAGAAATATGATCACTCACTAAAAGGCATGTTAGCATGCAAGTTCTTGCAAACATGTGACCAAAGTGAAAAAAGAGAGTTGCGAAGTCGAACGCTTGTCTGTTGGATAGTATAGGGAGGAGAGAAATACTGCGTAACATGGATCAGTACTTGTATTGAGCCTCAGGGGGCCGGTATATATAGGAGTACATGGGGAGAAGATAAGGAAGGATTACAGATATGGAAGGAGTCCACACAAATCAATCCTATCCTAATATGACTCTAACTACCATATACTCTAGCATCCCCCCGTAGTCCAACCGTGAGCAACACGGACACTTGGACTAGAGAAGAAACTGGCAAGAGTGCTCAACACGGGATAGCCCTTTGTGCCATAGTCGATGTAGCCAAAGCGAAGGGTGCGAGAGAGCCGTGGTCGATGAAGTCGTGCGTAGAGTAGCTGTGGTCGATATAGCCAAAGTCGGGAAGTTGATGTCGAGGTAGCAGAGCCGCAGAGCACGCATGGGGCGTCGTAGAGTGGTCGTGGACGCACGGGAGTGCGTTGTGGACCAATGTGCGTGAGGACGCGCTGGAGATGAAGATAGTGACACAATTGCGGCAGTCGTTGAGGAAGATGGTGCCGAAGAGCTGATGTAGTCGAACCGTCAAGGATGAGATGTCACGCTAGGTTTGCCAGACTTGGGGACAACTCGAGACAAACGAGCGCGCCGGTGTTGCCAATACCATGCGGGCGAGGCAGGGGACCACCATGAATCATACGCCAATGTCGGAAGAGACTAGCAGAGAAGGCCTCCGAGACGGTCGCGGCACGAGAACGGCGTAGAGGGAGAATTGCCGGAGCAGCACGCAGTTGCCGAAGAAGAGCGAAGTGTAATCGAGGAAGATACGGCGATGCTAGCGATGAATCATGCTGGATGAAGTTGAAGGCGAAGTAGCAGGACCAACGGTCTAGACGGCGTCATCGGTAGCCATGTAAAGGTAGCTGGACCACCAGCCTAGATCTGCGACAGTGGCAACTTGGAGATGCGGCGGTGATGCTCGAAGTAGATAAAGAAGACCCGAGTGGCTGACGATGACCAGTGGGGATGATGAGGGTGTCGAAGCGCGAACGACGATGAAGACGATGAAAGCGGTGAAGCTGCGTCCGAGAGGACAACACACCTGCAGCTCCATGTCAATGAACCGGCGAGAAGTCCACCGGTGATGAAGCCATGCTAAGGAGGACGCCTCTTGTTGGTATTTCTTAACGACATTACAAGAAATATAATTCCCAGCAATGGCGCAGAAATACTTCTGGTATATTATGGTTACAGAGTTCATCCGCAAGCGCACGGATATACCATTATAGCATTTCACCCGAGAGTATTCCAAGGGTATCGTATTTATTTTATCCCGTGGGAAGATCATGTAGAGAGAACTCAACTAATAATTTGTATATTACTTGTGATAATCATATTCTAAGCAGGGGTTAAGATAATCCAAGGGTAGAGTGACACACAAGCATTACTACTCATTCTCATAATAAATTATCTAAGCTAAGTGGAAAGAAAAGAGAAAGAGAATCTATTCCTATACTTCTAATATACATAGTATACGTACATTCTAGTTAACTGATATACTAGCTAATACCCTCTATCCGATGCCCTCCTGGTACTTCGAGAAGCCACCCCTGACTGCCGAGTTCCTTACGACAGCTCGTCATGACCTTACAACCAGGGCTAAATACGGAGGAACACCCTCCCCAGGGAATTAACTTAGGATTATATACCGGTGGGGAGGAATACCCGTACTGAGCTGTCACCATCAGCGGCCCACCTCTCATCCACAATATATAACCTCAAATAATGATATCCCATAATCTAGACACCCCGTCTAAACTACCAGATACTACTCTAATATCATCATCATGACATAGAGCAATTGCATAAGCAAACATTATACCCGCACCAAAGCATCTCCCAGATAAGCTAGCCGTATATTCAGTATAACATGAACATAATGTAAAGTAGGTACTCATATACTCGGAAAGTATTAGTATTTCAATACCATAAATGTATTTAGAAGAGTATTTTAATAAAAGTACAAAGCTTACAAAAGAGGAAAGGAAAGCTGAGCCATACCCGAACTCTTCCGAAGGCTTCCGGACTCCTGATTTCTACTCTATTCCTATTCCACTAGCTAGATACTACTAAACTAAACTTAAGACAAATGAGAGAGCTATTGCTTGAGGTGTGTGAGTGAAGTGAGAAGGTGAAGTCCTTTTATAGCTGAACTATGACGGTTGTGACGGTTGGAATGGTCAGTAATAGCCTCCAACCGTCATTGGGGCTTCATCTCAACAGTGGCGAGGGAGGTTCGGCCGAACCTGGGGCCGGTTCAATCCAGCCCAATTTCGGCTGGCGGCCTTCTCCGTTGTTCTTCTCCGCAGACTTGTGAATTTTTGCCCAATTCATCGTGTCAATTCTGAGTTCTTGGCCCATTCATACACAAGTCTAGTTCTCGACATCGTCCGATTGATTTATCGTCTGAGTTGATGTCGATTCTCCTCCACTTTAGTGTCATTCCCTGCAAGAGGTTAGTATACCTAATACTAGTGGAATATTATTATTCTAACATATATATATGCATTGCAAGCATCACTAGTTCTCCTCTATTTTGGTAATATTGACGGTCGAAACTGATCGATAACGACCGTCAACAAAACCCCCCAAGCTTGAACCTTTGCTCGTCCCTAGTGAAGGACGAAAGGAAACAAAAACTTGGTTGTTGATCAGGAGTTGCTACTATGCTGCATATCTCAAAGATACATGTGTAAGGTATATGTACTCTATCTCAGATTAAATAATCTTTGGCACGGTGGCTTACTCTTACCCCTGATTCCCACGAGACACTGCTTCTCCTTGCCTTGGGTGGTTGAAAGACAGAACAACAATTAGAACACCAATCACCCAATTTTTATTCAACTTTTATTTCGGAAGGTTTCAAATGATTTTGCAAAAGAAAGCCAAGTTGCTCAAATGATTCACTCAGTCTCTCCAAGTGTATCAATTTGAATTTCTCACCAAATGTTGCCTTTTTGATTCCTACTCTAAGGTTTGATATGTAGAGCTCGGTAGGAATCAGACATGGCATACTTGCATTCACACTTATCACTAAGTCAAAAACTTAGACTAGAGCAGATAACTAAACATATTCAAGATCAAGATCGTGCAAAATGTGTGTGTGGTATATGGTGGAAATGGTATATGAGGAAAAATAAAAGAAAAAATGCTTCTCCTTTGTGCTTACTTTCTTCTCCCAAAAATCCTTCTTTTATTGATTAGGAGAGGGCATGGTTACAATTTTTTTTTCATCATCATGCTCATGTTTGATGGAGCATAACTTTATTTCTCATAACCACGCCTTTCCCTCCCTTTTTTTTTCTTTTCTTTTCAGGAGAAGAAAGCACCTGAAAGCATGGAGAATTTATTTTGGTGGTAATATGGAAATGGAATGGAATATTGCTTAGCTCCCAGTGTAGGAGTTTAGCATGTGCATAAATGTGGGTGTATGATCTTGATCATAGAGCATGAGAAGTATCTACACAAGTCACAAGAGTTTGACAAAGTTCAATGGAATGACAAGTAACCAAAATGTATATGGTTTAATCATGATAGCAGATTTTTGGCTCTGGTAGGAATTTATATCAAATGAGGAACTCTCAATTTTATCATTTTGAAAGACAAAACATCCGGAATTCAAGTCAAACTAGTATCCGGATCACAGCAACTCATATTTACTATCTGATATCTCGCAACAACCTAGACTTAGATCAGCAAGTGTAGCTCATTTACCTCAGGTTCCCGGATAATTGTTGGCTACTTATATTTAACTTTTGAGAGAGCATTTACCAAGAATCCATATATAAGAGATATAAAACAGAGCAACTATTCATCATTTCAACAAAGAGGACTAGCTTGTCTTACCTAGCATGACTCAAACCTATCCTATTTTTTTGGTATTTTCTATTTTGCAAATTTTTATGTTGTTTTCAAGTTTTATAAGATGCAATTGAAAAGCAAATATGCAATTGGAAAGGGAAATATGCAATGTGATACAAGTTACCTCAGTAGGGGGAGCGATGTCTCCCCCCCCTCCCAAGCTTGGCTTTCGCTCAGGGTCCTTGATAAGGATTGAATCCCTGAAAATGAAAGTACGCCTGAAGGTCATCGTGCTGTTGCTGCATCATGTTGTTGATGTTGGCGAACTGAGCATTAGCAGATTGTTGCCATTCTTGCGTTTGAGCTATGTGTTCTGTGAGGTTGTACTGGATCTCCCCCGTCTGCATATCAAAGGTGTCCATTCTCCTAGTGATTTCACCCAAGTCCCAACGAGAGGAACTCGAGCGCCATTCACTTGGAGATAGAGGCACACCACTTGATCTGGGAGGTTGATTATCCCCCCATTGGATGTCATGAGGCACATGCCACCGGTCCTCACTGGCACTTGTCCAGGTTGAGACTCTGATGCTATGGCGTGGAGCTTGGGTCCATCCGGGTGCATCCCCAGTTGGTGCCCATCCTGCCTCATACATCCGTATGGGTGTTGAGGATGATGAACTTTCTCGTTCGTTCCTTGTCGTGTTGCTCGTCTCCCTGTATGCTCTACCTGCATGAGACTCTTCTATGGTCTACAGGGCAATGGTTAGTTCATGGCAGTTGTACAAATGATACCCCACATTTGCCAACGGGATTTCATTTGTACAACCGGGAAAAAAGTATATCAAAGATCCATCTACTCCATGTTTCAGAATATGCCATTGCACTAGATAAGCCTCATCAATACGCGGACGAGTGGCTGAGATAAAAGCAATTTGGTTGCTAACGACCCCTAGCCCTTTTGCTATCCGAGTAATCAGAGAAGTGCACTCAACAGGAGCAGAGAACTTTATACTTTCTAACCATTGTCTTATCATACATTTCACAGGAGCAATTTTGATCTTTCTAACCATAGCAAACATGATAATTAATTCATCTCCCCTAATGGGTCTCAGATCACCTCTAGGAAACAAAGTCATAGCAATCCATTTGTGCATTAACCTAAGTATAGGATTATGGATATCATTCATCCTAGATTTCTTGCAAATTGGAGCACCAGAAATGTCTTCCCAAAACCTATTTCTCTCGAACCCAGAAATTTCTTTCTAGAGATCTGTCACGCCTAGAAATTCCTGAATAGAATTTCAAGCAGAATGTGCATTAAAACCCCTGCCCAGGACTGGCCAGGGTACACAAAAGACAAAGTTGACATACAGATCCACGTCTTACAAACATTATAAAAGTCTTACATAAATGCAGCGGAAAAATAAAAGATAACTGGAGCTAAGCCTTGACTTGGATTGCAGCGGGAACACCACTCCACAGGCATCCTCGACGGCACGGACGAAGCCTACTCCTCGGAATAGCGACCATCTGACGCATACTCAAACTCTGGGGTAGCGCGGTGAACGGCGGTAGCGCGGCGGCACACGGCGGCACGGCCCCAAAGCGAGGCGGTGCGGCAATAACAGTGGTGGCAGTATGGGAGAGAGAGAAGGATGGGAGGGGAGTTCCTCACCGACGGCGAACGGCGCGATGAACGACGGTTGCAGACGGCGAGAGGCGGACGGGCTTCGAGAGGACCTAAGGAACAAAATGGGGGAAGTTAGAGAGGGAGAGAGAGATCATCGAGGGTAGGAACGCCGGCCGAAGGCGGTGGCCATGGCCGAACTCACCGGCGCATGGGGCGGACGGGGTTCCGGCGACGGACGGCGACGATCGGGCGATGGCCGGGGTGCTTCACGCGATGGCGAATGCGGTGGTGTAGGCGGCGAGGTTTGGCGTGGCGGCTAGCGATGGCTAGCGGCGGCTGGAGAGCGGAAAAGTGGTGGCGGCAGTGGGTGCACGGTGCTAGAGCAAAAGAGGGCTCGGGGGGAGCTCGGTGAAATGGGGAAAAAGAGAGAGGGAGTGGCGGTGGTGCTTAAATAGGGGAAGAGGGGTTCGGACGTGGCCGGGAGCGGCCAGATTTCGCCGGCCGACATGGGGAGGTGGAGGTGTAGAGAGAGGCGGGATTCAAAAATTGAATCCCAGCCATCTCGAACGCGGGCACGGGCGGGAGAGAGAGGGAGTGGGCGCGGGGAGGCGCAGGAAAGGCGACGACGCGGGCGATGTGGGCGACGTGGCCCGGGAGAGAGCGGGAGCGGCGGTTACGGGGTGCGGCGGCGCCGGCCGGAGGTTGGGAGAGGACCCGACAGGTGGGCCCCACCTGTCAGTGACCCCGGGTGAGGGAGGAGGCGCGGGCGCTTGCTGGGCCGTGGCCTTCGGCCGGCCCAGCAAGGGCACGAGAGGGAAAGGGAAAGGGAATGGGCCGGCGGCCCATTAGGAAAAAGGAGGGGAAAAAGAAAAAGAAGAAGGGAAAAGGAATTTCCAGGGATTAAATAATTGCTCGTGCTCATTTTTAATTGGTTAAAATTATTTCTAGAGCTCTGAAAATTCCACTAAAAATCCTGTTAGCATATTTTGACATGTAGAACTCAAGAAAAATCCCACATGCCGATTCCGATTATTACTTGCATTAATTCAATTAGGGTTTCTCTCTTGCATTAACACAGGTAATTTCTTGCGACCACTTATTAATTCAATTTAGGCCTGGGAGAAGAACTTCAGGGTGTGACAAACCTACCCCCCTTAAACGGAATCTCGACCCCGAGATTCGGAAGAGCTGGCGAAGAGATGTGGATGGGTAGCCTTCAACTCATCTTCCCTTTCCCATGTTGCTTCTTCCTTTGAGTGGTGGCTCCACTGAACCTGCAGAACCTGGTAACCTTGTTTCTGGTTCTTCTTTCACTGGTCTCAAGGATGCAAACTGGCTTCTCCACATAAGTCAGATCTTCTTGAATATCGATGTGCTCTGAATCGGCTTGTTCTTCTGGTACCCTCAAGCACCTCTTTAACTGAGGCACATGGAACACATCATGGATACCCGCCATGTTGGATGGGAGTTCTAGCTGATATGCAACTTCTCCTCTTTGTTCCAAGATCTTGTATGGTCCCATGAAGCGTGGTGCCAACTTGCCTTTCGTCTGGAAACAGTGTACTCCCCGGAGCGGAGTGACACGAAGGTATACATAATCCCCTGCTTCAAAAGTGAGCTCTCTTCGGCGGTTGTCTGCATAGCTTTTCTGTCGAGATTGTGCAATTCTTAGCCTTTCTCTAATAGTTATGACTTTCTCCTCTGCCTCAGTTAGCACTTCTGTCCCGAACAGTTGACGTTCGCCTGTTTGATCCCAGAAGATATGTGTGCGGCACTTCCGGCCATACAATGCTTCAAAGGGTGCCATTTGTAAACTGGCCTGGTAGCTGTTGTTGTAAGAGAATTCAGCATAAGGCAGGCTTTTATCCCAAGCTCCGCCAAAATCAAGTGCACAGGCTCGCAGCATATCCTCCAACATCTGATTGACCCTCTCAGTCTGGCTATCTGTCTGCGGATGGTAGGCTGTGCTGAAATTCAAACAGGTCCCCAATTCTTCTTGCAGCTTCTGCCAAAATTTTGAGGTAAACTGACTCCCTCGATCAGATACAATCTTCTTAGGTACCCCATGCAGACACATGATCCTTGCTAAGTACAGCTCTGCCAATTTTTTCCCGTATACGTGGTGTTAACCGAGATGAAGTGAGCAACCTTGGTGAGACGATCAACCACCACCCATATGGAATCATGCCCTGACGATGTCCGGGGCAAACCTGTGATGAAGTCCATTCCGATTTCTTCCCATTTCTACTCCGGGATCTAGAGGGGTTGAAGCAATCCCGTAGGCCTCTAATGTTCTGCCTTAACTCGCTGACAAACATCGCAGAGCGCGACAAACTCCGCTATTTCCCTTCTCATGCTGGCCCACCAGAATTTTTCTTTGAGATCCTGATACATCTTGGTACTGCCGGGATGAATAGAGTACTGGGTCTGATGAGCTTCAGTGAGTATTAGGTCTTTCAACTCTTTGTCATCAGGTACGCACAATCTTTCTCCCAACCAGATTGTGCCATGTTCATCCTCGTGGAAATCCCGGGCTTTTCCGACCCTCATATTCTTTTTCAGCTCAGCTATTTCAGGATCATTTACCTGAGCTGCTCGGACTTGGTCCACGAGCGTAGGTCGTGCCTCTAGGGCAGCCACGTACCCGTGTTCTACAATCCCCAAGTTGAGATGTTCAAGCTCCTGCTGCAATTCATTACACATGCCTTCGGTGCATAAAGCATTGCAGTAGCTTTTCCTGCTCAAGGCATCTGCCACCACATTGGCTTTGCCTGGATGGTAGTGAATGCCCATGTCATAATCTTTGATTAACTCCAACCATCTTCGCTGTCAGAGATTCAGGTCAGGCTGGGTGATGATATATTTCAAACTCTTGTGATCAATATAGACTTCACAGTGGTTGCCAATCAGCTAATGCCTCCAGATTTTCAAAGCGTGAACCACCGCTGCCAATTCTAGGTCATGAGTTGGATAGTTTCCTTCATTTGGACGCAACTGCCACGAGGCATAAGCGACCACTCTGCCCTGTTGCATCAGAACACATCCAAGCCCGTGGCGGGACGCGTCGCAATAAACTTGAAAATCTTTCGTTTGGTCGGGCAAAATTAAGACCGGTGCTGATACTAGCTTCTTCTTGAGCTCCTCGAAGCTGCTGTCACACTCAGCTGACCATTTAAATTTGTCATCTTTATTCAGTAACTAAGTCATTGGTTTGGCAATCTTGGAGAAGTTTTCAATGAACCGATGGTTATAGCCCGCAAGTCCAAGAAAACTTCGGATTCTGAGATACTGTCTTTGGTGGGGTCCACTTGGTAACTGACTCCACAAGCGAACAAACCTAAACACGCAAACTAATAGACAATTACTAAACAGAACGATATGCTAAGGGAAAACGAGCCTAGTGCTCGGAACGGCTCCTGCGGTCGATGGAGTCGAAGGCGTCCTCCTGCTCATCTCCTAGTCCCTCTGAGCGGCTCCTGGAGTCCTGCACGTACGTCTCGCCACTGCCCGGCTCTGAGCTGCTGGAACTGCTGCTGTGGTCGCGGCTGCCACTGGGAGTAGCAGGCAACCAACCTCCACTGCCACTGGTTGGGCCCCTGTAGGCTGAAGCTGGAGCAAAGGTGAAGACGAACTCAGGCGCGGGAGCTGAAGATGATGCTGGTGCTGGAGCTAGGGCTGGAGTGGGAGCTGCGGGCGCTACAGGAGATGCTGAAGGTGGAGGAGGCAGGTTCCCGGATGGTGGGTTCCTGGGCACCAACTGGATGCGCACAGGTGCTATAGTAGACTTCCTCGGCATGGTGCGGATGCGGGTTCCTACCACTGCTGGACGTCCCTGCAGCCTAGCATTCTCCCTCTTGAGGCGAGTGACCTCATCCTGCAGGCTGGCAATCCTAACTAGCTTCTGATTGTTGAGGGCCTTGGACGCCTTGTGAAGCACAGCATAGACCCTGTCGTAGCTGCACATCACCCCTCGCATGTGACCAAAGGTGGTGTCGACCTCTCCCCTGCAAGACCTGAAGGTGCTGGTGTCATCATTGACGCCACGGCGGGGATGGTAGCGGTAGGCGGTGCTACGAAGGTCGTTGTCATGCAGGTCTCGCAGTCTTGCCATCATCATGAGAGTAGCTTCTTCACAGGCATGATCAAACGTGCCCCCACTAGCTGTGACCGTCATGTTGGGCAGGTAGGAAGGGATGCCATGGACCTCCAAGCGAACCTGATGCGGAAACTCGCCACTTAGGGGGTGAATCCAGGTGTACTCCGGCTCCCGGGTAAAACCAATCACGAATGCCATGCAGGCGAGCTCGGCGACAAAACCTCCCATCTCCTGACCACTGTGCGTGTTGGGGCGGTTGGCCATCTATAGAAGATAAAAGGAGGGGGAATCAATGCATGCTCAAACCCAAATGTAAGTAAACGATAAAGGACTCAAGCGAGATAAACAAATAAGAGCAGAATTTTGTGCATAGGATATTTTGCATGAGCGAATAAATACGACCGACATAGTTAAGCAATAAGGTAATGCATAAATTAGATACATAATAATAATAGTAGCATAAGTAAACTTTGCAACCCATATTCCTTAGTTAGGACCTAATGCATACCTCCCATTAAATCCGAACTGACTGACCTCATTTGAACAAATCTCAATTGAACGAGCGATCAAGATTTTTCCCATGAACCAAAGGAACAAATCCAAATTTTCCCGAAACAAATCCAATTACAAAGAACATATGCAAATGAAAAGGATTCAGGGGGCTCTTAGGGTTTCCGTTTGGCTTGTCCTACGGTCAAGGTCGGCTCCGATACCAACTTGTCACGCCTAGAAATTCCCGAATAGAATTTCAAGCAGAATGTGCATTAAAACCCCTGTCCAGGACCGGCCAGGGTACACAAACGACAAAGTTGACATATAGATCCATGTCTTACAAACATTGTAAAAGGCTTACATAAATGCAGCGGAAAAATAAAAGATAACTGGAGCTAAGCCTTGACTTGGATTGCAGCGGGAACACCACTCCACAGGCATCCTCGACGGCACGGACGAAGCCTACTCCTCGGAATAGCCACCATCTGACGCATAATCAAACTCTGGGGTTGGGGAAAAGTAGAGCAAGACTGAGTACAACCATCGTACTCAGCAAGTCATACCGGAATAGGGGGTATGATGCAGGATATAACCAAAGGATAGCTAGAGCGGTTCATTTGCATAAAGCGAGCATTTATAAATAGTAGTTGAAAGCAGTAAAAATAGTCGTAATAATTAATCAATATTAACCATCCACTGTCCAACGCTACACCACGTTGCAACAGGCCCAACCATCCACCTGAACTAATCAATTCCATTAGACTAAACTAGGATGAGACTAATCACGGTGAATCTGGTTGACCGCCCATAACCGCGGACACGGCTATTCGAATAGTTTTACTCTGATCAAAGGTGTACAACTGTACCACAATACACAGCCCCACGACACGTTACTGTGCTCCGACATGCCACCATGACATACCAGAAAGAGGCCGTGACAGGACCCTTCGCATAACCCCCTCTAGCCAAGCACACCACACCTCAGGTTTCACCCCCGTCCCCAGCGGGCAACGGGCAGTCCCCTCTCGTGCCTAGGTGAATCCGGAAGCGACAGAGGCCGTCGCAGGGCCCGCCCCGCTCCATCACACCCACCCTTGCCTGGGAGCGTCGGCTAGAGAAAAGCTACACTACAAGTCCAGCCGTTGCCCACGCTGGCTTGTGGCAAGTACGAGGAATTCTTCCAGGGTTTCCCGCGAACCGGTCCTTAATTGCCATGGGCGCGACCAACAAAACCATGCACCCACAGCCCAGCATTTAGTATATTTTAATTAACAAACACCAGAGCGGTGGCACTAAACCAACATCAATACTAGAATCTGATATCTATGCTTTAATGTAGTTCCCCCATTGTGTACTAGTTGAACTAAGCATGGCTAAGCAATTCCTAATCCAATATCTAGTCATATTATATCCCCAAGCTAACAAAGGAGCAAGGTACAAATAGCATGGCTGAAACAGTAGGTAATTATCCCATAGTAACATTATAAAAAAATGCAGTATTTAAAGAAAAACAATAGAGCATTTGAAATATAGGACCAATATGTTCAAGTGACAAGCATGATTTGCCTTGCTTTGCTGCTGGAGGGACCTCGGCGACTACCTCAAAGTACACCGTAGCATCGGGAGAACCGGAATCTAAGCGATATACAAAGAAAACAATACAAACAGGCTATAAGACTACTGAAACAGAGAACAAGACCATTTTAATGGATTATTTGCATTTTTCTTGATTTACTGAGACTTGAATGGGCTTAAACGGAGCACGGATGAATTTTCTATGAATTTTAGAAGATTCACTGTGTTTTTCTATAAACAGAAAAGTCCTTAATGCATTGATAGCGCAATATTTAACCCTGTGACGTCATCAGAGAGAGAGAGCGGCGCCGACAGGCGGGCCCCACATGGTAGTGGCTCGGGGCGCCGGCCCATGGTGGACCGAGTCCACGGACTGGGGAGGGAGCGGCGCACCACGTGGCGCCAACGCGGCGGCCATGCGGCAGCCACGCGGGCGGCAAGGCGGATGGCCCCGATCTACCCGAGGGTAGATCGGATGGCGGGGCGGTATACGGCGGGGCGCACGGGCGGCTCAAGCCGGCCAGGCAGCCACGCGGCGGCGGCGCGGCACCGGCGGCGACCGGCGGACAGCGGCGGCGATGCGGCGGACGGCGGTAGCGCGGCGGCGCACGGCGGCACGGCCCCGAAGCGAGACGGCGCGGCAAAAACGGCAGCAGCAGTATGGGAGATAGAGAGAGGGATGGGAGGGGAGTTCCTCACCGATGGCGAACGGCGCGACGAGCGGCGGTTGCGGACGGCGAGAGGCGGACGGACTTCGAGAGGACCTAAGGAACAAAATGGGGGAAGTTAGAGAGGAAGAAAGAGATCATCGAGGGCGGGAACGTCGGCCGAAGGAGGAAACCATGGCCGAACTCACCGGCGCACGGGGCGGACGGGGTTCCGGCGACGGACGGCGACGATCGGGCGGTGGCCGGGGTGCTTCACGCGATGGCGAATGCGGTGGTGTCGGCAGCGAGGTTCAGCGCGGGGCTTGCGATGGCTAGCGGCGGCTGGAGAGCGGAAAAGTGGCGGCGGCGGCGGGTACACGGTGCTAGAGCGAAAGAGGGCACGGGGGAGCTCGGTGAAATGGGGAAAAAGAGAGAGGTAGTGGCGGTGGTGCTTAAATAGGGGAAGAGGGGTTTCGACGTGGCCGAGAGTGGCCCGATTTCGGCGGCCGACGTGAGGAGGTGGAGGTAGAGAGAGAGGCGGGATTCAAAAATTGAATCCCGGCCATCTCGAACGCGGGCGCGGGCGGGAGAGAGAGGGAGTGGGCGCAGCACATACTTATCAATATGTTCTACATTAAATCACGCGTATCATTTGTTTGTTTTATGATAAGTATTGAAAAACCCTCAAGTATTATGATAAGTACTGAAAAACCCTCAAGTATTGAAAGTTGCTTAGTAATTCCCGCAGCAAAGTGCGGGGAATCACCTAGTTTTATGCATAGGAGAGACGTCCGGAGCTGAACTATTGATAACCTACAGCCATATGCTAGTTCTCCAGAGCTGAATTGAGACAGGCCAAGACAAAAAGAAAAAATAGTTATAACTTGGAAGGAGAGAAGGAGGTAAATTAGCACAATTAATTTTGAACTAAGGTACAAAGCTAGCTAAGGTAAGATCTCATTAGAATGCAGGAATTATACATAATTTTGTTGGAATTAGTACAATCCCTATGAATTGTTGAATTTAAAAGCACATAATGATTTAATTTATTCCATAAATAAATCATGACATTGCAAATATAAACTAGTGTGAACACATCGTAAGATCTACACATGTATACTAGACAGTAAAGCATGAACAGATCAAATATGCACAATATGCTGAATACGTAGCGTTGGTACCGAAAGACTGGTTGCTCAGCAGGAAGTACTCGCGGTTGCGGGCGTTGACGATGGCACGTAGCACGTGAGCGAGGAGGAAGATGAGCTGTTGTGGTCAAATAGGGGGCAATCGCGTGAAGCGCTTCCCAAAATCCTTATTGTCGCCTTCTCCCGGTGCAGGACGTCGAAGACGAAGGTTCCGGAGATCTGCTCACCCGATCGCCGGTGCACGTCGACGAGTGGGATGGAGTAGACTATGAGCGACGGCGCAGTATAGAGGAGGTGGCAAACCCTAGATTGATTTCACGTATGTTGCGTGGAGGCGGCGACTCAACTTATATATAGATATCATGATGCTTGATCCAGACGCCTACACGATCTCCACTCCGTGTAACCGGATCGGATAAGTCGCGTGTAACTTACAAGACACCCTAGGGGGGAAAGAGGACACAACAACAGATTGACACACAATACACAAGCCAACACACGTCGCCAGACATCAACATTAGGGATAAGTCTTGACAGACCCCGTATGGTGCCTGCGGAGGCTGACAAGAGGGATCTAGCGCTATCTCTGATCTTGATGAGCTCATATTCAAGGAACAAGCACTGGTGGAGAAACCATCTTTGGTCGGTCTGGCAAAATCCACAATAGTCCCGGTTCCAAAAAGAACCGGGACTAAAGATTGTTTTTAGTCCCAGTTATAAAAATTTTGATCTTTAGTCCCGGTTGACTAACCCCTATCAGATGTATGTCAGGGGGCCGAGGATCTTTAGTCCCGATTGGGGTCAATAACCGGGACTAAAGATTACCACTTTAGTCATGATTGGTATTACCAACTGGGACTAAAGATCAAGATGATCTTTAGTCCTGAGACTAAAATTGAACACGTAGTATATAATCCCTATCACTTATCCTCTCCTCCACAGTTACAACTTAGGCAGATCGAATCTCTCCCCCTCTCCTCAGATCTATCCTCTCTAACTCTCTTCCTCATCCCCTCTCTTCCAACTCCTCCCCTTCCTCCTCTCCTCCCCCTCCTCCCCTTCCCATCTAGCGGGGCCGCGGCGGCTGGCGGCTGGCGGCTGGCGGGGCGGCGCTCGGCGGAGGGCGGCGGGGCCGCGGCTGGCGGCCGGCGGCGGGTGGCGGGGCGAAGGCCGGCTGGGCCGCGCGTGGTGGCGGGTGGCGGGCGGCTGCAGCCGCGGCCGGCGGCGGGCGGGGTGCCGCGCCCGGCGGTCGTGGCGAGCGGCGGCAGCGGCATTGTTTTTTATTTTTTTTTAAAAAAATTGTGATTCACTTTGATGTACAAATTTGTGATTCTTTGTTTGGATCTGTCATGTATTTGAGTAATTTTTTAGGATTTTGTGATGTATTTGATTTGTGATTTGTGATGTGGATTTGGTGATCTGAATTTGGGATAGTTTGATTTGGGGATTAATTTGGGGATTTGCCTACTTGATTCGGGAGAAAATAAAAAGGAAGAAAAGAAAAAGAAAAGGGGACCATCTAGTACTGCCGCTATTGTCTCTTTAATCCCGGTTGGTAACATCAACCGGGACTAAAGATCCCCTCTCTTTAGTGCCGGTTGGTGGTACCAACCAGGACTAAAGATGCATCTTTAGTCCCAGATCCTTACACCCACTTAGAAAACCGGGACTAAAGGGGGTTCCCAACTAGGAGTAAAGATGGTTTCTCCACCAGTTAAGACTACCCTGCTGTCGACTACATGTTGGTTATCTATACCGCTAAGTCGACGAGAGCTAGATAGGTTATCCCAATTATTGTACTTGTGTGATTCATATGAATAAAGAGCAACACCGGCTTGTGTCTGTCTCTTTTACCTCGCATATACCCTGGTACCGACGATCCTCATACCATGTAAATACCGTAGTCGTGACCTCAGACGTCGACCGTGATCTACTTATGAATGAAATAAATTGAATATTTTATAAATAAACCTATCAAATAACTTAAATAAATGGTCATAATAATACGGTGGAAGATTAAAAAAAATTAAAACCATGCATGTCGGCTCCGATCAGAACAGGTCGACTGTGTGGGATACTAGGATATTGTTTGAGAAACAACTTTGAATGTGTGCAGACCTTATTGAATTTAACTTTATTGAGTTTCAACTTTATGTGCATACGAGGCAGGGCCTCAAAGCACGGGGTAAGGACCAATCCATAAGGAACACAAGATCTGGTAAAAAAGAAGGTAAAAAAGAAGGCTATAAACGAGCTATAAACATATTTGAAAGAGATAAACAAAGAGACAGCAGAGCAACGGGCTACAAATCTATAGCCAGCTACAGCACGGACTCCAAGATGTAATGTGTGTATAACAGGTGGACCAGACATTAATAGTATAGTAAGCAATTATTGTATGAATTGGCTATAGATGATTTGGAGTTAGTAGTAGGCTATACTATTAAACTTGCTCTAAGTGTTCGTGGCTTTTCTTGACTAGTTTGGTTGATGGTTATTCTTCTTAATGAAAAGTCGTGCGGGCGGTCATTACCCCACCGGTCATGTTATTTTCACTCCGGAGCTCAAATCATTTTTTTACTGCCATGTGTGGACGTGTGGATATGTATGATCCTTAAATAATATTTGAAGTGATTATATATAATTATTCATGGTACATATTAAATTAACATTTCAAATAATATGATATTTTTTAATTTGCTTTAAATATATTTGATATATGACCTGACTCATTTGAACTGATCCGAGAAAAAGTAACTCGAATAACATGCAATTTTATAATATAATTTATTAACCAAAATATTGTGACGTCGTAGCGTTATCATGGACAAATTACTAGTAAAGATAGGTTTTATATGATCCAGATATATATTTACTTGAGGTATAAAGAATATAAATCTAGTCATGATACGTTTCTTTCTGCTATAAAAAAAACCATTAAACCGGGCGAGTACTACTAAATTTTGGCCGGAATTCCAGAGACTGTTATTTCATGTCTCTTTCATGGTTCGTGGCCATGCCATGTATGGCTATCACGAGCACCTATGGCTGTCGCTATCAGCCAGTGCTATCACTATCGCGCTCATTGAATGACCTGTGCTGGGCGCACGCTCATTGGTTGACTGTGCTGAGCATATATTTCCACCGCGCGCTGCAGCTACCCCTGGCAGCAGGGAGACACGCCACATTGTAGCAGTTTTATTTGCTTTAAGGGGAGCTCAACATTTTTTTCTATCGTAGACAGCTTTTAAATATCAAAACTGATTATTAATTATTTTTCAGCTTCCTCGTCTACTTTATTTTCTGAATTTTATAGCTATACATTTTCAAAAGCTAGATGAAAGTCTAAAGTACATACGAAAATTGAGGATTATAGGAAAAGGGGCAGCTGCTAGAAACCCTTTGAAACATAACGTTACCATCTGTGTGTTAGGGCGGTAGTTCTCAAGTCTTTTTTTTTTTTTTACTGGGTAGTTCTCAAGTCTTGAGATGAGATGTGACGTTATGATGGATAGATTACTAGTAATGATAGGTTTTATATGATCCATATATATATTTGCTTAAGGTATAAACAATCTAATCATGATACGTTTATTTCAGCTATAAAAAAACCATTAAACCGGACGAGTGCTACTAAATTTTGGCCAGAATTTCAGAGACTGATGTTACATGTTTGCTTCGTGGTTTGTGGGTCGTGGCACGTATGGCTATCACGAGCACCTATGGCTGTCGCTATCCCGCTGCTATCGCCCTCATTGAATGACCTATGCTGGGAGCACACTCATTGGTTGATTGTGCTGAGCATATCTTTCCACCGCAGGCTGCAGCTACCCCGGCAGCAGGGAGACACGCCACATTGTAGTAGTTTTATTTGATTGTAGGGGAGCTCAACATTTTGTGCTATAGAGTGTGTTTAGATCCAAAAATATTTGATCAAAAATATCTTATCAAATGTTTGGACACATGCATGGAGCGTTAAATGTGGATGAAAAAAACCAATTGTACAGTTTGCATGCAAATTGCGAGACGAATCTTTTGAGCCTAATTGCGTCATGATTTGACAATGTGATGCTACCGTAAACATTTGGTAATGATGGATTAATTAGGCTTAATAAATTCGTTTTGCAGTTTACAGGCGCATTCTGTAATTTGTTTTGTTATTAGTCTACGTTTAATACTTCGAATATGTGTCCATATACTTAAAAAAATTTGGCCATAGTAGTCAGCTTTTATATCCCAAAACTGATTATTACTTTTTTTCAGCTTCCGCGTCTAATTTATTTTCTGAATTTTATAGCTATACATTTTCAAAAGGATGAAAGTCTAGACTACTTATGAAAATTGAGGATTATAAGAAAAGGAGCAGCTGCTACAAACTCGATCTTTGAAACATAACGTTACCATCTGTGTGTTAGGGCGGTAGTTCTCAAGTTTTTTTTTTTTTTGACTGGGTAGTTCTCAAGTCTTGAGGTGAGATGTGACGTTATCACGGATATATTACTAGTAATGAAAGGTTTTATATGATCTAGATATATATTTACTTGAGGTATAAAGAATCTAATCATGATACGTTTATTTCAGCTATAAAAAAACATTAAACCGGACGAGTACTACTAAATTTTGGCCAGAATTCCAGAGACTGATGTTACATGTTTGCTTCGCGGTTCGTGGGTCGTGGCACGTATGGCTATCACGAGCACCTATGGCTATCGCTATCACGCTCATTGAATGACCTGTGCTGGGCGTACGCCCATTGGTTGATTGTGCTGAGCATGTCTTTCCACCGCGCGCTGTAGCTACCCCGGCAGCTGGGAGACACGCCACCTTGTAGTAGTTTTATTTGCTTTTAGGGCATCCACAATGTATTTCAAAACCAGTCCATAGCCAATAAAATAATACATTCAGCTATCTAACCACATTATGGAAGTAGTCCATAGGAGAGAAATAACAAAAGTCATCCATAAGCATATGGGCTACCCATATAGAATAAAATATGTCATTTGTCTCTATTTCCTCTCTCCTCCTCATACTACTTACTAACCATATACATTGTGAATGTTGCAATAGTTAAAGTCCACAAATGTGGGTCCCATCTATATGGACTACTTTAGCTATATACATTGGTGTTGCCCTTAGGTGAGCTCAACATTTTGTGCTATAGGGTGTGTTTAGATCCAAAAATTTTTGGCCTAAATGTAGACGAAAAAAAACAATTGTACAGTTTGCATGTAAATTGCGAGACGAATCTTTTGAGCCTAAATGCGTCATTATTTAACAACGTGATGCTACCATAAACATGTGCTAATGACGGATTAATTAGGCTTAATAAATTAGTCTCGCAGTTTATAGGCACAATCTATAAATTGTTTGGTTATTAGTCTACGTTTAATACTTCAAATGTGTCTTCGTATACTTAAAAAAATTTTGGCCAAAGAACTAAACACGGCCATAGTAGTCAGCTTTTAGATCCCAAAACTGATTATTACTTTTTTTTCAGTTTCCGTGTCTAATTTATTTTCTGAATTATAGCTACACATTTTCAAAAGCTAGATGAAAGTCTAGACTACCTAAGAAAATTGAATATTATAGGAAAAGGGGCAGCTGCTAGAAACTCTTTGAAATATAACGTTACCATCTGTGTGGTAGGGCGGTAGTTCTCAACTCTTTTTTCTGTTTTTTTTTAACGACTCGTACAAGACAATACGAAGTTCATAGTGACAGAGCAGGAAAAAAAATTACAAGATTATATAACCTTGGAAGGTCGTAACCAGGAAAAAGAGAAAAAGACCACCACTCACGCACTGACAGCTCCAACATATGGACCCCAGAGGAGGCTAGCACCGAACCAGCCACCGCTAAGCGTGACCGGCCACCGCTGGCCAACAGAGGGACTACAACTGGGATCGCCCAAGCCTAACCCTAACAAACAAACACAGAACTGCACTCTAACCACAATTTTGTGATTGAGGGAGAGAGGGTGTGAGAGAAGATGGAACCGTTCTTCCCCTATGCCTTCTGTCGTGGTCAACTTGTATAAGCTAGAGCGCCGACACAAGAGGACTGAAATCTAGAGCAAGCTTGCACTGGTTGTCTGGGCGATTTTGGTTAGGGGTTGCCTAGACGACGTCTCCAGGGAGGAGTCACGGAAACACCACCGCCGTTGTCCGTCCAGGCCTCAAAGGAGAGCCGAGACTGAGTTTTTACCCGGCAAAACCCCTAGAGGTGATGGGACGTCACGACAACACCCTCAAGAGGGAATGCAACGCTCGAAAGCGATGTTGTTGCTGGCCCAACCAAGACCAGGCTGGGTTTTCACCCATCGTCCGCCACCTGTCTATCCACCAATGTCGCCGCAATGCTCCGCCACGATCGAAACCTCCATCAGCTCATGGGCACTGAACCGGCACCAACCACTGGCCAGCTTCACCGGCCTCCCTGCCGCCAGCTCCCTGTAGTCACAGCGTCGGCGCTCCGCACCAACGGTCGGGACGACTTCTGCCGTCGCCCGTACCGAAAGCTCTCGGCACTACCCGCACCGCCGCCGTCGCCGGCCATGTCACCACGCCGTCCTCTCCTCCATGCACCGCAACGGCCTGTCGCCGTCACCAGCCGTGCCTCCAAGGCATCCACGCCTCCATGCCACTAGCGCTGTGCTCCTTGCAACCGACGACGTCACCATGCCGACCTCCCATTGCCATCACGTGCCCTCCACACAAGTAGCCTAGCCCGTCGCCAGTTTCCTCTCCCCACATCCACCTCCGGCTGCTGGCGTCCCTGCCGTCAGCCGCCAGATCTGGCCAAGGGGGTCCAAATCTGGCGGTGCCCACCACGGCCGCCGCTGCCTCGCCGCCGCCGCCGCTGCAACCCTGCCGCCGGCCGCCTTCTCCTCGCCTGCCTCCACCGGTGCTTCGCGCTCACGGATGCGGTGAAAGCCCACCGCCGCCGCCGCCCCAATCCCCGCCTCCATCTCTGGCCCCCGTCATCCACCGTGCATCGGGTTGTCTGCACCACCTTCTCCCATGCGCTCTCCGTCCACAGCACCTCCACCCGTGCGCCAGCCTCGACACCAGCGCCGATCTAGCCGGCCTCCGCCTTTGTGCCTGCCGCGAGCCCCGCCGCCGCTGTTCTCGTGAGCCGCCGGCTTTGCCAGCCGCTCGCTCAGGTGGCAGCGAGGCAGAGGAAGGGGCGAAGATGGGTGGCGGCGGTGGCTAGGGTTCCACTGCCCGAGTCGCCCAACGCGGGGGGCGACGCGGGGGCCCGATCGTGTGGATGCAACAGTTAATTAATTCTCAAGTCTGGGTAGTTCTCAAGTCTTGAGATGAGATGTGATGGCTGGTTTTTCTTGCATAGTTCCACCGTTCCAATAAGTAGGTTGGAGGGTGATCATCGGGAGGAGGGTGTTAGGCATAGGAGTGCGCGCGAATATGAAAAAATTACTACAGGATAACTCGCCTTTTATACAATGCCCCATACACACAAATATCTCGGATGCATTAAGAACTGGTACTAAAACTCTTTAGTACCAGTTCTAAAAGACCAAGTCCCTAAAAATATCTTTAATTTGTGTTATCAACCGGTATTAGAAATACATGTTTACTTCCGGTTGGTAGCACCAACCAAGACTAATACTAGTGGATCTTTTTAGATGCATTTTAGTACCGCTTGTTAACACCGACCCGTACTAAAGTTATATTTTTTAGTACCGGTTGGTGTTACTAACTGGTACTAGAGATGTCCTCAAAGTTAGTTCAAAAGGAAAACATCTCTATTAAAGTTAGATGTGTAGAGTAGGTGGGATGATAACACGCATGAGGATTAAGGTGAGAGATCTTGAGTTCGAATCTCATATCCCATATTTTTTTTACTTGGCAACTGGTATTAAAGATCGAGATTTTTAGTCTCAATTTGCTGGTCACGGTTGCTATAATTAACCGGGATTAAAAGGGGAGGGTTTCAACTGGTATAAAAGATTATTTCTTTACTGGTGAAATGATCCGAAACTCTGAACCATCCAATAAATTGATGAGTTCATTACTAAAAAAAATCAGACAACTTCTAATAGATAAGGTTCTTTTGAAATAGGAAATGATAAGAGAAAGAGGAGCCCACGTGTCATCGTGATAGAGGAACATAGATAGCACTACTTAACAATTTTCGAAGATGCCTTGTTTTACTGTACCGTGGTACATAAGGAAATATGCATGTACAGTATGTGAGAGGGAGGCCACGGTCAAAACCTACCTCTTGTTGAGAATTTTTATGGTAAAAAATACTGGTGGTAAATACAGCTAGCATAAATTATCCAAGAGTATAGATTGATTTGATTTATCCTCTCATTTATAATATAGATTGTAATATATGTATTGTATATCTATTGGATGTTGTGCAATTCTGAGGTCACTGGGCCCCACGTCGCTCCTAGGGCAGGGGTGACTGAGCCGCTGCCGCGACACCACCCCTCGCCGCCCTCCTTCCTCCTCGCCGCCGCCCAAGCGGCCCGATGGAAACCACGCGGCCGCAAGGACGACGGCGGCGCGGGGCCTTCTCCCCCGAGGTCACAACGCTTGGAGGCGACAACCCCGACCTAGTTCCAGGGCGATGACAACCACGGCAATGACGTAGTGAGGAGGCGGAGCCAATGACGACTGAAGGCGGCGGCGGCGGTGCTGTATCCGGCGCTCTCCTGGTGTGGATCTAGCGTGGGTGCCGTCCCGAGCCGCCGGCGGTGGTGAAGCACGTGGAGGCGGCAGGGTGTCCGAGCTCCGACCCCCAGGCGACAAGGCGGCAAGGTGCGGCCGTGCGGTGCTGGTGGCAGCGTGGTCGTATGGAGGCGGAAGCGGTGGCGCGGCCGTGTGGAGGCAGAGGCTCGACCATATGGAAGTGGTCGCACGGCCGTGCGAAGGTGGAGGCGGTGAAGCAATCTGGCTGATGCCACGCTGGCAGGAGGAGGAGCAACGGCTGGCTGGAGGCAGCTCGCGCACAGTGGAGCAACTAGCGACAGCAGAGGCCGGTGAGGCGCGGCTGGTGGCGGAGGAGGTGGCCGCGGTGCGTGGAGGCGCAACCAAATTGCAAGTGCGGCGCGATGTGGCTTGCAGGCGTGGAGGCGGTGGCCGGCGCAGCGGGAAGAGAGGCCTCTGCTGGTGGCCGATGGCCTAGTGAGGCGCAACTGGTGGAAGCGCGCGGACACTAGCCGGTGGGGGGCGCCGGTGCAATGGTGCCCACACACCGGCGGAGGTTTAGATGGCGGTGGAGAAATGGTGCTTCTGTGATAGATCGGCAGGTGAAAACCTAGCCCGGCCTTGGTTGGACCGGCAACGATGACGTTCGAGCGTCATTCCCCTCCTGAGGGCATTGTCGTGCCGTCTCGCCCTCTCGATGGCTATCGGGCGAAAGCTCGGTCTCAGCTCTCTTTGAGACCTTGACGGACATTGGTGGCGGTGTTTCGTCGCTCCTCTTCTTGGAGACGTCATCTAAGCATCCCCTTGCCAAAACCCCCCAAGCAATTGGTGCAAGCACGCTCTTGATTCTCATCCTCTTGTGGCGGCGTCCTAGTTTGTACAAGTTGGCCACGTCGGAGGGCCTAGGGGGAGAGGTGTTTTGTCTTCTCTCTCACCCTCTCTTCCTAAATGCTGAAGACTTGGATAGAGTTGAGCTTTGTGTTGGTTGCAAGGGTCGGGTTTTGGATGATCTCGGTTGTGTTCCGTTGTTGGCCTAGCGGTGGCCGGTCCGGTGCTAGCCTTCTCCTGGATCTGTGTGTTGGCGTTGTCGGTGTGCGGGTGGTGATATAATTTTCTTTTTGAGTAAATTGCACCCACGGTCAATGTTCTAAATCTCCGGCTAAGCCTCTTAGCGGTTGAGCTCTACAATAGCTAAGAGCAGCTTTAGTGGTTTTCAAAAATATTAAGAAAGATTCAAAAATTTGATAGAATTTGGGCTAAATCCTTGACTGTATGGCTGTATGTTGCTCCGGCAAAGACATGTAGCTAGGTAATGCTCCTCAGGGCCGGGGAGAGGAGGAATGGTGAAATGGGGGAATGGTGCCTACCATCGTCGGGGAAAAGCCTCTGCCGCCGCCAGGGGAAGCAGCAGCCACCGTTGGTGCAGCAGTTCAATGTCGCCAGCTCGCCGCCACTGCTTGAGGGGAGGAGCCGCTGTTGCTGCAGGTCAAACCGTTAGCGCCGCCACTATCGTCGGTCGCAAACGGTGCCCGCCGCCGCTCCCGAACACAACCATTGCCACTGCCACCGCTCTTTGGGGAAAGGAGAGCCTGAGAGTTGAGGGAGTGAGAGACAAGGGTGGGAATCCTCTACTCCTCAACTCCGACGCCTGGCCGCTGAGGGTCACCGCCTACCGGTCGCGACCACCGCCGTCACTCTTGGCCATAGCCGCTGCCGTCGCTTTTGGGGAGAGGAGCGGATGAGAGTTGAGGGGACTTAGGAGAGAGAACGAGTGGGGGATTTAGGGTTTGATTTTGGGCTGAATTTTGTGGGCCACGCATGTCAAAAGCCCATTTTCAATTTAGCTTTCCAATTTTTCTGGCCTATGTTAGCGACTATTTTAGCCTAAGTCAAGCCTATTTCATCGGCTATCTCTAGCTAAATGCCGCTATTAGCGGTTGCTAAATCATAGCATTAAAAGTGAAGTATCCTACCTATTTCCCTTCCCATCCGCTATCTCCGGCTATAGCGGCAGCTATAGCCAGAGATTTAGAACATTGCCCACGATACAACAACTTGGCTGGTGGGTGCGAGCCAGTGCAAGAACTTAAGAATTGAACGTTCGAGTGCAACAACTTGACAAGTGGGTGCGGTTTAGTACAAGAACTTGACAATTTAGTATTTTGGTGTTCCAACTTAGCTAAGCATATGCTAGGTAAGTTTTTTTCTCACGATGTCAATATGCCATTACGTAGCAATCCTACGGATATTACATTATAGTATTGAATTTAATCTTGAAGAACATCCCTCCATTAGACCCCTCTCCTTCTCCTCTCACCCCCTCTCCCTCTCCCTCTCCTCAGAGCCTACAAGGAGGAGAGCCGGCGGCGGGGTCGATGGCAGCTAGGCGAGGAGGAGGTTCGGCGGTGGTTCGGCAGGGAGGGCCTGTGGCAGCGTGGCGAGGAGGAGGAGGGTCGGTGTCAGGGTCGGTGTGGCTCGGCGAGGAGTGTTCCAGAGGCGGTGGCTCGGCAAGGCGGAAAGATGTCGGCGGGGTCAGTGCGGTTCGGCAAGGAGCCGCCCGGTGGCGGCTCGGCAAGGCTCGGCACTGACGAGGAGGTCCGACGGAGGCGGCTCGGCAAGGCGGAGCTAGCGACAGCGGCTCGGTGAGGCAAGGAGGGCCAGAGGCACAACTGCTCGGCGATGAGGGACGACACCGATGAGGAAGAGGACCGGCGACAGATTCAGATCCAAATCCAGAGCTCCTCCATTGTTCTTTCTCTAGATCTGATCCATAATTTCTTTTTTTCTCTCTCTTTTATTTTTGTGGATGAAAGTGCATCAAGGCCCCTAATTTTTTCTATTATTAATGACAATACGATTAGAGAGGACTAACAATTTTGTTTAAGTGAATATTGTTAGTCCGTGACGATTTATAGCGCAATGCATATCACAACGCATGCAACAAAGTCATGAGTTGCGACAGTTTTGTAACCCACCCACCCATAACTACTCCCTTCGTCCCATAATATAGTAACCTAGTACCGGATGGGGGCAAAATCTAAATCAAGAGGCCTCTCGTTTAAGTGCTAACGAGAGACCCTATCTAGATGCCTTACCTGTAGTACTAGTCCCCATCAAGTAAGTAGAAAATATATTCCTATCACCTATGTTTCAAATAAAATTTTCTCTTAAACTACACATCCAATTTATGATCCGATTACACGGTTGTGTTCGTAAGAATTAAATCTTTACAACAAGATCTCACATGATTATATTTTGATGAAAAATTACAAATTACTTTTATAGTATATCTAAAATACTTTTAGATTTCACTAAATTACTTCTTAGACATATAAAAGTAATTTCACTAAAGCTTAAAAGTAATTTACATATATTATAGAAGTAACTTAGGACAAAAAGAAAGTAACTTTGTCATGGCATTAAAAGTAGATCCGTTACGGATGTAAAAACGTGAGTCTATCTAAAAATTAAATTTAATCAGCACAAATTATGGAATTGACTAAAAAAGATAATAAAATAAACAACTCACAACATTATGATTGTATAATAAGTAATTTAATCAAATCGAGAAGTAATTTATATATATGATAAAAGTACATACATAATAAAAGTAATTTACAACATAGATATTTCTTTTATCAAAATATAATCATGTAAGATCTTGTTGTAAATATTTAATTGCAACGAACACAATGGTGTAATTGGATTATAAATCGGATAAATAATTTAAAAGGAAAATCTATAAGAAGAAAAAAAACATGTATCATTAGGTGTACTAGTATGCAACCAGGTCTAAGATGAGTCTCTGGTTAAGACAATATAGAGTGCGGTCTCTATGTAGTCATGTCCCAGATGGGACATTTCATAGTACAACGAATCTGGACAGCAGGGTGTCTAGCTTCATTGTACTATAAAATGTCACATCCGGTACTAGGTTGCTATATTATGGGACAGAGGGAGTACCATCTATCCATTTCCCCAAATTCGTCCTTTTTTTCCGGATCGGCGATCCAGTCAACAACAGCGGGCACTGCTGTCAGCGTGCCTCACCAGCGGGACTCAACTTTGGTTACTTAGTGTAGGCAAGTCACAACTAGACATACCATGCATCTCGGCCGTCCAAAACGAATCCAATGGAGATGGCGCTTGGGCCCGCCTGCAGGTCGAAATATCTCGGTTTCAGCCTAACAGGAGGCCCGCACGCGCACAAGACACGCTTAGCCTGGGACGGACTCAGCTTCGTCTCGCCCTCAGATCCGCGTACGCCGGCGCTTCACCTCACCCTCGTCCGGCCGCCGCCGCGACCGGAGAAGCGCCAGGCCGCCGGGCCCGCCGTGAGTGGAGAGGCACCAGCGCCGCTGCTGTGATCCCAGAGAGGCGCCAGGCCGCCGCGACCAGGGGCGCGTGGAGGCGGCCGGCCACCGGGCCTGATGATGTGCTGATGCAGGTGGGCGGCCCACCAACCTGAGTCCAGTGCGTGGAGGAGGCTGCACTGCTCCTGCCGCACCGCACGTCCTGATTTCGGCGGCCTCGACTCCACGATGGATTTCAGTGTCCGAGCCCGCATCCAGAGCCCGCACCGGTCGGCCGCCCACTTTGTCGCCGGCGAGAGGTGACACCACCGCCCATCTTCGTCCAGGGTAGGAGTCACTGGTGGTTGTGTTTGTGGAGAACGCCGCACCTCTTCCCGTGCCCTGGGACATGGCTATCACCTCTCTGATTCAGCTGACTAACCGCTCACTTCTTGCATTAAACAATTCCAAATGGGACTTTCAGAATTGTTGGTGACGCACCGTTCGACAAAAAATGGGAGCAGAATTACAGAATATCAGATCACTCAAAGCAACAGCCTCATTCTGGCATTCTCATTTCATGCACAAAGAGGTCGCCTGGAGCGATCACCCGCCCATTAGCCGCCCCATCAGATCCATAATTCCATATACATCCTGGTCCTGGGCGACTTTTCCATGACGTCCCCTCCTCCACGCGTTGGGCTCGGGCTGGGCAGCCGCCCGCCTGCACCACCGCACCGTTAGGCCTAGTGGCCGGCCGCCTCCACGCGCCCCCGGTCGCGGTGGCAGGGCAGGGCCTCCGGCAGGGCAGGGCAGGGAGTTGGCCTCGCGCGGCGGCCGCCCGGACCCCTCCCCAGTCGTGGCGAGCACGACGGCCTAGTGCAGGCGCAGCGGTGGCGAGCCTCCTAGCTGGCTCGCGCTCGCGGCGACGGCCGGACGCGGGCGAGGCACAACAGCGATGCGAGCGCGCGGGAAAGATTGGGGGCGGGCGCTGTCTCGGACGCGGGATGGCTGGATGGGCGGCGGGCGGTGATATTTCGACCTACAGGCGGGCCCAAGTGCCATCTCCGTTGGATTTATTTTGGACGGCCGAGATGCATGGTATGTCATGTTGTGAATTGCCTACACTAAGTCACCGAAGCTGAGTCCCACTGGCGCCGGATTTGGAGCGGCGACCCTGGCCATCCTCTGTGCACAGTGCTCGTTGGTCGCAGCCGTCCTCTACGCTGCACTATAGAGCTCATTTGTCGCCAGATTCAGGGTGGAGCGACAGCGAGGACGATTGCTTCGTGGTGGCAACATGTTCCCCGATCCGCCTCTTCTTCGTCAACTACGTCGCGATGGAGGGTGCTGCTCCAAAGTCGTCATGAATGCATTGCCGTCGCCGGAATCTGGCTCCTCTACGGTTCATCATGCCGCCGTCCACCAAATCAAATGAGGCCCAACCGATGGATCCGCTGAAATCCCAGCCGACCATGCCGGGGCAAGGGGAGGTGCTTGCCCGCTACCTCGTGGAGTCCTGTGGCTAGCTGCTCATGGTCGTTGTTCCTCCCCCAGCACCGACTACTCCTCCGGGAGGCGGGCGACGCATCCAGGCTGCGTGGTGACGAGCCCGGGCCATCAACCGTGCGCCGCGCTCGCTGATCGCCGCGGTTGTCTGCGCCACTGGCCGACCTAATCCGCACCATTATCGTCAGTGTCAGGGGTCAGGAGACCAAGAGCACACGGCTCTAGCCATGGACCCGCATCCCACGCCCAAGGGCATCCTCGTCCTGCCCTCGCCGTCCTCGGCCTCGTCAGATCTGGGGAGGAGACGACAATCAGGATCACCATCACGCCGCCGCATCCTTCCCCTCCACCATGTCCATCGCTGTCTCCTGCTCACTGCTCGACCGCCAGCGTGGTGGCCTAGGCGCTGCCCTCCCTCTCCCTAAGGCGTGCTTAGGAGGTAGACGGCGGAGCCATGACTCAGGAACGATCTTGTGTGCGCCATCAGCTTTTTCCAATCCAAAGTAGGAGGACAAAGAAGACTCCCCTCACGTACGGTGCGGTTGCAACCTCCACGCAGCTGACGCCATCTTCACCTGCGCCAATCATCGTTCTGCATCAGGGGACGAGAGGTATGCATCCGTTCCCTTTTTTTTTATGTTTGGTGTGACGGGTGATGAGATATGAATCTTTGGGCTTGTTGGTCCTGCTGGCAGGTTAGTATGATTTTGTGTTGAGAAGGGCACAATACTGAAGAGATCTTCAAACTGCAGCTCTAAGTTCTGAATTTTTCATGGGCACAGTTCATATGTACTATTACCTTAGGAATTCATCTCGAATCTAGAATACCGATTTCAGGGTGCAAACACTACCATCTCATTGGGCCACGTGGCTAAACCTAGAAGCAAAGTTTACATATCTTTGAAACGCGCCACGTGGCCACGTGCTATTCCAAGGATCGGTTCGCGCCCGCATCTGTTGGATTATGAATCAACGGTAGAGATGGTTCAAAGGACATAACTATAAAACTTGATCTTCCAAGGGTGTTTAGCGAAAAAGCTAGCATTCATTCTAGGGAAATTCTCCCCTCCTCTCGCCCCTTCTCCGGCGATTCACGAACCGCCTCCAACGTTGGCCTCCGCGGCACCTAGCGATTCCCATCCCTAAAAACCCTAGCCCACAGAGCCTCCCTCTTCACTTCACCTGTGAGCGTTGTGTTGTTGTTTTTGTTTGATGGATTTTACCCGATGATGACGAATGCCCTGAATATTCTGAAGTGCTTTTCAGTTGTATCATTTCCCCCTCTTTAGATGTGCCGCACTGCAATTTTTTTTTGTGAGCACAATTAGAATTTAACTTGTCTCTCCCATTACCAAATAACTTCGTTACAAATTGCATATTCGGGTTAGGTAGAGCAAAAATCAATTGTCGTGATGAATCCTGAAGCCAAGCTCTGAACAAAAATAGCTATCCCTCTTGCTGAATATGATGGCATTGTTAGGATATCTAAAAATAACTTAGAAACATGCCACAATGGATGATTTTGTACCGTAGCACCGGTGGCTATTATATATAAGCTTACCTCTTCTTTATGGTGCTTACATTTCTCTCTAGTTCATTACTTCATTTCATGCCAAGTTGCCAATTAGCCTATCAATTTATTTAACCCATCCATTCATGCTACCATCACTTAACATGAGACATGAGTATATCAATGACATGCATTGCATTGTCATTAGTTTTACAAGACATACTTTTACCATCACCTGGCAAACCATAGAGCATATTAAGGTTAGATAACATGATATCCAGGGTTCTTAGCTACTACCATAGATCATGGCCATAGTGCTTTGTTTTTGTTTTCCATTTTCTTGGTGTCTTACTAAACATATAGCTAGGATATGTTTTTTTTTTCCAAATACCAGTTCTGAGAAACCTGACAGCTCTTTATATTCATCCACACTCCACAACAATTAAACACACATGCATAGAAATATAAACACTCCTCCTTTGAGTAGGAATATTTATGTTGTCAATTTCATTTGCCTAAAACTAACAATCAGGTTAGGGAAGACAAGAAAATTTTTTTGTCAATTTTGAATATTTTAGCTGATCAGATTTTGTTATCACGATGAGTAATGTCCGTGAATATAATGTCTGTCTTCCCTGCAAGACTTCTGAATATAATTTTCAATTGGTAAACTTCCTTGATATATGTTCTGATGGTTTGTCATGACAACATGTACGATGAACGATTCCTGCTCTTCTAGCAGCGCCTTCTTGCATTCAAGAATGCGAGTTTGGTTATGAAAAAAGAAGTTTATGTACTTTATCTCTGTTTGACTGCGTTTGCATACCACTGACACACTCACGGTAGACAAGAAGCTGATCTTGGAGCGCAACAAGTTCGCTCTCAGATTCTTCCAGCCTCAAGATAATTAAAATTGATTGTCCTCTTCTCCGATCCACGCACAATTTTGGTCGTTCATTACCTTAATCAAATCAGTGTCCCTTAGGGTTGTATGATTGAGTGAAATTAATTTTGCATGGTATACTTGAGAAACATATCCCTTATAATATGCTAGCATGAACCATGCTGGTCTAGATGAAAACATGTTTATTTAGCAACTCAGAAAAAACATGCTCCTTACTACCAGTAAGGCAGTAAATCTCATCGGTACAGAAAATCAGCACTATAATTTTGCACGACTGCCAGCAAAAAATATTCCTTACTACCAGTAAGGCAGTAACAAAGATTTTTCTTGCATTGATTTCTCTCTCTTTCTTATTGCCAGTTACTCGATCAATGTTGCACACATTGTACTTCCAGGAATGGAAGGCCAAATCACTTTTGCTGTTTATGAAAATTATAAGGTTATAACTTAGATACCTTTTTATACTTAGGGTATCATGAAATTTAGATGGTGCTGTTCTTCGTTTAGGACCACCTGTGCCTCTGGAGATTAAAAAAAAAGCATATTTCAATTTGTTATCCCCTTTTCCACTGTGCAGCCATTTTGTTGGTCCAATTTTTTATCCCTTTTGATGCTACTATATGGTGTGCTTGATAATAGTTGATAGCCAAAGGGATTCTTTTCGGGCTGCAAAAGGCTAAAGGCTTATGCTTGATGATCTGTATCATGAATTTGTTCTTTTAGTTCTGTTATAGCTATTCATTGATACCATTTTTATTTGCAATGTATTATTAGCATATGGTATTATCACTGCTGATGTACTAACTTTGACATTTCTTACTTAGTGCAGAAAATTCATCCAAAATAGTCATGCCATTACTTGGCATTTTTTGCCATTCTCTCCCGTTCGTATAAATGTAACAGGGAATACCTCTATTTGGTCCAATTGGGCTGGTGCATGTACACTTCCACGCGACAAAGCCGTGTGTTTCTTTTTTCATGTATAGTAGCATGTATTTTGTTGTGATTTTTATTTTTTTGCCATTCTCTCCTGTTCATATAAATGTAACAGGGAATACCTCTATTTGGCCTAATTGGGCTGGCGCATGTTGTGTTTCTAGTTAGTACTAAGTTATGGTGTTGGGAATATTTTAGAAGAGTCTATTCGGCCGAATTGAAAGAAATCAATTATGCTTCTCAATAAAGAGAATTCATTATGATTATTACAAAGTACATTATGGCAACGCAAAAAAGTATAATAGTACTATACAGGGATGCACTAAAACACACCTAGGATGCGCAATAAATAAAACGCTACCCCTCACATATCCCCCACCCCCTGCACCCACCCCACCCGGGTCGGCCCCCCACCCCACTCCCGCCCCCCCCCCCCCCCCCCCCCCCCCCGCCTCCCATCCCTTTTTTTCCGTTCCCACCGCCACTAGAGAAATAGTACCCTTTAGCAAACCCATTACTGATAGTAATATTTATACTAATAGTGCTAGATGGCACCTACTTATTAATAATTAATAGTGATAGATGGCATCTAGTAAAGTTTTAACTGCTCAGTTGATCAGGAGCTGATCAACTCGTAATATTTTTACTCCTAGGTATTTTCATAAGTTTAATACCTTTAGTAATATTTTTACTCGCAAGAATATTTACCATGACATGTTTTTACTATACTTAATTGAGCCTCACAGTGGCCGTGAGCCTTAAGAAAGTCCCTTTAGTAATTATTTTACTACAATCACTTGAATGCTCACATGTATTAGAATCATCCAGTCGTGAAGGGGAGTAAAAGAGTTACTGACATGTATTAGTATCATCCAATCATTAAGGGAGTACAAAGTTACTGGACCTTACTTAGGCCGTGTTTAGATCACCCCTAACTTTCAACTTTTCATCATATCACATCACATCCAAAACTTTCCTACACACATGAACTTCTAACTTTCCTTAAACTTTCAACTTTTTTCAGGAACTAAGTACAGCCTTACATGAGTAGAAAAATTACAACATACTTCCTCCATCCCAGATAAAGTCGAACCCTAGAAGCCTGATGCCTGATGCAGTTTTAGTCCAAGCAACAAAGGACCAAAACACCCTCATCAAGTACAACCACGATTAGCACTTTTCATTAAAACAAAGTTCATGTGAAATTCGTGCCAAACTACTTCCTGAAAGCCTCCCTTCACTGGAGATGATGCGGTGATTTCATTTCTTTTTAATTCACCTGGTGGGTGGTGGACAAGACAACACAGGGCAAATGATAAAGATGCAATTAGTGTTTCTCGATCTCTGGCATAGAAATCGATTTATTGTGGGACAAACGATCGACCCTAGGAATCGAATTTCTGTGGGACGGAGGGAGTAGTCATCAGGCCTGATATATAGTCAGTAAATATTTTACTGTACACGTGTAATTGGTCATGCCATCACCGTTACAAACACACACTCATCGTCCAAAAAATCACAATGCAGAGGACATTAGTCGCCAAGATTCTTCCATCGTATGCCGCCGGAGCCAGCCGATCATCAGTCGTAGAGAGCTCGTCCGGACAAATCCAAGCCTGAAACCTGACGCAGGCACCAAATCCATTAATATTTTTTTTGGAGCTCAAATTCGAAATTCTGGCCACTGTTCATTTGTTTTTATACCTGCCAAAAGTATAATGATGTTATCTGATAGCATCTGAATATGTACTCCCATCTGTTCCAATTTAATGCACTCAAATTTGACCAAATTAATACTGATAAAACTAGGATTTCTTAATAAATAGATGAACTCTAGTTTTTAACATGGAAACAAGCAGAGCTTCAACACCCGTGAATTGATCAAACAAAGAAAATAGCACAAAATGTGCATAATGGAGCACGTGCACATTTAAAAAACATAATCCTAAAATTCTGAGATTAAATCACTTTGAACCGTTTGTAATGAGATCCAAGCAATTTTATCAAGGATTATATGGTGTGAAGAGACATCTACAGATGTCTAAGAAAATCAGTCATCGATTGCAGTGGAAAAGATTTGGGTAGTTTAGAATCAAACTGCAAATATGAAACTATTACAAACATGAAGCAAGTAAAAGCGGGATGTTGGCACTCTGAAACTGCAAACCTTAAACGCTCCTATTATGCGCTTGTTGACTGCAAACCTGAAACGGTAGAGATTGACCGAGAGGCGACGTTGCCGATGGAGACGAGCGGATCCAGACACGGCATCGATTGTCAACAGCTGCCGTGGATGTATTTCACCGGAAAAGGCTATACGTACTAACTTTTTTTTTACTAAATTCTTACTAACACTGATGTGTCATGCTATGAGTGCATCTAGATTTTTTGCTTCCATATACTTAAATCAAACGGTTGAGATGATTGTTAGTAAAAGTTTAGTAAGAAAAATTTAGTACGTGTAGCATTGCTCTATTTCACCTAGGCTGGCAACAAAATCATGAGAACAATTCCAATTGAACAAAATAACGACAGCAAAAATGATTTGGGATGGACGCTCTTAGCCGGCGCCCGGCAGATGTACAGACGCGACGCTGAAGGTCTGACACTCTGGGGCAGAGCTCGTGGAGACTGGATCTTGGAGCGTCGTCAAGCCTGAAGCCGACCGGCAGAGGAGGGGCGTCGAGGTGGGGCCGCAGGGGGCTGACGAGCTGAGGGGAGGCTGGCTAGGTCTGGCAACCAGGCAGCGGAGAGAGATGGCGAGGATAAGGTCGGCCGGTGGTGGGGATCTCCATGGCGCGGCGCATTGGACAGGGGCGGCCCGCGAGCGCCGCCGTCTCCAACCAATATCACCCGTTGGTCGTTGCCCGCCATTGGAGGATGCTGCCACCACCGCCGCCGCCTGTGCCCTCTCCCTTGGGAGGTTTTTCCCTATATGCCATTAAGAAAGATGGTGCCTGTCTCTGTATCACTAAAATATTCGAGCATCTCTCTGCCATAGTTAAACTTTATCGCGTCCTCCGTACCATTCTGTTGTAAAATGACTTAGTTGCACTTTGGTCCAATATGCTCTCTCCTAACACTCTCCTCTCTCCCCTCAGATGCAGCAGCAAAGGAGCGGAGGGGAGAAGACGGCGGCACTGCGACAGCGACGGGCGCTGCGACGACGACGATGACAACGGGGGCAGCGCTGCGACGACGGCGGCGGCGGCATTGCTGCGACGACGGCGGCGGCGGCATCGCTGCGCGACGAAGACGGCGGCAACAACGCTGCGACGACGACGACGACGAAGACGGGGGCGGCGCTGCGACGACAGCGGCGGCGGCAGCGCTGCGACAACGACGACGACGACCAACACAACTACGGCGGCGAGGACTATTGATGCTTGCTACTGGTGTTCATGACTGTTGATGCTTGCTACTAGTAATGCTTGCTACTAGTGATGCTAGGACCAGCACAACGACGGCGGCGAGGACTATTGATGCTTGCTACTAGTGATGCCAGCGACCTCGCCTCAGCCGCGCGGCACATCCAGGAAGCCATCAGCTCGACCGAAAAAATTCGCAAGAACCACAGCTCACAGCCACAGGACCAAGTGTCCGTCCTGATTTCCGCGAAGACGAGTGCGAGAGATTGCTTACTCGGGCCGCCGAAGCGGATGGGTCCGGGGTTGAGCCCGGCGGCGATGCTCGGCGGCGGCTGAACGTGGAGCACGACGAGCGCGCCGTCAGGGCGGAGGCGGAGGTTGTCGGCGGGAGGCCACTGTCCTCCTCGCCGCTCGTGTTGACGCCGGCTTGCATCTGCGTCGGCGGCGGAGGCGGAGCCGCCACCGCAACGTGGACGGGTTCGTTGAACTCCGTGCGGATCCGCGGCATGGTGAAGCTGGAGGAGCCGGTCGGGCCGAGGATGAGGAACAGCGCACCGACGACGAGGATCAGGACGACGACGACCGGGCCGAGGCGACGGCGGCACGGTGCCCCGGCTGGGCGGCGGCCGGGCGCCGGTCGGCCCTGCGCGGCGGCGGAATCGAGGGAGAAGAAAAAGTGAAAGGGCAAGAGCGACATTTTTTCTACCCGGCCCACATGTCAGAGCTACCAAATGGTTAAACCCAAACAGAATAGCGACGGAATGGTGTGGAGGGTGCGATAAAGTTTGACGATGGCATAGAGGGAGGCTCAAACTTTTTAGTGGCACAGGGACAGACACCATCTTTCTTAATGGCACACAGGGAAAAACCTTCCCTCTTGGTCGATCCAGGAAAACAGGCGCAGAAGTGGATAGTCTCAATCCAGAAAAATAGGGTGGTGGGTTGGTTGGTTGCTTCCTAATATAAACTAGTTGATACCCTGCGCGTTGCTGCGAGCTTAAAAGAGTAATTGTCAATGTGTAATATTAGTGAAAACAATCCAGTTAAATATACTTACAACTTGTTGAGAATATGTCTTATAGTAATTTTTATCAGACCAATGTATGATCCGCATTTGAATTATATAGCTGCCAAAAAAATGAAATAAAAAAAAAGCTACATATCCCTAAAAAAAGACTATAGATGAATACCCAATTTCTTTTCTAGTCAATGTTTCAAAGAACCAAAATTATATACTTCCTCTGTTTTATAATGTAAGTCATTCTAGCATTTCTCACATTCATATTAATGTTAATGAAACTAGATAGATATATATGTTTAGATTCATTAATATCAATATGAATGTGAGAAATACTAAAATGACTTACATTGTGAAACGGAGGGAGTAGAATGATAAGAAGAATAAACATGTTATGAATTAAGTCGCATGACAGTAAATTTAAATGTGATGTCAAAGAAGATAGCCCGAAAATTATATTTTCTTCGAAAAACATATATATAATAATTTACTATGTAGTACATTAGCCCTCTATAGTAAGGGGTACTTATATTTCTTCTAAGGAATACATTTGTCTTCTATAGTACAATTTGGAACGAATAATGAAAAGAATAAACGTGTGTAAGTATATTAACCTCTCTAAACCCCGTAGGATCGGTGAAAAGTTAGCACACCACGTCAGCCGATCTTTTGCAGAAAAAACGCCACGCTTTCTATTAACTACGCGACAGTTCCCGCCAACGTCCTCCGTCTGATCTCACGATAGGCTCGATCTAACCGTCCATGTGCCCCGTGCTGCCGGCCCTTCCACACCCGTAGCATCATCGGATCCCAAACCCTAGCCGCCTCGCCCAGCCACGTGCGACTCGCGTGCGCCCTTGCCCTCCTCCCCTCTCCGCTCGCACGCCGCCGCCGCCGTAATCGCATCTACCTATGGCGACCCCGGTCTCCTCCGCGGTGGAAGGGATGCAAGCCGTCGCCGCCTCTTCTCCTCTTTTAACTCTGCCTCGCCACCGCCTTCCCGCCTCTTCCCTCACGTGTGCTGCCGCCGCAATGTCGCCCTCCTCTAATCGTGAACAGAGTGCTTCCGCCACTGCCGCTCTTTCCAATCAGGTCGCCGCATCTGCAATAAAAAATCCATCCGCCTGGAGAAGAGGAACGTGAGCCGCCACCGGCCACCATCCTCATCTGCCAGTGAGGACGGTCACATCTTGGTGAGGATGGGGGCAAGGCACAGGCACGCGAATCCCCCCACGGCGCCCTCCACCTTTTTTTTTCTCTGTGGCAGTGCGCTCCCTCCCCCTCGCATCAGTTCTTTTTCTGCGGCAAGATCTCATCGCATTTACAACAGGTAATTTTCCCCATCTAATTTTCTCTCTCATCTTGCTGGATTTCATTTTTTTGGTTCGATCCCCCTTTTTTTCTTGCAGCAGTGGTTCAAAGCAACCTATCTAATGGCAAAAGATCTGCTGGTACTCCATAGGTTGCTTGGATTTTATTTCTACCAGTTGCAGGTAAGATGCGCATATATGTTTCTGCTTTTGTTAGTTCAGGCATGGCCGTGTTCATATGATTGTTGTCCTAATCATTTGTATATTCATTACAATCAAATAGTTGGAGTTAGCACGTATGTCTTAATCCACTCAAGAAACTTCTGCCAACCCCGGTGAGTTTTCCCCAAATGGATCCCTTAAATTTTAAAGTTTGTAGTTGAGTGCATATATCCATCTACATTTTGCTCGCTGGAATGCTCTCCTTGATGTTTTGATATGGAGAAGAACAAGCTACTTAGCAGCCCATACGAATGTGCTGTTCTCCAAGAGGCATGTGTGGCTGTGCAAATGCAGCCTGCGACGGAGTGCCACAACAAGCTCTGCTAAACTGGTTTGCTTGGCCATCCATGCAATGGCAGCTTGGCGCAGCCAGGGATTGCTAGCAGCCCATGTATACGACGGAGTACTTCTCATGATAACAAGCTATATTATTATCTCACTACATCTTATTTCACTCCGCATGATTATTAAGAGTTTAGCTTCTATATATTAAAGGTTGCTTGCCTACATCAAACCTTTGATTCAAGGTAAAACCCATCAAGTTCTTCAATTATTGTTTACTGAGTGTAATGTGAATTATTATCTTTACTAATTTGCCTCTGCAGCCATGTTGTCAGATTTGAGCATACCTTAGATAGCTAAATCCTACCGTTTTTGAGAGCAATTCTTACCTGAATTAGCTCCGCGAACCAATTGTTCTTGCTACTATAAAATTTGCTCCATGTTAGATCTTCCTTTTGTCTTTGCAACCCAATTGTTCTCGCTGCTAGAACATTTGCTCTATGTTAGAGCAAACCATTTGTTTTTGCATGCCCAAATTACAAATGTGAAGCAAGTTGTGTTCAGTTTTTTCTTCTTGGTCATGCGGGAAAGTCTAGATGTGCTTCTTCATTCTCTGCTCGGTAGTCTATATAGATCAGTTTTACCTGTTTACACGAGTGCTTGCAGTACTAAGTTGAACCGTTCACATGGACTCCCCATGTTCTCCTCTTTGTATGGCGCACATATTCTGTCACCTATATAACTTATTCTCTAAACATACAAGTTATGTATTCAGCTGTAATAGCAATTATTCAGTTTTTTACTTTTTCGAGAGGAGTTTACGAAAATTGTTCTTGGATACTATAACATGACAGGACTATTTTGCAGTTTCCACATAGAGGATTACACATTTAGTACCATGAATCTTGATCTAGAGATTATGAATAACCCAAAAGTTCTCTAGACCTCATGGGTCATGTCCTCCTAGGTCGTGCTTTCTATAAATTTGTTCAGTTCATGAACTGTATAGTACATCTTATTGCATAGAAAGTCTAACTTTAATCTTTACATCCAACTCTAGGAGATAAATTTACCATGTTTTTGAAAATATGTTAAAGTCCAGCAATATATCTAATTCATCATTAGTAAAACTTAAAACATATTATCTAATTTATTAGGAGTTATTGGATTAGGTTTTTCTTGCGTTGCATTGCAGGACCGATTAGCTGAGGAATAGTTTCATTTTCAGTATTGGATCATCAATAGTTTGGTAATATTTGATGAGCTAAATGTGGTTTTTTTGCTGCTCCTTAAGTTGCTACTGCAATAATTAGTACACTTCTAATCAGCTCATTCTTTGTGGTTTACATGCGAACTTTTTAGTTAACTCATTTTGCTTTATACTAACACATAGATCCTATCCAATCTTTATTATGATGTCTTATGTGGTCATTTTGACCTTCTATTGCGGACATTATCTTAGTTGACCAATTTTCATGGATTGCTTCTTTTTGTTGTAGGTGGTGTTCAAAATCAGCACATGGTTCATCTCTACCACTTGCAGTCTGATTCTACAGTATTTCCTAACCATAGCTACAAATACTTTTTTATGAAAAAAAAAATCCCATTTCAAATATACCTCAAATCTCAATTTACATATGACCAGTGTTAATGATCTGTTATATTGACTCTTAAGTCAATTTTGACACATCTTGAATTTAATTAATCCAAACAAATAGATTTATTTTTACCTTTATGCTTTGTCAGGAATTGGTGGGCATCTGGATTTCCAGATATTACAATGATATATCCGTGTTCTTCCACTAAGCAGGAGAAATCTACAGTATGTCTGAATTGTTAAGCTATGCAAGTATATGTACATGAAAGATGCAATTATCAATTTATTTAGTTTTTATATAAGGTGGTCATTTTATAGCCCAGTTCTTATATTGATGTATCATCTTTTAGGTTGCAGTAACATATAAAGGCCTGCTTGGCCATGAGTCATGTATGCATTTTGTACATTGGCAGTGAAAGATTTTGACTATGCACTGCTCTTTACACATTAAAGTGCAGGAGAATACTTATTACAAAGGTTCCTAAACTCCAGAGAGCGTTCTCGCTTCTTTTCTCATAGAGCTCAGTTTTCTGAGAGTCATCCTCTTTCTCGGTGGGCGAGGTCCTCCTTTTATAGCTCAAGGGGATACCACATGCATCGCCTCTACCTACTCTTTTACCGGATGGTGACCCACCCTACCATGACCGGATCTCGACCTGTGCCTTCGCCTGGAAGCTAAGCCACAGCTCGTCCTTGAGTAGGGCCCAGCACCGTCTCTCGCCTGACACAGGGGACAGTCCTATCATTCCCTCATTAATGGGTGAAGACTTGTGGTGGCCGCTCTCTCGTGGAGAGAGCTCCAAATGACCCTTCGATGGAACGGGTCATATCTACCTCTACTCCGCCGGAGACAGATGCGACGTGGGGGCACGGCCGTCCGTCCAGTCAGACGTGACCGGCGACAGGCCGGTCATTCCTGACCGACGCACGCCAGTCGGGCACGCCGCACGTCTGCCCCTACCGCATTGAATGCGGCAAGGGGCAGTTGGGGCGCTGTGCGCATTAAAGGTGGTTCAGCCTGGGCCCCCTCCCCGCTTGCTCCCCCCGCCAGATGGCAGCTGGGCGAGGGCCTCGGGGCAAAGCGGCGTGAGGGCCCGAGGGGCATGACGTGGCACCTCGAGGCCCCCCGGCCGATCCTGCGATTCGCGGGGTGTGGGGGTAGGGCCAGGCTGTAGGGTCACGCGACAGGATGGGAAGGTAAATTCCCCTCACTTCGCATACCCCGGGCCCATATCTCTGACACATACATATTTTTTGACCAAAAAAATAAACAATGTGTTTATTTCTTAAAACATGGATAAATGAAAGTTTGGTAACAAATGTCCACATGCGCACCGTGGGCCCATTAAGAGAAGTAGAAATTACGCTACATCGCATAAAATTATAATAAAGCAAAAGAATATATATATTAGTGCATTTCAAAATTAAAGGTCGTCTTACCTGGAAGAAACATAAAATGGCAAACATAGAAATTATTCCCAATGATAAAACAAAAGCGATTTTTTGGAAATTTTTGTGAGCAATGTGGATAATCAGATTTATAATGGGGAAAAAGGTGGAACTGACATGTCAGATCTAATATATAGCTCTTTGAGGTTTTCTTTATATCCCAGTTTGATCAATACCTAAGGTTTTTTAAAGATGATCATATATACAACCAGCTAGGATTAATTTATATTGTTCAACCTATGCAAGCGAATTACTAGCTTTCTGTTGGACACAAAGTGACAGAACATCTTGATCGATTAGGATTAATTTCAGAATGATAAATGCTTTGGTGTCTTTGGTCTTTGACGCCTTTTGATAAGGGGTTGATCAAACTGAGATGGAGTAAAAATTCTTTAGGCCTTATTTGCTTAATTCCAATGAAAAAGGGATTGAAGGGGATTAATTTCACCCTTAAAATTGCCATAAAGGAGTTGCCCCTTTATATTCTCCAGGGAGCGTATCCTATGCACACATGCCCTCACGTGTACACACCGTGTACACCAACTAAAAATTATCACAAAAAATTCTAGGAAAATTCATACATATACTTTCAATAGTATTACATCTACGTGCAAAGTCGCATCTTCAAATTCATTCTACATAGAGAATAACAAAAAAGATAAAATTCTGACAAAATTGCAACCTTAAAACTGTCAGATTTTTTGTTTTTTTTGTTACGGCTAAAATATAATGAATTTGACGTTAAGATTTTAACCCTAGGTGTAATACAATTTAAAGTATGTGTATGATTTTTTCTAGATTTTTTGGTGATATTTTTTAGTTGGTGTGCACGTGTGTACACGTGAGGGACTGTGTGCATAGGATATGTTGCCTATTCTCCAGGAGCCAAGTAATTTAACTCATTCATTTTTCTCTAGACACTTCACCTGTACGCTGGCTGTCTAGTGCTCTAAAGCTCTAGTAGTATATGTGACCTGTAGGTGCACTGGCTCTAGCACATTGGATGGAAACTGCTAGAGACCCTCATGAGAACACATGGCAGATTTCGGGATGGGGTCTAGCTGAAAATATATGTTGCCACGTGGCCCAATAAAATACAAGATAGCATACCCAAAATTCGGTATTTGAGATATCAGTATTTTCAGTCGTTACAGGCTTCTCAGCTACCATGGTTTAATTTACAGAAGAGATGTTGAGGGGCCTCCAATTGTTAGGCGAGGAGAATTTATGGATTAATTAGTACTAACTGCAAGCAGTTACAGGCTTCTCGTCTAGTATCGGTTAGTAGAGGGGGTTCACATCATCTGCCTTTGAGTTCAAAGGCAAAGTTTGCCGTTACAGCCATCCACACCCTTCATTCTGCGATCAACCATTACATGGTTTAGACCCCTTCCGTGATTAACTAGTACCTGCTATTTAGTGATAGAATTTACTCTCCAAAAAGAATATCAAGAAAAAAAAGATAAAAACTATATTTTGAAACCATTTGGTATCTGTTCATTCAAGGAAATAATTTCATTGTACAAGACTATATTTCGTTGATTTGTAAAAATAAAAGTAATAGACAGCTAATCCTTAGAAAAGGCTACATGGGAAAAAAGTTTGCATCTTCTATAAATGTTGATTTGACATGGTGTTTTGACATGGTGTGAGTAAATGTAGATTTCTTTTTAGCAATATTAATCAATTAATTATCTTTTAAATTGGTCCAGCATAATTGATTTTATCAATTAATTGGCTGTTAATCATCCTTAAATTGAGGAAAAAAACATGCAACCGTTGAATAGGAAATGGATGGGCTGGATGGCAGCAACGGCAAACTTTGCCTTTGGCCTCAAAGGCAGGGGATGTGAACCCAACCTTGAAGTAAGTGTGCATCTAATGAAATATTTACTGTGATCTCCATTGTCATATTTTATTTGCTCTATGCCTGGGTCTGATGAAGTTGGTAAATAATTATTCTTTGGGATTGCAGTGAGTCTCTTTTTAATAAGAACTAATGTTTTGTTTAGTACAAGTTGTTGATTTTTGGGGAATGTTTCATTTCTATTTTTTTCTTGTGGTTGTTTCGTGTATAATGTCAAGCTTGTATGATTTGTATTAGTCCCATGGGCTGTTTAAGGCGTAGTACACTATAAGATTAAACTGCTTGTTTGCATTTGATCCTGTGTCTAGGTCACCGTAAAAGACCTCGTATTACATTATAACTTCTGAATCTGCTAAGGGCTAGGCATATTACACTATAACTTCTAAATTGCTAAGGGCTCGGCACATACAAATGGAACAAAAGAGCACGAAACAAACTCCAGCCAAATCAATAACCAGCATAAAAAACACAAAAGATTCGAACCGATCGAACAATGTAGATCCGAAAACCAGTTCACGATGATAAGCGGTCCATGGTTCAAGATGTTTTACCTATTTTTTTTATCCTGGCGGGATCAGATATTGGATGGGATCGGACGATACATAGAGATCGATTGATAATTTAATTTTTTTTTCAGGCAACTGACTAATAGTCACTCCCAAAATTATACTTATATTTTGCTTTGTCGAGAAAAATTTCCAGGGTTTCTTTAATTTAGGGGAGGCCTGAACAAAATGATGCATGCATATATTAATATATTGAAAATAAATATGGGTCAAATATGTAGTTTTTCTGTAATTCTTTATCACCAAAATAGCCAATATGGGTTGACTTAAACCGTTGATTTAATTGAAAAACAATGGTTCAAGTGTATAGTAAACTCGGCTGTGATGGTGATGGGCTTCGCGAGGAGGACATGAAGATTTGAGGATTTTGTAACAGAGGGCGCCAAGGATGTCAAGGCGGGGCCGCGGGGCAGGGTTCGGCGGCGCGGGCGGCCGCGCGGACGACGGCGTTCGGTTATGGCGCAGGCGGCAAACCGGTTCAGCGGCGCGGGCGGCGACGTCCGGCGGCGTGGCCATGCAGGCGACAGGGTTTGGCCGCGGGGGCGGCGGGGTCTGGTGGTGCAGGCAACCGTCCGGCGACGATGTATGTGGCTGAATGGGGCGACGTCCTGCTGAGATTTTTTTTTTCCTCCTACTACTCAACGTTGCAATGGTTAATGGATTAATTTAGATATGGTGGGTTGATGGATTAAGGGGGCTGATGATTTTGCTCATTGAAGTATTTGTTCAGATCTGGTTTATGAGTGTCAATTTTGATGTCTTTTGATATGTTGTATTTATCTATATCCCTCATCTATGTATGGACATGATTTGGATAATATTTGTCCTCTACCAGTGTAGGAATCAAACTTAAATTTATATCTGCATCATGACATTGAATATATTAAGATGTGCTTTATTATCCAAAAATTAAACATATGATAAAATACATTTACAACCAGAGAAAAAAAGAAACTTACAATGCATATGTTCCTTCTTACATAGTGTAAATGCAAATAAGTGTGAACCAAGGGGGTATTCTCACCATTTCATCCAATAGGTGAGTGTAAGAGCTCATCCTTCCTACCAAACAGAAAAATGGATCACCATATCCACATCTTATCCTTCCAACCAAACAAAAATTTAGCTTATCCCACTCATCCAACCAAACAAAAAAATGGATGGCCATATCCCTGAAAAAATGGATGGCCATATCCCATCCCTGCTTGATCACAAACCAAACACACCCTTAGTGGAGCGAGGATGGAGGGCATCGGGGTAAGCAATGCACATGCGAGGGCAGCAAGGTGTGGACGGGTGGATTGAATCAACATGTGGACATCGTATAGTTGCATGCAAGGCAAGGAACCGTAGTACTGTAACACGTACATCTTTCTGGGTGAAGTAATTGATTGAACCACTGTTGGTTGTGGATTGCGAAAACTTAGAAATTAATATGGTATACGATGCAATAGTCAGCTATAGCTAGGAACATGATGTTTAACATTGATCTGGAAACCCTCCTTCCCTTCAGGATTCAGACTCAATTCAACCAGTAGTTGCTTAGTTGCTAGGTCCTTGTGGTACGCCTCTATCACCTTCTCCATCCATCTCGGGGTGCTAACACTTGGATTTATTCATCATCCATCCTCTCCTTGATAGAGCATATTCTGCTACGTTATCACACCCTTTTTTCTACTTGATTTGATACTATAGACCCATTTAGACCCATCAACTTCACAAAACCTCTTTTAATTTAGTCTTACTTGCTCATTTATTCACTAGGATGTGTTAGACTTTTGTGGTCAGACTGGATTAAAAATTCATTATGGTGCAAGTATGATTTCCACTTTTCCACAGCAAGTAAGATTGCCATACAATACACTCTTTCTCATTAGTTGACAATGCTTGTGCTTTCTTCCCTAAAGCTTTGTTGATGAAAGTTATGGGATGGTGTGATTGCATCAAGGCAACCCCAATCCTCTTGTCACGTGCATCAGTTTCAGCTACAAAAGTCTTGAAAAGTTTGGCAAGGCCAGTACAGGAGCTTTCAACAAATGTTGTTTAACCTCCTCAAAAGCTTCTTTGTCAGGAACCTACCCTTGCCTGATGATATATAGGGGAGCGACAAGCTGGAGTGGGAGCATCAGACTTCTACAGAAAAGATAGGTCGTATTCGTAAATGTAATCCTAAAGTGTATGGGCTGGAATGGGCCAAATGAGCACCTTCCCGACCCACAAGGAGTAATGTGAGCGAGAGAGAGAGAGAGAGAGAGTGGAATGTAATACTATAACTACTCTATTTCCTTTCCAATCGAACAAGAAAGAAAAGAACAGTAGCGAAGGCGGCGGCGGTACTCCTATCGGATTCGGTGAACTATCTATTGTTCTTGCATGTTCTTGAGTGATTGGGTGTTGGGTTGCTAACAATTTGGTATCAGAGTCTCGCTGAAAAAAATTTCCCCTCATTTTGTTGTAATTCCTAGGAGAGGTGGGAATTGATTGCTTCGACGATCTGATCCCACAAAAGCTTTGGCTCCCTCAACTGGGTAAGCGAGATCGAACGCCAGGTTTCATCATGGTGGAGTATGACAAGCCAAGGTACGTGACCAAGATGGCGGCCAAAGTCATCGATCAAGATGGCAAGCTAGATCTACTCTTGAAGAAGATGGAGGATTCCGATCGCAAGTGGGAAGAGAGCGAGAAGCGCAGGGAGCAGTCGGAGGAGAAGAGCCGAATTGAGTTCGTGGCTCTCAAGGTGGTGGTGGAATCTCATTTTACAGTCGTGGAGAAACGCGTGGATGAACTCCAAGGTTCGGTGGTGGAATTGCAAGACAAGGTCGAGAAGCTGCAGATTGTGGTTCAGCAGGCTTCCCGTGAGCCATTTTCTGCTCCTACGTCTCCTACAGGTGCTATTTCCCACCATACCTTCTCCTGAATTGGATCACACATGTCACGCCTGGAAATTCACTAGTAATTTCCGAACTAATTTGTGCATAAATATCCTCGTCCAGGAATCAGCCGAGGTACACAAATTGACAATTTAATATACAAATCCATCATAAAAATTAAAACAGCAGCGGAATAACGGTCTAGCGATGGCTTCAGCTCCACTCCTACAAGCAGCTCAACTGGGGTATAAGCCAAACGTCTTCTCCTTCTGGATCCTTTTTCTTCAACTGAGGTTTGATGATTATTGCAAGAATGAGCATATGACATACTCAACAAGCCACACAGCAAATATTCAAGTGCACAAGGATACCAAAGGATGGCATAATATAGGCTCATTTGCAAAAGCAGCATTTAGCAAAGATTTAAGAGAAGTAAAACAGTAGAGTAATTAATCAGAAATTTTAATCAACACTGAACAGCACACCCATGCTGCACAGGCCCAATCATCCTGAACAACCATACCCGGCTGTACAGACCTAACTCCAAACCAGGAGCTACCCAAATTATTACCAGTTATAGCATCAATAATTATTGTGAGAGGTGTGAGACTAATCACGAAAAACATTGCTCAACTCGCCCATAACCGCGGGCACGGCTATTCGAATAGTTTTACTCTGGCCAGAGGTGTACCACTGTACCCACAAGACACAGCCTCAACATCATGTCTACCATGCGTCGCGATACTGGAAAGTACCTGAATAGAGGCTGTGACAATACCCCCTGCACAACACAACTCACCACAGTGCACCATTCCTGGATCATAATCACCCCCTCTATAAATATAACCAGAGGCATGGACTCCCCAGCGACCCCCACGGACTTCTCGCCGCTTCTCAGTCTGGTGCCCCACAATGAATCATGCTATACAAAAGGTAAAGCCGTTGCCCATGCTGGCTTGTGGTTGGCACGGTTAATGTCTCACAACAGTAGTTCGCGAACCGGTCCTTAATTGTAATGAGCACGACCTTCACAACCATGTGCTCACAACCCACCATTGACAAATTTTAATTGGCAATAATTAATTAACCAATCACGATTGACCATCGTGAGCTACCATTAAATATAACCATAAGTGATAGTGTAACATTAGTTATCCCAATCATGTGCAGCATGGCTAAGCAATTATATATATATATAGCATTTAGCTGAACCCAAACCAATATATAAGGTTCTAGCTAATCAAATTATAACCCATAGGAAAATAAAGTCATCTTCGGCCATTAATTAATTGGGAAAGGCTCACCACCCGATGACATTCGAAAATAATGCATAACTTGAAACCAAACAATAGCTTTAAACGGGTTCAACATGCTCAAAGGGTTGTTTGGGATCTGTGTGACTTGCCTTGAGCTTCCGCAAACACTTCCGAACCTTCCTCAACGAAAACGCCCTCCTTCGGAACGTCGGAAACTAAAACAAAAGAACAAAATCAACAAAACAGTACAAAAACAAGCAAAAACAGTACATGTTGATATTTTTAACATGTAGATCTTGATTTTAGATGAATTTAGCAACTTGAACCACTCGAATCCGAGTTACGATGATTTAGTTATGAATTTCCGAAGTTTAATCGATTTTCATCTAATAGAGAAAACTAAGAAAAAGGGATTAATGACGTCATCGCTGACATCATCAATGTCGACTCGACATCAGCGACGACCTCGCCGGCGCTAGAAGACTCGGCCGGACTTTTGGAGGGTACTAACCAATGCGACGAACGACGACGGATGACGACCGGCGACGAGCTTGTGCGGCGGCGGCGGCTCTCCGGTGACCGGTGGCGACGGCGAAGGGGCAGCCGAGCTTCCCCTCTTCCACGCGCACCCGACGGCGACGTGAGGAGGCGGCGGCGGCGGCTAAAACGACGGCGCGAGGCGGCTGTTCGCCGGCCGGCGACGGCGGCGGTTTGGGTGGCGTGGCGGTGGCACTACGGGGCACGAGAGAGCTCGGGAGATGGGGCAAACGAAAGAGGACGACTAGGGGATGCTATTTATAGGCTTGGATTGAAGAGATCGGACTCCAACCGAGAGGAATCGAAGCCGGAAAATCCGAGGGTTAGTTGGAGAGATAAACTCGAAAACGAATTCGATTCCGCGTTGATTTCTTCGGGATAAAGTCCGATTCTTGGGGGAAAAGATAGAGGAGGATAAGAGGAATATTTCCCCTCAACTAATTTTGCAAACGGAGCACGGGATGCGGCGGATTTGGTGGAGGAAGCGGCGCTGTACACGGGCACGGCAGGGAGGAGATCGACCGGCTGGAGGTTAGGGGCGACACTATAGCAGAGGGATGCAAAACAGACTTCCTGCCGGGCTTCATTTCCTCGGCCCGATTGAAGGAGGGTAACAAATTAGACTTGCGCAGAGAAGAGGGGAGGCGCTGGATCGGGCTAAGGGAGAGAGAGGTGGGCCAGATTAAGCCCAAAGCTAAGGAAAGGATTTTAATTACTTTTCCAATTAAATTAATCACTAAAATGACCTTTGAATTGTTAAAAATACTTCCAATGCTCAAATAATTTCAAGAAAAATCCTGAAAATACTTGGACACTCAAAGTACTTAACAAGTATATAATCATACCATTTAATGATTAATTTAATATGTGGGTAATTACTGAAATGTTCTTTGTATGATTAAAATTAGGAATTGAGCTCCGAAAAATCCGAGAAAATTCCAGAGAGTATAATTAACCATGGAGAATTTAATAAAAATTAAATCCATCCATGCTTTATATTTAGGAAATTTTATTTCCCACATTTAACTTCACTTGTAAATTAATGAATATTTAATATAAATTCTAAATATAATTTATTAAATAATTTATAAATCCTAAAACGAAAATCAGGATGTGACAACACACCTGTAGATGCAGTCGATTCTGCTATGATTTTGGGGTTAGGAGGTAGTGTACCATCCATGACTTGTTCACAATTTGATGGCAACAGTCCTCAGTTGTGGAAAAACAACTTTGAAGAATATTTTGAGGTGTATGGGGTTCATCCTAAGAATTGGGTCAGAGTTGCTGGGTTAAATTTTTTTGGGAATGTAGCATTCTGGCGTCAGTTTATGGGGTCCAAATTTGTGGGTGTTAGCTGGTAGGAATTTGCTGATCAGGTGTGCCTGAGATTCACTAAGGACAAATAAGAAACTTTGATTCGACAGTGGATTCACATTTTGCAGGACTCTAGTATGTCAGAATATGTTGAAAAGTTTGATAGTATTATGCACCAATTGCTGGCTTATAATGGTTCCCTTCCTCTTAATTACTTTGTGACCAGGTCAATAGTTCTATTACAGAAACCTCAGGACCTAGATGCAGCTTGCTCTTGCGGGAGGAAATCTTGGAAGGATCTAAACCAATCAATCATAGGAAATCTGATACTCCTATAGTTCTCAGACAACACTACTATAAGTCTTCTCTCCAGTAAGTCCTGTGGTTAAAGGTATTCATTCTCCTGTGTTGGATGATAAGAGGGCTTGACTTTTCTAAATCAAGAGATGACAGATTGTCTGCCCTGAAAGCTTATAGAAGAGCAAAAGGATTGTGTTACTTGTGGTTGGGGTAGAGATAATAAGTTTGCTACTTCAGTGCAATTGCATGTGGTCCAGGAACTCTTGGATATACTACACCCAGATGTTGATTTTGTGGAAGCAGAGTTGGAAGAACTGGATGAGGGAAATTTGATGGCTATATCTCAACAAGCTATTAGTGGGACCGAATCAGCTACTTCTTTTAGGTTGAGAGGTTGGGTTCAGGGCACTGAAGTTCTTATGCCGGTGAATTCTAGGAGTTCTCATTCATTTATTGACAGCAGTTTGGCACATAGATTTTTTGGGAGTTCAATCCTTATCCAAGGTATAATCAGTTAAGATTGCTGATGGGGGACTACTACTATGTTCTCAGTTTATTCCTCATTGTGACTGGTGGGTTCAAGGCCAAGGATTTAAAACCGATTTCAAACATTTGCCCTTAGGAGCTTATGATGACATTTTGGGTATGGATTGGTTGGTTACTTTGGGGACAATGAATATTGATTGGGCTGCTAAATGGATGGAATATCAACATAGAAAATATTTGATGAAGCTTCAAGGCATCTAGTCTCACGCTGTACATTGTACCTCTATCACAGATGAGCAGCTACATGGCATGCTTAATTTGGGATCCATCATGCATGTCATCCAACTTTGTGAATTATCTACTGATCAGCTTCAGTCAGTTTCTCCTGATATTCGACTACTCTTACAAGACTTTCAGCAGGTTTTTGCAGCACCTCATGGACTACCACCCAAAAGAGCTTGTGACCATAAAATTCTCCTATTGCCCAATTCTAAACCTGTGTGCTGAGGCCTTACAGGCATAACCTTGCACAGAAGGATGAGATAGAGAGACAAGTTTCTAAAATGCTCTCTTCAGGAGTGATTCAACCTAGTACCAGTGCTTACTCTTCTCCAGCTCTGTTAGTTAAGAAGACGGATGGCACCTGGAGAGTTTGCGATTTCTACTAAAGAGAAGTTTCCTATGCCTGTCATTGATGAACTATTGGATGAGTTGGTTGGATTAAAAGTTTTTCTCTAAACTAGATCTTAGGGTTGGTTACCATCAAATCAGGTTGATGGAGGGTGAGGAACACAAGACTGCTTTTCAAACTCATTCTGGTCACTATGAATACAGGGTCATGTCTTTTGGGTTAACAGGTGCACCAACAACATTTCAAAATGCTATGATTAACACCTTAGCCCCTATACTAAAAAAATTGGTTTGGTCTTCTTTGGTGACATTTTAATTTACAATCTAGATATGCAATCTCATTTGTCTCATCTCCGGGTGAAGTTCCAGTCAAAAAAAATGGAGAGTGAAGTTTAGTAAGTGTTCTTTTGCCCAAGATCAGTTGGCTTATTTGGGGGCATATTTTAGTGGTCAAGGGGTCACTACTGATAACTAAGATTGAGGAAGTTGTCAATTGGAAAGTGCCTACATCTGTCAAGAAACTTAGGAGATTTCTTGGATTGGCTGGGTATTATAGAAAATTTGTTAAGAATTTTGGTTTAATCAGCAAACCTTTAACCCATTTGTTGAGGAAGGATGTTTCTTTTGTATGGTCTCCTGCAACTGATCAAGCATTTCAGGCTCTCAAGTTAGCTCTGGTGACAGCTCCTGTGCTAGCATTGCTATATTTCTAAGACATTCACTATTGCGACTGATGGCAGTGATGCAGGGATTGGTGCTGTGCTTTCTCAGCAAGGTCATCTATTGTTCATGTCAACAAGGCTTTAGGTGTGAAATCTAGAGGTTTATCAACTTATGAAAAGGAGTACTTAGCTATTCTTCTAGATGTGGATCACTGGAGGTCTTATTTACAACATGCTGAATTCATAATCCTTACTGATCATCACAGTTTGATGCATCTTAGTGAGCAGAGGTTACACACCCCCTAGCAGCACAAAGCATTCACCAAGTTGTTGGATTTACAATTTAAAATCTGTTACATGAAAGGAGCATCCAATGTTGCTGCTGATGCTCTTTCCAGTAAATATGCACATGAGCCTGGTGAGTTGTGTTGTCGAAACGACAACAGCTTACGTCGAAAGACGTGGTCACTCAACAGTAGTTGGAAAAGAAGTAAAGTGTATAAAATTGAGAATTTTTCTTGGGATCCCCCTATTACAAGGCCCTATGGGATTATTTATAGCCCCCATTACAAGTTCTTACTACTAGGGTTTTGGTTATACAGGGGAATTTACATGGTTGCCCTTATGAAAGGGACATTTACATGGATACATAATGTAATTGAGGTTCATGGGCCCCTGATGGGCCGCCAGGCGATCGTCGGCGCAATAGCCCCTTGGCTTGAAGGGCCGGAATGGCTTCTTCGGTCCTCGCAGTGGCGAACTTGCTATGGCAAAGTCATCTCCCTTCGGCATATACTCTTCGCCCTGCATCCCTCACCCAAGAGGCCTCTAGCCCGGCAAGGTACCTGCGCGATTCCCCGCCTCTCGCCGTCCTTGTTCCATAGCCTTCGCCATGAGGGGGCTTCGCCCTGACTAACCTTGACGCCACGGGCTTGAATCCCCACTGATCGCGTGGTTTCGGCAGGTTTGGTCGAAGGGCCTCATGCCATACCGCCAACAAGCCCCTCACGGCAAGGGTGAGATAGGAGCTTCAGCCAAGACCGTGCAAACCATGTGGTATGGTATGTGGTGCCCCCTTTCGACCGATGCTCCTGCCGAAACCCACATTGTTCCTGCAAATAAAGTTTGTTATCTGTTTGGTTTGTATTGTTTTGCCGCTCTTCGCCTCCTGCGGACAGTGGTATATTATTTTTTATTTTCCGGGCCGAAAGGAACAGTAATGGGCCTTCCCTTCGTGGGCTTTTTACTGTGCAGCTCGGTCGATGGGAATTTACCGTTTCGCCTACCCTCGCGACATGTGGCGCTTTGCAATTGGTGGGTAGGCGAACCGTCGCCTAGGTGGGCTATATATTCTCCCCCCATTCTCTTTTTACCGCCACACTTGTCATTTTCACCGCGCACGTTTTCTTCCTCTATCCTTCCTCTCACGTCGCCCCTTGGCCCTTCAGACCTTTCGCTCACTCTCTCTGTTCGCCACTGCAGACACCCTTCGCCATAGCTCCCCGCAAGCCTAACCCCTCTTCGGCGAAAGGGCCCGACCCCGGCCGGATTGACGACGACACCACCGCCTATTTGGGGATTTCTCTCATAGACGACGGCGAGTTGGCGAAGTTGGTCAGCTCTGGGGCGCTGGTTGAGGGACAGGCTTTCGCCCCGAGTAAAGCCGTTGTTCCGAAGCCCGTCGACAACCGGACGGTGGTGTTCGCCGTGTTTTTTGAGGCGGGGCTCCGGTTTCCATGCAACTCGTTGTTGTCGGAGATACTTCGCCTTTTCCAGGTGGAGCTCCCACAGTTGAGCCCGTCGGCGCTGGTCCAGATTGCTATCTTCGACTAGGCGTGCCGAACTTCCGGATTTGAGCCTAGTGCCAAACTCTTTGGTGCCATATTTTTCGCTATTGTGAATTCGAAGACAGTGATTACCCCGGCCGGGACAAAGAAGATAGTGTTCGGGAGCGTGAACTTTAATGTTCGCCCCGAGCGCTCCGATCTCTGGCCGGTGAATGCCGCATGTCGAAGTGGGACCGCCATTGGATGGCGAGGTGGTTTTACCACACCATCCCCTTCGAAGCTGGTTTCGAGTTAGCGAAGGCCCTCCGGTGCCGGCGCAGGGCGATTGCGCCGAACCGGAAACCCAAGATCGCCGTGGACGGCGCTATGGAGGCTCGGTTTGCTCTGCTGCGTAAGGTTTGCTCCCGCCTTAGCTGTCGTGACTTGGTGGAGGAGTTCTGCATGCTTCCGCATCTTTCCCCTCTCCCAGTCATGGCAAGTCACGGTTGACCAAGGCGAAGAGGTTGATGGTCTGCCGAAATTGGTTGTCCCTGAGGGGACGAATGGTAAGACTGCACTTTCGCTATGCATGCCTGCGCTTCGTTATTTTGCTTCGTTCGACGCTTAATGTGGCTGCACCCTCTATTTTTTGCAGTGTTGACCCTCAATCAGGCCGATGCCGAAGCCCGGAAGATGATCGGTGACGTGTCAGTCGTCGAGTATAGCCAGCTGCTGACACGATATGCGGCCGGCCGGGCGAACCGGGTTTATAACGGCAAATTGCCTCCCCGGGCGAACCCCACAAGGTCGACGACGACGTAGGGCCTTCACGAAAGCGGACGCGCGGGCAAGTGAAGCTTGCCCCTAGGAAGCGAAGGGTTCCTGCTACCTCCGATTCCGACGCCGATGACGAGGACGACGTTGAAGAGCATGATGGCAATGAGGAAGGGGAGGAGGAAGAGGAGGCTGAGGCCGTGGTCGAAAAGGCCGCGGACGAGGTAGTCGAAAACCGCGTCGACACCCCTGGCTACACCCCTACACCAAGTCCAGGTCACAACGAGACCGGGGTGGAGTCGAACAGCTCCCCCCTTCATCGAAAGGATTTGGAGGGGGCGAAGGCGCTAGTGGCGTTTTCAGCAGGCAAGACGGCGAAGGGAGGTCCGGTTAAAAAGATCTCCAAAAAGAAAGGACTCGTCGATGTCGCTCGCGTTTTCAGCGACGACGAGTCTTCTGACGAGACTCCGACTTCGCCCGCTAGCCACAGCTTGGACCTTTCGACCGCTCCCATTCTTTCGCTCGACGCTGGTGGAGTAGGTGGTAGCGCCACCGCCGGGGCTTCGGCCTCCGCCGACCGGATCGTGATGGCTGCGGCGAGGGTTTTCGGAAGCCCCCTGCGTCAGCCGGTTGTTTCGCCGCTAGTCAAGGCGAAGGGGAAGGGGGCTGCCGTCGAAACATCTGCCTCGAAGTTGTCATGACCGGAAATAACCCAACGGGCGTTCCTTACGTGCGTGTGTTATTCCTTGTCCCAGGAGGCAAGGTACACTAAAAGTTGATACAATTCGGAGTTTAACAAGCGGAAGCGTAAATAGTTGATTATTACATGGGCAGCGACGGCCCAGCACACTCAAAGACAACGAAAAACAGCAGAAGACTAAGGCGACGACCACAGGCGCTTGACGGCAGGCACGAGCTAGACACCAAAGCCTTCATCATCCAGGGGCTCCTCTTCTGGGTTTGGGAAAAATTGAGCAAGACTGAGTACAACCACCGTACTCAACAAGACACACCCACAAGTGCAGCATAAATGCAAAGGAGTACAATGGAGTTATAATATAGGGGTTAGGTTTTGCAATAAACAGCATTTAAAAGACCCTTAGTTGCTCAAAGCTATTTTGTAAACACGATTCTAGAGCTGTACAATATTATTAACCAAGGCCGTGAACCCACACGAACCTGCCTTAACCCAAGGCCTACGATGATTCAGACCGAACTGGCAACCCGACCCTGGGTCCCAGCTCGTCCCAAGCCAACCCAGGCCAACCATTCCACATTTTAGTTGTTAAGCAGGTTTTAAGAATTAAAACACTAACTTGGGTACATTGCTCGGCTTGCCCATAACCGAGGGCGCGGCTATTCGAATAGTTTATACTCTGATCAGAGGTGTACATCTTTACCCACAAGACACATCTTCCTCACGCGTAACCACGTGCCACATACCACCACGGTATACGGACGGAAGACGTGACATAGTTTCCAACCCATCCTAGCCATAGACAAGAGTACCGACCCAACCCCACCTACGGCCGGAACCCCCGGGACAGGTAGGCAGGACTGAGCCCCTAGCAGCAGGACACCGGTCCTGTGCCATGACATCTCGACTACCGGGCCGCAGCTCGTATAGCCTTCATTTGCCCTAGAGATGTCCATCGACCCCTGACTTCGTCCATCTCCATCCGTGTACTTTTGTTTATAGCCAGACTGAGCCACAAACTAAGCCTTACCCATTAGACATGTGGAAGTACGGTAGTGCTTTGCAACAGAGGCCCGAAGACCGGTCCTTATATGGCCGAGGTGCTACCATCAAAACCATGCACCCCGAGCCCAGCCTAAAACCATCTTGAGGGTTTTGAATAGAGGGAGAGGTGTGAATCCAATTCCACAATAATCCAACCATTCCATGGTGTCCAAGTGATATGAATATTCCCAAAGTCTAGAGTTATAAAACCACCTAATGTTGCCTAATTAATCAGCGAAGCATCTACCTAAATTCATACTAGTGGAACCATGAATAGAGTGCCCACTAGCTGGGGTTTTGTTTATTCTAGGGTGAACAAGGTAATAATAACAATAACAACAATAATAAGGTCATAACAAAGGTAAATAGGCATGGCTAAATAAAACAGTGATAACGTGGGAATTTAAATAAAGCGATAATGCAATAATTTAAATCAAAATAATTTTATAAACTAGGATCCAATATGTTCAAAGAATGATGTGACTTGCCTTGCTCGCTTTCCCAAACGTCGGCTTCAACCTCCACGAAGAGCGGATCTTCCGAAGCTGCAGCGTCTACACGACCAACGGAAAATAAAAGGGCTTTTACTCTAATAAACTCCATATAACAAGCAGGAACAAAGCACAAAAATGGGTTCTTGACTTCTTAAGGAAAAATTAGAGACTTGAACGGTCCAATTCCGAGTTCAAATGGCCAAGTTATGGCCATTTGAAGTTTATATGCTCTTTAAATGAATATTTACGAATTTCTTCGTTTAAATTTTAATTTAAAAATATATTTATTGCGTCAGCCGGGGGAGAGGGCGCGCGGACCGGGTCCACGGGAGTGGGACCCACGCGGCAGCCTCACGGTCCACGGTGGACCGGGTGCACCCGGCTCACACCGGTGGGCGCCGTGGGCCCCACGCGTCAGCCGCACCCGAGGGCGCGGGCGGCTGACGGCCGGGCCCCACGCGGCAGCCGCTAGGCGCGCCCGGAGGCGGCCACGTCGGCGCGGCCGGCGGGAGGCAGCGCCCGCGCCCCGATGGTCGCCGCTGGCGACCACCGGCACGGCGGAGCAGCGGCCGAGAGAGGGGAGGGAAGGGGGAAAGGAGGCGGCGGTCCACGGCTCACCCCGGGTCGACGGCGACGACGGAAACGGCAACCGGAGCGGAGGAAGGCGGCGGCGCGGCTCGGGTCGACGGGGTCGGCGGCGCTCCGGCGGTCGGCGACCGAAACGGAGAGGTGGACGAGGTCGGCGAGGTTGCGGCGAAGCCGAAGGAGGCGGCCCCGAGGTGGGAGGTGGTCCGGGGCGACGACGGCGGCGGACCGGAGCTCGGCGGCGACGGCGGAGAGAGAGAGCGACGGCGCGAGCTCGATTCCGGCGAGGAGAGAGGGCGGTGAGTGGCGGAAACGGTGGTGGGGAGCTCGGGGAGGGTTTATATAGGGTTGGGAGTGAGAGAGGGCGGCCGGAGGGGAAGGAAACCGGCGCGGGAGGTCCGGCCGCCATCAACGGCGCCGGCAAGATTTGCGGGGGCAAATCCGCCCGTTTGAACGCGAGAGAGAGAGGGAAAAATGGGGGGAAAGGGAGAGGGGATCACGGGGAGTGATTCCCCCCACTTTATTGCTTGCGGGGACGGCGGGAGGCGGCGGGATTCGCGGCGGCGGCGGCGCTAGGGCGCGGGGAGGCGGCGGGAGCGGCGGGAGGAAGGGGATGACGGGTGGGCCCCACCCGTCAGCGAGGGTGGCGGGCGGGCCCGCCCGTCAGCGGCGCGCGCGCGGGGAGGCGGCGAGTGGGCCGCGGGGAGGAGGAGAGAGGGGGAGGGAGATGGGCCGAATCCGGCCCATTAGAGAGAAGGAGGGATTTTAGGGTTTTTCTTTTTATAAAATCATTTTAACTTTGTTTATTTCTTAATAATTATTATTTGTGCTCTGAAAATTCCACTAAAATTTATTTACACATTTCAGGCTTTTAGGAAATATACAAAAATCCTCCAAGCCCTATTTGACTTTTAACTTTGCACATTTTAATTTTTGAAAGCTTTCACAAGCATTTTAATTATTCTAGGCATAATTTAGAGGATGTATTTTAGGGTCGATTTGGGACGCGACAAACCTACCCCCCTTACACGGAATCTCGACCCCGAGATTCGGAAGAACTGGCGAAGAGATCTGGATGGGCTGCCTTCAGCTCGTCTTCACGCTCCCAAGTAGCTTCTTCCTCGGCGTGGTTGCTCCACTGGACCTTGCGAAAACGGATTACCCGATTCCTGGTCCTGCGCTCCATGGTGTCCAGGATTTTCACTGGTCTCTCCACGTAGGTCAAGTCTTCGCGAACTTCAATCTGCTCTGAGTCGGCCTGCTCGGACGGTACTCGAAGACATTTCTTGAGTTGCGACACATGGAACACATCATGCACGTTGCCCAAGGAAACGGGCAGCTCCAATTGGTAAGCAACTTCTCCGCGTCGAGCAATGATGCGGAAAGGACCCACGAACCGAGGGGCGAGCTTCCCTTTCGCTTGAAACCTGTGTACACCCCGCAACGGCGTTACCCGGAGATACACAAAGTCATCCACTGCGAATTCCAGGTCACGACGTCGGTTGTCTGCATAACTCTTCTGCCGAGACTGTGCCACCTTTAGGTTTTCCCGAATGGTCCTGACCTTCGCTTCAGCTTCTCTCAAGATATCGGTCCCGAATACTTGGCTTTCCCCGACTTGGTCCCACAATAGTGGTGTCCTGCATTTGCGGCCATACAACGCTTCATATGGTGCCATCTGTATGCTGGCTTGGTAGCTATTATTATAGGAGAACTCGGCGTAGGGGAGACTCTTATCCCATGTCTTCCCAAAATCTAGGACACATGCGCGAAGCATATCTTCGAGGATCTGGTTCAGACGCTCGGTCTGCCCATCTGTCTGCGGGTGGTACGCGGTGCTGAAATTTAATCGGGTTCCCAACTCTTCTTGGAGTTTGTTCCAGAAATGAGAGGTGAACTGGCTTCCCCGATCAGATACATTTTTCTTGGGGACGCCATGCAGACTTACGATCCTAGCGAAGTAGAGTTCAGCTAGTTTGTTCCCTCCATAGGTGGTCTTTACGGGAATGAACCGTGCTACCTTGGTTAGTCGATCCACGACTACCCATATAGAATCATATCCGCCTTGGGTTTTTGGAAGTCCGGTGATAAAATCCATCCCAATTTCATCCCATTTCCATTCTAGCACTTGTAGAGGTTGGAGAAGTCCGGCCGGTCGTTGGTGCTCGGCTTTGACACGCTGGCACACATCACAAAGTGCCACGAACTCTGCGATTTCCCGCTTCATACTAACCCACCAATATTTCTCTTTCAAGTCCAAGTACATCTTTGTGCTGCCAGGATGGATGGAATAGGGACTTTCGTGAGCTTCCTGAAGTATCAACTGTTTAAGTTCCCTGACGTCTGGAACGCATACCCGATTTCCATTCCATAGGGTTCCGTGTTCATCCTCTGTGAAACCAGCGGCTTTACCCTGTTTCATATTCTTGAGGAGCCCATGCATATCCGGATCATTCTTCTGAGCCTCGCGGATTTGATCGAGCAAGGTGGGCTTGGCTTCCAATGCAGCCAAGAATCCACGACCAACTATGCTCAGGTTCAGGGCTTCCAACTGTTGATTAAGTTCCGGTGGAATGCCACGGACGCCAAGAGTGTTGCAATGGCTTTTTCGACTTAGAGCGTCGGCGACTACGTTGGCCTTGCCAGGGTGATAGTGAATCCCCACATCATAATCCTTGATGAGTTCTAACCATCTCCTCTGCCGAAGATTCAGATCCGACTGAGTGAAGATGTATTTCAAACTCTTATGGTCAGTATATATTTCACAGCGATTTCCAATGAGATAGTGTCGCCAGATCTTTAGAGCATGAACCACAGCGGCCAATTCCAAATCATGGGTAGGGTAGTTGCCTTCATGAGGCCGCAGCTGGCGTGAGGCATAGGCTACCGCATGACCTTCCTGCATTAATACGCACCCCAAACCTTGGCGCGAAGCGTCACAGTACACCAGGAAGTCCTTGCGAGTATCCGGTAAGATTAACACTGGCGAGGAAACCAGCTTTTCTTTGAGAGTTTGGAATGCTTTCTCACACTGCGGACTCCACACAAATTTTTCTTCTTTCTTCAACAACTGTGTCATGGGTCGAGCGATTTTGGAGAAGTTCTCGATGAACCTCCGATAGTACCCGGCCAAACCCAAAAAGCTGCGGACTTGAGTGACCGTCTTGGGTTGCTTCCAATCGGTGACGGCGGTCACCGTTTCGGGATCCACAGCAACTCCTTTAGCAGATATCACGTGCCCTAAGAACTTGACTTCGGACAACCAGAACTCACACTTGCTAAGCTTGGCATACAATTGATGTTCCCGCAGCTTTCTCAACACCAGACGGAGATGCTGCTGATGGTCTTCCTCTGATTGCGAGTACACCAGGATGTCGTCAATGAAGACCACAACGAACTTATCCAAGTATTCCATGAACACTTTGTTCATTAAGTTCATGAAGAAGGCAGGAGCATTAGTCAGACCGAATGACATCACTGTGAATTCATACAGCCCATATCGCGTGGTGAATGCGGTCTTCGGGATATCTTCTTCACGAATACGCAATTGGTGATATCCGGAGCGAAGATCGATTTTAGAAAAGACGGTGGCACCTTTGAGCTGGTCGAACAGATCATCGATCCGAGGAAGAGGGTACTTGTTTTTGATAGTGACTTCATTGAGAGCTCTGTAGTCAACACACATCCTCTTTGTCTTGTCCTTCTTTTCCACAAAAATCACGGGAGCACCCCAGGGGGAAGTGCTCGGCCGAATATACCCCTTTTCCTTCAGCTCTTCCACTTGCTTCTTGACTTCGGCAAGTTCATTCGCGGCCATACGGTAGGGCCGCTTGTACAGAGGAGTTGTTCCTGGAGCAAGATCTATCCGGAACTCGATCTCCCGCTTGGGCGGCATACCGGGTAGTTCTTCCGGAAACACGTCACCGAATTCACTGACGATGGGGATTTCTGACAGTCCTATCTGATGAAGTTCCGAACTGCCAACAGAGGTTGGGGGTGCAAAGAACACAACTGGTTGTTCCGGCCCTCGGTACAGAGTGACAGTGCGCCTTGCGCAATCCACTACACCTTGGAATTGAGCCAACCAATTCATCCCAAGGATCACATCCAAGTTCTTGGTGTCCAGAAGAATCAAATCCGAGGGAAAAGGGATTCCCTGGATGTCTATAGGAACGGCTGGGCTATAATACTTTGCTGTCATATCCCCTCCAGGGGTGGTGATGAGCAGAGGGTTCCTAAGCCGTTCTATCCCCAGTTGATTTCTTCCCACGAAAGGCACAGATATAAACGAGTGGGAAGCTCCAGAGTCGAACAAAATGGTAGCAGGAATGGAATGAATGAGGAACGTACCAACGATGACGTCCGGAGTCGTCAGCATATCCTCGGCAGTCACGTGGTTCACACGACCCCGAGCGACGTCCTTACCACCGTTGTTGGGGCGGGGAGGCGCTTGGCCTTGCTGGCGCCGCGGCTTCGGGCATTTGTCCGCAAAGTGCCCGGGCTCGAAGCAGTTGAAGCACAGACGCTGCTGACCTTGAACGTCTCTGCGGCCTTGACCAGGTTGCACAACGGGCGCAGGAGGACGGGGTGCACGGGTACCTTGCTGACTCTGCTGTTGCTGCAGCTGTGGGACGCGCACCACGAATTGAGGTCGGGGCGCGGAGCGTGGTTGCTGCTGCTGCTGCTGCTGCGAGGAGGATCCCCCTGGATAGGGATTGGTGTAGCGGACCCTTTGGTTAGCCCCCTGTTGATTGCGGAAATTCGCCAAGCGACGCTTGTGCGACTCCAGTTCCTTGTGCTTGGCTTCCAAGCGGATGCTCTTGTCGACCAGACGTTGGAAATCCGGATAGTCCCCGGAAACGAGACGCACCGATAGCTCAGGGTCCATTCCTGCCAAGAACTTCTCCTGCTTTTCCTCATCTTCCCGAACATCCTCCGGGGCGTACCGGGCCAGGTTGTTAAACTCATGCAAATACTCCATCATAGAGCGGTTGCCTTGCTTCAACTCCCGGAATTCCCTTTTCTTAAGGGCCATGACTCTGGCGGGCACATGGGTCCTCCGGAAAGCGGCGGTGAAGCGGGCCCAAGTAATAGGCTGCCCCGCCGGCTGTGTAGCCTGGAAGTGGTCCCACCATAGAGATGCGGGCCCCTGCAGTTGGTGAGCGGCAAAGATGACTTTCTCCTCATCGTTGCACTGCACGGTGTCTAACTTCTTCCCCACGGCATGCAACCAATCCAAGGCATCCACGGGGTTGTTGGAGCTAGAGAAGGTAGGCGGGCGGATGCGAAGGAACTCGGCGAGCTTAGTATGTTGCGGGGGTGGTGGTGGAGGTGAAGCATGATGCTGTGGTGGATTTTGGATGTGGTGGAGGAAAGCAGCCATCATGTTGGCCTGCTGGGCGAGGATTTGGGTGAGGAGGGTGTTGGTGTCTGGTGGTGGTGGTGGAGGCGGGGGAGGAGGGGGAGGTGGGCTGCCATGGTTGTTGTGGTTGCTGCCTTCGGGTTGGTTGCCATCACCGGTAGCAGCACTTCTCCTGGTTGTCACCATCTGAAATACCCCATACAGAACCAGCCAAGAGGGAGAACAGACTATTAAAACTAATCACCCACGACTACCATAATTCTTGAATTTATTACTGCTATTGAAGTGGGTTCATTAAGGTTCAAGTTGCTTAAGCCAATAAAATAAAGACAGGCTCTGACACAGTCATACCACACACCGGTACAACCATGCCCCACACGACTCCAACAGAAAGACAAACGAGAAAGAACACACGCGCAAGCCTACTAACTGCTCGTCTACTTCTGCGACGGGCCAGGGCGGAAGGTGAGCAGCAGCGCATCCTCCGTGCTACCAACGCCGGAGGCTTCCCCCTCCTGAGGAAACACGGGCGCGGGCTCGGCACGAGGGGTCTCCACGAAGCAGGTCTACGCCAAGGACTGACGAACCAGCTCAGGCCTGGAGGTGCTCTTGCGAGCGGTGATCTTCTGGCTGCGGCAGACGCGGCGGCGCTTGGGACGGCAGACCTCTCCCTGGGCGACCTTGAGCTGACACAGCTGCGCCTCCAGCGCGTCTAGGTCCTTCTTCAGCTGCAGATTCTCCTGACGCAGCTCCAGGATCTTCATGTTGTTCTCAACCATCCCACGGCGCACCATATTATGGAAGTCGATACGGGCCGCATCGTACGCCTCCACCATGCACGCCAGGTGCATGATGGTAGCGTCATCCTCCGAGCTAGCATCCCGGAAGGTGGCGTAGTCGCGGGCTCCTCCGCGACGAGGGTGGTAGCGGTAGGGCGAGTGCTGCAACTCGTCCGGGTAGCGCTGGTGAAGAGTGCCGATGGCGAGGAGTGCGGCGTTCTGGCAAGCGGCGGAGAAGGAATCTCCACCCGCGGTGACTGCCAACGAAGTCCTCTCGGGAGAGCCAGTGAGGATCACTGCAGTGACCTCCCAAGCAGCGTGGGGCTCTGCATCGTCACCCTCCTGCTCCGGGAGCTGCTTGCCCTGGTAGTCCACTCCATGCGGATATCCCAGGACAACGCACATGCCCCGTAGCTCCAGAACAAAGCCGGTCAGGTCCAGGCCACGACGGTTGATGCTGCCGGCCATCTACAAGCAAGGACAAAAGAGATAAAAATATTTTAGAGATCAGCTTTTGATGACAAATGAAGCAGCAAGACAGAGAGAGACTAAAGGATTTTCACAAATAAGAGAGGATTTTTATTTCGAAAATATTGCTAAGGCTTGGGATCTAAGGCTCGTCCTAGGGTCAAGGGGGCTCTGATACCAACTTGTCACGACCGGAAATAACCCAACGGGCGTTCCTTACGTGCGTGTGTTATTCCTTGTCCCAGGAGGCAAGGTACACTAAAAGTTGATACAATTCGGAGTTTAACAAGCGGAAGCGTAAATAGTTAATTATTACATGGGCAGCGACGGCCCAGCACACTCAAAGACAACGAAAAACAGCGGAAGACTAAGGCGACGACCACAGGCGCTTGACGGCAGGCACGAGCTAGACACCAAAGCCTTCATCATCCAGGGGCTCCTCTTCTGGGTTTGGGAAAAATTGAGCAAGACTGAGTACAATCACCGTACTCAACAAGACACACCCACAAGTGCAGCATAAATGCAAAGGAGTACAATGGAGTTATAATATAGGGGTTAGGTTTTGCAATAAACAGCATTTAAAAGACCCTTAGTTGCTCAAAGCTATTTTGTAAACACGATTCTAGAGCTGTACAATATTATTAACCAAGGCCGTGAACCCACACGAACCTGCCTTAACCCAAGGCCTACGATGATTCAGACCGAACTGGCAACCCGACCCTGGGTCCCAGCTCGTCCCAAGCCAACCCAGGCCAACCATTCCACATTTTAGTTGTTAAGTAGGTTTTAAGAATTAAAACACTAACTTGGGTACATTGCTCGGCTTGCCCATAACCGAGGGCGCGGCTATTCGAATAGTTTATACTCTGATCAGAGGTGTACATCTTTACCCACAAGACACATCTTCCTCACGCGTAACCACGTGCCACATACCACCACGGTATACGGACGGAAGACGTGACATAGTTTCCAACCCATCCTAGCCATAGACAAGAGTACCGACCCAACCCCACCTACGGCCGGAACCCCCGGGACAGGTAGGCAGGACTGAGCCCCTAGCAGCAGGACACCGGTCCTGTGCCATGACATCTCGACTACCGGGCCGCAGCTCGTATAGCCTTCATTTGCCCTAGAGATGTCCATCGACCCCCGACTTCGTCCATCTCCATCCGTGTACTTTTGTTTATAGCCAGACTGAGCCACAAACTAAGCCTTACCCATTAGACATGTGGAAGTACGGTAGTGCTTTGCAACAGAGGCCCGAAGACCGGTCCTTATATGGCCGAGGTGCTACCATCAAAACCATGCACCCCGAGCCCAGCCTAAAACCATCTTGAGGGTTTTGAATAGAGGGAGAGGTGTGAATCCAATTCCACAATAATCCAACCATTCCATGGTGTCCAAGTGATATGAATATTCCCAAAGTCTAGAGTTATAAAACCACCTAATGTTGCCTAATTAATCAGCGAAGCATCTACCTAAATTCATACTAGTGGAACCATGAATAGAGTGCCCACTAGCTGGGGTTTTGTTTATTCTAGGGTGAACAAGGTAATAATAACAATAACAACAATAATAAGGTCATAACAAAGGTAAATAGGCATGGCTAAATAAAACAGTGATAACGCGGGAATTTAAATAAAGCGATAATGCAATAATTTAAATCAAAATAATTTTATAAACTAGGATCCAATATGTTCAAAGAATGATGTGACTTGCCTTGCTCGCTTTCCCAAACGTCGGCTTCAACCTCCACGAAGAGCGGATCTTCCGAAGCTGCAGCGTCTACACGACCAACGGAAAATAAAAGGGCTTTTACTCTAATAAACTCCATATAACAAGCAGGAACAAAGCACAAAAATGGGTTCTTGACTTCTTAAGGAAAAATTAGAGACTTGAACGGTCCAATTCCGAGTTCAAATGGCCAAGTTATGGCCATTTGAAGTTTATATGCTCTTTAAATGAATATTTACGAATTTCTTCGTTTAAATTTTAATTTAAAAATATATTTATTGCGTCAGCAGGGGGAGAGGGCGCGCGGACCGGGTCCACGGGAGTGGGACCCACGCGGCAGCCTCACGGTCCACGGTGGACCGGGTGCACCCGGCTCACACCGGCGGGCGCCGTGGGCCCCACGCGTCAGCCGCACCCGAGGGCGCGGGCGGCTGACGGCCGGGCCCCACGCGGCAGCCGCTAGGCGCGCCCGGAGGCGGCCACGTCGGCGCAGCCGGCGGGAGGCAGCGCCCGCGCCCCGATGGTCGCCGCCGGCGACCACCGGCACGGCGGAGCAGCGGCCGAGAGAGGGGAGGGAAGGGGGAAAGGAGGCGGCGGTCCACGGCTCACCCCGGGTCGACGGCGACGACGGAAACGGCAACCGGAGCGGAGGAAGGCGGCGGCGCGGCTCGGGTCGACGGGGTCGGCGGCGCTCCGGCGGTCGGCGACCGAAACGGAGAGGTGGACGAGGTCGGCGAGGTTGCGGCGAAGCCGAAGGAGGCGGCCCCGAGGTGGGAGGTGGTCCGGGGCGACGACGGCGGCGGACCGGAGCTCGGCGGCGACGGCGGAGAGAGAGAGCGACGGCGCGAGCTCGATTCCGGCGAGGAGAGAGGGCGGTGAGTGGCGGAAACGGTGGTGGGGAGCTCGGGGAGGGTTTATATAGGGTTGGGAGTGAGAGAGGGCGGCCGGAGGGGAAGGAAACCGGCGCGGGAGGTCCGGCCGCCATCAACGTCGCCGGCGAGATTTGCAGGGGCAAATCCGCCCGTTTGAACGCGAGAGAGAGAGGGAAAAATGGGGGGAAAGGGAGAGGGGATCACGGGGAGTGATTCCCCCCACTTTATTGCTTGCGGGGACGGCGGGAGGCGGCGGGATTCGCGGCGGCGGCGGCTCTAGGGCGCGGGGAGGCGGCGGGAGCGGCGGGAGGAAGGGGATGACGGGTGGGCCCCACCCGTCAGCGAGGGTGGCGGGCGGGCCCGCCCGTTAGCGGCGCGCGCGCGGGGAGGCGGCGAGTGGGCCGCGGGGAGGAGGAGAGAGGGGGAGGGAGATGGGCCGAATCCGGCCCATTAGAGAGAAGGAGGGATTTTAGGGTTTTTCTTTTTATAAAATCATTTTAACTTTGTTTATTTCTTAATAATTATTATTTGTGCTCTGAAAATTCCACTAAAATTTATTTACACATTTCAGGCTTTTAGGAAATATACAAAAATCCTCCAAGCCCTATTTGACTTTTAACTTTGCACATTTTAATTTTTGAAGGCTTTCACAAGCATTTTAATTATTCTAGGCATAATTTAGAGGATGTATTTTAGGGTCGATTTGGGACGCGACAGAAGTGCTCCCTCGCGGCGCCCCACTTCACCCCTGGTGATTTCGAGACCCGGGCGGATCTTGTTCCCTTCGTCGAGGGAGTAAGCAATCTTGTCTTACCTACCAGCACCCCGAGCCTATTCACCGAGTTGAACGAGTTCGATGAAGGGTGCCTTTTCGCTCTCTTTTCTCTTTTCCTCCTTTTTTTCATGTCCCATAATTAATATTTATTCTCTTCGGCCGCTCCTGTCTTGGATCCAGGTTCTTGCGGCCCACTATTTGACAGAGCGAACTGTGCGGGCCCGTCTTGACGGATTTAAGAACCGTCTTCGGGCCAAGGATGACGAAATAGGCTACAAGAGCTTGGATATGGAGGCCCTCGCCAACACCCTCAAAGAGGCGAAGGCCGAAAACAAGCGGCTCCAAACCGAATTGGAGAAAGGAAAAGAGGCTAGGGCTGAAGTCGATCGCCTCAAGGCCAAACTGGAGAAAGAAAAAGCCCATGCCGCCGTGCTGACCGACTATTACAACCTCACTGAGCCGAAGATGGAAGCTCTTTGTCTAGAGGTCAGGAAGGCCAAGGCGAGCGCTGTGGAGGAGTCAGCGGCTTTTGCGGGAGATGGCGAAAGCCACCGAATCCACAAAAACGGCGTGCCAGTCTTGCCCTTACTGACATGGGTGCAAGGGTGCGAGAAGTCCCTGCCGAAGACGCCTCAGCCTTCGACTACTCCGAGTGGACCCAGCAGGCTGGTGGTGCGGTTTCGGACTGCGCCACTGTGTACAGCGATTGCTGTGCGCGCGTATCGGCGGCCTTCATTATGGGCCTTCTGCAACAGTTCGGCTGTGAGCATGTCGCCGAGTTCCCTAACTATACGAAGGGGGACTGGGAGGTTAGTGCGCAGAACGTTTCGCGAAAGCAGTTCTGGCAGAAGGACGGCCGATCCACCGCCAAGGCGTGCCTTCCAAAGCAACTGGTGAAGGCTGAGGCGGCAGACCGGTGCGAAGAAGAGGACGCGGCGGCCGAAGGGGGTGGAGGCGATGCCCAGGATCACCCAGGAGGACCGCGCTTTCCTTAGATTTTCGTAGTTTTCCTTCTTCTTTTTGTGTTTGCCGGTAGAGGCGAACGATGTAAATTCGGCGAGCTGTTCCTAACCCTCCTTACTGTACCCGAAAAAGGCCCCTTGGATATTTGGAATATATGACTCAATCTTAGCCACTTTTTATGGTCGATGCCTGTGGCGTATATGATTACGCCACTTTCGCATTATGTAATATTTGCCCTTTTTTTACCCGTTCTTACTATGCAATTCGTCTTTTGCCCTTTCTGCACTGTCTACCAGGGTGTTCACCGAAAATTGTGCATTCGGTCCCCTTCTGGGAGTTGGCAAAGCAAAAACTAGAAATTTGTGGCGTTGAAGGGTTTGCCGAAGGTGTGATGCCCAGTTCGGCCTGTTTATCGCGAAATGGTGATAAACGGCCGCAGCTACAAGGTTTTTAAGGTTGCCGGCTAGCTGCGGGCGCACCCCGGGCGAACCTTAGAAGACTGCAATTTTGTTCATACAAGACGTTTGGAGGATATGGCTCGCTTTTGGCGAAAACATCAGAAGACTGATCGGCAGGAGGCAATCTCCCGGCGTCGCTACAGTGTAGTCTGTGTTTCGCTCCCTTCCCCTCTTAGGGTCGTGTATGATATTAGTAGTGATTACGAACCTAGTTCGCCTGATCATTCCTTAGAGAGAGAGAGAGAGAGTGATTGTGGGGGCGAAGATGTAATTTATCTGTAAGCTGGGCTCTAAAGCCATTGCTCCTTTCTTTTATTTGTACCATGTTGATGGGTTTGTATTCTTCGATACATTTTTCTTTAAAATCAATAAAGATGCGTTTTATTTCCTTTTCGCTATTTTTGCATTGTCACTTCGCGTGCTTTCGTTGGGTCGGAACGTGTCGGCCCCTTTGCGTATATTAGCGAAATAGGTTTTGACTTTTCAGCTTTCGGCTTCCGTTTTTGATCCGTTTTGTTCTACGTTGCAAGAAGCACTCGTGCTTTCCTTTTGATCGAGTGTAACGGTGTTCGGTTAGTTGTTTCCCGAAACAAGCTGTTGCGGTTTCAACGTTCGGTGAGCGATGCTTCGGCCGATTCATTTCGCCCCCCTGGCCTTTTTCGCTGATCAGGCGTTTGCCTTGGGGTTTTTCCACAAATTATCAATCACACAAATAAATAAAAAGAAGGCTGAGGAGACAGAGATTTTATATTGGTTCGGGCCTCCGTGGTGGATAATAGCACTACATCCAGTTTTTTTGTCTTTTTTCATTTTCCTCTTTTTTTCTCTTTTTTTTTCTTTGCCGAAAGGCTTACATAGTGCCGAAGGGCTTACATAACGATGTATACATTTTTTCAAGTTGGCGATTTGGGTGCCACCCGTTCTAGACATAGAAACGCTTGAGAGAGGCAGCGTTCCAGGAATGGTCGAACTCTTCGCCTTCCAGTGTCACCAGTCGAAAGGATCCCGTCCTGGACTTGTGTTTGATGAGGTACGGTCCTTCCCACTTCGATTCAAGCTTGCCAATGGCTATCGGGTTCGCCTTCTTCCTTAGGACAAGATGACCAGGCAACAGCTCCGTCGGTCGAACTTTTTTATTGTAAGTTGTCGAAGTGCCTGTGGCATACTTGCGCATGTGTTTGAGTGCTTCGACTCTTACCCCCTCCAAGAGTTCGAGCGACACCTTGCGCCCCTCTTCGCCCCCAGAGAACATCACTCTTGGTGAATTAGCCTCTAGCTCTGTCGGGGTCATTGCCTCATCGCCATAAAGGAGCATGAACGGGTTGAACTTGGTTGGTCTTGTGGGGGTCGTCTGGAGAGCCCAGAGAACAGATAGCATTTCCTCTGGCCATTTGCCCTTCGCCGCCCCCTCAAGCCTTTTCTTTAGTGCTTCTAGGATCTTACCGTTTGTGCGTTCGGCCGCCCTATTTGACTGCGGGTGCGCGACCGACGCGAACCTGATTTCCAGGTTAAGCCCTTCGCACATTTCTCTGAACTTGTCAGAGTCAAACTGCTTGCCATTGTCAGTGATGAACTCTTTTGGCACTCCGAAACGGCAAACAATGTTTTTCCATACAAACTTCTGTATTGTTGCCAAAGTGATTGCTCCAAGGGGTTCGGCCTCAACCCATCGGGAGAAGTATTCGACGGCCACGATTGTGAACTTGTACCCGTTTCGCGCCACCGGGAACGGCCCAATGATGTCCAATCCCCATCTGGCAAAGGGCCAGATGGGTGAGATGGGCCGCAACTCATACTGGGGCGCGGTTTGACTTCGGCCATGGTGTTGGCGGCTTTCGCACTTCTTGACTTGCTCAACACAGACTTTCAACACGGTGGGCCAGTACACTCCTTGTCGAAACACTTTGGAGGCAACTGTTCTTGTGGCCTGATGCGCGCCACAGAGCCCCTGGTGTATCTCCCTCGCTATTTCCTCGCCTTCGGCAAAAGAGATGCAGCGAAGCAAGGGTTGAAGTACCTCGGAGCGATATAGCTGGCCCGAGACCATCTTATACCTTGCGGCTCTGAGTTGCAGGCGTTTTGCTTCCACTTCATCTTTCGGAAGCCAGCCAGTTTCAAGGTATTTCACGAACGGAGTTCGCCAATCGCATGGATCTTCGCCCAGATTCGCCTGGTCGATTGCCATGACCTCCAGGCTGTCCATGGGCACACTTGGTGCGTATAGGACTTCAAAAAAGATGCCAGGCGAATGTGGGCCACCATAAGCAGCAGATTTTGCCAAGGCGTCTGCTTCCTCGTTCTGGCCTCTAGGTAAATGTTCGACTGTTATGCCGGTGAAATACTTTTCCATAGACCAAACGGCCTCTAAATACCTCTTCATTCCTTCTTCTTTTGCCTCAAAGGATTTGTCGACATGGCCTGCCACCAGCTTGGAGTCGGTTCAGATTAGCAAGCACCGAATCCCTAATGCTTTCGCCTTTTTTAGGCCCAGAAGAATGGCTCTGTATTCTGCCGCGTTGTTGGTTGTGTCGAACTGCAGCCTTGCGGCATACCGAATCGGCACACCACTTGGCGAAGTTAGTACTGCCGCAATGCCCGCCCCCTTGTGCGACCATGAACCGTCGGAGTACATCACCCAGCGCTGTTCGACGGGTTCGGGCTCGGGGGCGAATGCCGGTGTCCATTCGGCCACGAAGTCAGCTAGCACTTGAGACTTGACAGCAGTGCGGGCAACAAAATGCAAGTCGAAAGGGGATAGCTCCGCCACCCACTTGATAAGCCAGCCAGTAACTTCCTTGCCTCGGAGTATTTCGCCCAAAGGGTACTGCGTTGGCACTATGACTTTGTGGGCTTGGAAGTAGTGTTTAAGCTTGCGCGAAGCCATCACCAGGGGCGTATGCGAGCTTTTCCATTTCAATGTATCTTGTCTTCGCTCCTTGCAATGCTTCGGAGACGAAATAGACCGGTTTCTGGCCTGACTCTGTTTCTTGGATGAGGGCAGCACTGACCGCCACTGGCGAAGCTGCCAGGTATAGTAGCAGTTCGCTTCCTGGTGCTGGGCTAACCAGAGCTGGTGGGCTTTGCAGATATTGATTCAACTCGTCGAACGCTGCTTGGCATTCGAGTGTCCAATTGAATTTTTCCGCGCCCCGGAGGGCCTTGAAGAAGGGCAAACCTCTTTCGGCTGCCTTTGAGAGGAATCGACTGAGTGCCGCAATTCGGCCTGCGAGCTTTTGTACTTCACGTACGCTCGACGGGGGCTTCATTTGCTGAATGACGTCTATTTTCTCAGGATTCGCCTCGATGCCTCTTTCAGAAACAAGGAAATCCAACAACTTGCCTGCGCGAATGCCAAAAACACACTTCTCAGGATTCAGTTTCATACCCGCTGCGCGCAAGTTGTCGAAGGTCTCCTGCAGGTCGGACGCGTGGTCGAAAGCCTTGCGGCTTTTTACGACGATATCATCGACATAAGCTTCCACATTTCGCCCTAACTGCTTGTAAAGGACCTTGTATACCAGCCTGGCGAAGGTTGCCCCGGCATTCCTCAGGCCGAAAGGCATCCTGAGATGACAAAAGGTGCCGAACGGTGTGATGAAGGCTGTCTTGGGGATGTCGGTCGGGTTCATGTGGATCTGGTGATAGCCGGAATATGCATCCAAAAAACTCATGAGTTCGCAGCCAGCTGTTGAATCCACGACTTGGTCGATCCGTGGCAAAGGGAAATCGTCCTTCGGACATGCCTTGTTCAGGTCTGTGAAATCAACACACATGCGCCATTTGCCGTTTGATTTCCGCACCAGCACTGGATTCGCCAGCCACTCAGGATGGTCGATCTCTTGGATGACCCCAGCCTTGAGCAATTTTTGGACTTCGGCTTTTGCTGCTTCTTGGCGATCAGCGGACATCTTGCGTAGCTTCTGTTTCCTTGGCTTGGCATCCGGCTTGACTGCCAGGTGATGCATGATGAGATCTGTCGAAACACCTCCCACCTCATCAGGGCCTCAGGCAAAGATATCACTGTTTTTCTTGAGTACCTCTAGGATGTTCGCAGCCTCTTCTTCGCCCATGTCGCCCCCTAGCGATACGAGCTTTGTGGGGTTGGCGTCATCAATCTGCATCTTGATTATCTTGCCGTGAGGGGCAGGCTTTGGCGCGTGCTTCGCCCGGTCATGTGGTTCGGCCTCAACATTATGCACTGCTCTGTTGATTATGGCCAGATCGCCTTTCGAAGAGGCCAAAGACTGAAACCCCTTGACTACGATCACTCCCGCCGGGCCGAGCATCTTGAGCTTGGGATAATTGTGGTGGGAGATAGCTTCGAGCTTGTTCAAGGTCGCATGGCCGAAGATGGCATTGTAGTTGTACGGGATGTCCACAACGTCGAATAATACTTGCTCTTCGCGTCTGTTTTCCCCTGTGCCGAAAGCTAGCAGCAACTGTGTTTGGCCAAGAACTTGAACTGCTTCTCAGCCGAAACCACGGAGCGAGGCTGGTGCTGGGGTAAGGGCTAGAGTGGACAACCCCATCTTGGCATATGCTTCGGCGAAGATGACATCGGCCGAACTGCCTCCGTCGACCAGGATTCGCTGGACCTCGAAGCCAGCTATCTCGGTTGAGATCACCAGAGAATCTTGATGCGGGAACATTACTCCTTCGGCATCTCCCGGCCCAAAAGAGATTTGCTGGTTCAGATACTGCGGGGCCCCTTCGCCCACCGAAGTGATATTGTGGACCGTTCAGAGCCGCATCTTCTTTTGTCGCTTCGACAGTTGGATCGGCGGGTCGGCCCTTGTAATCACTTGGATTACTCTGCGATGCGCATCTTGGTGCTGTTCGGTCGGGGGTGCTTGTTCTTGAGCTGCTTCACGAGGTGCTTCGACAGCTACTCCATGCTGCGGCTTTGGATCTTGCGCGTTGCCACGTTGCCGAATGTTTGGTGTGCGAAGAGTGTCCATGAGGCGCAGTAGAGGTCTTTTCGGACCTTCTTGCGGACAGGCTACTGATGGTTGCCTGCTTGCTGGGTGTCGAACTCCTTGCGGAGGGCTTGTACTTCTTCGACAGCCATCACAGCCTTGCCCGCGCGGTCGGTTCTGAATTTCCTCCAGGTCATGGGGGCTTGTCCTTGCCTTGGCGGTTGTCCCTGGATCGCCGTCTGAGGCTGGCGAACAGCGAGGGGAGGTGGTTCGGCAACCTGAGCTTGTGCTTGGGCTTGGGCAGCGGTGAAGGAAGCCTTATCATACTCAGCTTGTATTGCTTGTTGTCGCTTGGAATCCTCTTCGCCCCTTGCGTACCCGTCAATGATGCGAAGTAGGTGCTCAAGGGTCTGTGGCTCCTTGTTGGCGAATTTTCTTGTGAGTTCGCCCTTGAGTACCCCGGCCGAAGCGACGTTTATGACAGACGCCTCGGTTATGTCTTGCACTTGGCACCAGGCTTGCGAGAAGCGATGCATGTACTCCCTTATCGACTCCCCCGACCTCTAGCGCATGCTGAGTAGATGCTGCTGCGTCTTCGGCTCCTCATAGGTGCCTCAGAAGTTAAGGACAAAGACATCGCGCAATTGCTCCCATGAGTAAATGCTATTGGCTGGCAAATTAAAATACCAAGAATGGGCGATGCCGTCTAGATCGAGATGTATTACCTTTGCCTTGGTATTTTCGTCATCGTGAGCCGCTTCGATTGCGGACTCGTAAATGGAGAGGAATTCCTTTGGGTCAATTTCGCCTAAGTAGCGTGGGACGGGTGGGAACTTGAACTGGGGAGGGATTGGACGGGTCTTGATTTCCCCACTCAGCGGTAGCCCCTTTTCGCCCCCTGCCCTGTTCACGGCACCTTGCTGCGGGTACGGCGTAGCGAAGGGCGAAATCACGGCTTGCGCATGAAGTTGGGCCATGGCATTCGGCTGCCTGGCTCCGATTGGTGATGCTTGCTGAGCCGCCATGGATGGGTCGAACGTTGGCTGGGACCATGCCATGGCGACCTGGTTTGGTTCTTGGTTTGCTCCGAAGCCTGGCGTTGGTGCTTGCGGCCAAACGGTTGGTGCCTGAGCAACATTGATGAAGTCGAACTGCGGTCCTTGACTCCAAGGCGAAGCCCCCAGACCTGTCTGATTCGACGGCAACCAACTAGGCGCACCTTGACTTGTATTCTCCTCTGGGTGGGCCGAAGGGGTTGTACCTGAAATGCTGTGGGGTTGGCTGACTTGTTGAAGGAAAGCTTGGAGCTGCGCCTGCAGAGCGGAAGCCCCTTCTGCCATTGTTTGTGACACTTGGCCAGGCGGTTGAGGGTGTACTTGGGCAGCGATCGGCTGAGCTTGCAGTTGCACGTGAGGGGCTGGATGCACCGCTGCGGTTGAGGGCTGCCCGACGAAGTATACTGGCGCTCGCGTAACTTGTGGCAGAAGGTTGCTGGATCGGTGCTTGTGGATAGACTTGGGGTGGGACGTAGCCTACCGAATACTGGAGGATTAGGGCCGAAGCGACCTTGGACCGCCTCGCCGCCTCATACGCCCACTGCTGTTCTTGCATCTGATGAAGCATGTCTTAGAGTCGTGTCATGTTCTGTCGCATGGCTTCCATGTCGACTTCGGTCTGTGTTTCGGGGTCAGCGTTGAATTGTATAGCGGCGAGCGCAGTCGAGGCCGCTGCCGGCTGCGACGGAGCGGCTTGGGGCACCAGCAGTTGGCTTGCCGCCCGGGTCTGGAGTGCCCTTGCCGCCGCGGCTGCCTTCGCCAAGTCAGCCGTGTTCGGCACCTGCGTAGAGGCGGCAGGAGCCGAAGGCGGTAGTGATGGTGCAGGTGCGGAGGTAGACGGCGCTACTCCATCTTCGGCGACAGGCGCCGAAGGCTCTGCTCTCTCTTCGGCGACCATCTTCACCCCGGCTTTGCTTTCCTTTCGCCTTGTAACCTTCTCCTTCACTACCCTCTTCGGTGGCATTCGCTCTCAGTGTTTTCGCTCGGAGGTCCCCACGGTCGGCGCCAACTGTTGTCGAAACGACAACAGCTTACGTCGAAAGACGTGGTCACTCAACAGTAGTTGGAAAAGAAGTAAAGTGTATTAAATTGAGAATTTTTCTTGGGATCCCCCTATTACAAGGCCCTATGGGACTATTTATAGCCCCCATTACAGGTTCTTACTACTAGGGTTTTGGTTATACAGGGGAATTTACATAGTTGCCCTTATGAAAGGGACATTTACATGGGTACATAATGTAATTGAGGTTCATGGGCCCCTGATGGCCGCCAGGCGATCGTCGGCCCAATAGCCCCTAGGCTTGAAGGGCCGGAATGGCTTTTTCGGTCCTCGCGGTGGCGAACTTGCTATGGCGATGTCGTCTCCCTTCGGCATATACTCTTCGCCCTGCATCCTTCGCCCAAGAGGCCTCTAGCCCGGCTAGGTACCCACGCGATTCCCCGCCTCTCGCCGTCCTTGTTCCATAGCCTTCGCCATGGGAGGGCTTCGCCCTGACTAACCTTGATGCCTCAGGCTTGAATCCCCACTGGTCGCGTGGTTTCGGCAGGTTTGGTCGAAGGGCCTCATGCCATACCGCCAAAAGTTGCAAGTGGTTTCCAGCTAAGTCCCTGTTTGGCTCCAGGATGTTTCTGAAGGATATTATTAGGATGAGCATTCTAAGAATTTGTTGATAGAGCTATCCTTTTCCCCTGAATCCAGACCTCCATTCTCTCTTCGTAGTGGCATTCTCAAGTATAAGGGGAGAATATGGTTGGGTAATAATTGTGCTCTCTAGCTCAAGATAATATCTGCTTTGCATGACAGTCCTATGGGTGGTCACTCAGGTTTTCCTATCACCGATAGAAGGATCAAATCTTTGTTTGCTTGGCCCAAAATGAAGTCTATGATTCAGTCTGTGGTGAAAGAATATGGGGTCTGTTTACAGGCTAACTTGACAGAAGCAAATACCCAGGGTTGCTTCATCCACTGCCTATGCCAGATGGGGCCGGCAGGTTATCACAATGGATTTTATTGAGGGGTTACCCAAGTCTGGTCATTTTGATTGTATTATGTTGGTTGTGGATAAATTCTCCAAATATCCTCAATTCATGCCTTTATCCCATCCATCTTCTGCCCTTGATGTTGCTAATACCTTCATGAGTAATGTGTACAAGCTTCATGGTCTTCCTCAGTCAATCATATCCGATAGAGACAAAATTTTCACCAGCCATTTCTAGGAGCAGCTTTTTGCCATATCAGGTACTCCCTCCGTCCCAGAATATAGCAACCTAAGACCGAATGGGACGTATCCTAGTACTACGAATCTGGACATGCCCCCTGTCTAGATTCGTAGTACTAGGATATGTCCAATCCGGTCCTAGGTTGCTATATTCTGGGACGGAGGGAGTACACAATTACATTTGTGCACTGCTTCTCACCCTCAGATTGATGGACAAACAGAGCGTGTTAATCAATGTCTAGAAATTTATTTGCGTTGCTTTGTTCATACCATCCCTACTAAGTGGAATTCTTGGCTCTATTTGGCTGAATTCTGGTTTAATACTTCTTACCATTCTACCATCTTGTTGTCCCCTTTTGAGGTGTTATATGGTTACCCTCCCGGCCACTTTGAAATTAGGGATGATTCTTGCTCTGTTCCTGATTTGGATGTTAGGTTGAAGGAGAGAGTATCTATGGTTCAGCTATTGAAACTGCACTTGAACAGAGCTCAGCGACAAATGAAGAGTTATGCAGATAAAAATGACAGTTTCAGAGAATTTCGTATTGTTGATTTGGTCTATTTAAAGTTGCAACCATATGTGCAGTCTTTAGTATCTAGGAGGGCAAATCACAAACTCTCTTTCATATATTTTGGCCCTTTTCAGATATTAGATAAAGTTGGCAAAGTCGCCTATTGTCTTCAACTACCTCCTGACAGCACTATTCACCTTGTATTTCATGTTTCTTAGCTCAATTCTGTAGAGGGTTTCACTAAAGCTGTCAACCCCAGCTTACTGCATTGGGTCATCTCAAGATCCAGTGGATATTCATGGCACTCGTCAAGTTCTGAAGGGTAAATCTCTTGTTACTCAGGTTCTTGTTCTATGGTCCGGAGATGTTTCAGATTAGGAAACTTGGGAGGATCTGGTGGAGTTGTGCCAACGTTTTCCAAATGCTTTGACTTGGGGACAAGCTCAAACTCAAGCAGAGGGGATTGCCAGGAACCTGCCCTTGCCTGATGATATACAGGGGAGCGACAAGCTGGAGGAGCATCAAACTTCTATAGAAAAGACAGGTCGTACTCGTAAATGTAATCCTAAAGAGTATGTTCCGGAATAGGCCAAATGAGCACCTTCCTGGCCCACAAGGAGTAATGTGAGTGAGAGAGAGAGAGAGAAACTGGAATGTAATACTATAACTACTCTGTTTCCTTTCCGATCGAACAATTAAGAAAAGAACGGTGGCGAAGGCGGTGGCGGCACCAATCTTGTTGGATTCCGTGAACTATCTCCTGTTGGGTTGCTAACATTCTTGTTCAACCAAACCCCAATGGAATATCAGCTCCTTCTCGAGCAAATTGGTCACAGGTTTTGTAATGAGTCCATATTGCCTGATGAACTTTCTATAATAGCCAGCTAACCTAAGGAAACCCCTTAACTGTTTGACAGATTTAGGTATTAGCGAATTTTGTGCTGCTTGAACTTTGGAAGGGTATTTGCTTTCTTTGACATACAATTGCTTTAAGTTCTGTGAAAACTGCTACCAAGTATTTCACAGCTTTGATTAGTAATAGTTTAAAACTTGTAATGTTCACTTTGAAAGATTGCTTGGTATGACTTTTGGACCCAGGACTTAGTTGTAAATATGTAAAAATCTGTGAACTCTTAATAAAGATGATTTAAACATGTGCTAAGGACTTCGGGTTGATTCTTTAGAAACCCAGGGTATTTTCTGCAAATGTTCCTGAGACTGACCTATGGACCCATCCTATTTAAAATCTGGAAAACGTAAATAAAATAACTAAAGTAATTATTGTTCAACAGAAAAATTAGTAAACTTGTAAATGCATATAGAATCCATTTTAGCTCCAATTTGGATGAACCAAATATCTGTATATTCACAAAATTATAATGTTTAATAGGGTAAAATAAAACTTGGCACTTAAGTAGAAGAAATGTCTCTAAAATTTGTATGTGTAATAATATACATAAAGCAATCTCTAACTTGTAAAATCCATAGAAAATTCATATTAACTCATTTTGAGATGAACTTAATTTTAGTATGCTCAGAGAATCATGTTCCTGAATGTCATAAGGTAAAACATGACACTTTCAGTAACAAAATCATCACCAAATAACTGTGTAGTAAAATTACTACTATAATGTAAACTACAAGCTATACAATCCATAAGTAATTCATTTTAACTTCAAATGGGTCAAACTAAGTATTTGTTAGCTTCACAAAAGTATGAACTTCAACTCTGTAACCTGATATCTAGGAGAAACAGTACTCAAAACATCTCAGAATTTGGTACAATGAATTAATGTAAAAGAATAGTATAGGAATTCTGTAATCTATATAAAATTCATTCCAACTCTAAATGAAGTAATTACAAATTGGTTAGGCTGGTAATCTCACGAACTTATTTACTGTAAAATAAAATGTGGCACATACAGTACTAGAAACTTTTCTAAAAATGGGTATAGCTAATAAAGCCTGTATATACAACTTATAAAATTCATAATAAAATCATGCTAACTCTAAAAATGATGAAACTAATTTTGTTGAACTCATGAGAACGTAAAATTCACTGCAGTAAGCTAATACTTCACAAAATTTGTACCTAAAATGTATCAAAAGCTTAATAAGACATAATTAACCTAGAGCTAGCATTAAACTTTAAAAATTAATAACTCACAAATGCAAAGTGATAAAATAGAAAATTCCTTCACTAAAAATCATATGCACCTATACACAGTAGTGAACTCATGCATTTTAGAGCATTTTAATTTTTTACATGTTTTGGCATTTATTTGATTACTGTTATTTCTTTTAGAGGACAAATTCGATATCGATGAGGAAATTGGATATATTGCTGACCTCAGCGAGGACATTGATCAAGGCAAGTTTTTCCTCTCCCTTTGAACATATTGAATCCCATGTGTTTCGGGCTAAAAGTGTTCTTTTATAGAGATGCATGTGTAATTATAACTACTAGTAATATGCCCGTACTAACGCTACGACGATATTTAGTAATATGAATTAAACAATCATATGCTAAAAGATACATATTTTAGCAAAATAAGTTCAAATGTCTCAAAAACTGAAAAACCAAACAATGGTATATATATTGTTGTAATATATTTGGTCTAAAAATAATTTCATATTCCTGCAAATTATCGTACATGTCGTAGTAACATGGTAAATTTGAATTTACCAAACCTAGGGGACTGTGATGCCAGGATCTACTGGAACTCTAGCATAATGTTCATATCAAGCAGAACATGGTGAAATTCTTCAACTACTTGCATACACAAAATGCTCAAATCTGTTGATTACTTCAGGTGATGTAATGCAATCACGGAAACCACAAATCTAACTGTAGATGCATGATTTACCAACAAGTAAATAATTGATTGTTTAAAGAATCTCAAGAACGTGTGTTAGCTTGCTATTCGTCTATAGCACATGAAATTTACTATGATGGTGGGAACAAAAATCATGAAATTTATTTGTCGCAGCTCTAATTTCCTAATGAACATGTACATCCATCAGGTATATTTTAGTTGATGCAGACACACATGAAACATATATTACTCCCTTAGATATGCACCTACATAGTGAAAGTAGTAGAAAGAACTATCCATGTGACAATCATTAAAACCTTGAGAACAATCTAATCCTAACTGATAATATTTCTGGTCATGCAATGCAGTTTGAAAATCATTATCTAGGCAGACTTTAGTATTATGGGTAGCAGCAGCACAGGTATATCAAGATAGTGACTAAATTAGTACAAAATCCCCATCTCTGAAGGACACAAAAGACAACAATAACCTGAAAAATATCTACAAGATATTTTCTTTGGCTTCATTAGAATTGAATCCTAAAAACCCACACAGCTCCTTGTTCAAATGGTATTCACATAGACACTGCTTAGAATTGATCATCCGACACAAATTACTTGTGCCTGAATAAAGGAAGTTAGCAAGATTCACCGAGCATAATGCCATAGTAGCATGAAATGCAAATTGCAGTTCATGTACAATCCAATCGTCAGACTTGCAGGATACACCAACTCTGACTCTATATTCTTTCTGTTTCTGCTCTCTAATTAGTGATAGTGAAAGCCTCTGTTTTGAATATTATACAATGGCTAAATCTAGCAAAGTAATCCTGCAAATCAAACGGCACAAAAGTTAATCAAAACAAAACGTCATTCCTCCATCAGAATTAATAAAAATCCAACAGGGAGATCGATCAATTTGTCATAGTAAGTAAAAAAAAAAGCTAGCTAGCAATAGAACAGAGCTATTCACCTATTCTTGGCCACTCGTCTGCATCAGCACGCCGGCACCCCGTCTCCACTTTCTCCTCTCCACAGTGCCTTTCCTCCAACCCTAGGATTACATGCAGATTACAAAAAAAATGGGACTGCATCCTGATCTAGTAGCAAGGAACCGGATCAACAGCGTGTGACGGCGTCTCTCCCGCAACCTCCTCCATCGTGCTGGCCTCCGATCGAGAAAGCATGGTGCCCCAGCGGTTGTGCTCATCTCCGGTGACCGCATCGCTCGCTCCGGGCGACGAGCAGCAGCGATGATCGCGCGACCTCGAGCGGCGGGGAGAGCGGGGAGGTTAGGGTTTAGCGTTCTACGAGAAGCTGGGGGTCAGCGGCGACGTCAATCGTGGCGGGGCGGCGTGATGGTGAAGATCGCTGGCGGCGCGTGACGGCGTGAGAGGGAGAGGAGAGAGATTAGGGCTGGGGGAGGAGCGATCATGGTTTGGGCGCGGTTGGGGTGGGAACCCCGCTCATTTGTGGGGAGGGTGAATCTGGAGCATTGGATTTCACAGGGATAATTTGAACCGTTGAGGAATGAATGAAAGAATGAGTGAAAGTATTTGTTTAACTATAGGTAGATTGACTATCTTCAAAATTCAGAAAATGATAGCTATATCCTACTTGGTGCATAACCACCATTAAAAACCTTGCCAACTTGCTGTTTGTAGCCATAGGAATATTTAGAGTACATTGTTAGTGCTCAAATGAAACTATTTAAGTTTTATGTGTACCCTGCTTAGCCATGCCTAGAGCTTTTATGTGAATCACTTCTATATTCTGTTTGGACATTCTTAAACCTTATGGACAGAGGTGATGCTCTGAATATTTGTGCACTAAAATGATGAAAAATGTGAATTTTAGACTTGGGCGGTAAATGGTATGCATATGACGGTGGTTGCATACCAATAAGAGGATTGTTCGCCTGAGTTGATTAAGGACCAAACTGCATATCACTGACTCAGGGCTGTAGCCAAGATTTAGTGACTGGGGGTGCGGGTCAGAATTCACCAGTGACTCAGCCGACATTGGTGCGGACGTGTGGTCAACACTATGTATTGGCGATTAGCTATAATAGAAAGAACGAGAACCCACTGGTTAAGGCCCTATTTGTTTTAGCTTAAGATTATTGTAATCTAGATTATTAAATCAGATTACTCTAAGCTGGATTATAATAAGCTAACATAAAATAAGCAGCGAGTTGTTTGTTTCTCTAGATTATGAAGGCATCTAAGGGTAGTGGGTCTTTAGCCACCCAATAATCTGGAAAAAGCTCCTCCAGAGGAGATTATTAGATTATAGTAATCTGGCTTACAAATTATGATAATCTACTTATTTGTTTCAGCTTACTCATAATAATTTAGATTATAATAATCCTAAGCTGAACCAAACAAGGCCTAAGATTGGGCTCTACACCTTAGCGACTTGGCTTTTGTTGATGGCAGATTGGCCCTATCCAATCACTTCATGTTTGCAATAAATGTGTATAAATTTGATATGTTCACCCAGTCGTTCCTCGTATAATTATATTTTGGATTATATGGTTATTTGCCGACAGCACTAATATATGCATGTATAATATAAAAAGAATCATTTTTAAACTAGGTCATTAAATAGTTGTTGGTGGCTATTAAATGTCAAATTTATGCCGCCAATACCTGCTTATCTTCTTGAGTCCATTTATTTGGCTTTGCAATATATATAATGCTGGTATGTCCAATTTATCCCTACCAAGCTCCACCTACACAGCCTAGGGACAATTTGGCAAAATGTGCCTTGGTGAGGACCCACAAAATCAAAACACCAGAGTAATTCGAGAGTAATTTATTATGAGGAGTATAGCCATTTTATGAAAATGCATAAAACCCCCAAGAGTCAGGCAGGAATTGAGACCGTTCCATTTATCAATTGCCCAAGATGGTAAGTTAGCCACTGTTAAAGTTCACAGGTACGAGAATGGTTTTGAATAATTTATGTGCTTGCATTATATCTTGAAAATTTTTATTCTACACTAGCTTCTTAACCTTGGATGAGTAAAAAGCTAAGTGTGGGCGGTTTGTTGGCAGCTATAAAATGCCAATTTTATGTCGCCAATACCTGCATAATACTTAGATAATAAAATATATAACATAGTGGTAGGGCTTAATTCTGGTATATTCCATGAGTGTTGGTGTATATTCGGATGCAGGTATTAAACCGCCAAAGTTGGGAGGAAATTTAGACCAAAGTGAAAAAGAATTCTATCCATACAAGAGTTAGGCTCCTAAACTCCATCAAAACACCAAAAAATGGGCCCAACTACCGGAAAAAGGGATAAGGCAGAGCAAGGAGGAGACCCAGACCAAATCTGGGGGCCATCTGGCCTAGCCCAGGTTCGGCCGAACCCTAGGGATCGCCGTTGGATCTAGGTTTTGGTATGGACGCTTCAGATGATCTCCTGATGGCGGTTGCGGGGCAATTCTGACAATTCGCATAGTTATAACCACCATTACCTGCCTGTAAATAGAGCTCCCATTCTCACTTCACTCACACATATTCCAAGCTTGAGCTGAATTATAAGAGGCTCTATTGTACTATATTGTATACTTGAATTAGGGAGAGAGTAAAGTAGAAGAAGTTGGAGGAATTCCAGAGTTGTCGGTAATCCTCTTCTATTCTTTATATTTTATTAATTAATCTGCTTTAATAGAAATATCATTTTGAGTAATTAAGACTTGCTTCGTGAGACTTATTCTTGGTTAGTTCCTAATAAGCGTGCGGTGTCACAGTCCTATCTTTTAGTACAAGGTATTTAGGATTACTTTTATATCAATAGGTTGTATATTTAATATTTTTGCATTAGCTTTTGTATTTAATTAAATTTTGGAGCAAATTAAAAACCTAATCGGCAAATCAAAGCATCATCTACTTGTGCACTAATTTGAACACTAGGGTATAACTTTCATAATTTATTCAAATACTAGATTATTTATCATGAGTTAATATAATTTTTGTAGAATTTTTACACTTAGTTTTGACCTCATTAAAATTCAATTCAGTTCTCAGCATTCCCCTTTTCACCTTTTTGCCCGAATTAAAATATTACGAATTTTTGAGTGAAACTTTGAAAAATGGAAACTAGGTAACTCAATCTATCTCCACACCAGAAAACACATTTTTGACACTCTCGTAGATAGGTCAATCTAGTTACCGAAGAATGAAAGAAAATGCCTGCAAATCAACTAGTTTCAATGTGTACCTATGTTTCTAACCTTCCTTTATCTGTCCCGTGGACCCAGCTCGACTTGGCCCCACCTGTCACTGACCTAGGCTCTCCACCAAGCCCCATCCCACCTCCAGGTCGTGCAACCAGCTCAGGTTCATAAGGCAAGCAGGAAACCCTTTCATCTTCTTCCCCTTTCTTCCTCCCTTGTCTGTTCTTCCATGAGCTGAGCTCTCTCCTAATTTTCTCCTTCCCGAATCTTCTTGAAAATGCAAGAATCAAGCCCTGCATGTCACACCACTAGATCCTTGTGATTCTAAGCTTTCCATCCATCCAAATGGCTTGCACATGCATAGATTTGTGAGGGAGATCGAGAAGAAAAGAGAAGGAGCTTGCTGCTTGGTGCAGTAGCAGTAACACTTCGTTTTCCTCCACTTGGTGAGCTTCCTTCCCCATCCATAGCTTCTCTCTTAGGTTCCCTAATATGCTGAGCATTCCTAGCCTCCTCCACCGGTCGCCGGTTCAAGATTTCAAGGCTAGGAGCAGGTTGCACGTTGTTTTCTCTCCTTTGGTGACAACAGCTCGGTGTCTTCTTTGCTTCCCTGTTTTGGTGAGGTATCAGCTCTTCACCTCAAGCCAAAAAGTGTCTTCTTAGCAGTAGGATCAAGTCCTTAATGTATGTTTTTCTTGCATGTGATGTTCTTGACATGCATGCAATAGAGCGAACCACCCACAGCGCTGCATCGTTACATGCATGGCGTCCCGAGCGCTGCCACTTGCAGCCGCTGCCTGCACCTGTCCGGCCACCACTGGGCTGGGTAGAGTATAGGAATAGAATCTCAAAGACTTGTTCTCCATGTTCTCTTTTGACCTTGCCCCAATTAGAGCCATCGTTTGCTGCCAGCGAGCTTGAGATCGAGCTCAGCCATGGCTGTCTCTGTTTCCTGCTCAATTGGAGAAGAAGCTGGACCTTGTTGAGAAATGGGAAAACTTCAAAAATCCATAAGTATTTCATTTTAACTCATCTTTGAATGAATCAAATCCCTGTGTATTCATAACCTTGTAGACCTTATGTTTGTAAAGGAAAACTTTTCAACTTCTGTTAAGAAAATGTCAGTTTTTCATATGACTTAGGTTAGTTCATATGTAACTGCAACAATGCCATTTTCAGTGTATATGGCTTGTTATTTTTATACCTCTCAAACCATAAATGTAAATGAGATGATTCTTGTTCCTAAAATTAGTTTATCATACTCTCTACCTACTGTAATTAGGCCATGATTTATAGAGCATGTTGCATATGCATATTTATTTGAATCTTATTTGCATATTTGCCTCTTATTGGTAGATTCGGAGAATTTGGAGTACGTGGAGCAAGACTCAGAGGTTGAGTGTGTTTCCGCATAGCAGCAAGGCAAGCGTCTATGGATATTGAACCTATGATTTCACAAAACTTATTTGCTTGCAAAAACTATATATATGCATGAGTTGAATTGCCTTAAAATGTCGGTAACAGGTAGAGTTGTTTATATCCAAGTTCATGCATTTCCCTTCCTTTAATATATTGTTGCCATGTAACCTTGTCACCTTCAATTGTAAATGGTTAGGATGGTTTATTCTATCATCGAATGCTTAGCCATGCTTAGGTCTACTGTTGTTAGAAATCGATGGATGGAGCCATCGGATGAACTTATTCACCACCCGCGATTTATGGGCATTAAAATCTGATTACCTCACTCAATGATTAATATGGAAACATGCTTTAGCTTGGACGGGTGATAGGGCGATGACGGGATGGTCATTTTCCCTGATGCAAGTAGCCTTGTCTGGGTTGTTAAGGACCGAACATGTTGACGTCTATTCAAGCACCATACGTACTTCCACACGCCTTATTTGGGACCGGCTTGTCTTAGTACTATGTTGCACTGTGCTCATCTACGTCTCGCTGGTCATTCGTGAGGGTGGTTTTCCCTTTGGAGTGCCCCGGGTGTGCCTGGTTTTGGCAGGGGGTTTCTCCCGCGATGGTGAGCTGGCCACATCACATGCACGTGGCTAAGTCGACGGGGGCCTAGGCGTGGTTTAGGTGGTTGGGGTGTCACTAGGAAAGGACATGTTATGAGCTTGTATCACTTGTAGGTCACACCTGTGTGCGTGTGAAGCATTTGATCCTTGTTCATTTCGTGTGGGTAAAGTTGTACACCTCTGATCAGAGTAAAACTATTCGAATAGCCATGTCCACGGTTACAGGACGATCGCTTGATGTGTTAGTCAGTCTATGTTAGCATCAAACTTGGGTTAAATGGCTGGTTTAGTCATGGATATGGTGATAGTTATGTTTGGAATCCATGGTTGGGCAACGGTAGCCCATGGATGGTGATGAGAGCACCGGTTGTGCTCATTTGTGATTCAATTTCAGATTTACTTGCTTGCTGTCCTAAATTTCAGATTATGCTATTTTATACAAATGTTATATTTGCAACTTACTACTTGCTCAACAAAATTAGCTCTATGCAAAATCTGAACCACTTAGCCATTTCCTTTGATGTAGAAATTTGCATACTCCTTTGTACTATCATATATGGTGTAAGTCTTGCGGAGTACCTTACGTACTCATGTTGCTATTTTCAGGTGAGGATGCCGGCGTTGATGTTGTGCCCTACTACTATCCCACCGAGGGTGGCGAGGGTAGCGAGTAGTTGAAGTTCGCTCTTGCCCCAGTTGGTTGCCCTTGTGGGGTTGTTGGCACACCACAGGTTTTTCTTTTGCTTATGAGAAATTATGAAACTTCCGCTGCTATATTTTGTGTTGTATGATGGGCTTGTGAACCCCGTTATGAAATATGTACCTTGCTGTCCTTGTATCCAGATTTATGCATTTGTGATGTTTATCGATTGCTTGCGATGAAAGTGCGAGGCTAGTCGGTTTTCTGGGGACTAGCTGAGCATGAGTATGAATTTTGAGCAATTGAGATGTTGTATAGCTTTAGCATTTTGAGTCAAGTCTCCTGAGATGTGTAACACTTTTGGTCGCTGCCTTCGTGTGGTTTGACGGGCATGTCTCAGGCTGAAGTTGACTGGCATGCTGAGTCCGAACAATATCTCCTTTGCTCATGATTCGGCATTGCGGATTTTATATCGAATGGTGTTAAATTGTGATCATGAGCACATTGAGGTATGAGTGGCTATTTATGCGTGTATGGATCCCACTCATCCAAAATTATGTGGTGGTCACGAATTGCACTGGACGATATAATGTTCGAGTGCCCACATGCGGGATCATTGTTAGCTATAGCCCATTAATTTATAGTGATTACTTTACTGTTTAGCTAGCGTTAAAGTAGTTATTAATTGCATAGACGTAGAGTCTAGGTAATTAATTTTCGGTGATTGCTTCGTATCCCATCGTAGGTTTGAGGTGGGCGTAGAGGTGGTGACAGCCCTCAAATACACTAAAGTCCTCCCTGTCTGGGTATGCAGTAGAGCAACATCTTTGAGCAGTGGGCTGGCCAGTGCCTAAAGTATCACGTTAGGATTAAATTGAGCTTTCCGTAGACATAGTTTCTCACTAGGAAATCCTCTTTACCCTTTGCCTACATTTGCTTCATGTCCTTGGGTGAACCTGAAGAGGAGCTGAACACACACGTTCCCTGAGGAAATCGATACCTTGGAATACTTGAGGGTGAACTGCTACATCGGTATCTTCCGTGCGTTTGCGGATTTTATTTGTGACGTTAAGAAATACCAACAATAGCACCAATTATAAAATGAGTAATTAATTATATGGATGACACAGCGTCACATCCCTTCATCTGTTGTAGGGACTTGTGAACCACATCGATGGTGGATAGTTAATAATTTCAACTTACAACTAATCACAACTGATTATACGAAATATATAGTTAATGTCACACCCGGAGTTTTCCCTTTTTTTAGTTTCTAAATCATTGCTAAATCGTCTATAGAAAATACGTTGTTAACCAAGAGGAAACCCTAAATAACAAAGTGTTTAATAATTGGAATTATCAGGGAGATTTTTTTTTTGAATTCTCTTTGCTATAAATCATTAACGGGATGTATAGTGGAATATTCAGAGTAAGAGAAATAACAAAAGTTAATTTAAAATGTCAAGAGTTGAAGTAATAATAATTTTCTTGCCCGCCTTTGGCCATGAACCGTGCCTGGTTCACTTCTCCGTTAGTCTGCGGTTCCATTTTGTATAACGAGCTGAGTCCGAATCCGCTTCCAGTTCTGTGTCCGTTCTTTTCCTAAAACGGCACCGTATCAATTTTTCTTTTCCTTTCCCTTTGTGGTCGTCATTTTCGGTTTTCCCCTCCACCCCCTTCCTGCCGCGCGCCGTGCCCTCCCACCATCGCCATCGTCGCCGTTGCGTACCGGTAATCCGCACTCCCTCTCCGTGCTATGGCTGCCGCTATTCTCCATCTATGTATATTCTAATCTACTCCGTCCTAGGTTTCTTTTAGCGTCGTCGTCGTCATCCTTGCCGGGTTACCGTCACCGCTGTTCCAAACCCTTGCCGTTGCCGTTGTTTTCCTCGGTGAGAAATCTTTTCCAACCCTTCTTTATTTAGATGTTGTCTTGATCGTTTAGCGTTAACCCTAACCGCATGACCGAGTGTTTGTCGCGTTGTTGTGTCACCGCGGTAAACCCTAGCACCGCTGCCGGCCAAGGCGCCGCCGCTGCTGTGTGTCGTGCCGTGTACCGCTGCCCGCTGCCGCCGCGCCGCTGCCGCTACTGCCGCTGCAGCCGAGCCGCCCTACTGCGCCACCGCCGTGCGCCGTTGCTGCTGCCCTAGCCGCGCAGCCGCTGCCGCTGCTGCCGGGTGCCGTAGCTGAGCATCGCCGCCGCTGTCCCGTGTCGCCATCGCTGTTCAGCTGCTGCCCATAGCTCGGTAGTTGAGTTGCTTAGCCGCTTTAGTACATGCGAGTCTCTACCGGCCTATTGTTTGCCATACCGGGTCATTGCCGCAAACCATGCTTAGTTGCCGACTTTGCTGCAGCCGTTCTCTAAGTTGCTTTAGGATCATTCGCACGTAGTATTGCCAAAGCTTTAGTCCGTTCGGTCGTTCTGAGTCGTTCTTTAGTTTAGAGTCGTTCTGAGCTGCCGGTTCCATTCGCCGGTTTGGTTGACCGTTTGGATGGTCCCGTGTCACGATGTGTTGGCTCGTTGAGTCACTAATTTGTGAGGCTTGCTTACTGGTGATATATTTCCATTGATCTATTTCTCTATGGGCATTAATATGTAATAATTGATTAAGGTTTTTCGGTTGTTAGTAATTACACAGCTCATATTGTAAAATTCATATCTAAATAATCTGAGCTCCGTTTTAACCCATTCAAGTTGCAGTGAATTCATTAAAATGTATAGAATCCATTAAAATTGATTTCTTTTACTATTTCAGTAGCCTTATTGCTTGTATTTCTTGTATGCTTTGTTTGTCGTATAGATTCCGGCAGTTCCGGTGATCCAGCTTATTTTGAAGTGGTTGCTGAGGTTTCATCTGTTCAAGAGCAAGGCAAGTCATACATACAACATTGAACATGTTGAACCTATTTTATAAAATCCCCTGCTTTTTATTAAATTGCATTATTTTAGAATGTCATGTGGGATGGATGCCTATCGTCCTCAGCTTGTTGATATCTTATGCCATTGATAACTTGGGATATAATTGATTAGATGATTGTTGTAGAAATGCTTAGCCATGCTTAGATCAATTAGTTCACAATGGGATTCATTATAATTTAGTCCTTAATTATATGATGATGTACCCCCATGGTTATTGTTTAATTAAACTAAAATATGCTTTAATAGTGGGTTGTGGATGCGTGGATTTGGAAGTCGTGCCCATGACAATTAAGGACCGATTCTCGGGAATCCTTGGAAGATATAATCGTACTTACCACATGCCAGCGTGGGCTACAGGCTTAATCTAGAGTATAATTTAACCTAGCTGACATACCATGGTAAGGGTAGAGGCGATGGTGCAGTTCGGACCTGGCTTTTGGTCTTCATTGTTTCCGGATTTACCTAGGAACGAAAGGGGACTGGCCGACTTGGCATAAGGAGGGCGTGAAACCTGAGGTGGGTATGTTCGGTTAGGGAGGGTTATATGACAGGTTTTGTCACGATTTTCCCATTTGCAGTATCGCAGTGGTACTTCGGGGCATGGTAACATGTGTGGAATCATGTCATGTGGGTAAAGTTGATGTTGATGGTCATTATCGATCAGTTTCGGCCTCCGATATTACTATAACAAAGGACAACTAGCTATGCTTGCAATGCATATTTGTTTTAAAATTAACTATTTCCACTTGCACTAGGATTCTAACATCTTGTAGAGAATACAACACGAAACGGAGAAGAATTGACAGCAAAATGGACGATCAATCAATCAGACGCTGTCGAGAATCAGACTTATGGATAGATGGGCTAGAACACAAAATTGACACGACTCACAAAGGGCCAAAATTCACAAAGTCTGAAGAAAGAAGAGGTCAAAGAGGAGGCCTGCCAGAAACTGGGCCGGTTGGGCTAGCCTAGGGTTCGGCCGAACCAGTGCCAGCTCTGTTGGATCCAGGGTTTTGAGGGAACAGTGGACATTCACTCCCAATGATGGTTGGAGGGCGTTTCCGACCTTTCCAACCATCATAACCGTCATTCCCAGCCTATAAAAGGCCCTCACCTCATTCCCTCCATCACACACTCAAGCAAGAAGCTCCAAGCTTTCTCTCAAGTTTAGTTTAGTATTCTATTGCTAGTGGAATAGGAATAGAATAGTTTCTTTAGTCCTCGGAGTCCTCGGGAGAATTCGGGTATGGCTCTAGTAGCTCTTCCTTCTTTTGTAAGACTTATACAATTATTAAAATATTCTTCTAAATATATTTACGGTACTTTACTTCACTCTGATTTTTTGAGTACCGACTTTCTGGTATATTATTCGAGATATAATTGTCTAGCTAGCTTACCTGGGAGATGCATTGGTGTGGGTATAATGTTCACTTATATGATTGTTCTATGTCATGACGATGATTTTAGAGTAATATTTAGTAGCATACGTGAGGTGCTTAGGCTATTGAATATCATTATTAGGTGTTATATGCCGCGAGACAGTAGAGGTGGGTCGCTGATGGTCACAGCTCAGTACGGGTATTCCTCCACGTTAGTATATAATCCTAAGTTACTTTCCTGGGGAGGATACTCCTCCGTATTTAGCCCCGGTTGGATGGCTATGACGGGTTGTCGCAAGAAACTCGGCAACCAGGGGTGATCTCTCGAAATACCAGGAGGGAATTGTAAAGGGGGTATTGGCTATATAATTATATAGTAGATAATATTATCTAAAGTTGTATGTATTTTAGAAGAATAGGAATAGATTCTTTTCTTATTCTTTTCCTCTTAGCCTAGACTTAGTATTTATGAGAGAATGAGTTCTTCTGTTTCGTGTCACTCTACCCTTGAATTAAATTAACCACTGCTTAGACTTTGATTATGACAAGTAACATATAAATATTAGCATATTTCTCTTTATTATAATCATCCCACGGGATTAAACAAATACGATACCCCTGGAATACTTCTGGGTGAAATGCTACAATGGTATATCCGTGCGCTTGCGGATGTGATTTGTAACCATAATATACCATGAATATTTCTACGCCATTGCTGGGAATTATATTTCTAGTAATGTCGTTAAGAAACCAACAGTTATAAACCTCTGATCAGAGTTAAAACTATTCAAATAGCCGTGCCCGCAGTTTTTGGGCGGTTAACCAGCTCAACGTGATTAGTCTCACTATAATAATTTGACTTATTGAACTGGTGTTGTTCAGGTGGTTTGGTTGGGCCTGTTGCAACGTGGTTTAGCGTTGGACAGTGATATTTTAATATTACTTAATTATATCTATTGTTTTACTTATTCAAATTATGATTTATAAATGCTGCTTTTATTGAAAATATCCTATGGCCTATCCTTTGCGAATATCTTACATCATACCTTCCCGTTGGTATGACTTGTTGAGTACGGTGGTTGGTACTCATTCTTGCTTTATTTTTCCCCACCCTAGAAGCAGAGATTGATTCAGATGGTGAGTTCTATAAGGATTGAGATGGTGAGTTCTATAAGGATTGAGCTTGTTTCGAACATTGAGGATGCCTGTGGTTCTATGGAGGATGCTTCGCTTTTGGTCGTGAAGATTAAGTCCAGTTTAGTTGTTTATTTTCGCTGCGTTTGTAAGAATTATTTATTATTTTTGTAAGACGTGGATCTGTTTATCAAATTGTCGTTTGCGTACTCCGGCTAGTCTTGGACAGAGATTTTAATACACATTCTGCTTGAAATTTTGGTAGCGAATTTCTGGGCATGACAATTAATCATCCAAGGGGGTGTCTTTCGCATGTGCCATGAGGCGTGCTAGGCCAACCCTGGGCCTCCCGTTGGATTCGCCACCGCATCCACTTATGTTTACCATACATCCACATGTGCTATTTATGGGGTGGCCTTATCCAATTAAGTTATGTAATGTCTAGCCTTCCTATTGACCTGTAAAGGTAGTAGGGTTGTCTAGAGGAGGTACCTATTTACTTGCTGAGAGTAGTTTAGGTCTCTAAGTTTGTCCAATACAATGGTACAATGCCTCATGGGGAAACATATGCTTTTGCCGCCACTACGTTAGGTTTAAGGCGTGGGCCTGCCACCTAATGGCTCTAGGTTATTCCTAGGGTGAATTCACATTTGTCGTGCTGGTGCAAGGCTAGGCATTAGGTCTAGTTTAATGTAAAGGCTACATTGTAACCTCTAGACCACATTTAATGTGTAGAGTGTGGTTATGCTGACGGGTACCGGATAAACTAGAGCAATTCACATCATGTGAGTAAAGCTGTACAAACTCGGCAGAATCTAAAACTAATCGACTAACCGCGCTCACAGTCGTGAGTGACATAGTGATGTGCTGTGGGTATAGTTTTGTGTTTTATAAATGCTTTTGGAACTTGATGATTTGAAATGATGTTGAGAGTAACGTATATGATATAGTTGCCTTACTACCGGTTGGGTAGTAAGGAATGATGCTATATGACGTTGTTGCCTTACTACCAGTTGGGTAGCAAGGAATGACGCTTATTTATTTACTAGTAATCATGCACGTGCGTAGTAATCATGCACGTGCAACGCACGTTATGATCGTTATTTAATTGAACCGTCTATGTACATTTATGTGTAGAATGTTTAAAACATTTGATATCTAATTGTGCACAGCAGTGCTTACTATTTTCTGGAAAAAAAAGATAATAGTGATTTGAAGTTCTTTTTCTATACTAACCATTAACCCAACCGAAGAACAGCAGGGCAAGATATATACTATCTTTGACCAACGACAATAAAAGAACAATGGGAGACAGATGACAAATATCACTACCCCAAACCTTTATGCCCCAAAATTTGATCATATCGGTCACGTCAGTTGCCAGGTGAAGAAATATACATTCAAAGTTTCTATTGCATGTACCAATTTACAACAATAAGTAAATACCATTTGATTGGAACTTGAGCAATCCAATTAATCAACTTTGTATAAGTAGTTTTGCAACTTCATAGTGTTACAAATAAGCAAGTGCTAAGCGTCTAACAATAAAGAAACAAAAACCCTTAAATGATCATTTCTTAATTCACACGATCCTCGTTTTCAAACATTTTTCATGAACATGAAAAAAAAACAAGAACAATACTATATGGGCAATCAAAGCTAAATATCAAGAAGTGTTCATAGTTCTCACAAGCTCCATTTATTCTTTAAGGAGTGTATCCCTGCCATTCTGTCCCAAAGGAGGCTTACCTTGCTCCAAAACAGATTCGGCTTACCAACTTGTAGTTTTCACCGAATCACCGTGTTCAATGCCGATTACTTCAAATAATAGAGGTTATTCTTCTTAATCTCTGGTCATGGACGACAACTTGCCTCTCGATCACTGTCATTGTTGGTGGACACTACCAATTGAACAAAAGACTCCCAATATCACTTCTGTCAATAGTATAGATCCAACCATGTCAGTGCACGAACCAACTTCAAATACCAGAAATATATTGAATATTTCCCTAATTAGTTTGCTTCAGCACCTCAAAACCTTCCTTCATAATCCACAGTTATGAGCCTTCATGTTGGCTATACTGGGGATGGAAATTAAATTTAAGTCATGTACATTAGAAGCTACGAAAATTATTTTGATCAACAAATTACGATTCCTAAGGATGACGGTAACTAAACTTCTTCAAGATAAGGTGGCAAATGGAGAGATGATTATAAAATTTATATTCTTGAAGAAAGCTATATATAACTTAAACCAGGTCATAAAAAATTCTTTATTAGCAAATATATACTATTCTACTCCATAATATATTAGATGTTTCCTACTTTGGCATTTCAATATAGTTTCTTTCAGATTGCTGCATTTATAGCTAAGGAAGACACAATGCAATGCAAATACTAAGAGTGCACAAAGTGAGCTGGAGAAGTAAAATATCATCTGGTAAGAAAACAGAGTATTTGGTAACTTAATAGTTTCACATTATTCCAGTGATAAAATAAAGGCATTGTGTAAAAACCATAAACTAAAGCATTTAACAAAGTTAACAGGAAAAAAATGTTTTCCCCAAACAAGAAAGTATCAATTTGGTATTTAGATCCAAAGCATGATCAGATCCTTCGCATCAATTCTTCACTTTGTTTGCTAAACTAATATGCATGAATCAATCTTCCCTTTGTTTGTTAAACTAATATAAATGCATCACCTTACAGACTATTATTCCTTCAAGCCTCATTACTCATCATTCCTTTCTGTTGAATCTTCTCAGTGCATATACACATGTAGAAAAATAAATTGACCGAGCCAAGGATCAATAGCATGAATCCAACAAATTCATGCCACAGAGCTGTATATACAGTTTGCCAGTGTTATGATGATCCATATATTCAGATGGAAACTGAGAACTGAACTAAATTGAAAAATTATGAACTTGCCTGTGAACAAATTGTACAGGCATAATTTAATTCATTTGGAAACATAATTGCAGCAAAAAGAAAAATATAATGACCTCTACTTTATGCTCACTTGCTCTACAAGGGGTAATTGTTTAACCAGACAGGAAAAGCAGAAATTGGGTGAGACATTTTCTTGAAGTTAGCAACACCATATCTTTTTATACTCAATTTAAATACTTTCATAATTCCTTCTGAACAGTAAAAAAAAGAAAGGCAATACTTTGTTGTACCTGAAGCATTTGGAGTATGTATTGTGATCTCGAGGTTGGTGGACACCCCAAAGCCATCACCTCTGAAGCTACTAACAGAGCCATCTCCAGTATGTATATATCTGTATCTCCAAGTTCCATTTCCCTGTAACTCATTGGCTGTGGGCAATTCCTTGCGTACTAACAGATACAAGTGAGGAAAAAAAATTCCAATTCAACCAGAGAATAGAAAACAGCCACTCTACAACGTGGACAAGTGCACAACAACAAATTGACCGCTCATTTCAGTTGCTGGCACATCGTAATAATTGTGCACACCCGAGCGCAAGGAAAGCAAAGCGGTTTCTGTGGTTCTTATCCTCCCAAGACAGTCTCCCAAAGTCCCAATCATCAACATCCAACTTGTCATAAGTCATAACAGTAGTAGTTGTAGAATGCGAGGGAAGCATTCAGTGCATGTCATGCATTGGGTAATTTCATCGACCATCTTGTGTGCATAAAGAAAAGATTTAACACCTGATTAGCATCAGAAATATATGCAGAGAGATTGCATTAGTAAAAAAAAAACAGCTTTCAACAATCTCCTCATAGGTAAAAAAAGAACAGAAATCTGTCACCATGCCTGTTGTTTCCGCAAGATTGCCAGCATCTCTGGTCGGCTAAAAATTACCACCGACATCTCACGTTCTTAGCTGGAGAGCTGCATTACAATAGCCCATGGTTAGCATTACCAATATAGCATAAATCTCATAGCAGTCGACCAGAAACAAATCAAAGAAATTTAATGACTCACATGAGTTGGCCGGTGGTTTGTTGACGGAGAGCAGGTGTCGACAGGAGGAGCTGCGACGACGAAGATTGAGTGTGTGGCCAACTGGCCATGGAGATTGAGGGTGCATTGGTGGCGCAGATGAGAAGATGGCTGGTTCAGTTGGAGAAGTGCTCCATAGCGCTAGCCACGCACGGCATGGAGAAGAGGGGACATTGATCTGTCATTCACGGAGGAGAAGGGGATCGAGATGGAGTTACCGGTGCACGGAAGGGGATCATCAGGGGATGAAATGCGTGGTCTCATGTCGCGAGAGCCGAGAGGAAACCGTCGGCCGGAGCTTGGGCGTGAATCTAGGGGGGTCGCGCGGTGTCCGGCAAGGAGGTGACAATCGCGGTGACTCGCGACCTGCGGCAAGGAGGTGGGAGGAATAGCGGCGTCCGTATCGTGCCGGCACCGGTGGTAGCACCGGAGTCGTTGGTGGAAGGCCGGAGGCGTAGCGGCGCTGGTCCGGGTCTGCCTAGTGGGGTTTGGCTGTTTGCGATTTGGGATGGCGGCGCTGGTCCGACGGTGCGGCGGCGCTGGCCCGTCGCGAGGAAGGAGGATGCGTGCGGAGGGAGGAGAAGCGAGGAGGCGGCGGGGAATCGCGGGGCGGAGTCATCGCGGCGGGGATTTGCGCGACGGGTCATCGCGTGGGTGCGGAATCGGTGCAATCGGCGAGGAGGACAACGGATGGATAAGATTAGAGTCGATGGTCGATGGACGTATGAGATGAGAGGGGATGATTTCACCCGTAGGATTGCTAGGCACAACTCCTTTTTATATTAGTATAGATGTTGACATTATGTCGTGATTTATATGCTTTACACATTGCAAATGTTTACTTTAAATACGTTGCAAAATATTTGTGAATCAAAATTGGCTTTATGCGAAAATTGAGACAACATATAGCCTCTCTTTGAATTAGAGCCTTGTGCGCTAGCTTTGCCAGTACATTAATGTACTAACTCGTTCATATATCTTTGTTTAGACTTCACTGCAAGTAGATAAGTGCTCGGTACCGTTTGCCAGTTTAGGATGGCCCTATCTAGTGGTCTACCCCTAGTATGTTGCTTGTGGGTTAATTTGGGTAGACATGCTTCCGATGGACACTAATATTTGGCCGGTCAGCCCTATGTATGTAGCTAAGTTATTTGTCTATATTTGTATATAAGTAATGTCTTTATGTAATTGATAACTTGGCTTAGATGAAAGTGCAAAGATAGCAATTTTCTGGGGTTAGCTGAGCATAAGTAAGAATTTTGGGTAATTGAGATGTTGTAGAGGTTTAGCAATTTGAGTCAAGTGTCTTGAATGTGTAATACATTTGGTTGCCTGTTTATGTGGTATGATGAGCACGTTTCAGGCTATAGTTGGCATGCTAAAGACTCAACAATGTCTCCCTTGCCCAATGTTCGGCATTCGCAGACTTTATACCGAATGGTGTTAATTTGTGATCATATGTAAATATTAAGAATTCAGTGGCTTTTTATCCATGCATGGATTCCACTAATCCAAAATCATGTGATGGTCACAAATGGCACCGGACGATGTAAATTCGACAATGCTCGATATATCTCTAGTCAGATAAGCTGTCTATATGGATATATGTCTATATGGATATATGGTACCCATAATTTCCACAATATGCAACTTCAATTATAATGTTTTGTAATAATTGATTTTCTTCTCTGTTTTTTTTTTCGTTCTGTGTAGATGCTTGGCAAATCAAGCATAACCCGTCACAATTTTACACATGCGGTGGGATTTTTTTTTCGTCTATCTGACCTTTATGGTTCAGTGGCTGGTAATAGCGGCTCAATTTTGGAGCAATATTTTTGTTTTTGACAAACATCGCAGGAGACTATACTTTAGACTTATTTTTAGCAGCCTCTGCCCTTCAGATAGTTCTGCTCTTTGAACTATCGTATATGTAGCAAAGTTCACATATTTACCATCTCATAAATCATATTCACAAAGCTACTAAATCAGATTCACAAGTCTTTGGACAACCCTTCATACAGAATGACACATTTATAATTGATGCAAGTTCCAGTATATTGATATACAACTTATTTTTTCTTGCACTTATCGGAGGTTTATACACTAAGTGACTTTTCGAGGTACATATTTGTATATATTGCTTTCACACTGAACAATAATCTTCTGATATTAATATTTTGGTTCCAAATGGAGCAAGCGCATATGCCATTTACAGAGCATTAGATAGAGCATGCAACTGCACATGTGTGGCGACGAATTTTCCAAATATGACAGCAAAGGCAGGAAAGCCGTACAGAAGTGTATGAATTTGCATAAGCAAAGCAGCCGGAGTGCTGAACCAAGCGAGTTTGATGCCCTTTGTGCCGCAAGTTTGCAGTTTGATGCACCTTTTGATTAGTGCATTTCCTATGTTTTATACTTTATTTATATGTTGCACGCACATATCATAAGTTGAAATTGCACAAAGTTAGTGCAAGTTTCACGTAATTATAGTGCAAATCTGAATATTTTTTCGGTTCGGATTATATTATATGCAAGACAACGACAACATTAACTTCTGTAACAGTTTCATCGAATTTGCCCAGTAACAACATTAACCCACGGCCCAACAAAGATTCACATCTTTGATTCTAGATCGGATGACACAGATCGACTGATGGATTGCAATTTTTTTAGCGACTGACAATTATTCTGTCCCTTAATATATGTATACTCCTTGTGAAAAACAAAACCAATCAACATACATCGAATGATATAACACAACGACAGTTCAAACCCTCTATTTATTCGCACGGTAATAACCTTTCACAAGAATAAAAGTTGGTGAGAGTAATGACATGTGGGCCCACTAATTCTAGATGTCCTTAAAAAAAGATAAGAGTTGGTAGTGGGGTGGTAGCAGAATCATCACCACTACTCCTTTTTATAAGGAGTATAGATACTTGTGAAAAACCAATCTACCAACATACAACAATGATGCAACACCATGACAAAAGTTCATACCCTCTATTTATTTGATGCCACACACACGGAAATAACTTTTCGTTAATTACATTCAACTCGTAAATCTTTATGCAATATTGTAAGCGGATGGGAGAAGCCTTGGTACCGGGTGAACCACCAATGGCTCTGCCCTTTGCAGCAGGAGGGTAAACGCCTCATCCATATTGAGCTTGTCTGGCGTCTGGTCCGCTGGTAGCTGCCAGTCGAATGCATGCACCAGCGTGGCCGCTGTCATGGTGACCATCCGCAGGCCCCAACTGAGGCCGGCGCATATCCTTCGCCCTGCACCGAATGGTATAAGTCTGAAATCATTTCCCTTGACATCCACATCAGTGTGCGTCCCACCGGGGAGGAACCGAGAGGGCTTGTACTCTAGTGGGTCAGGCCATATGGCTGGGTCACGGGCGATCCCCCACACATTGACCAGCAACTCTGCACCCTTGGGGATACGGTAGCCTGCGATCTCACACTCCTCAGATGCCATGCGTGGCAGCGAGAGCGGTGTTGATGGATGAAGACGGAACGTCTCCTTGATGATAGCATGGAAGAAGGTGAGATGTGATAGATCCGACTCTGAGAGGAGCCTATCACGACCCACAACAACATCTAGCTCCTCTTGGGCCTGCTTGAGGATATCTGGGTGTCGAATCAGCTCTGCCATTGTCCACTCAACTATGGTTGATGTTGTGTCTGTGCCCGCCACGAATAGATTCTGCATAGTCAGCAGAAAGACATATGACATCATAGGATGGGTCTATATAAAAATAACTAAAATTTAATATATGAAAAATGGTATATAATAATATATTTATAATATAAACACATTCATGTGGCAATGTTTTCAATATTTTTATAAACATATTATTAAAAATGATAATGTAACATGTATTAGTAGTACTTCAAAGAGGGGCGGACGGGTTCCTGCCTTCCCGGTATGGACTGGCAGCATACCCAAAATTTGCAAAATAATTTTAAAAAGCAGTATGCAGCAATGGGCCTAAAATGATCGGTTGGTGCCTGGTCACAATAATAAATAAATAAATGCCGAAATAGAGTGCAAGGCCCCGCTGCATTGTCTGGACTCCACCAGCACACGAATCTATCGGGCGTGCACGTGCGTGTATAGGGTTTTCTCTGTATCTCATCTCTCGTCTTGGTGGCACATGCGAAGCGGCGAGCGCTGCACAACGGGCAGTGAGATGGAGTCCAGCGTAGTGGCGCAGCCCACGACACGCAGGCACGCTATGGCCGACGGTAGTTGTCACCGCCAACCAGTCAAGTAGCACCAACATTTACTAGAGAACTGATCTTTCTTTCATTGTGGTATCCAAAATAAAAAATATCTCGGTTGGATTAAGAACTGGTATAAGATTCTTTAGTACCGGTTCTAAAAGTCTAACTCTCTAGAAACAGTTTTACTCATGGTTGATGTTACTAATCGGTACTAAAAATACTTCTTTAATACCGGTTGGTATCACCAACCAAAAATAATGCTGGAGGATCTTTATTCTCTATTGGTAATACTAACTTGGACTAAAGATATTTTTACTAAAGATGTCTTTACGATTAGTTTAAAAAGAAAGCATATTTATCTAAGTCAGATGTGTGTACTAGGTGGGATGGTAACGCACGTGAGGATTGGGGTGAGAGATCGTAAGTTTGAGTCCCACATCCCACATATAGTTTTTTGACTTGGTATGCATCTTTAGTACTTGTTATTTTAACCGGTACTAAAGATCGAGATCTTTAGTCTCGATTTGCTGGTTACGGCTATTATAACCATTATCCTAACCAGTATATGGGGTAATCAGGCAAGTTGGTAGGCTCGTAACACAGCTAATTTTCTAGCTTTTACAATTTTACTTTGTTTGGATGATGCATATTTGTGAAATGTGAAATCAATAAGTTACAATGAATCATTAATGATGGTGCGTGCAAGCATTTCTAAGCTTAAAAAAGTGTTTCATTAACATCGTTTCATTTCTTTGTTTGTGTTATGTAAGATATGATCTACACTACTATCACTGTTTAAAATGAATGGTGCTTTTAGGACTGGAATGTTCTGTGTTAGAATGTAAGAGGCATAAATTCTGATGATGGGTGGTTGGCTATTAGGAATAAGATAGAGGAAAGCGGATGTGCATTTTTTTTTGTTTACATGAAACTAAGAGAAGTAATTTTGATCATTCCTTCATTAGGAAGTTCACCCCTAAGCGTTTTGACAAATTTGCTTTTTCCCCTTCTAGGGGTGCATCTTGGGGTATTTTGGTTTGCTGGAATAGTTATGTCTTCTCTGTTATGAATATCACAATTGAAAGTTTTGTTGTCCAGCTCACTTTTACTTCTAATGATCACTTTTACTTCTAATGATTCTAGTTTATCTTGGACAATGGTTACTAATTATGAGCCCTGTACTGGTGTTGAAAGGTCTAATTTTTTGGCTTGGCTTTATAGTCTCCAAATTCCTGTTGGTGATTTTTGGCTGTTGCTTGGTGATTTTAACTTCTATCGTTTAGTTCTAAATAGAAATAAGCCAGGAGCGGATATGAATGATATTTTTCTTTTTAATGAGGTCATAAGTAATTTGGGTTTAGTGGAAGTCCCTATTAAGGGCATAGCCTTTACCTGGAGTAACATGCAAAATCACCCTCAACTTGAGCAATTGGACTGGTTTTTCACTTCTACTAGTTGGTCTTCCTCTTTTCCTAATACTTTAGTCAAGCCTTTAGCTAGGTCAACTTCTGATCATACCGCCTGTGTTGTGCAGTTGTTATTCCTAGATCAAATGTGTTCAGGTTTGAGAATTTATAGGTTGAGCATGAAAGGTTTTTTGATTTAGTCCAATCTATTTGGGCTAATCATGGCAGTTTTTTGGATGCTGCTAGAAATATTTCATCTAAACTCAAAGCTTTAAGAAAGGGGCTTATAAAATGGAGTAGGAATCTATGTAAGCTTCAGAAACTCATCACAAACTGTAATGTTGTGATCTTTTTTTTTTTGATATCATTGAGGAATATAGAGATCTCACTGTGTTGGAATGGAATTTCAGAGTTTTTGTCAGATCTAAGTTGCTTACTTACTTGAAATATAAGCAAACATACTGGTAGAAAAGGTGTACTATTAGATGGGCTAAATTTGGAGGGGAAAACACAAATTTTTTCCATGCAATGGCAACTGAATCATACAGGAAGAATTCTATAGCTATTTTGGCTGATGTGGATGGGTCAACCCTCTCTGATCATGAGGCTAAAGCCCATACTGCTTGGAATGCTTTTAAGATGAGGATGGGAATTTCTTGTTTTGAATGTATGCCTTTTGATCTCCCTTCTTTAATCCCTTCACAAGACGGTTTGGAAATCCTGGATGCCCCCTTTTCTAAGAATGAGGTTGATAAGCTTATTAAGAATCTCCCTATTGATAGAGCTCCTGGTTCGGATGGTTTTAATGGCCTTTTTATTAAGAAATGCTGGCCCATTATATGTCAAGATTATTATAAATTATGTGCTGATTTTCATTGAGGCTCTCTAGACTTGAATCCTTTGAATCACTCTTTCATCACTTTGGTGCCTAAAAAATTGTGTCCTGAGACTATAAATCACTATAGGCCTATTTCTCTTATGGGGATTTCTCTGAAGATTTTGACGAAGTTGTTGGCTGGCAGATTGCAAATGGTAATCCTATCAGTAATACATCCAAATCAATATAGTTTTATAAAAGGGAGAACTATTCAGGATTGCCTTGCTTGGAATTTTGAGTTTCTTCATCAATGTCACCACTCTAGAAGGGAAATCGTTCTTTTAAAGTTGGACTTTGAGAAAGCCTTTGATACTATTGAACATGAAGCTATTTTGTTGGTGATGAAAGCTATGGGGTTTTTAGAAAATGGTTAAACTGGATTCAGAAGATTTTTCTTCTGCTTCTCTTCAGTTCTTCTGAATGGAGTTCCTAGAAAGAATTTTCATTGTAGGCGGGGGGGGGGGGGGTGTAAGACCCCTTTCACCGCCGTTGTTTGTTGTGGGAGCTGATCTTCTGCAATCTTTAATAAACATAGCACACCATTTGTGTTTGTTATCCAAGCCATTGCCCTATAGTCAAGAGCATAACTTCCCAGTGGTCCAATATGCAGATGATACTCTTTTATATGTTAAGGATTGTGGGAAGGAGCTTTTTACTCTAAAAGTTCTGCTTCAATCTTTTGCTCAAGGTACTAGATTAAAGGTTAACTATCAAAAATCATGTTTAATCCCTAAAAACTTGAGTGATGGAAAAGATGAGATGCTTGCTAGGGTTTCTGGTTGCAAAATTGGTTCACTCCCCTTTACTTATCTTGGTCTGCCTTTGGGAACAACTAAGCCTAGAGTGGTTGATTTTGCTCCTCTAGTTGAAGGAATTGAAAGGAGATTGTCTGCAAACTCAGATTTCTTGTCATATGGTAATAGGCTTACTCTAGTTAATTCAGTTTTCTCCTCCTTGCCAACCAATTACATGTGCACTATAATGTTGCCTAAGACAGTAATTGATAATATTGATAGTGCAAGGAAACATTGTCTTTGGAGATGTTCATATGTGAATTCAAGCAGAAAATTTAGCAGCTTGGGACAAAGTTTGTAAACCTAAAGTAAAAGGGGGGCTTGGTGTTATCAACCTTTCTATTCGGAATCAAGCTCTTTTGGTGAAATTTTTGGACAAATTCTATAATAGAAGGAATGTGCCATGGGTTGATCTTATCTGGTCCTCTTATTATGATCAAGTGGTCCCTCATTTGTCATCTCTAAAGGGTCTTTTTGGTGTAGAGATATTTATAAGCTGATGGATTTCTTTAGAAGGATTGCTAGATGCAATGTGGGGAATGGTTTAACATGTTCTTTTTGGGAGGATATTTGGTCTGATAATCCCCCTCTTAGTTTCTCAATGCCTAGACTTTATTCATTTCCTGCCAACAAAAAATCATTTGTGCATGGCTATCTGTCAGCTCAAATGTCAGACAATTTTCAGCTGCCTTTGTCTCAACAAGCTTATACTGAGTTTCAGGCTCTTTCAGATTTTATTAGCACTATTGATCTTTCTCAGGAGAGTGAGATAGCCATATATTTGGTCCTATATTTGGGGTGGTTTGAAATATACTTCCCAGAAGTTTTATGCTCTGAATTTTAGGCACTTGCAGCCCCCTCAGCACTTTGTGTGGCTTTGGAAGAGTAAGGTTTTCTCCAAGGTTAAAGTATTTAGCTGGCTTGTTTTCATGGATAGATTGAACACTAAATTTATGCTGGATCACAAACACTGTGCTCCACCAGATTATGATTTGTTTTGTGTTCTTTGTCGGTAGAGATGTACTGACACTTTAATGCATCTTTTCTTTAAGTGCCCTTTCTCGGTGACTTGTTGCACTTTTTTAGGCATCTTGTGGGATAGTTCTCTCAGTTTGAGCAATATGATCATGAAGGTTAAACATGTTTACAATGGGCAATGCTTTATGGAAAAGTTCCTTTTAGGGGCTTGGAATATTTGGAAAGAAAGGAATGGTTTCATTTTTGAGAACAGATTACCTTTGTTTTTTTCTTGGAGGCAACTTCTTAAAGGATACTTCCTCCTTTTGCTGTTTAGGTTGAAAGTGAGTGATCAACATGTAGTCAGAGATTGGATCCTTTTGTTGTAATTTGCTTTGTAACCTTCTTTCTTTTTTAATAATAATCTTTTAGCAGTGGGGGCCTCCCTTGTTGTGTTCCTTTAAAAAAAAGAACTTTTACTGTATTTGTGTATATGAGTGACTCTGATTTGGCTTTTGAGGATTGTGTGGGCACACCAAAATAAAAATTCTAGATTTGTCACTGCTTTGAAGACCGTGCGGATATCCGAAGTTTAGAGTAAGGTAGCATTAAAATAATTTAGGTGGTGCATTATCCTATTCCCACGGAAAAGGAGGATTTTACGATTGGGAACGTGACTACACAGCAAGTGGTAGCTGATTTGTCTAAACCAGCTACCACTCCATATATGAGAGACACTGTCCACCTATACTTCAAATACAATTTTCTCTTAAACTAGTTATCTGATCTACGATCCGATTATATCATTGTGTTCGTAACAATTAAATCTTCATAACAAGATCTCACATGATTATATTTTGATGAAAAATAATAAATTACTTTTATAATATATCTAAATTATTTTTAGATTTCACTAAATTACTTCTTAGACATATAAAAGTAAATTCAATAAAGCCTAAAAGTAATTTAAATATATTATAGAAGTAACTATAACAAAAAGAAAGTAACTTTAATTAATGCATTTTTTCATTGGACGTGACTACACAGCTAGTGGTAGCTAGTTTGTACTCCATCCAGTATCTCCTTTCAACTTGAACCATGCAAAAGTTACTTCCAATTAACATTGAAGTTACTTTTAAAAATTGTTAAACTTACGTGTGTTGATTTTTGCTAATTAAATTTAATTTTAGATAAAGTTATATTTTTATCCCTACAACGAATTTACTTCTAATGTCGTGACAAAGTTACTTCCGTTTTGTTTTAAGTTAATTTTATAATATATGTAAACTACTTTCAGACTTTATTAAATTTACTTTTATATGTCAAATATAAAAGTAATTTAGTCAAATCTAAAAGTAACTTATATGTATGATAAAAGTAACTTACGTATATAATAAAAGTAATTTATAAATATAAATATTTTTTCATCGTAATATAATAATGTCAGAGCTTGTTGTGATGATTTAATTGTAACGAACACAATGGTGTAATCGGATTGTTGATCGGATAAGTAATTTGAGAGAAAACTTTGTTTGAAGAGGAAAAGGACATGGGGGAGAAACTGTAGCCTCTCTCTCTGTGACTCTCTAAAGCAGGATTTGCGTGTGACGTGTGGTTGGAGTGGTTTCATCTCGATCCTTATCCAGAAAGCCATGCCTACAACTATGTTGGCGGCTGTTAAATGCCGATTCTATACCGCCAACCTCTGCATAAAGTCCAGATAATAACACATTCAATATAGCGATAGGTGTTTAATCTCACATATTCCACTAGTGTTGGTGTTTATTTGTATGCAGGTGTTGAACCCCGAAGTTGGGGTAAAATCAGACTAAAGTGAGGGGAAACGTGTATCCATACAAGGATGGGTTGTGATCATCAAAATATCAAAGACTCAGCTCAAAACTCCGAGAAATGGATAAAGGAGGACCACCGGAGGAGATGGGCCGAAGGCCAGGCCAGGTGGGCCTAGCCCACGTTCGGCCGAACCCAAAATCTCAGCCGTTCATGCTGGGGTTTGGCGTGGACGGTCCTGATCATCTCCTGATGATGACGGTTGCAGGGCATTTCCGACAATTCGCATCGTGTAACCGTCATACCTACCTCTATATAAGGAGTTTCACTCCTTCACTCTCACACACACTTCCAAGCTTGAGCTAAATTATAAGAGGCTCTATTGTACTATATTGTATACTAGAATAGGAAGAGAGTAGAGTAGAAGAAGTCGGATGAATTCTGGAGTTGTCGGTAATCTTCTCTCATTTCTTTTATTTTGTTCATTACTCTGATTTCAATATAATATTCTTCCTGAGTAATTTAGATTTATCTTGTGAGAATTATCTCTTGGTTAGTTCTTAAATAGCATACGGGATTATTATTCACTATAATTAACTGAAATATAGAGATTGCTTTGGTGAGTTATAAACACTAAAGTAGATATTAATTGCTTAGACGTGGTGTTTAGGTAATTGTTATCCAGTAATTACTGTGTATCCCACAGTACGTTTGAGGTAGGTGTAGAGGTGGTGACAGCCCTCGAGATCACTTAAGTCTTCCCTGTCCGGGTACGTAGTAGAGCAACATCTGGGAATAACGGGTTGCCAGTGCCTGAAGTATTGCGTTAGGATTAAACTTAAGCTTTCCTAGACACTATTTCTAACTAGTGAATCCTCACTATCCCGCCCTATCCTTTGCTTGGTGTTCTTGGATGAACCGGAGGAAGAACTGACCACACATGTTTCCTTCGATTCGATACCCTTTGGAATACTCCGTAGGGGAAGTGCTACATCTGTATACCCGTGCACTTGCGGATTTTATCTGTGATCGTAAGAATTACCAGTAGACTGCGAGGCCTACGCAGATGGACTCGATGATGACGCGAGCGATCAGACGGCTCTGCCAGCGTCGTATGATAGCGCTAAAACGGGAGGGCTCTCGAATTACATTTTACTATTGGAAGCCCAACAACCAGTCTACTTGAGAATCTGTTAGCCAAATGAGTGGTGATGACGACAAGTACGTGTTCTGGACTTCTGGTGCGCAAAACGACGCATATCCCCAAATTCCCAAACCAAATTCCGAACAGAAAACACATCGACGTGGGAAAAACAGATTCTCAACAAAGGAGAAACAAACATTACAAGTGTTTTGGACATGACGCAGACAGACAACAGTAAAAAAGTTCAGGGGACAGATTCTAATAATTGAGTGGATGTAGACTCATTTAACGTGGATCTTATAATCTATATGTTATTTATAAAAATCAAATTTAATTTAATTTATATGTTTGTAAAGTAATATATTATATACTAATATATTTTATTATTTTTCTTAAAAAATTATAGCTACTTAGTTAATATGCAATGAACGAGTGAGTGTCCATCTACTAAATCAGAGCATGAATCACGAACCAGGATAAGGGCCTTGATTTCCGTGTCGGTGATCCTGTCGTCCTCGCCGGCGGCGAGCCACTCCTGCTCCTGCACCATAGCCAGGAGCAAGCCAAGCAAGTCCTTACCTTCCTCACGACTGTCGGTTGGTTTGAGTAGTGATCCGGCCCTCCTCTCCGCGATGATCGCGTTCATCATGTCGTCGAACCGGCGGTGCAGCTTTTTCATCCTCGCTACCACGCCCTGCGGGTCCAGCCACCGGAGCGCCGGCACGAAGTCGCCGACGTTCAGCACACCACCCACCTCCATCACCTCCAGCACGATCTCTTTGAACTCCCTCGCGCCCTCGCCCGCGCCGGCGGCGAACACGCGGCGCCCGACCGCGGCGCGCGACAGCGCGTTCGTCGTGCAGACATTCACCTCCTTTCCCAGGACCACCGCCGCTGGAGACGACGACCCAGGGGCGGCGCTCGCCTCCGCCAGCGACCTAACCATCAGCACGGCCTCCCGCTCCCGGAAAGCGCGCAGGTCGTCGAGCGCGCGCGCGGAGAAGAGGTTGACGGCGCAAATCTTCCGCATGGCGCGCCACCGCGGCCCGTACGGCCCGAACACGACGTCCCGGCCGTTGTACGCCATGTGCTCGCCGCCGGAGTTGCGTGGCCGGCTGCTGAAGTTGGCATCGTGGGTGCGGAGGAACTGCGCCGCCACCGGCGCCGAGCCGGCGACCACCACGTCGGAGCTCCCGAACCGGAGCCGGATCAGCGGGCCGTACACCTTGGTCATCTCGTGCAGCGTCTGGTGCGTCTTCCCGCCCAGCTGCGGCAGGTTGCCCAGCACCGGCCATCCCCTGGGGCCAGGCGGCAGCGGCAGCGGCGCACGCGCCTTCCCGGCGCGGGAGAAGACCAGGGCGTAGCACACGATGACGGAGAGAGCCACGGTGGTGAGGAGCAATGAGGTAGAGATCTCCATGGCGGCGACCTCCATTGTTGGTAGGACTAGCTAGCTTTGGATCACTCTGCAAAGCACGCGTCTATTATCTCAGGGACAACAGTGGTTGGTGGATATGGGTGCCAGGTCCCATCCTGAGATCCCTTACCTACCACCCCATCTAGTTGAATAATTTGAGTATATATATTTTTTAACATGAAAGAGGAGTCAACAACAACAATGATAATGATATTAAGTTCGCAAATAAATTATTACTCCCATGTTTTAGCAATATACAACAACTTTAACGACGTGATACTGCTCCCTCCATTTCAAAATATAAGACACAACCACCCTTAACCTAAAAACCAAAAAATAATTATTATCACCTCATAATTTGGATTAATCTAATAAATGTAATACATGCATCCAATAAAATTAGAGATTTTGATGGTGAAGAATTTGAATAATAATATTTTGGTGAAGAAGATGTGTTAGTTAATGGCATGCATGTATCTATGCCTTATATTATGAAACAACTTTAAAAACTAGTTATGCCTTATATTATGGAATGGAGGGATTACTTAATTTTGTGCTAGTGCAACAACTTAAAAGCTGTACTATATAATGTAACATCTTGACGAATATCTAGCCAAATCATCGTCCCATCTGTTGGTATTTCTAAACGATATTATTACAAATATAATTCCCAGCAATAGCGCAGAAACACTTCTGACATATTATGGTTACAGAGTTCATCCGCAAGCGCACGGATATAACATTGTAGCATTTCACCCGAGAGTATTCTAAGGTTATCGTATTTGTTTAATTCCGTGGGAAGATTATAATAGAGAGAATCATACAATTTATATATTACTTGTAATAACAAAAGTCCAAGCAGGGTTAATATAATTCAGAGGGTAGAGTGACACTACGCAGAAGCATTTATACTCATTCATAATTATCTAATCTAAGTGGAAATAATATAGAAAGATCTATTCCTATATCTCTAGTATACATATATATTATACCCACATCCTAGTTATATCATTACTTAGCTAATATCCTATTTCCGATACCCTCTTGGTGCTTCGAGAAGCCACCCCAGATTGCCGAGTTTCTTACGACAATCCGTTATGACCATCCAACCTAGGCTAAATATGGAGGAGTACCCTCCCTAGGAAATTAACTTAAGACTATATACACGCGCGGAGGAATACCCTGAGCTGTCACTATCAGCGGCCCACCTCGCTTCCGCAGCATACAACCCCAAATAATGATATCCAGTAATCTAAACACCACGCTTAAACTACCAAATACTACTCTGATATCATCGTCATGACATAGAGTCATCGTAAATACGATCATTATACCCACACCATTGCATCTCCCAGGTAAGCTAGCATCATAATAAATATAATTCGAACATATAGTAAAGCTGGTATTCATATACTCGGAAAATAATACAATACCAAAGTAGTATAAAGAAGAATAATCTAATAAAAGTACAAGTCTTACAAAAGAAGGAAAAGCTACTAGAGCCATACCCGAATTCTTCCAAAGACTCCGAGGACTGAAGATTCTATTATATTTCTATTCCACTATACTCTAGAGACTATACTAAACTTGAGAGATGTATGAAGCTTCTTGCTTGATGTGTGTCTTGAAATGGAGAGAGTGAGGGGTTTATATAGGCTAGTAATGACGGTTGGAAAGGTCAGTAATACCCACCAACCGTCATTGGGAATCAATCCCACCCGTCCAGCCAAACGCTGCATCCATCGGCGCTGCGGCTGGTTCGGCTAAACCTTGGGTTGGCCCAACCGGCCCAGTTCCTGGCAGGCGGCCTCCTCTCCTATTGCTCACTCCAGATTTGTGAATTTTGGCCCAATTGATCGTGTCATTTCTGAGTTCTTGGCCCATCTTTCCACAAGTCTGATTCTCGACATCGTCCAATTGATTGATCGTCTGTTTTGATGTTGATTCTCCTCCATTTTATGTTTATTCCCTGCAAGAGGTTAGTAATCCTAGTGCTAGTGGAATATTTATTATTCTAACACAAATATGCATTGCAAGCATAACTAGTTCTCCTTTATTTTGGTAGTATTGACGTGCGAAACTGATCGCTAATGATCGTCAACACCATCTAGTAGGAGCGAAACCATCGGAAAAATTGCTTTTACCATTAGAATTTTTTTCCTTTGGCTGGACGATCGGTAATAGCTGAAAAAATCGCCACGGAAAAAATTCAATTTTCTTGTTGGTTTCCATACATAAAAAACATTTCTGTTGGTTTATTCCTGTGAATGGAGTCCGACGGACAACCGTCATAGAAAACATATTGATACCATTAGCAAAATTGTGTTCCAAGCCCAAAAAAGATATATAAAACTAAAATGCAATCCAATATTGAGTATGGATTATTAAACAGAACTTCCTCAACAGGTTATGCAAATGAACTTGGTTATTTACTACTATATACTCCAATTCATCAATTTAAGCAAATTTTCAGCCATCAACATTCAGTACAAATGCATTCTCATTTGAAACATAGAATATTAAAGTTCTGTATGACCAATTCAAAAGGAATCTTTGATAGCCACTGTAAGTTATCGGAGTACTTGTGTATTTATTACAGATTTGACTCACGCGAGTGAGATGTTTTTCACCGGAATGAAATAGTTCAAAAAACACTATACCATGAGTTTTGGACATATTAGAGTGGATTTGATGTGTTCGTTTCGAAAAATCTCTCCATAACAATTCTCCCAGCAGCAAGCCAGCAATAATCGAGCTTTATTTCTCCTTTGTTCAGCCTGAGTAGAAAAGAAGAAAGTATTAAGTCTAACTGCTTGAGTTTTCATCATCCAGTAGAAATTTAACACAATCTATGGCGAAGGTTATCCGTCTTGTAGCTATCTCTTGGATTGTATAGCGATCTCAGACGCTCAACTTGAATGCTTGCATCGGTGATTTCCGGGATTGTATTACATCATTCGTTGAAATGCCAGATGAAGTCCCAAAGAGGTTCGCTAGGTTTTGTCTGAGAGTGTGTAGATCGTCCTCGACTGTGTGTCGTTTGTATGTGCCTTAGAAATTCACAACGAATTGTTGCCAAAGATCTGCCCAAGATGAGATTGACGATGGAGCAAGATGAACGAGCCATGACCGAGCAGATCCCTTTAACGCTATCGGCAAATAATTCGCCAATGCATTGTCGTCTGCGCTGGCGGTGTATAGGACAGTAGAGTAGACGCATAGAAATTCCTCAGGATCAGTGCTTCCTCCGTATTTGTCCAATGGTGCGGGATGGAATTTTGAGGGCCTGTTGACTTCTCGAAGAGCGGGTCTAAATATCCTGCATCCGCCGCTGGGTATGAGTGGGGGTCGGTGACCGCGAGGTCGTCACGAACCTCCCCTAGACGATGAAGATGGATCGCTATCGTTAGGTGTGCGATCTCAATATCGTATGTCATGGACTTGATCTCGCCTTGGAGCTGGAGATCGTGAACCGCTTCGCCGACTGTCTTTATGACGATTGCGCTGACCTCGTCTGTTCTTGTCCTGCTAACGCTGTTGATCTTAAAGATTTCGAATTTGGTCTTGGTTTTGGTTCTCGTGTAGACGATTGCCTTGGCGATTCTGATCGTGAGGTTGTCGATGGCCATTGTTCCGTTGGTCTTGTCGATTATGCCTTCGGCTGTTCAGATGCTCGCGAAGATCGCGGGCAACTCATCGGGGCGACAGTTGTTGGGCAAGACGTTGTGGTGAGGCATTCTCGCCGTTTTTGTTTTGCGCAGTGGGGAGGATCATTGATGACTTCCTGATTACGAGGAGGGATCTCGTGGTCATGTGTTCTTGCAGCTGTGTGTTGATGGTTGTTATAAACCAATTGCGACCGTCAATATAACCGAAATAAAGGAGAACTAGCTATGCTTGCAATGCATGTTTGTTATAGAATAATCTATCTCCACTTTTACTTGGACTTTACTTGTTTGCAGATATTGCTACACAAATGGAAATTCATCAAGAGGTAGACTTATGGGTGTATGGGCCTCTAAACCCATTAAAATATTATCAAATGGGCCCAAACACTACACTACTAGCTAGACCGAGGAATCAACGAGAAGCACATTGACCTAGTTTTGGGCCAGTTGGGCAGGCCAGGGTTCTGACGAACCTCCCTGAGCATCGTTGATCTCCCTCTTTGGCTTGGATGTCCAGGATGCACTCTCATTGACGGTTGGAGGGTGTTTCCGGCATTTACAACCGTCATAACCGTCATTGAGAGGCTATATAAAGGGGTCACCTCACTCTCTCCCACACACACTCCAAGAAGAAGATCAAGCTCTCTCCAAAGTTTAGATTACTGTTCTAGTTCTAGTGGAGTAGAATTAGAATAGTTTTCTTAGTCCTCGAGTCTTCAGGAGATTGCGGATATGGCTCTAGTAGCTCTTCTCTCTTTTGTAAGACTTATAGAATTAATGAAATATTCTTCTTTATTTAGCTTCGGTCTTTTACTTAATTCATATTATCTAAGTACTAACTTTACTTTATACTTGTCTCAATGTAATTGTGTAGCTAGCTTACCAGAGATATGTGTTGGCATGGGTTTAATGTTCACGCAGATGATTGCTCAATGTCTTTCTAGGGGATATAGAGCAATATTTAATAATGTAAGCGTGATGCTTGGATTATTAAGTATCATTATTTGAGGTTATATACTGCGGAACAGTAAAGGTGGGCCGCTAATGGTGACAGCTCAGTATGGGTATTCCTCGATGTTAGGATAGAGTCCTAAGACACTTTCCTGGTATGGACACTCCTCTATATTCATTTCCGGTTGCATGGCTGTGACGAATTGTCGTAACAAACTCGACAAACAGGGGTGGTCTCTCGAACCAACAGGGGGGCATAGTTAGGGGGTAATTGCTACATGATTGTATACTAGTGAGTCTAAACTAAAGATAATTGTACATTGGAAGTATATGAATGATTTCTTTTCTTATTCTTTCTCTACTTAGCCTAGAATTTATTTAGTAAGAGTAACCTGATTCTTCCTCGTGTCACCTACCCCTTTTGAATTAATTAACCCCATACATAGACTTTGATGTATACAAGTAATATATGAAATTATTTGCATAGTTCTCTCTTATCATATCTTTCCTTGGGATTAAATAAATACGATACCTTGGAATACTTATGGGTGGAAAACTACATTGGAATATCCGTGCGCTTGCGGACTATATCTGTAACCATAATATACCAAGAATATTTCTGCACCATTGCTGGGAATTATATTTCTAGTAATGTCGTTAAGAAATATCAACATTGTGGCGAAGGCAGAGTTATGGTTGGCAATTGTATATTCCATCTAGCACAACCACACGTCAGCCTCTGGGTAAGTAACATGATCAAATGGAGCATTTCGAAGTAATGAGTTGACGACTGTCATGTGCTCTGCAGGTATGCGTACGGAATCGATTTGTGCTGGAGCGACATCTCGGGGGTTCAACTTCGCCATCCTCCAATGATCTCTGCAGTGTACGGTCATGTGCACCTCAGTCTTCGATCTCCTCGTCGATTACGTTCATGTCATGTGGTGTGTTTGATCCTGTTAACAACGGAATTTCACATCCGATTCAAAGAAGAAGATACAAGATCTAAGTGGATTTGGTATGAAATCAAATTGGAATTAGAGTCGGACTGCGTATCAGCTGAAGGCAGAGCAGAGGCTTGACTTAGTGATAAACCCTGAGCTCCACTAGAGACACTCAATGCTGTTGATGGCTCGAACTTTCGGTGAGTTGATGATAACTATGATTTGGGAGAAACATTGACAACCCAATTAAAACCGTACTAGCCATGGTTATGTTGCGCCTTAGCGATCAACACACCTCTCCGTGGGTTGTTGATCTTGCAGATGCAGATCAACCTTATTTCTACAAGCAAATCGAAGAAACAAACAAGAACAAGATAAAAGCAATCTGAATTGCAGAAAAGAATTGAATACAAATGATAAGTTGGGGTTTCGTAACGAGCAAACCGGCGATCTAACCGATCACAGGATTATACAGCAAAGTAGTGAGGCTAAACTTTAATCTAAACAAAACCCAAGAAACCCTAAAGGGGTACCTAGCTATTTAAGTATGTGGGAGGATGACCTAGGGGTCCCTAGGGTCATGCTCCACCTGGTTGGAGCGCACCCCACATGGGCCCTACTTGGGCCGGGGTCCCAAATGAAGTTACAAGCCCATAGGCCCATTATAGGAGACTCAACACCTTGTTTTTGTGATCGCGGTCAAACTAGATCGAATTCGGAGATGAGGCTGGATCACCTGGAAAGATAACTCTGAGGCTTTCCATCAAGTATTCACGGGCCGAAAACGGAGCTCGTATCTTAGATTTGGTGGCCGTTTGAATTCAGCAATGTCGTAGGTTGCCGAATCAGATTCCATCACTCGGTGAACTTGATCTTGATGTGAGTGACGGTTGTATAAATAGTAGTCATAGTCACATCATCCTCCCCTTCTTCATAGATAACCGTTCTCGGATTTTCCATGTGGTGCTCGCTGCATAGTGCATGGTCTTGCGCGTAGAATTGTCTACAAGAAAACAAACGCAACAATCTTTCGGCATGTAATATCATTAGCTCTTTAGCAAATAGTATCAATCTCCAATGAAACAATTGTACCTGATTATGAGGTAGCGCAACAAAAAATGTAGGCACTGCATATGTAAGGCCCTTTAGTAGCTCATGTTGCACCCCTTTCTCACATGTCAAGTAATCACATGGTACATTTTTAATGGAGTATGGTAGCAGCATTGAGGGATTTGGTCGCTCCCCTTCTTCAAAACCATCCTATTTCTTTACATCAAAACAAGAAAAACTTGAGATAACATGATAAGCAATAATATGTCTCTCTAGCTTGCAATTTTTATCCACAACAACATCTGTAAACTCTATGCACCAAATATATTCCTCTATCATTATATTAACCAAAGATATGAAAATTAGCATTAGTTGGATAGATATGGCAAATTAGACATAGCAAATAATTTCTCCTTCAAATTATCGAGCTCACAAAATCCATGAAACAATACATAGCCCAAAGTTTTTAAAGAAGATAGCAATTCATGTTCCTCAACTTCATTAGCAATTTGAACAACATGCTCATTCACTATAAATAGCATGTTCATTCACTAGTTGTGGCATGAATATAACTGAAGAATTATCACACAACTCTTCTTTATCGCAAGGAATAGCAAGTAAATCAACCTGTGACAAAAGCATCTCAGCAATTGGTTCAGCTAATGGTGGACATGTGTAGCTCGGCTTGAGAATACTCACCTTCATTTATCTCAGCACCATTTAATTTACCTTGCAAACTTTCTTCAAACATCGCAGGTGCTTCATACTCCTCCGCTTTCTTCTCAAGAACATCATTCTCCTCCTTTTGTTGAATATTTTAAACTCCCTGCGAAACGTTTTGAACTCACAGGAGACACAAAAGATTGCTCCTCCCATGTTTGCACACCATCATTGCATAAGGATATAGGAGATTCAGAAACAGGAGATAAATCACATTGTTCATGCTTCCTCGCATTTGATTATGATCCGAGTCTAAATGCTATGAGCAAGCATGAATATGTGTCCAATATGATTATGTGTCATATTAGCAAGCATAACCTGAACTTCAGAATTAATACCATTGATAAACCTACGCATTGTGTTTTCATTACATTCTTTTAAAGCACTGTAGATGATACAAACTTTAAATTCTCAGATGTACTCCTTAACATTTCTATCATCTTGTTTCAGATTTTCTAATTTCTCAAGAAGAGTACATTTGTAATAAGAACTTACAAAACTCTTTCCCATCATTGTTTTGCATTCATCCCAAGTTTTAGGTTTATTACTCACATAACTCCACCAAAATAATGCAGAAGAGGTCAACTTATTATTAGCAGCCTTAATCATTTGAGCATCAGAAAAATCTTGTCAAATTCATTGTCTATTGCTAGCTTCCAATCAATATAAGCAACAAAATCATACTTCTCGTCGCATAATGACAACTTAGATTCAACTCATGCAAACTTATAGTCAGGTACCTCATATGCACTTCATGGAGAAGTTGTCATATCTCGTCTAAGGTGAAGAAGTCGATGATCTCTTATTCCCTTGCGCAATCCTGCGATGGTTAGTAGCAAACAACAAACATACACAAGAATATGCACGCTCCTATTAACTACTTGGTCGTGGTAGCTCAGATATCACACACACTCAAGCTTTTAACCAAGCTCTTACAAAATCTTACAAATGCAAGCGGAATGGTGATGTACACCGACTCAACTAAGCACCCCAATGGAGGTTGGATTTATCGATGCCTTTACAAACACCTGTCGTACAGCTGCAAACAAATATGTGGTCTGATGTGGAGATCTGGGTAAGCTTAAATATGTAGCAAAGGAATAGAAAATGCTCAAATCAGAGAGTGCAATGTTCAATAATTGTGCTGGTTCTAGGCTAGAACGTACTAGAGACACGATCCTAGACACAAACTAGCAGTAGAAACAACTCAAGCACACTATGATATATCAAATTCAGCTAAAAAAACAACTTATTTTCTCTCTTCTTTTTTTCTCTCTTTTTTTCTTTCTTCTCTGTCTTTTCTTTTTTTTCTCGGTGCGTCTTTTTTTTAAGCACCTTTCTGCCTTCTCTCTCTTTTTTTGCCTTTTTCTTTTCAAAAAACGACTCAAGCACCTCAATGCAAAATTGCAGGGACTCAAATGTAAATACAAAAATTACTAGGACTTAAATGTAAAAGTCCCAACCGAAATCAAAATTATACAAAAATGGAATGCTCTTGTCCCGTAGGTTTCATTTTTGCAAACGGATCTCCAATCTGACACTTGCAAAATTTTCACCAAGGTGTTGAGCTACTCAAAGTATTGGAGGAAACAACAGTAGAGGGAGAGAAACGGTGGGGAGGTGGTACTGGCCACATGTTAAGTGCAGATGTGGTGCACAGGATAAGAGGGAAACTGATTCTAGCAGATTCAATCTATTATTTCTTCCCAAAACAAACCTGACTACTTCCAAAATCTGATTTGGTAATTCACCTTCCTCCTCTCGGGCACGACACAAGCACGGCAAGAAACACGGCCAAGTCGGCAAACCCTAGATGAAACTCACACTGCTGGAGAAAGCGTTTTTAACCCCGGTTCGTAACCGGACTACGAATTCGGCTATCTTTAGTCTCGGGTGAAACAACCAGAGTTAAATATCCATCTTTAGTCCCGATTGGTGTTACCAACCGGGACTAAAAATGAATGCATCTTTAGACTCAGGACTAAAGATTTGTTTTCTTTTTTTATTATTTTTTGTTGTATGAATATTGATTTCATACCAAACTCAACAACAAACATCCACATTCACAAAACCATTAGAAAAACTTCCACAAATTTATAGATCGAATGGACATACTCAGATTAACATCACAAATTTACCATTCCCATCACAAATTTATAGTTCTAAACATCACAAATCAATAAAAACTCACGGATCTAAACATCACAAATCGACAAAAAATCACAAAAAAAAAATTCCGAGCGGCCACTGCCCTCCCGCTCCGCCACCTGCACCAGAGCTGGCACCGCCGATCCCCTCGCTGGCACCGGCCACAGCCGCCGCTACGGAGCGAGCCGCCACTGTAGCCGCCGGGCTAGCGCAGGCCGCCGGCCACCGCTGCCTCCACCTTGCTATACTATGTGTTGATTGTTAGTCCCGATTGGTGTTAACAACCGGGACTAAAGATGGTAAGGGGGCGGACGCTTTTTTAACCGAGACTAAAAATGATATTTATTCCCGGTTGGTAACACCAATCGGGACTAAAGATCATAAAATGGTGCTGGCTTTTTAACTGGGGTTAAATATCATTTTTAGTCCTGGTTTTTGGTCAAACAAGGACTAATGTGGTTTTTGGGCAACCCAACAAAGATGGTTTCTCCAGTAGTGTCAATAACTCCAAAACAGATTGACAGAAACTTCTGAAAACTAGAAAAATGGAACCCTAGCAGAAAGATGATTCCGTTTTCGTAGGTCTCGACGACAACAAAGACACGGCGACTGCGATGACAGTGGTACAAAACGTGTACATAACTCAAAACTCTAAACGAACTAGGCGCTAAGACCATCAACTCGATGCGACAATGCAACGCAAAACTCAACAAAGCAAAAACTGAAAGAACAATGCAATGGGCACAAAGAAGGCTAAGTAATGGATGCAAACTTTTATTGTATGGCTATTTTCTGCTTATGGGTAGATCAAAAATCACTGAGCAACAAAATCTCCTATACCAGTTGATAAACCCTGAGGTCCACTCGTGACACTCAAGGCTGTTGATGACCCAATCTTTCAGTGAGTTGATGATGACTACGATTTGGGAGAAACGTTGATGACCCGACTACAACCGTACTAGATGTTGTTGCATTGTGCCTTAGCAATCGTTACTCCTCCCCGTGGGTTGTTGATTTTGCCGATGCAGATCAACATTATTCCTGCAAGCAAATCGAAGAAACAAGCAAGAACAAGATAAAAACAATCTGAATTGCAGATATGAATAGAATACAAATGATAAGTTGGGGTTCTAAAACGAGGAAACCGGCGATCTAACCGATCTCAGGATCACACGGCAAAGTAGCGAGTCTAAACTTTAATTTAAACAAAACCCAAGAAACCTTGAAGGGGTACCTAGCTATGTAAGGAGGTGGGAGGATGACCAAGGGGTCCCTAGGGTCGTGCTCTACCTAGTTGGGGCGCACCCCATATGGGCGGGGTCCCAAATGAAGTTACAAGCCCATACGCAACACTTTGTTTTTGTGATTGCGGCCAAACAAGATGTAATACGGAGATGAGACTGGTTCCCTTGGAAACAGGGCTTCCGAGAGCTTTCCATCAATTACTTACGGGCCGAAAATGGAGCTCGATACAGATTTGGCGGCCGTTTGAATTCAGCAATGTCACAGGTGGCCCAATCAGATTCTAGCACTTGGTCAACTTGATCTTGATGTGAGCAACGGTTTGGGCTTGGTTTGAGCATAAATTGTGATAAACGTTATTGCAAATTAGAGATAGACCTCGAATAAGGCAATTGCATGTATTAATTAGGATATTTAAGTTGGTTTATTTGAGATTTGTGTTGGTATTTCTTACGACCATAGATAAATCCGCAAGCGCACGGAATACCGCTGTAGCACATCACCTTCGGGTGACCCAAAAAGGATATCGAACTCAGGGAATGTGTATAATCTACCTAAGGCTAAGACGATCCAAGGACAACAACTGTAGGTAGGCTAGGCTAGAGAGGACTTTCTATGTTTTTTAATTATCTATGCTAAGCAAAGGTAATTTCCTATCTGTTGCTTTGGGAACCGACCCCTACTTGTCTGCTAGCATGGTTCCGGCTATAGCTCTATGATGTATCTGAACGTGGAGGATTACTAGGACGGGATTTAGAGTTGTCACCACCTGCCACCTACCTCTGACAAATCCGTGGGATACACAACAAACAAATCCGAGCCGTCCAGGTGAAAGCAAATGGCGGGAAGCGCTAGGATTGGTTCGGCCGAACCAAAAAACCGTCCTCCCGGCCTCTCCTTTGGCTGGTAGGTTGCTTAATGCCCCCCAACATCTTGCACAATGTTTTGGCTCAATTCTAAGTGGTTTTGGTTGACATATGGACCCTCCAATCCGTGTAAACGTGTCCTGAATGAGCAGAGGTCCATTTTGTCGCATGACGGATGTGTTTTCTCCTCAAAATACCTGCATGCACATATTTCACCAACACTAGTAGAAATGATTTGTAATAAACCCTATCACTAAGTTGGATACTATGTTTTATTTCATTATATGCAGGTATTGACGGTCAAATGTTATGATTTAAGGACCATCAACAATTTGACAGGAGAACGCCTTGAGGTCTTGTTTGTATCTTATCTTTAGGAAAGTTTGAGTCGTGTCCATAACGGACAAAATTTGTATTCGGGGTATATATACAGACCCTGACTATTGTAATCAGGGAGACAATCCAATACAACTTCGACGCATCGCCACCCTTTTTGTTCTTCTTGTCGGCGAGTTCTCTCGACAAGAGGTAACCCGTCTCGATGGCTTGTTCTATCAGCCCATGACCATCTGCTATCATATGTCTTAGTTAATCTAGTTTTAGTATCTCAATTTAGCCCTATTGGCTAGCTCTCATTTTAGGGTTCCTGCCAGTATCGACTAAATTGCCTTACTAGATTATATTAACTAAGGCATCTACCATCTTAAAAAGTGATTAATTCCTTGATTGTTTAGAATTTAGGTTTCTTTACTTACTTTGAGATACATCATCCCTAGTCTTGTCTAGAAACCTAGAAACTAATGTGGAATTAATTATAGTTAGAGATAGTATCGGAGTTTCAGCCGATCTTACCTAATATACATGCTACTTTACTAGTTTTATGTATATTTGTCACTTATATAGATAGATCACCCTATATAAATATATCAAGTCTAGATCAGCATTGGCTATGTTATCAAACCTGGCAGTAGATCGTTATTTGATATATTTCTATAGATTGATTTGTTTATATAAGTTTGTACTAGAGTATTAGCTAGTACATTATCTTTATCTATCTATCTTGCTCTAAATACTGTTCCATTGGCTATTTCTATAATATCGTCTGACTTGTACTTGAAAAACTTATTAGATGATACTACAGCCGATGAGGCATATTTAGTGTTTATACTTATTTTATATATCAATTCATAGTCGACTACATCTGCTGGGATCACTAATGATACGTCGTTGGCCTGTCGGCTAACTAACTTTGTTTGTTGTTTTGGCAAACCCCGAGCTCCACTAGAGACACTCACCCTTGTTGTTGGCACGATCTTTTGGTGAGTTGATGATAACTATGATTTGGAAGAACGGTGACGATCCGACTACAACTATACAAGACGTTGTTATGTTGCGCCTTAGCGATCGATTCACCTCTTCTTGTGTTGTTGATCTTGCCAATGCAAATCAACCTTATTCCTGCAAGCAAATCGAAGAAACAAGAAAAAACAAGAGAAAAGCCATCAAATCCAGATAGGAATTAAATACAAATGATAATTTGGGGTTCCGAAGACAAGCAGACGGACGGTCTAGCCGACATGCGCACTGTAAGCAAGTAGATATGGCTAAACTGTAATCTAAACAAAACCCAAGAAACCTTGAAGGGGTACCTAGCTATTTAAGAAGGTGGGAGGACTACGTAAGGGTCCCTAGGGTCGTGCTCCACTTGGTTGGGGTGCACCACACACAGGCCCCACTTGGCCCGGGGTCCCAAACAAAGTTACAAGCCCAAAGGCCCATGACAGGTGCCACAGCACATTGTCTCTCCAATTCTGGACAGCTGAGGTGGAATTTGGCAATATGGCCGAATCCATCGGAAAGAGGACTCAGAGACTTTCCATCAACTACTCATGTACCCAAAACGGAGCTCGTATGCACAATTGCACATCTAACGGCCTTTAGAAGTCAGCAATGTAGCAGGTGGCTGTATCGGATTCCAACACTTGAAGGACTTGATCTTGGTGTCTTCTTGTTTATTCATGATATGAGCAATGGTTGTATCCATAATAGCCATGGTCACATCATATTTCGTTGCTGGTTGCAAGATCAAACCAGCTGGCATGCCCTTAGCACACTCGAGGCAAGCCTTGGACCTGCACTGGAGTTAAGCTGTTCTCCTAGGCCATCGTGTTTCTCGTCAACAGATCCAAAAAATTCCAGGTCATCCAGACCATGAAGAATGGATGGTTCGCGGGAGTCGAACCTGATGTGTATGATAGTATGATCTTGTCGTTCTAAAGTGTTGCTGTCCATGAATGCGTTGCGAGTCTCATCTTGTCTGGCATGGATCGGGCAACATGTGACTCGCACCGTTGGTTCTATAAGCTTCATGAATACTTCGCAACTGGTGAGGGGGTGATTCTGAGTTTTGTGAATCGGACACCACGCCCTGTAAGGAGAGGCACGCTGAATCATGCGTTCTTCGCAACCGTCGAGTTCAACTTTGTCTTGAATGATCACCCGGCACCCGATCAATGGATAGCTAGTTGTCTTGTGGATACGGCACCAGGATCAATCTTTACTTGGAGACTTCCTAATCGGTGCACATTTCTTGGCGGGAATCGAGGAGCAAGACGGTTTAGGAGTCTTGCAATGGGTAACGAAGTTGGCGCACCGTTGTCGGGATGAAATGAAGAAGGTGTCGTCTGTGTTGATGTATCTGCTTGGTCCATCATTATAGCCACATCTTCGCTAGGTACCAAAGGGGAGGAGATCGGGATGGGAGCGAAAACTGAAAAGATAATGGATCTGACTTGGACCAATGTGTAGGATGGTTGGATTGGATCTACCAAGCCAGGTTGGTCATAGAAACCCTCGTCGGAGAATCCGGCTCTTGAGTTTATCTCATCGAAACTCATTAGCACCAAGCCCACTACCTAGCGCACCACTATCGAGGGTGGACATCTCGACTACGGTATTTGGATAGTATGGGCATTGTTGGAACCAAGGTGTACTTGAGACTGTATCAAGCAGACAAGAGACAAAGATTTATACTGGTTGAGGCCCTCAAGATGAGTAATAGCCCTAGTCTATTTTATATGAATTATGGATGGAAATATCATAAAGAGTAGAATGAGGAGTAAGAAGATCGGACTAACCCACCAACTAGATGATGACAAGAACAACCCGATGAGATATATTCGGCGAGTATGGCGCTGGGTCCCTCCTGATTGATCCTCCTTATGATGATGGCCACAACATGTAGTTCAATGCCCCTCCCTGAGCACGGGGGGCTTGTAGATATAGCATAGATCATCTTCTTCTCGAAGTAGATCTCGGAGAGATAAAACAGGAAACAGGCTCAAGAATACATTATCTTCCCCAGTAGAACTCTAACACCTTATATCTGGAAAGATAATTTCCTTCCTTATCCGTCGTATTTCCTTAATCATAGGATATCTTCTTGTATGTAGTCGAGTATATGTTATTAATGTATTCCATAAATCCGTGTATAGGATGTATGCCCTATCCTTGATACAGACAGAAAGTATGACAACCCAATGTATCTCCTACATTTATAATCAACTCCTCTATAGTAACCATTGCCAATTGACATTCGTGATTTTTTCGGTAAGAGTTTTTCACGTAAAATTCGTGTCTCCGTTGTGCATCTAATTTTATAACAAATGGGTATCAGAGTATTGGAGATCCGTTCCGACATCCCTCGCTGCAGTGTTTATCATATCCGTCGAGTTCATCGTTCCACTGTATGACCATATCAATCTGTCGGCAAGATTGCTTCCGAAGCGGAGTTGTGATATCAATTCCGAGTTGTCATTGTGTCGAGTCCATGAGGAAATAAGCACCCGGCGTCGTCCACACCAATTTGCCAAGACTCAATGGAAGTACAACAGCCTGTGCATGTCACATCGTCCACCAGGGCAGCAGCCAACGTGCACACATCCACTGAAGAGCACGGTTCCCAAGGCGCACACGCCCAGGAAATCAAGTCCTTGCATTGTTTTGGTTCTATTCGGTGAATCCATGTTCCCGTTCAATCCATGATGTGTGGGGCACGGTTGTCATACCCAGAAATTCACGAACGAGAATTTCAAGCAGAATGTTTATTAAAACCCCTATACAGGACCAGCCAGGGTACATAAACGACAAAGTTGATACACAAATCCACGTCTTACAAAAATATAAAAAAGTCTTACATATGCAACGAAATTAAATAATCGACTAACTAGCCAATAGAGCTCTCGGATAAGCGTAGCATCTCGAAATCCACAAGCATCCTCGATGGCAGCAACAACCCTACTCCTCCGAATAATACTCTCCTTCTAAGGGTCGGGGGAAAAATAAAGCAAGAATGAGTACTACCCACTGTACTCAATAAGTCATACCAAAAGAAGAGGCATGATGCATGATAATTCCAAAGGAAGCTATGCATTATTTGCATAAAGCAGCATTTACAAATCACAATTTGAATATAGTAAAATAGCAGTTAGAAATTAAGCTATATTAAATATCACTGCCCAACGCTAAACCACATTGAAATAGGCCCAACAAAACCACCTGAACTAAACCAGTTCATTAAGGCAAACTACTATGGTGAGACTAATCACGGTGAATCCGGTTGATCACCCATAACCGCAGGCACAACTATTCGAATAGTTTTACTCTGATTAGAGGTGTACAACTGTACCCACAAGATACAATCTCACAACACATTACCGAGCACCGGCATACCACCTCGACATACTGGACAGAGATTGTGACAGGACCCTTCACATAACCCTCCCTAACCAATCGAGCCACACCTCAGGTTTCGCCCCCACCCCTAAACTGGCAAAGGGCAGCGACGCTAGTGGGAGCTAGCAACGGCCGGAGATTGAAGTGTGGCGGCGGCGGCAAGGGCAATGGCGTGGCGGCGATGTAGGGCCTGGGAGTGGTGGAACAAATAGGGAAAAGGATGGAGGGGGGTTTTGGGATGCTTTTTAAGGCGAATGCGGGCTCAAAGGTGTCCGGTGGTCGGCAAATTTGGCGGCGGCACGGTTGGGAAGGGAGAGAGAGGTGGCGGTGGATAGGGTTGGATATCCCGCCGATTAGGAGGGGATAAGACGCGGCGATTGCGGGCTAGTTGGGAGGAGGTGGATAGAGGCACAGGCGAGCGAGGGCGAAACCGGGAGCGACACGGCTCGCAGCGGAATCGGCGGTGGCCGGAGGTTGGAGACGGGCCGGACAGGTGGGCCCCAACTATCGGTGTCCCAACGACGGGGCTGTTGATGGTCGTTATAAACCAATTTCGACCGTCAATATAACTAAAATAAAGGAGGAGTAGCGCTTGCAATGAATATTTGTTTTAGGATAATCTATTTCCACTTGTACTTGGATTCTTGTCGGTGATATGGGTCCGAGGGTACCCAACCTGTGAGGAAGGCCCTGCCCCCGGTAGCCACGTGGTTGTTGGTAATTCTTACGGTCACAGATAAAATCCGGAAGCATACGGATATACCGATGTAGCACTTCCCCTACGGAGTATTTCAAAGGGTATCGAATCCAAGGGAACGTGTGTGGTCAGATCTTCCTCCAGTTCATCCAAGGGCACCAAGAAAATGATAGGCTAGGATAGAGAAGATTTACTAGTGAGAAATAGTGTCTAGGGAAAGCTTAAGTTTAATCCTAACACAATACTTTAGGCACTGGCAACCCGCTGTTCCCAGATATCGCTCTACTACATACCCGGACAGGGAGGGCTTAAGTGATCTCGAAGGCAGTCACCACCTATACACCTACCTCAAACGTACTATGGGATACGCAGCAATTACTGGATAACAATTACCTAAACACCACGTCTAAGCAATTAATATCTACTTTAGTGTTTATAACTCACCAAAGCAATCACTATATTTTAGTTGATTATAGTGAACAATAATCCCATATGCTATTTAGGAACTAACCAAGAGATGATTCTCACAAGATAAATCTAAATTACTTAGGAAGATAATTCTATTGAAATCAAAGTAATAAACCGAATAAAAGAAATGAGAGAAGATTACCGACAACTCCGGAATTCTTCCGACTTCTTCTACTCTAATCTCTTCCTATTCTAGTATACAATATAGTATAATAAAGCCTCTTATAATTCAGCTCAAGCTTGGAAGTGTGTGTGAGGGTGAAGGAGTGAAGCTCCTTTTATAGGGCAGTTATGACAGTTGTGAGAAGAGGAAATGTCCGAACTGCCCTGCAACCGCCATCAGGGAGTGATCTGGAGCGTCCATGCCAAACCCCAGGATCAACGGTGATCACCATGGTTTGGCCGAACCTGTGCTGGGCCCTCCTGGCCTAGGCTTCGGCCTGTGGACTCCCTCTGCTTTGCTTTATCCATTTCTGTAAATTTTGGGCTGATTCTCTGGTATTTTGATGAAGTTCACAACCCATCCTAGTATGGATACATGTTTCTCCCTCACTTTAGTCTGATTTTCCTCCCAACTTCTGGGTTTAACACCTGCATCAAATAAACACCAACACTTGTGGAATATGTGAGATTTAACACCTATCTCTATGTTGGATGTTTTATTATTTGGACTTTATACAGAGGTTAGCAATATAGAATTGGCATTTAATGACCGCCAACAGTGGCCTTTCCTCTAGGGGGTTCGGCCCGAGGCAGGGCGGCGGCCGTTCCCCACGTGCCCCAGGGTTGGGTCACCCCGACCCCCACCACGTGGCGGCAAATGTGCCGCGCCAGACAGGCGCTCCTAGTGCCCACCTAACCGTATTTAAGGCAGTCTGAGCGAGCGCTCCACACATCAGGCTAGTCTGTGACCGGTCCATGACAGGTCTGTGACCGATGATTGAAGTGGCCGAGGTAGTGTGCCTGCGCCCTGGCTGCATGTCAGGCGGCCTGCTGCCTGACACCCCCCGTCTCGTCACAATTGTGAGAGGCAGCTCAGCCTATCACGTCTGCCGAAGACGGTTTGCCTAACTGTTTATGGCAGGGTTCCCATCTTCTAGTGCAAATGAGGACCGAAAAGTCCTCACTCTTTAAATGTCGAATGACGACTGCGTCTCCTGCGTCAGGCAGGAGGATTTGAAAATCGCCATCATTATCGTGCACGTGCAAGGCACGTTTTGACAGTATATATTAGCAAACGAAGAAGAATCTATGCAATCGTTTTTATGCAATGCACTCCATATGAATTCTTTTAGTAATTAAGACAATTTCATATAAACTATACTAACCTGACAATTTGGATGGTTAGAAAATATTTTATGGATCAAGCACAATTTATACATTGCACTCCTAAGGTCAACTCAATCGGAGTAAAAAATTGATTATCACAAACAAGAAAAGTACACTAAAAAACAATTACAAGAAAAGCTTGCACTTCTAATGTCAGTAGCAGGACAGAGGAGAGGGAGATCAATTATGCCATCAACTTTGGTCCTACAAAAGAAAGCAAGGACAGGAGTTTAACATATCCGTGAGGTTACACAAGAAAACGGTAGCTGAGGAGGAAAACAATGCATTTTGTTTACCTTCAAATAACTATTGATCAACTCCATCTACTACACCAAACCAACCGTCACAAGCTATAATATAGCATTGTCTCCACCTGGGAGATATATTATACAGATGAGAAATATGTGAGGTTATCTTAATGGCATGCAACTTGCCACATCTAATAAATCAAATACTAATGGAGGGTAACTATTCAGTTATAAAACCAGGTTTTGAAAATTTGCACAAAGAGATCTATGGGTAAGGGCGATCCCTCTGTACTTTTTTTTTAAAGATAACGGATAGAAATCCGAACTTTATATCAAGGGAGCCAGAAAACCGATAGATCATATAGAATGCTATAACCTTAGATATGCTTCACTGATAACTTAAGTTCATGTTTCAATCTTTAGTTCTAACTTTATAGGTCACATATACACTGGAGAAGGAGCAAGACAAGCCAAAAAGTAAGACAGCGCAGAATGAAGTGAACTATTACCAGCATGCATGGAGTAGGCTTATTCTTATCACATAGTAATTAGTTATCGAGTTAGTGTAGCTTTATTATTCCTGAAGTGTGTTTGTCGGAGATAGTTAATATACAACACGGACAAGGGTCCGAGGAAAACTAACTATAATTTACCTTTGAAGGAAGATGTGGCATTGCTGCACGGCTACACCTGAAGCCAATATGTTGGTATGGCTACTGAAGCCATCCTACAAATAAATTAATCATAAAAATGATTAAAGTATCTTTTCAAGATCTGCAAGTTCACAAGGGAAAAGATGGGAAAAAAGAGAGAACATGTCATCATCACAAGTATGTACCATGCAGAAAACAGATGCAGAGCACTATTTTGGGCTGTGCAATGAACCCTTTTTAGAAATTACTCATCATTGGATATGGTGCTAATCCTGGATCAGGGAATCCACTATTGTACACAGTAGATGAGAAATTAGAGGGGCATGACGGCTGTTACCACATTCTTTCACTGCGCCCTGACATTTCTATCGTTAATCAGTCAAGCATCCATACCAAGGCATCATCAGCTCACGGACTCACCAAGTACTACCTGACAACCAAATTATATTCAGTTTAGGGTTCAAGTAACACATTACATTCCTTTCCAATCAGAAAGGATAACAAGTTAGTCTATCTGTACTCCAAACATGTAATTGTGACTAAAGAGGATAACATGAAAAAAAATACCTCTAGCATGTAAGGAAAAAAAATGAGCAGCCAACCGAAAGGGAATTGTATTTGTTGGTGGATAACCAACAAAGAAGTAATTTACAAAAGTTTTCTAGAAACACCCTATCAGCACACTGCAGATTTTATTCCAATGAAAAAACAGCCAACGTTTGAGAGGCAAGCCACGATTTCAGATGTTGGGATCTACTACTTTAATTAGCATCAAGCATTGGTCTTTCTAAAAAATAGAATGGATCAATAGTACTTATATCAATTGATTAAGAAATGTCAAATTTTGTTTCCATAAAGTGGTAAAAGTGCTTGCAATTTTGACAGGGATTCATTTTCTAGTATAGATATGTACCTTAGCATAAAAAAAGACCAACAATTCATTGAAAGAGGCAGCTGCGTCTTCGTCCACCGGGGCAACAATGATTTGTGATCCTGTAATTCCAAATAGATTGCAAAATGAATTGATTGGGCATCAGAACCAAGCTTGGAGACGATGGTGAGTAGAGATGTCATTGCCTCTTCTGCTGGTGACGCCCGCGATGGTGGTGGGTAAAACGTGGGTTCGTGGTTGTAGCTGCCTATGCAATCTCGTCGTCGGAGATCGTGAAGCAGTGACGCTGGCAGCCGTCTAGCAGATAGTTCGGCGGTGGTGAAGACGTACGATCCCGGTCCACATCTGGCCATGGCGGCTGGCGACAACGACACCACCAGCGACGCGAGAGTCGAACGGTGAAGGCGGTGTAGCAGCGACCAGGAAGCAACAGAGTGGATGACGCCTTGTGACCTCGCCTTCGAGCGGCTGCAAGTCGGTACGGTGGAAGATCGAAACACTTTAGGAATACTGTCAAAAAGACAATAATTTACAAATCCGCGGCGGCTGGGGACGACCACTCCGTCGGCGGCGGCGACGGCGGATGGGGACGACGTCGGCTCCGGGCGTGGCCGATGGGGAAGACCACGGCAGCGGTGGAGTGCGCGGTGGCGGTGGCGGTGGCGGCGGAAGGGACCGACCTTGGCTCCGGCCACGGCGGATGGCAAAGAAGTAGGATCCGGCGGCGGTTGGAAAAGAAGTCAGCGTGGGCGGCGGAAGGGGACAACCTCGCTCCAGCGAGAGTAGCGCTGGAGTGAGGCTGCGGCCTGCGGCGCCAGTACACGCGGAGAGGAGCGAGGAGGAGGATAGGATTGCGCGTGGAGAGGCGTAATCTTCGCACGCGGGGAGGCGTTGTCTTCGTGTGGTAAAATCGTGCGGGGGAGATTGGTGGACCATACGGATTATACCTGATTTGCAGATGGACGGTTGGGATTTAACAGGTGATTTCACCGGTAGGATTGGAGGGGTCCAACTCCTCCTTTTTATATTAGTATAGATACATGTTAGGATAATAATATTCCACTAGTACTTGGTTCACTAACCTTTTGCAGAGAATAACCATAAAGTGGAGGAGAATTGACATAAAATCAGATGATAAATCAATCGGACGATGTCGAGGACCAGACTTATGTATGAATAGGCCAAGAACTCAGAATTGACATGATGAATTGGACCAAAATTCACAAGTATATAAAGTAAAGCAATGGAGGAGGCCACCAGCCAAAACTTGGGCTAGTTGGGCCAGCCCCTAGTTCGACCGAACCTCTCGCAGCGCCGATGGATGCAAGGTTTTGATGGACAGCTGGGATTGATCCCCAATGACGGTTGGAGGGTATTACCGACCATTCCAACCATCATAACCATCATTACCTACCTATAAAAGAAGTTCACTCTCTTCAGTTCAACACACACCTCAAGCAAGAGCTCTCTCATATTCTCTCAAGTTTGTTTAGTATTCTTATGCTAGTGGAATAGGAATAGAGTAGAAATCGGAGTCCGGAAGCCTTCGGAAGAGTTCGGGTATGGCTCTAGTAGCTCTTCTCTTCTCTTTTGTAAGCTTTGTACTTTATTTAGAATATTCTTCTTTATACATTTATGGTATTAAAATATTTTCTGAGTATATGAATGCCAACTTTACATTATGTTTGTGTTATCTGGGAGATGCTTTGGTGCGGGTATAATGTTTGCATATGCAATTACTCTATGTCATTACGATGATATTAGAGTAGTATCTGGTAGCTTAGGCGTTGTAACACCCTGAAAATTCGACTGACAAAATCGAAACCCTAAAAATACGGACCTTCAAAAACTTTTTAAATAAATTGCATCATGCCGATTTTATTCGCCTATTTTATTTGGATTTGATTTCGGAGTTCATTGATCGTGAGTAAAGAATAATCAATTAGGAATAAACCCTAAAAATAAATTGGCAAAATAAGTAATTGAAATATAATTTAAAATAAAGATTAGGCGAGGATAGAAAAAAATAGAATATTATCATGACCATATTGGTAATAATTAAATTTAAGTGCGATGGAATAAGAATTAGCCCTAATTAAAAATTCAAAAAAATTATATAAAAATAAAATATGGGTAATATTAATCTATGGTGAATCCATTGGTTAGAATAACACAAATAATGAGTACACTTCATTTATGCAAAAATTAAGATTTATAGAATAAAATTTATATAGGAAATAGGCTAAAATAGGGTTAATTGGGATCTGGCACTATTCATTGCCCGCTAGGTGTTCGAGAGCGTCCCTAGCCCTGCCCCCTCCTCTGCCGCGCGCGCCTCGCGCCCTGAGCCGCCACGCGCCGTCGTCATCGCCACTGCCGCGCCGCACCGCCGTCTCGTCGCCGCGTCGCATCGCTGCCCGTCGCCCTCGCGCCTGCCCCCCGCCGCGCGGCTGTCCCGTCGCCGTCGCCCTGCGCCGCTACCGCGCCACCCATCCCAACGCGCCGAGCCCCGTGCCGCTGCGCGCGTCGCGTCGCCCCGCCTGTCACGCCGCGCGCCGCCCGCCCGTCGCGTCGCCGCTGCCGCCCGCCCGTCGCGTCGCCACCCTAAGCCCCGCGCCGCCGTGCCGTCGCGTCACAGCGCGTCGCCGTCACCCCGAGCCCTGTGCGCTGCCGTCACGTCGCCATTAAGCGGCCACCCCCTCTCCTTCTTCCCCCTCTCCCCTATAAATACCCCCACCCCCTCCCCATTTCTTCCCACCCCATTCCCCTCTTTTCTCCTCTCTTCCTCTCCACCACGCCGCCGCGCCGCCGCCCTCGGTGCCGCCGCGCCGCGCCATGTGCCGCGCCGTGCGTCGCCCCGCCTTGCGCCGCCGTCGTCAGTAAGCCGCCGCCCCCCCCCCCCCCCCCCGCCCCTGTTTGGTCGCCGTTGCCGCCCGGGTAGGCAGAGAGCCGAGAGGGAAGGGAGAAGCCGGGAGGGAGAGAAAAAGAAAGAAAAAAGAAGAGAGAAAAAGAGAGAAAAATAAGGAAAAGAAGAGAGAAAAAGAAAAGGAAAAATAAATAGAAAATTAGAGTGAGATTAAGGAGGTTTAGAAAATTTAAAATAATTAGAATTTAATTGTAGATTATTGGTAGTCGTAGAATTGCAAAGTTTTATATAATCGTAGATTATTTTGGAGATTCTTAGGAGTAATCGGTTCACGGTAGATATTTGGATTTAATTACTAAGAATTGTATTTTGCGTTGAATTTTAAAGGAGGTACTTTTGAATCACAAAATGACTTAGGGTGAATGAGCTTAAAATTGGAATAAAGTGGTTTTGCAAACTTTGTAGTCGATATAGAAAGATCGATTCGCGTTCGACTTTTATTTGAGTTTATTTGGATTTTATTTGAATTCTAACTGAATTCAAATCATTTCTTCGCACTTAATTTTAGAGCTCGAGGGAGTTGCGGATCCGAGCAAGGATCAAGACCCACAAGACTACGAGCAAGGCAAGTCATCACTATTCTTTGGACATGTTGATCCCAATTGCGAAATTATTTTGTTTACAAATAAAATTGCATGCAATGATGAACATCCCACTTGTGATTATGCCATGCCTTGATTATTGTTTACTCTTAAATCTTTGTAACCATGATTATGTATGAGTCCCTAGTCAATTATGATAATTGCTTAGAAATGCTATTCTAGAATCATGCACATTCATATTTATCAAATGCTATATGCTTGGGCAATTACCTTTGGGAAGGTAATTGAGATGTGGCATGTGGAGACATGAGCGCCACATTGCCATGATATTGATGACATGATTTGTGAAAGGAAAATAAAGTGAAACAACTGTTTTCGACTGGCCGCGGATGGAGGATTTGGGTGGTGTCCGGAAAAGGCTAGTGCCGTCCCTGGTCAGTTAAGGACTGAGCCATGAAGTTAAGCATGAAACGACTCCCGTACGACCGCACTTCTTGAATGGGTATAGACCTAGCGGAGTAGATAGCTGTGCGGAGGCAGTAACCATGCATAGTGGTTTCTTGATGTGTGAGGCAGGGGCTCTACGGTGGGGCAGCCATTGGTAGGACCGCGAGGCGGGTGTCTACAGTGGTGTCGCCATTGGTAGGACTGCCATGTGAGAATCTAAACATAATTATACCTTAATGCATGTGTGAGTCTTCCTTTCCCGGGTGCGCCAGAACTCCTCTCACTGCTAGAAATCGTATTACGCCTAGAGTGCATGAGGATGTAAAGTTCATGGAGCGGGTACTGCCAATGCGAGGTTATCGAAAAGCTTTGCCATGACGCGTCTCATGTGTTGGGACGAGGCTCATGTGTTGGGCAGTCGCGGAGTGCGGGTAAAGTGTACATCCACTGCAGTGTGAGTAAACCAAATCTATTCGAATAGCTGTGCTCGCGGTTATTGAGCACCGGGACATGTATTACACTTGGCTAGACTCTAAATTCTTAACTTGTGTGGGGTGGAATATTGCATGATGATTTTTATGCTGACGGAGGGAAGGTGGTCGTCCTCAGAAAACCATGACGACTCAATGGCGGGAAGCTATCCTTGGGATCACAATGGATGGTGGACAGAACCGTCGTTGTTTAATATGAATACTGGTACTAAAATTTGATCAGTTTATGCTAGGTCTTAGGCTTGTGAAAAGAATTACAAAACTTGCTTTGCACAAAGAACCATAGCTATCCCTTGAATACCCCCTATCATGTGCATTGTTGTTGTGGTGGCTTGCTGAGTACGGTTGGTACTCACCCTTGCAATATACAAACTTAATCAGAGGTCGGAGATGAAGCTTCGGTGGATCCCTACGCTTACTACCAAAAGGGTGATGAAGACGATTGCGCTCAGTAGGTCTTAGTTACGGTCGTTGCCTGTGGCAATGGCGTGCCACTGCCTTAACTCCGTTGCGTTATCTACTTCTGCTTTTGGAATGTATTCCGGACCATTCGGTCCTATGTTCTAAGACTATGCCTATGGGCCTATGATGTAATAATGCGCACTAGACTCTCGTGTATATGCACTTGGTATTTCAGCTATGAACTCGTGTGTACCAGACTACTTGATCCAGGGAAATGGTACTATTTACACGATTGATTCCTGTTATAAAAATTGGGGTCCACAGGCATGGTGTCTAGACTACGGGATATCATTATTTGGGGTTATATGCTGCGGATGAGAGGTGGGCCGCTGATGGTGACAGCTCAGTACGGGTATTCCTCCGCGCGTGTATATAGTCCTAAGTTAATTTCCTAGGGAAGGTATTCCTCCGTATTCAGCCCCGGTTGTATGGTCATGACGGGCTGTCGTAAGAAACTCGGCAGTCAGGGTTGGTTTCTCGAAGTACCAGGAGGGCATCGGATAGAGGGTATTAGCTAGTATATCAGATAACTAGGATGTATGTATACTATGTATACTAGAATTATAGGAATAGATTCTCTTTCTATTTTCTTCCCACTTAGCTTAGATATTTTAGTATGAGAATGAGTAGCTTCCTGCTTGTGTGTCACTCTACCCTTGAATTATCTTAACCCCTGCTTAGAGTATGATTATTACAAATAACATATAAATTATTAGTCAAGTTCTCTCTACCATGATCTTCCTACGGGATTAAATAAATACGATACCCTTGGAATACTCTCGAGTGAAATGCTACAATGGTATATCCGTGCGCTTGCGGATGAACTCTGTAACCATAATATACCAAGAGTATTTCTGCGCCATTGCTGGGAATTATATTTCTAGTAATGTCGTTAAGAAATACCAACAACATGCTAGTTCTCCATGTTGAAATGATAAATAGTTGATCTGCTTTATATCTTTAATGTATGTGTACATAGTTAAGTACTCTCTCAAGTTTTAAGTGAAATTAGCCAACCATTATCCGGGAACCTGAGAGAACTGAGTTGCACATTGCATGATCTAAGTCTAGGTTGTTGTGAGATATGAGATAGTGAAATAGAGTTACTATATTCTTGTTCCACGTTTGACTAAAACTCCGGATATTTTGTTTCTCAGAAAGATAAACTTTTGAAGTTCCTCATTTGATATGAATTCCTACCAGAGCCAAAAAAATGTTATACAATGTTGAACCCATATACATTTTGGTTACTTGTATGTCCATTGAACAAATTCCGTGACTTGTGTAGATGCTCTTCATACGTTATGATTAAGATCATACACCCACATATATGCACATGTGCTAAGTTTCTACACTGGAAGCTAGCATCCATCCATTCCATCATATATCACATGTGTCATCCACCAAATAAATACTCCATGATATTTATACCTCTTTTTCAAAAGTAACATAAAAGAGGAGAGTGACTAAAAAAGAAATAAAAGAGAGAGAGAAAAGGAATTTATGCTCATGCAAATTATGTGGCATGAACTCTCTCAAAAATATTCTTGAAAAAAAACGAAAAAGAGCTAGCCAAAAAGAATCCCTCACAAAAGCTTTCAAAAATGGAGGAAGAGGTATACAAAAGGAGTAGTCATATTCATTTCATTTTCACCGTATATTCCACACACTATGCACGATCTTGATCTTTAGTATGATTTGTTATCCGCTTTAGTCTAGATTTTTGACTTAGTGATAAATGTGATTGCATGTATGCCTTATTCTTGATCCCTAACAAACTACACATATTCAGCTTTAGTGTAGGAATAAAAAAGGTATAAGTTTGGTGAGGAATAATATGTATACACATTGAGTGATTGAGAGAATCATTTAAGGAGCATGGTTTTAATTTGCAAAATCATTTGAAAACTTCTAGAATAAGAGCTAGGCAAAGAATGAGATAATGGTACTCTATGATCTCTTCTGTCTCCCAACCGCTCAAGGCAAAGAGAAGCATGTGTTCCACCACGGGATTGGGCGTATTGGTAAGCCACCGTGCCTACTTGCTTAATATGAGATAGTGTACTCAAATTTTGCACTTGTACATTCTAGATATATAACATAGTAGCAACTCCTGGTCAACAACCAAGTTTATTTTCTGTAAGTCCTTTACTCGGGACAAGCAAAGGTTCAACCTTGGGGGGTTGGTTGACGGTTGTTATAGACCAATTTCGTCTGTCACTATAACTAAAATAAAGGAGAATTAGCTATGCTTGCAATGCATATTTGTTTCAAAATAATATAGTGCCTGGAGTATTATTTATTTGCATAGATTAACTATGAGAATTAGCTATGTACCTGGAGTATTATTTATTTGCAGAGATTAATACATAAATGAAGAAGAAATGAGGACACTTCATGCTCATAGGGGTAGGGTTTGCGTGCGTGTGTTTATAGGGGTGAGTGCGCGTGCGTTGTGAGTGTCTACGTTGTATTGTATAATTCTAAAAAAAGGATAAGATGGGCCCACATGTCAGGTGTAACTGTCCTAGAAACCGCCATAGCTACCATAACCGCCTTAAGGACCCACCTGTCAGTGACCCTGGGAAGTGTGGAGGCATGTTGGGCCAGCCCTAGCGAGCTCCTCTCATCCCGGCCTTCCATGTGGACGCTCCTCATAGCTACTCAATGACGGTTGCAGGGAAAATTGGACAATTCGCATAGTGTAACCGTCATTACTTGCCTATAAAAGAAGGAGGCCTTATTCACTTCAAAGCACACTCAAGCAAGCTAGACATTTCTCTCTATACTTTCATTTAGTATTCTAGTGCTAAGTGGAGTAGAATAGAATAGCTCTCGGAGTCCTCGGAGTAATTCGGGTATGGCTCTAGTAGCTTTTCTTTATTCTTTTGTAAGACTTTCGGAATTAATGAAATATTATAATTCTTTATATACTCTCGGTACTTTAGCTTATCTGAGTATCGGCTTTACTTCATATCTGTATCGATATAGTTGTGTAGCTAGCCTACTAGAGAGGTGCAATGGTGTGGGTTTAATGTGCCATTATTCGGTTGCTCTATGTCATTCTTGGGGATATAGAGTAGTATTTAATAATGTAGGTGTGGTGTCTGGATTATTAAGTATCATTATCTAGGTATATATGTTGCGGGACAGTCAAGGTGGACTGCTGATGGTGACAGCTCAGTATGTGTATTCCTCTACGTTAGTATATATTCCTAAGAAACTTTCCTGGGGAGGGTACTCCTCCGTATTTAGCCCCGGTTGGACGGTCATGACAGGTTGTGGTAAGGAACTTGGCAACCCGGGGTGGTCTCTCGAAACATGAGAAGGGCACTATTAGGGGGTATTGGCTATATAGCTATAGCTGTATAGTAGCAGATGTAAACTAAGATTGAGTGTATACTAGTAGTATAGGAATTGATTGCTTTTCTATTTCTTCTTGCACATAATGAGATATATGAGTTTATTGCTTCGTGTCACTGTACCCTTATGAATATATTAACCCCTGCTTAGACTCTAATCATACAAGTGGCATATATACATTATTAGCATAGTTCTCTCTTACAATCTTCCCTTGGGATTAAATAAATACGATACCTTATAATACTCTCGGGTGAAATGCTACAATGGTGTATCCGTGCGCTTGCGGTATATCCAGGACCATTTATGGCGCCATTGCTGGGAATTTATATTCCTAATAATGTCGTTAAGAAATACCAACAGTATAGCTAGTAACCCAAAATTAAACCTTGAGAAATTTTACGGTCTTTAAATTTTTGTACATAGAGGTATTATTTTTTTTGTGTAAAAATTTTTAGATTTTATTGAGGTATTAGGTATTAGGGTAATTTTATCATTTTATTGAAGTACGTAAAATTTTTAGATTTTATTGAGGTATTATGTATTAGGGTAATTTTATAATTTTTAAGAAAACAAAATTTAATACGTTTAGATTTTAGGTATTAAATTTTATTGAGGGATCTAAAAATTTTTTACATAGATACCGAATATCTGAAGCTATTAAATTTTGTTTTCTTAAAAATGATAAAATTACCCTAAAACCTTATATCACAACTTCATAAGACCAAGCAGAGAAGAAGATGAATTCCGCAGAATCCAAGTGAGCTTCCAGGAACGCTTTGCCCTTCATGACAATTGAATAACACTAAAATGTGAACGGTGGAATTTGCTCATTCTGGTCAACTCATGTGCTGTGATTCTTCTGGCTAGCTCAATATTTATTTTTTTCGGAGTACAATTGTACTATGAGCTAGATAGCTATTCAGTCTTCAGGTAAGCTTTTGTGTTTATAAAAAAAGTTAATCTTCGGACATATAAATATATGATTCTACATTCTCATCGTCTTTGTTTCGTCTACTTAATTCATGGGTGCCTCGAATTACTTGTGGTTAATTAGGCCATCACTTCGCAAATGCCATGCGTAACCATCTGCATGCGTGCGGTATCGACTTGTACTACCAATCAGCAACAACTGGTGGGTGGTGGCAGTGGCATAGCAGTGCTACCTACCAGAGTAGCTAGCTAGCTAGTAGGTAGAGCATCGCTTGCGTAAGTGACTTTTGGTCACTTTGACGATTTGCTGCTCTCACGATTAGAGCCTACTAGAATTTATAGGATTCAACTACTCACTGGAAAATGTTTAATTTAGTCGCGAATTTTTGGTTGCATGCTTCTGCGGTTGAAGCCGGAGATGTAGTATTTCTGGTGCCTCAATAAAATCTCTCCCCATTACATTTTACATAGAATTGACCCGCTTATATCATAGTAGTATAGAACTGCAGCAAACCGTGTAGTTCATTGACACAGCAAAGCAAATTCTTCCTGAAAATGTTGATTCAATGAAAATGAAAATTAAATTGTAAAATTTTGTACTGTATAGTACTTCTACTAGCCAATCGTTTTGCTTTCTGTCATATCGTCATCACGCTGGCGGGTGGAGCTGACTTAAAATCGATGGTGACATGATTAGTAAGACAAAATTGGCTAAATTTTGTTCATCTCGTCAAAGAAACACGCATAAAACAATATACTATAAATGCCCACATCCACGAATTTCCCTACCACACTCAAAGAGATAAAAGTGCAGTAAATACATAGTTTAATTGGATGGTTTTGTCTACAAATTCTTGGTAAGTTTTGACATTACTAATATTTTGATAGGGTGAAGATGTATTACACATATTTGGATTCACACCAATATGAAGCTAAATATTGACCATATAGAGATTAATACGAAATTGATTATTGGTTTTATCAATGATTTGGTTTCAATCCAAATATACACAAAGTATCGATAAATTAGTTTCCATTAAAACGTATCAATTTGTAAGTAATTGAATAGGATTTGAACCTTAAGCGGATTACAACACCCTGTTCCACCATCACCACCTGCAATAACAATAAGAAGAACCAAAACGAAATCGATAATACGCGGATATCCATGCGCTGCCTCTCCCGCACGGCGCAGCCTCGTGGCGTGCGAGGAGAGGGTGGCGGCGGAATGGTGTGGCAGGCGAGGGACGCAAGTGCCAGGCTGGTTCTGGTTTTTCGCCTTTTTTTAGGTTTTTTCTGTTTTGTTTATTTCCTTTCGGTATTTCTGGTTTTTTTCAATTTTTAATTGTATACGTACATATATAAACTTTATATATGTGATGTTTTTTTAATATATACGTATACAAACTTTATATACGTGATGTATTTTTTCGTTTTGTACAAAGTTTGTATATACAAATTTTGTATACATGCGCATACATACTTTGTATATGTACGTATACAACTTTGTATACATGTATATTTTTTATATGTCAATTTTTTTATACATAGAAATTATATATATACGTATGTATATACTTTGTGTAAATACGTATAAAAATTGTATTATCGATCCAAAGTTTATACTTGTGTATACAAGTATATGCATAATACTTATAGATACTTAATAGACTAAAGGGGGAGGTGCGCGGTGCGCCGCATGGCTGAGCGCATCAGCCACCCCCGAACCAAAAGGTTGCTGATAAAATGGCTTCGGTGGAAAAAGAAAGTGCGAAAAAATATATATGTAAAAACATATCTGTTGGCTTCAGGTTTCACATAGGTTCATGTTATGGCCTGTAGAGGCTCAATTTTTATTCTCAAAAAAATATGTCCGTGCCCAAACATTAAGAGGAAATTCCATATGTACCTCTGAAAGTTCGCCCAATCACTTCTATACCGTTGAAATTTGTTCATTCCCTTTCATACCTCTAAATTTCAGTTTGAATCCCTTCTATACCCCTTTCGCTAGTTGACCCTTAAATTCCTACCATAAAGTCCATTTTACCCTTTGGTATGAAGAAAATATAAATTTATGAAGTATATTGATCGAGTACATAAATATATTGTATGCGACTATTATATCTATGAGTTTATTTTGTGAGATAGTATTTAAAAAAAATAATTTTTATCTTGCATAACAAAAATAAATTATCATAAATAATATCTTGCATAACAAAGTCATAAATAATATTTACAATAATTTATTTTTAGATATGGCATAAAAATAGAATTTATTTATTAGTTATTAAAAATTACTTATTTAGCACATCAATAGATTTATCTTATAAAAATGTCATACTACTATTACAAAATATGCTATATATACAGTTTTTAATGATAAAGAATATTCTAAAAATAAATTTTGACATAAATAAAAATTATTTTTGTTTTGCCTTCGCTGTGGCAAAACTAAAATATTATTTTTGTTAAATAATATCTTGCAAAATAAACTTAAAGTTTTACACTCCATTAATATACTTCATAACGTTATATTTTCTTGATACCTAAGGGCAAAATGGACTTTATCGTAGGAATTTAACGGTCCACTAACGGAAGGGGTATAGAAGGGATCTAAACTGAAATTTGGGAGTATGGAAGGGAATGAGCAAATCTCAGGGGTATAGAAGGGATTGAGTAAACTTTTAAGGGTACACAGGGGATTTTCTCTTTTCTTTTAATGAACAACACCAGACGGAGTAATGATTCATTGAATAGATTGAATAGAGTAGGAAAAAATTCCAATACTAGCACCTTGGAAGGCAAAAGTCAAGAAAGAAAGAAAACCCCATCACCACACACCGACAGCACGTACACAGAACCCAGAAGAAGGCTAACACCGGACCGGTTGCTGCCACACTAACAAAGAAGCTACAGCCGAACTGCCCAAAATCAAACCCTAATAGCCAAACACCGCACTCAACTTTATCCATGCCCTGGGATTGAAGGGGAGAGGGTGAGAGAGAAGAAAGGAACCGCTCTTCCACACAAGGCCTATCAACATGGCCAAGTTTCATAAGCTAGGATGTCGCCGGCAAGAGGACAAACATCTAGAGACCGCATGCACAACCTATCTGAGAGGAGTATCGATGATGAGTATCGACGCCGCTGTCCGTCGATGCCTCGAGGAGAACCAAGACAAGGCTATCACCTGGTAGCCCCACCAAAGGGAGAGGAAAGGCTCGACAACACCCCCAAGAAGGAAAACGGCGCCCGAAGCACCGTCGCTATTGGCCTGGCAAGACCGAGCTAGGTTTTACACCTACCACGTGCCCCTAGTCGGTGTGCAACTATTGCTCCATTGCTCAACCACCGTCATCCTCCATCGTGCTCCCCCGTAATCCCACCGTCACGCAGCCCCCAGCTTCTCCTCTCTTCCTCGTTGGGCCATCGCGACCACCATTGGATCCATCGACTAGGGCACTAGATCCGAACACGTGGGGACTGGATCCGGCCCTAAGGACGCTGGATCTGGCTACCGCCATCCGACACCCGAAGCCCTCCCTCTAGTCTTGGTAGCACCCAAGCTGCCGCAACTGCGAGAGGAAGGTAGGGAGCCATGCCTCCACCATCCTTACACCCGCCCAGCTTTGCTGGCATCACTCAAGCGGTGGCAAGGCGGAGAGAAGGGGAAGAGAGTGGCGACGGTGCTTGCCTGGTCTCCCCCCGTGCCGCCCCGGGACTGAGCAGCACGAGGGCCACCACAGCGTGGCCCCTACACTATATCACACAATATTTTCTGATTCCAGCAGCCCAAATCTTATGAATTAGCTGGTAATGAATTCATGTAATTAAAATTTCGTTTGAAACGATTTGTACTGAGAAACTTTTCTCACAATTGATGGAAGCAATAAATTCTTTCAACAAGTACATATGCTACTATAATGCAAAATACAGTATGTTACATTTAACTAAGGATTGTGCAAGTTTAGCCAGCGCCTTGCCTGAGACGTTTTTCTTATCCATTCTTCCGTGTTTGCTTAGTGTACTAATTCCTCCGTTTCTAATACACCATACTGGATTAAACACAGGCTAGTATATTAATCTGGATGTTCAATGTATACATATGTAGTATATGTTTATATCTAAATTTGGCAACTAGGATCAAGATCGGAAAATATTGCAAAGTTAGGAAAGCGCCGATTTCCATCCCGGAGCCAATCTGACTGCCGCCTGTGGGCCGGTCTGACCGGCCACATGCATGTGGCTGGTCTAACCGGCAAAGTCCGACCCCGAGCTGTTTTCGTCAGGTTCGTTTCGGGTTTCCTTGCTCGAGAAGGTTCGTTTCGGGTTTCCATTGGTTTCTACTCCGAGTTGAACGTGAAGGAGGACCTATAGGAGGCAATACGAACCCCTATATAAGGGCCAAGGCCGGTTCAATTGGAGAACAATCTACTCTCAATCCCAATTGAGCCAATTGAATCGCTTTTTTCAATACTGTATCTACTTTTCACCTAGTTCATCCATCTTTGCCGATTTGCATTGTAAATCGTCTGTCTTGGTTGCGAGAGTATGAAACCCCTTTGTAGGTTTGTCTTGTAAACCTTCTATTCGCTCACGAGTCGGGCGTTTATCTCTAGTTTCATCTAAATCGGCTCTGCTAGCCGGTTTAATCTATCAAAACCCATCTTAATGTAGCTTTTGCTAGGTTGAAGTGGTTGGTGACTCCATATCATCGCAAGGCATCTAGGTATCCCAATTATATTTGTCTTCTTGCCAAAAAAGGGCCAACAGAATATTTTCTAATCCAGTACTAGGCTACTTATATTTTGTAGTGAAGGGAGTTTGTAACAACCATTACGGATTGCCCTTTCTATATTAAAAAGGCAAAATATGATATAGTACACTCAAAAAACGTATAATTAGCATATGGACATCGCAAGAACACGAATTTGGTGTCGGGCACTAAGGATGTAAGTGGGTAGTTCCGCTACCCACATAAAAACCCACTTACTAGTCTATTTTCCAAAATGGTAGTATAAATTTTTTAAAAAAATGAACTAGAAGTGGGATAAGCGGGAAAAAAAAAGCCCGCTTGCCCGCCCCGTTTGCATCCCTATCGGGCAAAAAAAAACTGGTAATTAGCTAATGGAAACTCACGGCCATATTTTATTATTTTTGACAGAATTGGAGAGAGAAACAGTCATTAAGGACAATTTTGCCTTTCTGCATCCTCGAAGAGCACCACCGCCATTCCAGCCACAAGTTCTCCAAGCCGCTAGATGGCAGTAGCCTACTCCAATGGCAATGGCTACTGCTGCATATGGGAGCATCAATCTTGCAAACATCTACGTTGACTTTATGGAGGGCTCGAATTTTTTTATCTCGAAGAATTTGCTTGCTTTTCCAAATATGAAAGATTTGGGGTATTGTATTTGATTGTGCTTGTGGTGGTCGTTGGTGGTGAGCCATTCCAGCAAGGTAGTGCATGCTGTTGGTTCTGTAAATTTGGCAATTGATGGTTTTTCTGTGTGTATGTGGGTGACGGACGGCATGGACATACCGACAGCGGTGGTGGCGGCCGGCGCGGGCGCCGCCGCGCAGGAAATCGTCTTGGCGAGCTCTGGGCGCAGTGCCGCCACAGTCCTTGCACAGTGAGGCTGGAGATTTGAGCGGCCCAACACGAGGGCTGAGCAAGCAGTACTTGGCGGCGGCACCGTCGGTGGCGGCGGCGAGGGTGTCGACGAAGCTGACCCCGACCGGCTCGGCGTCCCACTGCGTCCTCACCGACCGGAGCAGGAGCGCCTTGGGGTCCAGCAGCGTCACGGCGACGCGGTAAAATAGTAGCAGCGGCGTGGTCGACGACCGGCGACTCAGGGGTAGAATCGTACTCTCACATCAGTTTCACTCTCCAATTCCTCCAGAAGTAATAAAATATGGCTATGAGTGTCCATCAGCTAATTACCAATTTTTTTTGGTGCCCAATAGCAAATTTGTGTTCTTGCGGTGTCCATCAGCTAATTACACCTTTTTGGATGCCCTGTAGCAAACTTTGTGCCTATTAAAAAAAACACAGGTTCTTGCAAGAGTAATAGTTAACCGCACGTCATGTAAGTAGACATACAAAGAAATTGTTGTCTGCCTTAGTTAACACAGAATTCCTTCCGACTCAAGTGCTTCTCCCAGTTTCAAGTTTAAGTGGGCTCGAAGCTCAAACCTGAAATGACTCTTCATCAACTGCAACAGATCAACCTTGTAGCTGTTGGAAATTTGGTCATAATTCAGAATACCTTAATCCATAAAATTAATGTAATAAACATGATATTTACAAAGGATAGTGATTCTAGCATGGTGATAAACATGAATATGCTAAAAGGAACAAAAGCATTTACAATATGTTTAACACCAAGTTGAGAGAAGTGAAATACCCAGAGAACGCTCCAGTTGATAATGAGGCACTGGTATTGCCTCCATTGATATTGACGTTCTCTCCTGTGCCGTTGTTCCATCCTCCTCCAGGTGTGCCGTCGTTCCCTCCTACTCCAGTTGCACTGATGTCGGTGGAAGACATCGTGATGTAGAGGAAGTAGACGTAGTAAACAGCCGTTGCAAAGGAGACGACGTTGCAGAATAGTAGGAATAGAAGAACAAAGAGTTTCCCAAGTAGAATGAGATGTGCGAGAGTGAGGATGAATAGAGAGAGCACACATGCCTATCTGTTTGTCCCGATGGTGGTCTTATGTAGTGCGCGAGAGGGAGTGGAATATCTTCGTCCGTTACCGGAGTAATCAACAGAATCAATCTGATAATCAAATCGGGATTGATTCTCTCAAATGTTACAATGGTAATGATGTTGATTCAATGGCGTTGAATTTCTTTAACTCAAACCCATTCATTTCCCATCCGTTGCAAAACGAGAGAGAGAGAGAGCAAGTGCCTCGCCTAGCCTCACCTCGCTGCCCCAGCCCAGGCCCACAACCCCCCAGCCCCGGGCCCCAGCCCCCGTGTGGCAGTCCCACCACCACCTCAACCGGCCAACATGTGCTCTCTAATAGCTACCTATTTAGGTTGTGATCTCTCCACATCAATATCCATGATTGTATTAATCTCTTAACGTTAATTATGGGCCAATGGAATTTATTAGGAATAAATTGGGCTAGCCCATTTATTCCAACAATCTCCACCAAATTTAAGAGCACAAAAAAAATGTTCTTTGTTCTGAATCTGTTTGTTATATCAGTGTTTCGCTGGAGATTGTTAAGTTGAACTTCCACCTTGAAAAGGGGCAACTCTTGGCTACAACTGAAAAATGGACTAAACCTTGAATTGTCAGTCTTGTGCAATTAGGTTGTACTCAATTCCTTAGCTCAAACTAGGCTGTCGTTTGCATCCCCTCTGTTAGGAGGGTATACTTCATACTCCATACCTTTTTATGAGTATTTAGAGATCACCCAAATCTGATAGAGTGTTACTAGCAATCAAACTCATATAGGCGTGTTCCTTATAAGATATTCTGTAGGACAACATCTCTGCTTAAGAAAGCCATACAGATTACATTAAGTTATAAACCATCCTGCCTTATAGAAAATGAGTGAAGTACATCATAGAGATGGACCTATTTTAGGGACTCTCCTCCTAGTCATTCAATAGTTTGTTTCGCCGTCCTGATTCACAGGATCTCCGATCACATAGGACAAGTTACCACTATTTTGTAATTCAAGTAGGTCTCAAGCCCTCCCTCGATGCATTATCTATCACATTACGTGATAGTCCTTTAGTAAATTGATCTGCTAGATTTTTAGCAGTCTGGACATAGTCCAATGCTATCACTCCGGAGTTTTTCTGCTTTCTGACAGATTTCAGTCTTCTCTTTACATGCCTGGATGACTTCATGTTGTCATTTGAATTGTTCATCTTAATATTCAATGTTTGATTATCACAGATCATCAGGATAGCTGGTACTGGTTTTTCAACCATCGGCAAATCCATTAGGAGCTCACGAAGCCACTCGACCTCAACCGTGACAGTGTCTAATGCTGTGAGTTCAGCTTCTATTGTTGAACTCGTTGAAATGGTCTGCTTATTGTGCCTTTTAGATAGCGCATTAATCTTTCCAAAGCTTGCCAGTGATCATCTCCTGGATTTGAAACAAACCGGCTCAACTTGCTCACAGCAAATGAGATGTCACGCCTTGTTTCACTAGCTAAATACATCAATTAACCAATGACCTAGGAGTGTCTCAGTTGATCCCTTGCTATTCTAAGGTATTTCCTTAATAGCACAGTGGGATCATAAAGAGTAGAAGCTGGCTTGCAGTCGCTATAACCAAAGTGACACAATACCTTGTCCACATAGTGATATTGCGCAAGTGTAATCCCACCATCATCTCCTCTTAGTAGCTTAAAGTTAACAATAACATCAACCACCGAAGTCCTTTATCTCAAAGTTTTTGGAAAGTAAGTCCTTGACCTCCTCAATCACATTGAGGTTGGTCCCAAATATTAATATGTCATCGACATATAAACAGAAGATCACTCTCGCCCCCACCACCATAGCAATAGTATACACATTTGTCAGTCTCGTTCATAACAACGCCAACAGGTGTCATTGTTTTGTCAAACTTCTCATGTCACTACTTAGGTGCTTGTTTAAGGCCATACAAGGACTTCAATAGCTTGCACACCATTCCCTCTTGATCTTCTAATACATAAACGTTTGGTTGATCCATATAGATCTACTCCTCCAACTCTTCATGAAGGAAAGCTGTCTTAACGTCCTTCTGGTGGACAAGAAGACTATGAGAGGCTGCCAGAGCAAGTAATACTCGAATCGTGGTCAAGCCAGTAACTGGTGAATAAGTGTACAAAAATTACTCGCCTTCCTTTTAGGTATAACCCTTGGCCACAAGTCTTGCCTTATACTTTTCAATTATACCATCAGGCCTAAACTTTTTCTTGAAGACCCTTTTGCATCCTACAGGCTTGCACCCATATGGACGCTCGACGATTTCCCAAGTACCATTAGACAAAATAGAGTCCATCTCAGTACGTACCGCTTCCTTCCAATAGTCGGCGTCAGGAGATGAATATGCCTCTTCTATGGTTTTTGGAGTGTCATCCACAATATATACAATGTAGTTATCACCAAAGGACTTTGCAGTCCTTTGTCAAGTAGCTACAATATTATCCTCCTTAGGATTTTCCTCAGGTGTCTAATCATTGTATTCTATCGGCACAAATGACTCGGGGGATAAAATAGGTACTTAACAAGAAGTGCTAGGTGCATCATTCATAGAAAATTCATTCAAAAAATATAGCATCTCTGGAGTCAGTTATTGTGCCAACACGCATGTCAGGTACTCTAGAATTTACTATTAAGAATATATATCACACACTATGAATAACATAATTAAGGAACACACAATCTACAGGCTTTGGTCCAAGTTTGCGCTTTTTTACTATAGGAACATTGACCTTAGCCAAACATCCCCATTTGCGCAAGTATGAGAGATTTAACTTCTTTTTCTCCCATTCCTCGAATGGTGTTTGTTGGTGAAATGGGAACTAGGGTACCCCATTTCCCCAGTAAATTAGTTATTAACTCACAATTGAGATAAATGGCATGCTTAAACCATCCTTAAAATAGGTGGGGTACTTAGGATAAAGCAACTAGGGATAAAGCAAATAGGTTGATTGGCTCCTAGACCTCGTCCTAGGTACTTTAGCATTCATATATCTCAAAGAAGTACGGTAAGAAGTGCCCAGTGACCCAGACTGTTCTAGGGCCCGGATACGCTTTCGCCCTCATACAACATGCAAGCTCCACTTATAGAAGCATAGTGGCGTACAAAATCTACATATTAAGGTGTTGAGCGAAGTAGATCCTGGATGGACTCCGGGGTCCTCGGGTCCGTGTAGGCTGAGCGGATCTCTCCTGGGATTAGAAGCTTACAAGAAATACATCTTAATAATAATTCGAAGTGATAGTTTAGGGTCGGTCTGTTCAGGACCCCGGGCCCAATTCTATCGATATGTGAATCACCCCTCTGGATTAAAACATATAAACTTTTAAGGACTCAAAACTCTGGGCACAAGGAACCTCGACCTCCTTATGTCCTCATGAGCAGAGGTATGCCTCGGACCCGGCCTTGTCCCGGGTCCTGGGCTTACCTTTGCCCTTGTAAGTCCTACGATCCTCAATGAGAGAAGCGTAGAGATTTACTCCCTCCGTCCCAATATGTAGCAACCTAGGATGGGACTAGACCCATCCTAGGAATACAAATGTTCCCTATGTCCATATTCGTAGTCCTAGGATGGGTTTAATCTAGGTTCCTACATATTGGGACAGAGGGAGTACTAAGATATTCGTAGTCCTAGGATGGGTTTAATCTAGGTTCCTACATATTGGGACAGAGGGAGTACAAGATATATCTCTAGAGTACATATGCAGGGGTTTGCCTTAGACCCGCCACTGCCCCGTGTCCCGGGCTCACCCTTGCCTTGTAAGTCCTACTATCCTCAATGAGAGGAGCGTAGAGACCTACAAGATATGCATCTAGAAAAAGGAACCGTGGCTCAGTTTCAGGTAGGACGGGTCTGACCAGGCCCACCACTTGCCATGTGGTGAGTTAGCTGGCGTGAACCAGTTGCCTCGGATAGAGGCCCGGGTGTCTTAGGTAATGCAACTTTCAAATCTTAGTGGGTTGCTCGGATAGAGGCCCGGGTGCATTGACAAGACGATTGATAGACAAGACAAGAAGGTGAATTTGTTTAGGGTTGGATTTTTTGATCATAACTTCTGGTTTGTAGCCTAAAAAGGCATCTCTTGTACTAAGCTAATCTGAGAAAAATAACAAAACCAACATAGGATTAGGGATCAGGGTATTACACTTCCAGGTGGCCTAAACCTGTATAAACTATGTGTTTTTTGCTTGGCGGGGAGGTTAGGCCCCGCAGATCTTTTCTCTGCTTAGTCTTTTTCATCATCTCTCACCGCTAACCCCTTGCTGAATCTTCAAACCCAGGGAGGGGTCTCCACTCCCCACTGTCCGAGGAATCGCTCCCTCGACAGTTACCTATTTGGGTTGCGATCTCTCCACGTCAATATCAAGATTGCAATAATCTCTTAACATTAATTGTGGGCCAATAAAATTTATTGAGAATAAATTGGGCCTAGCCCATTTATTCTAACAGAAGCAGCGAGTGACGTGATGAACAAGCTATATATATATATATATATATATAGACACACACACATAAAGTTAAATTTTAACTCCATGCGAAGGTTGGTTACCTAGGTGGTGGGGAAAGTCGTGAGGAGTGCTATGAAGCTTCGTAGCATGCGGCGTCTGTGTGTGGCGCTATGTAGCGCCACCGTCTACATATATATATATATATATATATATATATATATATATATATATATATATATATATATATATATATATATATATATATATATATATATATATATATATATGGTGCTCGGGCAACATGGTATCAAATGCACAAAATCACTCAAATTTTCCAAAATTTTCAAATTGTGAGTATGTATCTAGTTATAAGAATTCGATTCATACCTACACCTATCAAAAAAACAACTCAAATTTAACTTTATCTCACAATCCATGATTACATACCTAACTAATTATATGTTTGGATGCTATATACCTAGAATCATAATCTAACAAAAACAAGTTCAAATTCAGTTCAAACTTGCTTTGAACTAGTTAGTATATTTGTTTGGTGCTCCATGGTGCCCGGGCACCATTGTTGAAATTTAGTATATACCCAATTCAAATGAGTATGAAACTTTTTCAGTTACTTAGGTATTAACATTAACTACTTTACTAACTAGTTCAAAGCAAGTTTGAACTGAATTTGAACTTGTTTTTGTTAGATTATGATTCTAGGTATATAGCATCCAAACATATAATTAGTTAGGTATGTAATCATGGATTGTGAGATAAAGTTAAATTTGAGTTGTTTTTTTGATAGGTGTAGGTATGAATCGAATTCTTATAACTAGGTACATACTCACAATTTGAAAATTTTGGAAAATTTGAGTGATTTTGTGCATTTGATACCATGGAGCCCGGGCACCATGGTGCCCCATATGAGTGTCCTCTATATATATATATATACACACACACACACATACATGGAGTATGGGCTCCAATAAAATCCACCGTATACCATGCTTTGAGATCCATGCTACTCAAATCAGAGTATTATAGACATACTAACGGGTTAAACCCGATTAGACCTCTTCATGCATGGCGTGATTGCCTTTCCATAATACTCTGGCCGTGTTTCCATATAAGATCTTTGCATGCATGCACTAATTTCCTTTCCATATAAGCAAACATGTATGCAATAATTTCCTTTTGATTGCATGGTAATTTATTTCTATATGACTGAGTACTTTCCTTTTAGCACCTGCTCACACCGTTTCCATATCATGTTGAATTGATTTATTTCTATGTATATGGTTTTCACTTTCCATTTTTCTATGTATATAAGACCAGCTGATGGTTTGTTGCCGGCCTCGAGCTTCATTGTTACCTACGCCGTTATGCCGCTGGCCGTCGACTCGTCCGCGAGGTTTGTCGCCGTTCATCCGTGGAGCTCGTCGTCTCCAAGTTGCGTTGGTTCGATCGACAGCACCTATTGCAGGTATATATATATATATCCAGCGGCCAGTCACAGTGACGAGTAGTCTGCATTGCATGCATGTTTTAGAGCACTAGGTAGATCTGGATTAGTATATGAGAAAATATGTTATTATAGCAGGCAATAATAGTACATGTATTTTCACTTTGCAGGATGCTGGGGCTCCATAATATAATGCGTGCGTGCATGGAGAATTGGAGAATTGCAGATGAATGACCAGTTGATCGATAATCACCATGATGCTCTTCCATCTATCAATTTTATTTTTTTGTGTGTATATACTCAATATGTGTACTGTGTATATACTCAATGTGAGTATATACTCACTCTGTATAAATCATGATGTTTTCTTGTACTCAATATGCATGTGTGTGTGAGTATACTCAACATGAGCATATACTCACTCAAAGTGTCTGTATAAATCGAATGTTTTACTCAATATGCATGTGTATATACTCAATGTGTGTGTATTTAGCATGCTTGTGTATATACTCATTACATGTGTATAATTAATATGCGTGTTTATATACTCAATATGTGTGTATGTCTACAAATTCCTAATTTAGGTAGGTATGTACCCAACGAGAAGTAGGTATTTTTCCAAGATATGCATTTTAAATGGGTATATATATACACATCGTAATAGTATGTGTGTTTAAACCGGTATATACCCAAATATCTTGTATATACAGACTTTTTTTACAATAAATAATAGATTTGTCAAGTGTCCTGCATATATTAAATCAATCGATTAGGCATTATGTACATCTATACCTAAGTTTATATCACTAACTGAATACATAATACATGACATATTTGTTCATGTCGATCTTAGGCTTCCTTCCTTTCATACTCACAGAAATGGTATATTGGTTCATGGGATTTTTTCCCTTTCATACCCAATTTTTGAGTATATGTCAAGCTGTGTACCTTAAACATGGAAAGTGATCCGCAGTGCATATTTTGTGACTCAAATAGCTAAATTAATGGCGTCATGAATGGAATGATTTGGTACAGCTACATTACCATATAAATGTGATGCGATATATAGTATCCATGTTTCCAAATATATTTCCAATTAATTAGTTTCCATGTTTCCAAATAATTAGTTTCTATTTTTCACATTATATTACTATTTATTCAAACCTCACCGTGCAATCATGTAAGTTTCCATATTTACAAGATATTATTTCCAATTTCAAAGGCATTTAATGTTTCCATTTTTGAAATATACACGCAATTATGGAAATTCTCTCATCCACACTGCATGCATGCATATAAATGTATTAATTCCTTTTTCAATCTATTCAAATATATGGAATCCATTCACTATTAAATCCTACACTCTAAACGGGTCTATACCCATTAAGTTCATACACTCAAATGATCAAACCGATCAGCAAAAATCAAACGGCTCCCAACTTTGGAGCCCATACTTCATAGAGCCCCATCCGGGCGTCCTATATATATATATATATATATATATATATATATATATATATATATATATATATATATATATATATATATATATATATATGAGATTGCACGAATCTATACCGCTGAAGTGTTTCAAGATTCGTGCATATATATGTATCAACCGGTTACTATGCAGGAAGTGTCACTTCAAACCATTAATCAAGGTCAAAAGGTAGTACGATTAGACACATGCATGTGCAGTATTTTTTCCATGCCAGAAATACCGCTTTCACCGAGTTGCTCAAATAAGCTGACATGCAAATTAATCTAATAATTCCATATTCTTATATATACACATATAGGTTTGCAGAAACAAAATTATAACTATATGAAAGTAAATTCAAATCAATATAATAATATTATATTCCATAGGTGCAACACATGCAAATCCATTCAAAATTTCAGCTCTGCATTAAATAGGTTGTAATTTTAATTAATTTATGAGAAAAGGAACATGTGATTGGTAATATATGTCTCTTTGATTTATCTTTCTAGGAGAACTCTTTTAAATTTAACCTAATCTATAAAAAAATATAGTAATATTTTTAACACAAAAAATATTATTATCAAAATATATTTAATGTTACTAATTTAGTGATATAGATGCTGTTAAATTTTCTATAAACTTGGTTAAACCTACAAAAGTTTTACTAGGAAAAAAGTCAAAGTGACATATCATATAAAATAGAGGGAGTACTTCATACACAAATTATTATTTTCTTATAAATTTAATATATCACCAAGCTGGTATCACCGGGTTAAATGTGGTACTGTTTGTTCACATGTACTACCTCTGTTTCACAATGTAAATCATTCTAATATTTCCCACATTCATATAGATATTAATAAATCTAGACATATATATCTATCTAGATTCATTAATATCAATATAAATATGAGAAATGCTAGGATGACTTACATTGTAAAACGGAGGAAGTATCGAATCTCATTGACATGAGCATCATGTACTTTGTGTACCTGCAAATGGCATTTGCAGATGAGATTTTCCATTGATCTATCCCAAAACTGACATTCACAGGATGTGTCTTTTTTATTTTTTTGCAATCAGCACCTTTGAACGACATATAAAAATTAATGATGTGTTTTATGGTCTGACTTGAATTGATAAATGGGTTGATCGAGCAATCTAATCTAATCAGCTTTATTTAATGCCAAAACAGTAAATAAACTGGATGGCCATAATTGACCGATACCAGTTTTAAAATGAGGAGTTCATTTTGTGTGCCCCACGTATACGTTACGCATACTATGGGAGCTGTAGTTTTGCTGTTTACTCAGTGGCGTGATGTGGGCTGCGGCAAGGGCAAAATTGTGAACACAACCTGTACCATTGAACCTACCAACGCAAAGCCCTGTATATAGCAGCTCAATGAGTAGGTACATCTTGATGCTCAGTACCTACTTGATGGAACACATCCACACTGGAGCTCTGCATACACGTGTCAACCAGGTGATTGGGGTGCATATGAACCTGAATGTATATTATCCATCCTATATGTATATATAGAGAGAGAGAGAGGGGCGGGGGGGTTGGTGGGTAACATGTTTCTGAGTCAACTGCTAAGCTAACGATTAAAAGAACGGAAATGCGCCCAGTTACTTAGTACTTTAATTTGTTTTGACGTGGCGATGGAATAATTAATTAACTTTATGTCTAAACATATACTGATACGTACTGTGAATTAAATAAGTGCAGGGGCTCTCTAGATTGAATATATAACAACTCAGTACAAAGAATGATCGAAGCATGTTTGCATATATAGTACAGTCATTTAATTAGGTTGTGTTTAGATCCAAAATTTAGATCTAAACATCAGTTCTTTTTCATCACATCAACCTGTCATACACACATCTTTTCAGTCATATCATCTTTAATTTCAATCAAAATCTAAACTTTGCGATGAACTAAACAAAGCCTTACCGACAAAATTAACTGTGAGGTTACAACGCAGTCTGTTCAATCCTTTAAGTTGGAATGGCATTTTCAGTTAGGTCTTAAACCTGACACCTACCAGCGTCCTGTCGTACCACTTCTGATATTCCAGACTCATGCTTCATCCGACTATGTATTATATGTCACATTTCCCAGCCATGCATTAATATGTGCAACATGCATGTATGGGTAATATCCGTCAGTTTGTTGGTGAAGCTTCTTACAGTGCATCAGCCCTGACGTATGCATGATGACATTAATTGTAGACTACGCTGTCTTGTACTTATAGTCAGCGTGCCAAAACATTGTCATGATTAATATATTGTGATGAACAATTATCTTTGCAAATGATTTATTTGAATAAAATTGGTATAAGATTATTTCTAGATGTTGGTGTGGGTGCGTGTGACTAATTAATGTGAGTCAGGTTATAACATCAACGGAGGGGTTGAGACTAAGTCCTAGACTTAGTGAGGAGTTGATGTCCAAACTATCAAAGGTTCCGGGTGACAAAGTTAGATATGAGATAGCACATGGTAGATGAATATTGTGTGAAAGAGGTCTTCGCAACGGACTTTACGAGGTATGTGTGTAAACGTCGGTGTCTGCGAAGAAAATTGGTCGAAGATAATTGAGGATGAGTACATGGTGCTACAGTACATGTGGTATTGTGGCAGCGTGTATGGATGCGTTCGATGCACATGGGCATGGGTCAGCTCGTGTGTGTAGGTGATGCACATGGGCAGCTGGAGATATGTGTAGAGGATTTCTGTACGGCGAGTAGGAGGAGACCGAGAGTGACACGTGTCGATCGCAGATTGGAGACCGAGAGGGACACTCCACCAGGGAACCGTGAAGTTCCTTTTTTTAGTTCGCCTGGAGGGTGGGTGATCGTAGTTTGAGGGTTTAGCTGTGAAGTTTGCAGGAGAGCGGGTTCGACTCCTCGGGGGAAAGACAATGGTAGTTTATACAGGTTCGGGCTAATAAAAAGCGTAACATTCTATCACTGGTGGAGAAACCATCTTTGGTAGATTGGCCAAAATCCACAATAGTCCCGGATTCCTTTTAAAACCGGGACTAAAGAGGTTGGTGGCTACAACGAGCATATGTGATCTTTAGTCCCGGTTGTAGAGATGTCAGACGTTGTCAGGGACCCCGGGATCTTTAGTCCCGGTTGGTGTTAACAACCAGGGCTAAAAAACACCAACCGGGACTAAAGTTAGGATCTTTAGCTCCGGTTGGTAACACCAAACGGGACTAAAGATCCCCCCTTTATATATGCCTTCTTTCTCCTCCAGCCCGAGAGCAAGCTTCAAAATTTCTCAAAGAAAGAGAGGAGGTCATGCCAAAATTTCTTGTGAAATTTTTTTAGTGATTATATACAAATCAGAGGTAGCTAAAAGGTTAGTAAGTTCATCCTCTAATGTTTTTTTTGTTGTTATATTACTTTTGGAGCTATGTTTCACACATTTTTTTTGTCTCTAAAACTTTGTTGTAAGTTGATGAGAGAGAAAATTTGTGTGGGGAAGAAGAATATATAGAAATTTTATTCTCATAGTTTAAAATATGATGAAAATTAATCTTAAAAATAGAAAACAAACTAAATTGAAAATTAAGAGAAGTACAACATTAATATTAGTTTAGAACTTCAAAAATTGTTAATAAGAATTGCTTGTCGAAAGAGTTTTTGATTATGTTATCATTACTCTTTGACTGTCATTATTGTACGAAAATTTATTAATGTACGATTTTTTTTCATTTCATGTAGATGGATCGGCAATGGATGTACGCTGACCGGCGGTCCAAAGAGTTTATCAAGGGCGTGCATTATTTTTTGAGAGTGGCCGAAGCTAACAAGCGTAACGGTTTTATTTGTTGTCCATGCAATAAGTGTAAGAACCAGAAGGAGTATTATGCATTGAGGACTATTCATTTCCACCTGTTTGAGTCGGGGTTCATGCCAAGCTATAATTGTTGGACATCCCACGATGAGCAAGGGGTTGAAATGGAAGAAGATAAAGCCGAGGACAAGAACATTCCCGACTGGGCTCAGTACGCTAGATTTGAAGGAAATCAAACGGGCGAGGTGGACAGGGATGCTGGCGATAACAACGCTGCGGATAATCTTGGTTAGATGTTGCAGGACGCAAAGGAGGACTATGAAAGTGAAAAGGAGGCCCATAAATTGGAGCGGATGTTAGAGGACCACAGAACGTCGTTTTACCCAGGTTGCGAGTAGGGCACAAAAAGTTGGATACCACTCTGGAGTTCTTGCAATGGAAGGCAAAAAATGGTGTTAGTGACAAGGCATTTGGCGATTTATTGAAACTCGTCAAGAACATTCTTCCGGAGGGAAACAAATTGCCCGAGACAACGTATGAGGCTAAGAAGATAGTCTGCCCTCTAGGACTGGAAGTTCAGAAGATTCACGCATGTCCGAATGATTGTATCCTATATCGCGGTGAGGAGTACGAGAACCTAGAAGCATGCCCTGTTTGCAAAGCACTACGATACAAGATTAGACGAGAGGATCCAGGTGAAGTTGACGGGCAGCCAACAAAGAAGAGAATTCCTGCTAAGGTGATGTTGTATTTCGCTATAATACCACGGCTAAGGCGTTTGTTTAGGAACAAGAGGAATGCTAGAATGATGCGATGGCACGCTGAAGAACGTCAACAGGACGGGATGCTGAGACACCCCGCCGATGGTTCGCAATGGTGAAACATCGACAGAAAATTTAAAGACTTTGGAAAGGACGCACGAAACATACGGTTTGGTTTAAGTACGGATGGCATGAATCCTTTTGGAGAGATGAGCAGCGGCCATAGCACTTGGCTCGTTATGATGTGTATCTACAACCTCCCCCCTTGGCTATGCATGAAGAGGAAGTACATAATGATGTCGATTATTCTTCAAGGCCCCAAGCAACCTGGTAACGACATCGATGTGTACCTAAGACCACTAGTAGAAGATCTTAAACTGTTGTGGAAAAAGGAAGGTGTCCCTGTGTGGGACGAGGACAAACAGGAGGAGTTTAATCTACGAGCGCTGGTGTTCGTAACCATCAACGATTGGCCTGCACTTAGCAACCTTTCTAGGCAGTCCAACAAGGGGTACAAGGCTTGCACTCACTGTATGGATGAAACAGAAAGTACGTATCTTAAGCACTGTAGGAAGGTTGTGTACATGGGTCATCGTCGATTCCTTGCTGTAAACCACCCGGTACAGAAGAAAGGCAAGCACTTTGAACATAAGGTGGACCATCGTATGAAGCCTAAACATCGCAACGAGAAAACAATGTTTGCTATGGTTAATGATCTTAAAGTAGTGTTTGGAAAGGGGCCTGGAAGCCAGCCTATAGAGAGCGAAGATGGTCACGCGGCGATGTGGAAAAAGAACTCTATATTTTGGGAGTTGCCCTATTGGGAATTCTTGGACATCCGCCATGCAATCGACGTGATGCACCTCACTAAGAACCTTTGCGTAAACCTTCTTGGCTTCCTATGTGTATATGGAAAGTCGAAAGATACACTGGAAGCACGTAATGATCTGAAGCATATGGAACAACGCTGCGACCTTCACCCAGAACCAAAGGAGAAAGGAAGCCATTACTTGAGTCCAGCCAGCTACACTCTTAGCAAGGCAGAGAAGGAAAGTATGTTTGAATGCTTGGAGAGCATAAAGGTACCGTCTGGATACTCCACGAATATAAAGCAAATAATAAGCACGAAGGAGAAGAAGTTCACAAGCCTAAAGTCTCATGACTGTCACGTGTTGATGACACAACTACTACCAGTTGTAATAAGGGGTTGTCACGCCCGGAAATTCACTAGTAATTTCCGAACTAATTTGTGCATAAAATCCTCGTCCAGGAATCAGCCGAGGTACACAAACTGACAATTTAATATATAAATCCATCGTAATAATAATGTTGCATACTTACAAAAGAAAAGAAAAAAAAAACAGCAGCGGATTAACGGTCTAGCGATGGCTTCAGCTCCACTCCCACAGGCAGCTCAACTGGGGTATAAGCCAAACGTCTTTTCCTTCTGGATCCTTTATCTTCAACTGAGGTTTGATGATTATTACAAGAATGAGCATATGACATACTCAACAAGCCACACAGCAAATATGCAAGTGCACAAGGATACCAAAGGATGGTATAATATAGGCTCATTTGTAAAAGCAGGATTTAGCAAACATTTAAGAGAAGTAAAACAGTAGAGTAATTAATCAGAAGTTTTAATCAACACTGAACAGCACACCCATGCTGCTCAAGCCCAACCATCCTGAACAACCATACCTGGCTGTACAGATCTAACTCCAAGCCAGGAGCTAAACAAATTATTACTAATTATAGCATCAATAATTATTGTGAGAGGTGTGAGACTAATCACGAAAAATATTGTTCAACCCGCCCATAACCGCGGGCTCGGCTATTCGAATAGTTTTACTCTGGCCAGAGGTGTACCACTGTACCCACAAGACACAGCTCCACAACATGTCACCATGCGCCTCAATACCACCACGGTACCTCGGAAAGGAACTGTGACAATACCCCTCGCACAACACAACTCACCACAGTGCACCATTCCTGGATCATAATCTCCCCCTCAAAACCAGAGGCAATGGACTCCCCAGCGACCCCCACGGACTTCTCGCCGCTTCACAGTCTGGTGCCCCGTAATGAACCATGTTATACAAAAAGTAAAGCCGTTGCCCACGCTGGCTTGTGGTTGGCACGGTTAATGTCTCACAACAGTAGCTCGCGAACCGGTCCTTAATTGTCATGAGCACGACCTTCAAAACCATGTGCTCACAACCCACCATTATCAAGTTTTAATTGTCAATTAATTATCATAACACGATTAACCATCGTGAACTACCATTAAATATAATCATAAATAATATTGTAGTATATATTATTCATCCCATTAATGAGCTAATGTTTCTAAGCATGGCTAAGCAATTATATATATATATAGCATTTAGCTGAACCAAAACAATATATAAGGTTCTAGCTAATCAAATTATAACCCATAGGAAAATAAAGTCATATTCGGCCATTAATTAATTGGGAAAGGCTCACCACCCGATGACATTCGAAAATAATGCATAAGTTGAAATAAAACATTAGCTTTAAACGGGTTCAACATGCTCAAAGGGTTGTTTGGGATCTGTGTGCCTTGCCTTGAGCTTCCTTAAACTCTTCCGAACCTTCCTCAACGAAAACGCTCTCCTCCGGAACGTCGAAAACTAAAGCAAATGAACAAAATGAACAAAACAATACAAAAACAAGTATAAACAGTACATGTGGATATTTTTAACATGTAGATCTCGATTTTAGATGAATTTAGCAACTTGAACCACTCGAATCCGTGTTACGATGATTTAGTTATGAATTTCCGAAGTTTAATCGATTTTCATCTAATAAAGAAAACTAAGAAAAGGGATTTATGACGTCACGATGACGTCATCGCAGCCATGGCACTGGACCACAACTCCGCCGGCGATAGAGAGCTCGGCCGAGCTATCCGAGGACACCAACGCGAAGAGGACGACGACGCGAACTCACCGGTGCAAAGAACAACAACGGACGACGACGAACGACGGCCGGCGACGAGGTCCCAAGGCGGCACAGCTCGGCACAACGTTGACGGCGGCGCTCCGGCGGTCTTCGGTGGCTGCGAAGGGGCGGACGGGGTTCCTCTCCTCCGTGCGCACCCGACGGCAGTGACGGACGGCAACGGCGACGGCGCTAACGGCGGCGCGACGCGACCGGAGGATCGCCGGCGACGGCGGCGGCTTGAGCAAGGCGGCGGCGGCTCTACGGGCGACGGCTCGGCTTGGGACTTGGGGCAAACGGAAGAGGACGTCAAGGGGATGCTTTATATAGGCTTGGACTAGAGAGATCGGACTCCAAACGAGAGGAATCGAAGCCGGAAAATCCGAGGGTTAGTTTGGAGAGATAAACTCGAAAACGAATTCGATTCGGTTTATCCGGGCAAAATTAATCTCCGCAACCTTAGGGGAAAGGAAGAGGATAAGGAGGAGATGATTTCCCCTCAACTAATTTTAGGAAAACACAAGAGAAAAGGTCGGATTTGGAGGGGGAAAACCGAGCCAACTCGGTCTCAGTTCGGCAGCCAGAGGTTGAAGATGCCACTGTAGCGACAGGGAGGAAAAGTAGACTTCTGGCTGGGCTTCTACTTCTTGGCCCGATTGGAAGAGGGACACAAAGCACACCATTTCATGATTAATTTAATATGTGGGTAATTACTGAAATGTTCTTTGTATGATTAAAATTAGGAATTGAGCTCCGAAAAATCTGAGAATATTCCAGAGTATAATTAACCATGGAGAATTTAATAAAAATTAAATCCATCCATGCTTTATATTTAAGAAATTTTATTTCCCACATTTAACTTCACTTGTAAATTAATGAATATTTAATATAAATTCTTATAATAATTTATTAAATAATTTATAAATCCTAAGACGAAAATCAGGATGTGACAGGGGTATCCTTCCAAATAATGTCCAGGCAACAATAACAAAGCTATGTGTTTCATGAACGCAATTTCGCAGAAGGTCATCGATCCGGATAGATTAGAAGCCCATCAGAATGATGTGGTGCAATGTCTTGTCAGTTTTGAGTTGATATTTCCACCTTCATTTTTCAATATATTGACGCATCTGCTTTGTCACCTTGTCAAAGAGATCGGTATTCTCGGGCCTGTGTACCTACACAACATGTTTCCTTTCGAGAGGTACATGGGTATTCTGAAGAAGTATGTTCGTAACCGTGCTCGTCCAGAGGCAAGCATCGCCAAGGGGTATGGAACAGAGGAGGTCATTGAATTCTGCGTAGAATTTATTGAAGACCTTCGCACAATCGGGATACCTGAAGCACGCCATGAAGGGAGACTACGAGGAAAGGGGACTTTCGAAAGGAAAGCAATAATGACGGTAGACAACAATTTATTCCGTAAAGCCCATTTCACGGTTCTGCAACAATCTTCATTGGTGGCTCCTTACATCGAGGAGCACTTGGCTCTAGTTCGCGCCAGAAACATCGGTAAGTCCGATGCATGGATTACACGGCATCACATTGATACTTTCCTTGCGTGGCTACGACAACATCTCATGGGTAACGAGACGATTAACTAACAACTGGCCTTCCTGGCGAGGGGACCATCTGGCTCGATCGCGACATTCCAGGGATATGAGATCAATGGGTACACATTCTACACGAGAGCCCAAGACATGAAGAGCACGAACCAAAACAGCGTTGTTTGTATCGATGCCATGGGACACGATGGTACAACTGGCACGTATTACGGTGCCATCGAGGACATATGGGAACTTGACTATGGTCCTCTCAAGATCACTTTGTTCCGGTGCCAATGGGTTAGGTTGTCTGGTGGAGGTGTAACGATTGATAACAGTGGGATGACAACGGTTGACCTTAACAAGGTTGGATACGGACGAACCTTTTGTCCTTGCCAATGATGTAACGCAAGTCTTTTACGTGAAGGACATGTCTAGCAAAGGAAAGAAGGGCAAAGGGCCTGACGAGCCGAAGCGCCACGTGGTTCTCCCAGGCAAAAGAAAAATCGTCGGAGTAGAGGACAAGACTGACGAGGATTACGATTAGTTGGATGGGCAACCCCCTTTCACGGTGACGATTGACCCTAGCATTCTCCTATCAAATGAAGACACCCCTTACTCACGTAGCGATCACAAAGAAGGAACAATAGTGAGGAGAAAGTACGTGCGGTCAATCGTAACCGCCGATGTATTGCGTAATTGTTGTGTACAAGATGTAAACTATTTTGGACGTATTGATTATCCATATAAATCAATTGTTGTATGGCATATGTTAATTATGTATGATTATTAGAATTTTTAACAATTTTAAATCATGCATATGCTAGTTATATGCGATAATTAGAATTTTTAAAAGTTTTAAATCATGCATGCGGCATTTACATATGTTAATTAGAGTTTTTAACAATTTTAAATCATGCATATTCTAATTATATATGATTGTTAGAATTTTATTAATTTTAAATCATGCATGTGGTATTTACATATGTTAATTAGAATTTTTAACAATTTTAAATCATGCATATGCTAATTATATATGATTATTAGAATTATTATTAATTTTAAATCATGCATGTGGTATTTATATATGTTAATTAGAATTTTTAACAATTTAATATCATGCATATGCTAATTATATATGATTATTGGAATTTTTAACAAATTTAAATCATTCATGTGCTTATTACGTATTATCCACTTAATTTACTACAGACAACAATAATTTTTCGAAGTAATTGTCATTAATTTTTCGACTTTAAATAATTTTAATGCATTATTTACTATTTTAGAAACACATATGTAATGAAATTCAATATTCAGTGCTATTATTGTTCCCAACAACCGGGAATAAAGATATCTTTAGTCCCGGTTGTTCTCACCAACCGGGACTAAAGATCTAGAGGTATATATATCCCCGATGCGTGCCCTCGTCCTCTCTACCAACACTTAGAAATTTTTTCCCCGATCGATCTCGGCTTCTCCTTCGCCGCCACTGCCTAGGGCATCCCCGCGCCGACGCCGCCGTCGTATCTTGCCGTCGTCTCGCGGGCGTCGTCGTCGCCGCCTCCGCCCCCGCCGCATCTCTGGGGTGAGAGCCGCCGCCGCCTCTCTCTCTCTGAACCTCGATCTCTTTCTCTCTCCAAACTGCCGCCGCCTCGTTGCCGACGCCGCCGCCGACGTCGACGCGGCCGACCCCGACTCCGCCTCCCGCCGATGCCGACCCCGACCTCGATGCGGCCGCCACCGCTGACGACGTCGCGCTGGCACTGCCGACGACGAACGCCGACGCCACTGCCACGCAGCTGCCCCCGCCTCGGCACGCCGCCGGGCCGCGCCACGCCGCCGCGATGGCACGCCGCCGTGACGCCACGCCACCACCGTGGCACGCCACCGCCACGCCATGCCGCTGCCGCGCCACCACGCCGCCGCCGCGCCATGCCGACGCCGCGCCGCCACGCCGCCGCTCCGCCGCTGCCACGTGAACTTAATGAGAACGAACGTGAATGAAACGTGAACGAACGTTAACGAACGATCGTGAACGAACATGAACGAACGAACGTACATGAACGAAACGTGAACTTAACGTACGTTAACGTGAACGAAAGTACGTGAACGAAACGTGAACTTAATGAGAACGCGAACGTGAACGATCGTGAACGTAACGAGAACGCGAACGTGAACGAAACGTGAACGTGAACGAACGTGAATGAAACGCAAACGAACGTGAATGAAATGTGAACGGTCGCCTTATACAACACTACGTGAAATACAATATATGTTACTTTGCGTTTAGACTAATACATTTTTTTGTATGTAGCAGAAAAGACGTCATCGTCGTCGTCCCTCAAGCCGGAGTGGTAGCTAGCCCTCGAAGGAATTTGCGCAGGCAAGTAATGTAAAGATATGATTTTTAGATTTTTAATGTAATTAAGACTATTAGATTTAATATACGACACTTAGACATAGCATATATAATTATCTTGGGTTCTAATCTACGACACTTAGACTTAGCATATATGATTATTTGAGTTCTAATATACGACACTTAGACTTAGCATATATGATTGTTAGAGTTTTAACATAAGATTTTTAGATTTGTAATATAGGACTAATAATATACGACTATTAGATTTAAGATACGACACTTAGACATAGCATATATGATTATCTAGGGTTCTAATGTACGACACTTAGACTTAGCATATATGATTATCTAGGGTTCTAATATACGACACTTAGACTTAGCATATATGACTATTAGATTTTTAATATAAGATTATTAGAGTTTTAATACAAGAGTATTTGAGTTTTAGTATAAGATTATTAGATTTGTAATTAGACTTAGAATATATGATTATCTAGGGTTCTAATATACGACACTTAGGCTTAGCATATATGATTGTTAGAGTTAGTTTTCATACAAGATTAGTACAGTTTTAATGATTATCTAGCGTTCTAATATACGACACTTAGACTTAGCATATATGACTATTAGATTTTTAATATAAGATTATTAGAGTTTTAATACAAGATTATTTGAGTTTTAATACAATATTATTAGATTTGTAATTAGACATAGCATATATGATTATCTAGGGTTCTAATATACGACACTTAGGCTTAGCATATATGATTGTTAGAGTTAGTTTTAATACAAGATTAGTATAGTTTTAATGATTATCTAGGGTTCTAATATACGACACTTACACTTAGCATATATGACTATTAGATTTTTAATATAAGATTATTAGATTTTTAATACAAGATTATTTGAGTTTTAATATAAGATTATTAGATTTGTAATTAGACTTAGCATATATGATTATCTAGGGTTCTAATATACGACACTTAGACTTAGCATATATGACTATTAGATTTTTAATATAAGATTATTAGAGTTTTAATACAAGAGTATTTGAGTTTTAATATAAGATTATTAGATTTGTAATTAGACTTAGCATATATGATTATCTAGGGTTCTAATATACGACACTTAGGCTTAGCATATATGATTGTTAGAGTTAGTTTTCATACAAGATTAGTACAGTTTTAATGATTATCTAGGGTTCTAATATACGACACTTAGACTTAGCATATATGACTATTAGATTTTTAATATAAGATTATTAGAGTTTTAATACAAGATTATTTGAGTTTTAATATAATATTATTAGATTTGTAATTAGACATAGCATATATGATTATCTAGGGTTCTAATATACGACACTTAGGCTTAGCATATATGATTGTTAGAGTTAGTTTTAATACAAGATTAGTATAGTTTTAATGATTATCTAGGGTTCTAATATACGACATTTACACTTAGCATATATGACTTTTAGATTTTTAATATAAGATTATTAGAGTTTTAATACAAGATTATTTGAGTTTTAATATAATATTATTAGATTTGTAATTAGACATAGCATATATGATTATCTAGGGTTCTAATATACGACACTTAGGCTTAGCATATATGATTGTTAGAGTTAGTTTTAGTACAAGATTAGTATAGTTTTAATGATTATCTAGGGTTCTAATATATGACACTTAGACTTAGCATATATGACTATTAGATTTTTAATATAAGATTATTAGATTTTTAATACAAGATTATTTGAGTTTTAATATAAGATTATTAGATTTGTAATTAGACTTAGCATATATGATTATCTAGGGTTCTAATATACGACACTTAGGCTTCGCATATATGATTGTTAGAGTTAATTTTAATACAAGATTAGTACAGATGGCTGATCGTTAAAGCATATATGATTGTTAAAGCAAATATGACCTATAGACTTAGCAAATATTTCTTGTATGAACAGATGGTTGATCGCGATGAGGAACAGATACTGTATGATACAATCGCATAGGGAAACAGCCAGTACTGGAACGAAGAAGAGGGGAACGAGGATCCAAACCAGTACTTGAACGAGGAAGGGAACGTGGAGAGGGATGGGGAGGGGAACCAGGAGGGGAACGTGGAGAGGGATGCGGAGGGGAACGAGGAGGAGGAGGCTAGTGGAAGTCAACTCTCCGCTAGACAGAAGAGGGCACGCAGACAACGAGGTGCCGCGAAGAAGCTAGAGGGTCAGCACATCATAACGGAAGTGGACGAAGACGGACGACCTAGTGCCCCGGCAGAAGCAGCCAAGAACTACGTACGAGATAGCGGTTGGGTTGTGCGGGATAACGTGCCTATCAGTACGGTGTACTGGCGCAGAACAAGGGCACGCGGAGATCATGAGAGCTTTGTTCCAGATTGGGAGTAAGAGATGCTGTGGACCACAATGCTCGAGACATTCACCCTTCCCTCGGGTACAGAGACCAAATTTGACAATGTCAGCATCGGAGATGAAGATGGGATCGAAGCAGAATCGGAGATAGGGATTGTTGCGGAAACAGAGTAAGAATCGGCTGGAGTCCGGATCAGCTATGACTGGATCGGCTAAATCTGAATCAGGCTGGGTTAGGTGATACAGCCGATTCCGACAATATGACTCACATCCAACATTGGGTTTGAGTTGATGTGCTTCAAGATGATTGCCGTACATGGATAGAGTCCTAAGAAAGCAATTGTATCTATTAATTAGGATATTTCATGTAAGTTTCTTAGAGATAAATGTGGGCAAAAGTCTGCCGCAAAGACTTACGGTATCTTAGAGTTTGTTAGAGATAATAGTCGTGTCCGGTATGGACGTATCTTGTAATTCTCGGGTATAAATAGACCCCGAGCCTTATGTAATCAAGATACACATTCAATACAATATCGGCACATCGCCACCCTTTTTACTTTCGCTTTGTTTCAACGAGTTTTTGCTTTCGGGTTGAGCTGCATCGGTTTCGATCTTCAACAAGAGGTAAAACTTGTTATGACGACTCGTGTTCTCGAGATTAGTGCTTCCATCTTTATGACACTCTAATCTTGTTTATGCAATTCGTCGAGTTATCATATATCTTAGATAATCTTTGGCAATATCGTTATCTAACCTATAATCGGCTAACATCTGTTAGTAGAAGGCAGCCGATTAGATTAAATAGCGATGTTGGCTTAGATTATATAAGACATCTACCACTCTATGAAGCATCTAGCGGCTTGATTGTCCAGATATTGTTATTCTTTTCATACTTAATGCTGCATCAGTTAAGTTTGATCTATTAATTCGTGTTTAGAACCATAATCTCTAGCCTGCCTCCTGGTTGCTAATTAGGGTAGTATCGGAGTTTCAGCCGATCTTATCTGATTTAACTACTTTTATCCTATACACTTGATTGATATGTTAAATCTGCCCTTTATATTAAGATCTTGTTGCATTTAAGCATATTAAGCTCTTGTTTGGTATATTCTACTTGCTTTAATATCTTAATATAGAGCGGTATCGGAGTATTAGCCGATACATGCTAGATCTATTTGATCGGCTACACTACGAATATATATAATCTCGTTATTAGTATATATTTTTATCTAAGTGATTTATACTTTCTCGGCAAGGTGACCGATCTATCCCAATCACTTAATTTAAGTATATATCGATATAAAGATTATATATGATTAATATCTACAGCCGATCGAGTAGATTTAGTTCTGATTTGCTTATTAATACTTGCTGATCGATGTACATATGACATCGGCTTAAGATAAATGATATGTCATCGGCATCTAGCCGATCGGCTATCATTTATGGATTTAACTACGGTTTCTTTATCTTTGTTTCTTGTTGATTGTAGGATCAAATCAACTGGCACGCTCATACATCCGAAGGCGAGTTTTGGACCTGCCTCGTGTTTTCTGTCAACAAGTTTCGAGTTCTGATCACGTTTAGTACCACTGTCGCCGCCGCCGTCATGTCTTTATTGTCGTTTGCACCTACCAAAATGGAATCGTATTTCCGCCATGGTTCCATTTTTCTAGTTTTCAGAAGTTTCTGTCGGTTAGTTTTGGAGTTGTTGAGTTGCATCTAGAGTTTGCAGATGTTGCGTGTGTTTGTTTTTGCCGTGCATGTGTGCGCTAGCAAGAAGGAAGGTTGAGAGATTTTTTTAGATTGGATTCGGTTTCCATACGTCAAGAAGGAGGAAGGGGAAAGTTTGTTTTCATTGGCCGGTTTGTCGCGTCCCAAATCGACCCTAAAATACATCCTCTAAATTATGCCTAGAATAATTAAAATGCTTGTGAAAGCCTTCAAAAATTAAAATGTGCAAAGTTAAAAGTCAAATAGGGCTTGGATGATTTTTGTATATTTCCTAAAAGCCTAAAATGTGTAAATAAATTTTAGTGGAATTTTCAGAGCATAAATAATAATTATTAAGAAATAAACAAAGTTAAAAAGGTTTTATAAAAAGAAAACCCTAAAAATCACCCTCTCCCCTCTAATGGGCCGAATTCGGCCCATCTCCCTCCCCCTTTCTCCTCTCCCCCGCGGCCCACTCGGCCCTCCCCGCGTGCGCGCCGCTGACGGGCGGGCCCGCCCGCCACCCTCGCTGACGGGTGGGGCCCACCCGTCATCCCCTTCCTCCCGCCGCCCCCGCCGCCTCGCCCGCGCCTAGCGCCGCCGCCGCCGCGAATCCCGCCGCCTCCCGCCGTCCCCGCGCGCAATAAAGTGGGGGGAGTTATTCCCCGGGATCCCCTCCCCCTTTCCCCCCATTTTTCCCTCCCTCTCTCCCTCGGATTTGTTTGGAAACCTCTCCCCTAACCTCGCCGGCGCCATTAATGGCGGCCGGGTCTCCCGCGCCCGTTTCCCCCTCCTCCGGCCGCCCTCTCTCACTCCCAACCCTATATAAACCCTCCCCGAGCTCCCCACCACCGTTTCCGCCACTCACCGCCCTCTCTCCTCGCCGGAATCGAGCTCACGCCGTCGCTCTCTCTCTCCGCCGTCGCCGCCGAGCTCCGGTCCGCCGCCGTCGTCGCCCCGGACCACCTCCCACCTCGGCGCCGCCTCCTTCGGCCTCGCCGCATCCTCGCCGACCTCGTCCACCCCTCCGTTTCGCTCGCTGACCGCCGGAGCGCCGTTGACCCCGTCCACCCGAGCCGCGCCGCCGCCTTCCTCCACTCCAGTTGCCGTTTCCGTCGTCGCCGTCGACCCGGGGTGAGCCATGGACCGCCGCTTCGTTTCCCTCTTTCCCTCCCCTCTCTCGGCCGCCGCTCCGCCATGCCTATGGCCGCCGCCGGCGACCATAGGGGCGCAGGCGCGCCGCCTCCTGCCGGCCGCGCCGACGTGGCCGCCTCCGGGCGCGCCTAGCGGCTGCCGCGTGGGGCCCGGCTGTCAGCCGTCCGCGCCCTCGAGTGCGGCTGACGCGTGGGGCCCACGGCGTCGGCCGGTGTGAGCCGGGTGCACCCGGTCCACCGTGGACCGTGAGACTGCCGCGTGGGTCCCACTAAAATTTATTTACACATTTTAGGCTTTTAGGAAATATAAAAAATCCTCCAAGCCCTATTTGACTTTTAACTTTGCACATTTTAATTTTTGAAGGCTTTCACATTTTATTGCGTCAGCCGGGAGAGAGGGCGCGCGGACCGGGTCCACGGGAGTGGGACCCACGCGGCAGTCTCACGGTCCACGGTGGACCGGGTGCACCCGGCTTACACCGGCCGACGCCGTGGGCCCCACGCGTCAGCCGCATCCGAGGGCGCGGGCGGCTGACGGCCGGGCCCCACGAGGCAGCCGCTAGGCGCGCCCGGAGGCGGCCACGTCGGCGCGGCCGGCGGGAGGCGGCGCGCCTGCGCCGTCGCCGGCGGCGGCCATAGGCATGGCGGAGCGGCGGCCGAGAGAGGGGAGGGAAAGGGGGAAACGAAGCGGCGGTCCATGGCTCACCCCGGGTCAACGGCGACGACGGAAACGGCAACCGGAGCGGAGGAAGGCGGCGGCGCGGCTCGGGTGGACGGGGTCGACGGCGCTCCGGCGGTCAGCGAGCGAAACGGAGGGGTGGACGAGGTCGGCGAGGATGCGGCGAGGCCGAAGGAGGCGGCGCCGAGGTGGGAGGTGGTCCGGGGCGACGACGGCTGGGGCGGCGGGAGGAAGGGGATGACGGGTGGGCCCCACCCGTCAGCGAGGGTGGCGGGCGGGCCCGCCCGTCAGCGGCGCGCACGCGAGGAGGGCCGAGTGGGCCGCGGGGGAGAGGAGAGAGGGGGAGGGAGATGGGCCGAATTCGGCCCATTAGAGGGGAGAGGGTGATTTTTAGGGTTTTCTTTTTATAAAACCTTTTTAACTTTGTTTATTTCTTAATAATTATTATTTGTGCTCTGAAAATTGCACTAAAATTTATTTACACATTTTAGGCTTTTAGGAAATATACAAAAATCCTCCAAGCCCTATTTGACTTTTAACTTTGCACATTTTAATTTTTGAAGGCTTTCACAAGCATTTTAATTATTCTAGGCATAATTTAGAGGATGTATTTTAGGGTCGATTTGGGACGCGACAGTTTTATTTAGCCATGCCTATTTACCTTTATTACGAACTTATTATTGTTATTGTTATTATTACCTTGTTCACCCTAGGATAAACAAAACCCCAACTAGTGGACATTTTATTCATGGTTCCACCAGTATGGATTTAGGTAGATGCTTCGCTGTTTAATAGGACAACATAGGGTGGTTTTATAACTCTAGACTTTGGGAATATTCATATCACTTGGACACCATGGAATGGTTGGATTATTGTGGAATTGGATTCACACCTCTCCCTCTATTCAAAACCCTCAAAATGGTTTTAGGCTGGGCTCGGGGTGCATGGTTTTGATGGTAGCACCTCGGCCATATAAGGACCGGTCTTCGGGCCTCTGTTGCAAAGCACTACCGTACTTCCACATGTCTAATGGGTAAGGCTTAGTTTGTGGCTCAGTCTGGTTATAAACAAGAGTACACGGATGGAGATGGACGAAGTCAGGGGTCGATGGACATCTCTAGGGCAAATGAAGGCTACACGAGCTGCGGCCCAGTAGTCGAGATGTCATGGCACAGGGCCGGTGTCCTGCTGCTAGGGGCTCAGTCCTGCCTACCTGTCCCGGGGGTTCCGGCCGTAGGTGGGTTGGGTCGGTACTCTTGTCTATGGCTAGGATGAGTTGGAAACTATGTCATGTCTTCCGTCCATATGCCGTGGTGGTATGTGGCACGTGGTTGCACGTGAGGAAGACGTGTCTTGTGGGTAAAGATGTACACCTCTGATTAGAGTAAAACCTATTCGAATAGCCGCGCCCTCGGTTATGGGCAAGCCTAGCAATGTACCCAAGTTAGTGTTTTTAATTCTTAAAACCGGCTTAATAACTAAAATGTGGAATGGTTGGCCTGGGTTGGCTTGGGACGAGCTGGGACCCAGGGTCGGGTTGCCAGTTTGGTCTGAATCATCGTAGGCCTTGGGTTAAGGCAGGTTCGTGTGGGTTCACGGCCTTGTTTAATAATATTAAATAGTTCTAGGATCGTGTTTTAAATTTAGCTTTGAGCAACTAAGGGTCTTTTAAATGCTGTTTATTACAAAACCTAACCCTTATACTATAACTCCATTGTACTCCTTTGCATTTATGCTACACTTGTGGGTGTGTCTTGTTGAGTACGGTGGTTGTACTCAGTCTTGCTCAATTTTTCCCAAACCCAGAAGAGGAGCCCCTGGATGATGAAGGCTTTGGTGTCTAGCTCGTGCCTGCCGTCAAGCGCCTGTGGTCGTCGCCTTAGTCTTCCGCTGTTTTTCGTTGTCTCTGAGTGTGCTGGGCCGTCGCTGCCCATGTAATAATTAACTATTTACGCTTCCGCTTATTAAACTCTGAATTGTATCAACTTCTGGTGTACCTTGCCTCCTGGGACAAGGAATAATACACGCACGTAAGGAACGCCAGTTGGGCTATTTCCGGTCGTGACACGGTTTCCAGATTTCCACCTGTTCGCTTTCCATATAAAGGTCGAACAATCCCACCATGGTAGTAAGATGGATGACCATGACTACGTTGGTGATTCTGAGGATGATGCGGACCAGCAACAACTTCGCTTCAACCGTCATGGTAGACCTCATCGTCGGCTACGCCGTGAGGTACGGAATAATGATGATTCGTTTGGTAAGATTAAATTCACGATTCCTGCTTTTGATGGTAAGTATGACCCTGATGCTTATCTTTTATGAGAGTTAGCAGTAGATCAAAAGTTTGCTTGCCATGACATTCCTGAGGATAAGAGGGTTAGGGCTGCCACTAGTGAATTTACTAATTTTGCTTCTGTTTGGTGGAGTGAATATTGTCGTACTCATATAAATGCTTGCCACCTACTTGGGATGATTTGAAACGAATTATGCGTGCTAGATTTGTACCTTCTTATTATGCACATGACATGTTAAATAAGCTGCACCCAATTGAAACAGGGTGGTATTAGTGTGGAAGAATATTACCAAGCGCTGCAAATGGGTATGTTACGTTGTGGGTTGGTAGACGACGAGGAGGCTGCCATGGCTCGATTCTTGAGGGGCTTAGACCAAGAAATTTTATGATATTCTAAGTTACAAAGAGTATAATAATATGACTCGGTTATTTCACTATGCCTGTAAAGCTGAAAGGGAAGTGCAGGGACAACGTGCGCAAACAAGGGCTAACATTCCTGCAGGTAGAACTCTATGGGTGGCTTGGAGTGGCGCTACCCCAGCCGGTCGTGCATCATCTTCAACATCGACATCAGCACCCTCCAACAGCAACAAAGCGCGGCCAACACCTTCTGCGGCCCCCTCTCGTGCTGCAGAGGCTGCAGCAAAGCCCGCCAAGAGTGCCTCCTCCGTTGCTTCCACGGGCAGTACAAGAGATGTTCAATGCCACCGTTGCAAGGGCTTTGGGCATATGCAGCATGACCGCCCTAGCAAGCGTGTTTTGGTAGTCAAGGATGATAGTGAGTACTCGTCTGCTAGTGATTTCGATGAACATACACTTGCATTGCTTGCAGCTAACAACAAAGGTAGCGAGGATGAGGAACACATCGGGGCTGATGTTGCAGACCAATATGAGAGCCTTATTGTGCAACGTGTCTTGAGTGTACAAATGGGCAAAGCAGAGCAGAACCAGCGGCATAACCTTTTTCAGACGAAGTGTGTCATCAACAAGCGTTCCTGATGCACAATCATCGATGAGGGTAGCTGTAGGAACTTGGTAAGTATGGAGATGGTCACGAAGCTAGCTTTGCAGACGAAACCACATCCCCACCCATACTATATTCAGTAGTTCAACAACAATGGCCGCATTAAGGTAACACAATTGGTGAGATTAAATTTTGCAATTGGTTCTTACTGTGATTTTGTTGATTGTGATGTCTTACCTATGCATGCTTGCTCCTTGCTGTTGGGTAGGCCTTGACAATATGATAAAGACACGTTGCATCATGGTAGAAGCAATCAATACTCCTTTATGCATAATGGAAAGAAAATTGTGTTGCATCCTATGACTCCTGAAGCTGTTTTTGAGAATGATGTTGCTAGAGCTAAGAAAGAGAAAAATGTTGAGCATGCTAAAAGTGAAAATCAGATTGTAGCAAAAGAACTTGTGCACCATAACAAGAAAGGTTCTAAATCTAACCATAGCAAGGATAGTGTGATTAAATTGAATGGTCCTTGTTTGCTTGCCACTAAATCTGATATTGTCAATTTGGATACAAGTGACATTGTTTGCTATGCTCTCATTTGCAAGGATGCATTGTTTTCTTTTGAGAATATGCCTGTCTCTTTTCCTCCTGCAGTCACTAACCTTTTGCAGGAGTATGAGGATGTGTTCCCCAAGGACGTACCACCGGGGCTGCCACCGGTGCGTGGAATTGAGCATCAAATCGACTTGATCCCTGGAGCTTCACTACTCAACCGTGCGCCATACCGAACCAACCCTGAGGAAACCAAGGAGATTCAATGTCAGGTTCAGGACTTGCTTGACAAAGGGTACATACGCGAGTCTCTTAGTCCATGTGTTGTTCTGGTGATTTTGGTTCCAAAGAAAGATGGATCATGGCGTATGTGTGTTGATTGTAGATCTATTAATAACATTACCATTAGATATCGTCATCCTATTCCTAGGTTAGATGATATGCTTGATGAATTGAGTTGCTCTACTGTTTTCTCTAAAGTTGATTTGCGTAGCGATTACCACCAAATTCGTATGAGGTTGGGCGCTAAATGGAAAACAACATTTAAAACAAAATTTGAGTTATATGAGTGGTTAGTGATGCCTTTTGGTTTAACTAATGCACCAAGCACTTTCATCAGGTTCATGAATGAGGTTTTGCGTCCTTCAATTGGAAAATTTGTGGTGGTATACTTTGATGATATTCTGATTTATAGCAAATCTTTGTAGGAATATCTTGATCATTTACGTGTTATTTTTAATGCTTTACATGATGCACGTTTGTTTGGTAACCTTGAGAACTGCACTTTTTGCACCGATCGAATCTCGTTTCTTGGCTATGTTGTAACTCCACAGGGGATTGAGGTTGATCAAGCCAAGGTTGAGGCAACTCAAAGTTGGCCGACTCCTAAAACGGTCTCACAGGTGTGGAGCTTTCTAAGACTCGCGGGGTTTTATCGTCGTTTTGTGCGGGATTTCAGCACCATTGCTGCACCATTGGATGAGCTTACAAAGAAGGGAGTGTCTTTCACTTGGGGCACATCACAAGAGAACACCTTCCACATAACTTCTAGATTTTAATAAGACTTTTGAACTTGAATGTGATGCTAGCGGGATTGGCACTGGTGGAGAAACCGTTTGTAGTCTCGGTTCGTAACCCCCCTTTAGTCCCAATTGTCCAACCGGGACTACGAACTGGGACTAAAGATCGATGTACCATTTTTTTTATTTGCATGGCCCTATTTGCTGCATGGTTGATTATATATATATATATATATATATATATATATATATATATATATATATATATATATATATATATATATATATATATATATATATATATATAATATGTACATATGTGTATATGTATAAATACATATATTACACACATATGTATAATTTAAAGCACTTAACATTTTATGTGCATATATGTTACCAAAATATATATTAACACTAAAGTAAATGTGTACATATATATATATATATATATATATATATATATATATATATATATATATATATATATATATACATGCATGTATAGTACTATTCATTTGCTCGCTAGCTATAGCTACGACTTCGACGCTGACGTTATGTCAGAAGAGGAAGGACCGACGTTATGAATTGTCGATCCGTCGTAGTAGAATTCACCCTCGGGATTAAGGACTTCTTCGTTGATGAATCCCATCAGTTGTTCTTGAACAGCGTGATAAAATCCTTGTGTGGGAGATTATCCCTCATATGAATACGCTATCATTCGAAAAGTAATGACATATCAATATATGAAATTAATAAACAACTTAACAAATCGATACACAATGAAATTTTGAATGGTTTATGTATACGTACATCGAGCTCTCGTGTGGTGTATATTTGGTTTGATAGGCAATGGGCATACTCGCATACGTAGAAGCCGCATAAGTTAGTTCCCTGGTCCTGCTTTGCACACTACATGAGAAACGATGAGAGAATTAATATAATCTTTATATTTAACTGTAATTAGAGATTTAATTCAATACAATTTTGGATCATGCATGTACTCACTGGAAAATGAAACCTCCGTCCAAGTTTTTCTTTCCAAGTCTCGCGGACCAATTGACGGAACCGATCCCAAGCCCTACATATGTAGTTGCAAGCTATGATTAATTAAATATTACCCGAGATCAACATAATAGCAATAGAATCCCTACGACTTTGGAATAGATGGCATTATATTACCTGTCTATTAGTTGGAAGACCTTGTCAAAAATCTTCTCCTCTTTATTCATTGAGTCGTACACAGTGACTCTGCATGCGTCCAAGTCGAAAAATAACAGGACCCAGTGGAATCTGGAATATGCGTGAGATGAGATAAATATGAAAATGTACATGTTATATGTACGGGAATGAAATTTGTTCGAACGACAATGAAAACTCACTCTGTGTTGTACGGCAGTAGTATGAACGTCTTGAAATGCTGCTGCGTTAGGAGATGGACGAGACGTCGAGGGCGTCGAGATGGTATAGATCGAAGACATCCTTGAAATGGATCCAGAGAACATCTTCTCCTTGCAATAAGTCGAGGTTTCTGATCCTCGCTCCGAACATCTCTCTACCCTTGGCGCTCATTTCCATGTACCATTCATGGAATTTGTACATCTGTGACAAGCGGTTTATCGAGTTCAAACTTGTATGCCACTTCTGCCTTCGGGATTGGTGCGCCTCCAATCAACTGATCCACAGTTAGACCGGTGTCCGAAATGAAATCCGTTATGCCAAATTCTTCGCCGGTCACCAACGGCTCGACCTGTTGGTTTGGTTGTTCTCCAAGCTGAGGGACTGGTTTGGACTTCTTGTCATAGGCTTTCTGAAGTGTTCGGTCATAGTCCGATAGCTTTAAGGCCTCCTTGTTTGTTGTGGACATTCCCTTGAAGAAGTTCTTCACGCTCGGGTCAATAGGTATCTTCTTTTCAGGACTCCGAGGCTTGAGTTGCCTCTTCACTTCTCCTGCCACATAAGCAACAAGCTCCTCTTGACTGCAATCGTACGGCGGCTCCTTGTTTTTGGTGGCGTCAACTTTCGCCTTCTTCATTGCCCTTGTGCGGGCAGGCGGTGGAGCTTGGCGAGACCTTGTCTTGGGAGGTGCAGGGGGACACGGTGGAGGTGGAGGAGGCGGAGGAGCCGGAGGAGATGGTGCAGGAGGAGGTGGCAGAGGAGCTGGAGGAGATGGTGCAGGAGGACGTGGCGGAGGAACCGGAGGAGATGGTGTAGGAGGAGATGGCGGAGCCGGAGGAGATGGTGCACAAGACGCGCCGCTTGTCGCCTAGGGAGGATGATGTACCACTTGCGCCATAGTATAATGGCGTGGCTTGTGTCTCGTAGATGCGTCTCATTGTCTCCTCCTGGGTAGTCCAACTCAAAGTCCTCGTATGCGGCTTCCACCAGCTCAACTTCGACCCTCGAGTATCCCGCTGGAATCGGCCTGCAGTGGTAAGTCCCTGAAATGTCCGTTGGGATGGCCATTCCCGATGCCACCTTCACGTGATGAGAGGTTATTTATTAGTAATCAACGTAAGCAGCAACTTGCGGAATGTACAAGTCAAAAATCATAAAACTACGAGCATACCTTGATTGATAAGTTCTTGAAGGGAATATGTAGCTCACGTGGTGTGCTGCGTGATCTCATCAACGAGGCAAGTGGTTTCGTCCTGGGTTTGCATGGCGTCCATGCTCTGTGATCCTACTTGCCCCGTTGAGGCGCAGCTGCTACGATTGCCTGATGGGCTGACCATTGCAAGAGGAATGTACGGCTGGGGATCCTGGAACCGATGTGCGGCCATGCGTTCATCCACCTTCCTTGCCACCTCCTCTTGCATGCTGAGTTCGTAGCTCGATACCATGTACTCAAGATCTGCAATCTTCGCCTCGGTATCTCTCTTGCTCCTCATCCGACTCCTGTACGTGTGGATGTCCTCCTTAAATCCAATCTTTCAGGGAATCATGCCTTTCCCTCGTGTTCGTCCTGGATGCTCGGGAGTCTGTAGGGCGAGTGACAGCTCGTCCTTCTCTTTGTCGGGTCGGAATGTGCCCTGAGAAGAGGCTTCCACTGCGTCCGTTAGTCGACTAGCAGCCTCGCGTATCTGATCGCTGAAGACAAGGGAGCCATCAACTAGGTTAAGCGTTCCACCGTGAGCATAGTACCAGAACTTCGATCGATCCGGCCATTTAGCGGTGGCCAGTTCGATACCCCTCTCAATCAATCTTGCCTCCATCTCCCCCCACTTCGGCATTGCGACGCTATAGCCGCCTGTCCCCAAGTGGTGATGGTACTTCTTCTTGGCGGCATTTTCTTTGTTTCTGACCATCATTGCTTGCCCTTGTTGCCCTGTCTTGTAAGCAACGAACTTGTCCCAATGATCCCTTAGCTTTGGGAATACGTCGAAGTTCGGTGTTAGTCCCTTCAAGATGTATTTCTTGTAGAGATCTCCCTTGAAGCTCTGGAACTGTTCTGCCATTTTCTTAAGAGTCCACTGTTTCACTATGTTCTCTGTACCCGCAGGGAGCGTGAACGTCTCGAGCATTGTGGTCCACAGCATCTCTTTCTCTGATTCTGGGACAAAGCTGTCATTATCCCCGCGTGCCCTTGTTCTGTGCTAGTATACCTTGCTGACAAGCACGTTATCCCTCACAACCCAACCGCTGTGGCGTATATAATTCTTGGCTGCTTCTGCCGGGGCACTAGGTCAGCCATCTTCGTCCACCTCAGTTATGATGTGCCGACCCTCTATCTTCTTCGCGGCACCTCGTTGTCCGCGTGCCCTCTTCTGTCCAGCGAAGGGATGACTTCCACTAGCCTCCTCCTCGTTCCCCTCCGCATCCCTCTCCACGTTCCCCTCCTCGTTCCCCTCCGCATCCCTCTCCACGTTCCCCTCCTCGTTCAAGTACTGGTTTGGATCCTCGTTCCCCTCTTCTTCGTTCCAGTACTAGCTGCTTCCCTCTGCGATTGTATCGTACAGTATCGGTTCCTCATCGCGATCAGCCATTTGTTCACACAAGAAATATTTGCTAAGTCTATAGGTCATATTTGCTAAGCGTAATATTAAAACTATACTAATCTTGTATTAAAACTCTAACAATCATATATGCTAAGTCTAAGTGTCCTATATTCGAACTCAAATAATCATATATGCTAAGTCTAAGTGTTGTATATTAGAACCCTAGATAATCATATATGCTAAGTCTAATTAAGTTTCATATATTAAACCTCTAATAATCTTATATTAAATCTCTAACAATCTCTAACACTCACATATGCTAAGTCTAATTAAGTTTCGTATATTAAACCTCTAATAATCTTATATTAAAACTTTAATAATCCTATATTAAAATTGTAATAATCATATGTGGTAAGTCTAACACTTACATATGCTAAGTCTAATAATCCTATATGAAAAATCTAATAATCTTATATTAAATCTCTAACAATCTCTAACACTCACATATGCTAAGTCTAATAATCTAATAATCTCTAACACTCACATATGCTAACTCTAATAATCTAATAATCTTATATTAGAAATCTAATAATCTTATATTAAATTTCTAACAATCACATCTTTACATCACTTGCCTGCGCGAATTCCTTCGAGGGCTAGCTACCACTTCGGCTTGAGGGACGACAACAATGACGTCTTCTCTGCAACATGCAAAAAAATGTATTAGTCTAAATGCAAAGGAACATATATTGTATTTCATGTTTTCAAGTATATATAATCATATATATATGCTAAGTTTAATAATTGTTTAATTATCTCGTTCGTACAGGTTTCGCTCGTGTTCGTTCTCACACTTTTTAGTTCAACTGCATTCACGTTCGTTCGCGTTTCATTCACGTTCGTTCGCGTTTCATTCATGTTCGTTCGCGTTCGTTCACGTTTCGTTCACGTTCGTTCACGTTTCGTTCACGTTTCAATCACGTTCGTTCACGTTCGGCAATGACGGGGCGGTAGTGGCGGCAGCGGAGCATCGGCGTGGCGCGGCGGTGGCGTGGCGGCGCCACGGCGGCGTGGCGCGGCCCGGCGGCGTGGCGCGGCAGCGTGCGAGCTCGAGGCGGGGGCGTCGATGTCGTCGCCGTGGCGGCCGCCTGGACGTTACGTTGTCGGCGGTGGCGGCCGCGTCAAAGTCGGGGCCGGCATCGGCGGGAGGCGGAGTCGGGGTCGGCCGCGCGCGTCGACATCGGCGGCAGCGTCGGCAACGAGCTAGTTGGCGGCGGTTTGGAGAGAGAGAGACCGAGATCGAGAGAGAGAGGCAGCGGCGGCTCTCACCCCAGAGATGCAGCGGCGGCGTCGGCGGCGGAGGCGGCGAGGACTGCGACACGACGGCGAGAGACGACGGCGGCGTCGGCGCGGGGATGCCCTAGGCAGTGGCGGCGAAGGAGAAGCTGAGATCGATCGGAGGAAAAACTTCTAAGTGTTGGTGGAGAAGACGAGGGCGTGTCGGGAATATCTATACCCCTAGATCTTTATTTCCGGTTGGTGAGAACAACCGGGAAAGATATTTTCCCGCTATTTCCAAATTCTTTTTAAACCCGGTTAGGGTTAAGAACCGGGACTAAAGATAATAGCACTGAATATTGAATTTCATTACATATGTGTTTCTAAAATAGTAAATAATGCATTACAATTATTTAAAGTCGAAAAATTAATGACAAAACCTTCGAAAAATTATTGTTGTCAGTAGTAAATTAAGTGGATAATATATAATAAGCACATGAATGATTTAAAATTGTTAAAAATTCTAATAACTTTTAAAAATTCTAATAATCATATATAACTAGCATATGCATGATTTAAATTTGTTAAAAAGTCTAATAATCATACATAATTAACATATGCCATACAACAATTGATTTATATGGATATTCAATACATCCAAAATAGTTTACATCGTGTACACAACAATCACGGCAATACATCGGTGGTGACGGTTGACCGCACGTACTTTCTTCTCACTATTGTTCCTTCCTTGTGATCGCTACGTGAGTAAGGGGTGTCTTTATTTGATAGGAGGATGCTAGAGTCAATCGCCATTGTGAAAGGGGGTTGCCCATCAAACTGATCGTAATCCTCGTCAGTCTTGTCCTCTACTCCGACGATTTTTCTTTTGCCTAGGAGAACCACGTGGCGCTTCGGCTCGTCAGGCCATTTGCCCTTCTTTCCTTTGCTAGGCATGTCCTTCACGTAAAAGACTTGAGTTACATCATTGGCAAGGACAAAAGGTTCGTCCGAGTATCCAACATTGTTAAGGTCAACCATTGTCATCCCACTGTCATCAATCGTTACGCCTTCACCAGTCAACTTAACCCATTGGCACCGGAACTGAGGGACCTTGAGAGGTCCATAGTCAAGTTCCCATATGTCCTCGATGGCACCGTAATACGTGCCAGTTGTACCATCGTGTCCCATGGCATCGATACGAACAACACTGTTCTGGTTCGTGCTCTTCATGTCTTGGGCTCTCGTGTAGAATGTGTACCCATTGATCTCATATCCCTTGAATATCGCGATCGAGCCAGATGGCACTGTTCTGGTTCGTGCACTTCATGTCTTGGGCTCTCGTGTAGAATGTGTACCCATTGATCTCATATCCCTTGAATGTCGCGATCGAGCCAGATGGTCCCCTCGCCAGGAAGGCCAGTTGTTGGTTAATCGTCTCGTTACCCATGAGATGTTGTCGCAGCCACGCGGGGAAAGTATCAATGTGATGCCATGTAAATCCATGCATCGGACTTACCGATGTTTCTGGCACGAACTAGAGCCAAGTGCTCCTTGATGTAAGGAGCCACCAATGAAGATTGTTGCAGAACCATGAAATGGGCTTTACGGAATAAATAGTTGTCTACCGTCATTATTGCTTTCCTTCCGAGAGTCCCCTTTCCCCGTATTCTCCCTTCATGGCGTGATTCAGGTACCCCGATTGGGCGAAGGTCTTCAATAAATTCTACGCAGAATTCAATGACCTCCTCTGTTACATACTCCTTGGGGATGCTTGCCTCTGGACGAGCCCGGTTACGAACATACTTCTTCAGAACGCCCATGTACCTCTTGAAAGGAAACATGTTGTGTAGGTACACAGCCCCGAGAATACCGATCTCTTTGACAAGGTGACAAAGCAGATACGTCATTATATTGAAAAATGAAGGTGGAAATATCAACTCAAAGCTGACAAGACATTGCACCACATCATTCTGAAGGGCTTCTAATCTATCCGGATCGATGACCTTCTGCGAAATTGCATTCATGAAAACACATAGCTTTGTTATTGTTGCTCGGACATTGTCTGGGAGGATACCCCTTATTATAACTAGTAGCAGTTGTGTCATCAACACGTGACAATCATGAGACTTTAGGTTTGTGAACTTCTTCTCCTTCGTGCTTATTATTCGTTTTATATTCGTGGAGTATCCAAACGGTACCTTGATGCTCTCCAAGCATTCGAACATACTTTCCTTCTCTGCCTTGCTAAGATTGTAGCTGGCTGGACTCAAGTAATGGCTGCCTTTCTTCTTCGGTTCCGGGTGAAGGTCGCCGCGTTGTTCCATATGCTTCAGATCATTACGTGCTTCCAGTGTATCTTTCGACTTTCCATACACACCTAGGAAGCCAAGAAGGTTTACGCGAAGGTTCTTAGTGAGGTGCATCACGTCGATTGTGTGGCGGACGTCCAAGAATTCCCAATAGGATAACTCCCAAAATATGGAGTTTTTTTTCCACATCGCCGCGTGACCATCTTCGCTCTCTATAGGCTGGCTGCCAGGCCCCTTTCCAAACACTACTTTCACCATAGCAAACACTGTTTTCCTGCTGCAATGTTTAGGCTTCGTACGGTGGTCCGCCTTATGTTCAAAGTGCTTGCCTTTCTTCCGTATTGGGTGGTTTGCAGCAAGAAATCGACGATGACCCATGTACACAACCTTCCTACAGTGCTTAAGATACGTACTTTCTGTTTCATCCATACAGTGAGTGCAAGCCTTGTACCCCATGTTGGACTGCCTGGATAGGTTGCTAAGTGCAGGCCAATCGTTGATGGTTACGAACAGCAGCGCTCGTAGGTTAAACTCCTCCTGTTTGTCCTCGTCCCACATGGGGACACCTTCCTTCTTCCACAACAGTTTAAGATTTTCGACCAGTGGTCCTAGGAACACATCGATGTCGTTACCAGGTTGCTTGGGGCCTTGTATAATAATTGGCATCATTATGTACTTCCTCTTCATGCATAGCCAAGGGGGGAGGTTGTAGATACACATCGTAACGGGCCAAGTGCTATGGCCGCTGCTCATCTCTCCAAAAGGATTCATGCCATCCGTACTTAAACCAAATCGTATGTTTCGTGCGTCCTTTCCAAAGTCATTAAATTTTATGTCGATGTTTCGCCACTGCGAACCATCGGCGGGGTGTCTCAGCATCCCATCCTGTTGACGTTCTTCAGCGTGCCAACGCATCATTCTAGCATTCCCCTTGTTCCTGAACAAACGCCTTAGCCGTGGTATTATAGGGAAATACCACATCACCTTAGCAGGAATTCTCTTCTTCGTTAGCTGCCCGTCAACCTCACCTGGATCATCTCGTCTAATCTTGTATCGTAGTGCTTTACAAACATGGCATGCTTCTAGGTTCTCGTACTCCTCACCGCGATATAGGATACAATCATTCGGACATGCGTGAATCTTCTGAACTTCCAGTCCTAGAGGGCAAACTATCTTCTTAGCCTCGTACGTTGTCTCGGGCAATTTGTTTCCCTCCGGAAAAATGTTCTTGATGAGTTTCAATAAATCGCCAAATGCCTTGTCACTAACACCATTTTTGCCTTCCATTGCAAGAACTAGAGTGGTATCCAACTTTTTGCGCCCCTGCTCGCAACCTGGGTACAACGACGTTCTGTGGTCCTCTAACATCTTGTCCAATTTATGGGCCCCCTTTTCACTTTCGCAGTCCTCCTTGGCGTCCTGCAACATCTGACCAAGATCATCCGCAACATCGTTATCATCAGCATCCCTGTCCTCCTCGCCCTTTTGATTTCCGTCAAATCCAGCGTACTGAGCAAAGTCCGGAATATTGTCATCTTCCACTTCATCTTCTTCCATTTCAACCCCTTGCTCTCCGTGGGATGTCCAATAATTATAGCTTGGTATGAACCCCGACTCAAATAAGTGGAAATGAATAGTCCTGGATGCAGAAAACTCCTTCTGATTCTTACACTTATTGCATGGACAACAAATAAAACCCTTATGCTTGTTAGCTTCGGCCACTCTCAAAAAATAATGCACACCGTCAATAAACTCTCTGGACTGCCGGTCAGCAGCGTACATCCATTGCCGATCCATCTACATGAAATGAAAAAAAATCATACACAAATAATCATTCGTACAATAATGACAGTCATACAATAATGATAAAATAATCACAAACTCTTTCAACAGTCATACAATAATGACATATCATTATTCATACAAAAATTATAAAATATTCCACCAAATAATTCTTATTTATTATTTTTGAAGTTTTAAACTAATATTAAAGTGTTGTACTTCTTTTAATTTTCAGTTTAGTTTTTTTCTATTATTTAAGAATAACTTTCACTATATTTTCCTTCTCAGCTATTTTATAAAACCTTCTTTAGCAAATAAACAAAATTTCTATATATTCTTTCTTTTCCCACACAAATTTTCTCTCTCATCAACTTACAACAAAATTTTGGAAACAAAAAAGTGTGCAAAACATAGCTCCAAATGTAATATGACCAAAAAAAACATTGGAGGATGAAGATGCTAACCTTTTAGGCACCTCCGGTTTGTATATAATCACCAAAATAAATTCACTAGAAATTTTGGCATGACCTCCCCTCTTTTTTGAAGAAATTTTGAAGCTTGCTCGGGCTGGAGGAGGAAGAAGACATATATAAAGGGGTGGGACTTTAGTCCCAGTTGGTGTTACCAACCGGGGCCCGGGACTAAAGTTACGATCTTTACCGGGACTATAGTTACTATCTTTAGTCCCGGTTGGTGTTACAAACCGGGATTAAAGATCCCGAGGGGGCCTGACAAGCCCTGACAACATTTGAACCGGGACTAAAGATCAAATATGCCCGTTGCCCAGTTTTTATTGCAACCGGGACTATTGTGGAATTCGGCCGACCGACGAAAGATGGTTTCTCCACCAGTGTGGATTGGGTGGTGTGGAGATTATGGATACCCCATACCTCTATGGCATGTATAGTCCGACTAGGTATGGGGTGCTATGTATAGATAGAATATCTTTAAAGAGGCTCGGGTTAAATTCTAAACTTGTATGATAAGGAAGTACCCGGGATTCTAGTCAGCTACGATTAGATCATATCTGTAACTACCTATTCCGTTAGGGATATGGTTTGTATTTTGTAACACGGACTCCTTCCCCTATATAAGGAGGGGTCCGTGTGCCTCTAGGGGTACGATTTTTAGCTCCCAGATCGTACGATCAATAATACACTCGGCGGATCAATCCCCGGACAGGAGTAGAGTATTACTTCTTGAATAAGAAGGCCTGAACCTGTATAAAATCCCTTGTCTCTTAACCCATCCACTTTTCCAGCTTGATAGCCACCCCCTTTAGTATTGCCGAAATCTTGTTTCGACAGTTGGCGTGCTAGGTAGGGGTAGCGTCAAGTTTTTCGCCGACTAGTGCGATGGGTTTCGTCTCCGGCATCAACGACTTCGCCTTCCCTCCCGGGCAGGCGTTCCGGTTCGGCAACCTCGACTTCATCACCAACGACTTCGGCAAGATTTCTCTCCTTGACTCGGATTCAAACCAGTCGGGGAGAGACCAGGTCCCTGCCCCGTTCGGTATTCCGAACTCGGCCGAGATCTACCCCAAGCTCATCTCGATCGAGTCGGCTCCAAACCACTCGGACGAGATCCAATCTACATCGACACGACCAGACCAAGATGTTGGGTCCTATCCCCCAATCCTAATGAGACTTCCAGATGATCTGGCTGCTGTCTTCACGACCAAGGCGTCTCCCACCCGAAGACCTGGACGAGATCCGGCTTTGGCCCCGATCCAATCTAGCTCCAGGGAGGTCGGCGTTATACTCCAACCTCTCGGGACAGTCTCGACGGAAGAATTGGATGGCTACCTCAACTCCCCCGGCGTCAGTTCTCGACCAACGGAGATCCTTGAGTACGACGACTTCGGCTATCGCTATGACTACGGCAACTTCGACGACTTCGACGACAGTGTCACATCCTAAAAATCCTAAAAATATAAATTGTTGTTTAATTGGAATTATTAGAAATGATTTTAAAAGCCTAGAAGAGAAGATCTAGTTTTAAATAATAAATTCCAATATAAAATGGGGCCAGATAAAATTTCATTAAATACTTTGCTTAATTCTATAATTCCTAGATTTTTCTGGGATTTATTTGAGCTAAGGAAGTATTTTTAATAAAAGGAATTGCATTTCATGAATAATTTAAATTGGAAAAAGTTTTAAAAAGTCTCTTTTGGCTTTGGGCCGAAAGTCGGCCCAAAACCCTCTCTCTCTCTCTCTGGCCCAAGCCGGCCCAGTCCGCAGCCGAGTCGCCGCTCGCGCGCGCGCTCCCGCTCGCTGACAGGTGGGGCCCACCTGTCGGACTCTTCGTCTTCCTCGCGCCGCCGCCGCCCGAAACCCTAGCACCGCGCCGCCGCCGTCTCCTTCCAAATCCGGCCGATCCTTTCCGTTTCCGATGAAATCAATAGAGGGGAAATGATCTTCTCGATCTCCTCTATCTTTTCTCTTTTGGAATCATCGGCTAAAATCGTTTGGAAATTCGTGGATTCGAGGTCGAATCGGATCGGTCTCTCTCCTCCGAACCCTAGACTTTCCTTCTCGTCGCCGGCCGCCGTGGGCCTTCGCCGCCGTGTCCTTGCCCCTATAAAAGCACCCCCAAGCCCGCCGCTGCCCGCCGCCACCCTCGCCTTTGCCTCTCGTCGTCCGTAGAGCCCTAGCGCCGTGAGCCCTCGCGCCGCCGTCGTCGCCGCCGCTCCAGCCGTGCGCCGCCGTCGCTCCAGTCGTCGCCGTCGCTCGGGGAGGCCGCCGTCGTGGTCGCCGTCGCGTCGCCGTCCTCGTCCGCCCCTCCGCCGTCGCTGTCGACCGCCGGAACACCGTCGCCGTCATCAAGCCGGAGGTTGCCGCCGCTTCTTCTTCGCCGCTGTCACCGTCCGTTGTTCTTCCGCCGCTTCTTTGGTCACCGGTGAGTTCGCCGTGCCGTCCGCTACCCGTAGGTGCTTTCCGTTCGCGCCGCCGCGCCGTCGTTCGCCGGCGAGCTCGCGCGGTTCGGTCGCCGCCGGAGATGACGTCATCGCCGACGTCATCGATGCCGTCTGCCGTGGTCCGGCCGTGGACCGGTCGATCTCGGCCGTTCGTTTTGGATGGATCGATCTCGGCCGTCCAATCTCGTGAACCGTCGCCGTGCACCCGGTCCACCGCAAACCCTAGCCGCTGACGCAATAAATCCTCTTTTCCTTTTCAAAAATAATTCATTATTGCGTCATAATTCAATTAAAATCCATATAAGTGTTTTAATCTGATTTAATCTTTAAAAATTCATAACTAATTCATCTTAGCTTGGATTTAGTTGGTTCAAGTCTCTAAATTTTTCTAAAATTGAGATCTACATGTTAAAAATATCCACATGTACTGTTCATGCCTTTTTATGTGCTTTTTTGGTGTTTTGCTCTTTTCTATTTAGATTCCGACGTTTCCGGAGAGTCCGTTTTCGCAGGAGAAGAATTTGAAGAGTTCCAAGGCCAACAAGACAAGTCACACAGATTCCAAACAACCCTTTGAGCATGTTGATCCCGTTTAAAGCTATTGTTTCTTTTCAACTATTGCAATTATTTTCGAATGTCATTGGGTGGAATTAACCTATTGTTTGTTATAGCCCTTTTGTTCTTGATTACTTTATTCCTTGATACCTTGGGTTATTATAAATTGACTAGTTGAGCTTTATATATTGGTTCAGCTAGATATTAGATGTGATTGGTTAGCCATGCTTAGAAACTTTAGCACACTATTGGGATAACTTATGACTCACTATTATTTAATGATGGCTTAATGATGACTCATGATGGTTAATCATGATTGGTTAATTAATTAATTTGCCAACTAAAACCTGATAATGGTGGGTTGTGAGCACATGGTTTTGATGGTCGTGCTCATGACAATTAAGGACCAGTTCACGAGTTTCGGTTGTGAAACATTAACCGTGCCAACCACAAGCCAGCGTGGGCAACGGCTTTACCTTTTGTATAGCATGGTTCATTGCGGGGCACCAGACTGAGAAGTGGCGGAGATAAGCCCACGGGGGTCGCTGGGGAGTCCATGCCTTGTTTATAAGGGGGTGATTATGATCTAGGAACGGTGCGCTGTGGTGGATTGTGTTGTGCGAGGGGTACTGTCACAGCTCCTTTCTGAGGTACCGTGGTGGTATCAAGGCGCATGGTGACATGTCGTGGGGCTGTGTCTTGTGGGTACAGTGGTACACCTCTGGTCAGAGTAAAACTATTCGAATAGCCGTGCCCGCGGTTATGGGCGGGTCTAACAATGTCTTTCGTGATTAGTCTCACACCTCTCATCATAATAAAAGATACTATGACTGGTAATAATTTGATTAGCTCCTGGTTTGGAATGGTATATTCCTGGTTTGGAGATAGAACTGTGCAGCCGGGATGGTTGTTCAGAATGGTTGGGCCTATGCAACAGGGTATGTTGTATAGCGTTGGATTAATATTGTTTAATTATTACTTAACTGTTTTATTAAATTCTGAAATGTTTTTTTAAATGCTGTTTATGCAAATGAAACCCTACTATGCCATCCTTTGTTATCCTATGCACTTGCATAATTGCTGCGTGGCTTGCTGAGTATGTCATATACTCACCTTGCAATCATTCATCAGAGGAGGAGTTCTACAGTGATGCTGATGGTGTGGAGGATTAGGTGTAGCCCTGGTCAAGCTGCCTGTGGAGTGGAGTCGTCTGCGCCGTTTATCTTATTTTTTTTTCGCTGCTTAGATCTTTATTGATTGAGAGGAACTATCTACCTCTGTAATGACATTTTATTTGCTTATTAATTAGAGTAATAATTGTACTCTATTATCAATTTGTTATTGTGTGCCTCGGCTGATTCCTGGACGAGGGTTCACACACATGTAAGCGTTTGGAATTTTGGATAGAAATTCCGGGCGTGACAAGTTGGTATCAGAGCCTCCTTGACCCTAGATTATGCCCAATGGTTACCCATAGGAGCCCTCTAAAAATATTGGAAAAATAGAACTATTCTCCTCTCTTTCTCTTTTAATTAAACCAAACAAATGGCACATGTGGTTTAAAATTCCTTTAATTGTTCTCATTTAAAAATTTATTTATTATTCCTGTGTTATTAGTACCGTACATCTATTATTGTACTAATGACTCATTTACCAGCAAAAGTTTTATAACATTGTTTTATTTAATCTTGTTACAATGAAATAAATTTAGCAGGTTGATTTTATAACTTTTCTTTTATTTTGAAACCTGTTGTTCAAAAGTGCAAAATTTGTGATCTTGTTTCCAACTGTTTCAACTTATCTTGCAAGCTTGGTTTACTTTATTTATTCACTTATCTTTTACTTTGATTTTCTAAATTTATTCAAATTAATCCAAAAACTTGTGCTATTAATTGGACAAACGTCTTAACTCCCTCCTTTCACTTGTCTTTAGATGCCGCGCTACAAGCCTGAGTACTTGTTTGGTGTTGAGGGATTTGTCCAGGAGTTGCGTACGATGTCCTTTGCCATAGGATTTGGGACTGCCCCTATGTATGCCCAGATTCCTCATGATCGGGATGAAGAGAAGTGTCGAGTCAAAGTCACCTTGAACAGTAATAGTGAAGATATCCCATCAGTGATGTTCGAAGCTGGAGGAGGAAATTATATTCATGCATGTCAGGAGGTGGCAAGAATCGCCATAGGAGAGCTCCGCGATCGCTACAGTGATCAGTTGGCCGACACTGAGTATCGCTACCATCCTCGCCAACCCCAGGGAAGTGACCGTGGCAGCTACCTTGAGACTGAGGGGATTGAGAATGATGCTACCACAAGGCATCTGGTTGAGATGCTGTGGGCTATGAATGAGACCCGCGCGGAGGTTGTGCTAGCAGCTCAAGATCGTGAAGACCGGAATCGCGGTAAGATTTGCAAGCTAGAAGATAAGGTGGATCGGTTGGAGAAGGAACTAGCCGCATTGAAGGGAGAAGCACCGCCGCAGAAGGCCAGGGTTCGTCTTACCGCAAGGAAGAGAGCTCTATTCATCCCTCGCTACCAATTGGCACCAAAGGTCCGTGTGGTGGAGAAAGAAGTTACCCCAGCCCTAGCAGATCCTCTGGTCATCAATGTAAGTGATGATGAAGGAGAAGAATCGAAGCGCACCCATTCAAAGGTCGAGTGGGGAGCCACTCAAGATGATGAAGACGAGCCGAACGAGCCTTCAATCAACTCCGATGCCCGGAAGACCTAGAGTTCCTTGTCAAGCCGTTGTCCTAGGTCGTTGTGTTAGTTTGCTTGTTTTAAGTTTGGTTGTGTGTGTGGGTCCTGCATGTGGTTTACATCAGTGGTGGGATGTAAGTGCATGCGTTTGTTTGCTTTCGAGTGTTAGGTAGTTGGTGAGTTTAGTGGTGTGAGAGAGCCTTCAGTTTTGTAATAATGAAACTCAGTTAAGATCAATAAAAGTTAAGTTAGAAGAAAAATTACTTCTCTGTCCTAAGTAGTTTTTCCCCGGTTTCTCTTCTTGTGCTCTTGCCCATGCCAGATGGTGCTCACTCGCAGCAACGGGAATGGCCCCAACAACAACAACAACAACAATGGAGAGAATCCCACACTTGCCCAAGTCCTGGCTCAACAGGCACAGCTTATGAACATGATGATGCAGCAACTCCAGAACCAGCAGAACCAGGGAAATAACCAGGCACCTCCCCAGAACAAGTTAGCAGAATTTCTTCGTGTGAGGCCGCCCACTTTCTCTAGCACCACTAATCCTGTTGAAGCTGGTGATTGGCTGCACGCCATAGAGAAGAAGTTGGATTTGCTTCAGTGCACCGATCAGGAGAAGGTCTCATTTGCATCACACCAACTGCATGGCCCTGCCTCTGAGTGGTGGGATCACTTCCGCCTTAACAGGACTACTGCTGAACCTATCACTTGGCTTGAATTCACCGCTGCTTTTCGGAAGACGCATATACCATCGGGAGTGGTGTCTCTCAAGAAGAAAGAATTTAGGTCGCTCACCCAAGGATCTCGCACGGTCACCGAGTATCTGCACGAGTTCAATTGTCTAGCTCGTTATGCTCCAGAAGATGTGCGCACTGATGAAGAGCGCCAGGAGAGGTTCTTGGAAGGACTTAATGATGAGCTTTCTTACCCACTCATGACTGGGGATTACCATGATTTCCAGAAGTTAGTGGATAAGGCTATTCGACAGGAGGACAAGTACAACCGCATGGAGCAGAAGAAACGTCGGATTGCTCACTTCAAGGCACAACAGGGGAATAGTCAGAGGCCGCGTCTTACTTTAGGACCCCAGTCCATGCCACAAGGAGGTTCTTCGTCTGTTGTTCGTCCGCAGCGTCAGTTCTTCAACAACAATGCTGGCAACAACATCCAAAATCAAGATCCACGTCCTGTGGCAGCTCCAACACAACAACAGCCTGCCAAGAAGGAGCAAGGCAGCAAGCCCGGAGTATGCTTCAACTGTGGTGAACCAGGACATTACTCTGACAAGTGTCCGAAGCCCCGACGCGCGAAGATTGTCCCTACCCAGAGTAACTTTACCGCACCTACGCCAAAGGCTCGTGTCAATCATGTTGCTGCTGCAGAAGCTCAAGGTGCTCCAGATGTGATTTTGGGTACGTTCCTTGTTAACTCAGTTCCTGCAACAGTGCTTTTCGATTCTGGTGCTACACATTCATTTTTATCTATGAGTTTTGCGGGAAATCATGGGATGGAAGTAGAAGATCTTAGACGTCCTTTGATGGTTAGTACCCCGAGTAATCAAGTACTCTCTTTGCAACGTAGCCCCTCTGTCAGAATAGAAATTCAAGAAGTGCCATTTCTAGCCAATCTTATCTTGTTAGAATCCAAAGATCTTGATGTCATCCTAGGGATGGACTGGTTAGTCCGGTATAAAGGTGTGATAGACTGTGCCAACAGAAAAGTAACTCTCACCAGCAATGATGGCCGAGTTGTAACAGTTCATGCACTGTCTTCTGAGTCTTTAAGGTCAAGTCTGAACCAAATAGCTTTGGAAGAGATTCCCGTAGTACAGGAATACCCGGACGTGTTCCCGGACAATTTACCTGGTATGCCGCCTAAGAGAGATATTGAATTCAGAATAGATCTGATACTCGGAACAACTCCGATCCATAAGAGACCTTACAGAATGGCAGCCAATGAGTTGGCAGAAGTCAAAAGGCAAGTCGACGATTTGCTTCAAAAGGGATACATCAGACCAAGTTCATCTCCATGGGGAGCTCCAGTTATTTTTGTGGAAAAGAAAGATCATACCCAGAGGATGTGTGTGGACTATCGTGCATTAAATGATGTGACTATCAAGAATAAGTACCCGCTGCCCAGAATTGATGATTTATTTGATCAGCTTAAAGGTGCCACCGTTTTCTCCAAGATAGATCTTCGATCAGGGTATCACCAGTTGAGGATTAAAGAAGAGGATATACCTAAGACGGCTTTTACCACTAGGTATGGATTGTTCGAATGTACTGTTATGTCTTTTGGACTTACCAATGCCCCCGCTTTCTTCATGAACTTAATGAATAAGGTGTTTATGGAATACCTAGACAAGTTCGTGGTGGTCTTTATTGATGACATTCTTATCTACTCCCAAACAAAAGAAGAGCATGAAGAACATTTTCGTCTTGCACTAGAGAAGCTGCGAGAACATCAGTTGTATGCCAAGTTTAGCAAATGTGAATTTTGGTTGTCTGAAGTGAAGTTCCTTGGTCACGTCATCTCAGCCGGAGGAGTTGCCGTTGATCCTAGTAATGTGGAATCCGTAACCAACTGGAAACAACCGAAGACAGTTTCAGAGATTCGCAGTTTCCTGGGTCTTGCAGGTTATTACCGGAGGTTCATAGAGAATTTCTCCAAGATTGCTAAGCCCATGACACGACTGCTTCAAAAGGATGTAAAGTACAAGTGGTCAGAAGAATGTGAGCAGAGTTTTCAAGAGTTGAAGAATCACTTAACATCAGCTCCTATTTTGATTTTACCTGATCCAAAGAAGGGTTTCCAAGTGTATTGCGATGCATCTAAGCTTGGCTTAGGTTGTGTTCTGATGCAAGATGGGAAGGTGGTTGCCTATGCATCTCATCAGTTACGCCCGCATGAGAAGAACTACTCTACTCATGATCTTGAGTTGGCTGCAGTGGTTCATGCGTTGAAAATTTGGCATCATTATCTTTTCGGTACTCGTACAGAGGTGTACACCGATCACAAGAGCTTAAAGTATATCTTTACTCAGCCAGATCTGAACATGAGACAACGGAGATGGTTGGAATTAATTAAGGATTATGATATGGGAATTCATTATCACCCGGGAAAGGCTAATGTTGTAGCAGATGCTGTTAGCAGGAAAGGCTATTGCAATGCTACGGAAGGACGACAGTTGCCATTGGAGTTATGCAAGGATTTTGAAAGATTAAATTTGGGAATTGTTAGTAGAGGTTTTGTTGCAGCCTTAGAAGTAAAGCCCACGCTAATCGATCAGGTTAGAGAAGCCCAAATTAATGACCCCGATATTCAAGAAATTAAGAAGAATATGAGAAGAGGAAAAGCTATCGGTTTCTTGGAAGATGAGCAAGGAACTGTATGGTTGGGCGAAAGAATCTGCGTCCCAGACAACAGAGATTTAAAAGATGCAATCCTGAAGGAAGCTCATGATACTTTATACTCCATTCACCCTGGTAGTACCAAGATGTACCAGGATCTCAAGGAAAGATTTTGGTGGGCAAGTATGAAGCGTGAAATCGCAGAATACGTAGCAGTATGTGATGTTTGTCAGCGAGTCAAGGCAGAACATCAGAAGCCCGCAAGTTTGCTGCAGCCTTTGAAGATTCCTGAATGGAAGTGGGAGGAAATCGGTATGGATTTCATCACCGGTCTACCCAGAACGTCATCAGGACATGACTCTATTTGGGTGATAGTCGACAGACTTACCAAAGTGGCTCATTTCATTCCAGTAAAGACAACATATTCCGGAAGTCGGTTGGCGGAATTGTATATGGCAAGGATTGTGTGTTTGCATGGCATCCCTAAGAAAATAGTGTCTGATCGGGGAAGTCAGTTCACTTCAAAATTTTGGAAGAAACTTCAAGAAGAGATGGGTTCTAAGCTGAACTTTAGTACTGCTTATCATCCTCAGACAGACGGACAAACCGAAAGGGTAAATCAGATTTTGGAGGACATGTTGAGAGCTTGTGCTTTAGACTTCGGTGGAAGTTGGGATAAGAATTTACCTTATGCGGAATTCTCGTACAACAACAGTTATCAAGCTAGTCTTCAGATGGCTCCTTACGAAGCGCTGTATGGTCGGAAGTGCCGCACTCCGCTTTTGTGGGATCAAACGGGCGAACGTCAGGTTTTCGGGACTGATATCCTAAGGGAAGCAGAAGAAAAGGTAAAAATCATTCAAGAAAGATTGCGTGTGGCCCAGTCTCGTCACAAGAGTTATGCCGACAATCGTCGTAGAGATCTAAGTTTTGACGAAGGAGATTATGTGTACCTTCGTGTCACGCCTCTTCGAGGAGTTCATCGCTTCCACACTAAAGGAAAATTGGCACCGCGTTTCGTGGGACCTTACAAAATTGTCAGTAGAAGAGGAGAGGTCGCTTATCAGTTGGAGTTACCTCAATCTTTAACAGGAGTCCATAATGTGTTCCATGTGTCGCAATTGAAAAAGTGTTTAAGGGTACCTACCGAAGAAGCTAATCTTGAACAGATAGAAGTCCAAGAGGATCTGACCTATATTGAGAAACCAATCCATATCTTGGAAACGGATGAGAGAAGAACCAGGAATCGAGTTATCCGTTTTTGTAAAGTTCAATGGAGTAATCACTCGGAAGAAGAATCAACTTGGGAACGAGAAGATGAATTGAAGTCAGCTCATCCGCATCTGTTCGCCAGTTCTTCCGAATCTCGAGGACGAGATTCTGTTTAAGGGGGGTAGGTTTGTCACATCCTAAAAATCCTAAAAATATAAATTGTTGTTTAATTGGAATTATTAGAAATGATTTTAAAAGCCTAGAAGAGAAGATCTAATTTTAAATAATAAATTCCAATATAAAATGGGGCCAGATAAAATTTCATTAAATACTTTGCTTAATTCTATAATTCCTAGATTTTTCTGGGATTTATTTGAGCTAAGGAAGTATTTTTAATAAATGGAATTGCATTTCATGAATAATTTAAATTGGAAAAAGTTTTAAAAAGTCTCTTTTGGCTTTGGGCCGAAAGTCGGCCCAAAACCCTCTCTCTCTCTCTCTGGCCCAAGCCGGCCCAGTCCGCAGCCGAGTCGCCGCTCGCGCGCGCGCTCCCGCTCGCTGACAGGTGGGGCCCACCTGTCGGACTCTTCGTCTTCCTCGCGCCGCCGCCGCCCGAAACCCTAGCACCGCGCCGCCGCCGTCTCCTTCCAAATCCGGCCGATCCTTTCCGTTTCCGATGAAATCGATAGAGGGGAAATGATCTTCTCGATCTCCTCTATCTTTTCTCTTTTGGAATCATCGGCTAAAATCGTTTGGAAATTCGTGGATTCGAGGTCGAATCGGATCGGTCTCTCTCCTCCGAACCCTAGACTTTCCTTCTCGTCGCCGGCCGCCGTGTGCCTTCGCCGCCATGTCCTTGCCCCTATAAAAGCACCCCCAAGCCCGCCGCTGCCCGCCGCCACCCTCGCCTTTGCCTCTCGTCGTCCGTAGAGCCCTAGCACCGTGAGCCCTCGCGCCGCCGTCGTCGCCGCCGCTCCAGCCGTGCGCCGCCGTCGCTCCAGTCGTCGCCGTCGCTCGGGGAGGCCGCCGTCGTGGTCGCCGTCGCGTCGCCGTCCTCGTCCACCCCTCCGCCGTCGCTGTCGACCGCCGGAACACCGTCGCCGTCATCAAGCCGGAGGTCGCCGCTGCTTCTTCTTCGCCGCTGTCACCGTCCGTTGTTCTTCCGCCGCTTCTTTGGTCACCGGTGAGTTCGCCGTGCCGTCCGCTACCCGCAGGTGCTCTCCGTTCGCGCCGCCGCGCCGTCGTTCGCCGGCGAGCTCGCGCGGTTCGGTCGCCGCCGGAGATGACGTCATCGCCGACGTCATCGATGCCGTCCGCCGTGGTCCGGCCATGGACCGGTCGATCTCGGCCGTTCATTTTGGATGGATCGATCTCGGCCGTCCAATCTCGTGAACCGTCGCCGTGCACCCGGTCCACCGCAAACCCTAGCCGCTGATGCAATAAATCCTCTTTTCCTTTTGAAAAATAATTCATTATTGCGTCATAATTCAATTAAAATCCATATAAGTGTTTTAATCCGATTTAATCTTTAAAAATTCATAACTAATTCATCTTAGCTCGGATTTAGTTGGTTCAAGTCTCTAAATTTTTCTAAAATTGAGATCTACATGTTAAAAATATCCACATGTATTGTTCATGCTTGTTTATGTGCTGTTTTGGTGTTTTACTCTTTTCTATTTAGATTCCGACGTTTCCGGAGAGTCCGTTTTCGCAGGAGAAGAATTTGAAGAGTTCCAAGGCCAGCAAGGCAAGTCACACAGATTCCAAACAACCCTTTGAGCATGTTGATCCCGTTTAAAGCTATTGTTTCTATTCAACTATTGCAATTATTTTCGAATGTCATTGGGTGGAATTAACCTATTGTTTGTTATAGCCCTTTTGTTCTTCATTACTTTATTCCTTGATACCTTGGGTTATTATAAATTGACTAGTTGAGCTTTATATATTGGTTCAGCTAGATATTAGATGTGATTGCTTAGCCATGCTTAGAAACTTTAGCACACTATTGGGATAACTTATGACTCACTATTATTTAATGATGGCTTAATGATGACTCATGATGGTTAATCATGATTGGTTAATTAATTAATTTGCCAACTAAAACCTGATAATGGTGGGTTGTGAGCACATGGTTTTGATGGTCGTGCTCATGACAATTAAGGACCGGTTCACGAGTTTCGGTTGTGAAACATTAACCGTGCCAACCACAAGCCAGCGTGGGCAACGACTTTACCTTTTGTATAGCATGGTTCATTGCGGGGCACCAGACTGAGAAGTGGCGGTGATAAGCCCACGGGGGTCGCTGGGGAGTCCATGCCTTGTTTATAAGGGGGTGATTATGATCCAGGAACGGTGCGCTGTGGTGGATTGTGTTGTGCGAGGGGTACTGTCACAGCTCCTTTCTGAGGTACCGTGGTGGTATCAAGGCGCATGGTGACATGTCGTGGGGCTGTGTCTTGTGGGTACAGTGGTACACCTCTAGTCAGAGTAAAACTATTCGAATAGCCGTGCCCGTGGTTATGGGCGGGTCTAACAATGTCTTTCGTGATTAGTCTCACACCTCTCATCATAATAAAAGATACTATGACTGGTAATAATTTGATTAGCTCCTGGTTTGGAATGGTATATTCCTGGTTTGGAGATAGAACTGTGCAGCCGGGATGGTTGTTCAGAATGGTTGGGCCTATGCAACAGGGTATGTTGTATAGCGTTGGATTAATATTGTTTAATTATTACTTAACTGTTTTATTAAATTCTGAAATGTTTTTTTAAATGCTGTTTATGCAAATGAAACCCTACTATGCCATCCTTTGTTATCCTGTGCACTTGCATAATTGCTGCGTGGCTTGCTGAGTATGTCATATACTCACCTTACAATCATTCATCAGAGGAGGAGTTCTACAGTGATGCTGATGGTGTGGAGGATTAGGTGTAGCCCTAGTCAAGCTGCCTGTGGAGTGGAGTCGTCTGCGCCGTTTATCTTATTTTTTTTTCTGCTGCTTAGATCTTTATTGATTGAGAGGAACTATCTACCTCTGTAATGACATTTTATTCGCTTATTAATTAGAGTAATAATTGTACTCTATTATCAATTTGTTATTGTGTGCCTCGGCTGATTCCGGGACGAGGGTTCACACACATGTAAGCGTTTGGAATTTTGGATAGAAATTCCGGGCGTGACAGATAGCTACGAGGATGACTACACGCCTCTCTTTTTCGGCGTGTTCATGGCCGACAACGAAACGGCAGAACAGCGCCGAGCCCGAGAAGCGGAAGAAGAACGACGCGACAAGAAGCTAAACATCACCAACTGGAGGGAGAACGACAACGACAAGAGCGAGAACGACTACAGCATGAACAACAAGATCGCGAAAGGGCTGCAAAAGAGGCTGAGGATCGACGGCAGCGCACCTTGGAATCCGGGCGACGAGCAAGAGACCTCATCGGGCAACAAGACGTCGACGGGACAGCGGTTTTCTGCACCCCCCAACAGAATGCGGTTGCAGCGATCACCCTCCTCGACACCCTCCTCAAGGAAGACGCTCTCAATCAGGCTAATCACGTCGTCAACATCTTGGACCAGACGAAGACCATGATGGCCGCCTCGGTCCCGGTTAACTCAGCGAGCACCCGCACGCCGACTGGCAGCCGAGTTCCTCCTCTTCGATCTCAAGACTATCACCAACCAAGCCTCAGCGTCGCCGGCGCGGGATCCAGTCGCAGGAGCAGGGGTCACGACGAGCGATCTGTCCGTTCGCTATTGAACGACACAGGGAGCGTCGAGTTGAACGACCGCACTCCCCACATCGCAGGCGCCCCGTCAATCTTCGCGATACCATCAACCAGCGTCGTGCGGCAAGAGGCCATGCTCCCCATCATTCACCAGATCGCTACGACGACGACATGGATGGAGTTGCTGCCTTCACAAACGACCTGCGTCGAGTGGATTGGCTAGCCGGCTTTAAGCCGACTGGAATCGAGAAGTATGACAGTACCACCAACCCTGAGTCTTGGCTCACCGTCTACGGTCTCGCAATTCGTGCAGCGGGAGGAGACAGCAAAGCCATGGCAAATTATTTGCCTGTGGCCCTAGTAGATTCTGCCTGGTCCTGGCTTCACGGGCTACCCCGTGGCACAATCGGATCATGGGCGGAATTACGCGACCACTTCATCGCCAACTTCCAAGGCACCTTTGAACACCCTAGTACACAGTTTGATCTCTACAACGTCATTCAGAAGTCTGGAGAATCCCTTCGAGATTACATCCGACGCTTTTCTGAGAAACGCAACAAGATCTCCGACATCACCGACGACGTCATCATCGCTTTACTAAAGGCATTCGCGACGAGGACCTAGTCGGCAAGTTTGGGCGCAAGCCTCCCAAGATGGTTAAGCAGATATTTGAAAAAGCCAATGAGTATGCCAATTCCGAAGATGCCATTACTGCGTCCAAGCAGTCGGGCACCACTTGGAAGCCGAAGAAAGATACGCCGGCCATAGGGGGGAGTGGAAGTAACAATCACAAGGATCGCAAGCGTAAGCCCGAGGAACTTGTGGCGACAACTACACCATCCTCCCGACAACGTTCCCGTGCCAATACTTTTGACAAGATCATGAACTCCCAATGTCCGCATCATCCCAACTCCAACCACGCGGCCAAAGATTGCTTCGTCTACAAACAGTTCGCAGAGCAATACGCCAAGAACGCACACAAGACTTCGGACGGAGATCAAAGCACGTCAAAGAAGAAAGATGATGAAGATGATGCCCCGACTGGTTTTCAAGACCATCGCAAGGAACTCAACCATATCTTTGGCGGACCCCTGGCTTATGAATCCAAGAGAAAGCAAAAGCTAACCGAATGGGAGATCAACGCTGTTCAACCCGACACGCCCCAATATCTTCGGTGGTCAGAGACAACAATCAAGTTTGACCGCTCGGATCAACCGACCGAGTGGTCCACCCGGGGCGGTACCCCCTGGTACTAGACCTAGTGGTTCGCAACGTCAAGCTTCCAAGAACCCTCATCGATGGCGGCAGCGCACTCAACATTCTTTTCGCCAAGACTCTGGACGACATGCAGATCCCTCGTACAGAATTGAAGCCGAGTAATACGCCCTTTCATGGAGTCATCCCGGGGTTATCCGCAACACCACTCGGCCAGATCACTCTTCCGGTTACTTTCGGCACTCGGGAGAACTTTCGTATAGAGAACGTTTGTTTCGAAGTCGCTGATTTTGAGATAGCGTATCATGCTATACTCGGACGCCCGGCGTTAGCCAAGTTGATGGCTGTCCCGCACTATACCTACATGATGATGAAGATGCCCGGTCCCCGAGGAGTCATATCCCTATGAAGCGACATCAAGTAAGCCGTCACATGTGACAAGGAAAGTTGCGAGATGGCCCAGACCCGTGAGATCACGCTCGCCCGAGAAGAAATCTGACTGGCTGCGACCATGGCAAGCGAAGGAGAAGTGCCTGCGACCAAAGATGTCGAAGATCGAAGAAAGCGACGCCAAGACTAGGAAGATTCCACTAGATCCCTCCGACCCTACCAAGACTATTGTAATAGGCGCTGAGTTAGATTGTAAATAGGAAAGCACGCTCATCACCTTTCTTCAAAATAATAAAGATTTTTTTGCGTGGAAACCATCTGATATGCCCGGTATTCCCAAAGAGGTGATTGAGCACTCTTTACATGTTAAGGAAGATGCCAAACCCATCAAACAACGACTCCGCCGTTTTGCACAAGATAGGAAGGACGCGATCAAGGAGGAATTGACCAAGCTGTTAGCAGCGGGCTTCATCAAAGAAGTCCTTCATCCCGACTGGCTGGCTAACCCAGTCTTGGTTCGGAAGAAGACTGGGCAATGGCGCATGTGTGTCGATTATACCGACCTCAACAAGTCTTGTCCCAAAGATCCTTTTGGGTTACCTCGCATTGACCAGGTAGTTGATTCAACTGCCGGCTGCGAGCTACTCAGTTTTTTGGATTGCTACTCGTGATATCATCAGATCCGACTGAAGGAATCCGACTGCTTGAAGACTTCATTCATCATGCCCTTTGGGGCCTACTGCTACATCACCATGACTTTTGGATTAAAAAATGCAGGAGCAACTTATCAACGCATGATCCAGAGATGTTTTTCAACTCAGATCGGCCGCAACGTCGAAGCTTATGTCGATGACGTAGTCGTCAAGACCAAGCAGAAGGATGACTTGATCACGGATCTAGAAGAAACCTTTGCGAGCATCCGCGCTTTCAGGATGAAACTAAACCCTAAGAAGTGCATCTTCGAAGTATCGTCAAGGAAGCTGCTTGGATTTATGGTGTCTCATAGAGGCATACAAGCCAACCCGGAGAAAATCAATGCCATCCTCAACATGAAACTGCCGAGCTCCCAGAAAGATGTTCAAAAGCTAACCGGCTGCATGGCGGCGCTCAGCCGATTCGTTTCACGACTCGGCGAGCGGGGGATGCCCTTTTTCAAGCTGTTGAAGAAAACCGACAATTTCCAGTGGGGGCCCGAAGCACAAAAAGCCTTTGAAGACTTCAAAAAACTTCTTACTACTCCACCAGTCTTAGCTTCACCACATCCGCAAGAGCCGCTGTTGTTATACGTGTCGGCAACTTCCCAGGTTGTGAGCACAGTCCTGGTTGTTGAGCGTGAAGAAGAAGGCTATGTTCAGAAAGTCCAACGACTAATCTACTTCGTCAGCGAGGTTTTGTTCGACTCCAAGAGCTATTATATGGTGTTTTAATTACCGTCAGGAAATTATCTCACTACTTCCAAGGTCACTCGGTCACGGTGGTCACATCGTTCCCACTCGGCGATATACTTCATAATCGCGAAGAAAATGGACGGATCGCAAAATGGGCCCTAGAATTGATGTCTTTGGATATATCCTTCAAGTCGCGAACTTCGATCAAGTCCCAAGCTTTAGCCGACTTCGTCGCCGAGTGGACTGAGTGCCAAGAAGACACGCCCGAGGAGAAGATGGAGTATTGGACCATGCATTTTGATGAGTCGAAGAGACTTTCAGGCACTGGAACTGGGGTTGTTTTAATCTCCCCGACTAGAGAAAGATTGAGCTACGTATTGTGGATACATTTTTCTGCGTCTCACAACGTGGCGGAATACGAGGCACTTCTTCACGGATTAAGGATTGCAATCTCTTTGGGAATTCGGCGTCTGATAGTCTGTGGAGATTCTCAGTTGGTCGTTAATCAAGTTATGAAAGAGTGGTCCTACCTCGATGATAATATGACCGCTTACCGACAGGAGGTACATAAGTTGGAAGACAAATTCGATGGACTTGAGCTTACTCATGTTCTTCTGCACAATAACAAGGCAGCCGATAGACTGGCTAATTTCGGTTCAAAGCGAGAAGCAGCTCCTTCCGACGTATTCGTTGAGCACCTTTATGAGCCAACTGTACCAAAGAAAGAAATAATCGAGGCTACGGACACTCAAGATGTAAACATGATTGAAGCCGACTGGAGAGAGCCTCTCATAAGATTTTTGACCAAACAAGAACTACCTCAAAATAAAGATGAAGCTGAGCGGATCTCCAGACGCAGCAGACTCTATGTTATTCATAAGTCCAAGCTGTACAAGAAAAGTCCATCAGGAATCCTACAACGCTGTGTATCTTTGGAGGAGGGAAGACAATTGCTGAAGGACATACATTCAGGCATCTGTGGCAATCACGCTGCTGCACGAACCATCGTTGGCAAGGCTTATCGGCAGGGTTTTTTCTGGCCCACGGCTGTGTCCGACGCCGACAAAATTGTGCGAACATGTGAGGGTTGTCAATTTTTCGCTCGGCAAACCATCCCGTTGTCTTGGCCGTTCGCGGTTTGGGGGCTTGACATGGTCGGGCCGTTCAAAAAGGCAGTCGATGGTTATACTCACCTCTTTGTGGCTGTTGATAAATTTTCCAAGTGGATTGAAGCTAAACCAGTCTTTACAATCACGGCAGACAAAGCTAGAGATTTATTCATCAACATTGTGCACTGGTTTGGGGTACCAAATCGTATCATCACTGATAACGGCACTCAATTCACAGGCGGAGTATTTAAAGAATTCTGTGAGGACTTCGGCATCAAAATTTGTTATGCCTCCGTAGCACACCCCATGAGCAATGGACAAGTTGAACGCGCTAATGGTATGGTACTTCAGGGAATAAAAGCCCGAGTTTTTGACCGATTGCGCCCCTACGCTGGCAAATGGGTGGATCAGCTACCATCTGTACTTTGGTCCTTGCGTACTACTCCCAGTCGGGCTACTGGTCAGTCGCCATTCTTTCTGGTTTATGGCGTGGAAGCAATGTTGCCGAGTGAGGTAGAATTTGAATCCTTACGATTTCGCAACTTCCGGGAGGAACGCTACGAAGAAGACCGAGTGGATGATCTGAACCGTTTGGAAGAAGCCCGTGAAGCAGCCTTAATTCAGTCGGCTCGGTATTTACAAGGGCTGCGACGTTATCACAGCCGCAACGTTCAATGCGAGCTTTCTTAGTTGGTGACCTGGTTCTGAGGAAAATTCAAACTACACGAGATCGGCACAAGCTTTCCCCTTTATGGGAAGGACCGTTCATAATTTCTGAAGTTACTCGGCCAGGATCGTATCGACTCAAGCGTGAAGACGGTACTCATGTTGACAACTCTTGGAATATCGAGCATCTTCGTCGTTTTTATGCTTAGGCATTGCTTTTTGTATTATCTCTCTGACTGCTAACATCAAGTTTTTTCTTGAGTTATCAGTCGGGGGCTATCATAATAATAATGGAGTGTGATTTTTATCAATTCAATTTGCTTACTTGATATATCATTGCCCTGTTTGGTTTTTTGACTTAGTCAATGAGAACTGAAAGTTTTTAATAACTTTTGCGGGTTTTAGGCTCAATAAGGTTTGATAAAACTTTTAAGAAATCAGAAGCCGAGTCTAAATCATCAAGCATACCATACATTTATCAGTATTGTACAAATTGTCCCTCCATCATCATCCAAATACAATGTTAGTCAGTTTTTTCATCATCAAAGTTAGCTGGCCCAGTCGGCCTAAGGTAGGTCTCCTGGAATCTTTCAACAACATCAGCAGCTATCTTGTCGGCGGCATTTTGAGCTTCACTGATGAGATCAAGAGCAGCTTCTTCACTTGTCCCATCTGCAAAACCGTCAACAGCTTCAATGTCTATCTTTGGGTACAAGGATTTGGTCATCGCAAGCGCCAGGCCTGCTCCCATATTTCCAGCCTCCTTGATATTCTTAAAATATGTATCCGGAGCAATTCTCAGCTTGTCGAAGATTTCGTCAGCATCAAATGAACTCGGACCATTGTTATTGAAGAACATGGCTTGGACGAGTGGTGTAGCGGCGTTGGCGACCTCATCTCTAGCTCCTTCAAGCCTCTTGATTTTATTGACCAAGACATCGAATTGAGCTTGGGATTTGATTTTGTGATCTGCACATATATATTTGCGTCAGTGAGTAAGTATGAAGATAAGAATATTTTTCGGTGATTCGGCCATGGGTACCTTCAACGTCCTTCAGGGCCGAGTCCCTTTGCTTCGTCAGTTCAGCCTTGTCTTTTTCCAGAGCTTTAACTCGCCTTTCCAGCTCGGAGATCTTGGCAGTTTGTGCTATATTGTTCCCTCTTGGTCAGTCGCACATGAACAATGACATGAAGCGAGTCAAGCAATGAGAAGAGTTACCTTTTGATGAACCGCTCAGCTCAAAGTTGGAATCTTAGAGCTCGGCGATCTGGTCTCTCAGGTCGTGCTCAGTTTTCTTGGCAAGCTCCTTGGCCTCATGTAGCTGATCTCTGGTAGCTTCCAGAGTTCCAAGATGGGGAACTAATTTCTCAAGGGTTGTGGTCTTTGCCTCATTCCTGAGGTGGATTCTCTGCAATACGAAAGTATCCTTATTCAGCAAGGTGGGCGACAGGATGATAGAAGGCATGTATGAGAAGACTTACATTTACGAGACGAGTGGCTTGGCTGAGAGCCTTTTTCAACATACATAACTCCTCGTCTTCTTTTTGCTTGTTGATCACAATCCCTTGAGGCTGCATATCGTCATCCCACCATTTGACCAATATAGGTGGGCGAGAATCCTCAGCTGACCGAATCTGGAGGACCTCTTCTTCGTCACCAATAATTGGGCCTTATATATTCAGGGACGATGATTAGATGGATGAAGAAGGTTTATTAGATCAAGATGGATTCAGAGGAATAGCTTACCTGTTATTATTTCTAGGCGGGGACGAGAGGGTCCTTGCACTTTAACGGGAGACATAGATCCCGGGTCAGCATTGGCATCTTTCTTAGGAGGGCTGCCGGCTTGGGCCTCTGCCTCCGGGATATCTTCGTCTTGAGTTGTGCCAGACTGGTTCCTAGTCAGCGGCTCCTGTTCAGCATTAACGTTAGCTTCGGCCGACTGGTTTCCAGTCGGGGTCTCGTTGCTAGCTTGCGTATTGACAGATGCTGGTTGGTCTTTACTCGGGCGATCTCTGGCAGTTGGCCCAGTCCCCACTGAGGGGTCAGTCTTCGTGCCAGTCGGCGTGGAGTCTTTTCTAGAAGGATCTATGTCAGATGGCTTTCTGCAAATTCGATATATGTTCTCAGCTCTGCTACAATGAAGAATGACGGATTACACAGAGGCAGTTGTTATATGACACATACCTGGATGACTTCCTTATTTTTGGCATTGGACGACTGGATGTTTTCTTCCTTAAGTTGGCTTGCTATGGCTGTCTCTCGGCTCCTTCCTTTTTGTTGCTGGACTTTTTGGCGTCATGACCCTCATCGTCGGTCAGCACCGATTTCCTCTTCCGAGAGTCTAACTGAGTGGTTGACCTTGTGGGGTTGGGTTGCACATCCGACCAAATTTTTGGCCCCCCACTAGCTTGCCCGGTCGGTTGACGGGATGAGCGGCGTTGAGCGATTGGAGGGTCTGACTTCATCAAGGCAAATTCCTGGGCGTAACAATTCAAGTTTTTCAGCCAACTTTGTAGATGATGAAAGCGTGCTTTTTGAGAAAGGTTGAGATATTAAATACGTACCGGTGGAGGGGGATTGAAGGCATTGTACGGCACCACTGGTAGCAAGTGCGAATAGCTGACTATGATTGCGTTCGAGAAGATTTTATACATTCTTTCCTTCATAACCTTGAATTCAAGAGATTCAGGATCTTCACAGTTGGAGTCATGCTTGCCGTCGAATTCAAAGGCCGTGCGAGATCTTTCCTTGATTGGGGCTAGTCGGCTCTTGATAAAATGCCGAGTAATCTGTTCCCCTTGCAGGCCCTGTTCTTTCAGATTCAGCATACGATCCATCAGAGCAAGTGCTTGAGCAGCTTCCTCTCCTATTGGAAGAGAGTTCCAAGTATCTTGGTACACTGGAGGAAGGCAGGAGTACTCGGGAAGAGCTGGTTCGGGATTTTGCACATAAAACCAATTTGCGTGCCAACCCTTATTCGAGGTTTTGAAAGGCATGGAGAAATATTTTTGGCTCAAGGTCCCTCTCAGTTGAAATCCAGCTCCCCCAACTACGCATGGTTTGCTCTTGTTTGGCTGGGGTTTGAGGAAGAAGATGCGACGGAACAAGGCGAAATGCGGTCTTATACCCAGGAAAGCCTCGCAAGCATGAATGAAGTTGGCAATGTGAACTATAGAGTTGGGGTTTAGATGGTGCAATATGATCCCATAAAACTCTAATATTCCCCGGAAGAATCTTGAGGTTGGAAGAGAAAATCCGCCATAGAAGAAATGAGAAAATACCACGACTTCATGTGTATCGGGGGTCGGGAATGCTTCGCCGAATGCTGGACGCCATCCAATGATCTCTTTCGCTAGAAGAACGTCGTGCGCCACCATCTCTTTCAGGTTCTCCTCTGTTACATCGGAGGGCGCCCACTAACTCTCGAAGCTTTCTCTCTCTTCCGCCATGAATACGAACCGGATGGTGTGATTTGGTATGAGATATGATTGGAAATGGATGGGGGATCGATGCAGTGGCTGCGTGGAAGATTTTTGCGGAGTTTTGGAGGACGGATTGGAGCAAATCGGTGAACCCTAACTTTGCCGGCACAGTTTTGCACTGTAGCAGGAAATGGGGAAAGTGGCGAGAGTCTCGGCGGGGAAGACGAAGAGACGTTTCGTTTCTCTTTGATGTTATTAGGGTATCGGGAGTACTAATGGGCCTGGGCCTAAAACAATACTTCAGCCCAATTCTGCTACCGGCGTGGCTAAGTGGTGGTCTGTAGTGACTTAGGCATTTTTGCTTCGGCAATTTTTGCTCACCGCGATATGGCCCAATGCTGATAAAATCCTTTTTGATGCGGTTAGATAATTCCTTGGAATTACTACGATGCAAACAAAAAGGTACCCGACAGAAAAGTGTTATACTATTTTTTAAGCCTTTTTAGGCTGCAAAAGCTGTTTGGGTTGGTTTGAGAAGACTAGTTTTTAATGGTCATTCTCTTGGCATGTTATATGCTTATTTTTTATTATGGTGAGGGTCATAGCCTAGGCTATTTAGACTCATTAATTGCCATGACTTTTATCATATTTGGTGGATCATCTTAAGAGTTTTTACTCGGATTCTTATCAAATATGCTCATTTTATGGACCTTTTTGAGTGTTTTTCACTCGGATTTCTTTATGTCTTTTTGGTATATTAAAGCTAAAGCAGTCGGCTGGATGTTTTATTACACATCGCATCTGCTCGGCTATATAACCACTCGGATTGGATGATATTTTGCACTTTGACTATATGTTTAGTTTTAAACTAATCACATAGTCGGGGGCTACACCTAATTAGGTGCATCTAACCGATGCACCTAACTTTTTTATTTTTCCGCTCTTCACAGTCTTTGATTTTAGTATTCGGGAGGCCAGAGCAGAAGGAGTTGAATCACTCAGATTATCGTTTTGGATTGCGAGAGAAGACTATTTTGTTGACTGTAAAGGTCTCGGGGGCTACTGTGGAGATTATAGATACCCCATACCTCTATGGCATGTATAGTCCGACTAGGTATGGGGTGCCATGTATAGATAGAATATCTTTAAAGAGGCTCGGGTTAAATTCTAAACTTGTATGATAAGGAAGTACCCGGGATTCTAGTCGGTTACGATTAGATCATATCTGTAACTACATATTCCGTTAGGGATATGGTTTGTATTTTGTAACACGGACTCCTTCCCCTATATAAGGAGGGGTCTGGGTGCCTCTAGGGGTACGATTTTTAGCTCCCAGATCATACGATCAATAATACACTCGGCGGATCAATCCCCGGACAGGAGTAGGGTATTACTTCTTGAATAAGAAGGCCTGAACCTGTATAAAATCCCTTATCTCTTAACCCATCCACTTTTCCAGCTTGACAGCCACCCCCTTTTAGTATTGCCGAAATCTTGTTTCGACAGGTGGTGTTTTGCTACAAGAAGGAAAACCTGTTGCATATTTTAGTGAAAAATTGAGTGGGCCTGTGCTGAATTACTCTACTTATGATAAGGAATTGTATGCTCTTACACGCACTTTAGAAACATGGCAGCATTATTTGTGGCCCAAGGAATTTGTCATACATTCTGATCATGAGTTTTTGAAGTATATTCGCAGTCCAGGAAAACTGAACCATAGACATGCTAAATGGGTTGAATTTATTGAATGTTTTCCTTATGTTATTAAACACAAGAAAGGGAAGGAAAATGTCATTGCTGATGCATTGTCTAGGAGATATACTTTATTAACACAACTTGACTACAAAATTTTTGGCCTAGAAACGATTAAAGACCAATATGTGCGTGATGATGATTTTAAAGATGTGTTGCTGCATTATAAGGATGGAAAGACATGGAACAAATTCTTCTTGAATGATGGGTTTGTTTTTAGAGCTAATAAGCTATACATTACAGCTAGCTCTGTTCGCTTGTTGTTATTGCAGGAAGCGCATGGAGGTGCTTTGATGGGGCATTTTGGTGCCAAGAAGATGGTGGACATCCTTGCTGGTCATTTCTTTTGGCTAAAGATGAGACAAGATGTAGATCGATTCGTTGCTCGCTGCGCTACATGTCAAAAGGCTAAGTCACGTTTAAATCCACATGGTTTGTATATGCCTCTCCCTGTTCCTACTGTTCCTTGGGAAGATATTTCAATAGATTTTGTGTTAGGATTACCTAGGATCAAGAGGGGGCGTGATAGCATTTTTGTGGTTGTGGATAGATTTTCTAAAATGGCACATTTCATACCATGTCATAAAACTGATGATGCTTCTCATATCGCTGATCTGTTCTTTCGAGAAATTGTTTGCTTGCATGGTGTGCCAAACACAATTGTTTTTTATCGTGACACGGAATTTCTTAGCCATTTTTGGAGTTCTTTGTGGACTAAATTGGGGACTAAGCTTTTTTTTTCTACTACTTGTTATCCCTAAACTGATGGACAAACTGAAGTGGTGAATAGAACCTTGTCTACTATGCTTAGGGTTGTTTTGAAGAAAAATATCAAGATGTGGAAAGAATGCTTGCCTCATATTGAATTTGCCTATAATCGTTCCTTGCATTCTACTACAAAGATGTGCCCATTTCAGATTGTATATGGTTTGTTGCCTCGTGCTCCCATTGATTTGATGCCTTTGCCATCTTTTGAAAAACTGAATTTTGATGCTAAGCAACATGTTGAGTTGATGTTAAAACTGCATGAGACAACTAAAGAAAACATCGAGCGCATGAATGCTAAGTATAAGTTTGCTAGTGACAAAGGTAGAAGGGAATTGAATTTTGAACCTGGAGATTTGGTTTGGTTGCATTTGCGAAAAGAACGGTTTCCTGACTTGCGAAAATCGAAATTGATGCCCAGAGCTGATGGTCCATTTAAAGTGTTAGCCAAAATTAATGAGAATGCATATAAGCTTGATTTGCCTGCAGATTATAAGGTTAGTCCCGCATTTAACATTGCAGATTTGAAGCCATATTTGGGTAAAGAAGATTAACTTGAGTCGAGGACAACTCAAATGCAAGAAAGGGAAGATGATGAGGACATCAACACCAACGATACATCCAGGCCTCCACAAGTACAACTTCATGGTCCTATTACCTATGCTCGTGTATGTCAACTCAACTATCAGGTGTGTTCATTCTTAAATTCATATGATTCTTATTTATACTCCAGAGACACGTGCACTCTTGTTTTACTCAGGAACAATGGAGAGGATCAAACGGGGAAAGCATTCGTGCATGATGGATTCGGACTGCAGCACAACACCAACTTCTGATGGCCGCCACGACTTCATGCGAACTCCGATTTGGCGTGCAAGTACTTCATGGAAAGCTTGTCAAGTCTACTTTCAAATGGATCCAGCCTCATGTCCATATCAGTTCTGGAGCGGCCGCAATCTTCGTTTTACTGCCGAGTCCTTTTCTGTCCACGGTGCTAGGTCACCTCTTTGGGCCCATTGGGCTGTGTATCAAGTGTGGTCCATTAGGGACGCGTCCTAGGGTTAGAGAATGACCCCAGTACCCCTGTGATCGTCCTCTTCCTCTTTTTATAGCTTTCTCCACCGCCAAGAATAATTGGGTTTTGTTTAGATCAAAGTATAGCGTCGCTACTTCGCCGAGTTGATCCCGTGATCGATTGGATCATCGGATTGCATGTTACTACTGAACCCCACTTGTTACTTCTATTGATTCAATCAACATATTTGATTCGCAAATTTAGTTGCTTGTTCATCTTGTTCTTGCTGGTTCTCGATTGCTCGCAGGAACAAATACCCTCGTGGTTGGGCTGATCGTGCATCCGTCGAGATTCACGACCACCTCTGGAGTTGGTGTAACGATTGCTAAGGCGCAACATCTCTGGATAGTTGTAGTCGGATCGCCAACGTCACTCCATCCAATCGACTTATCCCTTTCATCGAAAGATTGGGACATCCTCGAGCACATCAAATACAGAAATAGTCATATAATAAATCTCTTTAAAAAAATCTTACATGCTAACTTGGGATGATCAGATTTCTAATTGCAGCTCATAGTTTTTTTTAAAAAAATATATATCCAAGCGAATTCTTACCATGAAATTATTATTAAAATTGAAGATGTTTTTGCCGGTTACTTACAAAATAATAAAAAAAGAAATCTTAGCGTCCCGTCACGGCGTCACCTCTGCATGCGTAAAAAAATGAAATAAACTCCCGTCGCGTGTGAAAAAAAAAAACCTCTCCCGGCTCGTCTGCGCTCCTTCGCCTGCGCCGATCTCCATCTCGCGTGCAGAGCAGGGGTGCCGTCGTCCTGCTGCATCCTGGTGAGCATCCACGTCCTCTTTCTCATTCATCTTACTCTCCCCCCACTTTTGTCTCGAGTTTTCTTGTGTTAACCCTAGGCTTGTCTTCTGGATCTGGAAGAAGCTTTTCTGTTAATTTGAGAGCCTCAAACCTTAATACAAGTAACAGTTTGTTTTTTCACCAAAAAAGTTTGGTGGTTCAAATGAATCGAATGCCCATGTCCCAAGTTGGATCCGCCCCTGCTCTGTGCATTGGTTTGGGATCTAGGGCTTCGTTGTGGAAAGGGAAAATGTAATGGTTTCGAATGCGGTGATGGATGTATGGTGTCGTCTGTTAGTGCTAATTTAACGGAATTCGTTCTTGTCTGGTGCTTTTTACTAATGAAAAGTATATGGGTATGTGTTGTAGCTGTAGCCGTGCATTTTGTTCATAGATATGCTTTTGTTCTTTGTTGTTTATTTTAGCCACTTACCAGTACTGTAGTCTGAGCTGGTAACGGTGGTTCTAATGCAGTAATATTTTGTTGTAATCTGTTAGAACAGTGGAAAGTTTTGTGGATTCTAGCATGAGTTTGGGCTGTACCTGATTAGAGCTCTTCTAGGATGCTTTGGGTTCTGGATTTTTTTTCCTTTTTTTTGTTTGGTGGTGGGGGTGATCCGTCGAGAGAATTCCGCTTGCGCTAAGTGGATGCTTTTCAAGCTTAGGCGCAAGGCATTATGGTCCAGCGTTGGGCAGAGGGAAGAGAACTCAAGGGAAAAAAGATGAGAAAGTCACCTGGGGAAGCTTGGTATAAATTAATACTTTATAGAAATGGCGCATTAGTGAATGTTCTTGCAGCTTGGTGCTTTTCAGGATATAGGGACATTTTTGAATGTTCTTTTGGTGTCTTGTGCAGTTGTGCCTAACACGACTTTAGGACCATGCACCTCAAGTGTGGTGTGTTAGGCAGTTCAAGGCGGAGCTAGCCAGGCCTGGGCAGGGTTCATCAGCATGGTGGGCTGTGAACATGCTGACGGTCCTGGGATGGAGGTAGTGCCTGAGTGGTGGGAAGCATTGGAGAGAAGGAATAGTGAGTGTGAGTTTTTTGTTTTAGGTGGGGGAAGGGGGTTGCGGGAGGGGGGAATGGGACTTAAGAAAATACAGGGCATCGAGGCCTTGAGGAAGACAAACAATACTGGGTTCTTATGTTGGCTTGATGTTTCTTGGTCACATTTAAACCAACTTGAGGATGTCAGTCCTTAATCCTTATAGGCCGCAGCCCGCAGGTTTAGCCTGTGCGCTAGCCTCCCGCCCCCTGTGCCTCTGGGCCTGGCGAGGATAATAGATATTCTGGGTGGATCAAGGAATTTTAGTATCATTTATGCTGATTTGTTGGTTTCAGTCATGTAAGTGTAAATCTGGTTCACGACATTGTGTCGAGTCTTTTTATTTTTGCAGGGAAATCAATATAGAATTTAGACTTATGGAATGGCAGTGTCATTGCTAATGTGGTAATGTCTCACGACCCTATGGTGTAAGAAAACCATTGAAGTTAATTTGCACTAATTTTTAGGTTCTGAGCATATATAGTTTTTGTATTATCTCTATTGAATTAGGAAAGCCGGCTTCTGTGGTTAATACACACATGTTTGTGCTTTCTTTTCCTGTAACATGAGTTCTAATAAAGAATATGTTGATATTTTTTGTTGTTATTTCCTTGTCATAGTAATACACTTAGTAGAAAAATCTGATAGTTCAGTGTGTCCTGTGTGACACATCTCGAGGTCTCATTAAATTATACATATATGGTACACAGGCAAGTTTTTCATCATAATGTATGTGCTTGCTAACATGCAATTCTATAGTTTCTATATTTAAGAAAGCACATGTACTTGTACTATAATCGCTAGACTTGTTTTTTTCCATTCATTTTTACTTCATTTTCTTTATCCTTTCTTTGGTTTTTACATGATGTACCACAGTTTTGTGCACCTTAGCATTCTGTTACCTTTTGGATGTGCCCAGCGCTTATTTCTTGAGTAACCAACCATGCGTGTATTGGAAGAAAGGTAGGTTGTGCTGCTGGTACTATTATTCAAGGTTATATGAATAGCGGATAGAGACTATTACCATGTGAGCTGACTTATAGGCACTTAAATTACCTTTAGGTTTTTAGTGACTTGTCACTTTTATAATTGAGTAAAGTATACGGGCGGTCCTTAAACTTGTAGGGGTATGTCATCTAGGTCCCTAAACTCTCAAAATGCATATCCAAGTCCCAGAAGTTGTCATAGTGTGTCATTTAGGTCCCAAATCGCCACAACCCCTACGGGATCCTACGTGGCGTTGATGTGGCATGCCACACGGACATGGCGTGGCATCATTTTGACTAACAAATGGGTCCCATTTAAAATTTTTCCTTTTTCTTTTTTTCTTCTCTTTTTTTCCCTTTCTTCTCCTTTCTCTGTAACTCGAGCCGAAGAATGGAAAAAAAGAAGAATGAGAAGAAAACTAAAAAGAAAAAGAAAAGGAAGAAAAAAAGAAGAAAAGGACAAGTCACGTCCATGTGGCATGCCACATCAGCGCCACGTAGGATCCTAGAGGGGATGTGTCGATTTGGGACCTAGATGATACACTTTGACAAGTTCTGTGACCTGGATATGCATTTTGAGAGTTTAGGGACCTATATGACACAACACTACAAGTTTAAGGACCGCCAATGCACTTTACTATTTATAATTTTCATGTTATTGACTTAAAAATAAGAAATGGAGACCATTGGTGTGTTATTGGCTTACCAGGTTAGCGAATTTCATTCATATTTGTCCTTGGAGTCACACTTAGGCTGCTTTGTTCTCTCGTTTAGCGCACACAAAATGAGAAATTTTATTAGCACATGATTAATTAACTATTAATTATTATAAACATGAAAAATGAATTTATTTGATTTTTTAACTTCTATATGGATTTTTTTATTTTTATTTATATTTTTTGCAAAAAACACATTAGTATTTAACAGCTTGAAAAGCGTGCTAACAAAAAACGAGAAAGTTGAAGTTTTGAGTTGAAGAAAAGAACTAGGCCTTAAAATCATAGGCTTGTCAAATATTGATACTTATCAAATTTGCCTGTCCTTTGTTTCCTACCTTTTAATATACCACTTATGTTTTAGAATACAGTTAAGCTAGCAGAGAAATGATGTGTAGCATGCTTTCTTTATGTGCTTGCTAGATGGATAACAACAGTATTCTGCTTCTAAACTTGATTTTTGTAGGCATTATTATCAATGATGTAGGAATGTTGAGTTTCTTTCAGCTTGAGTTTTGTTTTATTAGTTCAGGATGATTCTTACCTGATGAAATTTCCAGGGAAAGTCTTCCTCACCCTGGAAGCAAACTGTTTTAAAAGATTTATTGTGTCACATGATATGAATCTTAAGAATTTATTTATCTTGGGGCAGTCACATTTCTGCTGATACTGGGTAGGGACTACCTACGACATGTCACAGTTTCGCCCTTCACAACATGGTAGTGATAGTGATGCCCAGATGTGGCAACGACAGATGTTGTATAAGCAGCTACAAGAGTTCCAGAGGCAGCAACAGCAGCAGCAGCTTGATCATGGAGGTAGAATGCAGAACTCTTTTGGGCAGTTCCAAGCCCCTGCAAAACAATCCCTAGCTGATCAGTTTCCAACCATGATGAATGAAATGCCTATGAATGAGCCATCAAGTTATGCATGGTCAAATGGTATTTCTCTTGGTGGCTCCAGGTTAGGAAGCAACTCTCAGATTTTAAATAATGGTAACCCACATTGGGAGCAACATCATGGTGCTTCTCTTGGCACAAGCAGCTTTGCAAATGGTGCAGTGTACTCAAACATCCAGAATCTCATGAGGCCAATGGGATCAGTTAATAATAAAGTAAACCAATCTTCTCATTCCCTTCCTGCTAGCATGAGCAAAGGTTCTGGGAATCAGTACTCCCAGTTCCCAGGATTTCCTGCTAATTCCCACAATGCAATGGCAAGAGCTGGTTCAGACCAGTCAGATATGACAGCAAGGTTTGCAAGCTCAATTAATTCGTTCCAGAATGAACATGGTCTTTGTGAACAAGTTACATCCAATAATTTGCAGAATTTTTGTGAAAATGGAAGTGTATTAAGTGATTCTTCGACTCAAAGTCAAGGCGGTAACTTGAAGAGAGGCAGTCCTGTTCTAGTTAATCACTTACAACATGGTTTTCATGTTCAACATTTTAATGGCTGGATGAACCAAGTTGAATGTCAGTCAGCGCCGCACGTCGGACCAGCTAGCAGTGCTGCTAGCCTTGATCCCACAGAGGAGAAAATTTTGTATGGAGATGATAACAATTTTACTGGTTTATTGGATGAGGATGATTCATCAGATGGAGTTCCTGGTCATGATAACTCTTCAGGCAATGGCAACTCAAGCATCCCTGTGTCAGCTCAAGGGGGTAGCTGGAGTGCTCTTATGCAGGAAGTATTACAGTCGACAAGCAGTAAAAATGGCCTCCAGGAAGAGTGGAGTAGCGTGAATTTCCAGAATAGAGACCAGGCATTTACAAATAAAATGACTTCTCCTGATCTGGAACAGAGGCAGCATGCAACTTTAAATAGCATGAACCTACATAGTGCACCTCCAAGTGCACAACCTTCTCCCTCACATGATGGTTCTTCAGGAACCATGAATAATATGAAGTTCACCAGTTTTCAGCGTGCAACGAAATCCGTGTATGACCATCAGGAAAAATTTTCTTATGGATCTACCTCCGCCGCTATCAATAATCACACAACTACAAGAGCTAATGATGGGCTTTTTCAACCGAGTTTAAAGCAAAGCCATTCTGGTGACTGTGGATCACCAGAACATGTCAACTTATCAATTGGTGTTTGGGCACAACAGAAACCTATGCTGCTGAAACGAAATTTGAACTCAGGTGGTGAACGTTTTATGCCACAGAACGCACAAGGACTTGGGGTATTGCAACAAAGCAGTTATAACCATAATTTTAACGGGGAGTCTAGTAATAACCAAAGCAACTGGAATGGCCGAAATTCCAATTGCGTCAATACATATTCAATTAATAATTTTCAGCAGTCAAAGCCTGATGTGAACACTGTTCGAGTGCCAAATGATGGTTATAGCAGTAAAAATACTGTCCTGACGAGTTCAAGCACAGGAATGTTTAGCCCAGGCCAACATCAAATGATGCTTGGTCAGAGCGGGGGAAATTTTGGAAGCAACAATGCTCCAGGGCAAAGGCCACTTCCAGAGACTTCATGTTCACAAGGAAATAATGCAGAGTATGGACTTGCTGGCCTCAGCCAGATGTATACTAATGCAATTTCTGCTGAAGGACATAATTCAAATAATGGTCAGCATTTAGGCATCTCTTTTTCTGCAAGAGGTAATTCCTTTGGTGGAATGGATGCCCATAATTTGGGCCAATCTGACCAGAAAACGATGGGTCCATCTGCACTGCTGAATCATCTTAGTGCAACATCTGGAATTAGTACTGGACATTTTCCAACGAATTCTTTGTGCAATAATAAGTTATTGTCAGAGTCAATTCAGCCACCAAATAACCAAGAGAACCTGCTGGGTGGGAGCTGCCAACTTGCTGGTCATGTTGGGTCAACAAATGAGGTATGCAAGTAGAGTGCATCTTTATTCTTGGTTAATGAAGATACATCTGTTCCTTTTACATCAGATGTTTAGCTGAGTTCATTTTCTGCATTCTCATTTCACTTCTTTTCTTTGTAGAAAATTGCAATGGTAGAGGAACAACTTACTCAACATTCTACTGCCAGCAAATACTCGAATGAACCTCCCTTCAGAGGATATGATGGAACGTTGTTGCAAAACCCAAATAAAATAGTTCAAACAAGGTAGTTCTTCACTTCATATGATCTCGATCATCTACTATCTGATTTGAAGGTTACATTTATTCTTCGAACGTTTGTGATGCAATTATGTTGTTTATTTGTTGAATCAAATGCTGATATCTCCCATAAGAGTACCTTGTATGTTTTGACCAGATAGATGGGATCTCTCATGTATAGTAGTTTCCTTCACCTTATTTCATGAAAACTAGTAATGTGATGATGAGATGATGTTCACTTGGGAGTTACTCAATTCAATACTACCTCTGTCCCAAAATATAAGAAGTTTTGCGGTTGGACACAAGTACTAAGAAAGTAGGTGAAATTCAATGGAAGAAGATTGTGATTGGTGAGAAGAGGAAGGAGGTGGAGAAATTAAAAGGTGGAAGCTTGTGATTGGTTGATAACAGAATGTAGGTGGAGGTATTTTTTGGGACAAAATTTGAATACTAGAAGTTGTTATATTTTGGGATAGAGGGAGTAGTTATTTGGCTTTTTATTGGTCCCAGTATAACAGGAGTAACACAAGGACTCAAGCCTCTTAACCCTTTTACGGTTTTACCACTGTCTTACTAAACATTTCAATCAATTGATGTCTTTAGATTATTAAGAATGTTTCTAATGCAGAATTGATGGTGTATTAAGCTAGATATATGTTGGCTTTCTGAATTTTGTTTTGTAAGTCTTGTGCAGTCAACATATGCTTCAACAATTTCTTCAGAAGGTGGACAGCACAAATTCTGTTGTTTCTAGCAATATGCCCATCAGATCTGATATTACTCCTAATCAACTTAACCAGCCCCCTTTACAAGGATTTGGATTAAAATTGGCACCACCAATGCAACAACAACTAACTTCAGGTAATTTATGGACCAGTCACACCTCTGTTGACATCAAGCCAGCTGATAATTCAGTACCAGGGGAAGACCAGCGACAGCTACCTTCCACTCCTGGTTCGACGACTTCATCTGGCTACCCGAGTCGATCCTCACCATTTTACTCATCAGATGCTGATAATACTGGACTGTCAAGTGGGTGCCTCCCCCAAACTAAAAGCTTAGGCCAGCAATACCCAGTTGCAGAGCCAAAGTCTGCTCCTGTAAATTCTCTTCCTCAGCAGTCTCTGCAAGGTACTGCAGCAACAATGCTCAAGAATGTGTGGACAAACATCTCAGCACAGCGCCTGGGGGGTATCCAACATAACAAGATAACTCCAAATATTCTCCAGTCAATGATGTTCCCAAGTACTATTGGTGATTCCACATTACGGGGTTGTCCGAAAGATGATTATCAAAGAATGAGGGTAGCAAATCTATCTGATGATGCCACAACTACTACCAACTCAGGAAGGCAAGAAATAAAGCGAGTTGTGGAAAATGATGGATCTGACATACCAAATATGGATCAAATGGGAGATATTTTATTAGGAAAGAAAAATGCCCTTCAGAGACCCTTGATGCAGCATGGCATCATAAACTCGTCACAAGGGGAAAATATGGCAGCAAACATTCCAAATATGGGTTCTTCCTTTAACAAAGTTTCCACCTATGGTGGCATCAGTCTGCATGGAAGCCTGGCACCATCCAATTCCCAGCAGATAAATTATTCTCTACTGCATCAGATTCAGGCCATTAAGCCTGTTGATTCTGATCCAGAAAATACGTCTGGAAAGAGGCTTAAAACAACTGATATGAGTTGTAATGCTTCACAAGTTGAATGGCCCGGTGCCGAAAGAGCTCCACATGGAGAAAATAATCCATTGAGATTATGTACAGATAAAACTGAGGTCCCAAGAATCTCAAACTTGTTGCCATCAGATCAGATGTTAAGGTTTGCTCCCAGGAACAGTGAAGATGTAACCTCAACCATGCCATCGCAGGTTCAGTTGAGGGAGTTAACCTCCACCTCCAATGATATGGCCACTGCAAGAACTGATCTTCAAAATCAATGCTCATCTCTTGGCACAAGCTCAACAGAAAATTTAATTGAAAGTGGTGACAAATTAATGATCAACCCTCAGATATCACCCTGGTTTCAACATGGTAGCAACAGAAATGGTCATAATCTTGCTATGTACAGTGTCAGGAAAACTGCATCACCATATAATCATCCAAAAGTTCCCTGGAGCATGGACACTAGCAGTGTTTCTGGGCATGGACTTGAATGCTCTACTTCTGTCAGGCCTGAAATGCCTTCTGGTCTAAAGGTATCTTCTGCGGTGCGAAGACCGAAGAAGCGGAAATTTAAAGCTCCTGTGCTTGTTTCTTGGAATCAAATCATTGATGGCCACCAAAAGTTGGCGGACATGAGGTGTGTTTTCCGCTCCACAACTGTTACCAGGCTTTGGTTCTTATTCTCCTAGTTGTAATTTGCACTGATTATTACTTTGTTCAGTCTCAATATTCATTGAAATGTAACACTTTTTCAAAACTTACAGCACTCTGGGTATGGACTGGCCTGAAGCAACTAATAGATTAATCGAGGTCTGTATGAGATAACTATTCTTTTATTGTTTCACCGGTGTTATCCAATGAACATTATGCGTCATAACAAAATATGCATTTGTTATAGGTGGAAGATGAAGCTGACATTCAAGAAGATGCTCTCATATTATATTTACCACGTAAAAGGCTAATTATGACCTCTCGGTTGATTCAGCAACTTCTCCCTTCTATACCAGCGGCTATTCTTAGGGCACAAGCTATATCAATGTACCAAAGTGTAACATATACTATTGCTAAGTTGACAGTTGGGGATGCATGCAGCATGCCTTCAAATTCATCTTTGGACACTGGCACTCTCATAAGTAGTGGGGATAAGTAAGTTCCTATTAACTGAATAATTTTGCAATTACAAGTCATGTAGTAAGTTGGCCTTTTGCAAGTAACATCATTTCCCTAAGATATTTACTATTCATAAACAGGTCATATGAACAAATTGAGAACGACAAAATGAGAGACAGATTCACAAAGGCCGTTGAATTTTTTATTCCAAGATTTAAAAAGATGGAGAATGATTTTGTGAGGTGCGTGCAACTATTTTCTCTTGATTCTTAATTGTGAAATATATATGTTTCCCCTGCACTGCATTTGATGTTGTCCAAATTTGATTGGAATAAGACAGAAAATCTGGTTGGGAAAGAAGAGGTATATGGTATTGAAGAGAGTTGGACGGGGTAGATATGTACTAGTAGAATAGACATACAGAGTTTCCTCTTTGCTTGCCTTAGAAAGAGACCTGCATCCCTCTTTTCTGAAGGACCCCCTGAAGTAATTAACTAGCTTGATTGTTTACTGAACGCACTTCTCACTAATTTGATTTTCAAGTTCACTGCAGAGGTGCTAGTGCCACCTTTTGTATTGCAACAATTGATTTTTAATTTTATATATTTCAGACATACTTTATTTATGTCTTATCTGTTTGTATCAATTCCTCTATAAAGGATTTTTGTATATTTAAACTTGACAGTAGTGCTTTTTTGTTTCTTTTTAACATTCCAATATGCACCTTCTTATTTTTTTATTCATTGCATAATTTTTCTTGCTAGTGGCCTTGATGAGATTCCGTAGATAATTTACTTGTTGTGAACACAGTCTTATAGTTCTCTTACAGAGTCTGATTTTTGTCTATCGGATACCTTCAATACTGTGGAGTTATCCTGACTTGGTAGAAAACCTGAATTCAATAATTAACTTAGTTAAAATAAAAAAGGCATACATTATTGATAGAAAAGATAATTGAACACGCACCAGATCTCTTGCTGTGCTACTTGTTTTTCATCCTGCCCATTTTGGCAGGTGCTTACATATGATTCCTGTTAAATTCACATAGTTAAAAAAAATTTCTCAACCAAAATTTCATCCTGTTGATTCCAGTAATTGTAAGTTCAGATATACCTATGTCGGAGAACACTCTTACTCTTACGATCTGGGAGGATGATATGAAAGTTATTTCAGGCGATATGATTAATATCTTGGTTTATTCTTCAAAAGTAATGAAAATACCTATAGTTGGCAGGATGGAGTGGAATATTGGGTTTGAACAACCAAATAAATGCTGTTATATGATAAAGCATGCTGTACTTTAGAATTTATCTACAGGTATATTTATAATTTAATTACGTAAAGTTGTGATGTGAAAATCAATTCATTATTTTGGTTAGTTTTTCTTCTGGAGGGAGGCGCCGCGTGGGGGTGGGGGGGGGGGGTGCTTCGTTATTGCTGACACATGCTATCCCTCTTGTCATAATTATTTAACATGTCCTCCAAGCCATCGCTAATGAGGGCGCTCTTTGGTGCCTAGCAGGAGCAACTAGGCTTGTGCTGCTGATGCACTAGTTTGTTTCACTTCCTTTGGGTGTGTGGTGTTCTGTTGTACCCTTGGTGGGCGGCTGTCGGAGTCTTTCGCTAACGCTGTCCACGTTTTCTCCTCTTTCTTAATGAAATGATATGCATATCTCCTATATGTTCTAAAAAATAAGAACAAGTTGGTCAGACTTTTGAAACTTTGAATCATTGGTTTAGGGCATTCACAATGCAATGACTAGGATAGTGTCCATAAAATTAAATGAGTTGCTACATAGGATAAAATATGATGTGGCAAGTGAGTAAATGAAGAAAGAGAAGGAAGCCATGTCTTGCATAAGACATGGTTTCTATGCAACATCTATGAAGACAAGTAGCATTAAATTTGAATATTAATTAGTAGTGTTTGCATTGGAAAATTAGTGTCTAGTACTAGTTTCTTCATGATGTGGAGGATATGGAAATCATGGTTAGTTTCTTGCATTGTGATTGCCCTTATATGCGATAAGTTTATAAAATTTAATAAAATTATGATGGTACTTTTCAAGGCAAATCTATACACAACACTTTTTTGTTTGGGGGCAATTGCTTATTTGACCCTGTTTTGAAGTCTAACTACCGATTTGACCCTATTTTTTCAAGTTTTCTTATTTGACCCCGCTTTTCAAAATTGAAGTTCAAGGCTGACCCTATTCCGTGAAGGCAACATAGGCTGTGTTTGGAGGTGGGTGTTGGGAACCCATCTGCCATGCACGGAAAACGGAGCGGTCCATTAGCGCGTGATTAATTAAGTATTAGGTACTTTTTTTTCAAAAATGATCAATTTGATTTTTTGAAAACAACTTTTGTATATAAACTTTTTGCAAAGAACGCACCGTTTAGCAGTTTGAAAAGCGTGCGCGCGGAAAACGAGAGAGGAGTGTTGGGAACTTGCTCTTGCAAACACACCCATAATGGTGTTAACTAAGAGACAAATTGTCCTTTTTACCCTTGCTCATTTCACCATGTTGTGCAAAAGATTATTTTTTATTCAAATCTTTTTGATATTTTTGTAGCGAATTAAGCATAGCTTGACTTGTTTGAGATAAGTTTGATATATTTGGCTTTATTTTGATAAATTTGTTTTTCAATTTGACAGAAATTTAACAAAATTAAACAGATTTCTTTTGCAAAATTCTAGCATCATGTTGTCTCATTTTTGTCCATCCAAAATTAGAGTGAAGAAAAACACATATAGAAGTAAAGAAAGGAGATGCTCGGCCGGCAAAATCCATTTTCGCTGCCCAGCTGGCCCTTGCTTGCCCTCCGCCCACAACCGCCTCGCTGACGCAAAGCCGAGACGGTACCGCTGTCGCCGCTCTCACGGCACAGCGCCACCGACCTACTCCCTTGACCCACCGTCGTCGCCGATCTCACCGCACGCTGCCACCCTTGCTCCCTCGGCGCACTGCAGCCACTGATCTTCCGCCCACCATCGATCTCACCGGCACCGCCACCGCGCCGCGGCTCCCTCCCCTCGGCGCATCGGCGCTGCCGCTCCTCCCCCCGCCCCCGCGAGCTAGTGCCGCTGCGCCTCCGCTTCCTCCCCTCAGCGCACCGGCACGGCCGCTTCCTCTCTCGGCGAGTCAACGCCACCGCCACAGCCGCGCATAGGCACTGCCGCGCCTCAGCTCCTTCCCCTCAGCGCACTGGCGCCGCCGCTCCCGCCCCCTGCAAGCCGCCAGCGCCGCGTGCCGGCGCTGCGGCGCCTCCGCTCCATCCCCTCAGCGCGTCGGCGCCGCCAATCCTCCGTGCACGAGCCGGCGCCGAGAGAGACAGGCAAGATACGATTTAGACCGGATCTGAATGAATGGATATGGAGGGTTAGATGTGGATAGGGTTTCTTTGAGGGTATTTTTTTTCCCTTCTTTTAAGTGAAACTTTAATGGTGCAGCGGAAACAGGGTCAGACGGGGTGTTCGTTTTTGAAAAGCAAGGTCAAATAAACAAACTAGAAAAAATAGGGTCAGATTGGTATATAGGCTTGGAAATGGGGTCAAATAAGCAATTGCCCCTTTTTGTTTTTATAGACTAAGCATTCAAGGAGTTGGTGATGATCAAAGCTTCAAAAGATTGACCGAATCTTATGCTCAACATCAAAATTTTACAACCAAAGGGAGTACCTTTTGTACTAAGAGAAAGCAATTGGCATTTACTACCACATTGTGGAGTCTTTGCGATGTTAAAGCCTGATATTATATTAAGCTTATATGCCAAAATGGTTTCTCAATTTGTTACAGGAATGACATTACTATGGTTTCTCAAAATGCTTACTAGTTAGTTGCCTGCGCATATTTAAAATGCATTTATGCTATAACAATATTTGTCCAATCTGCTCATTATTATTAGGTTCCTTCCATGAAGATATATGCCTTTTATGGGGTTTCTACTAAGCGAATTTATAACCCACACATTTATTTTGGATGAGCACAAGATCCTTTGGTCCAGTAGCATGTTAATATCTGTTTGTCACTTTGCAGCTTAAACAAAAGGTCTTCAATGCTAGATATACAGTTGGAGTGCCAAGATTTAGAGAGAATTTCTATTGTGAACCGGCTGGGATGGTTCCATGCCAGGAATTATCATGCAGCTGGAGTGGAGGCCTCATCAACTGATCTTGCCCCTCGCAGAATATATCGTGATAGACATGTCATGACATTTGCAGTACCTGTAAATCTTCCTGATGGGGTGCCTTGTTTGTTGCTCTAGGTCTAAGATATTAAATTATTCGTTGGTTTGGATTGCACCCTGTAATTTTCGAAACGTGAAGATGAAATCCAAGGAGGTTGGTTGCAAAACTCCAATCAACACAAGTTGAAGAATCTGAGGGATGCCAGCTGTGCCAGCCGATCAACTCAGTGCTGGGTGTTATTGCTTCTCCCTTAATAGTATAGGTCCCTGTATATTGTGAAAGTAAAAAAGCATTGGATCTCATCTCGTATCATTTTCTGATCGAGAATAGTGCTAGCTTCATCCAGTTATTTTGTTAATTTGGCGAACTTCAATCGCTATTTATTGTAATGAAATGCTAGGTTGTTCTCTGGGGAAGGTGGTGTTTACATGATTACATCTTTGAAGGTTTCATTTTTATGCATTCTAGTTCATCTGAACTCTCGGATAAATCACTGATGTACTTTGTGAAAGTATTCCTGGAACAGGTATGGAGCTGAATGAGGGCTTTGGCAACACTCTGCTCGAGACTTGCTGATGGGTATACCCTTTCCCTTATGTAAAACTGTTTGTTCAAATATATGATGCAAGATTTTTTTTTCTTTTCCTGTGTTTACATTATTATCGTCTGTTTATTCAGGTTCTGCTTCATCCGTAGTCATGGGCACGAAGTTGATGGAAAGCATTTGAAGCATTCTGATGATTCTGTTGTCTTGTTTGGTTGGACTAGTTAAAGCATGTTAGCCCTGGAGCAATTTTAAATTACATCGACTGTACATAAACTTACCGGTGAATGCAGTACACACTTATAAAATGTTCATTATTGTGAATCAAGTCCAAAACGATATATTATGACTAATTAAATTGTTGAATGTGCAAATAACATTCATATATATTTTTCATATGCACTTTGTATTTATTTAATTCTTAATTATATTGTATTGGTTGCAAAGTTCTTGGTTTTGGTTTTAACGCACCAAACAAATGTGTACTAAAACAAGCCATGTACTTAGTTGTTTTGAATCTTTTTCTAGTTAATCTTTTTTAGTTTGATCTAAATATAGCAATATTTTCAACCCAAAACAAACATATCATTAAAATATATTCAATGCTATATTTAGTAAAACTAATTTGATAAAAGTTGGATAAATTAATTTGTTTGTAATTTACATGGAATTTAAAATTTGAAACTACTATAATTTGACATATAAAACATCAAATCTTATCGTGTATCTGATTTTTGAGCTAAAATGCAACCTTTTATACGGGCAGTGCAATTTACTCTTCACTCTTTAAATGCATATTATTGATGAGGTAGAACTATCATATCTGAGTAATAACATTGGTGGCACCTTTAGACATATTGGCGTTTATTGTTTTCCTATGGTTTTTCTTTTGAAAATGCTTAGAGACGGACGTTATGGGCGATTTAAAAAATCGGGCATCTTTGTCATTATCCAAAGCTTCCAGGCTCAACGCATATGTTCTCTCCTTACCCAAAATTCACACCTTACCTCCACCACATATTCTCCCCTTTTACTTTTCTTCTCTTTTGCTTTCTCTCTCTCCTCTAAGAGCTCAACGCTGCCATCACCGTTGCCCGTCGCGTTGCCCTGTTGCGTGCTATCGCTAGCATCGTCACCGAGGCATCACTTCTCCTCTTGTCGATGCTCCTTGGCCGAGCACGGAGAGGGAGCAGCAGCCCGAGTTGGATGCCATGTGCATCGCCATCGATGTGCTATCGTGTTACTTCTAGTGAAAATGAAGTTGAACATCTGCTGCTCCTCGCACTGACGAAGCTAGAAGCCAAGTCACATATGATAAACCCTGAGTTCTACTTAAACACCCAATAGGGCTGTAAAGATTCAAACTTCGTCTCCTCATCCTCGGCATCCCACAACCATTAGTACACCGCACTCCCATGTGATAACAATTTACTTAGCCAGAGGCATCCCATAAACACCTGTGTGGTCGCCCTGTAACGTGTTTGGATGGATTTCCCAAAGGAAACGGTCCTTAACGATAATACGTGGCCAGACCACAAAGGTATGACTCACATCAATCACTATTTTACAACACATTTTATTTCACGACATGTCGGTACAACCTACCGGATTTTTAAGCATGTATTTGGAACAACCCAAGTTTCCCACACGGCAAAACAACGTAAGCATGGCAAAGAAAACTACCTCCGTAGTCGTATAACGATACCGGTGCAAACATTTGTGGACCTTTCAAAGGTAAGGAAACAACAACCTATGTAAAGCAAGTGCAACTAATCGGTCGGTCCCTCGGTTGCATAAACAATCCGAGGCCCAAACATGTTTATCGTGTATACTAAGCAATGCACTTTTTAAACAAACATATCTTGCAAATATAGGGGCAATGTGATCAAAGACGCTTGCCTTGCACAGGGTGCGGGTCTTCTCCCTCGAAAGAGGCGTCCGAAGCTTCCTCGTACTCGGGTTCTATACGCGAAAAAAAATTTAATTAACAAAAGGCAATAAAACAAACTCAAATAAAAGAAACAATGGTGCCCATGTGTAGATCTTAATTTTAGAAAAGTTTAGGAACTTTCAAAGGTTAAATGGATTTTTTATTTGAGTTACGGTTGATTTTCTATGAACTTTCAAAGGTTAAATGGATTTTTTTGGAATATTTGGAAATCAACTCATTAATGGAACCGCTAATGCAGACGGCCCAAGGGGGCCCACCTGTCAGCGATGGACGGACGGAAAAGGATGTGGGGCCAGGCTATCAGCTGCTCGGCTCCGTCTTCTTCCTCCTCGCTCTGTTTGGCTCGGGGCGACGACATGCCGTGGCAGCAGGGCGCGGCGAGGCGACCGGCGGCCGAGGGAAGACGGCGGCGGAGACACTGGAAGGCGGAGTGTGGTGGCCTGAGGCGGCGGCACAGAGAGAAGAATGAGAGAAAGAGAGAGAGATGGTGTTGGTGTGGGGAAATTGGGAGAGCTCGGGCTCCTTTTATAGGCGGGGCGGCTTTGGCCGGATGCGGCGAGCTGGCGGCTAGGCACCGGATAACTGTGGGTAGCCAGCTAGTAGCTCGGTTGGGTTCGCGGAAGGAGGGGATGGCGCTGCGGTGGCGACGCGATGGCGACGGAGACACATAGAGAACGGGAGCAGCGAAGGGACATGGGTGACGCGAGGCCGACTACGGCTACGGCCGGAATTCGAGCGGTAGGGTCTCAGAGCGAGGCGACGGGAGCGGCGTTATGCGGCGGTGGCGACAAGACGTGACAGAGAGAGGGCGAGTTCTGCAGGTAACTCTAACCGATAGGCAACTTCTCCACGGCGTGCAGAAATAGGATAGGGTCCGATGAAACGTGGTGCCAACTTTCCTGCTATTCCAAATCTTTTCATTCCACGTAGGGGTGACACTCTTAGATACACATGATCTCCAACTTTAAACTCCAAGTCTCTTCGACGATTGTCAGCATAATTTTTCTGTCTAGACTGGGCTGCTCTCAAACGTTCCCTAATTACTTTCACTGGTTCTTCTGCTTCCTTCAGAATATCTGGTCCAAAAATTGTCTTTTCTCCGATGTCCATCTAACAGAGCGGCGTTCGACACTTACGCCCATACAAGGCTTTGTTGGGGGCCATCTGTATGCTTGCTTGATAGTTGTTGTTATTGGAGAACTCTGCATAGGGTAGGCATAAATCCAAAGTGCCAGCAAAATCTAATGCACAAGCTCTCAACATAACTTCTAGAACCTGATTCACTCTTTCTGTCTGTCCATCAGTCTGAGGGTGGTAAGCTATACTGAAGTTGAGATTGGTGCCTATGGCTCATGTAACTTCTTCCAGATATGGGAGCTGAACTGTGTACCTCTATCTAACACAATCTTCTGGGGACACCATGTCGGCACATCACTCTTGTCATATATAACTCTGCTAATTTCTTGCCAGAATATGTAGTCATCACAGGGATAAAGTGGGCAACCTTAGTTAGTCGATCCACTATTACCCAAATGGAAGTGTAACACGAAGATGTCTTTGGAAATCCTGTTATGAAGTCCATTCCTATTTCTTTCAACTTCCATTCCAGAATTTTTAACGGTTGTAATAACCCTGCTGGCTTTTGATGTTCAGCTTTTACTCTTTGGAATATATCACAAAGGGCAACATATTCAGCAATATCTTGCTTCATTCCGGACCATCGAAAATGACTCTTGATATCCTGGTACATATTGGTACTTCCTGGATGGATAGAATAAGCAGACTCATGAGCTTCTTGAAGTATCAAATTTCTTATCTCCTTTTTAGTGGGCATGCAAATACGCTTTCCAAACCAAACAATTCCTTTGTCATCCACAGAGTATTCTGAGGCTTTGTCTTTCTTTATCAATTCCCTGATATTCATAATTTCTAGATCGCCTTCTTGGGCTTCACGGGTTTGATCCTCTAGAGTCGGTTGAACCACTGGGGTTGCTAAAGTTCCTAGCTTAACCATGTTTATTCTTAGCCTTTCTAATTCTTTACACAACTCTGGATGATGGGGCGAGGTCAAAAGAACATTACAGCGCACCTTCCAACTTAGTGCATCAGCAACAACATTTGCTTTTCCGGGATGATAATGTATTCCGACATCATAATCCTTGATTAATTCAAGCCATCTTTTTTATCTGAGGTTGAGCTCCGTTTGAGTAAAGATATATTTCAGACTCTTATGATCAGTCTACACTTCGCTTCTGTTACCAAACACTTCGCTTCTGTTACCAATTAAGTAGTGTCTCTGTATCATGAGGACATGAACAACTGCATCTAATTCAAGATCATGGGTAGGGTAGTTCATTTCATGCAGCCTTAATTGTCGTGAGGCATATGCAAGAGCTCGGTAAAAAGCTTGAGTGTGTGTGAAATTTGAACCTACACTACCTAGTAGTTAATAGGAACAAACATATTTTTGTGTATGTTTCTTATTTCCTACTAATAATGATAGGGATATGCAAGACAATTGAGGATAACTGTGCTCAACATCAACATCTTCATCGAGACATGAGGAGTGATCAACATGACCATTATGAGGAAAGTGCCATTGTTCTAGCTAAGATCAAATCTGCACTGCCTTATTTTGAAGGAAATTATGATCCTCATGCTTACATTGATTGGGAGTTAGCGGTTGATAGAGAATTTCAAAAGCATGGCTTGTCTGGGAAATAAACGGTATTTTTGTAGGCATAACAAAATATCACAATCTTGGAAAGACCTGAAACGACATTTGAGAGATGTTTATATTCCCATGTATTATGCTGACATTCTATTCAACAAACTACAATGTTTAAAACAAGATACCAAAAGTGTTACTTCATACTATCATGATATGCATGCTTGTTTACTACGTTATGGCTTACATGAATACGAAGAAGCTACAAAATTGAGGTTTTACGTGGGCTTAACAAAGAAATTCAGGTCATGTTTGCTTGTCAATGATATAAATCTCTTTCTCATTTGTTACAACTTGCTTGTAGTGCTGAAAGTAAAATAGAGGAGGACATGAAAAAAAACATGCTATGTTTTTACCTACTAGTACTAACCAATTGTAGGAAGTGCATAATCATGAAAAGGAGGAGAGAGACATGAAAGAGCCGTTATTCCCATTGTTAACACTCAAAATTGATGCACCTCCATCATCAGAAGAGATCATCAAAGGTAAACTAAATGATGTTGAGATTAATCAAGGTGAGTGTGCTGAACACAAATTGAATTTGTCCACTTTTCATGCTATAGCAGGGCAACCATTAGTGGAACCAATTGTTGCGATTCCTTTGTCACAAGTTGATTTGTTTATTGTTCCTTGTGATAAAGAAGAGTTGTGTGATAATGCTTCACTTATATCAATGCCGCAACTAGTGAATGAAGATACTATATATAGTGTTAGTTCTTTATGTGCTGATTTTAAGCATGTTGTTCACATTGCTAATGAAATAGAAGAACGTGAATTGACATCTTCTTTAAATACTTTGGGCTATGTTTAGTTTGATGATTTTTATAAACTCAATAATTTGAAGGAGGAATTATTTGCTAAGTCTGATTTTCCATGTCCAACTAATGCTATTTTTGATATCTTTAGTGAATATAATGATAGAAGAATATATTTCGTGCATAAAGTTTACATCTGTTTGAATTTAGAACCTCCTATAGATGTGCATAAAACATGCCACCTGCTATAGTGTTGACTTCAAATGGCCACCACATGTGCATAAGAGCTCCGTTTTGGGTCCATGAGTACTTGATGAGAAGCTCTTGGTGTCCTCTTTCAAACGGATCAAGCCTCATCGCTAAATTCCATCTCAGTCGTCCGCAATTGACGAAACAAGGTGTTGTATCACCTATAGTGGGCCTATGCGCTTGTAGCTTCGTTTGGGACCCTGACCCAAGTGGGGCCCACGCGAGGTGCACCCCAACTTGGTGGAGCACGACCCTAGGGACCCCTTTGTTGTCCTTCCAATTCTTTAAATAGCTAGGTACCCATTTAGAGTTTCTTGGGTTTTGTCTCAATTAAAGTTTAGCTTCGCTACTTTGCCATGTAATCCCGTGATCAGTTAGATCGCCGGTTTGCTCATTACGGAACCCCAACTTATCATTTGTATTCAATTCCTATTTGTGATTTAGATTACTTTTATCTTGTTCTTGCTTGTTTATTCTATTTGGTTGTAGGAATAAGGTTAATCTGCATCGACAAGATCAACAACCCACGGAGAGGTGTATCGATCGCTAAGGTGCAACACAACAAAGTCTCGTAATGTGTAGTCGGGTCATCAACGTTTCACCCAAATCGTAGTTATCATCAACTCATCGAAAGATCGGGCCAATAACAGCCTTGAGTGTCTCGAATGGAGTTCATGGTTTATCAAGTGGTTGCTTGTTGATGGTCATTACAGACAAATTTTGGCCGTCAATATAACTAAAATAACATAACAGAGAATTCATATTTATTTAAGAATAATATAGTTCAACTTGTACATGGAGAATAATATATTGCACGAATTTAGTAAATAAAATAAAGAGAAGGTGAAGAAGCCTCACTCCTAAGCAAGCTAGAGGATAAGGAGGGCCCACATGTTAGGCATAACTGTCTGGAAACCGCCTTAACTGTTACAACCGACTAAAGGACCCACCTGCTAGTGCCCTGCCCGAAACTGGAGGCCTTCTGGGCCGTCCCAGGTTCGGCCGAACCTTGGTGGCGTCGGCTCCTGCTGGCCCTCCACATGGACGCTCCAAATCACTCCTCAATGACGGTTGCAGGGGCAAAATGGACATTTCACATGGCTACAACCGTTATAACTGCCCTATAAAAGGAGGAGCTCATTCACTCTCTCAACACACTCAAGCAAGCTCAAGATTCTATTTCATACTTTATATTAGTAGTTTAGTGCTAAGTGAAAGTAGTATAGAATAGTTCTCGGAGTCCTCGGAGCTTCCGAACGAGTTTCGGTATGGCTCTAGTAGCTTTTCTATTCTCTTATGTAATACTTTCCGAATTAATGAAATATTCTTCTTTATATATTCTCGGTACTTTACTTAGTATGAGTACTGCTTTTACTTTATACTTGTGTCAGTATAATTGTGTGGGTAACCTACCAGAGAGGTGTAATGGTGTAGAGTAGTATTTATTAATGTAAGCATAGTGCTTAGATTAGTAAGTATCATTATCTGGGCATATATGCTGTGGGACAATAGAGGTGGGCCGCTGATGGTAATAGCTTGGTACGGGTATTCCTCCACGTTAGTATATATTCCTAAGGCAAATTCCTGGGGAGGGTACTCATCCGTATTTAGCCCCGGTTGGACGGCCATGATAGGTTGTCGTAAGAAACTCGGCAACCTGGGGTGGTCTCTCGAAACACCAGGAGGGCACTGTTAGGTGGTACTGGCCACATGATTGTATACTAGCAAGTTTAGAGTAAATTTGAGTGTATATTAGAAGTATAGGAAATGCGTTATTTCTCTCTTCTTCCACTTAGTTAGAATTATTTATCTAAGGAAATCTATAAGCTTCACTTCGTGTCACGCTACCCTCATATTAAATTGGCAAATTTTGCTACAGGACATCACGACTTCGTGGTTTTAGCTCCAGGACACCGCACAAAGTCACTTTTGGGGGAAAACACTCTCAAAACATGGTTATTTATCAGCGGACACCGCGTCCATTAAAATAATAATTTCCGGTTGAAGAGGAGAGAGAAATTGCATGAAATATCAAAAATACCATTGGACCCACATGTCAACTCTCTTATCTCTCCTCTCTCTCTTTCTCCCTCTCCCCTCCCCACACCTCACCGACAGGGAGCCAAAGCTCCTCTCTCCCTCAAGCTGCAGGTTGAGGAGGCCATGCCTGTGCTGTCCCCACATGAGCGGCAACCACGGCAGCAGCCGGCAGCGGCGGCAGCAGCAGCAAGAGCAGCAGCAGCAAGAGCAGCGGCAGCAGCAGCAAGAGCGGCAGCGGCGGCAGTAGCAAGAGCAGCAGCAGCACGCTCTCCCGGCGGCAGCGCAACGAGGGTGGCGCTGGCGTAGGCGGCGCGACGGCGTAGGACGGAATCGAGCATGCGGTATGGCGAACTCGTACTCGAGCACGCCGAGGTTGTGCGCGGTGGTGACGGCCACCTGCTTGTCGAGTTCGAGCTGCGCAAGCGCGTCCGTTGCCGACGGTTGTTGCCGACGCGGCGTAGTTGATGCCCAGCAGCGCTGACGACGTCGCGTCGGCCGTCGCCGGGAGCAGCGGCAAAAACATGGCTCCGGCCTCCGCGCCCCGCCTCGCGTCGCAGACAGAGCTGACATGGAAGGAGGAAGATAGAGAGAGTAAAGAAGAGAGATATGAGAGCTGACATGTGGGCCCAAGGGTATTTTTGATATTTCATATGATTTCTCTCTCCTCTTCAACCGGAAATTATTATTTTAATGAGCACGGTATCCGCTGGCAAATAACCATGTTTTGAGAGTGTTTCCCCCCAAAAGTGACTTTGTGCGGTGTCCTAGAGCTAAAACCACGAAATCGCGATGTCCTGTAGCCAAATTTGCCTATTAAATTAACCCCTGCCTAGGCTTTGATAAAGGCAAGTAATATATATGTGTATATGTTAGCATAGTTCTCTCTTTCACAATCTTCCCTGGAATTAAATAAATACGATACCTTGGAATACTTCCAAGTGAAATGCTACAATGGTATATCCGTGCGCTTGCGGATTACTTCTGTAACGATAAATATACCAGGACTATTTCTGCGCCATTGCTGGGAATGAATATTTCTAGTAATGTTGTTAAGAAATACCAACATTGCTCCACTATAGCATGAAAAGTGGACAAAATCAATTCATTAACAACACATTCACCTTGATTAGTTTCAGCACCATTTGTTTACCTTTGATGATCTCTTCATATGATGGAGGTGCATCGAATTTGAGAGTGAAAATTGGGATTGGTGGCTTATTCATGTCTCTCTCCTCTAACGGCATTATTAGGAACTTAATCCCAAGCAATGTTGCCAGAAGTATTAAACGACAGATATAAATCCACAAGTGCACGGATATACCGCTGTAGCATTTCACCCAGAAGTATTTCCAATGTAACGTATTTATTTAATCCGGAGGGAATATATGGTAAGAGATTATTATGCTATAATTTCATATCACACTTATGTAAACCAAAGTCTTTTGTAGGTGTTAATCACTTCATGATAAGGATAGGTTGACATACTGAAGCAATAGTTTAGAATACAGTTAACAAATAGTAAGTCTAGGATAAGTGGAGAAGAAATAAGAGCAAGATCATTTCTATACTTCTAGTATATAGTCATTTTAGTATACACTTACTATTGTACAACTATGTGGCCCAAGCCTTCTTCTTACTAACTGTCAATTGTGCATCAGAATTAATTGAAAAGATGGTCTCCAATCAAGGATGGACTGAAGTGCGACTCCAATCCCATCAACGAGGCATGCATACTGTAAAGGATGCGGATATGCTCGCTGCTAATATGGACCTCGTCCTAAAGCGTTTGGACGAACGCGCTCGGGACAAGATGGAAATGTTCGGTATAGTCTAGGCCTTGGACGTTCCCTTGACATGTGAGACCTGTGGCAACATCGGACATTCGGGGAATGATTGCCCCGAGACTCGTGAAGACATCTTCATAAACAACAACAATGGGTACCATCTGCAAGCAGGCCAGGGGTATAATCAACCACGCCCATACTATCAAGGAAGGAACAACAGTAACTTCAATCTCAATCAACCCTCCTTGAAGGATATTGTCTATGACCAGGCCAAAGTGAATGAGACGATATCTAACAAATTGGTGGCCAACGACAAAACCTTGGAGAGCATCCATGCTAAGATGGATGGACTCTCCTCGGCTATCAAGAACCAGCTGAGCAAAAAAATGTTGGAGACGCAATTAGCTCAGATGGCAACTATCATCCCTCTGCCGAGACAAGGAAGATCTCGGGATAACCTGAACTGTCCCTGGAGAACATCAATTTAGTGACCACAAGAGGAGGCCAGCTAAGGGACAGGAAGTGCAGGAGGAGGAACCCACTCCTTATAATTCCGAAACAGCGACGGGAGGATGGCTTCACAAGAATTTGTTGACACGGACATCATGCCGTTTCCTCGCCGCAACAGGAAGCCAACCATGGACAAGCAGTTCAGCCGATTTACTGAGGTAATCCAGAAAATTTACATTAATATTCCATTATTGGATGCAATGCAGGTGCCCACCTACACACGCTACCTCAAGGATAGCAATAAAAGGCCACCGCCAACCACGAAGATCGTCAAGCAACAAAAGACCACCTACACACGCAATATTTTATATGAAATTTATCGTACCTATTTTTCCAGTCTATACAAAATTGTCAGATCTACAATTCATTATGTTTATCTAAAGCATGTTTTTTATACAATATCTTTTGTGCGAGTGTTTCCTGTGATTAGGCCGACTACGGTTTAATGCTGGGGGCTGCTCTATTTTTTATTGTATAAATTAAGCTTGTTTACGATTTACATAGTATCTAATATTTAATCCAAATCTGCTCGTTATATCCTGAAAATAGTAGAAGAGTCATGCAGTTTTTTAGTATATACTCGATATTCTCTGCTATATACCTTGCCTTCTAGAAAATATTTTATAAAAGAGATTACTATAAGCTAATATTTTATATTTACCTCTGTATAGTCATTGTCCTTTGCAGGCTAGCCTTGGTTGTTTTCACTTTTGCTATGAAAACAGGGTAGTGCATGACTAGTTTCAACTTGCCGGAAAATTTCAGAGTGTTAAGCCACGAGTCGTTCCTTCGCAGAGAACTCTACCGACAAAGAAACCAGCCATCCCAGCGCCACCGAGCTTCAAGACTATGGCCGAGAAGATCCTCCGCGAGTTCGCTGCCCCCTCAGCTGACAACGTGCCCGTTGGGCCACAAGTCAACTTAGGAGACACAAACTTCGATCTAAAGTCGAGCCTCATCACCATGGCGCAAACTAACCCGTTCTGCGGCAAGCCAAACGAAGATGCCAGTGAGCACCTGCAACAGTTCCTAGAGATTTGCAGCACGTACACAGATTAAGGCGTCAGCCCAGATGCCGTCAGGATCAGGCTGTTTCCCTTCTCTCTCCTGGGGAAGGCGAAGTAGTGGTTTTATGCTAACCGTGCTGTTGACGGTCGTTATCGACCAGTTTCAACCGTCAATATTACTGTTGGTAATTCTTACAGTCACAGATAAAATCCGCAAGTGCACGGATATACCGATGTAGCACTTCCCCTAAAGAGTATTCCAAAGGGTATCGAATCCAAGGGAACGTGTGTGGTCAGATCTTCCTCCGGTTCATCCAAGGACACCGAGCAAAGGATAGGCTTGGATAGAGAGGATTTGCTAGTGAGAAACAGTGTCTAGGGAAAGCTTAAGTTTAATCCTAACGCGATACTTCAGGCACTGGCAACCCGCTGTTCCCAGATGTCACTCTACTACGTATCCGAAAAGGGTGGACTTAAGTGATCTCGAGGGCTGTCAGCACCTCTACACCTACCTCAAACGTACTGTGGGATACGCAACAATTACTGGATAACAATTACCTAAACGCCACGTCTAAGCAATTAATATCTACTTTAGTGTTTATAATTCACCAAAGCAATCACTTTATTTTAGTTGATTATAGTGAACAATAATTCCGTATGCTATTTAGAAACTAACCAAGAGATAATTCTCACAAGATAAATCTAAATTACTCAGGAAAAATATTATATTGAAATCAGAGTAATAAACAGAATAAAAGAAATAAGAGAAGATTACCGACAACTCCGGAATTCTCCCAACTTCTTCTACTCTACTCTCTTCCTATTCTAGTATACAATAAAGTACAATAGAGCCTCTTATAATTCAGCTCAGGCTTAGAAAGTGTGTGAGAGAGTGGAGGAGTGAAGCTCCTTATATAGAGGTAGGTATGACGGTTGTACAATGCGAATTGTCGGAAATGCCCCGCAACCGCCATTAGGAGATGATCAGGACCTGGCCTAGCCTTCGGCCCATCTCCTCCCCTAGTCCTCCTTTATCCATTTCTCGGAGTTTTGGGCTGACTCTTTGATATTTTGATGAAGTTTACAACCCATCCTTGTATGCATACATGTTTCTCCACACTTTAGTCTAGATTTCTTCCCAACTTCGGGGTTTAACACCTGCATACAAATATACACCAACACTTGTGGAATATGTGAGATTAAGCACCTATCACTATGTTGGATGTTTTATTATCTGAACTTTATGCAAATGTTGGCGGTATAGAATCGGCATTTAACAGCCGCCAACAAAACCCCCCACACTTAGCTCTTTGCTCGTCCCTGAGTAAAGGTTAGTGTAGAATGAATTTCTCCAAGATATAATTCAGGCATTTAAATCATTCAGAACCATACCTGCACCTGTGAAATTTATCAGTAGCTACTTACCATCTTGAGTAATTGATAAATGGAACGATCTTGATTCCAGTCCTTCTTGCTTCTCCTGTCAGACTCATGGGATTTTATCAATTTTCACAAACCATCTCTTTTCCACATATTGACTTTCTCTCTTATCTCTCAAAGATATATATTTTCTTGTGGATGCTCACCAAGGCGAAGTGTGCCAGAACTCATCCCTATTCTAAGGCTGATATGTGGAGCTCGGTAGTGATAAATTGCGACATACCTGCATTATATATATTGCAAAGCCAAAAATATGGACTCAAGAAGATCACCAGTCATACTCCTAGATCAAGGGTCTTTATTTGTGGTGGAAAATGGAAATGTAAAATATTTTGTGGAATGATGGAATAAAGAAATGGTTCTCCTTTTTTTTTCCTATACCTTCTCCTCCAATTTGTTTTCCTAGCATGAACATGGAAGGGGCATGGCTATATGAATTTTTTTCCATCATGCTCAATGTTTTGAGAGCAAGCTTTATTTTTCTCTCCTTTTTTTTTATTATTATTGCCATGCCTTTCCCTCCTTTTCTCATTTTATTTTTTGCCTAGGATTTTCTAGGAGAAGAAAGCATAGTCTAAAGTAGTAGTTTATTTGAATGGAATTTTTATGGTAAGCCAACTTCCGGTGTAGAAGCTTAGCTTAATTAAATATGTGGAAATGAAAATGGTAATGACCCCTCGATCATGATAGTATGAAGGGTATCTAACACGAGTCCCATACATTTGACAAAACTCAATATAATGTCAAGCAGTCATATGCATGATAAGGTTTATCAATGATATACTTGCATATGGCCTTGGTAGGTAAAAAATAAAGTCAATTGGAGGAATGAGCTCTTAAAACAATTTTGAAAAACAAATTCCCATAAGTCACAACAAGATTTGCAAGAATTTCTTTCATCTTTAATCATCTCACATGTAACAATCACTTAGATGTATAAGGTTCCCTAAATATGGATGGTTGTTCACAAGTACAAGTTCAGCTGAGAATAATGAATATACAAGATTAATCATAAGAAGAATTTCATTAGTTGGAAATTTTATCTTTTCCCTTATGCTTGAACCAATTGTTCCTGAATTTCCAGCTCTAGTACTATACCATGGTGGAGATATACAGATAATAGACGTGCTTACCTGTTCACCTGTACAAATTGAGAGGGATCGGGGCCAACATTGGTTCGGTCGAACCTGGTGGTTCGGCAGAACCACTCTGGCGCCCAATCCCTCTGCAATTTTCTGCAGAGTTCAGTACTTCCCAGGTGTTCAGAGATTTAGCAATTTTCAGAGTATGTGCACGTCAGAAGCTGGGATATCTCCCCCACGCTTATTCAAAACCTGAACTTTATTAAACATGAAACAAAAACAAATCATGGCAAACATTGGGGTTAACACCAATGAGCCACATTATTTATAGTAAGTGCTTACATCATTGGAAAATAAAGACCAAGCACCTACTACTATTTTATTCATGGGAGAGGAGACATCTAATTAGCATAATATTTATTCTTCTTCCCCATCTCTATGAATGCACGCTTGATTTAAGCGCACAAACCGCGACTAAGGGTATCAAAATTATTTCTAAGCTCAGCAAGTTCTACCCCTAGTTCCGCGTTACGGTCCCTAAGCTCAATATTCTCCTTGTGGAGCTTCTTCACTTGTGATGCTAGCTTTTGAACCGAGGGCTCCGGCGACTTTACTTCTTCCTCTTGAAATTGGTCGGCCGCCCTTACAATTGGAGGGGGCGTCAAATGATGCTTCACCTTCATAGGTGGAGAGCTATGGGATTCTGCTGCCCCCTCCTTCTCGGATGCCGTCAAAGGCCGGAGCAAGCCTTTACCATACCCACCGCCGGGAGTTTGCACTCTCTAAATGCAAAATCGGTCGTCCTTTGGAGTGGACGGAGTGGCGGTAGGTGTGGTGTACTTGTGGAGCACCTCATCCCCTGCCTTGGTGAATAGGGTGCCCACATACCGCTCGGCAGGAGGTGGAGCGACCTTCTCAACATTTTGAAAAAGGCGTCGCGCCTTCAAAAGACCGAGCTCGCCCGTTGTCGGCCGTCACGCAGGCGAAGCCCCCCGGATTTTTGTCTTGGTAACATGGCAAGAGGAGAGGGATCTCGCTGCCGAACGGGACCAGGAAGGGTTCGGCCGAACCCCTGGTTTGGCCGAACCAGGGAGCTCGCCGGCCGGTTCCATATTTGCTGGGAAGCTGTGCACCGTCGCAAGGGGTTGTGCCCACAGTGCGTTTACCCCTTCCATCGTGTTGGCTCTCCGTCAAGATTGTAAGTGGAATCGGAGGAAGAGCCAATGTATGGGATCAAGGACTTGCTGGTAAGTTGGGGGTGGAAATCAAGGGATTGAGTGAGGATGGAGAAGGAGTTTGCAAAGGTGGAGGAGAAGAGGAAGAGCAGGTATTCTGAGTCTAATCTGATCAATCTACCTCCGAAAGCGCACCATAACGAACTACACACGAGCGGGGGAGACTACAATTCAAAATTGGGGCCGAATGGGTGCCACCCTGGATCGGCCGAACCAAGACCCTGGTGGGTCCGTCTGGCCTCCAACTTTTTCCTAGTCCCACACCAACCTAAGCTAAGCATAAAAAAGGCAACTTGACAAGGTTTTAAGCATGCATTAGATGAGATCATTATAGTTCATAATCGATTAATTCAATAATAACCACTTCTTCATCTAAAGTTTCATTCGGCTCAAGGAAAATCCTTAAGAGTTGACCGTTTACCATAAATATGTTACCTGAATCGTCGCGGAGTGTGATTGCCCCGTGCGAAGAGGTGTCGATGACATCGAACGGTCCTTCGCATTTACTGCGCAATTTCCTGTGGCCGAAAAGCTTAACCTTGGAGTTGAACATCAGCACTTTGTCTCCTGGCTTGAATTTCTTGATTTTTATCCTTTTATCATGCCAGCGCTTTGTCCTTTCTTTGTATATCTTACCGTTGTGATATGTCTTCTCTCTCCATTCTTCAAGTTCAGCGATTTGCATTTTTCTCCATTCTCCTGCCCCTTTAAAGTCCATATTCCAATTCCTGATGGCCTAGTATGCTCTGTGCTCAAGTTCTACAGGAAGTCGGCATGACTTTCTGTAGACTATCTGATAGGGGGACATTCCAATGGGTGTCTTGTATGCTGTCCGGTATGCCCACAGTGAGTCCGGCAATTTATCCTTCCATCCTGTTCCCATTTTGTTGACCGTCTTCTGCAGAATATTCTTGATTTATTTGTTTGACGTTTCTCCCATGTCTCGTAGGAGGTCTCGGAAGGTTTTGCCAATGAAGTGCGAACCTCCGTCACTTATGGCCATCCTAGGGGTACCAAACCATGGAAATATGATCTCTGTGAACATCTTCTTGGCATGTTTTGCATCTGCGGCGCTGCATGGTATAGCCTCAACCCAATAGGAGACATAGTCGACTGTCACCAGAATATACTCGCAGTTACGGGACTTAGGGAAAGGTCCCATGAAGTCGGTACCCTACACATCAAATATCTCAACTTGCAGGTTGTATGTGAGGGGCATTGCATTACGAGCAATGATTCCTGCTTGCCTCTGGCAGCTTGGGCATCTTCTGACAATTCTTTTTGAATCTTCATACATTGTCGGCTAGAAGAAACCACATTGCCAAATCTTGGCCTGGGTGCGGAATGCACCATAATGGCCACCATAAGGTGAGGCATGGCATCTTCTATGATCTTAACTCCTTCTTCAGTCGGCACACATCTTCTTAGTAAGCCATCGAAGCAGACCCTATACAAGTATGCCTCATCCCATATATGACGGCGGCTCTCGTATTTCAGCTTCCGTTGATTTTCCCCTAGTGGTATGTACTTTGACACCATGTAGTTTACTATGTTGGCATACCACGGGTTGGAGTCGCGAACCGTCATCAGCATGTCATCTCTCAAGAAATCATTCATCGGCTGTTCCTGCATGCCAGTGATTTGCAGCCTAAACAAATGTTCCGCTACGGAATTTTCTACTCCCTTTTTATCCTTAATTTCTAAGTCAAATTCTTGGAGCAGCAAAATCCATCATAAGATACGTGGCTTAGTATCTTTCTTAGTGAGTAGGTACTTTAGAGCAGCATGATCAGTATAAACTATCACCTTAGCTCCCACTAAGTAAGATCTAAACTTATCGATAGCAAAAACAACCGCGAGTTAGAGTTTTTCAGTAGTTGCATAATTCAACTAAGCTCCAGTTAGAGTTTTGCTAGCATAGCAGATTGCATGATGCGTTTTATCTTTGGTTTGGCTCAAGACCGCACCGACAGCGAAATCGCTTGCATCACACGTAATCTCAAAGGGCAGAGTCCAATCATGAGGTTTAATGATTGGAGAAGAGACGAGTGCCTTTTTAAGAATTTCAAAGGATTTTAGGCACGTGTCATCAAACTCAAAGGGAGCATCCTTAGCTAACAGATTGGTCAGAGGTCGGGCGATTGTAGAGAAGTCCTTGATGAACCTTCTATAAAAGCCAGCATGTCCCAAAAATTGCGGATCCCCTTAATGTTCACAGGAGGAGGAAGCTAATCTATTACATAGTTTTTAGCACGATCAACTTCGATTCCTCGTTCGGACACTCGATGACCATGAACTATCCCTTCACAGACCATGAAATGACACTTTTCCCAATTAAGTACCAGGTCCTTCTCTTGGCATCGTTGCAAGATTTTGTCTAAATTTTGCAGACAATGACCGGAGGTCTTTCCATAAATAGAGAAGTCATGCATGAAGACTTCCATAATGTCCTTAATCATGTCGGAGAAAATAGACATCATACACCTTTGGAAAGATGCAGGAGCGTTGCACAGTCCGAAGGACATCCTACGATAAGCATAGGTATCGTACGAACATGTGAACGTAGTCTTACTTTGGTCCTCCGGATGGATGGGAATTTGATCATACCTAGAATACCCATCAAGGAAACAGAAGAAAGAATGATTTGCCAACCGTTCCAACATTTCATCAATGAAGGGTAGTGGGAAATGATCCTTTTTCGTAGCCTTGTTAAGTTTCATGTAATCTATGCACATCCTCCATCCGGTTACTGTTCGTTGCAGAATAAGTTCATTTTGAGCATTTGCAATGACCGTCATTCGTCCCTTCTTCGGCACAACCTAGACCGGGCTAACCCACTCGCTATATGGTACGGGATAAATAATCTCGGCATGCAAGAGTTTAAGGACCTCTTTCTTTACATCTTCTCGCATCGCATTATTGAGCCGTTGTTGAGTTTCCCTGGAGGGAGTACTCTCGGGGTCAATAGGGATATGATGAGTGCAAAGCGTGGGATTAATCCCTCTGAGATCTTAAAGCAAATAGCCAAGAACAACACAACGCTTTTCTAACACAGTCAAAAGACGTTGAGTCCCGTCGTCGGAGAGCTTGTCACTGATTATGACAGGGGCTTCCCTATTGTTGACGGCTGTTAAGTACCAAATTAATGCCGTCAATACCTGCATAAGACCATAAACATGGAACATCCAACATAGTGGTAGGGCTTATTTCTGACAATTTCCACGTGTTGGTGTATATTCATATGCAGGTGACAAACTACCAAAGTTGAGAGGAAATATACATGAAGGAGGATGAGAATCAAACTCGTATCCAAACTTATGGAGTTTTGGACCAGAAACCCAATTAAACACCTCCAAATGGGCTAAACATTCGTACCAATGAATTGAGGGACCCAAAATGAGTGTCCAGGATGAAAACCGAAGCAAACGGAGCCGCCCCGGGTTCCGCCGAACCCTGGCAGAGGCCGTTCGCCCCGGCCCAAGTCCAGTTCGGTAGATAACGCTCTCTTGATGGCGGTTATGACCGTTTCCGGCGCTCCAACCGTCATCCAAATGGACACTTGGCATGAGGAGAGTGAAGATGATCATAGAATTCCATGGAGGATCTCCACACTCCCAAGCAAGCTCCACACTATAAATACCCCTCTCCTCTCCCTCATTTGACACACACCAAGATGTAGAGCTGAATTACAAGAGAATCTAAGTATACTTTAGCTTCTTTACATGTTCTATAGTATACTTAGAATAGGGAGAGAGTGAAGTAGAAGAAGTCGGAGGAATCCCGGAGTTGTCGGGAATCCTCTCTTTATTCTTGTACTTTGGTAATTACTCTACTTCAATAGAAATATCATTCTGAGTAATTAAGATTTGCTTAGTGAGAATTATTCTTAGTTAGTTCCTAATTAGCATACGGGATCATTGTTCACTATAGTCCATTAATTATATAGTGTTTGCTTTAGTGCTTGGCCAGTGCTAGAGTTTATTAATTGCGTAGACGCGGTGTCTGGGTAATTAATTTCCAATGGTTGCTGCGTACCCCACAGTACGTTAGAGGTGGGTGTAGAGGTGGTGACAGCCCTTAAGATCACTTAAGTCCTCCCTGTGCGGGTACGTAGTAGAGCGACATCTAGGAACAGCAGGTTGCCAGTGCCTGAAGTATCGCGTTACGATTAAATTTAAGCTTTCCTTAGACACTATTTCTCACTAGGAAATCCTCTCTACCCTTTGCCCATATTTATCTTGTGTCCTTGGATGAACCAGAGGAAGAGATAATCACACACGTTCCCGTGGATTCGATACCCTTGGAATACTCCGTAGGGGAAGTGCTACTTCAGTATATCCGTGCACTTACGGATTCTATCTGTGATCGTAAGAAATACCAACAAGCATTTCTGGCGCCGTTGCCGGCGAACGGTTGCTGTTTATCTCCGAACCTTGTTCATCCTCGTATCCATTTTACTTTTTTCTTTCTTCTACCTTTACCCCTGCTATCCCAGAGAAGTATTCCTGAAAAAACCTTCTCAACCAATGTAGCCACTATCTATTTTCCAATTATCTGCTCCTCGGGGCAAATTTTACGAGCCACCTCCTTCATCGGAGCCTATTTTAACACCTGGCTATGAAATTCGTCCTGAATTCATCAGTATGGTTAGGGAGAAATCTTTCTCTAGTTTAGACCAGGAAAACCCCTACCATCATCTGCGGGAATTCGAACAGCTTTGCTCGTGCCTTATGATTCGAGGCATGAAGCAAGAGACTGTTCGGTGGAAATTGTTTCCGTTCTCTCTTCGTGATGGAGCAAAACAATGGTACACATCTACCGTCGGGTGTGTAAATGGTGACTGGGAGAAATTGCGAGATAGGTTCTTGTTGGGATGCGCGTAGGCTATGATAGCATAAATCAAAATTTTCTATCGCGTAAACCAGGAACCATGCAAGTATTAGACCATAGATCATTACCACTCGACGCGCTGCGCAGCGGAAGAAGATGCTGAGAAGTCGAAGGAACTCTCGCGAAGTAGTGCGCGTCGATGTAGAGGAAGTAGTCGATCGCACCGGCTCGACCTTCTCCTCCTCGTGCGTTCTCCTCGCCGTACTCCCACGCCGATCAGCACCGCAAACCAGCGGCACCTCTACCGGTAACCACACGTACAGGGACGGAACGCCACGCGCAGATGTGCTAGCACCCGCGCGCGGCTAGGGTTTTGCTCGGGGAGGGAAGTGACGGCTAGGGTTTCTCACGTGATGCAATGCCTCCGCCGGTCACAGCCCTCGCGAATATATAGGATCCATCACTCGGGCCTCCAAGGCCCGTAGGACTCCTATCTGAATTAAGCTCATATTGGATCTCTATCCAATCCCCTTATTCCGGCCCATTAAGCATGCGACCCTGTAGGTTCATGTATACTCGGCTATAACCCGAAAACTCCTTTTCGGTCCACGCGTCAACAGCGGCCCCTAGCAGAACGTATTGACCCACCGAGCATACATATAGATCATATCGGCTGAACCTCTAGTGTATACTTGTATGGACCTCTTTGACTCATGATTCGATTAAGCTCAAGGCTAGATATATGCCATCCTCTAATAGCTCAATCATTCACTCCAACCTGTTGATAGATTATATAACTTGTGATTGACTCCTCAATCACCTTTGGCATGGCCATGCACTTCCATAATCTACAAGATCGAGGGGCCCAGAGATATCTCTCCATAGGAGGGGCAAATCCCATCTTGATTATTCATATCCCACTACATGTTTCATAGTATACCCGAAAACTACTTTTATAATTACCCAATTACGGAGTACCGTTTAGTAGTCCCTAAGTAAGCTACTACATATGTTGAGAACCATGATAATCTCAGGTCTAAGGATTCAACACCAACACTCAATGAGATCACTGATGACACAACACATATGGCTCTTGCAGTGTCTCATGTTGGGTCTATCCAACATGTTCACCAACATGTGTCAACATTATTAATTTGGTATCTCTATATCATGATCCATGAGACATGATCATCAATTAATACATATGCTGATCATATAAACAAATTTGTTCCACATATGATATTTGATCAGGGGTTCTTTAGAAATAGTAACAAACAACATAAAGAGTCTCATGAAAGAATCACATATTCATTAACCAATAAGGAGTTATCTATTTCAAGGAACAATGTCGGATAAATATGTAAAGATAAATGTGATACAATCATCTCTATGATTGCTTCTAGGGCATATCACTAACAAGCAGGCAGCAAGCAGATGTGCAGCTGGGCAGGCCAGCCGGTGGCCGCAACAACTAGCAAGCCGATTCAGGCATTCAACCACGAAAATGGAAAGAAGGTGGCAAAGGTCTCTGCATCACAAAGAGGTACACGTTATTGAGAATTTCAAAACATTGCAAAACTGAAACCCACGTAATTTGTTGCTGAAATTGCATTTGTGCAAAGTGCAATCGTGTTTGCAGATTTAAAAAGTTGCTTTAAACAGGGTCTCTAGTAGCGAAATTCCCAATCTCATCTTGCGATTGGCCATTTGGCGGCGCCGGCTGACGAGTAACGATGGTCAACGGCGAGGCTGCGCCGTGCGCAGCAAGCAAGCTGCCAAGCAGAAGATGAGATGACAAAGCTTAACCTGTTGGAAATCATGGCAGATCGAAGACACCAAGGCCTCTGTGGACCATGTGATCGTCAATGACAATGACCCATCATTGAACTAAAGTCAAGATGTTAATCTTCATGCCTTAAATAAGTACATTTGTTTAGTGAAGTTACAACCAGGGTTTTCAAGTTTCTGTGAGTTTGAATTCCAAAACTGGTGCATTAAAGTATAATTTTGCTCACCTGAACATGCATGTTCAGGACATCATATCAAGCTCAAGAGAGTCAACTTAGGCATGCCACTCCTCATGATCTCACAACTTTCCTGTAAAGAAACAAGCATAATAATTAAATTTTACATGAAGCACAGGAAAAAAACAATAATCGCTTGGCTCAAATGGAACTGATCCTCCTTGGCCATCGTCAAAGCATAGATAAACCTCAAATGAATCTGATGGCAAACAAGATGAACCAACCAAAAAAATTCTGAACAATATATGTTGTCCCTAGAGAGCAATAGCCAATAGATAGTCAGGAGATAAAAATTGACATCTCTATTGGACTTTTCACACAGTAAACCCTAAAAAACAAATGATCAGCTCTAGCTGGTGTGCTCTTTGCTTCAGAGGTACACATTGCTTTTGTTGACGATCACTAAAGCTTATTTGACAGCACAGATAAGTTAATAGGAAAAGGAAACTGTAAATCGTAACCATCAAACTTAATAAATCTATCGCTGCATGATCTTGGCTAAGATTATTCAGTTTGACATGCTATTCTTCAAGAACATCGAGCAACTACCGGTGTCGATAAAATATCATATATCTAGTTTTTGTGAGAGGCAAGTGTTGAAATTGACCTGCTAAGTGATCATGGAGGAGACAACCATGTAGAATACTGGCACACTCCTAAGTAGTTGGCAGGGCAGGCACCTCACTGGCGGATAGAACCGCGTCCTGTTTCCATGCACCATCTGACCCATCAATACACTTAGAAAAAGGTTAAAAATTAATTAAAAAAGACAAATCTAGATAGGAAATCATGTTCCTTTCACAGTGTCCAGATGAAATGAAAGGTATGAACTTACAATTTGGCAGAAGATGGAGTGATTAAAAGCATAAATACAATCTGGAAAAAGATGAAGTGATTAACAAACACACACAAAAATTTTTTTGCAATGGACGAAGAGAATAGACATGTCATGATCTGATTGTATCTCGATGTAGTAAGAAAAGATCAGAGCAGCCAGGCAGAAGGAAGAATTGTTAGAATTAATTAACCATATAAGCTTGCATAGACCACATATAATTGAAATATGGCTGTATGAGAAAACATCAAACAACAATCCCCATATACATGTACAGGATTGACCTACATGACCTTAAGTCACCTTGCTAATTCAAGTAAATAATTAAGAGTAAAGTTAATGTCAGTGCACATCTAACCAGATTGCTATATAAATGCAATGCCATACAACTATGAGAATTTCATGATTGATGCATCACTACTATTGTTTACTTTATGACTCTGTAAATAGAGCACAAATGTTGAGCGCAATGCACTGTTTCGGTGTATATTGCCATTATCAGATCCTTGCTATCCTCCCAACAAATGAAAATATTGTACCCAAAGATTGAACTTTGCTCCACTCCATTACAGCAGAGCTAGCGAAGGAACAAGCAAGCATTCAACTAATTCTTGTTCAATCAATCACATAGGAAGGAGGAAGAGGAAACTTACAGGGCGAACTCAACTTGTGAGGTAGAGGGTGGCCGTCCTGCAGTCGTCCCCGCAGCTATCTCCAGCGGATGCAAGCGGATTGAGGGCCAGCGCTCGGCGGCAGTGACTCCGCGCGGAGAGGTGCGGACGCGGGGTGGCCGGCGGGGGGAGGTGTGGCCGTTGGGCGGAATGGCAGGGAGGAGGCGCGGCGGGACGGCCGCCTGTCAGCGGTGGACGGCGCGGGCGGAGGTGCCCCGGCGGTTGCGAACGGGAGGAGATTGTGAAGAGGTGGAGGAGGGAGTGGGGAACCGGCGGGCGCGCACGAGGAGGCGGCAGGAAGCGGCGGGCGCGTAGTAGCGGCAGCGACGCGGCCAGCGGCTCCGAGCGGCGTGGAGCGGCGGAGACGGCAGCCACACGCGGATCCGAGGTGGCGGCGGGGTAGGGTGAGCGGCGTGGCCGCGTGGGGATGGCGGAGGGCGGAGGTAAGATGCACTTCTTTTTTTTTTGGCGTTCTTTTTTTTTTTATCGGCGTTTCTTTTTTCGTGCGCGACGTGGTCCGCGCGGATGGGGCGGTTTGTTTTGAGCCGGATGACAGGTTGGTCCCACGCGACTGTGGATCCAAATAGGATTGTGGATGAACTCGTATTTTTTATATTAGTATAGATGCAAAGGAAAAAATGAGCCATTTTTTATCCCAGTTTTACATCGCGGAGGAAAAAAAATCTATTTTTCAAATGTTATTTACAGATGTATCATGATTCATGATCTGAGAATTTATCTTTTTTTTAGACGGATCTATTTGTTTTTGCTTAAATGCTCACCTTCTAGTTTTAACCCTTCTAGAACTGTGCCACCTGCCCATCTGTAATATAGTGCAGCTGAATGATTCATTCGGCTCAGTTGAACTAGAAAATCTAGAAAATGAACCTTGCAGCTGAATGATTTATTCTGATCATCTTAACCAAATAGATTTATTTCTAGATTTAGTATTTGCTTTCTCGTTCCGCTGAGTTGCACAATGTTCAATTGTAGGCTGGGAGTAAAGCCAGCCCAAGAACATTGTAGTCCGGATTTAATTTTTTGCTTTCTCATTTTCAGGTACAGCAGAGTACATTATGCTCATGGGAATACAGCCGAGTACATTCTCAAATTTGGTTGCTGGCCAGTGCCATGGAGGAGGAGCAGCGGCCTCCTCCATGACGCGCCGCTGTCAATGTCCAGCCAGCGCCAGCCATTTCCGCTACGAACTACCGGCCGATCATTAGATCTATGTTATATTGTCATGGAGTAAAATGTTTACTCACACCATATGATTGTATTCATGCCGTGTAGGCTTATTGAAAAAAAGTTACTATTCTCATATTTCTCATAGCAAAAACATTTACCATGTGCTAATAAGTGTCCGTGAAAAATACTTGGGTCTATTTAACTAGATAGTATAATCATTACTCAACAATAACAAACTAATCTAACAATATGTTTGCGAGTAATTGATTTACTGACAGAGGCTCCAGTGTGAATAAAAACCAATAACTTATTTACGAAAAGAATATTGGGCACGAACGTAATCTTACTTATGGTTCCACGTTGGAAGGAAAACAACAAGAATCAATTGGGTGTACGGGAGTGTTAGTAACTTATTTACTCATAGGCTGATAGGTTGTTACTACTGGAAGTAATTTACTTACTAAGAGATGGCCGCGAAAAAAAAGAAAGAACGTGACAACAGAAAGGTGTGGGGCGGTTGGGGGTGTGGGAGGAGAGAGAAAGGTGGTTTTATGGGTGGGGTTGGGTGGGGGTAGGTTGTGAGGAGAGCGTTTTAGTTATTTTTTGAAATGAGAGTGTTTTAGTTATTACGCACCTTGGGTGTGGTTTAGCACTGCCCAACATATATACACACACACAGATATATATATTTATATATATGTATATATATACTAGACCCAGGGTGCGTAGTAACTAAAATGCTCCCCCTCACATCCTACCCCCACCCTTCCCCGCCTCCCGCCTCACCCACCCCCACCACCCACCAATGTCGCCACTCGCCACCCATGCCCATCCAACGCACAAGATGTCCAGATGTACCCCATACCCGCCACCGCCAGGACGCCTTTTTTATTCTGACCGCAACTCATCGAGAGTAATTCATTTACTGAAATCATATAGATCCACACGCCTCAATTAGTAACGCGTTTACTAAGCCAACAGTTCTATAGTCGCAACCCACGATCGGTCAAAACGGAAACGGCCGAAACAAATTGCCGCAAAAGGGGCGGTTTCCGTTTTAGTCTCTCTCCTTTATCCTCACCTTCAACCGTCCACGGTCACTCATTTCGTCATTCCCCACTTTCCACGCTCTCCTCCCCGTCTCTGTCGACTCCGCCCCTTGCCGATTTCGCCGCTCTCCCTTTACCGGGTATGGCGGCGCACCCTCCCCCCACCCACATTCTAGTTGCCGACGACCGCGGCGGCCGCATCGAGGAAGTCCACCGCGCCATCGGCGGTGCCTAGCCGCGACCGAGGCGGCCACCACCCCGGCGGCCCTCATTGGTACACGGGACTGAGGAATCAACACACGCACACCAGAGCTACACTGATTTTAGCCAAGGTTAGTCCAAGCGCCTATACTACCTGTCATACACATCCATTTCTCCGATCTAATCCAATACCCATTGTTTGGCTACATTGTTTAAGATGAAGCGGAAGGGAAAAATGCCAGAGAAGGTTAGGAGTGTCAAGTTCATGGGGTCGCAATCAGAATGCGAGATTGTGCTCGATCAATCCCAGCTGAGTGAGGGCCCAACTACCCGCTCCAAGTGAGCTCGTGTAGACGGAGGAAGTCAACAAGGCGCCGCCAAAAAATGTGGCCGCAAGAACCAGTAGGATAGAGCCCTGAAGGACGCTGCGCTTGTTGAGGTGAGCCACACTTTATTCTTTCTCACAAACCCTAACCCTTTATTCCATTTGTTGGGTTGCTGTCCATTTATTTCTGCATGTGTGGTTGTCATCTTATATGATTGGGATTGATGTAGGGACCATGGTACTTCCAAATCTTTCTGTTTTTGTCCTATTCATAAATCCGACAGGAGCTTTGTGTTCTGTGACACACCATATTTTTTCTCCCACTTGATCTGAATCATGGGTAATGATTTTCATATAATTAAGGTTTAGGATTAAATGTAAGTGGGAGAATGCATGGTTACGATTTAGAGCTGTCTTTTGGTGTGTGGGAATTCATTTACCCAACCCACTAGCTAAACAGGGCAATAGTTTAAGAACATACTCAGTGTTAGTAAATGCATTACTCTCATTAGAAATGTATCCTTTAGTACAGTAATTGCTTATCAGATGTGAGATTTGAATACTAGTACAACTAGACTTTGAAATCAAATCAGGGTACTGACACATGTTCCAAACAAGCTAGTAGTGAGACTGAAAACTATAGCAAAAAGGTATACAGATGATCCAATTGTCGATGCTACAGAGGCTCTGCCATTCGCTTACTTCTCATGTGAAAGAAAATCCATCCTTATAACCACTTTAGTTATTCAATTTTTTGTCCTAAATGCTAAACCATATTTGTATTGCAGCCGCTAGTGACAAAGCAATCTGTCTTGACACGCCGTAGCCCGAAGTTTGCACACGATGCATGTCGTGCGTTGTCGCCGACACACCGACAAGCTTTGGCAGCGCTTGGTCTGGGTGAGCTTGCAAAGATGACTCTCAACGACTTGGAGCAGCCTGACCTCACCTGCTGGCTAATGGATCGAACAAACCCAAAATCGATGACCATTGACATATCTGAGAATAAGAAGATAGTCATAACTCCAAGGAAGGTTAAAACTGTCTTGGGGGTCCCATTGGGAGGGGATCCATTGCAATTACCAGACCAAGATATAATGTCAGATGCACTATCAGACCTGGCTATTGAGCTTGATCTCCCTCCCAAATCGGACATAACGGCTTCTAGGTTGATTGAAGAGATCAAAAACAGGCCCAAAGACCGAACTATGGTTCGGTACTTTATAATGGTCATCATTAACAAGATGTTGCTGCCATCCACTGGTCTGTATATCAGGCCCAAGGATGCATGGATTGGATCTGACCTTAATAAGGTAGCAAGGATCAATTGGTCGAAGGCTGTTTTTGATGCCCTCTGCGACAGTGTTGTTCTTTGGCACAAGAACAAAACTGGCCCAAGGCCACAGACATATATACGCTGCTGCGTTGCATTCCTTGTGGTAAGCATCCCTTATTTACCTAACCATTCCATCTCCAATGATGCTTTAATTTTCTAATGTTATTGTCACCCTCTCTACACAGCTGTTGTACATTGATAACCTCAAGGTGCCCAAGGATTCATTCACAGTTGATCGCTGCGAAACTCCTCGCATCCAGCTCTACATCAAGCATCTTGTGGAGGATATTTCGCAGGAGGATTGTGTCACCGATCCATCTGGCAACTATGTGTTTGGCAACCTCCCTGTGAGCCCTATGTCAATATTGCATTATATTAATCTGTTTGCACTATAGGGAAGGGCCTCACATCTATCTGAGCTAAAATGCAATGTCATTTTATTGCAGATGAATGGTATTATTCTTGGTTCATGCTACAGCCACCCTAATTATGACAAGGAAAAAGAACCACGTGGGGACAATTCCGGCACTCCCTTTGCTGACGAGTTGATTTCAGCTGTAGAAATTTCTTTCCCAGCATGTTTGACACCATATATCCCCATTTAAGTGGTCTCCAAGATGAACACAAGCAGCATGTACTAGATGCTCTTGGTGAATATGATTGCCAGTCAAAGTTAAGTGCAGATGCTATTGCCAAACAAATCAGGCTGGTTCAGACATGCCATGCGCGTGCCAGCGATCATATCATCAGCATCATCAGGGGTGAAAGCCGCACTCAGCCACCACTGCAACCACAACCCCAACCAGTCTCACATTCACAACTAGATAGCCAACAGGGCCCAATTGCATCGCCAATCATTGAGGAAGCACAAGACCACCACACTCACAGCACCCCGGACACTCCGCCTACGAACTCCCCAGCACCTCAGCCTTCTAGGATCAGAACACCGGATGCTGCGTTGAATGCAACACCACATATCACATCCACCGAACCACACTCTCAATTACCTGGGGAGCTGTTTTCGACCATGGACAAGACTGCCACTGGAGATGAAACTCAAGTAGACACTTCTCAGCCAGACGCGGATTTTCAACGTGGCAGCGATGTTGGTATTTCAATGCAAGGTACTAATTTTAATACCCCCTCTTTACACACACAACGAGCTGTGCACAAACTCATTGTCATCATTTTTGGGTCCTACTCTTAGCTGTTATAGTTTTATTCGTGTAAACATTGGTCAGCATCCTCATTCTTTGGCAAGGTGTAATGCATTCGCCCGCTGTTATGCAATGTTCTTCTAGCAATTCATTAGGTGGCCCCTCAATTCTTATTCTTTTACAACATTAACTTTCAGTACAAAACATTACTGCTAGACACTTCAATATTTCTGTAACAACAATATCTGTTTCCAATAGGAAGACGTCTGCTAATAACAATGATTACAACTGACTAGTTATATTTATGTGTTGCCCCAAGAATTCTTGCTATTACCATGACTTCCGAGGGCACATACAGAACCCAATCCCATACTGGAGATGGAACTGAAGGGCACCACGATCTGCCAGATGCGGACGTTGAACATGGCATTGAGATCAATATCTCCATGCAAGGTTGTCAGCGCTTCTAGTTTTTCTTTCTCACTGCATAACTTTCGCAACCATGTGCCACTATACTCATTTTTTTTGTAAAATATCGTCGTACTCATATCCAGCGTTGTTATATTTCTTTTTTCTATGCATACCTCACCTCTAATTAGCAACTATTGTACTAACCGATACATCAGTGAAGTGAGCAATGCAATTACTAGCATAGATTCTTTTGCCAAACTACAAAATTGCCTCATAGTAATACCCTTACTATCAGCACAATACACATACCGAACCTCCATTGCCCTACTTGCAATACCATCCAATTTTAGTAACTCATTTACTACAAGCCCATTGCCTTGATCTCATATATTAGTTCCCTGCAGATTTGTACATTATTCAAAGCCCTTACTAATAATTTCACCAATGTACTAAGCTCTGTTTACTTAGTAAAATTTCCTTCACATGTATTAGTGACATCTTTACCCCTATTTTCTCACTGCAACCATCTGCAATAACGTTTAGCAATAGGTTTACTTACTTGTGCCATACCACAGGAAATACTGCTATTAACGTGACTACCGAGGGCACAAACTCAGCCAATTCACATTCTGGAGATCAAATTGAAGGGCACCACCATCAACCAGATGCGGATGTTGAACAGAGCAGCGATATCGACATCCCCACGCAAGGTTTTCTGCTCATCCAGTTCATTTGCTTTACACAACGGTTTTCATAGTGGTTTTTATCTCACTACCTTTATTTCTTACTGCGTAATTTGTGTAATCATGTGTCACTGTTCTCATTTTTTGCAAATTGTACTTATATTCAGTGATGTCATAGTTCAGCTCTGTATTCACAGTAATTCAATTACTACCACTGATTCTCTTTGCCAAACTACAAACTGGCCACATAGTAAGACCCTTACTATCAGCACAATACACACACTGAACCCTTAATTTGCTGTAATACCATGCTTTGTCAGTAACCCAGTTACTGCCACCTCATTACCAATATGTTGCTCACCATTTATTTCCAGTAATTTGCATTACTGACATTCCGTAGTAATAATTTTACTACGGATTCTCTTTTCCAACCGGCTTACTACTGTACTTAACTTTGTTTCATTAGTTCTACTTTCCTCTTATTTATCAGTAATAGTTTTACTCCTATCCCACTGCACCCAAGTGCAGCAATGATTAGCAATAGGTTTACTGATTTGCATTCACCGTATGGTTACCCCTTTAAATATACAATATGCCACAATAGAGCTTACTGTTGGGCCGGGAGGCAGTGTTTAATTACACTACATACTGATCACTTCGCAAGCACACTTGGTCTTTACTATATGATTTTCTGTTGCAGGTATTATTCAGCCAACTGCTCCCGCTGTTGATCCTGCACTACCAGACTTCGGTGTTCCTAATACCCTCTTGGCACTGATGGCCAATGTACAAGACGACACTCCTGAACATAACACGCAAGGTTAGTGACTCCATCTCCTTCATCACATACAACCAGCACATCTCTTATTAATATGGTCATCATTTCATGAGTTCAAACGTCTAATCCTGGCCCTCTTCCAAGCAACATGCACAAGGGATTCTTCTCATGACGATGATGACAACTTGTCACTCTCGCTTCCCCTAGATGAATTATTGACTGACTCCTAGCTAGCAGCGAAAATTGATCAGATTTGCATTATGGAGGGTGCCTCTCATGACACTGCAGAGGTTAACACCTGCTTCTCCTCTCCCATCTATCACTCGTACACGACATTAATTATCCCATCAGACGACTGAGCCCTAGCTATGTGTATCATATGCAGGTCAACAAAGAGGCTAATGATGGGGCTGAACAACACGTTAGCCCTGTCAAACATTGTGTCAAGAAGGTAGGGAGGTACGTGCCCCCAGCAAGCCAGTCCGTACCCAAAGATGACAACGTCGCCATACAACTCCTTGACTTGATACTGTCAGACCCAACTAAATTTGGGAGGTTTATTCCATTTTTACCCATTTCATGTACACTGCAACTTCATAATTGCTTTATATCAATCCAACCACACTTACTAACCCAATCAAACATCATACCTCACAGTCCTCCCTTAATTGAGGTGGATTGTCACAGTGCTGATGCCACGGACATAGCCGCATCATTCAAGGTGGGAAGCATGACAAAAGGGATTTTCATAGATGCTTTTGCATCTTTGCTTTTTAAGGATGAAATGAGAGACAATCCAGAAACTTTTGGCAAGAAGATATTCATACCTACCTCTGTATCGGTACTGCATGATTTGTTTATAACGTTTGCTGTCCATTATTTCACATTCATTCCAACAAGCTTCTCATTAACATACATCTGCAGTATCTCATCAACATCGAGAATGTTACTAGACTTGCCAAAAAGGATGAATTCAGCCCACATGCACTTGTGGAACACTTGTCCGAATGTCTGAAGCATGTCGACTTCTCAAAGGCCGAGCAGGTCAGGATTCAGTACACCAATTGTTCATTTATACAGTGCCATGCTTTATATGTTATCTAATCTGACTTCTGTTTCATATGTTCAGTTTCTGTTGCCAATCATCAACAATGACCACTGGACACTCTACATCGTATAACTGAACAAAGGGAGTTTTGATATATTGGACTCCAACGACTACGACCAAAAAGGAGGAAAGGAGAGCTAGCATCACTTCCCTTTGGCCCAGAGGGTCCTCAAGCGTCTCAGCGATGGGTTCCAATCCTTTTTGCCCAAAAAATTTAGAAAGTTTGGCAACTTCCATCGTCAGTACGTTAAATGCCCAAGATGGCGCCATGCTCAAACGACTGTGCGTTCTATGTCATGAGGTACATGGAGCGGTACCATGGGAATCCTGACAAGCTTGCTGATGATTTTCAACTGGTAATATTCACAAGATATTTCATTACAGCATTGCCCTCTGCAATCTCTTGTTATCACCTGCTACTACTTTCAAACTGATTAAGCCATTACTTCTTTTTTGCAAGCCCGAATCACGTGTTCTTCGGGCACAGATCCTGCACCAACTGATTTTCCATCGCTTCAACCTAGCACCATGCATCCACTCTGTCATAGAGGACCTTCGTCCTGTTGATGATGATGAAGGAAGCTCCCACCAGTGACACCTCTGTTAAGTCTTTGTTGATAGTTACCACTGCTTGTGAACTCTAGGACATATACTTGTGGAGCCGATGTGGAAGAAACTATTTCATTTTGTTAATGTTAATGTGGGTATCTTGTTGTCAAATTATCTTGCATTCATACTGCTGTTTTTTTTCATATGTGATCACTGGAATGTCATCCCCAAGCAAATAGCTCTGCAAACAACTTACCACCCCCACCCCCCCTGTATCAGCAATCCAAATTGTCACTATTTAGCCGATAGTAAACCATTTACTGGAAGGCAAATAACCAGCCGGAAGGAGTGACAACATCATTTGGGTTCCTAAGTAACTACTCTACTTTCTGGCTGCTTGATCGCATGGACATGAAAAGAGCACCACAGCCATGCAGCGATAACTCTAACAGCACACATAATATGGTGTTTTAGTAAATGAAGAATATATCTATTCCGAATACATCACCATAACGATGATGACATTTACACTACATTTATAAACTTATTTATTTCATGCCCATGAAATTAGCTCAAAACTCACAAATTCACAACTAACACAATTAAATCACTGCCACCAAGCAAAGTAGCAATTATTCAAAACAACAATTCAATAATAAATTTAAATACGACAAATCTAATTGGTACTATCCTAAACCTTCTTGAGGTTGCTCGGTGGCGACGTTGTATCCTTTGATTTATTATCCTTAGGATACACATCCCCATGTCTCCGATTATCATCTTTCTCATCTCCATCCTCCAAATTTTCTTCGCTATCGAACAGATCAGACGGTGGCGACAGGCATTGAGTGGACACGTACCCTGTTGACGGTCATTATCGATCAGTTTCGACCATCAATATTACCAAAATAAAGTGGAGGAGAATCGACATCTTAGACGGTAAATCAATCGGATGATGTCAAGAGTTCGACTTATGCATGAATGGGCCAAGAACTCAGAATTGACATGACACATTGGGCCAAAATTCACAAGTCTACGAAGGAGAACAACATAGGAGGCCACCTGCCGAATATGGACCAGGTTGGGCCGGCCCCTGGTTCGGCCGAACCTCCCCTGGCGTCGTTGGATCCAGGTTTTGGCTAGACGGCGTGGATCACTCCCCAGTGACGGTTGGAGGGCAATTCCGACCATTCCAACTGCCACAACCGTCATTGGCAGCCTATTTAAGGAGTTCCTTTCCTCACTTCACATACACACCTCAAGCAATAGCTCTCTCATTTCTCTCAAGTTTAGTTTGGTAGTATCTAGCTGGTGGAATAGGAATAGAATAGAAATCAGGAGTCTGGAAGCCTTCGGAAGAGTTCGGGTATGGCTCTAGTTGTCGACAGGGGATACCCGTAGACCGGATATAGAGGGTATTGGGGTACGCTGGTACGAGGATCTACGTAATACGACATCAAACAAACAGAAGACAAGGATTATACTGGTTCAGGCCCCTTAATAGGTAATAGCCCTAATCCAGTTGGTATGGGATTATATGATGGAAACCACGGATTACAAAGGGAATAACGGAACTCGATGATACCGACGGGACCGTAGTCGAGTTGGTTCGACTAGATCACCCGGCGACTTGGCTCCGACTTCGTAGGCTGTGGTGGATGTGTTGGCGGTGAAATTCGATGCCTTAGGTCCTCTCGGGGGGTCCCTTTTATACCGCGGGTTAGTTGATCTCCAAGTAGGACTCAGAGATATCGGACCCCTCACGATATGGTAACGACCCAGACTTGTCCGAGTAGGACTCCTTCTTTCTGTGGACTCCGTATCTATCACGTGATAGATTTCCTTAACGTATATAGGAAAAATCTGTATACGCGTAGGTACACCGTATCGGTATACAACGTATATCCAAGGATAGAGGGTATAGCTTATCCGTAATCTTGACACTAGTAGGTTCTCCCTTCTCTTTTGTAAGCTTTGTACTTTTATTAGAATACTCTTCTAAATACATTTATGCTATTGAAATACTTTCTAAGTATATGAGTACCTACTTTACATTATGTTCTTGTTATACTGAATATACAGCTAGCTTATCTGGGAGATGCTTTGGTGCGGGTATAATGTTTGCATATGCAATTACTCTATGTCATGACGATGATATTAGAGTAGTATCTGGTAATTTAGGCGTGGTATCTAGATTACGGGATATCATTATTTGGGGTTATATATTGCGGATGAGAGGTGGGCCACTGATGGTGACAGCTCAGTACAGGTATTCCTCCGCGACGGTATATAATCCTAAGTTAATTTCCTGGGGAGGGTATTCCTCCATATTCAGCCCCGGTTGTATGGTCATGATGGGCTGTCGTAAGGAACTCGGCAGTCAAGGATGGCTTCTCGAAGTACCAGGAGGGCATCAGATAGAGGGTATTAGCTAGTATATCAGTTAACTAGAATGTATGTATACTATATATATTAGAAGTATAGGAATATATTTTCTTTCTCTTTTCTTTCCACTTAGCTTAGATAATATATTATGAGAATGAGTAGTTAACGCTTGTGTGTCACTACCCTTGGATTATCTTAACCCCTGCTTAGAATATGATTATCACAAGTAATATATAAATTATTAGTCAAGCTCTCTCTACGTGATCTTCCCACAGGATAAAATAAATACTATACCCTTGGAATACTCTCGGGTGAAATGCTACAATGGTATATCCGTGCGCTTGCAGATGAACACTGTAACCATAATAGACCAAAAGTATTTCTGCGCCATTATTGGGAATTATATTTCTAGTAATATCGTTAAGAAATACTAACATACCCATCATTGTAGTATCGTTCTAGATCTTCTCGAAACCTCTCTTCATCTGATTCTGTAGGAGGTGGTGGCCAGTCTAGCGTTGGTGGCCCCCTAACATGAAAATCAGGAGGTAGATCCACATCATGCATCACCAGAGACGGAGTCAACCTCTCTGGTGAATATGAGCCTAACGAATCACCATGTTTTGAGGCAGGAGAGCCATCGGGTAGCTTAGATAGCTCCTTGCCAAATTCATCTCCCCCCCCCGACATCTATGTGCCTATGCTTTTCCCCCTGGATATTGATCTGCAACTACACAGCCCGATGGTGTACTATATATAACGCATACATATTGACGTAGCTAAAGATAGCTTCCTAACCATGAGCTTTACCATTTCATCCTAATTGTTATCCACCATCTTGGTGCCAATATCTCCCATGCACATCTGTTGACGGTACTTAAATCATAATATTTGACTGTCAATACTTGCATATAATGAAATAAAATATGGTATCCAACTTAGTGGTAGGGTTTATTACTAATCATTTCCACTAGTGTTGATGAAATATGTGTATGTAGGTATTTTGAGGAGAAAACACATCCGTCATGCGACAAAATGCACCTCCGCACATTCAGGACGCGTTTACACAGATTGGAGGGCCCATATGTCAACCAAAACCACTTAGGGCGAAAACATTGTGCAAGATGTTGGGGGCCCAATAAGCTACCTACCGGCCAAAGGAGAGGCTGGGAGGACGGATTTTTGGTTAGTTCGGCCGAACCAATCCTAGCGCCTTCACGTGGATGGCTTGGATTCCTCCCCTATGGCGGTTGCAGGGTGTTTTGGTCATTTCCCATACCCCTAATCGTCATTTGGACCCTATATAAGGAGGTCTTCACTCTCATTCCAACACACACAACTTTGAGTTGAATTACAAGAGGCTCTATTGTATCTTTTGTACATTAAAATAAGATAGAGAGTGAGGGGAAGCTCTGGAGGAGTGCCCAGAAGTTTGGCGCTCATCCAACTTCTACCTCGACGAGTGTAGCTTCTTAGGAGGAATTCGGGAGGAGTACCGGAGCTGTCGGTACACTCTGCTCCAGGTTCGGAGAACTTCTTCTATAAAGTAAGCATTCGTGCTCCTTTCTTATGTTATTTAATTATTTAGTCCGAGTAAGATATATTTCCATCTTTGCGGGTTCATTGTTTAGTATTTATACTAAGTGCTCTAGTACTAGGACTCTGGATAGAGAATGAAGTTCCTGCACAAGTATTAGAGTAGTAATTAATAACTTAGACGTAGTGTCTAGGTTAGAGATTACCTTTGTTTGTTGTGTATCCCACAGATTTGTCAGAGGTAGGTAGCAACTGGTGACAGCCCTGAATTCCGTCCCAGTAATCCTCCATGTTCGGATACATCATAGAGCTATAGCCAGAACCACGCTGACAGACTAGCAGGGGTCGGTGCCCAAAGCAATAGATAGGAAATTAACTTTGCTTAGCTTAGATAACTAAAACACATAGAAAGTCCTCTCTAGCCTGCCTACCATTAGTTGTTGTCCTTGGATAGTCTTAGCCTTAGATTTCACACGTTCCCTGAGTTCGATATCCTTTTGGGGTCACCCGAGGGTGAAGTGCTACAGCGGTATTCCGTGCGCTTGCGGATTTATCTATGGTCGTAAGAAATACCAACAAGCATTTCTGGCGCCATTGCCGGGGAACGGTTGCTAATTTATCCGAGTCTAGGTCATATTTTTGTTCCTTCTTTTATTCCTTTCCTTAATGGAGCAACCCACAATTCAAAACCTTTCTGCTCCTCGGGCTGATCTTTGTGAGCCGTCCTGTTTTTCAAGACCAATCTTTTCGGATGGCTATGAAATCAGTCCTGGCTTTATAGCCATGGTTCGAGAGAAAACCTTCTCTGGTAGTATCAGTGAAAACTCATACCTCCATCTTTGGGACTTTGAGCTAGTGTGTTCATGCCTATCCATCGTAGGCATGACGCATGAAACTCTGAAGTGGAAATTGTTTCCTTTTTCTCTTAGAGATGAAGCGAAGCAATGGTATACTCTGTCAGGAAATTGCACGGTGAATGGGAGGAACTAAAGTGCAATTTTTGCCTTACTTTCTTTCCATTAACCCGTGTAATCAATCTATGATTAGACATCCTTTCTTTCTGACAGAATGATAAGGAATCTCTCGGTGTAGCTTGGGCCAGGTTCTCACTGTTAACTTAGTCTGGCCCAGACTTGTCTTTACCCGACCATGTGTTGTTACAACATTTTCGGTACAGGTTAGACAAGGAGTCTGCTGAAAATCTCGATATTTCCGTCGGAGGATCATTCGCGCACAAGACAACCGCCGAAGGAAGAGAACTCTTAGATCTGATCTTAGAGAATGATTCTTTCGACTGAAGCGAAGCTGTCCCGGAGGTCGAGATTATCCACAGGGAACCTTTGCACGTGGAGTCGGAACCCGACTCATTTGCCGAATCCTCATCCCAGTCGCAGGAGCCGGAGGAAGAAGAAATTAATCCTACAGAAAATCCATTCCAATTCGAGGAGGATCTTTTCGAAGATTATGGAAACACCTCGAATTATTCCTGCGAGAAGAGACCACCGACTAAGGTCAACTCTAATGATCCTCTCGATAAAGCTATGCTTAAAGAGACGGTGAAGAAGTTGACCACCATCATGAGTAACAAATGGTTAAGGGAAGGAGAGCTCTCATCTGAATCGATTCAGATCCGATGCCCCTCCTCAACCATTATGTGTCTCATTGGAGGTAATTTGGTCCGTGCTCTGTATAATTCCTCTGTTGGTGCCAATATTATGTCCGCAACCTTTACATTCGATTGCTTAGGGGACAGACTTTTGGAACCAACCGTCAAAACCTTCTGAATTTCAACAAACTCTACTATCGAAGGTTTAGGGATTATCTCTGGAGTGCCCGTATGGCACAACAGCGTTGAGGTCATCTTAGATTTCCATGTGTTCGACATCTCTGATTTCGACATACTCATAGGCCATCCCATAGAGAAATTCTTAGATGTGCCCGAAACCGGTGTCCTCAACCTGAAAATAGGAAGAATCGCCACCTCCGTCCCTGTGTTGCAATCAACCAATTCTTTGACGGAGCCTCTTCCTGTTCCTGAGCCAATTGAGAAAGTGATGGCCGTTTCTCCATTCAAGGCCACGGAGTCTATTTTCGATGAATCCATCGAAGAATTCAATGAAGGGGAGAATGAAACTGGAGAAATGATGGATCTGCCAAAAACGGATCTGCCGTCACGAGCCCCAATTGAGCTAAAGCCCTTACCTTCAGGCCTACGCTATGCATTTCTGAATGGCGATGCGGAGTCTCCCGTCTCATTATAAGTGACAAACTCTCTGAGTGGGAGACGACCCGACTTATCGCTGTTTTAGAAAAGCATCGTGCTGCTTTTGGCTATTCCCTCCATGACTTAAAATGCATCAGTCCGGCCCTTTGCACTAATCGCATTCCCTTAGAACCGTCATGCACACCATCTAGGGAACCCTAGAGGAGGTTAAATAATGTGATGAGGGAGGTCGTCAAAAAGGAAGTCTTGAAACTCCTACATGCCGGGATTATCTATCCCGTGCCATTTAGCGAGTGGGTTAGCCCTGTCCAAGTAGTGCCTAAGAAGGGAGGCATGACGGTCGTTGAAAACTCGAACAACAAGTTAATCCCACAACGAACCGTCACAGGATGGAGAATGTGCATTGACTATAGGAAGCTCAACAAGGCTACTAAGAAGGATCACTTTCCGCTGCCTTCCATTGATGAAATGCTTGAGTGGCTAGCGAACCATTCCTTCTTTTGTTTCCTTGATGGGTATTCTGGTTATCACCAAATGCCCATCCATCCCGGCCAACTTGATCCTCTTCACCAGGGATCCCAGATGCTCAAAGTAAGACCACGTTCACGTGCCCATACGGAACGTATGCATATCGAAGAATGTCGTTCGAGCTGTGCAATGCACCCACGTCATTTCAAAGATGCATGATGTCTATTTTCTCCGACATGATCGAGGATATCATGGAAGTCTTCATGGATGATTTTTCAGTCTATGGTAAATCTTTCAATCATTGTTTGGAGAACTTAGATAGGGTCTTACAAAGATGTCAAGAAAAGGACTTGGTACTTAATTGGGAAAAGTGCCACTTCATGGTTCATGAAGGAATAGTCCTGGACATCAAATCTCCGAGAGGGGAGTTGAGGTGGACAGAGCAAAAATTGAAGTAATTTGACAGCTTCCACCTCCTGTTAATGTCAAGGGAGTCCGTAGCTTCTTGGGTCATGCGGGGTTCTAGAGGCGCTTCATAAAAGATTTCTTCAAAATCGCTAGACCCCTAACTGCCTTGCTAGCTAAGGATGTTCCGTTTGACTTTGATGATGAGTGTATGAAGTCCTTTAAAATTCTCAAGGAATCACTCATCTCAGCACCAATCATCCAACCTCCTAATTGGTCGCTGCCGTTTGAAATCATGTGCGATGCTAGTGATTTTGCTGTGGGGACTGTTCTTAGGCAAACTAAGGATAGAAAACACCATGCTATCACATATGCTAGTAAAACGTTGACCGGAGCTCAGCTTAATTATGCCACAACTGAAAAGGAGCTCCTAGTCGTAGTGTTTGCCATTGATAAGTTCAGGTCATATTTAGTGGGAGCTAAGGTAGCTGTTTACACTGATCATGCTGCACTAAAATACCTGCTTACTAAAAAAGATGCGAAACCTCGGCTAATTAGGTGGATTCTTCTACTCCAAGAATTTGACATTGAAATTAAGGATAAAAAGGGAGTAGAGAATTATGTTGCAGATCATTTGTCGCATATGCAAATCACTAACATGCAGGAACTACCGATAAATGACTATCTGCGAGACGACATGCTGCTGAAAGTCACAGACTTTGACCCGTGGTATGCAACCATTGTCAACTTTATGGTTGCGGGGCATGTGCCAACGGGAGAAAATAAGAAGAGGTTGATCTACGAGAGCCACAAGCACTTGTGAGATACACCTTACCTGTACAGAGTCTATTCAGACGGTTTACTACGAAGATGCGTTCCGGTAGATGAAGGCATGAAGATCATTGAGAAGTGTCATGCTGCCCCATATAGAGGTCACTATGGAGCATTCAGGAAGCACACAAAGATCTGGCAGAGTGGATTCTTTTGGCCATCAATGTATGATGACACAAAGGAATTCGTTCGAAGATGCACTAGATGCCAGAAACATGGAGGGATCACTGCTCGAGATGCGATGCCACTAACATACAATCTTCAAGTTGAATTATTTGATGTATGGGGCATCGACTTCATGGGACCTTTCCCAAAGTCCTATGACTGCGAGTATATCCTGGTGGCCATTGACTATATGTCAAATTGGGTAGAGGCAATGCCATGCAGGGCCGCAGACGCCAAGCATGCCCGCCGGATGTTCCACGAGATTATCTTCCCTCGTTTTGGAACTCCGCGGATGGTGATAAGTGACGGAGGGTCTCATTTCATTGATAAGACCTTCCGAAAATTTTTGCAAGAAATTGGGGCTCAGCACAACATTGCTACTCCATATCATCCCTAGACAAGTGGACAAGCAGAAACAAGTAACAAACAGATCAAGAATATTCTGCAGAAAGCCGTCAATGAGATGGGGAAGGCATGGAAAAACAAGCTACCTGATGCGCTTTGGGCATATAGGACTGCTTATAAGACGCCAATCAGCATGTCACCGTACCAACTTGTCTACAGAGAGACTTGTCACCTTCCAGTAGAGTTGGAACATAGGGCGCACTGGGCTATCCGGACTTGGAACATGGACTTGAAGGGAGCCGGACAGCACAGGAAAATGCAGCTCTCTGAGCTGGAGGAATGGAGGGACAAGACCTATCACAATGCCAAGATCTACAAGGACAGAACCAAAAGATGGCATGACAAGCGGATCAAGCATAAGGAGTTCAAAGCAGGGGACAAGGTGCTGCTGTTCAACTCACGGGTGAAGCTTTTCGGACATGGAAAACTTCGAAGTAAATGGATGGGTACATATACCGTCGTCGATGCTTCACCACATGGAGCCGTCACGCTACGCGACAATGAAGGTAACATCTTTAAGGTAAATGGCCATCGATTAAAAGTTTTCCTTGATCCGATAGAAGTTGATCGTGACATAGATATTGTGAATCTAGTCTCTTTTAGCTTCTACCTGGAGTCTTTAGGTCCCTCTTGATCCGTTAGTTCTCAACGCCACGAGTCCTTAGGCCTCCCTCTAGTTATCTTAGGTCTAGATTTCATGAATAAAATAAAATAAAATAAAATAAAGTTGGCTCCTTGGTTGTCCAACCAAGTGAGTCCTTTTTGCTTCACTTTTGTCTTTGTTTTTCTTTTTGTCCAATAAAGAGCCCAGGTACAAAGACAAGTGTGGGGGTTATCTTGCACATCAACGCCGTAACCAAAGCAAGATCACCCCAGAAGTGATGAGCCATGACAAGCCACACAAGGGAAATTGATGCGGTCAGATCCAATGAATCATCCTCTGTTTTATACAGAGCGCAGGTTTGCACAATTTTTCCTTTGGACATCCATTCTATTTTGAGTTTAATTTGATCATCAATTCTAAAATATCGAAGATAATTAAACTCAAGCTAGGGATGGTACAACTAGAGTTCATGGTCTCCCTGAAAATAACATGCATGCCTTGTATTCTTTGCTCATTACTTGTTGCTTGTGGTGACATATTCAATAGGGACCCCATGCTATCTAGGTAATTGATGAATGTGATACAGTCTAATGATAGAAATCTTGCTCTTCATGTTGCACACTTGGGAATTTTATAAAAAGAAAAAAAAACATTTAACGATGCTAAACTCCTCATTGATATTTTTATTCCCACTAGAGCCATAGGTTGATCATTCACGATTAGCTTGCTACATACGCTGCTTGTCATTACATTCAGCGTTATCAAGTTTTGTGACCCTAGTGAAATGTTTTTCATACTTTCGTGGTCAAGATCACACACATCCCACATACACGCACATATGCTTAACTTCTACACTAGAAGTTAGCATCTCCTATTTGTGATTCATCTCATCCATCGAACAAATACTCCATGTCATTTATGCCTCTTCCTCCAAAGTTCTTACAAAAAAAAAGGAGAGAGGCATGGCTATGCAAAAAGAAAGAAAAAAAAAGAAGTGCTCATACAATTATGAAGCATGATTATGAAAAGAAAAGAAAAGAAAAAAAAAGATAGCCATGCACTCCCCCAAAATTTCAAGAGAGAAAATAAATGGAGGAGGAGGTATATAAAAGGAGTTATTATTTCCATTTTTTTCCACCCACAAATTTACCATACACATACACATGCACATTCTTGACCAGAAAGTATGTCTTGTATTTCCGTGGTGTCACGCCCGGAAATTCACTAGTAATTTCCGAACTAATTTGTGCATAAAATCCTCGTCCAGGAATCAGCCGAGGTACACAAACTGACAATTTAATATACAGATTCATCAAAATAACTAAAACGATAAATACTTACATAAGAGGCACTTAGTCCTCACCATAAAGAAAACTGCAGCGGAAAATAAAATCTAGCGAAGCCTCAGCTCCACTCCCACAGGCAGCTCAACTGGGATCTAAGCCAAAGGTCTTCTCCTTCTGGATCCTTTTTCTTCAACTGAGGTTTGATGATTATTGCAAGAATGAGCATATGACATACTCAACAAGCCACACAACAAATATGCAAGTGCACAAGGATACCACAGGATGGCATAATATAGGCTCATTTGCAAAAGCAGCATTTAGCAAAGATTTAAGAATAGTAAAACAGTAGAGTAATTAATCATCCATATTAATCAACACTGAACAGCACCCCAATGCTGCACAGGCCCAACCAAACCTGAACAACCAACCCCGGTCGTACAGATCAAACCTCCAAACCAGGAATTAACCATTCGAAACCAGGAGTCAAATTAATTATCACATTACTACCTTTAATGAGTAGTGTGGGACTAATCACGAAAAACATTGCTCAACCCGCCCATAACCGCGGGCACGGCTATTCGAATAGTTTTACTCTGGCCAGAGATGTACCACTGTACCCACAAGACACGATTCCACACATGTCGCCATGCCCCGAAGTACCACCACGACACTGCAAAGGGGGAAATCGTGACAATACCCTTTGCACAACACAACTCACCACAGTGCACCATTCCTGGATCATAATCACCCCCTCAAAAACCAGAGGCATGGACTCCCCAGCGACCCCCACGGACTTCTCGCCGCTTCTCAGTCTGGTGCCCCGTAATGAATCATGCTATACAAAAGGTAAAGCCGTTGCCCACGCTGGCTTGTGGTTGGCACGGTTAATGTCTCACAACAGTAGCTCGCGAACCGGTCCTTAATTGTCATGAGCACGACCTTCAAAACCATGTGCTCACAACCCACCATTGACAAGTTTTAATTATCAATTAATTATAATAACACGATTAACCATCGTGAGCTACCATTAAATATAACCATAAATAATAATGTAGTATGATTCATCCCATTTGTGAGCTAAAGTTTCTAAGCATGGCTAAGCAACTATAAATAACATCTAGCTGAACCAATCCAATATATAAGGTCCATGCTAGTCAAATTATAACCCATAGGAAAATAAAGTCATCTTTGGCCATAATTAAATGGGAAAGGCTCACCACCCGATGACATTCTAAAATAAGGCATAAGTTGAAATAAAACAATAGCTTTAAACGGGTTCAACATGCTCAAAGGGTTGTTCGGGATCTGTGTGACTTGCCTTGCAAACAAGCGTCTTCAATTCGTCTTCAGGAACTTCTCCAACGAACGAACGATCCTCCGAAACTACGGAAAACTAAACCTAGAACGCAAAACGAGAAAAATACTAATAAAAACCAAATAAACAGTACAATTAAAGTTCATAAATAGATAGAGCTTGAATTTAGATGAATTATGAGACTTGAACGACCTCATTCCGAGTTCGTATGAATTAGATATGTATTTTACAAGATTTAATTCCAATTAAACCTATTAAAGAAAAGACTATTCCAAATTGATTAAACAATTTACAAATGATTTATAGCTGAGACAAAAGATTAAAACATTCTACGGAAAAGAGTAGATCATATTTGGTAGATGACATATATTAAAAAGGAATAATATGTCATTGAAAAGAGATGACAAATTTATATTAATTTTGGATGGCCAAGATGGCGCTGATGTCAGCGATGACATGGCTGCCATGCAGGATCGACGCCGGCGAGCACGGGAACGGCGGTTACCAGAGAACCACGATACAATGACGCAGACAGAGGGCACCGGGAGAGAGAGGAGATCGAGGCGACCCTTACCACCACTTACGTGACGACAGACGGCCAGGGAGAAGGCCGGCGACGAGCTCCAAAGGACGGCAACCTTGGGTTGACAATGGCGACGGCTTTCCGGCGACGGGCGGCGGCAACAGAGGGGTGGACGAGCTTCTCCTCACAGCTACGAATCCAATGGAAGCAACAGCAACCGAACGCGACGATAGACGATAACGAACAGCGCGGCCGGAGATAGATTAGATCGGCTTCACGGTGACGACGACGCTCCGATGACTTGCGGCTTCGTGGAGGTGGCTGCCGGGCTTGCTGTTATCGCTGCGTTGCCAACGGAGGAGACGGCGGGGTTCGGCGACCACGGAGTCGACGGCAAAGCTTTGCCGGAGATCAAAACATGGCGATGGTTCGGCCTTCACGGTGACAGCGAATTCCGGCTGGGTTTGGCGCAAAGGAACGGGTGGCCGGGGTAGCTCTCACCCTTGCGAAGCCGAGGGAAGCGACGGCGCAGGTTGGGGACGACCGAAGAGGCGGCTCGACGTGGCTGGAGCGGCAGCCGGCAAAGGAGAGAGAAGCCGAGCGTGGCGGCGGCTCTAGGGCTAGGGAGAAGTTCGGGAAAAAGGAGGAATCGGAAGAGGAGACCCGGGGCATGCTATTTATAGCCAAAGAAGGAGGAGATCGGCTGGGATACGAGGGGAAACGGCGGCGGATTAGTTAGGGTTCGCCGGAAAAACGGAGCTCGAAACCGCGTCGAATTCACGCAATATACCACGGGATTCAAGGGGGTTTCTTGGGGATAAGATAGTGGAGATCGAGGGGAATCCGTTCCCAGAACTAATTTGAGAAGAGGAGCAACGGAGAGGACGAATTTGGTGGGGAGGTGGCGCTGCACACGGGCACTGCAGGGAGGAGATCGACCTGCTGGAGGTTAGGGGCGACACTGTAGTAGAGGGAGGCAAAACAGACTTCTTGCCGGGCTTCATTTCCTCGGCCCGATTGAAGGAGGGAGGCAAATAGAACTTCGACAGAGAGAGAAAGAGAGGATGCAGGCTCGGGCTAAGGAAGGGAGAGAGGAGAGAAGTGGGCCGGATTCAGCCCAAAACAAGAGAGGGAATTTAATTAACTTTTTAATTTAAATAATTGCTGAGATGATCTTTCATTTATTAAAAAATACTTCCAATGCTCAAATAATTCTGGGAAAAATCCAGAAAATACTTGGGCATACAAAGTATTTAATAAAATTTTATCTAGCTCAAGTTTATGTTCAAATTTTTCATAGATTTTATTCACACACTTGCTTTAATTATTAAATAAATTCTAAAAATTCCTTTTTCACAACAATTTATAATTTAGTGATTTTCAGGGTGTGACAAATCCACCCCCCTTACAGAAATCTCGTCCTGAGATTTGGAATAGCTAGCAAGAAATCGGGTAGGGCAATCCTTCACTGACCTCTCTGTTGAACTGATTAGCCAATCTGACATACCTTTATCTGACCCCTTTTTTTTTTTGTCCTTCTTCCAATAGAACTAACACCTAACATAATCCTCTTGTAGACATTGTCAGGTCTGCCTTTCGTAAACATTATTCCTTCAACCTTGAGAATGTTGATTACAAGATCTCCAAACATTGTTGTATTCGACCAAAGGTCCGCTTTAGCTTTTCCTTGGAATACTTTGAAGTGTATCAAGTCCATAGAAATTTTGCCTATAACTGGAGTCAAATTGATTCCCATGATTCCACTTTAGTCCAATCCCACCTTCCATGGTAAAATGATTTCCTATTTCCTTATGGAAAAAAAAATTTCTTATCCATAAAGTATATTAAGGAAATATTTGTGCCTTCTCAATCCGGGCTTACAAATACTTTAACTAACAGCTGATCTTGAAGTATCTTCTTTGATCCGCCGTTCATCTTTTTGCAGTGAAAACAATTATTGTTTCTATCTCAAATATTATTGAATTATTTCTTGTAACGGTGACCCCTTAACCTTTCTGATTCTAGTTTCCAATGTAGCTTCTTGAATAGCTTGACTATCAATCATCTAGACAGACTACCAAGACTTACTTCCAACATTGATGTAAACCACTTTGCAACCGTGTTTTATGGCCTCTGCAGTTCCAAAATACCTTGAATTAGAGAACTCCACACTTGATCTGACTATCCTAGTGATTATTGTTCCATTTCAATTGACTCTTTATTTATCACCTTTCTATGTATCCTTCTCCTTATTATCATCTCCATACTTCAAATTGACGTAGTGGTGATGTCCATTGTCCTCTTTTTACCATAGGTGTACGTGTAACTGATAGAACGATCCATCTACCGTCTCATAGAAACTTTGTAGTGATTCGTCAAAACTTGTACTTAGTGATGTGTCGGCAAGCAAACCATTCTTGTCCTTGTACCATATTAGTAGAGTATAAACTTTCTTAAGTGCTTCCAAGTAGACTCTGGTGTAGGTTCCACTACAACTTTATATATCCTTGATTAGTCCTGACTTCGTCTTTATTCTCATTTTCCTGAGTTGCCATAAACATCTGTTTGACATGAGTATACCTCTGACCATCGATAAATATTAAGGTTCATGCATCAACTATATTATCCCAATACAACACCATAGAATCCATAGTCTCACTTTCTTCGATTACATACTTATTCAACACAGTGATGATTCTATTTAGTTGAATCCATAACCTTTAGACAGACTGGCATTCCTTAAAACGACTTTGAATCTCATATATATCTTTGACAAACTGGAATACATGAATAAATTGATTGCTTGGTTCCACATCTTATCCTCTGTCTAATTATTATTGCACCTGCCAGAGCCATATATTTTTTACTCATGAAAACACGAACCATTTAACTCTCTTGAACTATTATAGATTCTTTGCAATATAGACATTGGCTGGCCTTTCATTCATTTGGGTAATAGTAACGTAGTTAACTCGTCCTTTTAGTTATAACCTGACAAAGATGCAATAGAGAATATTGTTGTTACTGACATCTTGCATCAATTATTATTGCACTTCAAACTTGCTCCAGTTCTCATGGAATTTACTGCAACCATCCAGATAGAATCATATGTGCAACCATCTATTGATAATATCCACCTTACTTGATTGACTATTAATGCTAGAACTTCAACTATCGACCTTTAGAAATTGTCTCACATTGAATAGACCGTCATGAACATATTTTCCATATATATCTCTCTAGAACTGTTGATTCTTAGCTGTGATTAGCATAGTTTCTACAAAAATATCTTGACTCAAACAATTATCACATACCAATCCCTCAACATGCAAGGGGCATTCCTTTTCATTCGTTACCTTCCTACTCAAACCAAAACATATACAAACTTGAACCTTTGTTTATGATACTTTTGCTGATCACATCTGACGATATTATTTGGTTACTATTAACAGAAATAATGTCATGATTACCGCCATTCTTCATGATCCTGACTATCACTGAATTGAGCTATCAATCATTTTCCACTAATCCATTCCTTTAATCGAGAGGCAAATCTTTTATGATCAGTGCCTTCACTTGCTATTCCTTTAGCATAGTAATATGAAAAATGGGTCCAGTTAATGTGTTTTGCTTTTCCAGAACAATGCAGGCTTCAACTTCCATTGACTTCTCCTTGAAGGCATTAATATTGCAATCCTCCTGCCATTTTTTCTTCTAAATCAACATCTCTTTATATTTCTCATTGTTGAGTGTCTTTGTCTTACTGACACTATTTTCTTGACTTAAAAATAGTACAAAAAGAATTGTCCTTTTAGACACCTTGATATAATCGTCCCTTCTTTAAACCACATTGTAGTGATAATGATCATCTTGATGACATAGATGTAAGCTTTTATCTTTCTTATTCCTTAATGACTCTTGTTCACATCAAACTTGGAACCTTAAACCGAATGAGACCAAATGTAAAGAATTCTCTTGTTTTTTTTTTCAATGGTATCCCTTGAGCTTCTGACTTTTAACCTTGCTTGGATGATAGACTGTGTTGTCCACATCAGCTTCAGGATGAATTTTATTTGGAGATCCAGACACATTGTTCCTTAGCTGAAAGAACTAGGTTGAGTAACAGACGGTTCCATGAGATCAGCTGGGTTCTGACTTAGGAATTGATTCTGTCTTGACGAGGTAATTGAACTCATACCGTACTGATGTAAGTTGCATCCCATTAGTCACTTCGTTTGCTCTAGCTTAGTTTTGAAGGGTAATCGCTTTAGCACGACCGATTTTGATTCTGATAAGGTAACTTGTATCCTACGACCAATTGGTTATGTTTGAATGTGTAAAGCAACAAGGAGATTTCTTGAGACTGATAACCCGAACACCATTATGACTAAGCTATGAGTATGTTGACTGTTGATTTCTGATTTGCATCCACCAGCACTGTTGAGCACGAACTTCCTTTCCTTGAATTCATTCTCTTAGGTAGAAGGTAAGAGAGAGATAGAAAGGGAAGAGAAAGTAGACAGGAGACTCAGAATAGAATAGACTTTTTTACTAAGCTTTATATTTTTATTGATGTGAAGTAGGTTGTTTTTTTAACACTAAACTGAACACTGAAACTAGTATGGTTATATCACAACCCTCGATATACTCCATACGCTAAAACCCAAACACACACACAAACAAAACTTAAGCAAGCAAGCTAACACAACGATCTAACTAAACAAAAGACCACTACTCTTGAGGGTAAAGCTTAGGTTCTGTCATAGGTGCGTGAAATTTCTTCATTTTTCCTTTGGACTTAGAGGCTTCTGAACTGACTCATCTTCACAGGAATCGTCCTTCCATGAGAAAAATCATTCCAGTGCTGAGACGCTTGACAACATGAATAGGCTTCACATCTTCGTAATCATCTTTCATCCGATGAAGGTTCTATGTTAAACTTCCACGATTCATCTTCTAATTCGAAGATCCTCTTCTTGTGAAGAACGAGCTTACGATTGGTGCCTTTGTGATACCGGGCAAAACGAGCTTCTGTATATTTCAACATCTTGGCGGTGTCACTATCTTCAGGTTGAGACATGTCTTCCATTTGTTCAACCATCTTCTATAGCTTGGCAATTTTCTCCTATTGGGCATGCTTCTTATTTATGGCTTGAGTCTTGTAATTAGTGTGGAGGTCATCAATAGCATCCAACATTATAGTCATATGCACAATCGTTTGGTTATCTTCTCCTTGGGTATGCGTACAGCCGTTCAACCAAAAATCATCACCATGTTTCGGATGGTAGTGATATGTAGTATTCTCTAGACCCTCCTTGAAATGATGACAGAGACGACACGAAGCTTCATAAGCGACTCCTTCACGAGCATAGAAGAAACAACTTGCGAAGCGTCACCTTCACGAGCATACAAGAAACAATTAGCCTTGCCATTGAATGATAGCCGGGGAAGATCTTCCTTGTCGAAAACAAGAGTAATAGTTGTCTTGCAATGCAATTGGTCTCCAACATGAGTGGATACTTTAGTGTACTTTGGTGGAACCTCATATCCAAGATCATACGTCATACGACAAAGCTCACTTGTAAAACCATAGTTCCCATATTTCTCAGCTTCCTTTAGAAAATGCCTTGCTTTCCAGAGCTTCTCTTCTCTCATTAATCTGATCAATCTTTTTGGGCAGATCACCCCAAATTTCATCAAAGCATGCCATCATCTTTTCCAACCTCTCCTTGTAGGGATTCATCTAAAGCAAGTTGAAAGACGGGGAAGGGAGGATGAGAAAAGCTTTTGCAAGGAGCAATGGGATAAGGAGGAAAACAGACTTTTGAAAATAGATTCTTGTTTTAGCAAAGACACGTCCTTATGGGTTTAACCGTTTGGCTTGACCTATAGTCGAGATGGCTCTCATACCAACTTGTCACGCCCGCAAATTCACTAGTAATTTCCGAACTAATTTATGCATAAAATCCTCGTCCAGGAATCAGCCGAGGTACACAAACTGACAATTTAATATACAGATTCATCAAAATAACTAAAACGATAAATACTTACATAAGAGGCACTTAGTCCTCACCATGAAGAAAACTGCAGCGGAAAATAAAATCTAGCTAAGCCTCAGCTCCACTCCCACAGGCAGCTCAACTGGGATCTAAGCCAAAAGTCTTCTCCTTCTGGATCCTTTTTCTTCAACTGAGGTTTGATGATTATTGCAAGAATGAGCATATGACATACTCAACAAGCCACACAACAAATATGCAAGTGCACAAGGATACCAAAGGATGGCATAATATAGGCTCATTTGCAAAAGCAGCATTTAGCAAAGATTTAAGAATAGTAAAATAGTAGAGTAATTAATCATCCATATTAATCAACATTGAACAGCACCCCAATGCTGCACAGGCCCAACCAAACCTGAACAACCAACCCCGGTCGTACATATCAAACCTCCAAACCAGGAATTAACCATTCCGAACCAGGAGTCAAATTAATTATCACATTACTACCATTAATGAGTAGTGTGGGACTAATCACAAAAAACATTGCTCAACCCGCCCATAACCGCGGGCACGGCTATTCGAATAGTTTTACTCTGGCCAGAGATGTACCACTGTACCCACAAGACACGATTCCACACATGTCGCCATGCCCCGAAGTACCACCACGGCACTGCAAAGGGGGAAATCGTGACAATACCCTTCGCACAACACAACTCACCACAGTGCACCATTCCTGGATCATAATCACCCCCTCAAAAACCAGAGGCATGGACTCCCCAGCGACCCGCACGGACTTCTCGCCGCTTCTCAGTCTGGTGCCCCATAATTAATCATGCTATACAAAAGGTAAAGCCGTTGCCCACGCTGGTTTGTGGTTGGCACGGTTAATGTCTCACAACAGTAGCTCGCGAACCGGTCCTTAATTGTCATGAGCACGACCTTCAAAACCATGTGATCACAACCCACCATTGACAAGTTTTAATTATCAATTAATTATAATAACACGATTAACCATCGTGAGCTACCTTTAAATATAACCATAAATAATAATGTAGTATGATTCATCCCATTTGTGAGCTAATGTTTCTAAGCATGGCTAAGCAACTATAAATAACATCTAGCTGAACTAATCCAATATATAAGGTCCATGCTAGTCAAATTATAACCCATAGGAAAATAAAGTCATCTTTGGCCATAATTAAATGGGAAAGGCTCACCACCCGATGACATTCTAAAATAATGCATAAGTTGAAATAAAACAATAGATTTAAACGGGTTCAACATGCTCAAAGGGTTGTTCGGGATCTGTGTGACTTGCCTTGCAAACGAGCGTCTTTAATTCGTCTTCCGGAACTCCAACGAACTAACGATCCTCTGAAGCAACGGAAAACTAAACCTAGAACGCAAAACGAGAAAAACACTAATAAAAACCAAATAAACAGTACAATTAAAGTTCATAAATAGATAGAGCTTGAATTTAGATGAATTATGAGACTTGAACGACCTCATTCCGAGTTCGTATGAATTAGATATGTATTTTACAAGATTTAATTCCAATTAAACCTATTAAAGAAAAGACTATTCCAAATTGATTAAACAATTTACAAATGATTTATAGCTGACACAAAAGATTAAAACATTCTCCGGAAAAGAGTAGATCATATTTGGTAGATGACATATATTAAAAAGGAAAATATGTCATTGAAAAGAGATGACAAATTTATATTAATTTTGGATGGCCAAGATGGCGCTGATGTCAGCGATGACATGGCTGCCATGCAGGATCGACGCCGGCGAGCACGGGAACGGCGGTTACCAGAGAACCACGATACAATGACGCAGACGGAGGGCACCGGGAGAGAGAGGAGATCAAGGCGACCCTTACCACCACTTACGCGACGACAGACGGCGAGGGAGATGGCCGGCGACGAGCTCCAAAGGGTGGCAACCTTGGGTTGACAATGGCGACGGCTTTCCGGCGACGGGCGGCAGCAATGGAGGGGTGGACGAGCATCTCCTCACAGCTACGAATCCAATGGAAGCAACGGCGACCGAAGGCGATGATAGACGATGACGAACAGCGCGGCCGGAGATAGATTAGATCGGCTTCACGGTGACGACGACGCTCCGATGACTTGTGGCTTCGTGGAGGTGGATGCCGGGCTTGCTGTTATCGCTGCGATGCCAACGGAGGAGACGGTGGGGTTCGGCGACCACGGAGTCGACGGCAAAGCTTCGCCGGAGATCAAAACATGGAGATGGTTCGGCCTTCACGGTGACGGTGAATTCCGGCTAGGTTTGGCGCAAAGGAATGGGTGGCCGGGGTAGCTCTCACCCTTGCGAAGCCGAGGGAAGCGACGGCGCAGGTCGGGGATGACCGAAGAGGCGGCGCGACGTGGCTGGAGCGGCAGCCGGCAAAGGAGAGAGAAGCCGAGCGTGGCGGTGGCTCTAGGGCTAGGGAAAAATTCGGGAAAAAGGAGGAAACGGAAGAGGAGACCCAGGGCATGCTATTTATAGCCAAAGAAGGAGGAGATCGGCTGGGATACGAGGGGAAACGGCGGCGGATTAGTTAAGGTTCGCCGGAAAAACGGAGCTCGAAACCGCGTCGAATTCACGCAATATACCACGGGATTCAAGGTGGTTTGTTGGGGATAAGATAGAGGAGATCGAGGGGAATCCGTTCCCACAACTAATTTGAGAAGAGGAGCTACGGAGAGGACGAATTTGGTGGGGAGGTGGCGCTGCACACGGGCAAGGCAGGGAGGAGATCGACCTGCTGGAGGTTAGGGGCGACACTGTAGCAGAGGGAGGCAAAACAGACTTCTTGCCGGGCTTCATTTCCTCGGCCCGATTGAAGGAGGGAGGCAAATAGAACTTCGACATAGAGAGAAAGAGAGGATGCAGGCTCGGGCTAAGGAAGGGAGAGAGGAGAGGAGTGGGCCGGATTCAGCCCAAAACAAGAGAGGGAATTTAATTAACTTTTTAATTTAAATAATTGCTGAGATGATCTTTCATTTATTAAAAAATACTTCCAATGCTCAAATAATTCTGGGAAAAATCCAGAAAATACTTGGGCATACAAAATATTTAATAAAATTTTATCTAGCTCAAGTTTATGTTCAAATTTTTCATAGATTTTATTCACACACTTGCTTTAATTATTAAATAAATTCTAAAAATTCCTTTTTCACAACAATTTATAATTTAGTGATTTTCAGGGTGTGACACGTGGATCCAATATTTGACTTTGCAATATATGTGATGCAAGTATGACTCTACTCTTTTCCATACCCTGACCTCCACATAAGCCTTATTAGATGGTAGGAAAAGAAAAGGCACGATCATATGCCTTTGTGAGGAATCATACACCTTGAGTGATCGAGAGAATCAATAGAAGAGCAAAGCAAAGTTATAATTTTGTGTTACATGAAAAACCCCAAGTTGTTGTTCATGAAAAGTTAGGGTGACTTGAGTCAAGATTGTTCCATTTCTCAATTGCTCAGGATTGCATGGTAGTCACTACAAACATCCACAAGTACAAGTATGGTTTTGAATAATTTGTTTGCATGATTATTAGTAAGGAAGTCATGACCCAATTGTAGAGTCCATAGCTTTCACTTGGGACGAGCAAAGGTTAAGTGTAGGGGTGTTGTTGACGGTCCTTAAATCATAATATTTGACCGTCAGTACTTGCATATAATTAAATAAAATATGGTATCCAACTTAGTGGTAGGGTTTATTACTAATCATTTCCACTAGTGTTGGTGAAATATGTGTATGCAGGTATTTTGAGGAGAAAACATATCCGTCATGCGACAAAATGCACCTCCGCGCATTCAGGACGCATTTACACGGATTGGAGGGCCCATATGTCAGCCAAAACCACTTAGAATTGGGCCAAAATATTGTGCAAGATGTTGGGGGCCCAATAAGCTACTTACCGGCCAAAGGAGAGGCCGGGAGGACAGATTTTTGGTTAGTTCGGCCGAACCAATCCTGGCGCCTCCCGCCATATGGCTTCACGTGGACGGCTTGGATTCCTCCCCTATGACGGTTGCAGGGTGTTTTGGTCATTTTCCATACCCCTAACCTTCATTTGGAGCCTATATAAGGAGGTTTTCACTCTCATTCCAACACACACAACTTTGAGCTGAATTACAAGAGGCTCTATTGTATCTTTTGTATATTAGAATAAGGTAGAGAGTGAGGGGAAGCTCTGGAAGAGTGCCCAGAAGTTTGGCGCTCATTCGGCTTCTACCTCGACAAGTGTAGCTTCTTAGGAGGAATTCGGGAGGAGTACCGGAGCTGTCGATACACTCTGCTCCGGGTTCGGAGAACTTATTCTATAAAGTAAGCATTCATGCTCCTTTCTTATGTTATTTAATTATTTAGTCTGAGTAAGATATTTCTATCTTTGTGGGTTCATTGTTTAGTATTTATACTAAGTGCTCTAGTACTAGGACTCTTGATAGAGAAGAAAGTTCCAGCGCAAGTATTAGAGTAGTAATTAATAACTTAGACGTGGTGTCTAGGTTAGAGATTACCTTTGTTTGTTGTGTATCCAACGGATTTGTCAGAGGTAGGCGGCAGGTGGTGACAACCCTGAATTCCGTCCCAGTAATCCTCCACGTTCGGATACATTATAGAGCTATAGTCGGAACCACGCTGGGAGACCAGCAGGGGTCGGTGCCCGAAGCAATAGATAGGAAATTACCTTTGCTTAGCTTAGATAACTAAAACACATAGAAAGTCCTCTCTAGAGTGGCTACCATTAGTTGTTGTCCTTGGATAGTCTTAGCCTTAGATAGATTTCACACGTTCCCTGAGTTCGATATCCTTTTGGGGTCACCCGAAGGTGAAGTGCTACAGCGGTATTTCGTGCGCTTGTGGATTTATTTGTGGTCGTAAGAAATACCAACAACATCACCCCATCCATACGCACACACCCTAAACCTATTATCTAATCATACCCTGGCCACAGTCTCAAAATTCCAAGTAAACACATTTCCGATCATCACTCTACATCAAAAAAGCGTCAAATGCATGTGGTGGTTATTTCGCTGTTCATTTATTTTTTTTATTACTACAACTGAACCAGTTACATTATTATCTACACCAACCCATCCCTTCCAACCATCCACTCCCCTGCCGGTACTATCGCCCGTACTTAACTTTCACCGTTCCTATAGCCCCCAACAATTACACTATGAATAGTGCTGCTGTAAGCCATCCACCTGACGAACACACTAAGTAAATCATCTACTAACTACGAATTCTGACCTGAGCCCCCTTTCTACAGTACTGTTTCTCCATGGCACCAGTATTGTCACTTCTTTGATTTATTGTGCCCATTATTGCACAAATATTTCCCTCAATATATCACAGACCATTTATGTCAGGGTTACGGATAAGGTATACCATCTATTCTTGGATGTATGATGGATACCGATACGGTATACCCATGCGTATACGGATAGTTTCCATGTACGATTAAGAAAATCTATCACTTGATAGATGGATGGAGTCCTACTTGGACGAGACTGGGTCTTTACCATATCGTGAGGGATCTAATATCTCCGAGTCCTACTTGGAGATCAACTGACCCGCGATATATAAGGGACCCCCTGGGTAGGACCTAAGGCATCAAAGATTACTGCCAACACACCCACCACAGCCTACGAAGTCGGAGCCTACAGGAGCCAAGTCGCCGGGAGATCTAGTCGGACCAACTCGACTACGGGCTCTTCGGTATCATCGAGTTCTGCTATTGCCTTTGTAATCTGTGGTTTCTATCATATAATCCCATATCAACTGGATTAGGGCTGAACCAGTATAATCCTTGTCTTTTGTTTGCTTGATGTTGTATTACGTAGATCCTCGTACCAACGAACCCCAACACCCACTATATCCGATTTACGGGTATCCACCGTCGACAGTGGTGCGCCAGGTAGGGGGACTTGGTTCTCAAGGTTCTACTATGATGACTTCAAGCCTCCTCAACGATAGCGTCAACCCCGGCATCAACCAAGGAGCTCCAACGTCAATGATGCTGGTGTGGACTCAAATCGACGAAATTGTCTTCCCGGTCTACACCACGATGCTGATCTCGACTGGCCCAGCAATTACCGGGAGCGAGAACGGCGTGGTTACGACCCCGGTCGACTCCATGTCGAAAGATCTCCCCGCAGAAGCAGAGAACGGAACATCGACAACATCTGAGCCCGAGAAGGATCCTAGCGCGGCCAAATCTTGTCCTTCCGACAAGAAGTACGAGCCGACAAGGACAACTTCCGAGGCGACAAGGACCTGGTGTCCTATCCACAAGACCAGAAGGCACACCTTGCAGGCTTGCTCGGTTTTTCTCGATGTACAAGCTAAAATCCATGCCTGCAAAGAGCATGGAATTCAACGTACTTCTCCAACTCATGATGTCCACTGTCCTATTCACAAGACAAAGACTCACGACCTCTCAAGCTGTAAGGTTCTTCTCAGAGCGAAGAGGACATCGCCTTCAAAGGTCCAGCAGTCACAAATCTCTCCTAGAGATGCGGACAAGGAACGAGGAGCGGCGAATATTTCAGATTGATTCGTCGGGGTAATCGATATCAATCCCCACGAGCCGTTTGTTCTTCATCACGCGACGTGTACGCTATCGATGGGACCAGCACATCCAGGGGCGGCAACACGGAAGCGGAGGATCAATTGGTTACGCCGGCCCAACATATCAGAACCCTCAACGTGATACTGCGGGAAAGCCCTTTTGATCCCGTCCTAAATGCTGATCTAGATCAGTGGGCGGAACGAATACGGGAATCAGTGGCTAACCTCAGCAACGCATTCGAGGAAACTGCTGCCAGGGCACCACCGGAATAACCGCCGACCGGCGGCGCTAATGGGGAATAGCCTGAGCAGCGGACGCCACCTCGTCAAGCTACCCCTCCGCCTCGCGGCACCAGTGATCTCCGCGACCATCTGAATGGCCACCGACAAGCGCGACGCACTCAGGACAATGAAAATCGTTCCCGACATCGCGAGAACGAAGAGCAGGGACGACGTCCGGGCGAGAACCGAGACCGCGATGATCGCCACAACCGCCGCAAACACACTACTCGCGAGCAGCGGATGCCGGGCGATACCGGTAGAGGACGACGCCGTGATGATGACGACGACGGAGATCGGCGCCGGGACAACAATGGTGGCCGTACTCGTAATTGCACCCCGGAACCAAGTGACTCATCATCATCATCATCATCATCTTTGTCATCTTCATCATCGGACAGACATCCACGACGAGCACATGATCGCCGACAACCCACTGCCCCTGGTGGCGGGTGCAGGGCTTTCACTCGTTCTCTACGAGATGTTCGATGGCCTGAGAAATTTCAACCGGGAGCAATGGAGAAATACGACGGAAGCACAAAACCCTGAGGAGTTTCTTCAGGTCTATTCCATAGTACTCTATGCTGCCGGAGTAGACGACAACGCATTGGCAAATTATTTGCCGTCGCTGGTTCACCTCCCGCCCTACTCTATTTCTTCATGGGCAGATCTGTGGCAGCAGTTCATCGCTAACTTCCAAGGAACATACAGACGCCACGCGATCGAGGACGACCTACACGCGTTGACGCAGAATCCGGGTGAATCATTGGGGGACTATATTCGGCGCTTTAATGTGTGCAGGAATACGATCCCCGAGATCACTGATGCTTCTGTAATCCGCGCTTTCAAGTCTAGTGTCCAAGATCGCTACACTACCCAGGAACTGGCGACAAGACGAATCACAACTGCCCGCAAGTTATTCGAGATTGTCGATCGATGCGCTCACGCGGACGATGCCTTGAGACGCAAGAACGACAAACCGAAGACAGGGGGAGAGAAGAAACCAGCCAAGGACGCACCTAAGTCAAACAGGAAAAAGAGTCGCAGGAGTGGGAAACGGAAGGCTCAAACGGAGGTCCTCACAGCAGAATATACTAACCCAGCCAAGCACCCAGACCCACAAGGCGACGTGTCGTAGGCTCTCCGGTCCTTCCATTATATTTGAGAGATGAAGTGAATAATTCAAGTCATCAAACAAGTATAATGAAACATTCGACGCCTCGAGAGAGGAATATTGGAGACATTGCTGGACCCTTAGCTTGCCAGTCAACTTCAGCCTGAGATGTGCCCGTCAAACCACTCGAAGGTGGCGACCAGATGTGTTACACATTCAGGAGACTTGACAAAAATGACTAAAGATCTACAACCTCTCAAATATTCCTAACTCATACTCATGTGAATCTAGTTCCCAGGATGTGCACTGGATCCACACTTTCATCTTAAGCATGATTATACACAACTAAGATGAAAGAAACTTAAGACTTATAACAACTTAATAATTACATAGGCCGACCGGCCAAATAAATATATTAGAGAACAACGGAAGCTTGACTACCCAATCACAAGCACACCGACTAGGGGTTTACCCCATTAAGTTCTCATCCTAGAAGAAGCAATCGGAACCAGCATCACTCAAAGACTAAGTCTAAACCTGCAAACAAAAGGTTATATCAACAGCAAGAGTCAGTACATTAAACAAGTTAATGTACTCGCAAGCACAAGTCAATCCTACCATACTACATGTAAGGCATTTATTCAAAGGAAGGCAATATGTAGTTCAATTTCAGCATAAAGCAAGTTTTGTTTCGCAATTCTTTTGTAAAGGAGTTGATGCTTCAATTAACAAAACAAATTTTAAGTTTCAATATTAAATTCATCATAATTCCATCATAATCAATCTCTTGTTGTCATCCTTTGACAACAAGTCATAATATATCACGTCACACACACAACTCAACACATTTATCAATATCAAACTAATGTCACATCATCACATTTTAAAACATAAAATCTATACTCATGACACATCACCAAAGCGATCATGACCGTGAGCACAGCTAATCGATTAATTTAAAGAACTCTGCAGAGTTTGTACAGCTTTACCCACATGATATGAACTCTCTAGTTTGTTTTGAGTTTGCAAGACTCCACCACACTCTTCATGTTGAATGTGATCTAGAGGTCATAACGAAGCGTTTACACTACTTAGAGCCTAGCCTTGCACCAACACGATACGTGTTCCTCCATCCTAGGCATACTTGGAATATGCCTAGAACCGTTAAGTGGCAAGCCCACGCCTTAAACTTAATGCCGTGGTGGCAGACACGACGGGAACCCACCCACGTGGCACAATACCGTTGTATTGGACAGACTTAGTCACCTAAACTACCAAGTCGGGGCAAATAGGAAGTTCCTCTGAATCGTCGACTAATTCCTCAGAATTATCGACTAACTCATACACATCGGCCTACCAGAATGCAAGGCTAGTCCTAAATAGATTAATCAGCTTAGGCCATCCGATACTAGCACATGTGGATGTACGAATAACTTTAAATGGGTGACACAAGTTCGGTCCTTATGGACATGGGTATGCAACTAACACCATATGCACACCACTTACCGCCCAAGTATAAAATCACATTTTACACATTTTAGTTCGCAAATACCCATCATATTCATTTTATTCCAGCAAAGGTTCATGTATCAAAATTCACATTTTAATTATAGATAGAATGAGCATTTGCATATTTCTAAGCATGGCTAAGCATGTAGTTGCATATACATCATATATAAACCATTTGAGCACAAAAGTGTACTCTAACCATTTCTAAGGGTTCAAACAACAAGAGGATCAATTATTCAAGGTGGGGTATGCAGCAAATAGATCATAACTACCTTAACCCAATTTTAAATACCGATATAGTCTAAGTTCACATGCAACTTTGCAAACAAACATTTTCATTCCTTAAATCATGGGATTCAATGTGCTCAAAGGATGGGAGGAGAAAACTTGCCTTGATCAGAGAAATGTTAGCACCTAATCCACTCCTTCACCGATTATGCAATTATCTATATAAAAGACACGTTATGCAATTAAACACCGAAAGAGCTGAAAATCTAAAATGCTCTAAAGTGCATTATTGATGCACAGTGATTAGGTAATGGTCTAAAATGAATTTAGGTGAAAGAATTTTTATTTTATCTTATTCCATTAGGGAGTTATGAATTTTAAAAGTTTTATCGGTTTATAGTATTATAGTCTTAGGTAGTGTTATAAAATACTTTTGTAAAGTGATTTTTATTATATTAGACTTCACAGGGGTGTGGAGATGTGTTTTCTAAGACTAACACATTTGGTTTCACAATTTTTGGAGTTATAATGATTTTCTTATAGATTTTACAAGTTACAACGTGTTTTAGGCATATAGTGTTTTATATGTGTTTTATATGTGCATGACTCTCAAGTTGTAGGTTCAGAACTTCCTGTTTAAGTTGAATAAAGGAATAATTTGGTTAACTAAAACATTTTTAGTTCACATGTTTATGGTCTTTACTACTATGGTTCATATTTTATAAACTAGAGATGCTCTAATCTAAACTAGCAATATATTATATTAATCTAGAAATTGTTATATGAGCTAAGTTCTTCTAAGTTTTAGTGGATGAGGATAGAACTATGGCTTCACTGGTCAATCAAGTTTTTATTTAGGTTTAATTAGACCTAAAGTGTATATATACTTATACATGTTTATGTATTACTTAAACAACACTATGTGTTTAAATTCTTATTTCACTAGGTTAAGGTTTTGATCTATGTTCTCTACGAAAGGTGCTAAATTTTATTTTACTATGTTGAAGCTAACTATTTGCTGGTTCTATAAACTTTTTTCATTTCATTTGGACTAAAAATGAATTTTCTACAAGTTTTACAAATTAAAGGCTGCTCTACGTTGGTAAATCCTTATATGAATATTTAGAGACTTTTACTACACATTAAGTATATAATCTTATTTCATAAAATGGAAATACATGTTTTGGTGATCCTACAGAACTTAGGTTTACTCAAAATGAAGCTAAATTGGGTTCTACATGAATTTCTAAAGTTTAGCTTATCTAAACTAATCATTCTAGATATAATAGTTTTAGAGGCATTTGATGCAAAGTAAGTGAGAGTGCATGATGATGAATCTGTAGAATTTGATTTTGTTTCAAAATGAGTTGAGATGAATTTTCTATGTATTTTATAAGTTTGTACATATTTTATGTATGACCTATCTTAGATAAATTTTAGAGACATTATTTGTACAATGAGTGTCAAGTTTTATATTTCTAAAATAGAGTTCATAACTTTAAGAATCCACAGCAACTGGAATCATCTCAAAATGAGTTACATTTGATTTTATATGGATTTTACCAGTTTGGGTGTTTTCCTGTTAAACATTTAATGTTTTAGTTATTTTTCCTTTGCATTTTCAGATTTTTATACACATGGGTCCACTGATCGGTGGCTGAACCAATATACAAAAAGGTCCATGGGCTTTATGTGAACTGCAAATAGGTCCATGGGTTCACATGTAAACGACTGAAGTTTTATAGTTTGAACCCTATGTTTTTGATCATTTACAGGACAAAGTCATCTTCAACCTCCAGCAGCCCGATGGACTGGGAGCTTGGCCATAGCTTTGGCGAGCTCGTCGGCGACGATTGGTGGCTCCATTGGGAATGAGGTCAAAAGATAAAATGAAGAGAATGCTCTCATGATTCCATTCCTCTAGTTTTCTTGGCTAGGAGACATCGGAGTAGCGCCGATGGTGAGGGTGAGCGGAAGGTATACATGAGCTGTTACTGCATGTTGCCTAGGGGCTTTGATTTTGCTAGATGCATCCATGCATGTGTTTCCTAAGAGGTCCAGGAGGCTCACCAAGCTGTAGGAAGAAATCGCCGAAGCTTGGTGTCGAAACATGAATTCGGTAATAATAATAAAAGGGGATAGCGCTCGAGACCTAAAAGTGGATGGATGCGGAGACAAAGGATTTAGACAGGTTCAAGCCCTCTCAATGAGAGGTAATACCCTACTCCTGTTTAGGGATTTGAATCCGCCGGGTGTGTATTGATCTGACGATCTAGTTGTGTGTCAATTACAAGACAGAAACCTTAACCAATACGGTATCGGTTTCCCAATCTACTTTACAATATTATCAAACCAGGACTTTACGCCGTTCCATAATATACAAGGAAACGTAATACCCAAGTCATGATCCGTTATATATTTCATAGATATAAGTTATCCCCTATATCAGTCGGATAACCATGCCGTGTGGGTATGGGGTACCCATAATCTCCACAGTAGCCCCTAAGACCTTCACAGTCGAAAAGATAATCTTCTTTCGAACTAGATTGCTCCAAAGCTAAGTGCTTCAATCATCTTCGCCAAGATCTCTCGAGTACTTTTACCAAATCTGAAGACTGTGGAGGGCTCAAAAATAATTAAATGTAAACTTAGGTGCATTGACTAGATGCACCTAATAGGTGTAGCCCCTGACTATGTGGTTAGTTGAACAAACCAAGCATATAGTCAAGGAATAAATAATCCAACCAACTGAGTGGTTTTTGATAATTATAGTCAACCAAGTGACTTGATATCAATATATAGCATATGCGGTGTGAATCTCCAAATAACATGATCCGAGTGATATACCGACAGCTTTGTAAAATATAATGCGTGCAACCTAAAGCTGACAACATTATTGAAAAGTCACATAGCAAAACAGCTATAAAAAAGGTTGAATGCTATGAATAAAGAAATTTCCAATGTATTGGGTATACGCCATGCGCACACTGCTTTAACAGATGTGCTTAAGTCCCTAAAAGACACATAGTTTCACCACACCTGGAAATATATGGCATATGTGATGTAACATTGGAGTAAATAAACTCATAAGGATTTACTAACCGTCTGGAAAATGACCAAAATATATAATCAGCCTAAGCCATAATATTGGTCAATAAAAATGCACACTTACATGGCAAAAAACAACGATATTGTATCCAATCAATTGCTTTATGAACCCAAACAGCGCCTTGACTTATATAAAAAAGTCAGCGGGCAGCTATACAAAGCATTACTATTTGGCACCTTTTAAAATGCATTGTACCAACTCCTAAAAAGTTGAGTAACTGCGGTATAAAAGGATTTTAAGGTATTGGGCACATAATCATGCGCACTTTTACCTAAGCAAAAAGATGCCTAAGTCCCTAAAAGAACGTGGCAGGCCACACCTGAAAATATGGGCTGCAGACATATTAGGCCTAGGCCAAAAAATATGCCTTCGACACCTTTTAAAGGATGACGCATGTAACACGCCCCCGAGTAGTAAATCTTCCGGGTGATATAGACCAATTGTAGCTCATATGAATAGCTTCTAATCTGAGTGATTATCCCTTATGGGATACTCCAAAATAGATATAAAAATTGAATCCCGACTGGCGTAAGTATTCGGTTGATAGCCCTTATGGGGAATAATGAGTAGTCCAGTCTTTGAGCATAGAAAATAGACCCATGATCATAAATTCATGTTGCATGTATCCGGAACAAGTCCAAATTGAAGGTATGATACTTGTGTTTGAGCTAGTAAGCCCCTGAACATATAGCTTGTCCTTCTGTTGTAGTCATAATTGTTCATTGATGGTAGCTGACGTAGTTGGCATAGAGACAAGACGACCAATATAGAGATAATATTGCCCACCAGAGGTGGCAAAAATATTGGTGGTAGTGAAGATAGTGATATTAATCAAAAATGATGAAGTTGCACAGCCGTGGAGGCGAAGAAACCAGTCGGCAGCAGTCAGGTCAGCCATCAATGAAGGTGAAGGCGCCCAGCGATAAAATTGTGTAGCCATGGCAGCGAAATAATCAGTCGGTGACAGACGAGGCAGATCAAAGGCGATGACGAAATCTACCAATCATGAAGATGAAGAAAATAGTCGGCGACGACAAACGCAACTGACAATAATGATGATAAGCAGCAACAGAAATGATCGACTATGATGACGATGTTGCCCATCAATAGTAGTAGAGTGGGCTATGTTGAAGAGGCTTGACAGGATGTTGATGAAGATGACGATGTCGACGATCCAGTCAATAGCAGTGTAGCAGCCGATGATAATGACGAAAGACACTCATCAGCGTTTGCGTAGTAGGTCAGCCGTGAAGGTAAAATAATAAGTCGGCGAAGACATAATCATCCATTAGCAACAACGGATATGTTAGGGCCGATGAAGCAGAGGTGCTGGTGATGATGTCAGTGACAATAATCCATCAAACTGTTGAGAAGATATCAAAACTCGAGTAGTTTCCTTGATGCGAGCGTGTGCATAACGAAGATGATGCAATGCCCTTTGATTTATGAAGATGACTGCAGAACTTAGTGTTATAGCTGTTGCAGATGCTTCACTTGGAAGAGAATAGATGCTGTTGTCCAACTTGTTGAATCTGAGTTAATTGGTTGATAACTCCAACCTCCCGAATATGTAGATTAAATTTCAAACTTGATACTTGAGAAATTTGAAGTAGATTGTGGCAGCATGGAGCATCCAAAATTGTCAGTGAAATAATTGAAGTTGCTGAAGTGGAACGTCTGCTCCGAAGCAAAGACGAAGATAATGACTCCTGGAGTTGACTCGTTGGGTGATTAATTGATTTCTTCAGCTTGACATAAAGCTTGCCAAATTTTGAGTCTTGTATTTGTGTAGCCCCCGACTCTTTGATTAGTTGAGAAACAACTAAACATAGAGTCGAGAACTGTAGCTTCTTGTCATCGAGTAGCCATCACTTAAGTGAAGATATGCATTGAGGATGTCCGAGTAGAAATATTGAAAATTGGAAAACCACTTGTAGTAGTAAAATAACACGGCATCATATTTTGTGACGCATACCGAGATGTCGAAGCTCTTGTAGACATCGTGGCTGGTGAAGTGGCAAAACTTGCGAAGTAGCGGCAATAGAGTTTACCGTTGCAGAAGACAATGAAGATAAAGTCGCTCCACCATGGTGACAAAGTTGCATAACCGTGATGACGTGAACACGAGTCAGCGGCAACAGAAGAAAACCAGTGGCGAAGACGTGTAGTCGTGAAGATAGATACTCCAGTCGGCTCCAGAAAAACCAGTCGGCGACGGAAGAAGCAGAATGATGATGAAAACGAAAACGGCGGCAGAATAGGCCAGCCATGAAAGTGAAGACACCATGGGCGGCGCCAAAGGCAAACCAGCGATGACGATGACGCCAGTCAATGATGTCGAAGACGCGCAACCGTGGAGGTGAACAAGCCAATCGGCAGCAGACGTAGACAGCTTGCGTTGAAGGTGGTGACGCCTATTTGCGGTGGCGGCGACGTGGCCAGCCGTGAAGACGATAGCACCAGTTGGCGTCATACGAGGCGGCTGGTCGGTGAAGACGTAGACGCCCCACAACAGCGGCATAATAGGCCAGCCGTGCAGGCAGAGACACCAGTCGGTGGCGGCGAAGGCAAGCCGGTCGGTGAATACGTAGACACCCATCAACTGCGGCATAATAGGCCAGCCGTGCAGGCGGAAACTCCAGTCAGCGGCAGACGAGGCGGTCAGTCGGTGAAGTCGATGACGCCCTACAACGGCGGCATAATAGGCCAGCCGTGCAGGCGAAAACACCAGTCGGCGGCAGACGAGGCGGTCGGTCGGTGAAGTCGATGACGCCCATTAACGACGGCATAATAGGCCAGCCGTGGAGGCAAAGACACTAGTCGCTAGCGACGAAGGCGAGCCGATGGTGATGTTTTGACTGATCCATTCCTGAAGCGTAGGAAATAAGCTTAAAGCCATGAATCCCTATTATGCATATCTGGATCTGGATCCTACAGAACAAACATATAGGATGAGTAGTATCTGATGTAAATACAGTACTCGAGGAAAATTCAAGCATTTTAAAATGTTTATAAATATGTATTTCTCGTGTTGTCAATTTTGATTTCCCCGAGCAGATGACTCATTACGTTTAAACACTCTGTCCGACTAGTCATAGCCCCCAAGCACCGGGAATCGGCCTAGGCACTTCCCAAACATGCATGAGTGACATGAGTTCATCATTAATGGAACAAAGTTTCACGAATCAGAATTTACTACTCGGGTACTTTTGCAATTGTTAAGAGAAGAAAATAAATTTATCTTATCTCTATGCTTTTGATTTATTCTGAATAATACTTAGCACCTTGCGTTACTCGATCCATCCAACGAGCCCCCGGGTGCTAGGAATCGGCCCAAAGGCAACTATCCATTGGCAAACCAAATGGGAAGCATAGGAAGATGGAACTCCATAACTCAATAGGCACTTTTGTACTCAGATTATGTCGCAAGCAATAAAGATAAATATTATGAAAATTGTTTAAAAAATATGATATAACATCTGTAGCCCCCGATCTCACTAGTCAACGGCGAACCAGTTGATGTAGTGAGGCAAAGGAAAAGGCAAAATATTATATAAAGAATAAAATAAATGATGACTTAGCTTTTTCATATTCCCTCGGTGACAGCAGAAGTAGCCGATGTGGGAACGAAGTAGTCCATCGATGGCACTAAAAGCACCAACCATGCAAGCAGCTGAGGCGACCGGCGGTGTAGGTAAATAAATGCCCATCAACGGTGGTGTGACCAGCCAACTGTGTAGACGAGAACACCAGTCGGCGGCGACGGAGGCAGGCCGATAGTGAAGACGTGGACGCCCACGAACGGTGGTGTGACCAACCAACCGTATAGGCGAGGACACTAGTCGGCGGAGGCAGGCCGGCGGTGAAGTCGTAGACGTCCAACAGCGGCGACATAATAGGCCAGCCGTGCAAGCGAAAACACCACTCGGCAAGAGTAGTGCCGTGGCATTACATGCAAACAGCAGAAAATACCAAGAGATTAATCTGATATTTAGAGATCAATCTAATGAAAAAACAATAAGTTGTAAGAGAAAAAACCCTGCATAGTCGGAGATTAAGCCATCAAACTCGCCAGATCAATCTCCTTAGCTGGGTCGGAGCTTGCATGCTCCTGTGTACACGTTGGCCGTCGTCCATGCAAGGTTTCAATCAGCGGCATGTCCGTCTGCATGGGAGGCAGTAAAGAAGCACTCAGCAACGGTGTGTTAAAACAACAAAACAACAGGAGATCAAATAAACGATTAGAAATTAATCTAATAAATATCAAATTGGAACAGCAAACCCGATCGGAATATTGGAGCCGTCGATGATGCAACGTTGCCAATTAAATAATTAGCTTCTTAGTGATCTGGTTCTTTGGTTTGTGCTTGACAAAGATCTGTATACATATGCATATATCACTACTACAGAAAGGATAAAAGGTGTCGGTTCGGAAACCCTTATAGGTGCCGGTTTTCCCTACCAGCACAAAGGAGGCGGCACTGATGATACTTGTCATCGGTGCCGGTTTTGAACTCAAAACCGGCAACTATATAGTCGTAATAGGTGCCGGTTCTAAAGCAAAATGCTACGTGGCTGTCAAATAGGTGCCGGCACCTATATGGTCCTAATAGGTGCCGGTTCTAAAGCAAAATGCCACGTGGCTGTCAAATAGGTGCCAGTTTTGAACTCAAAACCGGCACCTATATGGTCCTAATAGGTGCCGGTTTTAAGCCAAATTGCCACGTGGCTGTTAAATAGGTGCCGGTTTTTTAGGTCAAAACCGGCACCTATTAGGACCATATTGGTGCCGGTTCGAGCCTAAAAACCGGCACCTATTTGTTGGGTCAAAAAAAATAATTGCAATAAATTCATCCATTCAACCCCAATTCCATATAAACCCAAATTCATCCCTACAGCCCACATCCATACAGCACATTCCACATTCCACAATCACAATCACAATCACAATCACAATCACAATCACAATCACAATCACAATCACAATGCACATTCCACATTCCACATTCCATAATCCAATCCACAATTCACAATTCACAATTCACATTCACAATCACAATCACAATTCACAATCACAATGCACATTCCACATTCCACATTCCTCATTCAACAACCTTTCACTTTCATTTTCACATTCACATTCATCACAACAAATAAAAACCTACAAGCCATTCATCACAATATATAAAAACCTACAAGCCTAAGTCAAAATTCGTAAATCCAAAAATTGTTATCTTTAAATCCTAAACATTTGCATATATATCCTAACTCAAAATATACCTAGTTTAAAATTCCTAAGTCAAAAGATTGTAAGTCTAAAATTTTTAAGTCCAAAAATTCTTATGTCTAAATTGTGAACATTAATTTGAAAAATTCCTAAGTCTGCAATATCTAAGAATTCATAAGTGCAAAAATATAAATGCGATTGTATTTTACCTCCAACATGGGGTGAGCACATGATTTTAAGAGTTTCTTGTCCTCAAGTCATCGAGCCTGTAATAGAAAACATAGAATAGAATCCATAATAATAGCAAATATTCAAATGCATTACACATAAAGTACACTTCCATAGTTCATGCATAAACACTAATTAAATACATTTTTTTCACATAAATCTAGCTAGTTGGTTTTTCTTTTCCTAGGAGCTAATTTCTTCGCGGCTTGGTCCCGAGGGGGAGGGGTAGAAGATTGCACTCGTTGTGGGGCCTTGTTGATGTTGTATTCGCCAGTTGGGTCTACGACATGATGACGGATGAACCCGCAAAACTCATCAGTGAGAGCTTTAAAGACGTGTGGTAGAATTTCACTTGTATCGAGACCCAATTTCTGCAACACAAGGATGGAAGCGCATAGAAATTTACTTAGTACTTAAATAAAATTGCTCAATGTTATGACTTAGGTACCTGAAGCATGTCATACCTCAGCATTGCGGTGATGGTATCCATCCTCTACAAAATATAGCATGTACCGCATGACGTAGAATCCGCAGAGGTCGGTGGCCTCTGGTTGACAAAGGATATAGTTATGTTCGAAGATCCGAAATTCAGTTGCATCAATCTTGTATCTCCCATACGATCTTCCGGACCTACGGTACTTCTTATATGCCCTATTTAGTGCACTTAAAATAGTTTGGTACTTGTCTATCCCTCTCCTCAGGCTATCATATATGTAAATCGAACTGTCGTCGATGTTGATTACGAGGAGGATCCAATGATGGCTACACATAGTGACAATGTATCAATAACTTGATATGGGTCGAGGGCAAACATAACTAGAAATCGATGATAGTGACTTACTGAGAAAGGTAAGGCAACAAAATGTGGTCACATCCATTAAGCTTGACGAGGGCATCAAAGAGATAGTGGTCAATTTCAGCTTCGGAGGTGCATTGTTTGTCAAAGTTTACAACTGTTGGGTCTAGAAAAGCTATCTTATGGTTCATGGATCTAACCTGATAAGAGCACTGCCTGCAAAAGGAGAACACAGTTGAGAATTACTGAGTGTACGTAGAATGCTATGGATTAAGGACGACAAGATATCAAAGGACTCACAATGACCACAATTGCAGGAGGCAGATATCGAATTCCCGTCTTTGGTACAACTGGAAGAGTTCCTTAAATTCTACAAAGCATGTATTACTGGGGTGGTGAAAATCCACGTCGGTGTAGTAGGCACCGAACATCCCGACACCCTTTTTGGCCCCCTCCAAATACCATTCATGCAACCAATGCACTTGAGTTCCTAAGGATTCAATTTCCGTGTCAAGCACCATCGGTTGACCAAGTTGGAATCGCAGTACAATCGGGGCCTCTTCAAGTTCATCTAGATTGTCCAGGCTTTTCAAACCAGCTGACTTGCAGAAATCAGCTTCCTTGGACACTTTCTCTTCAAGGTACAACTCCCTAGACTGAGCTTGCATATCTTTTTTGCCAAGAATTCTCCGAAAGTCCGATATAGGCTTCTTAGGTGACTTTGGTGGTGCGCACTTGATGAAATGCTCGATGACATGCGAAGGAATTTGAATCTTTGGTTCCTCGGGCTTCTTAGGACCAAAAAGTGAAGTGATGCTAGCGTTGATTGTCTTCTTAGGCAGCGATGTTGATGGCTTTGACACTAAGTCTGAATTGGAATGTTTGAGTCGCTCTTTGCTTGATGGAACAGACATCTGTGATGCACTTGGTGTTCGGGTCTTTTTTCTGAGTGGGGGTGTACTCATGGACTTCTCCGGACGATGTGGTTCATTAGGTGTGTTTTCATGAGGTGGACTGGAGGTCCTTTGTCGAGGCGGAGAAGGAGCTAGATTTGCACCTCGTCCGTTTGAAGGGCTGGAAGCACCGTCGCCTGGATCCCCTGCCCCATCGTTCGACGTGATAACGATGTAGCGTTTGGGCCATACGATCAAGTTGTGAAGAGCAGCGCCCAGAGTGTCAACCCCTTCCTCCGGAGGAAACTGTAGCACATAACCTCTGAATTGGCTTGGCACGTCTTCCACTTCAACCCTTGAGTGGCCTACAGGCATTGGAACACCGTGTATTGTTTGCCCTGCACATATTGGATGTGCCACACCGCGTGCAATCTCCTGAGTAATGTTGCTCTGAAGAGGGACATGGAGCGCGCACGAAGTATGTGTTGTTATGTCGTCCACAGCATAGCGTGCCGTGTCCTGTTCTGGAGGGGGGTTATCTGCGGATGCACAACTGCTCCGTTTGGCACCCGGGCTAACCACTTGGTCACTAGCTTGCCCCTGTTGTCCTGGTAACCCATTGGGAAACAACACTGCAAGTTGTTCCTTTACCTGACGGGCCACCTCTAATCTCATACGTTCGGCCTCCTCTTCTCTCATGGGTCTTCTTGGACGGGCCCGATACATGTGTGCATCATCCGGGAACCCTTCCTTCCATGGAACAGAACCAACGCCTCTCGTGCGTCCAGGGTGCTCTTTCGTCCCCAGTGCCACTGTGAGTTCATCATTTTCTCTTACTGGCACATATTTACCCTGTCACGCTAAGGAAACGGCCTCGGTGATCTTTTCTTTCAGCTCTTGCTGTCAAGGTCCCAGAGTGACCAACTCCCCTAAATTCGATAGTTGAGCCTTCCTGGCGTACGCGTAGTGCTTTGTCCGGGTCCCCCATCCATCTGCCTCGACAACTATACCTGCTTGGCGCAGTTGTTCCTCCTTCTCTTCCCATTTGGGGATATTCTTAGCATATCCGCTCAGGCCAAGTCGGTGTGGATACTTGTTCAACGCGGAGCTGGCCTTGTTTAGGGCACTCACTTCTCTTGCCTCCTCAGATGTTTTCCAGTTCACAAACTCATCCCAGTAATCTGCCAACTTCTGATACCTGGGTTTCTCAAAATCCGGGGTCCAGTTGCGTTGGACGAACTTCGCGTTCAAGTCAGTCCTCCACTTTCTGAATAATGTGGACATCTTCGATAGGGCTCCCTTCTTTGCTAGCTCTTCTTGGCCTTTTGGAAAGGTGAATATCAGCTTCATCTTTCGCTAGCATTCTTCCTTCAGGTTATCTGGCACTGTCCAGACGAGTTGTGTTACATCATTTGTTTTCCAATGTCTATACTTGATGATAATGAAATCCTTGACGATACATCCATACGCCCTACCATAGGGAGTCACCGCCGTCGATGGTTCGTGTGGCCACCCAGTTTCAGTGAGCACTGTCACAACGTAGTGACCATCCGGCATCGAGCTAGGACCCCTAGGCTTCCTCCTAGATGAGACGGTCGAATTCCGGCTCGAACCGCCAGTGGAAGTGCCAGCCTCCTTGGAAATTGCAAATTGATTAGTTCGAATGGTCCATTAGAGTTGGAATTTGCGTGAAATATACGTCAAAATTACCTCGCTGCCTTCAGAATGCTCTTGATTTAAGTTTAAGAACGCGCTAGGGCTGGCATGATGTTCACCATCAGATTCGGAGCTGGCGAATTCTTCGTGTTCCATCTAGTCATCATCGAGCATAATAACATTACTAATGGTGTAAGATATTTTGTGCTCTCAAAACTGCTACAAGCACAAAACAGGAACATATTTGCTCTCAGATGGCGGGGTTGCCAGCTTAATGGCCTCCTCGCCAAAATATGGCAAGCTGCCAATTGCATGGCCTCCATGCCATGGTGTACTAGGTCGTCATCGATTATGTGTGGCAGTATAAACAGAGACGAAAACAAAGGGCAATTCAAAAATAGTGACCAAAAGAGAGTGAGGGAGAGAGCATGTGGATAAGAGAGATAGAGGGTGAAGTGGGTAGGTGGCCGGACGGGTAATTAAATAGTAGGAGATAGGTGCCGGTTTTATACCCTAATCCGGCACAATTCACAAATCACACAAATAAATGAAATACTGCCACACACAATCTCCCACCATATGAATTTCATCATCGAGCAGCAAGTTATATTCACATGGGCAGTTTGGAAAGATTGGGCAAATGTTCAGATGTGCATTCCAAGATATTTTAAGGGCATGGATCATGGAAACAAAGCCTAAGGGCATGAACATATTAATACTAGTAATATAACCTAAGTAAGCAAGTTTTATATATTTTAAATCATAGTCAGGACTCAGGGCAGCACCATAAGAGTTTCAGAAATTATGAAGCCTTACAATATGGCTAAATACTCTAAAACCAGTTTGGCAATTTAAAGCATAATAACAATAAGAATTTTCATGGGAAACTGAAACAGACATTTGATCATCAGGAAACTGCTGTGATATCCCCTAACTTTGGAATTTCAGATCCAAACCCCAGTCTAAAGCAACAAATCTGGATAAACCAATAGTAAATTTTATGAATAAGACGAATGGTCAAGCATGTCATTAATCAACAAATCAGTAGTAATAATGATGCAACAACAAGAGGACCAGAGACCCAATTCCCATCCCAAACATTCCAATTAGCTGCTTACTTACTGCTATACGTACTCAACTTGCTATACAGAGCAAATAGTCCCCTTGATGTATAAAGCTCGATTGTTTAGAATCTGAGCCACTTTTAATGTATAAAGCTCGATTGTTTAGAATCTGAACCACACATTTAATGAAATTTATCATAGATGACACTTGGTTTACCATGCTAGACTTGCCATTTTTGCTTGGAATGAGAGATTCAGTGCAGCATCTACAGGATTAAGAGGCAAAACAAGGACATAATACAATTATGGAAGTAACATTAAAAAACTCCTAGATTGAAGCAGAAAATTATATGTTCATTATTTCCTAAATTGTGGCATGTTGCAGGTATGCGGTGGTGCCCTGGAGGCAGAACTGATTGCATGCAGGGAGGGATTGGTCATGGCGCTTCAGTAGACTTTGCTGCCAATTGAGGTGGAAATGGACTGCCTAGATTGGTCATGGTGCCCTATCTTGTAATGGTTGATCCAACCAATTGCAAATGGTAATAAGATTTTCTTTTCCGACGACAAACAATCAATTAGACCTAAATTTTCAACCTACTCACTAAAATATCTAACTCCAAAGATCATTTGTCTGAAAATGGTAGAGCACATAACTCATCACTGCATAACTCAAATTTTCAACCTGCATAACTCAAACATACATACTCAAATGGTATGTATGTTTGATGTGCAATTGTGCATAGTGTGTGTGCATGTGTGTATTCAGTGTAAACAAAAAAAAAATCTCAAAATTAGAGCCCCTGGCAGCAGCAGCAGGAGGCGGAGGTCGAGGAGGCAGGAGAAAGAAGAAGAGGATGGGCTTACCGTCGGGATGGATCTGCCGCGGCCGCCGCCGCTCACCTCCTCCTCGCAGCCGCACGCCGTCGAGGCCTCCTCACCGCCGCGTCGAGCCGCCGCACCGCCGCGCGCCGTCGAGGCCTCCTCACCGCCGCGTCGAGCCGCCGCACCGCCACCCTCCTCCCACACTACTGCCGCCGCGCCGAATGGATAAGGGAGAGAGAGCCCTGGCCGCCGCCACTCTCCTCCCGCACCCTCGCCGCCGCCGCTGCTGCTTAGGGTGAGGAGCCGCGCCGCGCCGCGCCGAGGAGGGAGGAGGGGGCCGCGTCGAGGGTGAGGAGGGGGCCGCGCCGCGCTCGCCACCGCCGCCCACGGCACTGCCGCCGAGGGTGAGGGTGAGGACGGTGAGAGAGTGAAGGGATAAGGGAGAGAGAGAGTGAGGGTATTTAAGAAAAGGAGATAAGTGCCGGTTCTACAACTAATAGGTGCCGGTTCTAACACTAAATCCGGCACCTTTGACTATTGGAATTTTTTTCTTAAAAAATTACAGGCAAAAACATTTTCAAATTTTATAATAAGTAGAGTTAAGTGTGTTATATAAATGTAACTTTATACAGTATTAATTATAAATTACAATTTCTTTCTTAAATTTACGTTTCACTATAAAATAGGCATGTTACTTAATATGTTCCAAAAAAGAGTATGAAGGGTAAAAAAAGAAATTAAATATTAGAGCGCACATAATATGTTCCAAATTTTGCTGATTTAAATCAAACAGTTGCCATACAAATCCGTACAATGAAGTTAGGAATTAATTCAAACCCTAACTACTATCCCTTCCGCATGATCAGATCGTACATACAAGGCTAGGTCATTCTCTTCAGCGGTTGCCTCATTTTCCGTCTCGACATCCGTTGTGGGTGGCGGTGGCTCATCGGGCTGATCGTAGTCATCTTCATCGATGATATTCTCCATTCCGACAATACTTCGCTTGCCTTCGAGTACAACATGACGTGGCCCCATGAGTGATGGGTCCTTGATATAGAATATTTGCTTAACGGACTTTGCGAGCACGAATGGTTCATCTTCGTAGCCAACATCATTGAGGTCAATGATGATCGTTCCATGCTTGTCAATCTTCAAACCCCTTGGAATTTTGACCCATTTGCATTGGAATAGAGGGACTTTGAGGGCTCCGTAATCTAACTCCCAGTTTGACTCTATGAAACCGTAATAAGTCTGCTTGTTGCCACCGTCATCGTAGGCGTCGATGCGCACGCCACTGTTTTGATTTGTACTCTTGTTGTCCTGGGCCTTGGTGTAAAAGGTATACCCGTTCATATCATAGCCCTGGTATGTGTGGATTGTGTTGGATGGTCCCCGAGATAAAGAAAAAAGGGCACCATCGATGTCTGCAGTTGTCAGGTACTCCATCAACCATTTCCCAAATTGAAGTTTATGCATCTTCGCGAGCCATGCTGCTCCTTTCCTGGGATTGTCTCTGTGCAGTACATCCAAGTGCATGTCCACGTACGGAGCCACTAAAGCTGACTGTCGTAACACTGCAAAATTGGCCTGTCTTATGGTTTGTCGATCGGGGGCGAAAATTCTCCTGTGACCTAATGTTCCCTTTCCAAGCATCCTGCCCTCGTGTCGGGGCATAGGAACACCGATAGGTTGTAGATCCATGTAATCTATACAGAATTCGACCACCTCCTCTGTTGCATAACCCTCGACAATGCTGCCTTCGGGTCTCGATCTGTTCCTGACATATTTCTTTATGATGCCCATAAACCTCTCGAAAGCCCACATGCTATGCAGATACGCTGGACCTAAGATCTTTACTTGTTCCACAAAATGAGCAATCAGATGCACCATGATATCGAAGAAAGAGAGAGGGAACAACATCTCCAGCTGGCAAAGGTTGAGAATCGCGTCCTCCTGAAGCTTGCCCAATGAAGCCGGATCGATAACCTTTTGGTTTATCGCTTTGAAGAACTGGCACAACTTGATGATTGGGTCTCGGACCTTTTCTGGAAGGATACTCCTGATTGCGACCGGTAGCAGCTGCGTCATAAGAACAAGGCAGTCATGTGACTTCATTCCAACCAACCTCTTATCTTTCATGCTAACCAGTCTCTTAATGTTCGCACAGTAACCGGATGGGACTTTGACACCCCGCAGGCATTCCAACATACTCGTATTTTCTGTAGCACTAAGAGTGTAGCATGCCGGAGGTAGGTAGTAGCGGCCATTTCCTCTATCCTGAGGATGCAGCTCTTTCCTGATGCCCATGTCTTCGAGATCTTTCCGTGCTTTCAAAGTGTCTTTCATCTTGCCAGGTGTGTTCAACAATACCCCGAGCACGCCTTCGCACACGTTCTTCTCCATGTGCATCACATTGATCGCATGACGAATATCCAGGTCTTCCCAATATGGCAAGTCCCAAAAGACAGACTTCATTTTGAATAGAGGGGTCTCACCACTCGATGTGGATGCACAAGTGCTTCCGCTCCCTTTACCGAATACAACTCTGAGATCCTTCACCTCCGCCAAGATCTCACTTCCAATTCTGAAAATTGGACGTCCATCCGTTTCCACCATCCCATCAAAAGCATTTTTATTTCGGCGGTACGGGTTATCCCGCCTGAGGAACCTCCGATGGCGCATGTACACGGTCTTTCGACAGTGATTCAGCCACTTGCCTCCTGTTTGGGCCATGCACCTTACACATGCTTTCATGCCCTTCACCGTTTGGCCCGATGTGTTTCCAAGTGCTAGGTAGTCTGTTATTGTCCCTAACAAAATAGCCCGACATGTGAAGTGTTCTCGCTTGTACGCATCCCACATCCGCATGCCTTCCGTCCATAGTGTATGAAGATCCTCTACCAGCGGCTTGAAGTACACATCGATATCGTTGCTAGGTTGTTTAGGCCCTTGAATCAGAAGTGGCATCATGATGTACTTACGCTTCAATTAGAGCCAAGAAGGGAGATTGTAGATAATAACAGCCACTGGCCATGTACTATGACGACTGCTCATGTTACTAAACTGGTTCGTGCCATCAGTGCTTAGTGCAATCCTCACATTTCTGATGTCGTGAGAAAACTCTTTTTGGTACTTCCTGTCTATCTTTCTCCATTGAGACCTATCAGCTGGGTGTCGTATCATTCCATCTTTTTTACGCTCTTCGTGGTGCCAACGCATCAGCTTGGCATGCTTTTTGTTTGCATACATACGTTCCAAACGGGGATGATTGGAAAATACCAAATGACCTTCACCGGCACTCTTTTCTTATTTCCACCCTCATCATCCCCGTCTCCACACTTATAGCGGGAAGCCTTGCATACCCGGCATTACTCCAAATCTGCAAATTCACCACGATACAGAATGCAATCATTTAGACAAGCGTGAATTTTTTGTATGTCAAGACCAAGGGGACATATAACTTTTTTGGCTTGGTACGTCGATTCTGGCAAGACATTGTCCGTAGGAAGAATTTCTTTCAAGAGCTCTAGCAACTCAGTGAAGCTCTTATCGGACAATCCGTTGCTCGCCTTCAGGTGAAGCAGCAATAGGACCACTTGGAGCTTGCTGTGCTCCGCCTTACATCCATTGTAAATTGGAGTTTTGGAGTCCTTCACCATGGTTGTGAACTTGTGATCAGTGTCAAATCTCTCCCCGTCGCGCAGCATCTGATCTAGATTAGGTTCACCGTGATCGACACATGTTTGGTCCTCCTCCTCCTCCTCGTAGCCGACATCCGCATCATGCCCGTGATAGTTGTTGGCACTTCCCTCATCTTGCTCCTCCTCGCCAAGGAAAAACCATTACCTGCGATTATATCCAATGGGTACCTGCGATTATTATCCAATGGGTACCTGCGATTATTATCGTTTATTACAAACCATGAAGGAAAAAAAACAATGAAGATTTCATAATTTACAAGCACATTAGAATAAAAACAACGAGGAATGACCATTTTACCCTATGATAAAATTGAGGTTTTTGCACACACTCACGTCACCTTAACTAGATAGTCATGGCTAACGAAAAGATAAAAAAAAAATTCTATTTTTCGTCAATGCGAAAAAATATTTGGCTAATGTGAAACATTAACGATGATGGCATAGATGAAAAAACCATTAATTCAAATTTAGCATAACACCCGAGAACAGATCTATGAATGACTTATGGATCCATACAAATTAATGACTAGTGCATTTTACATGTATTACCACATGGCAATTCAATTCAACGAGCGGGTGTAAATCGGGGTGAGAAATAATGAATATTTACCTTGTAGGCTTCAATCTTCAACCAAAACCCAAGAAAAATCGAGCAAACCCGCTTCCACCTCCTCTAGCAGATCGATGGCACCCCTAACATAAATTTGAGATAAATCAAGCTATCAATGGATATTTCCGTGGCCTTAACATAGTTTGACAATCATTAATTTGACTAACGGCCATGACGTAGATGGAAGAAAACATTAACACAAATTTAGCATTTCATCCAACAATAGACACAAAAAAGATAAAAAGAATTATCCCTAAAAACAACACCCATATCGTATTTTACATGCATACGCACACGACAATTTAAATCAACAATAAAGAGTTAAACGGAGGGAGAAATAATGAATATTTACCTTTAGGCTTCAATCTTCAACCAAACACCACAAAAAAATAGAGCAAAACATCCTCCCCTCCTCGAGCTGATCGGGCAAGAAGGAGAGGTGCCGCTCTCTTCTTGGATAATCAGCTCGAGTGGCAAGGGATGGAGTATAAGTACTGCTGTCAGAACAAAGGTGCCGGTTCTAGACCCAAAACCGGCAACTTTGTCTTCCCAACCGGCACCTTTGTGTAGGGCATGAAAAGCACTATTGGAAGAGAGGTACCGGTTCTAGACCCAAAACCGGCACCTTTGTCTTCCCAACCGGCACCTTTGTGTAGGGCATGAAAAGTGCTATTGGAAGAAAGGTGCCGGTTCTAGACCAAAAACCGGCACCTTTGTGTGGGGCATGAAAAGCACTATTGGAACAAAGGTGCCGGTTCTAGACCCAAAACCGGCACCTTTGTCTTCCCAACCGGCACCTTTATGTAGGGCATGAAACGTGCTATTAGAAGAAAGGTGCCGGTTCTAAACCAAAAACCGGCACCTTTGTCTTGTCATACAAAAGACCGGCACCTATGTGTGGGGCCCACCAACGGCTAGTGTGGGAGGGAGAATATTAAAGGTGCCGGTTTTGGCTCGAGAACCGGCACCTTTGACTTGTAATACCAAGAATCGGCACCTTTGTGTAGGGCCCACTGTCGGACATGAAAAACACTAATGAAACAAAGGTGCCGGTTTTGGGTTGAGAACCGGCACCTTTGTCTTAAAACCGGCACCTATGTGTGGGGCCCGCCAACGGCTAGTGTGGGAGGGAGAAAATTAAAGGTGCCGGTTTTGGGTCTAGAATCGGCACCTTTCTCAGACACAGGTTTTAGGTGCCGGTTTTATTAGAGATAAAGGTGCCGGTTTTTAATATGTGGTGCGTGGGGATGGGCGCATGGGCGGGGAAGGCATTATAGGTGCTGGTTTTTGGTGTGCCGGCACCTATAGTGGCGACACCTATTTGCCTTTTTGTAGTAGTGTATACGGCCATGCAGTCTGGTGACTCCATCTGATTGGTTGGCAAGATTGCCATGCGTGCATGCATGCACATGCAGGTAGTAGAATACACTTGCGTGATTGGTTGGCCTAGTAGCCATACATCCGTATGTGCCGATCATTGTAGATGCATGCACGATAGACATGAACAGATGCTCCAAAGCCCCCGATTGCTTTACTGCACAGGAAGCACGATGATATGTAGATTTGATTGGAGGTGGTGTCGATGGTGGCGAATCTCACGCTCCCGAAGCGAAGAAACTCGAGCGAAGACGATGCCAGCGACGCCTATAGATTGATTCCATCGCACTCGTCGACAGGAAACTCGGTGAACCCCTACCTGGCGCGCCAACTATCGAAACATGAATTCGACAATAATAAAAAGGGGTAGCGCTCGAGACCTAAAAGTGGATGGATGCGGAGACAAAGGATTTAGACAGGTTCAGGCCCTCTCAATGAGAGGTAATACCCTACTCCTGTTTGGGGATTTGAATCTGCCGGGTGTGTATTGATCTGACGATCTAGTTGTGTGTCATGCCCCCTAGAGGACCTCCTGCCCATCTTACATAGGATGGGGGGCAGGATTACAAGATAGAAACCTTAACCAATACGATATCGGTTTCCCAATCTACTTTACAATATTATCAAACTAGGACTTTAGGCCGTTCCATAATATACAAGGAAACGTAATACCCAAGTCATGATCCGTTACATATTTCATAGATATAAGTTATCCCCTATATCAGTCGGATAACCATGCCGTGTGGGTATGGGATACCCATAATCTCCACACTTGGATAGCAGCGGCTTCGGTTGGAACGGTTCGACGACGGCGCTCCTCCTCGGGTGAACGGCGACGGCTCAAACGGGACGATGAGCTGCTAAAGGAAGGCATGCATGAGGGTTGTGAGGTCAAGGAGATGGTGTATGCGCGAGGAATCGAACAATGGCTCACCGAGGCAGCGGTAATCGACGATGACGATGGAGGCGAGTTCGGATCGGCGTCGAGGAAGAAAAGGATGTGTTCTCCGTGTTCTTGATGTTTCTGGCTGGGGTTCTTGAGGCGTCTTGAAGAGGTGGTCGAGGCGAGATTCTTGGCATAGCGGCTTGCTTCGGGAAGGACGAGAATGGCCGGACGACAACGATGTCGAAGCGGCGGCGCTCCGGTGCGTGCAGGGGCGGAACTGCCCATTGGGCGGCATGGGGCGGCCGGCCCAGCTACAGCCCGCATCGCCCCAACCCCCACACCCCCCTTGGGCCATATATATTCACAAATTGCCAAATTGGCCCATAAGTAGAAAGCCCATAAATATCCAATTTACAATTTTAACTCCACCGCTTCACCTTCTGGCTTCTGTCTCGCTACCCCACGCGGCACACGCGACGTTTCATTCTCCGCGCATCACCCGCTCACCGAGAGACGCCAGTGCCGACTCACTCCACCTCCGTGCCACGCCGGGGCGCCGGCGACACCTGCACTGCACGCCGCCTACTCGCCTAGCTGCCGCTGCCTGGTCCGACGCCGCTCGCAGCTGGCCAGGCCGCCATCGCCAAGGTCCAGCCGCGGAACCGGCGAGCCGCCCAAGGTCCTGCTCCTCGACTCCTCCTCCTGACCTCCTCGCGAGTCGCAACCTCGGCTCCTGGCTCCTACTCGGGCAGCTGCAGCTTGGCGTCAGCCGCTGGTGCTAGGCGCTAGCGAATCAACCAATCAGACTCACTCCTCTCAGCGAATCAACAAACAAATCAGTGTCTCAGCGAGTCAGCCGATAGGAGCACAGTGCACAGAGCAGCAAGCCAAGACAAGTGGCCAACAACAACAATTATGGACATAGATGGACAGGGACAGCAAGGGCATGGGTGTGGTCATGGTCGTGGTTCCGGTTCGCATTCAACTATTGAGCCTACAAACGTTGCTGCTGGTTGCCGTAGTTGCCGCTGCTGGTATGTCTTCTCATATACTCCCTCCATTCCATAATATAAGGCACAACCACTTTTTTAGATGTTCCATAATATAAGGCATGCATGCATGTAGGTAATTAACTATGACCCCTTCTCTATTAAATTATTACTTTTTTAAATCCTCCACTCTTATGTTCTCTAGTTCTATTGGATGCATGCATTGTATTTATTAGGATGATCCAAACTACAAGATGATAATAATTATTTTCTTGGTCTTTGGGTTAGGGGTGGTTATGCCTTATATTTTGGAATGGAGGGAGTATTTATCTTTCTTTTGGTGTATGATGAATTATATATGGCGCAAATATTATTGCTTTGCTTTAAAATTGTTTTGTTTGCCTTAATTGTAGTATAAATATGGTATTCGTTGCATTTAGTTGTCCTTATGAAGCGAACATCTCCGCCCCATCATGTTTTTAATCCTGCGTCCGCCACTGGGTGCGTGCTCCACAGCGTCATTGGCGTGGTCACGTTCCGGTGGCTGTGATGCACAAAACGGGAGGTGGTCAACAAAGAAGTGGTTAGGAATTGTGTGGAGAGATGGGAACGCGAAAGAGATAGAGGTGACCTTGACTCAAACGGAGATGGTGATGGTCGTCACCTCCATGGCCGGTGGTGAGGTCGCTGGTGACAGAGAGGCAGAGGACCTACTCCCCTCGGCTTCTTCGGCTCTGAGTGATGAGTGAGGAATGGCGACTCAGACTGGAGGAGAAGAGAGCGAGAAAAGGAAAGCCTGAGGTCGTCAACATGTTGTGGCCACGCGTCGGCTCGCTCGATCTCTCCCTCTCTGTGTTCTTGGTCGGCTGAGGGTGAGGCACAGAGAAAGGGCGAGCTGGAGAGGCTGCCAAGTGGGCCCAGGATGAAGTGCTCTAGGTGGAAGAGAGAGGTGTGGGTAAGATTCTGGGTGAACACGGTTTTAGACGAATTTTTAGATTATTTTCTCTCCCCTAACTTTGTAGCTTCATAACTTAATGTGCAGACCAGATTATCTAGTGTTGATTTTACTGAAGGTAAATGATTACACCTAGATTTCATTTTCTTTGGTTTCACTCAAAAATAATGGGTAGACTGCTCACAGAAATTAAACAAAGATGGGCTATTAGAAAGGCTAGATTGAATTTTTAGGAAGCCTAAACAGAGGAGGAAAATTCTAGAAAAAATTATATTTAGGCATGATAAATAATCTAGTATTTGAATAAATTATTTTCCATGTTCATTTATGTGTAGTTAAATGTACTTTTGGATGAAGTATGGCTTTGGCCGATTAAAATTTAATTTGATTTCTTTTAGTTCTCTGCTTTGACTGATTAATTTGTGGTATTAAACTTAGTTATTAACTTGTACCAATATTATAGTGAATTGCTTATGCTAAACATAGTTTACATAAATTTTTCCATGATTCCATTTTGCACAGATTATTTTAAAGAATTAGAATAACCTTTGTATATGTGTTCCCAGTTCATAATTGCACCTAATATTATTATAGGGATTACATTAAACTTCTTCTTTTGGGCTGAGAAAAATATATTAGAATTTAATATTAAGTCCACATGTTATCACCCAAGATTAGATATAGTTTTGCTTAGTAATTTTTAACCCTTTTAGTTCATGCTCATGAGACCTATTATGAAAAGCGAGACCAAAATCCAAATGCACAATGGACTCAAGCCTAGGCATGCATTATGCACATGTATGCTCAAATGCTTGATAACATTTCTAGTCTAATGTTTGGAATGAAAAGGTTTTATTTTGTTCTCAAATTTTAATCATGCAATGGTTTAAGTTGGTCATCACCTAAGTTAAAACGGAAATTTTTGTCTCTCAAAATTGGAGAAGTTAACCTCTAACTATTTTAACAAGAAATTTTAAGTCCTGAAATTTTGGGTATGTTACACGACGACACGAAGAAAATATGGTGCCCTATACACAAGTCGGACAAGCACTCTTTGGAGACTTGTTTCGTCTTCAAAAAGGCACTCACGAAGCAACTGGTGTTGGAGAAGGGCAAGCGAGAAGGCCACAGAAGCGGCTACTCAGGACTCTGACTCAGCATACCCAGACTTCGACCTCCACGTTTCGCACATCTTCGGAGGTTCCACGGCGTACTCCTCAAAACAAGAGTACAATAAAGTGGAGCGCGAAGTCTGTTCGACATGTCAGGGGGCTGCGCCAAAGATGAAGTGGTCAGAGCAGAAGATCGAATTATTCTCAGAGGCAGACCACCCCAAGACTGCTGTCACTCCAAGGCGATATCCGATCGTGGTCGAGCCCACTATTCGGAATATCAAGGTCACACGAGTTCTCATCGACAGCGGCAACTCCATCAACTTACTCTTCGCCAGCACCTTAGACGCAATGGGGATCCCACGAAGCGAGTTGACACCCACTGACCAACCCTTCCACGGAATTACTCCCCAGTCGTCGTCCAAGCCATTGGGCAAGATCATGCTACCAGTGACTTTCGGGAGGACTGCACTCGCGAAGTTCATGGCCGCATCTCACTATGCGTATCAAGTGCTCAAGATGCCTGGGTCGAAGGGAACAATCACTATTCAGGGAAACACGAAGCTGGCGATGCAGTGCGACAAGCGGAGCCTCAACATGGTCGAGCACACTCCCAACCCGCCCGCCACAGCTGAGCCGCCCAAGAAAGTGAGCAAAACCAACAAGATGCCGAAGCCAGATGGCGCAACCAAGATTGTTCCGCTCTCCAGTGCCAACCCCGACAAGACTGTCAAGATCAGGGCGTCGCTGGATGAGAAATAGGAACTCGCGCTCATCACCTTCCTCCGCGACAATGCAGACGTGTTCGCTTGGCAGCCGTCTGACATGCCGGGAGTCCCTAGGGAGGTGATCGAGCACAAACTCATGGTCGACCCGATGCCAAGCCAATAAAGCAAAAACTGCGGAGATTTGCACCAGACCGGAAACAAGCCATACGAGAAGAGCTCGACAAGCTTCTCAAAGTTGGCTTCATCAGAGAGGTTCTCCATCCAGAGTGGCTAGGCAACCCAGTCATGGTGCGCAAGGCCAACGGGAAGTGGAGGATGTGTGTCGATTTCACCGACCTCAACAAGGCGTGTCCCAAGGATCACTTCCCTCTTCCTTGAATAGACCAATTAGTGGATTCAACAGCTGGTTGTGAGTTGCTGAGTTTTCTTGACGCTTACTCCGGCTACCACCAGATCAGCATGGCAAATGAGGACGAGGAGAAGACAACATTCATCACGCCGTTCGGTGTATTCTGCTACGTTAAGATGCCGTTTGGACTGATAACCGTAGGAAACACTTTCTAGCGTACGGTTCAAGGGGCACTTAATAACCAGCTCGGACACAATTCGAGGCCTACATCGACGACATTGTTGTCAATACAAAGACAAGAGACTCATTGATCGATGATCTCCGGGAAACGTTCAACAACCTCCGACGATATCACCTCATGCTCAATCCAGAGAAGTGCACATTCGGAGTACCATCGGGCAAGCTCCTCGGATTCCTCGTCTCCGGAAGAGGGATCGAAGCAAATCCCGAGAAGATCAAGGCAATCGAGAACATGAAGTCGCCCACAAGACTCAAGGAAGTCCAGAAGTTAACTAGATGCATGACAGCACTGAGTAGGTTCATTGCTAGGATGGGAGAGCGAGGACAACCCTTCTTCGCCCTACCGAAGAAACAAGACAAATTTATATGGACACAGGAAGCCGAAGACGCGTTCATCGTGCTCAAGCGCTACCTGTCGAATCCTCCTGAACTTGTTGCTCCCCAACCTAATGAAGAATTATTTCTCTATATCGCCGCCACGCCATATTCTGTGAGTACTGTCAGTGTTGTCGAGAGAGAGAAGGTGCAAAGACCGGTTTATTACGTCAGCGAAGCTCTTCACGACATGAAGACAAGATACCCGCAGATCCAAAAGCTGCTTTATGCAGTAATTATGACATCAAGAAAGCTACGCCACTACTTCCAAGCCCACAGAGTGACAGTTGTTTCCTCCTTCCCCCTTGGAGAAGTCGTGAGAAACAAGGACGTCATCGGCCGCATTGCGAAATGGGTAGTCGAGCTAAGCCAATTTGATGTCCACTTTGTGCCACGAACAGCTATCAAGTCCCAGGTCCTCGATGATTTCATAGCCGACTGGACTATGCCTGAAAACAGGTCAGATAGTCAAACCGACAGCGAAACATGGACAATGGCGTTCGACGGCGCACTCAACAATCAAGGAGCAGGGGCAAGGTTCATCCTGACATCACCTTCGGGAGATCAGTTCAAGCATGCAATTCACCTAGACTTCAGGGCGACCAACAATACAGCCAAGTACGAAGGACTACTCGCCGGGAAAAGGGCAGCAGCCGCACTCGGAGTCAAGCGACTAATTGTGAAAGGGAATTCAAAACTAGTCGCTAACCAGGTGCACAAGACTAGAAGTGCTCTAGCCCCGAGTTAGCCAAGTACCTCGCAGAAGTCAGGAAGCTGGAGAAAAGGTTTGATGGGATCGAGGTCTGACACATATACCGTAAGGACAACATCGAACCAGACGACCTAGCACGGCGCTCGTCCAGACGAGAGCCACTCGAACCTCGTATTTTTCTGGATGTCCTAAAAAAGCCATCAGTGAAGGAACTCAAGGTGCAGCTGTGGACGGTGATCTCGGATGCAGGCCAGCACATGTCCTCCGGCGTAGCGGCTCGCTCGATGAAACTCCTGCCTCAGGGCATTGTCGATGCGCTGGCCATTCCCTTTGAGCTGTGCGTAGGCCCCATTCAACCACAAGATATAATCGGCCGCCGACTCCTCGGGATCTTCGCGGGAAACTCGGAGCTCCTTGCAAACCCTCGCCATCACCGTATAGGAGCTCTTGAGGTATGAGTTGAACCACACCTCGCGACCTCGAAGAGCTTCCACGGCCTGGTCCTTCTTCACTTCCACCATGGTTTTTTCGAGTTCAGCCACCTCGGGCTTCATCCTCCAATATTGGATTCGACGATCTCGCTCATCCAACATGTTCTCGAAATCTGCCCGACACGGAAAAGACCAAGTCAAGCTATTCTTCTCTTCCGAGAATACAGCTAATTAAGTCAATCTAAACACAAGGAGTGAAGGAGAGCAAGGTACAAACCTAGCGACGTCATCGCCACGTTCGCCTCTGCGGACGGACTTTGACTAATTTCCTCCTGCAGCGCGAACGGCTCAAGTGTGAGCACCGGAATGATAACCGGCATATCGGGCTGCCCACACCGTTGGACATCCTCGACATCAACATATCTACAACGACAACAAAGTACTCGGAATCACATGCTAAGGAAACAAGGGAGACAGCTGTTCAGATAAGAGCAATTCGGATCCACAGAAAAGTTCTACAGCATGAAGATTAAGGGGTACAAGGGAAAACAAATATCCTACTCTTCAAAAAGGGGAAGGACGGACTCCCCCAAGTCACCGACTTCCTCCATCGTAGCTTTGCGCGAGTCATCAGCGGCCCCCTGATCCAAAGCCTTCTTAAGGTCCAGATCGGGATATGCTAGCCTCATGCACGCCAGGACATGGCATGCCCCGGTGTAGATCCCGTTGGACGTCTCCTCACCGATCCGGGCCGCGTGCTTGGAGGGGATCTCATTCATCGCCATAGCCAGCTCCGCGAGTGACGACGTCAGCAAGAACTCATCGCGGTGCGCCGGGATGGTAGTCGTGACATCGCACTCCCCAGCGAGCTGGTGCAGGCCGGTAAACAATGTCTGCAGCGAATCCCGGATGTCGGTCATTTGGTCCTTGAGCTCTGACATCCGGTACTCGAGCCCGTGCCGCTGTGTCTCGTTGCCGGCTACCAGCTCCCTCATCTTTTGGAGGTCCTCGCGAGCCTCCGCCAGATCGCGCGCCAGCTGATCAGCACGCTGATTTGCCGACGACGCGCTGCCCTGGCCTCCTCGATCTCGCGGCCTATACCGCGAGCACCAGCCTGGAGGATGCGCTCCATCTCCGCCTAGAGCTCTCCCCAGGTGAGGGCATCGGCAGGCAGGCGCTGGGTAGGCACAAGGCCGACAACGCGGCTGCTCGGTGCCGCCTCCTGGTCCTTAGTAGCGACCACAACTTCTGTCGAGATCGTCGCAGGGGACACGCTGGAAGCAGCATCGGTCCCACCTTGCGCCGCCTTCGTCCGCGCTGCCCTACAAAGTTTTTTCTCTTCTCTATGAGGCTAGGTGATCAAAACTTTGAGAACGAAAAAACCTCAAAGACATTGACTTACTTCTCGTTGATCGTCACCAACCTCTGTTTTCACTGAGGCGGTGGAGGCGTGCCCATGTCCTGAGTAAGATGATATGATGTGAGTTTAAGTCGTCCTGACTACGCATTTAAAGACGAAAGAGGAGCTTACCACCGGGCTCGTCGCCTTCCGGCGGGTTCCGATCACAGAGGAGAACTTCCTCCCTTTCTTCGGGACGTTGCTGCCACCACAAGTGGCAGACGCCTCCTTGGCGACGCCCTCTTTCAGCAACGCCGCTTCCTGGTGATCCACGAGGGGTCCGATGATGTCCGTCAGAGGGAGAGCCTACACAACGTGAAGTCACAACGCAATCTCGAGTAGAAAGACGTAAAGAAATCATCGAGTACACTCACATTAATCGTCGTGGCCCTCTCGGTCGAGTCCTTGTCGCAAAGTGGGGCGGGGATGTTGCCCACTCCCGAGGATGCACTGATCATTATCTGACCAACGCGATGTCCCACAGTGTCGTTGTCCAGACCTGTAGATCGAGAACGGGAACTTGATAAGTCAGGAGAAACAGATACACTCGGGATAAAATTAGAAATGCGAGAAAAAATACCCCGAGGAGAGACCCAGGTCGTGTCCTCTGGCCCAGGCCAGCAGCAGTTGAATCCGCCTACCTACAAAGTCAGCAGCGACTTCGTATCCCGACAACCCCTATTTTCGGAGATCATCGATGATGTTGATAAAGGATTGGAGGGAGGGAGTCAGGGCGGGATTGGCGGTCCACTCTGGGATTTTGTCTGGCTGATCTTCAGGGACAACAAGGACGGGATCCGAGTTCTCTATTTGAAGAAATAACCATCTCGCCCGCCACTTGCTGCGAGAAGAGGGGCATTGGAAGGGGATGTAACGCGACTTCAGGCCATCCCGAAGGCAGAATCCAACACATCCAGATACCCTGCTGGGTTCCATCCAACGAAGCTCATAGTAAAAGCGGAAGAGATCAAGGAAGGGCACTACCCCAATGTAGGCCTCGCAAAGGTGAGAGAAGATGCTCAGAAAGGCGGTAGAGTTGGGGTTTAAATGAAGCAAAGAAAGGCCATAGAAATTCAAGACGAGAAGAAGAAACTCGGAAGGCGGAGGAAGAAAACCGTAAGAAATATAATCTTCGACTACAACCATGCAGCCCAAAACGGGTTCAGGTTCTGTACCTCCAGCCTCCCTCTCCATGGTCCCACGACCAGGGAGGGCACCGTCGTCCTGCAGCTTCTTCATGGATGCGGTGGTCGAAGTTGACTTGCTCAAGATCCATCGCCGCCAGAGGATCGCCGGAGAACAGAACGAAGGAAATGAGCTAAGGTTTTCTTTGTGGGGAGCGGAGAAAACGAAGAGCACTAGGAAGCAGGAGAGTTTTCTGGCGAACGGACTTCAAATGGGTTCCCAAAATCCCTTTAAATAAGCGCACTGCCGACGGTGCGTATCCAAGGAAAGGAGAGAGATTGCCGCCGGAAAATTCTGGGTCCGTTGCGTGCGGTAGTTTTCAGACTTCAATTTAAATTCACTCATGACCGTTGAACTTCATGCGGTGTTGTCGATGGCTCTTTGTCTCTACGGTTTTTACACCGAGATCGATCAGATGAGAACGACAACAATTCCGATATCAGAAGTCGCGATCGATAACATGAGCGCATTTAAGCAGAAGTCGGGGGCTACTGTCAGGGTTACGGATAAGGTATACCCTCTATCCTTAGATGTACGATGGATACCGATACGTTATGCCCGCGCGTATACGGATAGTTTCCGTGTACGATTAAGAAAATCTATAACGTGATAGAAACATAATATATGGATGGAAGGAGTCCTACTCGGACGAGACTGCGTCTTTACCATATCGTGAGGGGTCTGATATCTCCGAGTCCTACATGGAGATCAACTGAGCCGCGATATATAAGGGACCCCCTGAGCAGGACCTAAGGCATCGAAGATTACTGCCAACTCACCCACCACAGCCTACGAAGCCGGAGCCTACAGGAGCCAAGTCGCCGGGAGATCTAGTCGGACTAACTCGACTATGGTCTCTCCGGTATCATCGAAGAAATGCTGGAAATATAATTCTCAGTAGTAGCACTAGAAATAATCATGGTATACTATGGTTACAGATGTGATCCGCAAGCGCACGGATATACAATTGTAGCATTTCACCCGGGAGTATTCCAAGGTATCGTATTTATTTTATCCCAAGGGAAGATATGATAAGGGAGAGCTATGCTAACAATTCATATATTACTTATATACATCAAAGTCTATGTACGGGTTAATTCAATTCAAAGGGTAGGGTGACACATAGAAGAAAGAACTAATAACTACTCTCACTAAAATATAGTCTAAGCTAAGCGGAGAAAGAATAAGAAAAGTATCATTCCTGTACTTCTAGTATACATACATCTTTAGTCTATACTTGCTATTATACAGTCATGTAACCAATACCCCGTGCCCAGTGTCCTCCTGGTGTTTCGAGAAGCCACCCCTGACTGCCGAGTTGCTTACGACAGCCCGTCATGACCATACAACCGGGGCTAAATACAGAGGAGTACCCTCCCCAAGGAATTAACTTAGGATTATATATCGGCGCGGAGGAATACCCGTACTGAGCTGTCACCATTAGCAGCCCACCTCTCATCCGCAATATACAACCCCAATTAATGGTATCTAATAATCTAAGCACCGCGCTTACATTACTAAATACTACTCTACATCTTTGCAACTGACATAGAGCAACCGAATAATCGGACACTAAACCCACACCAATACACCTATCTAGAAAGCTAGATACATGACTATATTGATTCAAGTATAAAGTAAAGTCGGCACTCAAGTAATATGAATGGAATAAAATACCGAACTTGTATACAGAAGAATATTCTATTAATTCAATAAGTTTTACAAAAGAAATACGGAAAGCTATTAAAGCCATACCCGGAATCTCCTAAAGACTCGAGGACTATGAAGACTATTCTATTTCCTACTCCACTAGCACTAGAACTACTAAATAATACTTGAGAGAGCTCTTGATCTTCTTCTTGAGGTGTGTGTGTGAGGGAATGAATGGGAGAAGGGGTATTTATAGCCCATGAGGTGCCTTGGGAGAGTGGAGATGCTCCAAGCATCCTAGGAGCATCTTTGCTCTCCTCTTGACATGTGGCATGATGAAGCATCCAATGGGCATCTTTCACCCTCCTTGTGCCATGTGTCCATGCTTATGAAAGTTTCCACCGGTAGAAACGGCCACAACCGTCATCTGGAAGTAGGTATTACCGACCTCGGCTTGGGCCTGGGCTGATTGGGCTTGGCCTTGGTTCGGCCGAACCCTGGTCAGCTCCCCTTGCGCTCATTCTTCTCTGGTAGACTGACAGGTGGGTCCCTATGACGGTGACATCCATTTTGGGCCAAATTCAGATATATAAATTGGACCTTTGGGCCACCTAATGGATTTGCAGGTCACCGACAGACTTTCGACTGATTGATCGATATGATTCCACCGTCTTTCACTTCACTTTGGTAGCTTCTCCTGCATACATGTTAGTAGCATAGTATATAGTGGAAGTAGATATTTTATTTGGAATTTATGCATTGCAAGCATAGCTAGTCTTCATACATTGGGTAATATTGACGGTCGAAACTGGTCAATAACGACCGTCAACACCAGTATAATCCTTGTCTTTTGTTTGCTTGATATCGTATTACGTAGATCCTCGTACCAACGAACCCCAATACCCACTATATACGTTCTACAGGTATCCCCCGTCGACAATTTATTTAATTACCAAAATTAAACAACTACCAATATTAATAGAAACAAACTGAAGATATCACCTTACAACGTTTGTCAACACACATTCGACAACAATTCATCAAAACATAGTTCATGTCATCCAGTTACAAACATTTAGTTCAAATATGCACTTAAACACAGGATTTAACATAAATTTCTTCAAGTCACACTGATTCACCCTCCCAATCACCATCGTTTGGCGCGCTGATGCCGTCACTTTCGTCTCCTTGAACGCTACAACCCTCCTCCTCCTGTCCACACTCCCACTCGTCCATCAGTGTCCTCCGGACATCTTTTCACCCACGACTACCACCACTGCCACCTCCCCTTGGTCGACCCCTCTTCCTTTTGCCCCTGCAGCTAGCTGCAGCTAAACGTTCAAAATTCGACGGGTTTTTAGGGCATGTACTCACATTGTGGCCATCCTTTAGACCACACCAACTGCAGCCCCTGGTGCATTTTTTAGGTCCGGGAGCACCTAGACGGACCGTCTCATTAGGGTCGCTTCCCCTCCCTTTTGTCATTGACTTTGGCGGTGGACGCCTACTAATTTCATCACCAGCACTTACACCCCGATGGATTGATGGCCCAGCTCCATCGCCAACATCAACCTCATGCTCACTCACACCATCATCTGCATCTAACCCATGGACATCTGCCGGAATCTCTTCCAGCTGATTTCTCAGCCCTTTCATCACTGAGGTTGCCCTTTCGAAAGCAACTGACAACCTCTTCCCCCACTTTACTAGCTGCTGTGCATCCAATGACAACACCTTTGTCCTGTATGATAATTTAACACCGTCTGGCCCCGCTATTGGACGATCACGCTGGTCAAAATTGACATCACTCTTTGCTTCCTTTGAGTAACGACGCAGTACATATGTATGAGGAATCATCTCAACTTGAACATGCACGAATGCTCTCAATAAATGGGGACAGAACAAACCTTCAAAAATACAATCGAATCAGCAATTTTTTCAAAAAATGCACAGCTGAACTAAATACTAATATGCTGCTCTAACCTGTGTGATTCTCCAAACCAAATATGAAAATTGTACTGGTTGGAGGATTTGAGAAGATGTTGCAATCTTCATGCTGTGATTCTATAGCATGAAGCAAGACAGAAAAAGTGCGATGACATTGTTTGTGAAAAATAGACTTGATGTTAACTTTATATTTCTTTCAAATGGCTTTTATTCAAATGGATTGTAAGAAGCATACACACTGAAACAGAGGTACTGTAGTTTAGTAAGGTTTTGCTATAATCTGTAACAGTGACTTGGTTACTAATAGATTTTGTGACAAGATTAATATGTCATGTTGAGAACCATCGGTGTAATTTAGTTACTAAGAGACAATGTTGAGAATCATCAGTGTAATAGTAACTTGGTTACTATGAGAAATGAAATTTTATGGCAAGATCAATATGTTATGTTGAGAACCATTGGTTTAATAGTAATGTAATAGTAATTCATTTACTAAGAGCAATCTTGTGGTGATACCAATACATTAATTCCAAGTAATTTATTTACTAATAGAAGGTATACGAACCAATTGGGAATACTACTATCCTATGTAATTTATTTAATAAGAGAAGAGCTGACAACGACCTGAGAGTAATTCATTTACAAATAGAAGGAACCAAATTGAGAAGGCTGAAAACAACCTGAGAGTGATCTATTTACTGAGAGAAGAAATCAATTTGGGAGTGCGGGAGTGTTAGTAACTCATTTTGTTGTCGAAACGACAACCGCATACGTCGAAAGACGTGGTTACTCAACAGTGGTTGGAAAAACGAAGTGTATTAAATTTTGAATTTCACTTGGGATCCCCCCGTTACCTGGCCCTAGGGGGCTATTTATAGCCCTATTACAGGCTCATACTACTAGGGTTTAGGTTATATAGGGGAATTTACATGATTACCCTTACGAAAGGGACATTTACAGGGGTACATGATGATATAGGGGCTCACGGGCCCCTGATGGGCCGTCTGGCGATCGCCGGCCCTATTGCCCCTAGGCTTGATGGGCCGGAAAGGCTTCCTCGGCCCTCGCGGGGGCGAACTTGTCAAGGCGAAGTCGTCCTCCTTCGGCAGATAGTCTTCGCCTTGCACCCTTCGCCTGAGACGCCTCTGGCCTAGCGCTTGTATGACTCTTCGCCTTGCGCCGTTCTTGCTCCATTGCCTTCGCCATGGGTTTCGGTAGGTTTGGTCGAAGGGCCTCATGCCATCCGCCAATAAGCCCCTCACGGGCAAGGGTGAGATTGGAGCTTCGGCCGAGACCGTGCAAACCATGTGGTATGGTATGCGGCGCCCCCCTTCGACCGATGTTCCTGCCGAAACCTACATTATTCCTGTGAACGAAGTCTGTTATTTGTGTGGCTGGTATTGTTTTGCCGCGCTTCGCCTCCTGCATTTGGTGGCATATTCATATATATATATATATATATATATATTATACACACACTTTTTTTTTATATATTTTCTTTTCCCGGGCCGAAAGGAACAGTATTGGGCTTTCCCTTCGTGGGCTTTTTACTGTGCCGCTCGGACGGTGGGAAGTTACCGTTTCGCCTACCCTTGCGACACGTGGCGCTTTATTATTGGTTGGTAGGCGAACGGTCGCCCGGGCGAGCTATATATCCCCTCCGGCCGTTCCTTTTCACCGCCGCACTTGCCTTTTTACCGCGTGCGCTCTCTTTCTCCATTTCTTTCTTCCACAGCATCTCTCGACCTCTCCAGCGTTTCGCCCATTCTCTTTCTTCGCCGCCGCAAACACACCGTTCACCATGGCCCCATGCAAGCCAAACCCTGCTTCGGCGAAAGGGCCAGATCCCGGTCGAGTCGATGACGACAGCACCGCCTTTTTGGGGGTCTCTCTTGTGGACGACGTCGAGCTGGCGAAGCTGGTCAGCTCCGGAGCGTTGGTCGAGGGGCAGGCCTTCGCCCCAGGGAAAGCCGTGGTGCCGAAACCTATCGACAATCGGACGGTGGTGTTTGCCGTATTTTTTGAGGCGGTGCTACGGTTTCCCTGCAACGTGTTGTTGCTGGAGATCCTTCGCCTCCTCCAGGTGGAACTTCCGCAGCTGAGCCCGTCGGTGCTTGTTCGGATCGCTATCTTCGACTGGGCGTGTCGGACTTCCGGGTTTGAGCCTAACGCCGAGCTCTCTGGCACCATATTTTTCGCCACCGTGAACTCGAAGACGGTGATTACCCTGGCTGGAACGAAGAAGACAGTGTTCGGGAGTGTGAACTTCAACATTCGCCCCGAGCGGTCCGATCTTTGGCCGATGAACGCTGCCATGTCGAAGTGGGACCGCCATTGGATAGCGAGGTGGTTCTATCACACCATCCCCTTCGAGGCTGGTTCTGAATCAGTGAAAGCCCTCCGGTGCCGGCGTAGGGCGATTGCGCCGAACCGGAGACCCAAGATCGCTGTTGACGGTGCCATGGAGGCGCGGTTCGTTCAACTGCGGAAGGTTTGCTCCCGCTTTAGCTGCCGTGACTTGGTGGAGGAATTCTGTATGCTTCGCATTTTTCCTCTCTCCCAGTCATGGCAAGTCGCGGTTGATCAAGGCGAAGAGGTCGACGGTTTGCCAAACCTGATACTTCCTGAGGGGGTGAACAGTAAGACTGTTCTTTTGCTATATACTGCTGTGCTTTATTATTTCGCCTTATCTGACTTTTGACATAGCTTCACACTCTACTTTTACAGTGTTGACCCTTGACCAAGCTGAAACCAAAGCCCGCAGGATGATCGGCGACGTGTCGGTCGTCGACTATAGCCAGCTGCTAACACGACAATCGGCCGGGTGGGCGAACTGGGTTTATAACGGCGAATTGCCTCCTCTGGCAAATCCCCACAAAGCCGACGATGATGCAGGGCCTTCACGGAAGCGGATGCACGGACAAGTGAAGCTTGCCCCTAGGAAACGAAGGGCTCCTGCTTCGTCGGACTCCGATGCTGACGACGAGGATGATGCTGAAGAACGCGACGGCAAGGATGAAGAAGAGGAGGAAGAAGAGGCTGTGGCCGATAAGGCCGCAAACGAGGCGGTCGAAGACCGCGTCGACACCCCCGGCTACACTCCTACCCCAAGTTCCGGTCACAACGAGACCGGGGTGGAGTCAAACAGCTCCCCTCTTCATCGGTTAGATTTGGAAGGGGCGAAGGCCCTAGTTGCGTTCTCTTCGGGTGCAGCGGCGAAGGGAAGTCCTGTCAAAAAGGTGGCTAAGAAGAAAGGACTCGTCGATGTCGCTCGCGTTTTTAGCGACGATGAGTCCTCCGACGGGACTCCGACCTCGCCCGCTGGTTGCAGCCTGGATCTTTCGGCCGCCCCCATTCCTCCACTCGGCGCCGTTGGAGTGGGCGGTAGTACCGCTGCTGGGGCTTCGGCTTCTGCGGAAAGGATTGTGACGGCCGCGGCGAAAGTATTCGGCAGTCCTCCGCATCAGCCGGTTGCGTCGCCGCTGATTGAGGCGAAGGGAAAGAGAGTGGTCGCTGCGACGTCCGCTTTGGAATATTCGCTCTCGGTACCCCGCTTCGCCCCTGGCGATCTCGAGACGCGGGCGGACCTCCTTCCTTTTGTGGAGGGGGTAAGCAATCTTGTACTGCCTACCAGTGCCCTGAGCTTGTTTACCGAACTGAATGAGTTTGATGAGGGGTGTTCTGTTATAAAAAGCCTAGCTGTTCGGGTACGTTTCCCCCCCCCCCTTTTTTTATTTTTACTCTTCCTCTCTCTTGTTTTTACAATTGACACTTGTTCTCTTCGCCGCTCGTATTCTGCGCCCAGATCCTCGCGGCTCACTGCTCAACGGAGCGAACCGTGCGAGCCCGACTTGATGGGTTCAAAAGCCGTCTTCGGGCCAAGGATGATGAACTAGGCCGTAAAAATTTGGAGATGGAGGCCCTTGCCAACTCCCTTAAGGAGGCGAAGGCTGAAAACAAGCGGCTCCAATCAGAACTGGAGAAAGGGAAAGAAGCCAGGGCCGAAGTCGATCGCTTAAAGGCCGAACTGGAGAAAGAGAAGGCCCACACCGCCGTGCTCATAGATTATTACAACCTCACCGAGCCAAAGATGGAGGCTCTTCGGCAGGAGGTTCGCAAGGCCGAAGCAAGCGCTGCAGAGGAGTCGCGGCAGTTTTCGCGGGAGATGGTGAAAACCACCGAGTCCGCGCGGACAGTGTGCCAAACGCTTCGCCTCGCCCTTACTGACATGGGCGTGAAAGTGCGGGGTGTCCCCTCCGAAGATGCATCAGCCTTCGACTTCTCCGAATGGACCCAACAGGCTGGTGGTTCGGTTTCCGACTGCGCCACCGCATACGGCGACTGCTGTGCGCGCGTGTCAGCGGCCTTTACCATGGGCCTCCTGCAGCAGTTCGGCTACGAGCACATCGCCGAGTTCCCCAAGTACGTGAAGGGGGATTGGGAAATCAGTGCGCAAGACATTTCGCCCGCACTTCGTGCGTGGCGAAAACAATTATGGCAGAAGGACGGCCGCTCCGCCACTAAGGCGCGCCTTTTGGAGCAGCTGGCGAAAGCAGAAGCGGCGGACCTTTGTGAAGATGAAGGCGCGGCGGCTGGAGGGGGTGGAGGTGATGCCCGGGACCACCCAGAGGTGTGAGGCCCTCCGCCCTTCTTTTAGATTTTCATAGTTTTCTTTTGGTGTTCGCTAGATATGGCGAACCGTTGTATATTGGGCAAGCTGCCGCTAAACCTTAGAAGAGGCCCTTTTGCGTACTTGGACTGTACGATGCAATTTTAACCACTTTTTAATGATCAAACCCTTTGGCATATTATTATTTCGCTCATTTCGCATTATGTCATATCTTCCCCTTCTTCGGCCTATTCTTACCATGTAAGTTGTGTTTTGCGTTTTCTGCACTGTCTACCAGGGGGTTCGCCGAAAATCATGCATTCGGCCCCCTTCTGGGAGCTGGCGAAGTCAGAACGAGAAATTTGTGGCATTGAAGGGTCTGCCGAAGGTGCAATGTCCATTTCGGCCTGTTTATCGCGAAATGGAGATAAATGGTCGCAACTATAAGGTTTTCAAGGTTGCCAACTGGCTGCGGCGCACCCCGGACGAACCTTAGAAGATTACGATCTTGTTCATTCAAGACGTTTGGAGGATATGGCCCGCTTTTGGCGAAACCATCAAAAGACTAAACGCCAGGAAACGATCTTTCAGCGTCGTTACAGTTTAGTCTGTGTTTCGCCCCCTACTCCTCTTAGGGTTGTGTATGACATTAGTAGTGATGACGAACCTAGTTCGTCTGAACATTCCTCAGGGAAAGATAGTGATTACGGGGGCGAAGATGTAATTTACTTGTGAGGTGAATTGTATCGGGTTGTGAACCTTGTATTCTTCGATTATTTTTTCGAAGTTAATAAAGAACGTCCTTTACTCCCTTTTCGCTATTTTTCGCATCGTCACATTTTGTGCTTTTGTTAGGTCGGAACATGCCGGCCCCTTTGCGCATATTAGCGAAATAGGTGTACTGACTTTTGAGCTTTTCGTCGTTCGTTTTCGACCTGTAGCATTCTGTGTCGAAAGAGACACTTTTGCTTTTATGTTGATCGAATCGTAACGTCGTTCGGCTAGTTATTTTCTGAGACAAACTGTTGCGGTTTCAACGTTCGGCGAGCAATGCTTCGGCCGATTCGTTTCGCCCCCCTGGCTTTTTTCGCTGATCAGGCGTTTGCCTTGGGGTTTTTCCACAAATTATCAATCACACGAAAAATAAAAAGAAGGCGGAGGACACAGAGATTTTATACTGGTTCGGGCCTCCAGGGTGGATAATAGCCCTACATCCAGTTTTTTTTCTTTTTTCTCTCTTTCTTCTTCTTTTTTTTCTTGCCGAAAGGCTTTCATAGTGCCGAAAGGCTTACATAGTGCCGTAGGGCTTACATGACTGTATGTACATTTTTACAAGTTGGCGATTTGGGTGCCACCCATTCTAAACATAGAAGCGCTTGAGAGAGGCGACGTTCCAGGAATGATCGAACTCCTCGCCTTCGAGTGTCGCTAGGCGAAAAGATCCCATCCTGGACTTATGTTTGATGAGGTATGGTCCTTCCTACTTTGGTTCAAGCTTGCCAACCGCTACTGGGTTCGCCTTCTTCCTTAGGACGAGATGACCAGGCATGAGCTCCGTGGGTTGAACTTTTTTTTTGTAAGTTGCCGAAGTGCTTGTGGTGTACTTGTGCATGTGCTCGAGCGCTTCGACTCTTACTCCTTCCAAGAGTTCGAGCGATACTTCGCGTCCTTCTTTGCCCCCGGAAAACATCACCCTTGGTGAGTTAGCCCCTAGCTTTGCTGGGATCATTGCCTCATCGCCATAAAGAAGCATAAACGGGCTAAACTTGGTTGGTCTTGTGGGTGTCGTCCGAAGGGCCCAGAGAACCGATAGCAATTCCTCTGGCCATTTGCCTTTCGCTGCCCCCTCGAGTCTTTTTTTTAGTGCTTCTAGGATCTTGCCATTTGTACGTTCGGCCGCCCCATTTGACTGCGGGTGTGCGACCGACGCGAACCTGATTTCCAGGTTAAGCCCTTCGCACATTTCTCTGAACTTATCAGAGTCAAACTGCTTGCCGTTGTCAGCAATGAACTCTTTTGGCACCCCGAAACGACAAACAATGTTTTTCCATACAAACTTCTGTACTGCTGCCGAAGTGATTGCCCCAAGGGGTTCGGCTTCGATCCATTGAGAGAAATATTCCACAGCTAAAATTGCGAATTTATACCCATTTCGCGCCACCGGGAATGGCCCAATGATGTCCAGTCCCCATCTGGCGAAGGGCCATATTGGTGCAATGGGCTGCAGATCATACTGGGGCGCGGACTGGCTTCGGCCATGACGCTGGCAACTTTCGCACTTCTTGATTTGCTCAACACAGACTTTCAACACAGTGGGCCAATAAACTCCTTGTCTAAATACTTTGGAGGCCACTGTTCTTGCAGCCTGGTGCGCGCCACATAGCCCCTGGTGTATTTCCTTTGCCATTTCTTCGCCTTCGGCAAAAGAGATGCAACGAAGTAAGGGTTGAAGTACCCGGAGCGGTAAAGCTGACCCGAGACCATCTTACACTTCGTGGCTCTGAGCAGCAAACGCTTTGCTTCTGCTTCGTCTACCGGAAGCCAGCCAGTTTGAAGGTGTTTCACGAATGGGGTTCGCCAGTCACATGGGTCTTCGCCCAGTTTCTCCTGGTTGATTGCCATGACTTCCGAACTATCCATGGGCACACTTGGAGCATGTAGGACTTCGAAAAAGATGCCAGGAGAATGTGGGCCACCACAAGCAGCGGATTTCGCCAAGGCGTCTGCTTCCCCATTCTGGTCTCTAAGCAAGTGTTCGACCGTTATGCCGGTGAAGCATTTTTCCATGGACCGAACAGCCTCCAAATACTTCTTCATTCCCTCTTCTTTTGCCTCGAAGGACTTGTCAACATGGCCTGCTACCAACTTGGAGTCAGTTCGAATTAGCAGGCGCCGAACTCCCAGTGCTTTCGCCTTTCTTAGGCCCAGGAGAACGGCTTCGTATTCTACTGCATTGTTGGTTGTGTCGAACTGCAGTCTTGCTACGTACCGAATCGGCACACCATTCGGCGAAAAGAGAACTGCTGCAACGGCTGCCCCCCTGTGCGACCACGACCCGTCAGAGCACATCACCCAGAATTGTTCAGCGGGCTCAGGGTTGGGGACAAGTACTGGTGTCCATTCAGCTACGAAGTCAGCTAGCACTTGAGACTTGATAGCAGAGCGTGCGACAAAATGCAAGTCGAACGGGGATAACTCTGCCGCCCACTTGCTGAGCCGGCCAGTGACTTCCTTGCCTCGGAGTATTTCGCCCAAGGGGTACTGTGATGGCACTATGACTTTGTGGGCCTGGAAGTAGTGCTTAAGCTTGCGCGAAGCCATTACTAGAGCGTAAGTGAGCTTTTCCATTTCCATGTACCTTGTCTTCGCTCCTTGTAGTGCTTCAGAGACGAAGTAGACCGGTTTCTGTTCGGACTCTGTTTCTTGGACAAGTGCAGCACTGACTGCCACCGGCGAAGCTGCTAAGTATAATAGCAGTTCGCTTCCTAGGGGTGGGCTTATTAGAGCTGGCGGGCTTTGCAAGTATTGCTTTAGCTCGTCGAATGCTGCTTGGCACTCTGGTGTCCAATTAAACTTTCCCGCGCCCCGGAGGGTCTTGAAGAAGGGCAAACCTCTTTCGGCCGCCTTTGAGAGGAATCGACTGAGTGCCGCAATTCGGCCTGCGAGCTTTTGTACTTCATGACGTTTGACGGAGGCTTCATTTGCTGGATGGCATCGATTTTCTCGGGATTCGCCTCGATGCCTCTTTCGGAAACAAGGAAACCCAACAACTTGCCTGCGCGGACGCCGAAAACACACTTCTCCGGATTCAGCTTTATGCCTGCCGCGCGCAAGCTGTCGAACGTCTCCTGCAGGTCGATCGCATGGTCAAAAGCCTTGCGGCTTTTTACGACGATGTCGTCGACGTAAGCTTCCACATTCCGCCCCAACTGCTTGCCAAGGACTTTGTACACCAGCTTGGCGAAAGTTGCTCCTACGTTCCTCAAGCCGAAAGGCATCCTGAGGTGACAAAATGTGCCGAATGGAGTGATGAAGGATGTTTTGGGGATGTCAGGCGGGTTCATGTGGATCTGGTGGTAACCGGGATATGCATCCAAGAAACTCATGAGCTCGCATCCAGCTGTTGAATCCACGAGCTGGTCGATTCGCGGCAAGGGGAAATCGTCTTTCGGACACGCTTTGTTCAGGTCTGTGAAATCGACACACATGCGCCATTTGCCATTTGACTTCCACACCAGCACTGGATTCGCCAGCCACTCCGGATGGTCAATCTCTTGGATAACCCCCGCCCGGAGTAATTTTTGTACTTCGGCCTTCGCCGCTTCTTGGCGATCGGCAGACATCTTGCGCAACTTTTGTTTTCTTGGCTTAATGTCTGGCTTGACCGCCAGGTGATGCATGATGAGATCTGCCGGAACACCCCCCCACCTCGTCAGGGCTCCAGGCGAAGATGTCGATGTTCTTCTTGAGCACCTGCAGGATACTCTCAACTTCTTCTTCGCCCATGTCGCCTCCCAGTGATACGAGCTTTGTGGGGTCGGCTTCATCAATCTGCATTTTTGTTATCTTGCCGTGAGGGGTGGGCTTTGGCGCGTGCTTCGGCCGTTCATGCAGTTCGGTCTCAACACTGTGCACTGCTCTGTTAATTATAGCTAGATCGCCTTTTGGAGCGGCCGAAGGCTGAAGCCCCTTGACTACAATCACCCCTGTCGGGCCGGGCATCTTGAGCTTGAGATAATTATGGTGGGAAATGGCTTCGAACTTGTTCAGGGTTGCGCGGCCGAAAATGGCGTTATAGTTGTACGGGATGTCAACGACATCGAATAGTATTTGCTCTTCGCGTCTGTTGTCCCCCGAGCCAAAGGCTATCAGCAAAAGTGCTTGGCCAAGAACTTGAACTGGTTCCCCGCCGAAACCGCGGAGCGATGCTGGTGCTGGGGTAAGTGCTTGGGTTGGCAACCCCATCTTAGCATATGCTTCGGCAAAGATAATGTCGGCCGAACTCCCTCCATCGACCAGGATTCGCCGTACTTCAAAACCGGCTATCTCAGCTAAGATTACCAGTGGATCTTGATGCGGGAACAGGACTCCTTTGACGTCTTCTGGCCCGAAAGAGACAGCTGGTTCACGTACTGTGGCGCCCCTTCGCCCGCCGAAGTGATGCTGTGGACCATACGGATCTGCATCTTCTTCTGCCGTTTGGACAACTGGCTTGGCGGGTCGGCCCTTGTAATCACTTGGATTATCCTTCGCTGCGCATCTTGGCGTTGTTCGGCTGGGGGTGTTTGCTCCTGAACTGCTTCGTGGGGTGCTTCGATAGTTGCTCCCTGCTGCGGCCTTGGGTCTTGCGCGTCTACACGTTGCCTAATGTTTCGGCATTGCTCCGTGGTGTGCGAAGAGCGTCCGTGAAAGGCGCAGTAGAGGTCTTTTCGGACTTTCTTGCGTGCTGGCTGCTGATGGTTGCTTGCTTGCTGGGCGTCGAACTCCTTGCGGAGGGCTTGCACTTCTTCGACAGCCATCACAGCCTTGCCCGCCCGATCTGTCCTGAACTTTCTCCAAGTCATAGGGGCTTGGCCTTGGCTCGGCGGCTGTCCTTGGATTGCCGGCTGAGACTGGCGAACAGAGAGGGAGGTGGTTCGGCAACTTGAACTTGTGCTTGAGCTTGAGCAGCGGCGACGGAGGCTTTGTCGTACTCAGCTTGTATAGCTTGTCGTCGCTTGGAATCCTCCTCAGCCCTTGCGAACCCGTCAATGATGCGAAGTAGGTGCTCGAGCGTCTGTGACTCCTTGTTGGCAATTTTTCTTGTGAGTTCGCCCTCGAGCAGTCCGGCCGAAGCGGCGTTTATAACCGACGCCTCGGTTATGTCTTGAACTTGGCACCAGGCTTGCGAGAAGCGACGCATGTACTCCCTTATCGACTCCCCCGACCTTTGGCGAATGCCGAGAAGGTGTTGCTGCGTCTTCGGCTCCTCATAGGTGCCTCGAAAGTTAAGGACAAAAACATCGTGCAATTGCTCCCATGAGTAAATGCTATTGGCTAGTAAATTGAAATACCAAGAACGGGCGATGCCGTCTAGAGCGAGATGTATTACCTTCGCCTTGGTATTTTCGTCACCTTGAGCCGCTTCGATCGCTGACTCGTAGATGGAGAGGAACTCCTTCGGGTCGGTTTCGCCCGAATAGCATGGGACAGGTGGGAACTTGAACTAGGGTGGGATTGGACGAGTCTTGATTCCCCCACTCCGCGATAGCCCCTTTTCGCCTCCCGCCCTGTTTTCCGCACCTTGCTGCGGGTACGGTGTGGCGAAGGGCGAAATCGCAGCTTGTGCGTGAGGTTGGGCCATGGCGTTCGGCTGCCCGGCTCCAACTGGTGGTACTTGGTGAGCCGCCATGGATGGGTCAAAAATTGGCTGTGACCACGTCATGGCAGCTTGAATTGGTGCTTGGTTTGCTCCGAAGCCTGGAGTCGGAGCCTGCTGCCGAACGGTTGGCGCCTGAGCGACGTTGATAAAGTCGAACTACGGTCCTTGATTCCACGGCGAAACTCCCAGGCCCGGCTGAATCGGTGGCAACCAATTAAGCGTACCTTGACTTGTATTCCCCTCCGGGCGGGCCAATGGGGTTGTACTTGAAATGCAGTGGGGTTGGTTGAGTTGCTGGAGGAAAGCTTGGAGTTGCGCCTGCAGAGCCAAAGCCCCTTCCGCCACTGATTGTGGCGCTTGGCCAGGTGGTTGATGCTGCCCGGCGAAGTACACTGGCGCTTGTGCGGCTTGTGGCGGAAAGGGCTGGGCCGTTACTTGCGGATGGACTTGAGGTGGGACATAGCCTGCCGAATACTGAAGGATTGGAGCCGACGTGGCTTTGGTCCGCCTTGCCGCCTCGTATGCTTGTTGTTGTTCTTGCATTTGGCGAAGCATGTCTTGGAGCCGTGTCATGTTCCGCCGCATGGCTTCCATGTCGGCTTCGGCCTATGCTTCGGGGTCAAGGCTGATTTGGGCCTATTCAATGGCGAGCGCAGTTGGGGCCGCTACCGACTGCGATGGAGCGGCTTGGGGCACCACCGGTTGACTTGTCGAAAGGATCTCCGCCCTGGTCTGGAGTGCCCTTGCCGCCGCAGCCGCCTTCGCCACGTCGGTCGCGTTCGGCACTTGCACAGAGGTTGCAGGGGCCGAAGGCAGTTGTGATGGCGCTGGTGCTCCTCCATCTTCGGCCACGGGTGCCGAAGGCTCTGCTCCTTCCTCGGCAGCCATGTCCGGTCCGGCGTCGCTCTCCCTCCGCTTGGCAACCTTCTCCTTCACGACCCTCTTCGGTGGCATTCGCTCTCAGTGGTTTCACTCGGAGGTCCCAACGGTCGGCACCAGCTATTGTCGAAACGACAACCGCATACGTCGAAAGACGTGGTTACTCAACAGTGGTTGGAAAAATGAAGTGTATTAAATTTTGAATTTCACTTGGGATCCCCCCGTTACCTGGCCCTAGGGGGCTATTTATAGCCCTATTACAAGCTCTTACTACTAGGGTTTATGTTATACAGGGGAATTTACATGATTACCCTTACGAAAGGGACATTTACAGGGTACATGATGATATAGGGGCTCACGGGCCCCTGATGGGCCGTCTGGCGATCGTCGGCCCTATTGCCCCTAGGCTTGATGGGCCGGAAAGGCTTCCTCGGCCCTTGCGGGGGCGAACTTGTCAAGGCGAAGTCGTCCTCCTTCGGCAGATAGTCTTCGCCTTGCACCCTTCGCCTGAGACACCTCTGGCCTGGCGCTTGTACGACTCTTCGCCTTGCGCCATTCTTGCTCCATTGCCTTCGCCATAGGTTTCGGCAGGTTTGGTCGAAGGGCCTCACGCCATCTGCCAACACATTTACTCATAGGCTGATAGACTCAGTAATCTTGTTACTAATGGGCCAATCCGAAATAAGTGTGGGAGGAAAGAAAAAAAATGAGAGAAAAAAAGGTGTGGGCTATTTTTTGCCGGATTGATGGTGTGGGGAACCTTTCCATAGTAACTTGTTTACTAATCGAACTAAGACCGTTGATAGTAATTGATTTACTTAATGAATATTTTTTTTGGAGAGGGAGGGATGGGGGATTTTGTACGGGATTGATTTGGGGGGAGACCGGGAGGGGGGGCAGGGGGTAGGGGGAGGGGGTGCTGTGAGGGGAGTAGTTTAGTTATAGCGCACCCTGGACGCGGTTTAGCGCATCCCTATATATATGAAAATATTATATACACCCAGATGTACATACACCTGCTCTCATCTACCGTCCATCATCAACCAGGCATGATCGAGCCTTTTACCGGATCCGCCCACCGGCCACCGCACCAGTTTTCATTTTTATAAAAAAAACATATTCCTTAATTATCCCGCACTAATCGGAATTACGTTGAACGCTGGAATAAATCTCCCGTTCCCATGCGGTAGTGCTAAACCAAATCGCAACAAATCGGGTACTTGGCGAGACCGTGATCTACGGATGATTCGGTGGCAGCGGCGATGGCGAGAGATCAATCGGCGACTCGGCATCCACGGTGCAGTCCATCAGCAAGCCGGAGCTGACGGCGAAATCCAACGACAACTCGGCGTCGATGGCGGCGATTCGATCGACGTCCACTGGCGCCGTCGACTCGATCGCGATGGACATCCACAACCACGTTGCGATCCATCGACCGGCGATCGATCAGGGTCCATGCGAGCGTGGCGCAACCCATCGGCAAGCCTGAGGCGACGACGCGATCCATCGGCTCGCTGAAATCATACGGCAACGGCATCAAGTGGAGACATAACAGCATTGCCTACAGCAGCGGCAACGGCAAGTTCCCCTCCAACTGAAGATCACGGCAGACATGCATCCAACGAATAGCAGTATTTGTCTGGTAGAAACATTACACGCCTTTCCATTCGTTGTGATTTGGTTTCAGATTATAGTCATTGGTATATATGTGCGCGTGTATCGATCTGATTTGCCATTATCTCTTCTTAATTTTACTCCATTATCGTCATAATTATACTCTATTTAATCTGTTGTTGATTACTGTATTACTACGAGATCGACTAATTTTATGTGGTAACAAGAAATTGCTTCAAAAATTCAGTGGGTTGCTTCCCGTTTGTTAGATTAATTATAGCTACAATAAAGTTGATACTATTCTTTACGTAACGAAATCTAGTTATGGCTACCAACTTAAAAAACAGTATGTACTTTAAAAAAGTATATACTGAAAAAAATTGGTATATACTCCTCCGATGAGGATTGTAGTATATATACTACTTATAAAAAAAAATAGCACATACCACTTCAATTCTATTTCATAACTAGGTATACAACTGGTCTATTATTTCAGTATGTGGTTTACATTAAAAAAATCAATATATCATACCACTGCTTTCCTTAAAATTTTATTGTGTTGTGCCATGACAAGTACATACTGCTACTAAATAAAAAATATATACTACTACCGAATAAAAAAGGTATATAATGTTGCTCACCAATAAAGGTATAGGAAAGGTATACCTTAAAAAAAAGGAAGAATGGACATCTTCAATGCAGTATATAGTGCTACTAACTAAAAATACTATATACTGCTACCAAAAAAAAGTATATATATTGTTATTAAAGTATGCATGTACTGCAACTAACTAAAAACCGGTATATACTGCTACTTAAAAAAAAGTATGTACTGCTATTAAACTAAAAACGGTATGTACTGCTATTAAACTAAAAACAGTATGTACTGCTATATTAACTTTAAAAAACAGTACGTGCATACTGCTTCTTACTTAAAACACAGTATATACTACCTTAAAAAAATTACCAGCCGAACGATTGTATATTAATTTGATCAAACGGTAGCTGTACCCGCTGGCGATGAACGTGATTCTGGATGGAGCAAAGAAGCTAGACGAATGAAGTAATATGAACCAGTATATGCATTGTTAATTATTAGCAGGTTCTAGTAAATCAGCAGTACTCTAACGAGGGATTTAGTATATACTGGATGCCACGAAATTAAATGCTAATAGAGAGGAATTTAGTATATACTGGATGCCACCAAATTCCTGTACCGGCCGGAGTGCGTGCACGCATGCAGTAATTTGAAAAGCAAGGAACGGTATTTCCTTTAAATTTTCTTTTTAATCCAATTATTTAGTATCCAATAAGAAGAGGGTGTATATATACCTGGGTGTACAGAATGACCGTCCTAGGAAAATGATTATATACACCCCTCCCCAGTAACTATTTTACCCCCCCTCCCTCTTCTCCCTTTGGCCAATCCCTCCCCCACCTTTTCTAAGGCTCAAATCCCTCCTCCCACCTCAGTCAAAGGCAAGTCAAAGCCTCCTTCCGCCGGTCAAACCCGAGTCAAACCCGCCCATTGACTCTCTCCCCCACCCACCACTTTGCTGTTCACGTCTCGCAGGAATTTCACAGTAACATAACGGTCGTCGTGCGGTAACATGACAACTTTCTCGTAGTAACAACATCAAAAAGTAGTCATGATAGATCTAGTTTTGTTAATCATTTTTTTACGAACATCATGGTGCAGACGGATTAGAAAAATACTATATAATGTGAGAGATATTGCTCTCTAAAGATTGAGATTTACTTTTTTTTTAAGTTCTCGTCACTTTAGAACGGCATAGTAACGCGACAATCAATAATATGCAGTAACACTACTACTTTCCACACAGTAACAACGTTATAAAAGCATTTGTGTCTCGATCATCGTGTAGTACCAGGACTATTTTTCTCGCTGTAATGTCGTTTTAAAGCATTATGATGAAAACGGTTCTAAAAAATAATATGCAATGTGAGAGATATTATTGTTTAAGGATTAGAATTCTGAAAGTTTATTTGTAATAAGCTTTGCTTCTATATATTTTTGTATGGATAAAGAGAAGTAATTTTAGCACTTGTGTTAACTTGTGACCATACACATGCACTTTTTTAGCACTTGTATTTTACACAAGATTGAGATTTAAAAATTTAGCTATGCACAAGCAGTGATACTATAGTAGTACCGTTACAACCATATGTTCTCTGTTACTGCAAATTCACCACGATGTTACTGCAAAAAGTGCAGTAATGACCTACAAATTTCGCAGTAACGACCTATAAATTTCGCAGTAACGTATCGTGTTACTGCACTTTTGCGATAATGTTACTACCAAACCATAGTAACAATGTATATTTCCTAAAATAACATAACGGGTTTGTGTTCACCAAATTTGAACAGATATATAGAGAAAGCAAATAATGATCTCAAACCACATAGTGTCATAAGGTGAATTGGTTAGGAGAGTTTGTTATGAACCATGAGATTATGGGTTCTAGTCGTCAATTCACCAATTAATTTTTATTTGGTCTCCTAAATGAGAAAACAAGGGTAAATAGACCGCTTATGCATAATTATGACGTCCGGTTTGCTACATATCAACGATCCTTACACAACCCTGCACTTTTAAAGCCATTCAGGTCAGCAAAATTCCCAGCCATCCTCGTTGGTATCCCCCCCTGTGCCATTGTTTTTGTCAGCCATGCCACTGCCATTCCACACACGGATGATTCTTTTGCTGCCATTTGGATCATCACCAACCGCTGCATTAGCACCCTCGGCTACTGTATGTTTATCTGTAGACTCAACTGCTTCAATAGCCCTATCAGCAGAACTCCCACTCTTGTGAAGCGAAGATTGCAGCGAAGAGGAGAGGCTCGACATTTTTGACCGCTGTAACTTGCAGAACGATAAGCGCTCATCCACTATTTGTTTGAGTTGGGACACATCCTCACAGATCACAGTCATCTCACCTCTGCAAATACAGATAAGGATTAAATTAGAATACTTAATATATATCTATACTCTATATACTCATTTAAAAGAGAGCAATGGTGGTGGCAGTGACCACCAACTTTGTTGTATTCTTTTTACCAACTACCCTTTATGTACTAAAATATTATTTACCAATATCTTCTTTCGTCTCAGAATTTAAGTTTATCATGCAAATACAGACATGGATGAAATTGTTCCGAACAATGTTAGCACATGTAGAATTCATTTTATCCGTAGCAAAGAACAGGTATTTAGCTAGTTTATATAAAACAGCAAAGTCTGCTACAAGTGCTATGAATCATTTATTACGGTTAGTTAAATGGCACACTGTTGCAGATAAAATACTACTCCATCCTACAACTAACATCATACATAACAGAACAGAGGGAGTAACATATGAATACACTGGAATAATTAAAAGTATCACATACGAGTTGCTCATGTTTGGCAGAGGAGTTACTTTTCTGTTCACTTGTTTTAGAACGTGGAGACAAAATCAATTTCTAATATGACAAGAACACCAAGGTGGCATTTTATAAGTACCACGCTTGTGTTTAATAAAACAGGAAATACATTATTTGAATGTGTAAGAGAAAGATATTTGTTGGTGAGCATCATCCAAATATATAAAAAAAATCAACTAGTCCAACATCTCTAGCAGTACACATTAGGATGATTTGTAACTGAATTAAATAGCTTAGTGACGCTTATGAGATGAGAAGTTCGGACTTCAGAACTTACTGCAATGTATCAACGATTTGACCCCGCTCAACCAAGAATGCCTTCAGCTGCCCATCAAACAGTACATTTAACATTAGTAGTTGGAAATAACTTCAGCTTAGTTTTGAATATTTTTCTTGTTAGGCATAAGTTATAGTTCACTACCATCAGTACTTCAAACATAAGCGGTGCATAGCTAACTACTTCAAGAAGAAATGATCCTTACAATATGGATTACATAAAGGAAAGAAAATAGTACAGATAATGGTAGTACTTAAAGTTCGCTAGTGTTTAAAGGCTGCAGACTGATACCTTTAAATTCTCCTCAGCTTCTTTCTGCAGCTTTCTTGATTCTTCAACGGCTAAGTTCATCTCCTTTTCCTGCTCATCAAGCAGTGCCTGAGCAGAAGCTTCCTTTTGAATCTTCTTCTCCTCAGCCGCATCGATTTCTTGTTGTGCAGCAACCAATCTGTGCTCAAGTGTTTGGCGTATCTATAGATTAATAAAACTAAAAATTAAATTTATCTTTTATTCAGCATAACGAAGTGAACAAAGTTTGTAATTATAGTATTACACACCGCAAAGGGCAAACTATTAGCGACTGTTTGTTTTTTTCACTATTCTTAATCTGCAACAGATTAAAGAACAGAACATTTGAAGAGTTGCAACTGTAGCCATCATTCAGTGTTTTGGTAGAAAGCAAAGTCAAAATAGGACAATTACACACCCTCTACCATAAAGACCAAATTAGCCACACGAGGGAAATTCCAGTCTAATATAGCACATCCATTCATTTTTATCTTTCACATTTGTATACATTTCACAAAACAACATATTGAGAGTGTCACATTAAACACCAGGTTTTAGTGTTTGTTTCACTTAACACCATGTAGAAGGCCATATGCCCATAGCCCCATATATAACACAAAATATCATGTTTTAGCAATCGAGACTGACACGTAGGCACATGGGGTGGAAAGGAGACACCACATCAGGTGGGCACCTTTTGCCAGGTTAAGATCGCATCACAGACTAAAGAAAACATCCTGCTACCAAATTCATCATTCTCCCTAATCCAATCCCACCTTATCTCTTTCTTCCATTCTACGTAATCCCTACCATCTCTCAACTTTCTCTTCCTGATCTCCACTCAATGACACCGCTGCAAAAATGATACACCAGACAGCAGCACTTGACCTCAACCACCAATTGGCACAGGGTTCCCCACTCCCCCCTAACTGTGAATCAAAATTGAGCATGACTAGCACCTGCAGCATTGAGTCTGCATCATGCCGTATGCTGAGGAGCAGGCTGGAGACCAATTGCTGCAGCTGGCTAGCCAAAGACAATGTGACATCACCATTGCCTTTGCAAGGATCAGCTAACATACAACTTCACACGACCACATGTCGCTGCAATTGCGAAAACCTGGGGTCTGTGCTGGCTTTTAACCGTATGCTATGTGAAAAGAAAATTTAAAGCATGATTGTTTTGTGTTACATTTACGTATGACTCCAAACATAGTGTTTTGTGACATTTAATGTTAAAATTTTGCGCACATTGCCTTTTGTGGCTTTCATGCAGGATAAGCAATGTCAAAAAAGAATTGGTGCACAAGAAACATAAAACATACCTCCTCAATTACCACTAGATAGTTCTTCCTCTCATCTGACAGCCTCTGAAGTCGCGATTGGAGCTCCCGTGCCTCTGTGGTTAAAATAGATTTCTCACCAAAAACCTCACAAGCATGCTGCACATAAAATTCATTACACAGATTGCTTTATGTAAAAAGGAATTAGGAGTTCCCTCTTCAGTAAAATATGATGTCATAAAAGAACAAACCATATCATTTGCTTCCTTCGCATGATTTAACATTTCCTTCAGCTTCCCCACTTTGGTGAGAATGCTTGTCCCAGCAATAGATGATTCATGCTTGGCCACTTCAGCCTTTTCTTCCAGAACTTCTACATCCTGTATCATCTTAGAGACCAACTCTAGAGAAGGTAACAGATCATTCTGCATAATGTCCAAGCACTTCAGCAACAATCTAAACCAACCATTATAATATACAATGTACAGGGCAGTAACTACATTAGTGTTGTGAATGAAAAGAGAAACTGTTACAGCCTAAAATATGTACTAGTAATTTTAGTGATAGTACAGCTTGCATTTAACCCAGGAACTCAAAGTCGATCCATGCTTTAAGAAGGTGCTAGACGCTAAATAGTTGGCAGGGCCAACAGAACCTAGGGGTGCCTACGACCAACTCGACTAGTGAACAGTAAATCCCGAACAATTGGTGCTATTACATAAAAGCTAGATAGAACACTCAAAAGCAACAGGCTCCCAAGGCAGATTAGGTGCCTAATTCACCATCTAATGCCTATCACTCTGGCTACATGGCACCGAGCACCTAATAGACACCTAAGCAGTGCCTAAGGCCGACTTCAAGAACACTGAGTGACTCGTCAATTTACTGTCAGTCATCCTTGTAATATAGATGCTAGCCATGAGAATGGCACGCAAAGAATACACTACCCATAGCCCTGAACGACTTATCATAATCTGTTCAGCCAGGTCTGATTGCCTGATTAGCAACATGACAAGCCAGCTAAAAGTTAATGGCCAATGAGCCAATTGAAATCCAATCAGCATACTCTCCTACAACTATATGATTATTTGGTATTACCTCCATGCCAAAAGGAGTTGTTTTTTGCCAACACGAATCTGGACATGCACTTATCCAGATTCATGTACAAAAGGGAACTCCTTTTCGGATGAAGGTTAAATATGTCAAATCTTCCATCTCTTTATCATTCAATAAAATAACTACTCATCTCCTATACCCATCAAAGTAGTCAACAAAAGTAAATTTATTTTTAGTCAATAGTTCTTCGCTTCATTCCTATAGATGAACCACTACTGAAACGTAGAAAGCTCATAGCACCCTGAAGTCCCAATTTTGTTATGCCATTCAATCCAGATTTTCAAAGTACACAACATCAACACACCAGAACAACCACCCAAAAAGCTTTTCTTTTCACCTACCCAGTAAGCGAGCTTTGAGATTAACATAGAAACAAAAATTAACCCAAACCATGAAATGTCAGAAGACAAAATGGAAAAGCACATACCAACAGGAGCAAGTGTATATCTATAAGTGTAAATGCACAGCAAAGAGCATATGCAGTGTTACAGAAAACAATTGTCTCTGGCAAGTCGATAATTGGAGTACCTTATTGCTTTTGGCATCAGAAATGGAATCATCGAGGGATTCAATACTAACAGAATGAGTTGAAGCAATGGTAGCAAGGTGATTCAAATTAAGATCAGGGAGCAAGTCAGCTTTGCCGATGCTGTTGGTGTCCTGTTCTCCGCCAAGCCCCTTAGAGGATTTTCTAGCGTCTGGAATCGGAATGTTCAGCACATGGGCAAACTGATATGTTCCACAGGTTCCAAATGAATCTTCACTGTTGGAAACACCAGCAGAAGACTTCAAGGAATAATTCACATCATTTATGTCCACATAATCAAGAGGTAAAGTGATTGAATTATCCTTTGTAACACAACCATCAGCTGGGATTGGGTTGTCAGAATCTTGCTTGTGGACATATGCAACATTGGGTTGTGTGCTAGAATTTCCACTTTCTCCATTGAGTATTGCATCTAGATATTCACTTAACAAATGTCCGTCATGTCCAACATAAGAAATATCAACAGGTTCTGGGACATTGCGGATAGGCAGGTGAAGTTGTTCATTCATCCATGGGTATGATGAATGTGATTCCACTTCATCCACCACATTCCTTTGCCTATCATTTGTGATCTCCATAGAAGATTTGCATTGTGTAGAGTGGACATTTTCATCAACTTCAACCTGCTTACCATGCCCTGATGTGAAAATCCACTCATTAGAATAATGCCCAAAAAGAATGGGAAGCATAAGAAGTGACAGTACAACAGAAAGAAATGGCTATAAATAAAACTAAGTTGAGCTCCATAGAGAGTCACTTAAAAAAATTAACAGAAACAAATGATTAACCTGCCTTAGAGCATGCCCAATAGACTTGCTAAATGAATCCCAATCCTGAAAATAGGGGATTTTTGTTGAAAAACCCAATCCAACAGTCACCCTATCCTCAAGCCCAATACTTATGATTCCCAAACCCTGGTTTCTTGTTCTGTATTTGTAGGGGAGTCTGTTCACCCCCAACCACAGCGAAACCGGCCTCCTCGCGCGCGCAGCGAAACGTTCCCACGCCTCTTTGCGCCCTCGTCTGCCACCTGTTTGATCCATTCCATCGCTGGCGTTCTCTTGTTTGGCTATGTCACAACAGATCAGTGAGATTGGCTAGGGGACTACCTCCTTGCCACGAACGCACCCAATACACTCCAATATCTCAGTGTTCCGTTTTTCAAGAGATTAAGGCAAGCACAGCAGTCCGGCAACTGGTTGGCTGGGGGCGATGGCGACCTGCGGTGGGGGCGGCGCCGCCTGTGGGCAGGGAGAGGAGGATCAGGCGTGCGTACAGCGGAGGGGGAAGAGGCCGATCAACTATCAAGTGGTCCCACACTGCTTATGTGGCAAACCATCAGACTATTGGGATTTAATTTTTGGGTTTCTCTTGGAGGAGGGAGTGGTAGTTGAGCCTAATTTTTGTTTTCATATTTCCAATTTAGAATTTTTGGGAGTTAAATATTAGGAGACTGTTGGGCATGCTCTTACATCATTTGGTTAATTGATAACAACTTAACCCGCCAGTTTTTTTTTTATTTTAAACAAGTAAAATAAATGTCGGTGACAGAACTTCATAGGTTTGTTTCGGTTTCTATCCTTGTATTAGATTCATACGATCTGAAATGGTATCATCCTACATAGAAGTATCAAATGCATGCTAACATCTTCAACTGGATCTACTTTACGGTAAGGATAGATATATCTCAACAAACCTACCCAATTGGAAACCTTTCACGCTAAATACAGCATTACATACTTACCAGCAGAAGAGGAATCCCCTGTTTCAGAAGTACCATCAGAAGCTGACGAAGTTGCAATACAGCATGGCGCAATTTCTTGACGAACAGACGAAACTGTAGGTGGACTTGTAGATGTAACAGACGGCATGACTTCATCAAGGATTGCGACTACAGCAGAATCAACATCATTGTGGTGCTCAATGGCAACAGCCTTCAGTATGCGAGGATCAACCTGCAGATAAGAGAAGGAAATAAATAAAAATAAAAAACTAATGCAGGTATAATACTGAAAGTGCAGATTACACAACCCATGGCACGCAAGCCCCCACAAGAAGCAACACGAAATCTTCCTCATGGTACTAAAAAATCTAGTCTCGCCTCACCGCAACGGGCACCTCATAGCACCATCAGATGTTCCCACATATCCGCCCATAAGCAGTTCTTCGTTAGGTTACATATCACAGAATAAAAATCGTTCTTTACCAAACCAATGGCAATAATCAGAGCTTCATCCGAGATGGGAAAGAGACCCGAGCGTACCTGAGGGAATAGCTCCTGAAGGGAGATGAAGACGGCCTTATGATCGCCCATCTCGGAACCCTAGGTGACGAGGCCCAGAAAAGAAGCAGAACCGCACGGCGCAGCTCTGACGGCGGGGAGGGGCCGAAAACGTTAGGGTTTGGGTATTCCCCTCTCCGATCGCCGCGGCAAGGTTTGGAGGCAGGGGCGTAGCGGACGATCCGAGATCGAGGGCGGCGGCGGCGTCGCAGGCAAGATTGCTCCGACCGAGCGAGGGTGAAGTGGTGTGTCGAGGTCGCCTGTGCCGATTACGAGCGAGACGAGGGGAAGGAGAAGAAGGGACGGGTGTGTTTGGTTGCTCGAATGCTCTCAGCCTGGCTCGTATGCCTCGTCCAGGCTGGGTTTAGCATGGGAGGTCTTTAGATGTGGGCCATTAAAAAAGATGGTGCCTCTCTCTGTGTCACTAAAAAAATTCGAGCCTACCTCTATGTCATCGTCGAACTTTATTGTGCCCTTCATACTATTCCGTCGCTATTCTGTTTGGTTTTAATCGTTTGGCAGCTCTGACATGTGTGTCCGGGCAAGAAAAATGTCCCTCTTGCCCTTTTAATCTCTGCTTCGTTCCCCTGCTTTTTTTTCTTCCTTTTCACCACAGAGAGAGGGCGGCGCTGGCCAGCGACTAGGAAGGGCGGGGTGGCATGGCGAGGCTGGCGACCGGCGCTAAGCGGCGGATTGGTGCAGGTTCGATGGCGGCGGTGACATGCTCCCCCTCCCCTCCCCTCCCCGCTCCGCATGGCACCGAAGCGCCCCGCCGAGGAGGCCAACGCGGCAGCAGCAGTGGGATCGGCCTCCGAGGGCACGGGCCGTCGCCGCGCGTCTCCCGCCTCCTCGACATCGCCCGCTGTGTGCGCGCTCGCTCCGTCGTCGCCATGGCCGCCTGGAACGGCGGCGAGATGGGGCGCCACAAGCGTTCACGCTCCCTCTCGGTGACCTCCTCGGCGACGCCCTCGTCAGACGCCACCAAGCTCGACTTCACCGCCGCTGACGTCGCCTGCCCGTTCGGCCGCGTCGATGCGCTCGGCCCCGTCGAGCTCCGCGAGACCGCCTACGAGATCTTCATGTCATGCCGCTCCTCCTCCGGCGGGAACACCGCCGGCGCCCGTGGCGCGGCCATGGAGGCGGCGGAGGTGTCGTCGCCGGTGGCCAGGCCGAGGGGCGGCGGCGGCAGCCGCATCAAGAAGGCACTGGGGCTCAAGGCGAGGCGGTTGTCATCGTTGGCGGTGGCGGCGACGGAGCCGATGATGGTGCGCACGCTGAAACAGACATTGGGGCCGGCGTTACCCGGGCGTGGACGGCAGCTGATGACATCGGCGGAGATCATGCGGCAGCAGATCCGCGTCACTGAGCAGAACAATGCGCGGCTGCGGCGGACGCTGATGCGCACTATCGTCGGGCAGGTCGGCACGAGCTCCTCCGGCAGCTGAAGCCGGTGGAGTTCACCGACGGCGAGGAGTACCACCAGTGGCAGTTCCGGCAGGTGAAGCTCCTCGAGGCCGGCCTCATCCTCCACCCTTCCCTCCCTCTCGACCGCCTCAACTCCGCCGTGCTCCGCTTCCGCGAGGTGATGCGCGTCACCGAGATCCGCGCCATCGACACCGCTAAGAACTCCAACGCCATGCGCACCCTCACCAGCGCCGTCCATGCCCTCGCCTGGCGCTCCGGCGTCGGCAGCGGTGGCGGGGACGCCTGCCACTGGGCCGACGGCTACTCCCTCAACGTCCTCCTCTACGTCTCCCTTCTCCACACGCCCTCCCATCTCGAACCCTTCCTCTCATGCCCAAGGGGCAACCAAGTCATTTTGCTGCTCCGTTACCACCGTTAGAACCAAAAACGGACGGAATGGTGTGAAGTGCGCGATAAAGTTCGACGATGGCATAGAGGGAGAACTTTTTAGTGGCACAAAGGCAGGCACCATCTTTTTTAATGGCACACAGGGAAAAACCTCTTAGCGTGGTTAGAATGTTGCAATAGGAGTTGTTTGGTTGTATGCATTAGATGAGTCCCCGGTTCGTATGAGATAATGTTTGGTTGGTTGGATCTAAAAACTTGTATGCAAAAGATTGTGTTTGGTTGGATGCATGTACTTTGAACTCAGTTGCCTCTTTATTTGGATGGTGATATTACCCCAACCATTCATAAATATTATCTAATCTATAGTCTTTTAAACTTTAACAAAATATAGTAACAAATTTAATTAGGTAGAACAAATAAAATTAATCATTTAGTGAATTTGAAGTTCACTAGGGTGTGTTTGAGGAGGAGGGGATTGAGAAGATTGGAAAGATACGCAAAACGAGGTGGGCCATTAGCGCATGATTAATTGAGTATTAACTATTTTAAATTACAAAAATTGATTAATATGATTTTTTAAAGTAACTTTCCTATAGAAATTTTTTGTATGTCCAAAAATCATGTTTTGGTGCTTTTTGAACTTTTTCATTCCGGTCAAAAACATCGCACCCGTGGGGGCTCAATATATGCCAATATTGGCATAAATTGACAAAAGTTCATCGCGCGAATCACGAAGTGAGTTTTTGCTACTAACGCACCCAATACACTCCAATATGTCCAAAAATCATGTTTTGGTCTTTTTGAACTTTTTCATTCCGGTCAAAAACATAGCACCCGTGGGGGCTCAATATATGCCAATATTGACATTAATTGACAAAAGTTTGCCGTGTGAATAACAAAGTGAGTTTTTGGCACGAACGCACCCAATACACTCCAATGTGTCCAAAAATCGTGTTTTGGTGCTTTTTGAACTTTTTCATTCCGGTCAAAAACTGAGTTTTTGCTACTAACGCACCCAATACACTCCAATATGTCCAAAAATCATGTTTTGGTCTTTTTGAACTTTTTCATTCCGGTCAAAAACATAGCACCCGTGGGGGCTCAATATATGCCAATATTGACATTAATTGACAAAAGTTTGCCGCGCGAATAACAAAGTGAGTTTTTGGCACGAACGCACCCAATACACTCCAATGTGTCCAAAAATCGTGTTTTGGTGCTTTTTGAACTTTTTCATTCCGGTCAAAAACTGAATTTTTGCTACTAACGCACCCAATACACTCCAATATGTCCAAAAATCATGTTTTGGTCTTTTTGAACTTTTTCATTCCGGTCAAAAACATAGCACCCGTGGGGGCTCACTATATGCCATTATTGGTATTAATTGACAAAAGTTCGCTAATGTTTTTCCTAAGAACGCACACAATACACTCCAATATGTCCAAAAATCATGTTTTTGTGAATTTTGTACTTTTTCATTCCGGTGAAAAAACATCGCACCCGTGGGGGCTTAATATATGCCAATATTGGCATTAATTGACAAAAGTTCGTCGTGCGAATCACGAACTGAGTTTTTGACACGAACGCACCCAATACTCTCCAATATGTCCAAAAATCATGTTTTGGTGCCTTTTCAACTTTTTCATTCCGGTCAAAAACATCGCACCCGTGGGGGCTCAATATATGCCAATATTGGCATAAATTGACAAAAGTTCATCGCGCGAATCACGAAGTGAGTTTTTTCTACGAACGCACCCAATACACTCCAATATGTCCAAAAATCATGTTTTGGTGCCTTTTCAACTTTTTCATTCCGGTCAAAAGGATCGCACTCGTGGGGGCTCAATATGTGCCAATATTGGCATTAATTGACAAAAGTTCGTCGTGCGAATCACGAACTGAGTTTTTGACACGAACGCACCCAATACTCTCCAATATGTCCAAAAATCATGTTTTGGTGCCTTTTCAACTTTTTCATTCCGGTCAAAAACATCGCACCCGTGGGGGCTCAATATATGCCAATATTGGCATAAATTGACAAAAGTTCATCGCGCGAATCACGAAGTGAGTTTTTGCTACGAACGCACCCAATACACTCCAATATGTCCAACAATCATGTTTTGGTGCTTTTTGAACTTTTTCATTCCGGTCAAAAACATCGCACCCGTGGGGGCTCAATATATGCCAATATTGGCATAAATTGACAAAAGTTCATCGCGCGAATCACGAAGTGAGTTTTTGCTACTAACGCACCCAATACACTCCAATATGTCCAAAAATCATGTTTTGGTCTTTTTGAACTTTTTCATTCCGGTCAAAAACATCGCACCCGTGGGGGCTCAATATATGCCATTATTGGCATTATTTGACAAAAGTTCGTTAATGTTTTTGCCACGAACGCCCCAAATACACTCCAATATGTCCAAAAATCATGTTTTGGTGCCTTTTCAACTTTTTCATTCCGATCAAAAGCATCGCACTCGTGGGGGCTCAATATGTGCCAATATTGGCATTAATTGACAAAAGTTCGTCGTGCGAATCACGAACTGAGTTTTTGACACGAACGCACCCAATACTCTCCAATATGTCCAAAAATCATGTTTTGGTGCTTTTTCAACTTTTTCATTCCATTTAAAAACATCGCACCCGTGGGGGCTCAATATATGCCATTATTGGGATTATTTGACATAAGTTCGTTAATGTTTTTGCCACGAACGCCCCAAACACTCCAATATGTCCAAAAATCATGTTTTGGTGCTTTTTGAACTTTTTCATTCCGGTGAAAACATCGCACCCGTGGGGGCTCTATATATGCCATTATTGGCATTATTTGACAAAAGTTCGTTAATGTTTTTGCCACGAACGCCCCAAATACACTCCAATATGTCCAAAAATCATGTTTTGGTGCCTTTTCAACTTTTTCATTCCGGTCAAAAGGATCGCACTCGTGGGGGCTCAATATGTGCCAATATTGGCATTAATTGACAAAAGTTCGTCGTGCGAATCACGAACTGAGTTTTTGACACGAACGCACCCAATACTCTCCAATATGTCCAAATATCATGTTTTGGTGCCTTTTCAACTTTTTCATTCCGGTCAAAAACATCGCACCCGTGGGGGCTCAATATATGCCAATATTGGCATATATTGACAAAAGTTCATCGCGCGAATCACGAAGTGAGTTTTTGCTACGAACGCACCCAATACACTCCAATATGTCCAAAAATCATGTTTTGGTGCTTTTTGAACTTTTTCATTCCGGTCAAAAACATCGCACCCGTGGGGGCTCAATATATGCCAATATTGGCATAAATTGACAAAAGTTCATCGCGCGAATCACGAAGTGAGTTTTTGCTACTAACGCACCCAATACACTCCAATATGTCCAAAAATCATGTTTTGGTCTTTTTGAACTTTTTCATTCCGGTCAAAAACATCGCACCCGTGGGGGCTTAATATATGCCATTATTGGCATTATTTGACAAAAGTTCGTTATTGTTTTTGCCACGAACGCCCCAAATACACTCCAATATGTCCAAAAATCATGTTTTGGTGCCTTTTCAACTTTTTCATTCCGGTCAAAAGGATCGCACTCGTGGGGGCTCAATATGTGCCAATATTGGCATTAATTGACAAAAGTTCGTCGTGCGAATCACGAATTGAGTTTTTGACACGAACGCACCCAATACTCTCCAATATGTCCAAAAATCATGTTTTGGTGCCTTTTCAACTTTTCCATTCCGGTCAAAAACATCGCACCCGTAGGGGCTCAATATATGCCAATATTGGCATAAATTGACAAAAGTTCATCGCGCGAATCACGAAGTGAGTTTTTGCTACGAACGCACCCAATACACTCCAATATGTCCAAAAATCATGTTTTGGTCTTTTTGAACTTTTTCATTCCGGTCAAAAACATAGCACCCGTGGGGGCTCAATATATGCCAATATTGACATTAATTGACAATAGTTTGCCGCGCGAATAACAAAGTGAGTTTTTGGCACGAACGCACCCAATACACTCCAATGTGTCCAAAAATCGTGTTTTGGTGCTTTTTGAACTTTTTCATTCCGCTCAAAAACTGAGTTTTTGCTACTAACGCACCCAATACACTCCTATATGTCCAAAAATCATGTTTTGGTCTTTTTGAACTTTTTCATTCCGGTCAAAAACATAGCACCCGTGGGGGCTCAATATATGCCAATATTGACATTAATTGACAAAAGTTTGCCGCGCGAATAACAAAGTGAGTTTTTGGCACGAACGCACCCAATACACTCCAATGTATCCAAAAATCGTGTTTTGGTGCTTTTTGAACTTTTTCATTCCGTTCAAAAACAGAGTTTTTGCTACTAACGCACCCAATACACTCCAATATGTCCAAAAATCATGTTTTGATCTTTTTGAACTTTTTCATTCCGGTGAAAAACATCGCACCCGTGGGGGCTCAATATATGCCATTATTGGCATTATTTGACAAAAGTTCGTTAATGTTTTTGCCACGAACGCCCCAAATATACTCCAATATGTCTAAAAATCATGTTTTTGTCTTTTTGAACTTTTTCATTCCGGTCAAAAACATAGCACCCGTGGGGGCTCAATATATGCCAATATTGACATTAATTGACAAAAGTTTGCCGCGCGAATAACAAAGTGAGTTTTTGGCACGAACGCACCCAATACACTCCAATGTGCCAAAAATCGTGTTTTGGTGCTTTTTGAACTTTTTCATCTGGTCAAAAACTGAGTTTTTGCTACAAACGCACCCAATACATTCCAATATGTCCAAAAATCATGTTTTTGTGATTTTTGTACTTTTTCATTCCGGTCAAAAACATAGCACCCGTGGGGGCTCACTATATGCCATTATTGGCATTAATTGAGAAAAGTTCGTTAATGTTTTTCCTATGAACGCACACAATACACTCCAATATGTCCAAAAATCTTGTTTTTGTGATTTTTGTACTTTTTCATTCCGGTGAAAAACATCGCACCCGTGGGGGCTCAATATATGCCATTATTGGCATAAATTGACAAAAGTTCATCGCGCGAATCACGAAGTGAGTTTTTGCTACGAACGCACCCAATACACTCCAATATGTCCAAAAATCATGTTTTCGTGCTTTTTGAACTTTTTCATTCCGGTCAAAAACATCGCACCCGTGGGGGCTCAATATATGCCAATATTGGCATAAATTGACAAAAGTTCATTGCGCGAATCACGAAGTGAGTTTTTGCTACGAACGCACCCAATACACTCCAATATGTCCAAAAATCATGTTTTGGTCTTTTTGAACTTTTTTATTCCTGTCAAAAACATAGCACCCGTGGTGGCTCAATATATGCCAATATTGACAAAAGTTTGCCGCGCGAATAACAAAGTGAGTTTTTGACACGAACGCACCCAATACACTCCAATGTGTCCAAAAATCGTGTTTTTTGTGCTTTTTGAACTTTTTCATTCCGGTCAAAAACAGAGTTTTTGCTACTAACGCACCCAATATACTCCAATATGTCCAAAAATCATGTTTTGGTGCTTTTTGAACTTTTTCATTCCGGTCAAAAACATCGCACCCGTGGGGTCTCAATATATGCCAATATTGACATTAATTGACAAAAGTTTGCCGCGCGAATAACAAAGTGAGTTTTTGGCACGAACGCATCCAATACACTCCAATGTGTCCAAAAATCGTGTTTTGGTGCTTTTTGAACTTTTTCATTCCGGTCAAAAACTGAGTTTTTGCTACTAACGCACCCAATACACTCCAATATGTCCAAAAATCATGTTTTGGTCTTTTTGAACTTTTTCATTCCGGTGAAAAACATCGCACCCGTGGGGGCTCAATATATGCCAATATTGACATTAGTTGACAAAAGTTTGCCGCGCGAATAACAAAGTGAGTTTTTGGCACGAACGCACCCAATACACTCCAATGTGTCCAAAAATCGTGTTTTGGTGCTTTTTGAACTTTTTCATTCCGGTCAAAAACTGAGTTTTTGCTACTAACGCACCCAATACACTCCAATATGTCCAAAAATCATGTTTTGGTCTTTTTGAACTTTTTCATTCCTGTCAAAAACATAGCACCCGTGGGGGCTCAATATATGCCAATATTGACATTAATTGACAAAAGTTTGCCGCGCGAATAACAAAGTGAGTTTTTGGCACGAACGCACCCAATACCCTCCAATGTGCCAAAAATCGTGTTTTGGTGCTTTTTGAACTTTTTCATCTGGTGAAAAACTGAGTTTTTGCTACTAACGCACCCAATACACTCCAATATGTCCAAAAATCATGTTTTTGTGATTTTTGTACTTTTTCATTCCGGTCAAAAACATAGCACCCGTGGGGGCTCACTATATGCCATTATTGGCATTAATTGACAAAAGTTCGTTAATGTTTTTCCTATGAACGCACACAATACACTCCAATATGTCCAAAAATCTTGTTTTTGTGATTTTTGTACTTTTTCATTCCGGTGAAAAACATCGCACCGGTGGGGGCTCAATATATGCCATTATTGGCATAAATTGACAAAAGTTCATCGCGCGAATCACGAAGTGAGTTTTTGCTACGAACGCACCCAATACACTCCAATATGTCCAAAAATCTTATTTTGGTCTTTTTGAACTTTTTCATTCCGGTCAAAAACATAGCATCCGTGGGGGCTCAATATATGCCAATATTGACATTAATTGACAAAAGTTTGCCGCGCGAATAACAAAGTGAGTTTTTGACACGAACGCACCCAATACACTCCAATGTGTCCAAAAATCGTGTTTTGGTGCTTTCTGAACTTTTTCATTGCGATCAAAAACTGAGTTTTTGCTACTAACGCACCCAATACACTCCAATATGTCCAAAAATCATGTTTTGGTCTTTTTGAACTTTTTTTCCGGTCAAAAACATAGCACCCGTGGGGGCTCAATATATGCCAATATTGACATTACTTGACAAAAGTTTGCCACGCGAATAACAAAGTGAGTTTCTGACACGAACACTCCCAATACACTCCAATGTGTCCAAAAATCGTGTTTTTGTGCTTTTTTAACTTTTTCATTCCGGTCAAAAACTGAGTTTTTGCTACTAACGCACCCAATACACTCCAATATGTCCAAATATCATGTTTGGGTGCTTTTTGAACTTTTTCAATCCGGTCAAAAACATCGCACCCGTGGGGGCTCAATATATGCCAATATTGGCATAAATTGACAAAAGTTCATCGCGCGAATCACGAATTGAGTTTTTGCTACGAACGCACCCAATACACTCCAATATGTCCAAAAATCATGTTTTGGTCTTTTTGAACTTTTTCATTCCGGTCAAAAACATAGCACCCGTGGGGGCTCAATATATGCCAATATTGACATTAATTGACAAAAGTTTGCCGCGCGAATAACAAAGTGAGTTTTTGATACGAACGCACCCAATAAACTCCAATGTGTCCAAAAATCTTGTTTTGGTGCTTTTGAACTTTTTCATTACGGTCAAAAACTGAGTTTTTGCTACTAACGCACCCAATACACTCCAATATGTCCAAAAATCGTGTTTTGGTGCTTTTTGAACTTTTTCATTCCGGTCAAAAACATAGCACCCGTGGGGGCTCAATATATGCCAATATTGGCATAAATTGACAAAAGTTCATCGCGCGAATCACGAAGTGAGTTTTTGCTACGAACGCACCCAATACACTCCAATATGTCCAAAAATAATGTTTTGGTCTTTTTGAACTTTTTTATTCCTGTCAAAAACATAGCACTCGTGGGTGCTCAATATATGCCAATATTGGCATAAATTGACAAAAGTTCATTGCGCGAATCACGAAGTGAGTTTTTGCTACGAACGCACCCAATACACTCCAATATGTCCAAAAATCATGTTTTCGTGCTTTTTGAACTTTTTCATTCCGGTCAAAAACATCGCACCCGTGGGGTCTCAATATATGCCAATATTGGCATAAATTGACAAAAGTTCATTGCGCGAATCACGAAGTGAGTTTTTGCTACGAACGCACCCAATACACTCCAATATGTCCAAAAATCATGTTTTGGTCTTTTTGAACTTTTTTATTCCTGTCAAAAACATAGCACCCGTGGTGGCTCAATATATGCCAATATTGACAAAAGTTTGCCGCGCGAATAACAAAGTGAGTTTTTGACACGAACGCACCCAATACACTCCAATGTGTCCAAAAATCGTGTTTTTTGTGCTTTTTGAACTTTTTCATTCCGGTCAAAAACAGAGTTTTTGCTACTAGCGCACCCAATACACCCCAATATGTCCAAAAATCGTGTTTTGGTGCTTTTTGAACTTTTTCATTCTGGTCAAAAACATAGTTTTTGCTACTAACGCACCCAATACACTCCAATATGTCCAAAAATCATGTTTTGGTCTTTTTGAACTTTTTCATTCCGGTCAAAAACATCGCACCCGTGGGGCTCAATATATGCAAATTGGCATAAATTGACAAAAGTTCATCGCGCGAATCACGAAGTGAGTTTTTGCTACGAACGAACCCAATACACTCCAATATGTCCAAAAAGAATGTTTTGGTCTTTTTGAACTTTTTTTCCGGTCAAAAACATAGCACCCGTGGGGGCTCAATATATGCCAATATTGACATTAATTGACAAAAGTTTGCCGCGCGAATAACAAAGTGAGTTTTTGACACGAACACTCCCAATACACTCCAATGTGTCCAACAATCGTGTTTTGATTCTTTTTGAACTTTTTCATTCCGGTCAAAAACATAGCACCCGTGGGGGCTCAATATATGCCAATATTGACATTAATTGACAAAAGTTTGCCGCGCGAATAACAAAGTGAGTTTTTTGGCACGAACGCACCCAATACACTACAATGTGTCCAAAAATCGTGTTTTTGTGCTTTTTGAACTTTTTCATTCCGGTCAAAAACTGAGTTTTTGCTACTAACGCACCCAATACAATCCAATATGTCCAAATATCATGTTTGGGTGCTTTTTGAACTTTTTCAATCCGGTCAAAAACATCGCACCCGTGGGGGCTCAATATATGCCAATATTGGCATAAATTGACAAAAGTTCATCGCGCGAATCACGAAGTGGGTTTTTGCTACGAACGCACCCAATACACTCCAATATGTCCAAAAATCATGTTTTGGTCTTTTTGAACTTTTTTATTCCTGTCAAAAACATAGCACCCGTGGGGGCTCAATATATGCCATTATTGACATTAATTGACAAAAGTTTGCCGCGCGAATAACAAAGTGAGTTTTTGATACGAACGCACCCAATAAACTCCAATGTGTCCAAAATTCGTGTTTTGGTGCTTTTGAACTTTTTCATTACGGTCAAAAACTGAGTTTTTGCTACTAACGCACCCAATACACTCCAATATGTCCAAAAATCGTGTTTTGGTGCTTTTTGAACTTTTTCATTCCGGTCAAAAACATAGCACCCGTGGGGGCTCAATATATGCCAATATTGGCATAAATTGACAAAAGTTCATCGCGCGAATCACGAAGTGAGTTTTTGCTACGAACGCACCCAATACACTCCAATATGTCCAAAAATCATGTTTTGGTCTTTTTGAACTTTTTCATTCCGGTAAAAAACATAGCACCCGTGGGAGCTCAATATATGCCAATATTGGCATAAATTGACAAAAGTTTGCCGCGCGAATAACAAAGTGAGTTTTTGACACGAACGCACCCAATACACTCCAATGTGTCCAAAAATCGTGTTTTTTGTGCTTTTTGAACTTTTTCATTCCGGTCAAAAACTGAGTTTTTGCTACTAACGCACCCAATACACTCCAATATGTCCAAAAATCGTGTTTTGGTGCTTTTTGAACTTTTTCATTCTGGTCAAAAACATAATTTTTGCTACTAACGCACCCAATACACTCCAATATGTCCAAAAATCATGTTTTGTTCTTTTTGAACTTTTTCATTCCGGTCAAAAACATAGCTCCCGTGGTGGCTCAATATATGCCAATATTGACATTAATTGACAAAAGTTTGCCGCGCGAATAACAAAGTGAGTTTTTGACACGAACGCACCCAATACACTCCAATGTGTCCAAAAATCGTGTTTTGGTGCTTTTGAACATTTTCATTACGGTCAAAAACTGAGTTTTTGCTACTAACGCACCCAATACACTCCAATATGTCCAAAAATCGTGTTTGGGTGCTTTTTGAACTTTTTCAATCCGGTCAAAAACATCGCACCCGTGGGGGCTCAATATATGCCAATATTGGCATAAATTGACAAAAGTTCATCGCGCGAATCACGAAGTGAGTTTTTGCTACGAACGCACCCAATACTCTCCAATATGTCCAAAAATCATGTTTTGGTCTTTTTGAACTTTTTTATTCCTGTCAAAAACATAGCACCCGTGGGGGCTCAATATATGCCAATATTGACAAAAGTTTGCCGCGCGAATAACAAAGTGAGTTTTTGACACGAACGCACCCAATACACTCCAATGTGTCCAAAAATCGTGTTTTGGTGCTTTTTGAACTTTTTCATTCCGGTCAAATACTGAGTTTTTGCAACTAACGCACCCAATACACTCCAATATGTCCAAAAATCATGTTTTGGTCTTTTTGAACTTTTTCATTCCGGTCAAAAACATAGCACCCGTGGGGGCTCAATATATGCCAATATTGACATTAACTGACAAAAGTTTGCCACGCGAATAACAAAGTGAGTTTTTGACACGAACGCTCCCAATACACTCCAATGTGTCCAAAAATCGTGTTTTGGCGCTTTTTGAACTTTTTCATTCCGGTCAAAAACTGAGTTTTTGCTACTAACGCACCCAATACACTCCAATATGTCCAAAAATCATGTTTTGGTCTTTTTGAACTTTTTCATTCCGGTCAAAAACATCGCACCCGTGGGGCTCAATATATGCAAATTGGCATAAATTGACAAAAGTTCATCGCGCGAATCACGAAGTGAGTTTTTGCTACGAACGCACCCAATACACTCCAATATGTCCAAAAATAATGTTTTGGTCTTTTTGAACTTTTTTATTCCTGTCAAAAACATAGCACACGTGGGGGCTCAATATACGCCAATATTGACAAAAGTTTGCCGCGTGAATAATAAAGTGAGTTTTTGACACGAACGCACCCAATACACTCCAATGTGTCCAAAAATCGTGTTTTTTGTGCTTTTTCAACTTTTTCATTCCGGTCAAAAACAGAGTTTTTGCTACTAACGCACCCAATACACCCCAATATGTCCAAAAATCGTGTTTTGGTGCTTTTTGAACTTTTTCATTCTGGTCAAAAACATAGTTTTTGCTACTAACGCACCCAATACACTCCAATATGTCCAAAAATCATGTTTTGGTCTTTTTGAACTTTTTCATTCCGGTCAAAAACATCGCACCCGTGGGGCTCAATATATGCAAATTGGCATAAATTGACAAAAGTTCATCGCGCGAATCACGAAGTGAGTTTTTGCTACGAACGAACCCAATACACTCCAATATGTCCAAAAATAATGTTTTGGTCTTTTTGAACTTTTTTTCCGGTCAAAAACATAGCACCCGTGGGGGCTCAATATATGCCAATATTGACATTAATTGATAAAAGTTTGCCGCGCGAATAACAAAGTGAGTTTTTGACACGAACACTCCCAATACACTCCAATGTGTCCAACAATCGTGTTTTGGTGCTTTTTGAACTTTTTCATTCCGGTCAAAAACATAGCACCCGTGGGGGCTCAATATATGCCAATATTGACATTAATTGACAAAAGTTTGCCGCGCGAATAACAAAGTGAGTTTTTTGACACGAACGCACCCAATACACTACAATGTGTCCAAAAATCGTGTTTTTGTGCTTTTTGAACTTTTTCATTCCGGTCAAAAACTGAGTTTTTGCTACTAACGCACCCAATACACTCCAATATGTCCAAAAATCATGTTTTGGTCTTTTTGAACTTTTTCATTCCGGTGAAAAACATCGCACCCGTGGGGGCTCAATATATGCCATTATTGGCATTATTTGACAAAAGTTCGTTAATGTTTTTGCCACGAACGCCCCAAATACACTCCAATATGTCCAAAAATCATGTTTTTGTGATTTTTGTACTTTTTCATTCCGGTGAAAAACATCGCTCCAGTGGGGGCTCAATATATGCCATTATTGGCATTATTTGACAAAAGTTCGTCGTGCGAATCACGAACTGAGTTTTTGACACGAACGCACCCAATACTCTCCAATATGTCCAAAAATCATGTTTTGGTGATTTTTGAACTTTTTCATTCCGGTCAAAAACATCGCACCCGTGGGGGCTCAATATATGCCAATATTGGCATAAATTGACAAAAGTTCATCGCGCGAATCACGAATTGAGTTTTTACTACGAACGCACCCAATACTCTCCAATATGTCCAAAAATCATGTTTTGGTCTTTTTGAACTTTTTCATTCCGGTCAAAAACATAGCACCCGTGGGGGCTCAATATATGCCAATATTGACATTAATTGACAAAAGTTTGCCGCGCGAATAGCAAAGTGAGTTTTTGACACGAACGCACCCAATACACTCCAATGTGTCCAAAAATCGTGTTTTTTGTGCTTTTTGAACTTTTTCATTCCGGTCAAAAACAGAGTTTTTGCTACTAACGCACCCAATACACTCCAATATGTCCAAAAATCATGTTTTGGTCTTTTTGAACTTTTTCATTCCGGTGAAAAACATCGCACCCGTGGGGGCTCAATATATGCCATTATTGGCATTATTTGACAAAAGTTCGTTAATGTTTTTGCCACGAACGCCCCAAATACACTCCAATATGTCCAAAAATCATGTTTTTGTGATTTTTGTACTTTTTCATTCCGGTGCAAACATCGCACCAGTGGGGGCTCAATATATGCCATTATTGGCATTATTTGACAAAAGTTCGTCGTGCGAATCACGAACTGAGTTTTTGACACGAACGCACCCAATACTCTCCAATATGTCCAAAAATCATGTTTTGGTGCTTTTTGAACTTTTTCATTCCGGTCAAAAACATCGCACCCGTGGGGGCTCAATATATGCCAATATTGGCATAAATTGACAAAAGTTCATCGCGCGAATCACGAATTGAGTTTTTGCTACGAACGCACCCAATACACTCCAATATGTCCAAAAATCTTATTTTGGTCTTTTTGAACTTTTTCATTCCGGTCAAAAACATAGCATCCGTGGGGGCTCAATATATGCCAATATTGACATTAATTGACAATAGTTTGCCGCGCGAATAACAAAGTGAGTTTTTGACACGAACGCACCCAATACACTCCAATGTGTCCAAAAATCGCGTTTTGGTGCTTTCTGAACTTTTTCATTGCGATCAAAAACTGAGTTTTTGCTACTAACGCACCCAATACACTCCAATATGTCCAAAAATCATGTTTTGGTCTTTTTGAACTTTTTTTCCGGTCAAAAACATAGCACCCGTGGGGGCTCAATATATGCCAATATTGACATTAATTGACAAAAGTTTGCCACGCGAATAACAAAGTGAGTTTCTGACACGAACACTCCCAATACACTCCAATGTGTCCAAAAATCGTGTTTTTGTGCTTTTTTAACTTTTTCATTCCGGTCAAAAACTGAGTTTTTGCTACTAACGCACCCAATACACTCCAATATGTCCAAATATCATGTTTGGGTGCTTTTTGAACTTTTTCAATCCGGTCAAAAACATCGCACCCGTGGGGGCTCAATATATGCCAATATTGGCATAAATTGACAAAAGTTCATCGCGCGAGTCACGAAGTGAGTTTTTGCTATGAACGCACCCAATACACTCCAATATGTCCAAAAATCATGTTTTGGTCTTTTTGAACTTTTTCATTCCGGTCAAAAACATAGCACCCGTGGGGGCTCAATATATGCCAATATTGACATTAATTGACAAAAGTTTGCCGCGCGAATAACAAAGTGAGTTTTTGACCCGACCACTCCCAATACACTCCAATGTGTCCAACAATCGTGTTTTGGTGCTTTTTGAACTTTTTCATTCCGGTCAAAAACATAGCACCCGTGGGGGCTCAATATATGCCAATATTGACACTAATTGACAAAAGTTTGCCGTGCGAATAACAAAGTGAGTTTTTTGACACGAACGCACCCAATACACTACAATGTGTCCAAAAATCGTGTTTTTGTGCTTTTTGAACTTTTTCATTCCGGTCAAAAACTGAGTTTTTGCTACTAACGCACCCAATACAATCCAATATGTCCAAATATCATGTTTGGGTGCTTTTTGAACTTTTTCAATCCGGTCAAAAACATCGCACCCGTGGGGGCTCAATATATGCCAATATTGGCATAAATTGACAAAAGTTCATCGCGCGAATCACGAAGTGGGTTTTTGCTACGAACGCACCCAATACACTCCAATATGTCGAAAAATCATGTTTTGGTCTTTTCGAACTTTTTTATTCCTATCAAAAACATAGCACCCGTGGGGGCTCAATATATGCCATTATTGACATTAATTGACAAAAGTTTGCCGCGCGAATAACAAAGTGAGTTTTTGATACGAACGCACCCAATAAACTCCAATGTGTCCAAAAATCGTGTTTTGGTGCTTTTGAACTTTTTCATTACGGTCAAAAACTGAGTTTTTGCTACTAACGCACCCAATACACTCCAATATGTCCAAAAATCGTGTTTTGGTGCTTTTTGAACTTTTTCATTCCGGTCAAAAACATAGCACCCTTGGGGGCTCAATATATGCCAATATTGGCATAAATTGACAAAAGTTCATCGCGCGAATCACGAAGTGAGTTTTTGCTACGAACGCACCCAATACACTCCAATATGTCCAAAAATCATGTTTTGGTCTTTTTGAACTTTTTCATTCCGGTAAAAAACATAGCACCCGTGGGAGCTCAATATATGCCAATATTGGCATAAATTGACAAAAGTTTGCCGCGCGAATAACAAAGTGAGTTTTTGACACGAACGCACCCAATACACTCCACTGTGTCCAAAAATCGTGTTTTTTGTGCTTTTTGAACTTTTTCATTCCGGTCAAAAACTGAGTTTTTGCTACTAACGCACCCAATACACTCCAATATGTCCAAAAATTGTGTTTTGGTGCTTTTTGAACTTTTTCATTCTGGTCAAAAACATAGTTTTTGCTACTAACGCACCCAATACACTCCAATATGTCCAAAAATCATGTTTTGTTCTTTTTGAACTTTTTCATTCCGGTCAAAAACATAGCTCCCGTGGGGGCTCAATATATGCCAATATTGACATTAATTGACAAAAGTTTGCCGCGCGAATAACAAAGTGAGTTTTTGACACGAACGCACCCAATACACTCCAATGTGTCCAAAAATCGTGTTTTGGTACTTTTGAACATTTTCATTACGGTCAAAAACTGAGTTTTTGCTACTAACGCACCCAATACACTCCAATATGTCCAAAAATCGTGTTTGGGTGCTTTTTGAACTTTTTCAATCCGGTCAAAAACATCGCACCCGTGGGGGCTCAATATATGCCAATATTGGCATAAATTGACAAAAGTTCATCGCGCGAATCACGAAGTGAGTTTTTGCTACGAACGCACCCAATACTCTCCAATATGTCCAAAAATCATGTTTTGGTCTTTTTGAACTTTTTTATTCCTGTCAAAAACATAGCACCCGTGGGGGCTCAATATATGCCAATATTGACAAAAGTTTGCCGCGCGAATAACAAAGTGAGTTTTTGACACGAACGCACCCAATACACTCCAATGTGTCCAAAAATCGTGTTTTGGTGCTTTTTGAACTTTTTCATTCCGGTCAAAAACTGAGTTTTTGCTACTAACGCACCCAATACACTCCAATATGTCCAAAAATCATGTTTTGGTCTTTTTGAACTTTTTCATTCCGGTCAAAAACATCGCACCCGTGGGGCTCAATATATGCAAATTGGCATAAATTGACAAAAGTTCATCGCGCGAGTCACGAAGTGAGTTTTTGCTACGAACGCACCCAATACACTCCAATATGTCCAAAAATCATGTTTTGGTCTTTTTGAACTTTTTCATTCCGGTAAAAAACATAGCACCCGTGGGAGCTCAATATATGCCAATATTGGCATAAATTGACAAAAGTTCATCGCGCGAGTCACGAAGTGAGTTTTTGTTACGAACGCACCCAATACACTCCAATATGTCCAAAAATCATGTTTTGGTCTTTTTGAACATTTTCATTCCGGTCAAAAACATAGCACCCGTGGGGGCTCAATATATGCCAATATTGACATTAACTGACAAAAGTTTGCCGCGCGAATAACAAAGTGAGTTTTTGACACGAACGCACCCAATACACTCCAATGTGTCCAAAAATCGTGTGTTGGTGCTTTTTGAACTTTTTCATTCCGGTCAAAAACATAGTTTTTGCTACTAACGCACCCGATACACTCCAATATGTCCAAAAATCATGTTTTGGTCTTTTTGAACTTTTTCATTCCGGTCAAAAACATAGCACCCTTGGGGGCTCAATATATGCCAATATTGACATTAACTGACAAAAGTTTGCCGCGCGAATAACAAAGTGAGTTTTTGACACGAACGCACCCAATACACTCCAATGTGTCCAAAAATCGTGTTTTGGTGCTTTGTGAACTTTTTCATTCCGGTCAAAAACATAGTTTTTGCTACTAACGCACCCGATACACTCCAATATGTCCAAAAATCATGTTTTGGTCTTTTTGAACTTTTTCATTCCGGTCAAAAACATCGCACCCGTGGGGCTCAATATATGCCAATATTGACATTAACTGACAAAAGTTTGCCGCGCGAATAACAAAGTGAGTTTTTGACACGAACGCACCCAATCCACTCCAATGTGTCCAACAATTGTGTTTTGGTGCTTTTTGAACTTTTTCATTCCAGTCAAAAACATAGTTTTTGCTACTAACGCACCCAATACACTCCAATATGTCCAAAAATCGTGTTTTGGTGCTTTTTGAACTTTTTCATTCCGGTCAAAAACATTGTTTTTGCTACCAACGCACCCAATACACTCCAATATGTCCAAAAATCATGTTTTGGTCTTTTCGAACTTTTTCATTCCGGTCAAAAACATAGCACCCGTGGGGGCTCAATATATGCCAATATTGACATTAACTGACAAAAGTTTGCCGCGCGAATAACAAAGTGAGTTTTTGACACGAACGCACCCAATACACTCCAATGTGTCCAAAAATCGTGTTTTGGTGCTTTTTGAACTTTTTCATTCCGGTCAAAAACATAGTTTTTGCTACTAACGCACCCGATACACTCCAATATGTCCAAAAATCATGTTTTGGTCTTTTTGAACTTTTTCATTCCGGTCAAAAACATAGCACCCTTGGGGGCTCAATATATGCCAATATTGACATTAACTGACAAAAGTTTGCCGCGCGAATAACAAAGTGAGTTTTTGACACGAACGCACCCAATACACTCCAATGTGTCCAAAAATCGTGTTTTGGTGCTTTTTGAACTTTTTCATTCCGGTCAAAAACATAGTTTTTGCTACTAACGCACCCGATACACTCCAATATGTCCAAAAATCATGTTTTGGTTTTTTTGAACTTTTTCATTCCGGTCAAAAACATCGCACCCGTGGGGCTCAATATATGCCAAATTGACAATAACTGACAAAAGTTTGCCGCGCGAATAACAAAGTGAGTTTTTGACACGAACGCACCCAATACACTCCAATGTGTCCAACAATTGTGTTTTGGTGCTTTTTGAACTTTTTCATTCCAGTCAAAAACATAGTTTTTGCTACTAACGCACCCAATACACTCCAATATGTCCAAAAATCGTGTTTTGGTGCTTTTTGAACTTTTTCAGTCCGGTCAAAAACATTGTTTTTGCTACTAACGCACCCAATACACTCCAATATGTCCAAAAATCATGTTTTGGTCTTTTTGAACTTTTTCATTCCGGTCAAAAACATAGCACCCGTGGGGGCTCAATATATGCCAATATTGACATTAATTGACAAAAGTTTGCCGCGCGAATAACAAAGTGAGTTTTTGACACGAACGCACCCAATACACTCCAATGTGTCCAAAAATCTTGTTTTGGTCTTTTTGAACTTTTTCATTCCGGTAAAAAACATAGCACCCGTGGGGGCTCAATATATGCCAATATTGGCATAAATTGACAAAAGTTCATCGCGCGAGTCACGAAGTGAGTTTTTGCTACGAACGCACCCAATACACTCCAATATGTCCAAAAATCATGTTTTGGTCTTTTTGAACTTTTTCATTCCGGTCAAAAACAAAGCACCCGTGGGGGCTCAATATATGCCAATATTGACATTAACTGACAAAAGTTTGCCGCGCGAATAACAAAGTGAGTTTTTGACACGAACACACCCAATACCCTCCAATGTGTCCAAAAATCGTGTTTTGGTGCTTTTTGAACTTTTTAATTCCGGTCAAAAACATAGTTTTTGCTACTAACGCACCCGATACACTCCAATATGTCCAAAAATCATGTTTTGGTCTTTTTGAACTTTTTCATTCCGGTCAGAAACATAGCACCCTTGGGAGCTCAATATATGCCAATATTGACATTAATTGACAAAAGTTTACCACGCGAATAACAACGTGAGTTTTTGACACGAACGCACCTAATACACTCCAATGTGTCCAAAAATCGTGTTTTGGTGCTTTTTGAACTTTTTCATTCCGGTCAAAAACTGAGTTTTTGCTACTAACGTACCCAATACACTCCAATATGTCCAAAAATCATGTTTTGCTCTTTTTGAACTTTTTCATTCCGGTCAAAAACATAGCACCAGTGGGGGCTCAATATATGCCAATATTGACATTAATTGAGAAAAGTTCATCGCGCGAGTCACGAAGTGAGTTTTTGCTACGAACGCACCCAATACACTCCAATGTGTCCAAAAATCGTGTTTTTGTGCTTTTTTAACTTTTTCATTGCGGTCAAAAACTGAGTTTTTGCTACTAACGCACCCAATACACTCCAATATGTCCAAAAATCATGTTTTGCTCTTTTTGAACTTTTTCATTCCGGTCAAAACCATCGCACCCGTGGGGCTCAATATATGCCAATATTGGCATAAATTGACAAAAGTTCATCGCGCGAGTCACGAAGTGAGTTTTTGCTACGAACGCACCCAATACACTCCAATATGTCCAAAAATCATGTTTTGGTCTTTTTGAACTTTTTCATTCCGGTCAAAAACATATCGCACCCGTGGGGGCTCAATATATGCCAATATTGGCATAAATTGACAAAAGTTCATAGCGCGAGTCACGAAGTGAGTTTTTGCTACGAACGCACCCAATACACTCCAATATGTCCAAAAATCATGTTTTGGTCTTTTTGAACTTTTTCATTCCGGTCAAAAACATAGCACCCGTGGGGGCTCAATATATGCCAATATTGACATTAACTGACAAAAGTTTGCCGCGCGAATAACAAAGTGAGTTTTTGACACGAACGCACCCAATACACTCCAATGTGTCCAAAAATCGTGTTTTGGTGCTTTTTGAACTTTTTCATTCCGGTCAAAAACATAGTTTTTGCTACTAACGCACCCGATACACTCCAATATGTCCAAAAATCATGTTTTGGTCTTTTTGAACTTTTTCAGTCCGGTCAAAAACATAGCACCCTTGGGGGCTCAATATATCCCAATATTGACATTAACTGACAAAAGTTTGCCGCGCGAATAACAAAGTGAGTTTTTGACACGAACGCACCCAATACACTCCAATGTGTCCAAAAATCGTGTTTTGGTGCTTTTTGAACTTTTTCATTCCGGTCAAAAACTGAGTTTTTGCTACTAACGTACCCAATACACTCCAATATGTCCAAAAATCATGTTTTGCTCTTTTTGAACTTTTTCATTCCGGTCAAAAACATAGCACCCGTGGGGGCTCAATATATGCCAATATTGACATTAATTGACAAAAGTTTGCCGCGCGAATAACAAAGTGAGTTTTTCGACACGAACGCACCCAATACACTCCAATGTGTCCAAAAATCGTGTTTTTGTGCTTTTTGAACTTTTTCATTGCGGTCAAAAACTGAGTTTTTGCTACTAACGTACCCAATACACTCCAATATGTCCAAAAATCATGTTTTGGTGTTTTTGAACTTTTTCATTCCGGTCAAAAACATCGCACCCGTGGGGCTCAATATATGCCAATATTGGCATAAATTGACAAAAGTTCATAGCGCGAGTCACGAAGTGAGTTTTTGCTACGAACGCACCCAATACACTCCAATATGTCCAAAAATCATGTTTTGGTCTTTTTGAACTTTTTCATTCCGGTCAAAAACATAGCACCCGTGGGGGCTCAATATATGCCAATATTGACATTAACTGACAAAAGTTTGCCGCGCGAATAACAAAGTGAGTTTTTGACACGAACGCACCCAATACACTCCAATGTGTCCAAAAATCGTGTTTTGGTGCTTTTTGAACTTTTTCATTCCGGTCAAAAACATAGTTTCTGCTACTAACGCACCCAATACACTCCAATATGTCCAAAAATCATGTTTTGGTCTTTTTGAACTTTTTCATTCCGGTCAAAAGCATCGCACCCGTGGGGCTCAATATATGCCAATATTGGCATAAATTGACAAAAGTTCATCGCGCGAGTCACGAAGTGAGTTTTTGCTACGAACGCACCCAATACACTCCAATATGTCCAAAAATCATGTTTTGGTCTTTTTGAACTTTTTCATTCCGGTCAGAAACATAGCACCCTTGGGGGCTCAATATATGCCAATATTGACATTAATTGACAAAAGTTTACCGCGCGAATAACAACGTGAGTTTTTGACATGAACGCACCCAATACACTCCAATGTGTCCAAAAATCGTGTTTTGGTGCTTTTTGAACTTTTTCATTCCGGTCAAAAACTGAGTTTTTGCTACTAACGTACCCAATACACTCCTATATGTCCAAAAATCATGTTTTGCTCTTTTTGAACTTTTTCATTCCGGTCAAAAACATAGCACCCGTGGGGGCTCAATATATGCCAATATTGACATTAATTGACAAAAGTTTGCCGCGCGAATAACAAAGTGAGTTTTTCGACACGAACGCACCCAATACACTCCAATGTGTCCAAAAATCGTGTTTTTGTGCTTTTTGAACTTTTTTATTGCGGTCAAAAACTGAGTTTTTGCTACTAACGTACCCAATACACTCCAATATGTCCAAAAATCATGTTTTGGTGTTTTTGAACTTTTTCATTCCGGTCAAAAACATCGCACCCGTGGGGCTCAATATATGCCAATATTGGCATAAATTGACAAAAGTTCATAGCGCGAGTCACGAAGTGAGTTTTTGCTACGAACGCACCCAATACACTCCAATATGTCCAAAAATCATGTTTTGGTCTTTTTGAACTTTTTCATTCCGGTCAAAAACATAGCACCCGTGGGGGCTCAATATATGCCAATATTGACATTAACTGACAAAAGTTTGCCGCGCGAATAACAAAGTGAGTTTTTGACACGAACGCACCCAATACACTCCAATGTGTCCAAAAATCGTGTTTTGGTGCTTTTTGAACTTTTTCATTCCGGTCAAAAACATAGTTTCTGCTACTAACGCACCCAATACACTCCAATATGTCCAAAAATCATGTTTTGGTCTTTTTGAACTTTTTCATTCCGGTCAAAAGCATCGCACCCGTGGGGCTCAATATATGCCAATATTGGCATAAATTGACAAAAGTTCATCGCGCGAGTCACGAAGTGAGTTTTTGCTACGAACGCACCCAATACACTCCAATATGTCCAAAAATCATGTTTTGGTCTTTTTGAACTTTTTCATTCCGGTAAAAAACATAGCACCCGATACACTCCAATATGTCCAAAAATCATGTTTTGGTCTTTCTGAACTTTTTCATTCCGGTAAAAAACATAGCACCCGTGGGGGCTCAATATATGCCAATATTGACATTAATTGACCAAAGTTTACCGCGCGAATAACAACGTGAGTTTTTGACACGAACGCACCCAATACACTCCAATGTGTCCAAAAATCGTGTTTTGGTGCTTTTTGAACTTTTTCATTCCGGTCAAAAACCGAGTTTTTGCTACTAACGTACCCAATACACTCCAATATGTCCAAAAATCATGTTTTGCTCTTTTTGAACTTTTTCATTCCGGTCAAAAACATAGCACCCGTGGGGGCTCAATATATGCCAATATTGACATTAATTGACAAAAGTTTGCCGCGCGAATAACAAAGTGAGTTTTTGACACGAACGCACCCAATACACTCCAATGTGTCCAAAAATCGTGTTTTGGTGCTTTTTGAACTTTTTCATTCCGGTCAAAAACATAGTTTTTGCTACTAACGCACCCCATACACTCCAATGTGTCCAAAAATCGTGTTTTGGTGCTTTTTGAACTTTTTCATTCCGGTCAAAAACATCGCACCCGTGGGGCTCAATATATGCCAATATTGGCATAAATTGACAAAAGTTCATCGCGCGAGTCACGAAGTGAGTTTTTGCTACGAACGCACCCAATACACTCCAATATGTCCAAAAATCATGTTTTGGTCTTTTTGAACTTTTTCATTCCGGTAAAAAACATAGCACCCGTGGGGGCTCAATATATGCCAATATTGGCATAAATTGAGAAAAGTTCATCGCGCGAGTCACGAAGTGAGTTTTTGCTACGAACGCACCCAATACACTCCAATATGTCCAAAAATCATGTTTCGGTCTTTTTGAACTTTTTCATTCCGGTCAAAAACAAAGCACCCGTGGGGGCTCAATATATGCCAATATTGACATTAACTGACAAAAGTTTGCCGCGCGAATAACAAAGTGAGTTTTTGACACGAACACACCCAATACCCTCCAATGTGTCCAAAAATCGTGTTTTGGGGCTTTTTGAACTTTTTCATTCCGGTCAAAAACATAGTTTTTGCTACTAACGCACCCGATACACTCCAATATGTCCAAAAATCATGTTTTGGTCTTTTTGAACTTTTTCATTCCGGTCAGAAACATAGCACCCTTGGGGGCTCAATATATGCCAATATTGACATTAATTGACAAAAGTTTACCGCGCGAATAACAACGTGAGTTTTTGACACGAACGCACCCAATACACTCCAATGTGTCCAAAAATCGTATTTTGGTGCTTTTTGAACTTTTTCATTCCGGTCAAAAACTGAGTTTTTGCTACTAACGTACCCAATACACTCCAATATGTCCAAAAATCATGTTTTGGTCTTTTTGAACTTTTTCATTCCGGTCAAAAACATAGCACCCGTGGGGGCTCAATATATGCCAATATTGGCATAAATTGAGAAAAGTTCATCGCGCGAGTCACGAAGTGAGTTTTTGCTACGAACGCACCCAATACACTCCAATATGTCCAAAAATCATGTTTTGGTCTTTTTGAACTTTTTCATTCCGGTCAAAAACAAAGCACCCGTGGGGGCTCAATATATGCCAATATTGACATTAACTGACAAAAGTTTGCCGCGCGAAAAACAAAGTGAGTTTTTGACACGAACACACCCAATACACTCCAATGTGTCCAAAAATCGTGTTTTGGTGCTTTTTGAACTTTTTCATTCCGGTCAAAAACATAGTTTTTGCTACTAACGCACCCGATACACTCCAATATGTCCAAAAATCATGTTATGGTCTTTTTGAACTTTTTCATTCCGGTAAAAAACATAGCACCCGTCGGGGCTCAATATATGCCAATATTGGCATAAATTGACAAAAGTTCATCGCGCGAGTCATGAAGTGAGTTTTTGCTACGAACGCACCCAATACACTCCAATATGTCCAAAAATCATGTTTTGCTCTTTTTGAACTTTTTCATTCCGGTCAAAAACATAGCACCCGTGGGGGCTCAATATATGCCAATATTGACATTAATTGACAAAAGTTTGCCGCACGAATAACAAAGTGAGTTTTTTGACACGAACGCACCCAATACACTCGAATGTGTCCAAAAATCGTGTTTTTGTGCTTTATTAACTTTTTCATTCCGGTCAAAAACTGAGTTTTTGCTACTAACGCACCCAATACACTCCAATATGTCCAAATATCATGTTTGGGTGCTTTTTGAACTTTTTCAATCCGGTCAAAAACATCGCACCCGTGGGGGCTCAACATATGCCAATATTGGCATAAATTGACAAAAGTTCATCGCGCGAGTCACGAAGTGAGTTTTTGCTACGAACGCACCCAATACACTCCAATATGTCCAAAAATCATGTTTTGGTCTTTTTGAACTTTTTCATTCCGGTAAAAAACATAGCACCCGTGGGGGCTCAATATATGCCAATATTGGCATAAATTGAGAAAAGTTCATCGCGCGAGTCACGAAGTGAGTTTTTGCTACGAACGCACCCAATACACTCCAATATGTCCAAAAATCATGTTTCGGTCTTTTTGAACTTTTTCATTCCGGTCAAAAACAAAGCACCCGTGGGGGCTCAATATATGCCAATATTGACATTAACTGACAAAAGTTTGCCGCGCGAATAACAAAGTGAGTTTTTGACACGAACACACCCAATACCCTCCAATGTGTCCAAAAATCGTGTTTTGGGGCTTTTTGAACTTTTTCATTCCGGTCAAAAACATAGTTTTTGCTACTAACGCACCCGATACACTCCAATATGTCCAAAAATCATGTTTTGGTCTTTTTGAACTTTTTCATTCCGGTCAGAAACATAGCACCCTTGGGGGCTCAATATATGCCAATATTGACATTAATTGACAAAAGTTTACCGCGCGAATAACAACGTGAGTTTTTGACACGAACGCACCCAATACACTCCAATGTGTCCAAAAATCGTATTTTGGTGCTTTTTGAACTTTTTCATTCCGGTCAAAAACTGAGTTTTTGCTACTAACGTACCCAATACACTCCAATATGTCCAAAAATCATGTTTTGGTCTTTTTGAACTTTTTCATTCCGGTCAAAAACATAGCACCCGTGGGGGCTCAATATATGCCAATATTGGCATAAATTGAGAAAAGTTCATCGCGCGAGTCACGAAGTGAGTTTTTGCTACGAACGCACCCAATACACTCCAATATGTCCAAAAATCATGTTTTGGTCTTTTTGAACTTTTTCATTCCGGTCAAAAACAAAGCACCCGTGGGGGCTCAATATATGCCAATATTGACATTAACTGACAAAAGTTTGCCGCGCGAAAAACAAAGTGAGTTTTTGACACGAACACACCCAATACACTCCAATGTGTCCAAAAATCGTGTTTTGGTGCTTTTTGAACTTTTTCATTCCGGTCAAAAACATAGTTTTTGCTACTAACGCACCCGATACACTCCAATATGTCCAAAAATCATGTTATGGTCTTTTTGAACTTTTTCATTCCGGTAAAAAACATAGCACCCGTCGGGGCTCAATATATGCCAATATTGGCATAAATTGACAAAAGTTCATCGCGCGAGTCATGAAGTGAGTTTTTGCTACGAACGCACCCAATACACTCCAATATGTCCAAAAATCATGTTTTGCTCTTTTTGAACTTTTTCATTCCGGTCAAAAACATAGCACCCGTGGGGGCTCAATATATGCCAATATTGACATTAATTGACAAAAGTTTGCCGCACGAATAACAAAGTGAGTTTTTTGACACGAACGCACCCAATACACTCGAATGTGTCCAAAAATCGTGTTTTTGTGCTTTATTAACTTTTTCATTCCGGTCAAAAACTGAGTTTTTGCTACTAACGCACCCAATACACTCCAATATGTCCAAATATCATGTTTGGGTGCTTTTTGAACTTTTTCAATCCGGTCAAAAACATCGCACCCGTGGGGGCTCAACATATGCCAATATTGGCATAAATTGACAAAAGTTCATCGCGCGAGTCACGAAGTGAGTTTTTGCTACGAACGCACCCAATACACTCCAATATGTCCAAAAATCATGTTTTGGTCTTTTTGAACTTTTTCATTCCGGTAAAAAACATAGCACCCGTGGGGGCTCAATATATGCCAATATTGGCATAAATTGAGAAAAGTTCATCGCGCGAGTCACGAAGTGAGTTTTTGCTACGAACGCACCCAATACACTCCAATATGTCCAAAAATCATGTTTCGGTCTTTTTGAACTTTTTCATTCCGGTCAAAAACAAAGCACCCGTGGGGGCTCAATATATGCCAATATTGACATTAACTGACAAAAGTTTGCCGCGCGAATAACAAAGTGAGTTTTTGACACGAACACACCCAATACCCTCCAATGTGTCCAAAAATCGTGTTTTGGGGCTTTTTGAACTTTTTCATTCCGGTCAAAAACATAGTTTTTGCTACTAACGCACCCGATACACTCCAATATGTCCAAAAATCATGTTTTGGTCTTTTTGAACTTTTTCATTCCGGTCAGAAACATAGCACCCTTGGGGGCTCAATATATGCCAATATTGACATTAATTGACAAAAGTTTACCGCGCGAATAACAACGTGAGTTTTTGACACGAACGCACCCAATACACTCCAATGTGTCCAAAAATCGTATTTTGGTGCTTTTTGAACTTTTTCATTCCGGTCAAAAACTGAGTTTTTGCTACTAACGTACCCAATACACTCCAATATGTCCAAAAATCATGTTTTGGTCTTTTTGAACTTTTTCATTCCGGTCAAAAACATAGCACCCGTGGGGGCTCAATATATGCCAATATTGGCATAAATTGAGAAAAGTTCATCGCGCGAGTCACGAAGTGAGTTTTTGCTACGAACGCACCCAATACACTCCAATATGTCCAAAAATCATGTTTTGGTCTTTTTGAACTTTTTCATTCCGGTCAAAAACAAAGCACCCGTGGGGGCTCAATATATGCCAATATTGACATTAACTGACAAAAGTTTGCCGCGCGAAAAACAAAGTGAGTTTTTGACACGAACACACCCAATACACTCCAATGTGTCCAAAAATCGTGTTTTGGTGCTTTTTGAACTTTTTCATTCCGGTCAAAAACATAGTTTTTGCTACTAACGCACCCGATACACTCCAATATGTCCAAAAATCATGTTATGGTCTTTTTGAACTTTTTCATTCCGGTAAAAAACATAGCACCCGTCGGGGCTCAATATATGCCAATATTGGCATAAATTGACAAAAGTTCATCGCGCGAGTCATGAAGTGAGTTTTTGCTACGAACGCACCCAATACACTCCAATATGTCCAAAAATCATGTTTTGCTCTTTTTGAACTTTTTCATTCCGGTCAAAAACATAGCACCCGTGGGGGCTCAATATATGCCAATATTGACATTAATTGACAAAAGTTTGCCGCACGAATAACAAAGTGAGTTTTTTGACACGAACGCACCCAATACACTCGAATGTGTCCAAAAATCGTGTTTTTGTGCTTTATTAACTTTTTCATTCCGGTCAAAAACTGAGTTTTTGCTACTAACGCACCCAATACACTCCAATATGTCCAAATATCATGTTTGGGTGCTTTTTGAACTTTTTCAATCCGGTCAAAAACATCGCACCCGTGGGGGCTCAACATATGCCAATATTGGCATAAATTGACAAAAGTTCATCGCGCGAGTCACGAAGTGAGTTTTTGCTACGAACGCACCCAATACACTCCAATATGTCCAAAAATCATGTTTTGGTCTTTTTGAACTTTTTCATTCCGGTAAAAAACATAGCACCCGTGGGGGCTCAATATATGCCAATATTGGCATAAATTGAGAAAAGTTCATCGCGCGAGTCACGAAGTGAGTTTTTGCTACGAACGCACCCAATACACTCCAATATGTCCAAAAATCATGTTTCGGTCTTTTTGAACTTTTTCATTCCGGTCAAAAACAAAGCACCCGTGGGGGCTCAATATATGCCAATATTGACATTAACTGACAAAAGTTTGCCGCGCGAATAACAAAGTGAGTTTTTGACACGAACACACCCAATACCCTCCAATGTGTCCAAAAATCGTGTTTTGGGGCTTTTTGAACTTTTTCATTCCGGTCAAAAACATAGTTTTTGCTACTAACGCACCCGATACACTCCAATATGTCCAAAAATCATGTTTTGGTCTTTTTGAACTTTTTCATTCCGGTCAGAAACATAGCACCCTTGGGGGCTCAATATATGCCAATATTGACATTAATTGACAAAAGTTTACCGCGCGAATAACAACGTGAGTTTTTGACACGAACGCACCCAATACACTCCAATGTGTCCAAAAATCGTATTTTGGTGCTTTTTGAACTTTTTCATTCCGGTCAAAAACTGAGTTTTTGCTACTAACGTACCCAATACACTCCAATATGTCCAAAAATCATGTTTTGGTCTTTTTGAACTTTTTCATTCCGGTCAAAAACATAGCACCCGTGGGGGCTCAATATATGCCAATATTGGCATAAATTGAGAAAAGTTCATCGCGCGAGTCACGAAGTGAGTTTTTGCTACGAACGCACCCAATACACTCCAATATGTCCAAAAATCATGTTTTGGTCTTTTTGAACTTTTTCATTCCGGTCAAAAACAAAGCACCCGTGGGGGCTCAATATATGCTAATATTGACATTAACTGACAAAAGTTTGCCGCGCGAAAAACAAAGTGAGTTTTTGACACGAACACACCCAATACACTCCAATGTGTCCAAAAATCGTGTTTTGGTGCTTTTTGAACTTTTTCATTCCGGTCAAAAACATAGTTTTTGCTACTAACGCACCCGATACACTCCAATATGTCCAAAAATCATGTTATGGTCTTTTTGAACTTTTTCATTCCGGTAAAAAACATAGCACCCGTCGGGGCTCAATATATGCCAATATTGGCATAAATTGACAAAAGTTCATCGCGCGAGTCATGAAGTGAGTTTTTGCTACGAACGCACCCAATACACTCCAATATGTCCAAAAATCACGTTTTGCTCTTTTTGAACTTTTTCATTCCGGTCAAAAACATAGCACCCGTGGGGGCTCAATATATGCCAATATTGACATTAATTGACAAAAGTTTGCCGCACGAATAACAAAGTGAGTTTTTTGACACGAACGCACCCAATACACTCGAATGTGTCCAAAAATCGTGTTTTTGTGCTTTATTAACTTTTTCATTCCGGTCAAAAACTGAGTTTTTGCTACTAACGCACCCAATACACTCCAATATGTCCAAATATCATGTTTGGGTGCTTTTTGAACTTTTTCAATCCGGTCAAAAACATCGCACCCGTGGGGGCTCAATATATGCCAATATTGGCATAAATTGACAAAAGTTCATCGCGCGAGTCACGAAGTGAGTTTTTGCTACGAACGCACCCAATACACTCCAATATGTCCAAAAATCATGTTTTGGTCTTTTTGAACTTTTTCATTCCGGTAAAAAACATAGCACCCGTGGGGGCTCAATATATGCCAATATTGGCATAAATTGAGAAAAGTTCATCGCGCGAGTCACGAAGTGAGTTTTTGCTACGAACGCACCCAATACACTCCAATATGTCCAAAAATCATGTTTCGGTCTTTTTGAACTTTTTCATTCCGGTCAAAAACAAAGCACCCGTGGGGGCTCAATATATGCCAATATTGACATTAACTGACAAAAGTTTGCCGCGCGAATAACAAAGTGAGTTTTTGACACGAACACACCCAATACCCTCCAATGTGTCCAAAAATCGTGTTTTGGGGCTTTTTGAACTTTTTCATTCCGGTCAAAAACATAGTTTTTGCTACTAACGCACCCGATACACTCCAATATGTCCAAAAATCATGTTTTGGTCTTTTTGAACTTTTTCATTCCGGTCAAAAACATAGCACCCTTGGGGGCTCAATATATGCCAATATTGACATTAATTGACAAAAGTTTACCGCGCGAATAACAACGTGAGTTTTTGACATGAACGCACCCAATACACTCCAATGTGTCCAAAAATCGTGTTTTGGTGCTTTTTGAACTTTTTCATTCCGGTCAAAAACTGAGTTTTTGCTACTAACGTACCCAATACACTCCAATATGTCCAAAAATCATGTTTTGCTCTTTTTGAACTTTTTCATTCCGGTCAAAAACATAGCACCCGTGGGGGCTCAATATATGCCAATATTGACATTAATTGACAAAAGTTTGCCGCGCGAATAACAAAGTGAGTTTTTCGACACGAACGCACCCAATACACTCCAATGTGTCCAAAAATCGTGTTTTTGTGCTTTTTGAACTTTTTCATTGCGGTCAAAAACTGAGTTTTTGCTACTAACGTACCCAATACACTCCAATATGTCCAAAAATCATGTTTTGGTGTTTTTGAACTTTTTCATTCCGGTCAAAAACATCGCACCCGTGGGGCTCAATATATGCCAATATTGGCATAAATTGACAAAAGTTCATAGCGCGAGTCACGAAGTGAGTTTTTGCTACGAACGCACCCAATACACTCCAATATGTCCAAAAATCATGTTTTGGTCTTTTTGAACTTTTTCATTCCGGTCAAAAACATAGCACCCGTGGGGGCTCAATATATGCCAATATTGACATTAACTGACAAAAGTTTGCCGCGCGAATAACAAAGTGAGTTTTTGACACGAACGCACCCAATACACTCCAATGTGTCCAAAAATCGTGTTTTGGTGCTTTTTGAACTTTTTCATTCCGGTCAAAAACATAGTTTCTGCTACTAACGCACCCAATACACTCCAATATGTCCAAAAATCATGTTTTGGTCTTTTTGAACTTTTTCATTCCGGTCAAAAGCATCGCACCCGTGGGGCTCAATATATGCCAATATTGGCATAAATTGACAAAAGTTCATCGCGCGAGTCACGAAGTGAGTTTTTGCTACGAACGCACCCAATACACTCCAATATGTCCAAAAATCATGTTTTGGTCTTTTTGAACTTTTTCATTCCGGTAAAAAACATAGCACCCGTGGGGGCTCAATATATGCCAATATTGGCATAAATTGACAAAAGTTCATCGCGCGAGTCACGAAGTGAGTTTTTGCTACGAACGCACCCAATACACTCCAATGTGTCCAAAAATCGTGTTTTGGTGCTTTTTGAACTTTTTCATTCCGGTCAAAAACATAGTTTTTGCTACTAACGCACCCGATACACTCCAATATGTCCAAAAATCATGTTTTGGTCTTTTTGAACTTTTTCTTTCCGGTCAAAAACATCGCACCCGTGGGGCTCAATATATGCCAATATTGACATTAACTGACAAAAGTTCGCCGCGCGAATAACAAAGTGAGTTTTTGACACGAACGCACCCAATACACTCCAATGTGTCCAACAATTGTGTTTTGGTGCTTTTCGAACTTTTTCATTCCAGTCAAAAACATAGTTTTTGCTACTAACGCACCCAATACACTCCAATATGTCCAAAAATCGTGTTTTGGTGCTTTTTGAACTTTTTCATTCCGGTCAAAAACATTGTTTTCGCTACTAACGCACCCAATACACTCCAATATGTCCAAAAATCATGTTTTGGTCTTTTTGAACTTTTTCATTCCGGTCAAAAACATAGCACCCGTGGGGGCTCAATATATGCCAATATTGACATTAATTGACAAAAGTTTGCCGCGCGAATAAGAAAGTGAGTTTTTGACACGAACGCACCCAATACACTCCAATGTGTCCAAAAATCGTGTTTTGGTGCTTTTTGAACTTTTTCATTGCGGTCAAAAACTGAGTTTTTGCTACTAACGCACCCAATACACTCCAATATGTCCAAAAATCATGTTTTGGTCTTTTTGAACTTTTTCATTCCGGTCAAAAGCATCGCACCCGTGGGGCTCAATATATGCCAATATTGGCATAAATTGACAAAAGTTCATCGCGCGAGTCACGAAGTGAGTTTTTGCTACGAACGCACCCAATACACTCCAATATGTCCAAAAATCATGTTTTGGTCTTTTTGAACTTTTTCATTCCGGTAAAAAACATAGCACCCGATACACTCCAATATGTCCAAAAATCATGTTTTGGTCTTTCTGAACTTTTTCATTCCGGTAAAAAACATAGCACCCGTGGGGGCTCAATATATGCCAATATTGACATTAATTGACCAAAGTTTACCGCGCGAATAACAACGTGAGTTTTTGACACGAACGCACCCAATACACTCCAATGTGTCCAAAAATCGTGTTTTGGTGCTTTTTGAACTTTTTCATTCCGGTCAAAAACCGAGTTTTTGCTACTAACGTACCCAATACACTCCAATATGTCCAAAAATCATGTTTTGCTCTTTTTGAACTTTTTCATTCCGGTCAAAAACATAGCACCCGTGGGGGCTCAATATATGCCAATATTGGCATAAATTGAGAAAAGTTCATCGCGCGAGTCACGAAGTGAGTTTTTGCTACGAACGCACCCAATACACTCCAATATGTCCAAAAATCATGTTTTGGTCTTTTTGAACTTTTTCATTCCGGTCAAAAACAAAGCACCCGTGGGGGCTCAATATATGCTAATATTGACATTAACTGACAAAAGTTTGCCGCGCGAAAAACAAAGTGAGTTTTTGACACGAACACACCCAATACACTCCAATGTGTCCAAAAATCGTGTTTTGGTGCTTTTTGAACTTTTTCATTCCGGTCAAAAACATAGTTTTTGCTACTAACGCACCCGATACACTCCAATATGTCCAAAAATCATGTTATGGTCTTTTTGAACTTTTTCATTCCGGTAAAAAACATAGCACCCGTCGGGGCTCAATATATGCCAATATTGGCATAAATTGACAAAAGTTCATCGCGCGAGTCATGAAGTGAGTTTTTGCTACGAACGCACCCAATACACTCCAATATGTCCAAAAATCACGTTTTGCTCTTTTTGAACTTTTTCATTCCGGTCAAAAACATAGCACCCGTGGGGGCTCAATATATGCCAATATTGACATTAATTGACAAAAGTTTGCCGCACGAATAACAAAGTGAGTTTTTTGACACGAACGCACCCAATACACTCGAATGTGTCCAAAAATCGTGTTTTTGTGCTTTATTAACTTTTTCATTCCGGTCAAAAACTGAGTTTTTGCTACTAACGCACCCAATACACTCCAATATGTCCAAATATCATGTTTGGGTGCTTTTTGAACTTTTTCAATCCGGTCAAAAACATCGCACCCGTGGGGGCTCAATATATGCCAATATTGGCATAAATTGACAAAAGTTCATCGCGCGAGTCACGAAGTGAGTTTTTGCTACGAACGCACCCAATACACTCCAATATGTCCAAAAATCATGTTTTGGTCTTTTTGAACTTTTTCATTCCGGTAAAAAACATAGCACCCGTGGGGGCTCAATATATGCCAATATTGGCATAAATTGAGAAAAGTTCATCGCGCGAGTCACGAAGTGAGTTTTTGCTACGAACGCACCCAATACACTCCAATATGTCCAAAAATCATGTTTCGGTCTTTTTGAACTTTTTCATTCCGGTCAAAAACAAAGCACCCGTGGGGGCTCAATATATGCCAATATTGACATTAACTGACAAAAGTTTGCCGCGCGAATAACAAAGTGAGTTTTTGACACGAACACACCCAATACCCTCCAATGTGTCCAAAAATCGTGTTTTGGGGCTTTTTGAACTTTTTCATTCCGGTCAAAAACATAGTTTTTGCTACTAACGCACCCGATACACTCCAATATGTCCAAAAATCATGTTTTGGTCTTTTTGAACTTTTTCATTCCGGTCAAAAACATAGCACCCTTGGGGGCTCAATATATGCCAATATTGACATTAATTGACAAAAGTTTACCGCGCGAATAACAACGTGAGTTTTTGACATGAACGCACCCAATACACTCCAATGTGTCCAAAAATCGTGTTTTGGTGCTTTTTGAACTTTTTCATTCCGGTCAAAAACTGAGTTTTTGCTACTAACGTACCCAATACACTCCAATATGTCCAAAAATCATGTTTTGCTCTTTTTGAACTTTTTCATTCCGGTCAAAAACATAGCACCCGTGGGGGCTCAATATATGCCAATATTGACATTAATTGACAAAAGTTTGCCGCGCGAATAACAAAGTGAGTTTTTCGACACGAACGCACCCAATACACTCCAATGTGTCCAAAAATCGTGTTTTTGTGCTTTTTGAACTTTTTCATTGCGGTCAAAAACTGAGTTTTTGCTACTAACGTACCCAATACACTCCAATATGTCCAAAAATCATGTTTTGGTGTTTTTGAACTTTTTCATTCCGGTCAAAAACATCGCACCCGTGGGGCTCAATATATGCCAATATTGGCATAAATTGACAAAAGTTCATAGCGCGAGTCACGAAGTGAGTTTTTGCTACGAACGCACCCAATACACTCCAATATGTCCAAAAATCATGTTTTGGTCTTTTTGAACTTTTTCATTCCGGTCAAAAACATAGCACCCGTGGGGGCTCAATATATGCCAATATTGACATTAACTGACAAAAGTTTGCCGCGCGAATAACAAAGTGAGTTTTTGACACGAACGCACCCAATACACTCCAATGTGTCCAAAAATCGTGTTTTGGTGCTTTTTGAACTTTTTCATTCCGGTCAAAAACATAGTTTCTGCTACTAACGCACCCAATACACTCCAATATGTCCAAAAATCATGTTTTGGTCTTTTTGAACTTTTTCATTCCGGTCAAAAGCATCGCACCCGTGGGGCTCAATATATGCCAATATTGGCATAAATTGACAAAAGTTCATCGCGCGAGTCACGAAGTGAGTTTTTGCTACGAACGCACCCAATACACTCCAATATGTCCAAAAATCATGTTTTGGTCTTTTTGAACTTTTTCATTCCGGTAAAAAACATAGCACCCGTGGGGGCTCAATATATGCCAATATTGGCATAAATTGACAAAAGTTCATCGCGCGAGTCACGAAGTGAGTTTTTGCTACGAACGCACCCAATACACTCCAATGTGTCCAAAAATCGTGTTTTGGTGCTTTTTGAACTTTTTCATTCCGGTCAAAAACATAGTTTTTGCTACTAACGCACCCGATACACTCCAATATGTCCAAAAATCATGTTTTGGTCTTTTTGAACTTTTTCTTTCCGGTCAAAAACATCGCACCCGTGGGGCTCAATATATGCCAATATTGACATTAACTGACAAAAGTTCGCCGCGCGAATAACAAAGTGAGTTTTTGACACGAACGCACCCAATACACTCCAATGTGTCCAACAATTGTGTTTTGGTGCTTTTCGAACTTTTTCATTCCAGTCAAAAACATAGTTTTTGCTACTAACGCACCCAATACACTCCAATATGTCCAAAAATCGTGTTTTGGTGCTTTTTGAACTTTTTCATTCCGGTCAAAAACATTGTTTTCGCTACTAACGCACCCAATACACTCCAATATGTCCAAAAATCATGTTTTGGTCTTTTTGAACTTTTTCATTCCGGTCAAAAACATAGCACCCGTGGGGGCTCAATATATGCCAATATTGACATTAATTGACAAAAGTTTGCCGCGCGAATAAGAAAGTGAGTTTTTGACACGAACGCACCCAATACACTCCAATGTGTCCAAAAATCGTGTTTTGGTGCTTTTTGAACTTTTTCATTGCGGTCAAAAACTGAGTTTTTGCTACTAACGCACCCAATACACTCCAATATGTCCAAAAATCATGTTTTGGTCTTTTTGAACTTTTTCATTCCGGTCAAAAGCATCGCACCCGTGGGGCTCAATATATGCCAATATTGGCATAAATTGACAAAAGTTCATCGCGCGAGTCACGAAGTGAGTTTTTGCTACGAACGCACCCAATACACTCCAATATGTCCAAAAATCATGTTTTGGTCTTTTTGAACTTTTTCATTCCGGTAAAAAACATAGCACCCGATACACTCCAATATGTCCAAAAATCATGTTTTGGTCTTTCTGAACTTTTTCATTCCGGTAAAAAACATAGCACCCGTGGGGGCTCAATATATGCCAATATTGACATTAATTGACCAAAGTTTACCGCGCGAATAACAACGTGAGTTTTTGACACGAACGCACCCAATACACTCCAATGTGTCCAAAAATCGTGTTTTGGTGCTTTTTGAACTTTTTCATTCCGGTCAAAAACCGAGTTTTTGCTACTAACGTACCCAATACACTCCAATATGTCCAAAAATCATGTTTTGCTCTTTTTGAACTTTTTCATTCCGGTCAAAAACATAGCACCCGTGGGGGCTCAATATATGCCAATATTGACATTAATTGACAAAAGTTTGCCGCGCGAATAACAAAGTGAGTTTTTGACACGAACGCACCCAATACACTCCAATGTGTCCAAAAATCGTGTTTTGGTGCTTTTTGAACTTTTTCATTCCGGTCAAAAACATAGTTTTTGCTACTAACGCACCCAATACACTCCAATGTGTCCAAAAATCGTGTTTTGGTGCTTTTTGAACTTTTTCATTCCGGTCAAAAACATCGCACCCGTGGGGCTCAATATATGCCAATATTGGCATAAATTGACAAAAGTTCATCGCGCGAGTCACGAAGTGAGTTTTTGCTACGAACGCACCCAATACACTCCAATATGTCCAAAAATCATGTTTTGGTCTTTTTGAACTTTTTCATTCCGGTAAAAAACATAGCACCCGTGGGGGCTCAATATATGCCAATATTGGCATAAATTGAGAAAAGTTCATCGCGCGAGTCACGAAGTGAGTTTTTGCTACGAACGCACCCAATACACTCCAATATGTCCAAAAATCATGTTTCGGTCTTTTTGAACTTTTTCATTCCGGTCAAAAACAAAGCACCCGTGGGGGCTCAATATATGCCAATATTGACATTAACTGACAAAAGTTTGCCGCGCGAATAACAAAGTGAGTTTTTGACACGAACACACCCAATACCCTCCAATGTGTCCAAAAATCGTGTTTTGGGGCTTTTTGAACTTTTTCATTCCGGTCAAAAACATAGTTTTTGCTACTAACGCACCCGATACACTCCAATATGTCCAAAAATCATGTTTTGGTCTTTTTGAACTTTTTCATTCCGGTCAGAAACATAGCACCCTTGGGGGCTCAATATATGCCAATATTGACATTAATTGACAAAAGTTTACCGCGCGAATAACAACGTGAGTTTTTGACACGAACGCACCCAATACACTCCAATGTGTCCAAAAATCGTATTTTGGTGCTTTTTGAACTTTTTCATTCCGGTCAAAAACTGAGTTTTTGCTACTAACGTACCCAATACACTCCAATATGTCCAAAAATCATGTTTTGGTCTTTTTGAACTTTTTCATTCCGGTCAAAAACATAGCACCCGTGGGGGCTCAATATATGCCAATATTGGCATAAATTGAGAAAAGTTCATCGCGCGAGTCACGAAGTGAGTTTTTGCTACGAACGCACCCAATACACTCCAATATGTCCAAAAATCATGTTTTGGTCTTTTTGAACTTTTTCATTCCGGTCAAAAACAAAGCACCCGTGGGGGCTCAATATATGCCAATATTGACATTAACTGACAAAAGTTTGCCGCGCGAAAAACAAAGTGAGTTTTTGACACGAACACACCCAATACACTCCAATGTGTCCAAAAATCGTGTTTTGGTGCTTTTTGAACTTTTTCATTCCGGTCAAAAACATAGTTTTTGCTACTAACGCACCCGATACACTCCAATATGTCCAAAAATCATGTTATGGTCTTTTTGAACTTTTTCATTCCGGTAAAAAACATAGCACCCGTCGGGGCTCAATATATGCCAATATTGGCATAAATTGACAAAAGTTCATCGCGCGAGTCATGAAGTGAGTTTTTGCTACGAACGCACCCAATACACTCCAATATGTCCAAAAATCATGTTTTGCTCTTTTTGAACTTTTTCATTCCGGTCAAAAACATAGCACCCGTGGGGGCTCAATATATGCCAATATTGACATTAATTGACAAAAGTTTGCCGCACGAATAACAAAGTGAGTTTTTTGACACGAACGCACCCAATACACTCGAATGTGTCCAAAAATCGTCTTTTTGTGCTTTATTAACTTTTTCATTCCGGTCAAAAACTGAGTTTTTGCTACTAACGCACCCAATACACTCCAATATGTCCAAATATCATGTTTGGGTGCTTTTTGAACTTTTTCAATCCGGTCAAAAACATCGCACCCGTGGGGGCTCAATATATGCCAATATTGGCATAAATTGACAAAAGTTCATCGCGCGAGTCACGAAGTGAGTTTTTGATATGAACGCACCCAATACACTCCAATATGTCCAAAAATCATGTTTTGGTCTTTTTGAACTTTTTCATTCCGGTCAAAAACATAGCACCCGTGGGGGCTCAATATATGCCAATATTGACATTAACTGACAAAAGTTTGCTGCGCGAATAACAAAGTGAGTTTTTGACACGAACGCACCCAATACACTCCAATGTGTCCAAAAATCGTGTTTTGGTGCTTTTTGAACTTTTTCATTGCGGTCAAAAACTGAGTTTTTGCTACTAACGCACCCAATACACTCCAATATGTCCAAAAATCATGTTTTGGTCTTTTTGAACTTTTTCATTCCGGTCAAAAGCATCGCACCCGTGGGGCTCAATATATGCCAATATTGGCATAAATTGACAAAAGTTCATCGCGCGAGTCACGAAGTGAGTTTTTGCTACGAACGCACCCAATACACTCCAATATGTCCAAAAATCATGTTTTGGTCTTTTTGAACTTTTTCATTCCGGTAAAAAACATAGCACCCGTGGGGGCTCAATATATGCCAATATTGGCATAAATTGACAAAAGTTCATCGCGCGAGTCACGAAGTGAGTTTTTGCTACGAACGCACCCAATACACTCCAATATGTCCAAAAATCATGTTTTGGTCTTTTTGAACTTTTTCATTCCGGTCAAAAACAAAGCACCCGTGGGGGCTCAATATATGCCAATATTGACATTAACTGACAAAAGTTTGCCGCGCGAAAAACAAAGTGAGTTTTTGACACGAACACACCCAATACACTCCAATGTGTCCAAAAATCGTGTTTTGGTGCTTTTTGAACTTTTTCATTCCGGTCAAAAACATAGTTTTTGCTACTAACGCACCCGATACACTCCAATATGTCCAAAAATCTTGTTTTGGTCTTTTTGAACTTTTTCATTCCGGTCAGAAACATAGCACCCTTGGGGGCTCAATATATGCCAATACTGACATTAAGTGACAAAAGTTTACCGCGCGAATAACAACGTGAGTTTTTGACATGAACGCACCCAATACACTCGAATGTGTCCAAAAATCGTGTTTTGGTGCTTTTTGAACTTTTTCATTCCGGTCAAAAACTGAGTTTTTGCTACAAACGTACCCAATACACTCCAATATGTCCAAAAATCATGTTTTGGTGCTTTTTGAACTTTTTCATTCCGGTCAAAAACATAGCACCCGTGGGGGCTCAATATATGCCAATATTGACATTAATTGACAAAAGTTTGCCGCGCGAATAACAAAGTGAGTTTTTCGACACGAACGCACCCAATACACTCCAATGTGTCCAAAAATCGTGTTTTTGTGCTTTTTGAACTTTTTCATTGCGGTCAAAAACTGAGTTTTTGCTACTAACGTACCCAATACACTCCAATATGTCCAAAAATCATGTTTTGGTGTTTTTGAACTTTTTCATTCCGGTCAAAAACATCGCACCCGTGGGGCTCAATATATGCCAATATTGGCATAAATTGACAAAAGTTCATAGCGCGAGTCACGAAGTGAGTTTTTGCTACGAACGCACCCAATACACTCCAATATGTCCAAAAATCATGTTTTGGTCTTTTTGAACTTTTTCATTCCGGTCAAAAACATAGCACCCGTGGGGGCTCAATATATGCCAATATTGACATTAACTGACAAAAGTTTGCCGCGCGAATAACAAAGTGAGTTTTTGACACGAACGCACCCAATACACTCCAATGTGTCCAAAAATCGTGTTTTGGTGCTTTTTGAACTTTTTCATTCCGGTCAAAAACATAGTTTCTGCTACTAACGCACCCAATACACTACAATATGTCCAAAAATCATGTTTTGGTCTTTTTGAACTTTTTCATTCCGGTCAAAAGCATCGCACCCGTGGGGCTCAATATATGCCAATATTGGCATAAATTGACAAAAGTTCATCGCGCGAGTCACGAAGTGAGTTTTTGCTACGAACGCACCCAATACACTCCAATATGTCCAAAAATCATGTTTTGGTCTTTTTGAACTTTTTCATTCCGGTAAAAAACATAGCACCCGTGGGGGCTCAATATATGCCAATATTGGCATAAATTGACAAAAGTTCATCGCGCGAGTCACGAAGTGAGTTTTTGCTACGAACGCACCCAATACACTCCAATGTGTCCAAAAATCGTGTTTTGGTGCTTTTTGAACTTTTTCATTCCGGTCAAAAACATAGTTTTTGCTACTAACGCACCCGATACACTCCAATATGTCCAAAAATCATGTTTTGGTCTTTTTGAACTTTTTCTTTCCGGTCAAAAACATCGCACCCGTGGGGCTCAATATATGCCAATATTGACATTAACTGACAAAAGTTCGCCGCGCGAATAACAAAGTGAGTTTTTGACACGAACGCACCCAATACACTCCAATGTGTCCAACAATTGTGTTTTGGTGCTTTTCGAACTTTTTCATTCCAGTCAAAAACATAGTTTTTGCTACTAACGCACCCAATACACTCCAATATGTCCAAAAATCGTGTTTTGGTGCTTTTTGAACTTTTTCATTCCGGTCAAAAACATTGTTTTCGCTACTAACGCACCCAATACACTCCAATATGTCCAAAAATCATGTTTTGGTCTTTTTGAACTTTTTCATTCCGGTCAAAAACATAGCACCCGTGGGGGCTCAATATATGCCAATATTGACATTAATTGACAAAAGTTTGCCGCGCGAATAAGAAAGTGAGTTTTTGACACGAACGCACCCAATACACTCCAATGTGTCCAAAAATCGTGTTTTGGTGCTTTTTGAACTTTTTCATTGCGGTCAAAAACTGAGTTTTTGCTACTAACGCACCCAATACACTCCAATATGTCCAAAAATCATGTTTTGGTCTTTTTGAACTTTTTCATTCCGGTCAAAAACATAGCACCCGTGGGGGCTCAATATATGCCAATATTGGCATAAATTGACAAAAGTTCATCGCGCGAGTCACGAAGTGAGTTTTTGCTACGAACGCACCCAATACACTCCAATATGTCCAAAAATCATGTTTTGGTCTTTTTGAACTTTTTCATTCCGGTAAAAAACATAGCACCCGATACACTCCAATATGTCCAAAAATCATGTTTTGGTCTTTCTGAACTTTTTCATTCCGGTAAAAAACATAGCACCCGTGGGGGCTCAATATATGCCAATATTGACATTAATTGACCAAAGTTTACCGCGCGAATAACAACGTGAGTTTTTGACACGAACGCACCCAATACACTCCAATGTGTCCAAAAATCGTGTTTTGGTGCTTTTTGAACTTTTTCATTCCGGTCAAAAACCGAGTTTTTGCTACTAACGTACCCAATACACTCCAATATGTCCAAAAATCATGTTTTGCTCTTTTTGAACTTTTTCATTCCGGTCAAAAACATAGCACCCGTGGGGGCTCAATATATGCCAATATTGACATTAATTGACAAAAGTTTGCCGCGCGAATAACAAAGTGAGTTTTTGACACGAACGCACCCAATACACTCCAATGTGTCCAAAAATCGTGTTTTGGTGCTTTTTGAACTTTTTCATTCCGGTCAAAAACATAGTTTTTGCTACTAACGCACCCAATACACTCCAATGTGTCCAAAAATCGTGTTTTGGTGCTTTTTGAACTTTTTCATTCCGGTCAAAAACATCGCACCCGTGGGGCTCAATATATGCCAATATTGGCATAAATTGACAAAAGTTCATCGCGCGAGTCACGAAGTGAGTTTTTGCTACGAACGCACCCAATACACTCCAATATGTCCAAAAATCATGTTTTGGTCTTTTTGAACTTTTTCATTCCGGTAAAAAACATAGCACCCGTGGGGGCTCAATATATGCCAATATTGGCATAAATTGAGAAAAGTTCATCGCGCGAGTCACGAAGTGAGTTTTTGCTACGAACGCACCCAATACACTCCAATATGTCCAAAAATCATGTTTCGGTCTTTTTGAACTTTTTCATTCCGGTCAAAAACAAAGCACCCGTGGGGGCTCAATATATGCCAATATTGACATTAACTGACAAAAGTTTGCCGCGCGAATAACAAAGTGAGTTTTTGACACGAACACACCCAATACCCTCCAATGTGTCCAAAAATCGTGTTTTGGGGCTTTTTGAACTTTTTCATTCCGGTCAAAAACATAGTTTTTGCTACTAACGCACCCGATACACTCCAATATGTCCAAAAATCATGTTTTGGTCTTTTTGAACTTTTTCATTCCGGTCAGAAACATAGCACCCTTGGGGGCTCAATATATGCCAATATTGACATTAATTGACAAAAGTTTACCGCGCGAATAACAACGTGAGTTTTTGACACGAACGCACCCTATACACTCCAATGTGTCCAAAAATCGTATTTTGGTGCTTTTTGAACTTTTTCATTCCGGTCAAAAACTGAGTTTTTGCTACTAACGTACCCAATACACTCCAATATGTCCAAAAATCATGTTTTGGTCTTTTTGAACTTTTTCATTCCGGTCAAAAACATAGCACCCGTGGGGGCTCAATATATGCCAATATTGGCATAAATTGAGAAAAGTTCATCGCGCGAGTCACGAAGTGAGTTTTTGCTACGAACGCACCCAATACACTCCAATATGTCCAAAAATCATGTTTTGGTCTTTTTGAACTTTTTCATTCCGGTCAAAAACAAAGCACCCGTGGGGGCTCAATATATGCCAATATTGACATTAACTGACAAAAGTTTGCCGCGCGAAAAACAAAGTGAGTTTTTGACACGAACACACCCAATACACTCCAATGTGTCCAAAAATCGTGTTTTGGTGCTTTTTGAACTTTTTCATTCCGGTCAAAAACATAGTTTTTGCTACTAACGCACCCGATACACTCCAATATGTCCAAAAATCATGTTATGGTCTTTTTGAACTTTTTCATTCCGGTAAAAAACATAGCACCCGTCGGGGCTCAATATATGCCAATATTGGCATAAATTGACAAAAGTTCATCGCGCGAGTCATGAAGTGAGTTTTTGCTACGAACGCACCCAATACACTCCAATATGTCCAAAAATCATGTTTCGCTCTTTTTGAACTTTTTCATTCCGGTCAAAAACATAGCACCCGTGGGGGCTCAATATATGCCAATATTGACATTAATTGACAAAAGTTTGCCGCACGAATAACAAAGTGAGTTTTTTGACACGAACGCACCCAATACACTCCAATGTGTCCAAAAATCGTGTTTTGGTGCTTTTTGAACTTTTTCATTCCGGTCAAAAACATAGTTTTTGCTACTAACGCACCCGATACACTCCAATATGTCCAAAAATCATGTTTTGGTCTTTTTGAACTTTTTCATTCCGGTAAAAAACATAGCACCCGTGGGGGCTCAATATATGCCAATATTGGCATAAATTGAGAAAAGTTCATCGCGCGAGTCACGAAGTGAGTTTTTGCTACGAACGCACCCAATACACTCCAATATGTCCAAAAATCATGTTTTGGTCTTTTTGAACTTTTTCATTCCGGTAAAAAACATAGCACCCGTGGGGCTCAATATATGCCAATATTGGCATAATTTGACAAAAGTTCATCGCGCGAGTCATGAAGTGAGTTTTTGCTACGAACGCACCCAATACACTCCAATATGTCCAAAAATCATGTTTTGCTCTTTTTGAACTTTTTCATTCCGGTCAAAAACATAGCACCCGTGGGGGCTCAATATATGCCAATATTGACATTAATTGACAAAAGTTTGCCGCACGAATAACAAAGTGAGTTTTTTGACACGAACGCACCCAATACACTCGAATGTGTCCAAAAATCGTGTTTTTGTGCTTTATTAACTTTTTCATTCCGGTCAAAAACTGAGTTTTTGCTACTAACGCACCCAATACACTCCAATATGTCCAAATATCATGTTTGGGTGCTTTTTGAACTTTTTCAATCCGGTCAAAAACATCGCACCCGTGGGGGCTCAATATATGCCAATATTGGCATAAATTGACAAAAGTTCATCGCGCGAGTCACGAAGTGAGTTTTTGATATGAACGCACCCAATACACTCCAATATGTCCAAAAATCATGTTTTGGTCTTTTTGAACTTTTTCATTCCGGTCAAAAACATAGCACCCGTGGGGGCTCAATATATGCCAATATTGACATTAACTGACAAAAGTTTGCTGCGCGAATAACAAAGTGAGTTTTTGACACGAACGCACCCAATACACTCCAATGTGTCCAAAAATCGTGTTTTGGTGCTTTTTGAACTTTTTCATTGCGGTCAAAAACTGAGTTTTTGCTACTAACGCACCCAATACACTCCAATATGTCCAAAAATCATGTTTTGGTCTTTTTGAACTTTTTCATTCCGGTCAAAAGCATCGCACCCGTGGGGCTCAATATATGCCAATATTGGCATAAATTGACAAAAGTTCATCGCGCGAGTCACGAAGTGAGTTTTTGCTACGAACGCACCCAATACACTCCAATATGTCCAAAAATCATGTTTTGGTCTTTTTGAACTTTTTCATTCCGGTAAAAAACATAGCACCCGTGGGGGCTCAATATATGCCAATATTGACATTAACTGACAAAAGTTTGCCGCGCGAAAAACAAAGTGAGTTTTTGACACGAACACACCCAATACACTCCAATGTGTCCAAAAATCGTGTTTTGGTGCTTTTTGAACTTTTTCATTCCGGTCAAAAACATAGTTTTTGCTACTAACGCACCCGATAAACTCCAATATGTCCAAAAATCTTGTTTTGGTCTTTTTGAACTTTTTCATTCCGGTCAGAAACATAGCACCCTTGGGGGCTCAATATATGCCAATATTGACATTAAGTGACAAAAGTTTACCGCGCGAATAACAACGTGAGTTTTTGACATGAACGCACCCAATACACTCCAATGTGTCCAAAAATCGTGTTTTGGTGCTTTTTGAACTTTTTCATTCCGGTCAAAAACTGAGTTTTTGCTACAAACGTACCGAATACACTCCAATATGTCCAAAAATCATGTTTTGCTCTTTTTAAACTTTTTCATTCCGGTCAAAAACATAGCACCCGTGGGGGCACAATATATGCCAATATTGACATTAACTGACAAAAGTTTGCCGCGCGAATAACAAAGTGAGTTTTTGACACGAACGCACCCAATACACTCCAATGTGTCCAAAAATCGTGTTTTGGTGCTTTTTGAACTTTTTCATTCCGGTCAAAAACATAGTTTCTGCTACTAACGCACCCGATACACTCCAATATGTCCAAAAATCATGTTTTGGTCTTTTTGAACTTTTTCATTCCGGTCAAAAACATAGCACCCTTGGGGGCTCAATATATGCCAATATTGACATTAACTGACAAAAGTTTGCCGCGCGAATAACAAAGTGAGTTTTTGACACGAACGCACCCAATACACTCCAATGTGTCCAAAAATCGTGTTTTGGTGCTTTTTGAACTTTTTCATTCCGGTCAAAAACATAGTTTTTGCTACTAACGCACCCGATACACTCCAATATGTCCAAAAATCATGTTTTGGTCTTTTTGAACTTTTTCATTCCGGTCAAAAACATCGCACCCGTGGGGCTCAATATATGCCAATATTGACATTAACTGACAAAAGTTCGCCGCGCGAATAACAAAGTGAGTTTTTGACACAAACGCACCCAATACACTCCAATGTGTCCAACAATTGTGTTTTGGTGCTTTTTGAACTTTTTCATTCCAGTCAAAAACATAGTTTTTGCTACTAACGCACCCAATACACTCCAATATGTCCAAAAATCGTGTTTTGGTGCTTTTTGAACTTTTTCATTCCGGTCAAAAACATTGTTTTTGCTACGAACGCACCCAATACACTCCAATATGTCCAAAAATCATGTTTTCGTCTTTTTGAACTTTTTCATTCCGGTCAAAAACATAGCACCCGTGGGGGCTCAATATATGCCAATATTGACATTAATTGACAAAAGTTTGCCGCGCGAATAACAAAGTGAGTTTTTGACACGAACGCACCCAATACACTCCAATGTGTCCAAAAATCGTGTTTTGGTGCTTTTTGAACTTTTTCATTGCGGTCAAAAACTGAGGTTTTGCTACTAACGCACCCAATACACTCCAATATGTCCAAAAATCATGTTTTGGTCTTTTTGAACTTTTTCATTCCGGTCAAAAGCATCGCACCCGTGGGGCTCAATATATGCCAATATTGGCATAAATTGACAAAAGTTCATCGCGCGAGTCACGAAGTGAGTTTTTGCTACGAACGCACCCAATACACTCCAATATGTCCAAAAATCATGTTTTGGTCTTTTTGAACTTTTTCATTCCGGTAAAAAACATAGCACCCGTGGGGGCTCAATATATGCCAATATTGGCATAAATTGACAAAAGTTCATCGCGCGAGTCACGAAGTGCGTTTTTGCTACGAACGCACCCAATACACTCCAATATGTCCAAAAATCATGTTTTGGTCTTTTTGAACTTTTTCATTCCGGTCAAAAACAAAGCACCCGTGGGGGCTCAATATATGCCAATATTGACATTAACTGACAAAAGTTTGCCGCGCGAAAAACAAAGTGAGTTTTTGACACGAACGCACCCAATACACTCCAATGTGTCCAAAAATCGTGTTTTGGTGCTTTTTGAACTTTTTCATTCCGGTCAAAAACATTGTTTTTGCTACTAACGCACCCAATACACTCCAATATGTCCAAAAATCATGTTTTGGTCTTTTTGAACTTTTTCATTCCGGTCAAAAACATAGCACCCGTGGGGGCTCAATATATGCCAATATTGACATAAATTGACAAAAGTTCATCGCGCGAGTCACGAAGTGAGTTTTTGCTACGAACGCACCCAATACACTCCAGTATGTCCAAAAATCATGTTTTGGTCTTTTTGAACTTTTTCATTCCGGTCAAAAACAAAGCACCCGTGGGGGCTCAATATATGCCAATATTGACATTAACTGACAAAAGTTTGCCGCGCGAAAAACAAAGTGAGTTTTTGACACGAACACACCCAATACACTCCAATGTGTCCAAAAATCGTGTTTTGGTGCCTTTTGAACTTTTTCATTCCGGTCAAAAACATAGTTTTTGCTACTAACGCACCCGATACACTCCAATATGTCCAAAAATCTTGTTTTGGTCTTTTTGAACTTTTTCATTCCGGTCAGAAACATAGCACCCTTGGGGGCTCAATATATGCCAATATTGACATTAATTGACAAAAGTTTACCGCGCGAATAACAACGTGAGTTTTTGACACGAACGCACCCAATACACTCCAATGTGTCCAAAAATCGTGTTTTGGTGCTTTTTGAACTTTTTCATTGCGGTCAAAAACAGAGTTTTTGCTACTAACGCACCCAATACACTCCAATATGTCCAAAAATAATGTTTTGGTCTTTTTGAACTTTTTCATTCCGGTCAAAAGCATCGCACCCGTGGGGCTCAATATATGCCAATATTGGCATAAATTGACAAAAGTTCATCGCGTGAGTCACGAAGTGAGTTTTTGCTACGAACGCACCCAATACACTCCAATATGTCCAAAAATCATGTTTTGGTCTTTTTGAACTTTTTCATTCCGGTAAAAAACATAGCACCCGTGGGGGCTCAATATATGCCAATATTGGCATAAATTGACAAAAGTTCATTGCGCGAGTCACGAAGTGAGTTTTTGCTACGAACGCACCCAATACACTCCAATATGTCCAAAAATCATGTTTTGGTCTTTTTGAACTTTTTCATTCCGGTAAAAAACATAGCACCCGTGGGGGCTCAATATGTGCCAATATTGACATTAATTGACCAAAGTTTACCGCGCGAATAACAACGTGAGTTTTTGACACGAACGCACCCAATACACTCCAATGTGTCCAAAAATCGTGTTTTGGTGCTTTTTGAACTTTTTCATTCCGGTCAAAAACTGAGTTTTTGCTACTAACGTACCCAATACACTCCAATGTGTCCAAAAATCGTGTTTTGGTGCTTTTTGAACTTTTTCATTCCGGTCAAAAACATCGCACCCGTGGGGCTCAATATATGCCAATATTGGCATAAATTGACAAAAGTTCATCGCGCGATTCACGAAGTGAGTTTTTGCTACGAACGCACCCAATACACTCCAATATGTCCAAAAATCATGTTTTGGTCTTTTTGAACTTTTTCATTCCGGTAAAAAACATAGCACCCGTGGGGGCTCAATATATGCCAATATTGGCATAAATTGAGAAAAGTTCATCGCGCGAGTCACGAAGTGAGTTTTTGCTACGAACGCACCCAATACACTCCAATATGTCCAAAAATCATGTTTCGGTCTTTTTGAACTTTTTCATTCCGGTCAAAAACAAAGCACCCGTGGGGGCTCAATATATGCCAATATTGACATTAACTGACAAAAGTTTGCCGCGCGAATAACAAAGTGAGTTTTTGACACGAACACACCCAATACCCTCCAATGTGTCCAAAAATCGTGTTTTGGGGCTTTTTGAACTTTTTCATTCCGGTCAAAAACATAGTTTTTGCTACTAACGCACCCGATACACTCCAATATGTCCAAAAATCATGTTTTGGTCTTTTTGAACTTTTTCATTCCGGTCAGAAACATAGCATCCTTGGGGGCTCAATATATGCCAATATTGACATTAATTGACAAAAGTTTACCGCGCGAATAACAACGTGAGTTTTTGACACGAACGCACCCAATACACTCCAATGTGTCCAAAAATCGTATTTTGGTGCTTTTTGAACTTTTTCATTCCGGTCAAAAACTGAGTTTTTGCTACTAACGTACCCAATACACTCCAATATGTCCAAAAATCATGTTTTGGTCTTTTTGAACTTTTTCATTCCGGTCAAAAACATAGCACCCGTGGGGGCTCAATATATGCCAATATTGACATTAACTGACAAAAGTTTGCCGCGCGAATAACAAAGTGAGTTTTTGACACGAACACACCCAATACACTCCAATGTGTCCAAAAATCGTGTTTTGGTGCCTTTTGAACTTTTTCATTCCGGTCAAAAACATAGTTTTTGCTACTAACGCACCCGATACACTCCAATATGTCCAAAAATCTTGTTTTGGTCTTTTTGAACTTTTTCATTCCGGTCAGAAACATAGCACCCTTGGGGGCTCAATATATGCCAATATTGACATTAATTGACAAAAGTTTACCGCGCGAATAACAACGTGAGTTTTTGACACGAACGCACCCAATACACTCCAATGTGTCCAAAAATCGTGTTTTGGTGCTTTTTGAACTTTTTCATTCCGGTCAAAAACTGAGTTTTTGCTACTAACGTACCCAATACACTCCAATATGTCCAAAAATCATGTTTTGCTCTTTTTGAACTTTTTCATTCCGGTCAAAAACATAGCACCCGTGGGGGCTCAATATATGCCAATATTGACATTAATTGACAAAAGTTTGCCGCGCGAATAACAAAGTGAGTTTTTCGACACGAACGCACCCAATATACTCCAATGTGTCCAAAAATCTTGTTTTGGTGCTTTTTGAACTTTTTCATTCCGGTCAAAAACATTGTTTTTGCTACTAACGCACCCAATACACTCCAATATGTCCAAAAATCATGTTTTGGTCTTTTTGAACTTTTTCATTCTGGTCAAAAACATAGCACCCGTGGGGGCTCAATATATGCCAATATTGACATTAATTGACAAAAGTTTGCCGCGCGAATAACAAAGTGAGTTTTTCGACACGAACGCACCCAATACACTCCAATATGTCCAAAAATCGTGTTTTGGTGCTTTTTGAACTTTTTCATTCCGGTCAAAAACATTGTTTTTGCTACTAACGCACCCAATACACTCCAATATGTCCAAAAATCATGTTTTGGTCTTTTTGAACTTTTTCATTCCGGTCAAAAACATAGCACCCGTGGGGGCTCAATATATGCCAATATTGACATAAATTGACAAAAGTTCATCGCGCGAGTCACGAAGTGAGTTTTTGCTACGAACGCACCCAATACACTCCAATATGTCCAAAAATCATGTTTTGGTCTTTTTGAACTTTTTCATTCCGGTCAAAAACAAAGCACCCGTGGGGGCTCAATATATGCCAATATTGACATTAACTGACAAAAGTTTGCCGCGCGAAAAACAAAGTGAGTTTTTGACACGAACACACCCAATACACTCCAATGTGTCCAAAAATCGTGTTTTGGTGCCTTTTGAACTTTTTCATTCCGGTCAAAAACATAGTTTTTGCTACTAACGCACCCGATACACTCCAATATGTCCAAAAATCTTGTTTTGGTCTTTTTGAACTTTTTCATTCCGGTCAGAAACATAGCACCCTTGGGGGCTCAATATATGCCAATATTGACATTAATTGACAAAAGTTTACCGCGCGAATAACAACGTGAGTTTTTGACACGAACGCACCCAATACACTCCAATGTGTCCAAAAATCGTGTTTTGGTGCTTTTTGAACTTTTTCATTGCGGTCAAAAACAGAGTTTTTGCTACTAACGCACCCAATACACTCCAATATGTCCAAAAATAATGTTTTGGTCTTTTTGAACTTTTTCATTCCGGTCAAAAGCATCGCACCCGTGGGGCTCAATATATGCCAATATTGGCATAAATTGACAAAAGTTCATCGCGTGAGTCACGAAGTGAGTTTTTGCTACGAACGCACCCAATACACTCCAATATGTCCAAAAATCATGTTTTGGTCTTTTTGAACTTTTTCATTCCGGTAAAAAACATAGCACCCGTGGGGGCTCAATATATGCCAATATTGGCATAAATTGACAAAAGTTCATTGCGCGAGTCACGAAGTGAGTTTTTGCTACGAACGCACCCAATACACTCCAATATGTCCAAAAATCATGTTTTGGTCTTTTTGAACTTTTTCATTCCGGTAAAAAACATAGCACCCGTGGGGGCTCAATATATGCCAATATTGGCATAAATTGACAAAAGTTCATCGCGCGAGTCACGAAGTGAGTTTTTGCTACGAACGCACCCAATACACTCCAATATGTCCAAAAATCATGTTTTGGTCTTTTTGAACTTTTTCATTCCGGTCAAAAACAAAGCACCCGTGGGGGCTCAATATATGCCAATATTGACATTAACTGACAAAAGTTTGCCGCGCGAAAAACAAAGTGAGTTTTTGACACGAACACACCCAATACACTCCAATGTGTCCAAAAATCGTGTTTTGGTGCTTTTTGAACTTTTTCATTCCGGTCAAAAACATAGTTTTTGCTACTAACGCACCCGATACACTCCAATATGTCCAAAAATCTTGTTTTGGTCTTTTTGAACTTTTTCATTCCGGTCAGAAACATAGCACCCTTGGGGGCTCAATATATGCCAATATTGACATTAATTGACAAAAGTTTACCGCGCGAATAACAACGTGAGTTTTTGACCTGAACGCACCCAATACACTCCAATGTGTCCAAAAATCGTGTTTTGGTGCTTTTTGAACTTTTTCATTCCGGTCAAAAACTGAGTTTTTGCTACTAACGTACCCAATACACTCCAATATGTCCAAAAATCATGTTTTGCTCTTTTTGAACTTTTTCATTCCGGTCAAAAACATAGCACCCGTGGGGGCTCAATATATGCCAATATTGACATTAATTGACAAAAGTTTGCCGCGCGAATAACAAAGTGAGTTTTTCGACACGAACGCACCCAATATACTCCAATGTGTCCAAAAATCGTGTTTTTGTGCTTTTTGAACTTTTTCATTGCGGTCAAAAACTGAGTTTTTGCTACTAACGCACCCAATACATTCCAATATGTCCAAAAATCATGTTTTGGTGTTTTTGAACTTTTTCATTCCGGTCAAAAACATCGCACCCGTGGGGCTCAATATATGCCAATATTGGCATAAATTGACAAAAGTTCATCGCGCGAGTCACGAAGTGAGTTTTTGCTACGAACGCACCCAATACACTCCAATATGTCCAAAAATCATGTTTTGGTCTTTTTGAACTTTTTCATTCCGGTAAAAAACATAGCACCCGTGGGGGCTCAATATATGCCTATATTGGCATAAATTGACAAAAGTTCATCGCGCGAGTCATGAAGTGAGTTTTTGCTACGAACGCACCCAATACACTCCAATATGTCCAAAAATCATGTTTTGGTCTTTCTGAACTTTTTCATTCCGGTCAAAAACATAGCACCCGTGCGGGCTCAATATATGCCAATATTGACATTAATTGACAAAAGTTTGCCGCGCGAATAACAAAGTGAGTTTTTGACACGAACGCACCCAATACACTCCAATGTGTCCAAAAATCGTGTTTTGGTGCTTTTTGAACTTTTTCATTCCGGTCAAAAACATAGTTTTTGCTACTAACGCACCCAATACACTCCAATGTGTCCAAAAATCGTGTTTTGGTGCTTTTTGAACTTTTTCATTCCGGTCAAAAACATTGCACCCGTGGGGCTCAATATATGCCAATATTGGCATAAATTGACAAAAGTTCATCGCGCGAGTCACGAAGTTAGTTTTTGCTACGAACGCACCCAATACACTCCAATATGTCCAAAAATCATGTTTTGGTCTTTTTGAACTTTTTCATTCCGGTAAAAAACATAGCACCCGTGGGGGCTCAATATATGCCAATATTGGCATAAATTGAGAAAAGTTCATCGCGCGAGTCACGAAGTGAGTTTTTGCTACGAACGCACCCAATACACTCCAATATGTCCAAAAAATCATGTTTTGGTCTTTTTGAACTTTTTCATTCCGGTCAAAAACAAAGCACCCGTGGCGGCTCAATATATGCCAATATTGACATTAATTGACAAAAGTTTACCGCGCAAATAACAACGTGAGTTTTTGACACGAACGCACCCAATACACTCCAATGTGTCCAAAAATCGTGTTTTGGTGCTTTTTGAACTTTTTCATTCCGGTCAAAAACATTGTTTTTGCTACTAACGCACCCAATACACTCCAATATGTCCAAAAATCATGTTTTGGTCTTTTTGAACTTTTTCATTCTGGTCAAAAACATAGCACCCGTGGGGGCTCAATATATGCCAATATTGACATTAATTGACAAAAGTTTGCCGCGCGAATAACAAAGTGAGTTTTTCGACACGAACGCACCCAATACACTCCAATATGTCCAAAAATCGTGTTTTGGTGCTTTTTGAACTTTTTCATTCCGGTCAAAAACATTGTTTTTGCTACTAACGCACCCAATACACTCCAATATGTCCAAAAATCATGTTTTGGTCTTTTTGAACTTTTTCATTCCGGTCAAAAACATAGCACCCGTGGGGGCTCAATATATGCCAATATTGACATAAATTGACAAAAGTTCATCGCGCGAGTCACGAAGTGAGTTTTTGCTACGAACGCACCCAATACACTCCAATATGTCCAAAAATCATGTTTTGGTCTTTTTGAACTTTTTCATTCCGGTCAAAAACAAAGCACCCGTGGGGGCTCAATATATGCCAATATTGACATTAACTGACAAAAGTTTGCCGCGCGAAAAACAAAGTGAGTTTTTGACACGAACACACCCAATACACTCCAATGTGTCCAAAAATCGTGTTTTGGTGCCTTTTGAACTTTTTCATTCCGGTCAAAAACATAGTTTTTGCTACTAACGCACCCGATACACTCCAATATGTCCAAAAATCTTGTTTTGGTCTTTTTGAACTTTTTCATTCCGGTCAGAAACATAGCACCCTTGGGGGCTCAATATATGCCAATATTGACATTAATTGACAAAAGTTTACCGCGCGAATAACAACGTGAGTTTTTGACACGAACGCACCCAATACACTCCAATGTGTCCAAAAATCGTGTTTTGGTGCTTTTTGAACTTTTTCATTGCGGTCAAAAACAGAGTTTTTGCTACTAACGCACCCAATACACTCCAATATGTCCAAAAATAATGTTTTGGTCTTTTTGAACTTTTTCATTCCGGTCAAAAGCATCGCACCCGTGGGGCTCAATATATGCCAATATTGGCATAAATTGACAAAAGTTCATCGCGTGAGTCACGAAGTGAGTTTTTGCTACGAACGCACCCAATACACTCCAATATGTCCAAAAATCATGTTTTGGTCTTTTTGAACTTTTTCATTCCGGTAAAAAACATAGCACCCGTGGGGGCTCAATATATGCCAATATTGGCATAAATTGACAAAAGTTCATTGCGCGAGTCACGAAGTGAGTTTTTGCTACGAACGCACCCAATACACTCCAATATGTCCAAAAATCATGTTTTGGTCTTTTTGAACTTTTTCATTCCGGTAAAAAACATAGCACCCGTGGGGGCTCAATATATGCCAATATTGGCATAAATTGACAAAAGTTCATCGCGCGAGTCACGAAGTGAGTTTTTGCTACGAACGCACCCAATACACTCCAATATGTCCAAAAATCATGTTTTGGTCTTTTTGAACTTTTTCATTCCGGTCAAAAACAAAGCACCCGTGGGGGCTCAATATATGCCAATATTGACATTAACTGACAAAAGTTTGCCGCGCGAAAAACAAAGTGAGTTTTTGACACGAACACACCCAATACACTCCAATGTGTCCAAAAATCGTGTTTTGGTGCTTTTTGAACTTTTTCATTCCGGTCAAAAACATAGTTTTTGCTACTAACGCACCCGATACACTCCAATATGTCCAAAAATCTTGTTTTGGTCTTTTTGAACTTTTTCATTCCGGTCAGAAACATAGCACCCTTGGGGGCTCAATATATGCCAATATTGACATTAATTGACAAAAGTTTACCGCGCGAATAACAACGTGAGTTTTTGACCTGAACACACCCAATACACTCCAATGTGTCCAAAAATCGTGTTTTGGTGCTTTTTGAACTTTTTCATTCCGGTCAAAAACTGAGTTTTTGCTACTAACGTACCCAATACACTCCAATATGTCCAAAAATCATGTTTTGCTCTTTTTGAACTTTTTCATTCCGGTCAAAAACATAGCACCCGTGGGGGCTCAATATATGCCAATATTGACATTAATTGACAAAAGTTTGCCGCGCGAATAACAAAGTGAGTTTTTCGACACGAACGCACCCAATATACTCCAATGTGTCCAAAAATCGTGTTTTTGTGCTTTTTGAACTTTTTCATTGCGGTCAAAAACTGAGTTTTTGCTACTAACGCACCCAATACACTCCAATATGTCCAAAAATCATGTTTTGGTGTTTTTGAACTTTTTCATTCCGGTCAAAAACATCGCACCCGTGGGGCTCAATATATGCCAATATTGGCATAAATTGAGAAAAGTTCATCGCGCGAGTCACGAAGTGAGTTTTTGCTACGAACGCACCCAATACACTCCAATATGTCCAAAAATCATGTTTCGGTCTTTTTGAACTTTTTCATTCCGGTCAAAAACAAAGCACCCGTGGGGGCTCAATATATGCCAATATTGACATTAACTGACAAAAGTTTGCCGCGCGAATAACAAAGTGAGTTTTTGACACGAACACACCCAATACCCTCCAATGTGTCCAAAAATCGTGTTTTGGGGCTTTTTGAACTTTTTCATTCCGGTCAAAAACATAGTTTTTGCTACTAACGCACCCGATACACTCCAATATGTCCAAAAATCATGTTTTGGTCTTTTTGAACTTTTTCATTCCGGTCAGAAACATAGCATCCTTGGGGGCTCAATATATGCCAATATTGACATTAATTGACAAAAGTTTACCGCGCGAATAACAACGTGAGTTTTTGACACGAACGCACCCAATACACTCCAATGTGTCCAAAAATCGTATTTTGGTGCTTTTTGAACTTTTTCATTCCGGTCAAAAACTGAGTTTTTGCTACTAACGTACCCAATACACTCCAATATGTCCAAAAATCATGTTTTGGTCTTTTTGAACTTTTTCATTCCGGTCAAAAACATAGCACCCGTGGGGGCTCAATATATGCCAATATTGACATTAACTGACAAAAGTTTGCCGCGCGAATAACAAAGTGAGTTTTTGACACGAACACACCCAATACACTCCAATGTGTCCAAAAATCGTGTTTTGGTGCCTTTTGAACTTTTTCATGCCGGTCAAAAACATAGTTTTTGCTACTAACGCACCCGATACACTCCAATATGTCCAAAAATCTTGTTTTGGTCTTTTTGAACTTTTTCATTCCGGTCAGAAACATAGCACCCTTGGGGGCTCAATATATGCCAATATTGACATTAATTGACAAAAGTTTACCGCGCGAATAACAACGTGAGTTTTTGACACGAACGCACCCAATACACTCCAATGTGTCCAAAAATCGTGTTTTGGTGCTTTTTGAACTTTTTCATTCCGGTCAAAAACTGAGTTTTTGCTACTAACGTACCCAATACACTCCAATATGTCCAAAAATCATGTTTTGCTCTTTTTGAACTTTTTCATTCCGGTCAAAAACATAGCACCCGTGGGGGCTCAATATATGCCAATATTGACATTAATTGACAAAAGTTTGCCGCGCGAATAACAAAGTGAGTTTTTCGACACGAACGCACCCAATATACTCCAATGTGTCCAAAAATCTTGTTTTGGTGCTTTTTGAACTTTTTCATTCCGGTCAAAAACATTGTTTTTGCTACTAACGCACCCAATACACTCCAATATGTCCAAAAATCATGTTTTGGTCTTTTTGAACTTTTTCATTCTGGTCAAAAATATAGCACCCGTGGGGGCTCAATATATGCCAATATTGACATTAATTGACAAAAGTTTGCCGCGCGAATAACAAAGTGAGTTTTTCGACACGAACGCACCCAATACACTCCAATATGTCCAAAAATCGTGTTTTGGTGCTTTTTGAACTTTTTCATTCCGGTCAAAAACATTGTTTTTGCTACTAACGCACCCAATACACTCCAATATGTCCAAAAATCATGTTTTGGTCTTTTTGAACTTTTTCATTCCGGTCAAAAACATAGCACCCGTGGGGGCTCAATATATGCCAATATTGACATAAATTGACAAAAGTTCATCGCGCGAGTCACGAAGTGAGTTTTTGCTACGAACGCACCCAATACACTCCAATATGTCCAAAAATCATGTTTTGGTCTTTTTGAACTTTTTCATTCCGGTCAAAAACAAAGCACCCGTGGGGGCTCAATATATGCCAATATTGACATTAACTGACAAAAGTTTGCCGCGCGAAAAACAAAGTGAGTTTTTGACACGAACACACCCAATACACTCCAATGTGTCCAAAAATCGTGTTTTGGTGCCTTTTGAACTTTTTCATTCCGGTCAAAAACATAGTTTTTGCTACTAACGCACCCGATACACTCCAATATGTCCAAAAATCTTGTTTTGGTCTTTTTGAACTTTTTCATTCCGGTCAGAAACATAGCACCCTTGGGGGCTCAATATATGCCAATATTGACATTAATTGACAAAAGTTTACCGCGCGAATAACAACGTGAGTTTTTGACACGAACGCACCCAATACACTCCAATGTGTCCAAAAATCGTGTTTTGGTGCTTTTTGAACTTTTTCATTGCGGTCAAAAACAGAGTTTTTGCTACTAACGCACCCAATACACTCCAATATGTCCAAAAATAATGTTTTGGTCTTTTTGAACTTTTTCATTCCGGTCAAAAGCATCGCACCCGTGGGGCTCAATATATGCCAATATTGGCATAAATTGACAAAAGTTCATCGCGTGAGTCACGAAGTGAGTTTTTGCTACGAACGCACCCAATACACTCCAATATGTCCAAAAATCATGTTTTGGTCTTTTTGAACTTTTTCATTCCGGTAAAAAACATAGCACCCGTGGGGGCTCAATATATGCCAATATTGGCATAAATTGACAAAAGTTCATTGCGCGAGTCACGAAGTGAGTTTTTGCTACGAACGCACCCAATACACTCCAATATGTCCAAAAATCATGTTTTGGTCTTTTTGAACTTTTTCATTCCGGTAAAAAACATAGCACCCGTGGGGGCTCAATATATGCCAATATTGGCATAAATTGACAAAAGTTCATCGCGCGAGTCACGAAGTGAGTTTTTGCTACGAACGCACCCAATACACTCCAATATGTCCAAAAATCATGTTTTGGTCTTTTTGAACTTTTTCATTCCGGTCAAAAACAAAGCACCCGTGGGGGCTCAATATATGCCAATATTGACATTAACTGACAAAAGTTTGCCGCGCGAAAAACAAAGTGAGTTTTTGACACGAACACACCCAATACACTCCAATGTGTCCAAAAATCGTGTTTTGGTGCTTTTTGAACTTTTTCATTCCGGTCAAAAACATAGTTTTTGCTACTAACGCACCCGATACACTCCAATATGTCCAAAAATCTTGTTTTGGTCTTTTTGAACTTTTTCATTCCGGTCAGAAACATAGCACCCTTGGGGGCTCAATATATGCCAATATTGACATTAATTGACAAAAGTTTACCGCGCGAATAACAACGTGAGTTTTTGACCTGAACGCACCCAATACACTCCAATGTGTCCAAAAATCGTGTTTTGGTGCTTTTTGAACTTTTTCATTCCGGTCAAAAACTGAGTTTTTGCTACTAACGTACCCAATACACTCCAATATGTCCAAAAATCATGTTTTGCTCTTTTTGAACTTTTTCATTCCGGTCAAAAACATAGCACCCGTGGGGGCTCAATATATGCCAATATTGACATTAATTGACAAAAGTTTGCCGCGCGAATAACAAAGTGAGTTTTTCGACACGAACGCACCCAATATACTCCAATGTGTCCAAAAATCGTGTTTTTGTGCTTTTTGAACTTTTTCATTGCGGTCAAAAACTGAGTTTTTGCTACTAACGCACCCAATACATTCCAATATGTCCAAAAATCATGTTTTGGTGTTTTTGAACTTTTTCATTCCGGTCAAAAACATCGCACCCGTGGGGCTCAATATATGCCAATATTGGCATAAATTGACAAAAGTTCATCGCGCGAGTCACGAAGTGAGTTTTTGCTACGAACGCACCCAATACACTCCAATATGTCCAAAAATCATGTTTTGGTCTTTTTGAACTTTTTCATTCCGGTAAAAAACATAGCACCCGTGGGGGCTCAATATATGCCTATATTGGCATAAATTGACAAAAGTTCATCGCGCGAGTCATGAAGTGAGTTTTTGCTACGAACGCACCCAATACACTCCAATATGTCCAAAAATCATGTTTTGGTCTTTCTGAACTTTTTCATTCCGGTCAAAAACATAGCACCCGTGCGGGCTCAATATATGCCAATATTGACATTAATTGACAAAAGTTTGCCGCGCGAATAACAAAGTGAGTTTTTGACACGAACGCACCCAATACACTCCAATGTGTCCAAAAATCGTGTTTTGGTGCTTTTTGAACTTTTTCATTCCGGTCAAAAACATAGTTTTTGCTACTAACGCACCCAATACACTCCAATGTGTCCAAAAATCGTGTTTTGGTGCTTTTTGAACTTTTTCATTCCGGTCAAAAACATTGCACCCGTGGGGCTCAATATATGCCAATATTGGCATAAATTGACAAAAGTTCATCGCGCGAGTCACGAAGTTAGTTTTTGCTACGAACGCACCCAATACACTCCAATATGTCCAAAAATCATGTTTTGGTCTTTTTGAACTTTTTCATTCCGGTAAAAAACATAGCACCCGTGGGGGCTCAATATATGCCAATATTGGCATAAATTGAGAAAAGTTCATCGCGCGAGTCACGAAGTGAGTTTTTGCTACGAACGCACCCAATACACTCCAATATGTCCAAAAAATCATGTTTTGGTCTTTTTGAACTTTTTCATTCCGGTCAAAAACAAAGCACCCGTGGCGGCTCAATATATGCCAATATTGACATTAATTGACAAAAGTTTACCGCGCAAATAACAACGTGAGTTTTTGACACGAACGCACCCAATACACTCCAATGTGTCCAAAAATCGTGTTTTGGTGCTTTTTGAACTTTTTCATTCCGGTCAAAAACATTGTTTTTGCTACTAACGCACCCAATACACTCCAATATGTCCAAAAATCATGTTTTGGTCTTTTTGAACTTTTTCATTCTGGTCAAAAACATAGCACCCGTGGGGGCTCAATATATGCCAATATTGACATTAATTGACAAAAGTTTGCCGCGCGAATAACAAAGTGAGTTTTTCGACACGAACGCACCCAATACACTCCAATATGTCCAAAAATCGTGTTTTGGTGCTTTTTGAACTTTTTCATTCCGGTCAAAAACATTGTTTTTGCTACTAACGCACCCAATACACTCCAATATGTCCAAAAATCATGTTTTGGTCTTTTTGAACTTTTTCATTCCGGTCAAAAACATAGCACCCGTGGGGGCTCAATATATGCCAATATTGACATAAATTGACAAAAGTTCATCGCGCGAGTCACGAAGTGAGTTTTTGCTACGAACGCACCCAATACACTCCAATATGTCCAAAAATCATGTTTTGGTCTTTTTGAACTTTTTCATTCCGGTCAAAAACAAAGCACCCGTGGGGGCTCAATATATGCCAATATTGACATTAACTGACAAAAGTTTGCCGCGCGAAAAACAAAGTGAGTTTTTGACACGAACACACCCAATACACTCCAATGTGTCCAAAAATCGTGTTTTGGTGCCTTTTGAACTTTTTCATTCCGGTCAAAAACATAGTTTTTGCTACTAACGCACCCGATACACTCCAATATGTCCAAAAATCTTGTTTTGGTCTTTTTGAACTTTTTCATTCCGGTCAGAAACATAGCACCCTTGGGGGCTCAATATATGCCAATATTGACATTAATTGACAAAAGTTTACCGCGCGAATAACAACGTGAGTTTTTGACACGAACGCACCCAATACACTCCAATGTGTCCAAAAATCGTGTTTTGGTGCTTTTTGAACTTTTTCATTGCGGTCAAAAACAGAGTTTTTGCTACTAACGCACCCAATACACTCCAATATGTCCAAAAATCATGTTTTGGTCTTTTTGAACTTTTTCATTCCGGTAAAAAACATAGCACCCGTGGGGGCTCAATATATGCCAATATTGGCATAAATTGACAAAAGTTCATTGCGCGAGTCACGAAGTGAGTTTTTGCTACGAACGCACCCAATACACTCCAATATGTCCAAAAATCATGTTTTGGTCTTTTTGAACTTTTTCATTCCGGTAAAAAACATAGCACCCGTGGGGGCTCAATATATGCCAATATTGGCATAAATTGACAAAAGTTCATCGCGCGAGTCACGAAGTGAGTTTTTGCTACGAACGCACCCAATACACTCCAATATGTCCAAAAATCATGTTTTGGTCTTTTTGAACTTTTTCATTCCGGTCAAAAACAAAGCACCCGTGGGGGCTCAATATATGCCAATATTGACATTAACTGACAAAAGTTTGCCGCGCGAAAAACAAAGTGAGTTTTTGACACGAACACACCCAATACACTCCAATGTGTGCAAAAATCGTGTTTTGGTGCTTTTTGAACTTTTTCATTCCGGTCAAAAACATAGTTTTTGCTACTAACGCACCCGATACACTCCAATATGTCCAAAAATCTTGTTTTGGTCTTTTTGAACTTTTTCATTCCGGTCAGAAACATAGCACCCTTGGGGGCTCAATATATGCCAATATTGACATTAATTGACAAAAGTTTACCGCGCGAATAACAACGTGAGTTTTTGACCTGAACACACCCAATACACTCCAATGTGTCCAAAAATCGTGTTTTGGTGCTTTTTGAACTTTTTCATTCCGGTCAAAAACTGAGTTTTTGCTACTAACGTACCCAATACACTCCAATATGTCCAAAAATCATGTTTTGCTCTTTTTGAACTTTTTCATTCCGGTCAAAAACATAGCACCCGTGGGGGCTCAATATATGCCAATATTGACATTAATTGACAAAAGTTTGCCGCGCGAATAACAAAGTGAGTTTTTCGACACGAACGCACCCAATATACTCCAATGTGTCCAAAAATCGTGTTTTTGTGCTTTTTGAACTTTTTCATTGCGGTCAAAAACTGAGTTTTTGCTACTAACGCACCCAATACACTCCAATATGTCCAAAAATCATGTTTTGGTGTTTTTGAACTTTTTCATTCCGGTCAAAAACATCGCACCCGTGGGGCTCAATATATGCCAATATTGGCATAAATTGACAAAAGTTCATCGCGCGAGTCACGAAGTGAGTTTTTGCTACGAACGCACCCAATACACTCCAATATGTCCAAAAATCATGTTTTGGTCTTTTTGAACTTTTTCATTACGGTAAAAAACATAGCACCCGTGGGGGCTCAATATATGCCAATATTGGCATAAATTGACAAAAGTTCATCGCGCGAGTCATGAAGTGAGTTTTTGCTACGAACGCACCCAATACACTCCAATATGTCCAAAAATCATGTTTTGGTCTTTCTGAACTTTTTCATTCCGGTCAAAAACATAGCACCCGTGCGGGCTCAATATATGCCAATATTGACATTAATTGACAAAAGTTTGCCGCGCGAATAACAAAGTGAGTTTTTGACACGAACGCACCCAATACACTCCAATGTGTCCAAAAATCGTGTTTTGGTGCTTTTTGAACTTTTTCATTCCGGTCAAAAACATAGTTTTTGCTACTAACGCACCCAATACACTCCAATGTGTCCAAAAATCGTGTTTTGGTGCTTTTTGAACTTTTTCATTCCGGTCAAAAACATTGCACCCGTGGGGCTCAATATATGCCAATATTGGCATAAATTGACAAAAGTTCATCGCGCGAGTCACGAAGTTAGTTTTTGCTACGAACGCACCCAATACACTCCAATATGTCCAAAAAATCATGTTTTGGTCTTTTTGAACTTTTTCATTCCGGTAAAAAACATAGCACCCGTGGGGGCTCAATATATGCCAATATTGGCATAAATTGAGAAAAGTTCATCGCGCGAGTCACGAAGTGAGTTTTTGCTACGAACGCACCCAATACACTCCAATATGTCCAAAAAATCATGTTTTGGTCTTTTTGAACTTTTTCATTCCGGTCAAAAACAAAGCACCCGTGGCGGCTCAATATATGCCAATATTGACATTAATTGACAAAAGTTTACCGCGCAAATAACAACGTGAGTTTTTGACCTGAACGCACCCAATACACTCCAATGTGTCCAAAAATCGTGTTTTGGTGCTTTTTGAACTTTTTCATTCCGGTCAAAAACTGAGTTTTTGCTACTAACGTACCCAATACACTCCAATATGTCCAAAAATCATGTTTTGGTCTTTTTGAACTTTTTCATTCCGGTCAAAAACAAAGCACCCGTGGCGGCTCAATATATGCCAATATTGACATTAATTGACAAAAGTTTACCGCGCAAATAACAACGTGAGTTTTTGACCTGAACGCACCCAATACACTCCAATGTGTCCAAAAATCGTGTTTTGGTGCTTTTTGAACTTTTTCATTCCGGTCAAAAACTGAGTTTTTGCTACTAACGTACCCAATACACTCCAATATGTCCAAAAATCATGTTTTGCTCTTTTTGAACTTTTTCATTCCGGTCAAAAACATAGCACCCGTGGGGGCTCAATATATGCCAATATTGACATTAATTGACAAAAGTTTGCCGCGCGAATAACAAAGTGAGTTTTTCGACACGAACGCACCCAATATACTCCAATGTGTCCAAAAATCGTGTATTTGTGCTTTTTGAACTTTTTCATTGCGGTCAAAAACTGAGTTTTTGCTACTAACGCACCCAATACACTCCAATATGTCCAAAAATCATGTTTTGGTGTTTTTGAACTTTTTCATTCCGGTCAAAAACATCGCACCCGTGGGGCTCAATATATGCCAATATTGGCATAAATTGACAAAAGTTCATCGCGCGAGTCACGAAGTGAGTTTTTGCTACGAACGCACCCAATACACTCCAATATGTCCAAAAATCATGTTTTGGTCTTTTTGAACTTTTTCATTCCGGTAAAAAACATAGCACCCGTGGGGGCTCAATATATGCCAATATTGGCATAAATTGAGAAAAGTTCATCGCGCGAGTCACGAAGTGAGTTTTTGCTACGAACGCACCCAATACACTCCAATATGTCCAAAAAATCATGTTTTGGTCTTTTTGAACTTTTTCATTCCGGTCAAAAACAAAGCACCTGTGGCGGCTCAATATATGCCAATATTGACATTAATTGACAAAAGTTTACCGCGCGAATAACAACGTGAGTTTTTGACACGAACGCACCCAATACACTCCAATGTGTCCAAAAATCGTGTTTTGGTGCCTTTTGAACTTTTTCATTCCGGTCAAAAACATAGTTTTTGCTACTAACGCACCCAATACACTCCAATATGTCCAAAAAATCATGTTTTGGTCTTTTTGAACTTTTTCATTCCGGTCAAAAACAAAGCACCCGTGGCGGCTCAATATATGCCAATATTGACATTAATTGACAAAAGTTTACCGCGCGAATAACAACGTGAGTTTTTGACACGAACGCACCCAATACACTCCAATGTGTCCAAAAATCGTGTTTTGGTGCTTTTTGAACTTTTTCATTCCGGTCAAAAACATAGTTTTTGCTACTAACGCACCCGATACACTCCAATATGTCCAAAAATCATGTTTTGGTCTTTTTGAACTTTTTCATTCCGGTCAAAAACATAGCACCCGTGGGGGCTCAATATATGCCAATATTGACATTAATTGACAAAAGTTTGCCGCGCGAATAACAAAGTGAGTTTTTGACACGAACGCACCCAATACACTCCAATATGTCCAAAAAATCATGTTTTGGTCTTTTTGAACTTTTTCATTCCGGTAAAAAACATAGCACCCGTGGGGGCTCAATATATGCCAATATTGGCATAAATTGAGAAAAGTTCATCGCGCGAGTCACGAAGTGAGTTTTTGCTACGAACGCACCCAATACACTCCAATATGTCCAAAAAATCATGTTTTGGTCTTTTTGAACTTTTTCATTCCGGTCAAAAACAAAGCACCTGTGGCGGCTCAATATATGCCAATATTGACATTAATTGACAAAAGTTTACCGCGCGAATAACAACGTGAGTTTTTGACACGAACGCACCCAATACACTCCAATGTGTCCAAAAATCGTGTTTTGGTGCCTTTTGAACTTTTTCATTCCGGTCAAAAACATAGTTTTTGCTACTAACGCACCCAATACACTCCAATATGTCCAAAAAATCATGTTTTGGTCTTTTTGAACTTTTTCATTCCGGTCAAAAACAAAGCACCCGTGGCGGCTCAATATATGCCAATATTGACATTAATTGACAAAAGTTTACCGCGCGAATAACAACGTGAGTTTTTGACACGAACGCACCCAATACACTCCAATGTGTCCAAAAATCGTGTTTTGGTGCTTTTTTGAACTTTTTCATTCCGGTCAAAAACATAGTTTTTGCTACTAACGCACCCGATACACTCCAATATGTCCAAAAATCATGTTTTGGTCTTTTTGAACTTTTTCATTCCGGTCAAAAACATAGCACCCGTGGGGGCTCAATATATGCCAATATTGACATTAATTGACAAAAGTTTGCCGCGCGAATAACAAAGTGAGTTTTTGACACGAACGCACCCAATACACTCCAATATGTCCAAAAAATCATGTTTTGGTCTTTTTGAACTTTTTCATTCCGGTCAAAAACAAAGCACCCGTGGCGGCTCAATATATGCCAATATTGACATTAATTGACAAAAGTTTACCGCGCGAATAACAACGTGAGTTTTTGACACGAACGCACCCAATACACTCCAATGTGTCCAAAAATCGTGTTTTGGTGCTTTTTGAACTTTTTCATTCCGGTCAAAAACATAGTTTTTGCTACTAACGCACCCGATACACTCCAATATGTCCAAAAATCATGTTTTGGTCTTTTTGAACTTTTTCATTCCGGTCAAAAACATAGCACCCGTGGGGGCTCAATATATGCCAATATTGACATTAATTGACAAAAGTTTGCCGCGCGAATAACAAAGTGAGTTTTTGACACGAACGCACCCAATACACTCCAATGTGTCCAAAAATCGTGTTTTGGTGCTTTTTGAACTTTTTCATTCCGGTCAAAAACATAGTTTTTGCTACTAACGCACCCAATACACTCCAATATGTCCAAAAATCATGTTTTGGTCTTTTTGAACTTTTTCATTCCGGTAAAAAACATCGCACCCGTGGGGCTCAATATATGCCAATATTGGCATAAATTGACAAAAGTTCATCGCGCGAGTCACGAAGTGAGTTTTTGCTACGAACGCACCCAATACACTCCAATGTGTCCAAAAATCGTGTTTTGGTGCTTTTTGAACTTTTTCATTCCGGTCAAAAACTGAGTTTTTGCTACTAACGTACCCAATACACTCCAATATGTCCAAAAATCATGTTTTGCTCTTTTTGAACTTTTTCATTCCGGTCAAAAACATAGCACCCGTGGGGGCTCAATATATGCCAATATTGACATTAATTGACAAAAGTTTGCCGCGCGAATAACAAAGTGAGTTTTTTGACACGAACGCACCCAATACACTCCAATGTGTCCAAAAATCATGTTTTTGTGCTTTATTAACTTTTTCATTCCGGTCAAAAACTGAGTTTTTGCTACTAACGTACCCAATACACTCCAATATGTCCAAAAATCATGTTTTGCTCTTTTTGAACTTTTTCATTCCGGTCAAAAACATAGCACCCGTGGGGGCTCAATATATGCCAATATTGACAAAAGTTTGCCGCGCGAATAACAAAGTGAGTTTTTTGACACGAACGCACCCAATACACTCCAATGTGTCCAAAAATCATGTTTTGGTCTTTTTGAACTGTTTTATTCCTGTCAAAAACATAGCACCCGTGGGGGCTCAATATATGCCAATATTGACAAAAGTTTGCCGCGCGAATAACAAAGTGAGTTTTTGACACAAACGCACCCAATACACTCCAATATGTCCAAAAATCATGTTTTGGTCTTTTTGAACTTTTTTATTCCTGTCAAAAACATAGCACCCGTGGGGGCTCAATATATGCCAATATTGACATTAACTGACAAAAGTTTGCCGTGCGAATAACAAAGTGAGTTTTTGACACGAACGCACCCAATACACTAAAATGTGTCCAAAAATTGTGTTTTGGTGCTTTTTGAACTTTTTCATTCCAGTCAAAAACATAGTTTTTGGTACTAACGCACCCAATACACTCCAATATGTCCAAAAATCATGTTTTGGTCTTTTTGAACTTTTTCATTCCGGTCAAAAACATAGCACCCGTGGGGGCTCAATATATGCCAATATTGACATTAACTGACAAAAGTTTGCCGCGCGAATAACAAAGTGAGTTTTTGACACGAACGCACCCAATACACTCCAATGTGTCCAAAAATCGTGTTTTTGTGCTTTTTGAACTTTTTCATTCCGGTCAAAAACTGAGTTTTTGCTACTAACGTACCCAATACACTCCAATATGTCCAAAAATCATGTTTTGCTCTTTTTGAACTTTTTCATTCCGGTCAAAAACATAGCACCCGTGGGGGCTCAATATATGCCAATATTGACAAAAGTTTGCCGCGCGAATAACAAAGTGAGTTTTTTGACACGAACGCACCCAATACACTCCAATATGTCCAAAAATCATGTTTTGGTGTTTTTGAACTTTTTCATTCCGGTCAAAAACATCGCACCCGTGGGGCTCAATATATGCCAATATTGGCATAAATTGACAAAAGTTCATCGCGCGAGTCACGAAGTGAGTTTTTGCTACGAACGCACCCAATACACTCCAATATGTCCAAAAATCATGTTTTGGTCTTTTTGAACTTTTTCATTACGGTAAAAAACATAGCACCCGTGGGGGCTCAATATATGCCAATATTGGCATAAATTGACAAAAGTTCATCGCGCGAGTCATGAAGTGAGTTTTTGCTACGAACGCACCCAATACACTCCAATATGTCCAAAAATCATGTTTTGGTCTTTCTGAACTTTTTCATTCCGGTCAAAAACATAGCACCCGTGCGGGCTCAATATATGCCAATATTGACATTAATTGACAAAAGTTTGCCGCGCGAATAACAAAGTGAGTTTTTGACACGAACGCACCCAATACACTCCAATGTGTCCAAAAATCGTGTTTTGGTGCTTTTTGAACTTTTTCATTCCGGTCAAAAACATAGTTTTTGCTACTAACGCACCCAATACACTCCAATGTGTCCAAAAATCGTGTTTTGGTGCTTTTTGAACTTTTTCATTCCGGTCAAAAACATTGCACCCGTGGGGCTCAATATATGCCAATATTGGCATAAATTGACAAAAGTTCATCGCGCGAGTCACGAAGTTAGTTTTTGCTACGAACGCACCCAATACACTCCAATATGTCCAAAAAATCATGTTTTGGTCTTTTTGAACTTTTTCATTCCGGTAAAAAACATAGCACCCGTGGGGGCTCAATATATGCCAATATTGGCATAAATTGAGAAAAGTTCATCGCGCGAGTCACGAAGTGAGTTTTTGCTACGAACGCACCCAATACACTCCAATATGTCCAAAAAATCATGTTTTGGTCTTTTTGAACTTTTTCATTCCGGTCAAAAACAAAGCACCCGTGGCGGCTCAATATATGCCAATATTGACATTAATTGACAAAAGTTTACCGCGCAAATAACAACGTGAGTTTTTGACCTGAACGCACCCAATACACTCCAATGTGTCCAAAAATCGTGTTTTGGTGCTTTTTGAACTTTTTCATTCCGGTCAAAAACTGAGTTTTTGCTACTAACGTACCCAATACACTCCAATATGTCCAAAAATCATGTTTTGGTCTTTTTGAACTTTTTCATTCCGGTCAAAAACAAAGCACCCGTGGCGGCTCAATATATGCCAATATTGACATTAATTGACAAAAGTTTACCGCGCAAATAACAACGTGAGTTTTTGACCTGAACGCACCCAATACACTCCAATGTGTCCAAAAATCGTGTTTTGGTGCTTTTTGAACTTTTTCATTCCGGTCAAAAACTGAGTTTTTGCTACTAACGTACCCAATACACTCCAATATGTCCAAAAATCATGTTTTGCTCTTTTTGAACTTTTTCATTCCGGTCAAAAACATAGCACCCGTGGGGGCTCAATATATGCCAATATTGACATAATTGACAAAAGTTTGCCGCGCGAATAACAAAGTGAGTTTTTTCGACACGAACGCACCCAATATACTCCAATGTGTCCAAAAATCGTGTATTTGTGCTTTTTGAACTTTTTCATTGCGGTCAAAAACTGAGTTTTTGCTACTAACGCACCCAATACACTCCAATATGTCCAAAAATCATGTTTTGGTGTTTTTGAACTTTTTCATTCCGGTCAAAAACATCGCACCCGTGGGGCTCAATATATGCCAATATTGGCATAAATTGACAAAAGTTCATCGCGCGAGTCACGAAGTGAGTTTTTGCTACGAACGCAACCCAATACACTCCAATATGTCCAAAAATCATGTTTTGGTCTTTTTGAACTTTTTCATTCCGGTAAAAAACATAGCACCCGTGGGGGCTCAATATATGCCAATATTGGCATAAATTGAGAAAAGTTCTCGCGCGAGTCACGAAGTGAGTTTTTGCTACGGAACGCACCCAATACACTCCAATATGTCCAAAAAATCATGTTTTGGTCTTTTTGAACTTTTTCATTCCGGTCAAAAACAAAGCACCTGTGGCGGCTCAATATATGCCAATATTGACATTAATTGACAAAAGTTTACCGCGCGAATAACAACGTGAGTTTTTGACACGAACGCACCCAATACACTCCAATGTGTCCAAAAATCGTGTTTTGGTGCTTTTGAACTTTTTCATTCCGGTCAAACATAGTTTTTGCTACTAACGCACCCAATACACTCCAATATGTCCAAAAAATCATGTTTTGGTCTTTTTGAACTTTCATTCCGGTCAAAACAAAGCACCGTGGCGGCTCAATATATGCCAATATGACATTAATTGACAAAAGTTTACCGCGCGAATAACAACGTGAGTTTTTGACACGAACGCACCCAATACACTCCAATGTGTCCAAAATCGTGTTTTGGT